>NW_027269302.1:1413097-2826195 GCF_023055355.1 Agelaius tricolor
TTCCACCAAAATTCAAGAAATTTCCTCCCTAAAAAATCCTGATTTCCTCCCCCCCAAACCCTGCTCTTTCCCAAAAATGCAGACATTCCCCCAAAATCCCGATCCTTTCCCCAGACAATCCAGCCCCAAGCCCCCCTCACCCCTCTCGCCCCCCAAGCCCCAGAATCCCCCAGTGCCCAAAGGGCCCGGAATGCCCGGGATGCCCGGGATGCCGGGATTGCCCCAGATCTCCCTGGGTGCAGAGCATGGGGAGCAGCAGCTCCTTGGGCTCCTCAGGAAGCGGGGCAGGAACAGGATGTGCTTCGGGGCTCTGCCCACAGCTGGGGAAACGGGAGAAAAACCCCAACAGCAGCAACAAATCTGCCCCAAACCTGCCCCAAGCAGGCCCCAAATCTGCCCAAAGTCACTCTGGATACACACCAAACCATCTGCCCAAAATCCCACCAAAATCCTCCATGCTTTGACCCAGGGCTGTCTCATCATTTTTAAGTCTTTTTCACAGTTCCAAGAAATGATATCTCAGCTTGGTGGGAAGCCTCCTCTAAACTGATGGCATTGTGACATCTACTCTCAGCAATCAGATGCAGCCCCAATGATTATTACAGAACCACTCCAACAGTTTGCTGGGTTTAAAGCATCTCTGTGCTGAGGGGATTTTGGAGGAGACAGCTCTTGCATGGTTCATTAGTCTGTCGCCCCCAGACCTTTACTCCTCAGCGCTGTTCTCAAGAGCCTTGTTTTCAATGACGTTCAGGGAATTCTCTCCCACTTAGAGCTTGGGTGGCGGCCAGGCCTTGGCTCTGCCTGGACGGGAATTTGCCAACAGACCCAGATGTTTTCTGCATCAAAACTGGATTTGAGTTGCTTTGACTTGGCCATCTGACCCTCTAGACATGACAGTTGAACTCTTTTTAAAGGCAGCTTGGGAATTATTATCTGGACATAATGATCCAAGTCCCCCCTGAATCGAGGTTTGTCAGCTGTTTGCAGACTCTGGGATGATGGTACATTATTGCAGAGATTGCTATTTACCTCATTCCACCTACGTTGTTAGCTTTGTCTGCTATTTGAAATGTTCCTGATTGTTGTATCCAAATTATTCCCAATTGCTGTAAGTTTCTTGTCCACCGCCTGTATTATTTTACTGTGATGTTGCTTCATACTCATAACAAAAGACATGCATCTCATTCTTAAAAAACAAAAAAGAAGAGGAATGAGCACCTTAAGAATGTTCAAATAATGCAATATGAACATGAGACATTTGGACAAGGAATCATTTTGAACAATGCAATATTTACATTAGGAATTTGGAAACAAGATCATCCCATCTAAATCCCAATGGAGTGTACCACAGTGCAGCCTGATTGATTCATTCCCTTCAGGAGAAGATGTGCCTGTGTTTCATCAGCAGCAGCTCAAAGCAGTCACCTGTTCATTCCATCAGATACTGATCAGCTCTGAAGAAATGAGGCCCAGTGCAGAGAGAAATAACCTCATCACCTTGCAGCCTTTGTGGCCAGAGCAGGAGCAGGAGGAGGCCTGGCCAGACACGGCTGTGTCTGGGCACTGACAGAGGCAATTTGCCAGCAAAGCCTCCTGGCATCCTCATGGTACAGAGCTCCTACGAACCTTCTCCAGTTATTCCCTGTTCCAGCTGCCAGGGGACATTCAGTGGTGTCAAAGATCAACATTTCCAGCTCAAAGACTTTCTCACACTTCTCAACTCATTGGAAACAATGGTCATTTCTTTCCATTTCCCCAAGAGACATTGGACATTATTCTTTTGTCTTCTCATGCTGCAAAACCCTGTGTCAATGACTTGATGGAATTTGGTAAGTTTTGTTGATTGTAAGTGGTCTTTTATCCATCTTATCCCATATCTAACAGATAACCAGTGATAACCTTGATGAGATAATGCCCTGACAAGAGTGAGCTGTTTCAGCATCAGAACATAGGAGCCTTTTTTAAATGAACGAGAAGGGGGAGATGTCACAGGCAGGTGGGATAATGATAAAAGAAAGGCCTTATGAAATCAGGCCTTGTTCTGCCACATTAACAGCTGGCCTGCCATCTCTTCTGAGCGCAGCTAAGCAGCTACAAGTTCCCATGGGAAGCTCTTGTGAGAATGAGACTTGGTGAACAATCTGTTCTGAGGGTGAAAAACAAATGCACCTGCAACAACAAGGGATTTGTCCGTGAGAATCAGTGAAGAGAACAGGTAAACAATACAACAGAGAGATTTGATGCACAAGTAAAATCTATTTTATTAACCAATATTAGAATAACCTGCAAGAAATCTATGAACTAACTAAAGCTGCACATGAGGTCTGTCAAACTGTGTAAAATGAGTTGTGTGAAAAAGAGTAAAGAGTTCTTCTCCAGCTCAGCTGTGTCCTCTGGGATTTGAGTTCCCCCCTTCTTTGGGGCTTTGGGTTCCCCCTTCTTTGAGGCTTTGGTTTTCTTCTTCTCTGGGATTTTGGTTTCCTTCCTCTCTGATGCTTTGGTGTCCTTCGACTCTGGGGTCTTGGTTTCTTTCTTCTCTGGGATTTTGGTTTCCTTCTTCTCTGGGATTTTGGTTTCTTTCCTCTCTGGTGCTTTGGTTTCTTTCTTCTCTGGGTCTTTCTTTTCCTTCTTCTCTGGGGCCTTGGTTTCCTTATTTGGGATTTTGGTTTCCTTCTTCTCTGGGGCCTTGGCTTCCTTCTTCTGTGGTTGTTTGCTTTTCCCCTTCTCTGGTTTTGGGGGTTGCTTCCCCACAGAGACACCCTTCTTTTCCTTCTTCTGCCTCTCTTCCTCCTTCCCCCTCTCTCCCTCCTCTAAGGCTTTTGCCTCCTCCTCAGGCTTTTGAGCCGGCTGCTTCATCTCCCTTGTGCAGACAAAACAGAAGCCATGGCTGAGAGTCCCCACCAGAAACTTGGGCTCCCCAGTCCTGGCTGGCCCTGCACTTCATTCCTTGACCCTGAGGCCATTTCCGTGAATTCTCCTCAAGCCACAGGGCTTGGGAACATCCCAAGGGAGGGCATTGGTGGAAGGGGACCTCCAGGCCCAGCCAAACCTCAGCTTTGCCATCAGAGGCTCTTGACTGTGCCAGCTCCCTCTGAAGGCACAGCCAGACCCCTCCAGGCCCTGCCCAAGGCTGATCCAGCAGCTCTCTGTGCTGCTGCCTGAAAACGCCCTTTGTCTCTCGGCTTCCCAGTTTAGAGCAGAGCACAGATTGCTGACAGCTGCTCATCTCCCCTACAGTTCTTACTCAGCTCATTCAGCCCCCTTCCCCCTGGGCATGGCTGAAGCATGATTTTCAAGAGTTCAGATTTCAGCTGAGGCTTAGAAGCAATTCCCACTGATCAGGATGTAAGTTAGACAGGCAGACCATAGGTTAATGATTGTGAGATGCTTAAGCTGGAGCTGATTGTTCTATTGTTTACCATTAGGAGCTCCTTTCTAGAAGGAAGTGGAGTCAGTGAACTGTTAGAAGAACATCTTGAAACCAGGAGAACAATGGTTTAGCACCTGGGCTTGATGTCAATCAGTCACTAAGCAGGGGACCTTGGATGGTGCCAGAGGGTCACAGAGACCTGATGAAGACATTCCTGACTTCATCCCTTAAGACCACGGACCCAATTTGAGACCACGGACCCAATTCAAGGGAGGAATTGCACAGGTGTGAAGGACCAATGAGCTCATTTGAATACAGAGCAGGGATGGGAGGTGCTGGGCTTGTGCAGATGTATTGTATGTAAGATCTTGGGCAATAAAGAGAGGGCAAAGAACCTTGGGCAGCGCGGTCGCGCCTTTTAGGGACGGCTCTGGTGCCGCCCGCCGGTGTTAATAAACACAGCACTGTCTAACTCTAATTAGTTAGAGAGTCTCTGCCCGTGATCTTGGGCTTTAACGACCCATAGCCTGCTCCTTCACGAGAACAATGCTATCAGTCAGAAAGCAGAGGCTGCAGGAACTCCTCTCCTGCAAGGCAGGCTCTTGTCAGGCAGATTTCCTGCTGGAGCCCAGCTGGGACCAAGCAAACCAGTGCTGGCTGCCACGGAAACCACTGGAAGCAGCCTGGTCCCTCTCCTCCCCATGAAACCAACTCCAGCCTGGCCTGAAGAAGTCCTGATGCACAGGCTGGCTTGGAGCACCTCCACTCCCAGCTCCAGCCTGGGCCTGTGTGTCCTGGGCTGGGCTGCCTTGCTGGAGCTGAGCTTCTCCTGTGCTTGCCCACGGCTGCAGCTGCAGGGGAGCCTAAAGGACAGGAGCTTTTCTGGCTGCTGTCCCAGCATAAGGAGAGCCCTGGCAGATCAGCAGTGCAAGGGCTTCATCTGGGGCAGGAGCAGGGCCCAAAGCAAGGTTTGCTCTGTGCCCCACGCCTGCCCATAGCACAATCCCAGTGCTTTGGTGAAGAAGGGAGATGATGGAGAAGATGCCACTCAACACCATGGACTTGCAGACCCCTCTAGAGGCAGTGCCAAGGCAAGCCCAGAGCCCAGCTCCCTGCAGGCAGCAGCTGAGCCAGGAGGGCTCAGCACTCAGATAGAGAAGAAGATGTTGTGTCTCAACAGGAGAAGGTCCTTCCTCTCTTGGCAGCCAGGGAGCTCAGAGTGGCCATGCCTGTGTTGCTGCTGCCTTTGCTGTGCGGCACCTCTGAGCTCAGAGTCCTTGGAGCAGGGGAGCCCTGCAGGGACAATAACCCATGGCAGAGCAGGAGCCCATGGAAGGCTGACTCACCTGTCCCTGAGAGGGGCCTGAGAGCCACAGTTGATCTCGGGGGGCTCAGGGAGGAGCTGACACGTGAGGCCTCCCCGGGCACCAGCCCCTCGTAGCTGGGGCCTCCCTCCACGTGGCACAGCTCCGGGACACTGCAGGTGCTGCTGAGGAGGCCAGAGAAGGTGAAGGAGACCTGCTGGCTCTCTCCTGGCTGCAGCACACCTGGCAGGGGCAGGATACTGAAAGCCTGGGGGGAAGACAGGAGAGATTGAGGTGCTGAGCATGGAAATGGATGCAGAAGAGCATCTTGGAGCAAAGGGCAGCTGTAGCCAGAGGGGCCTATTCCCCAAACACTGCCAGAATCACCCTCACCTCATCCTGCATCCATGCCACTGACCAGGGCAGGGACCATGGGCAAAATCTTCTCCCACACTCACGGGCCAATGCATTAATTAGTACATGACATGAAAGGGAACTGGGATGTCTCCTGGCAGTAGAAATTCTCTCTGATGCACAACTTGGCTTTAAAAAGTTTAAAAGCTTCCTGCTTTTAGAAAAGGAGGAGACTCAGAGTGAGAGCTCCTGGAGCTGAGGGAAGGAGTCCAGCCCAGCTCATCTGACTCCTGAGGCTCTTCCCCTCTCTCTCTGATTTAAATGCTGCTCTCTCAAGGTGCTGCAGCAAAAGCTCCTGCCAAAATTTCCTGTGGAGCACCTGAGGAGTTCCAGGGGGAGCAGTGCCCTGCACAGGTGCTGCACAGCGTCCTTGGGCAGCCCTGCAACGTGTCCTGCACGGCCTCTCCAACAAGCAGCTGCTCCAGCAGCCCTTTGTGATGGGCCTGCAGGGATGGGAGGCCCCTCTGTGGCCAGTGCTGAGGGCCCCCAGCGGCACTGGCAGCTCCAGCCCTGCTGGCCACGCTGACAATGGGCAGGGAGACAGATTCCCTCCTGCCTTCTCCGCTCCCAGGGGAGCGTGCGCCACGTCCAGGGAGCACCTGAACCCCTCCGAGCCTCGTGGCAGGTGAGGGTGCTCAGGAGTTGGTGCTGGCACCTGGAAAACAAGCCATTTTCTGTGCTGGGAGGCAGAGACAGCCACTTTGCAAAGTCTCCCTTTGTCAGACAGCTCCAGGGCCAGCAGGGCAGCAGCAGCTCTGGGGGAAAGCAGAGCCCTGCAAACAGGGAGTCTGGCTGCCTTGGGAAGAGGCTCCATGGAGATCAGGATCATCCCAGCTGGCTCTGGGAGGGAAGCTGGAGATCTGACCAGGATGATGCAGGGAAAAGCCTCATCTTACACTGGGAAGGAAACAAGGCACAAAATCCCACACTCAGCACAGGCCTGTAGGATCTGAGTCAGCTTCTCCAAGGAAAACTCTCCTGTTTCTCCCTGCCCCTCAGCCCATGTCCAGCCACTGGCCCTGCTGCCCAGCCCACTGTCAGGGCACAGCCCAGCAGGGCAGCAAAAAGGGAGCTCAGCATGAACAGGACTTGGTGCTGGCAGGCTGGGGAGGAACACAAGCACGGCATGGACAAGAAAATCCACCTCTGCTCCTGAAGAGTGGGGAAAATCCTGCACTTCTTTCAGGGCTGCGACTGGCTCCTCCACATTTCTGACCTTGAAATGCCTCCATTGAGATGCCAAGGAACCCAAACTGCTTCTCTTCCCCTTTGGTGGTTGGGGTTTGACTTCAGGAGGGTAAAGCTCATCTCTGGAAAATAAGATAACCATGAACAGGGACCTGCAGTGGGAGGGAGGGACACCTGCACCAGCAGGAGCTGTTTGTGCCTCCCATCCCTCCTGTCCTTCTCCCCAGCAGCCTGGGCCTGTTTTCCCCGGCAGAATCCCTGTCCCTGTGCACCCTGCCAGGAGCAGCTGCACACAAAAAATCCAGGAGGGTCTGAGTGGGATTTTTTGGGATTTTTGGGGGGGATCTCACCTGTTTTTTGTTTTATTTTTGGGGGTTTCTCCTGGGTTTTTTTGCAGTGGGTTTGGGATTTATTTGGGTTTTTTGGGGGGGGGGGAATCTCACCTGTTTTTTTGGCATTTTTGTGGGATCTCATCTAGATTTCTGGGGAATTTTTTGGGGGGTCTCACCTGGATTTTTTTGGGGGTCTCACTTGTTTTCTGGGATTTTTGAGGGGGGTCTACCTGAGATTTTCGGGGGGGGGGGTCTCACCTGAATTTTTAAAAATTTTTTGGGGAGTTGTCTCACCTGGACTTTGGGGTTTTTTGGGGATTCTTTTTGGGAGGATCTCACTTGGTTTTTTGGGGATTTTTTGGGGAGGATCTCACCCAGATTTTTTGGCATTTTTTGGGGGAATCTCACCCAGATTGTTTGAGATTTTTCAGGGGGGTCTGACTGGGATTTTTTGGGATTTTGAGGGGTCTCCCCTGGATTTTTTGGGATATTTTTGGGGTGTCTCACCTGTTTTTTGGGGATATTTTGGGGTCTCAGCAGCCGCAGCTCTGCCGGGCGGGGGCCGGAGCCCTCCGGGGCTGCCGGGGCTGCCGGAGCGACGCGTCCCCGTATTGGATCCCCGAGCCACCCGCTCGGGACCCAGCTCATCCCCGAACACGCCGATGACAGCGCTGGGGCCGTGAGTGCCCAGGGCCTGCACTGCCACCACAGCTGGGATCTCTGCTGAGCTCTGGGGCTGCACAATCCCACAGGGCTTGGGGCTGGGGTCGAGCACAGCAGAGTCCTCCTTGCGTTTCTGGCAGGGACAGAATGAAATGCAGCTTCAGAGGCACCTCTGGAGAAACTTTAGACTCCTTAACATGCACCGCAACAGCAACTTAGACACACGTTTACAACTGCCCAGGACAAAGGTAAAAGGCACAAACAAGATGCAAGAACTGTAGGCTTAGCAGGGGATCCTGCAAGGGGATCCTGCAAGGGATCCCAGGGGATCCTGCAAGGAGGCTGCCAGCACAGGCACTGGTGTCTGTGGATGCAGCAGCTTTTCACAACCCTCCCAGATCTCCCACAAGAAAAGCCCCTGAAGACCAGAACATCAACTGTTTCCTCAGGAGCTTCAACTGCCTCCTAAAGTTTACATTCGGGGAGGATCCTGTTCTCAGAAGATCTTCTTTAAGGCTGAATAGAAACCAGCAAGGTCTTATCCAAACCCTTTTTTCCCCTAATAATCTCCTCAGTAATATTTGACAGGAGGAGGTGGATGTGATGCCAAACTTGGGGAATGAGCCCGTAGCAGCCAGGAAGGTGGCTGGGATTCCTCATGAGGATCTTCCTCTCCTAGGGCACCTTCAGGTGGCACTCATCGTACAGCAGCACTTGGGGGGACACTTGGAGCTCAGGAACGAGACATCTGGGCAGAGAGATGACCCCAGGGCAATCAGAGATCCTGAGAGAATGGAGAACGTTTCCCCCCAGAGATTGTGCAATGGAGCAGAACACATTGGTCACTGTCCAATGCACATTGAACAGCCCTACAGGGATAAATTGCCTTCTACCTCTGCCCACTCCAACACGTCTTGTCAAGGAGGCCCAAACCCTGAGAGGCAGCACCCAGAGGCTGCCCAGTGCCCCAGGCAGAGCCCTTTGCCCCACAGCTGCCTCAGCCCCTCCTGTACCCCAGAAGGCTTGCAAGGACTCCTGGAACAGTCCCAGTGAGCCACGAGCTCTGGGGGAGCCTTCCCAACAAGGATCAGGGCTCCCCAGGGCTCAAGGAACACACAACCCCAGTGTCTCAGTACAAATGACTCCCTTCTCTGCCATGGTGCTGCTGCCCTGCCTGAGAACTCAGCTCTTTGCCCCAGCCCTGGAGGGCACGAGACAGCAGCTGCCCCACAGAGGGGCTGATCAGCCCCTGCCAGGCCCTGCAGCTCCCTGGCTCCTGCACTGCACAGCTCCAGGCCCTGCCTGGCCCCAGCTCCACCTGCTTTACAGAATGGCAGCCCAGGCACTGCCTGCATGGCTCTGCCTGCGACAGGGAACAGCCCCAGGGAGCTGCATCCCTCTGGGCATCACACTGACACCCACAGCAGCACAGCAGCATGGAATTCTGCTGCAGCAACAATGACTGTTGGGCTCAGCTCTGACAACATTAAAGCTCAAAATGGGAAGCAGAGGGAAGGAGAAAATCTGGAGCTGACCTGCCACACCAAGGGCTGCTTTCCCCTCGTCAGACCTTGCCCTCCCCACTCTTGCTGGGAGCCACTTCCCCCCTGCCAAGGGCCCTCATGGACAGAGCCAGACCCTGACTCTCAGCAGCTGCTTGGTGTGGCCCAAACCCGTGCACGGTGCTCACCACCAGCACAACTCCACCTCTTGCAGGAAGAAGGAGAGGAGGCCCTCGGGAAATTTGTTCCCCCTCACGCACCAAAGCCCAGGCCAATCAATGATATCATTGCTGGTGCCTTTAGAAGAGGGCCCAGGCCCGTGCTGGGCTGTGAGCAGGGGTGCTTTTCACCACAGGCTGCTGCCCAAGCACTGCTGTTCTCATGTCCAGCTGGCACAACATGAGGGCATCCAGCAGCACTTCTCCTTGGCAGCTGCAGCCAGCAAAGCCTGGGCAAGGCAGTGCCTGGGGGAGCCAGGCAAGGGCTGGGACCTGGCTGTGGTGATCAGGGCTGCCCCTCCCTTGCCAACACCCTCCAGGTGCACCAGCATTCTCTGGTAGAACTCCATCACTGTGTTGGAGCACAGGGTCACCTGGTGGGAGAGAAGAACAGTCAATTCTCCCTTACAAAAGCTCCTTACCCACGTGTGATATCCTCCAGTTCCTGAGGGAGGATTTGGCCTTAATTCTTCTGCTGCTCCATGTGCAGAGCACAGTCTGAGAGTAACAAAAGCCTTCTGGCAATAGCAGATTTGTTAAACACCCCTTGCTATCAGGGCACAGGTCAGCTACATTGAAACATTAGACTACAGCTCTATGCACCACTGCATTCAAATTAAGGGGCCAATTTCTCATCTGACTACAATGACATCCGTGCAGAGGAAATCTGACTTGAACACAATGAGTTCAGCTTCACAGCAGGAACCAGCTCATCTTCCTGTTCATTCAAATCAGCCTGGCCATTTTCTTCTTGATCATCTTCATGGTCCTCCACATCTCCTTCAAGTCTTTGCATGTCCTCTTGAAGCGAAGCCTTCTCTGCTCCATTTCCATCCTGCGCCTTCTGGCCTCTTCTTCAGCTCTCCGGGCCGCTGCTCTCTGCTTCATGGCCGCCCTTCTGGGCCTGAGGCAGAGGAAGAAAGGCAGGAAGAGCAGCGCAGCAGCAGCCCAGTAGGGCCCCTGCTGCACGGCTGCCCAGAGCAGGGGTCCCCAGGCAGACTCGGGTGGCTCTGGGGTAGCCTGCTCCAGGCCCTCTTTGCCCAGCTCTGCATCCTCATCCCAACTGATCACCACGGGCCATGGGAAGTGGAAGAGGAGCAGCACCAGCAGGGCAGGGACTGATTTGGACACCATGGTCTGCAGGAGGAGAGAGACAATTTGTGCTGCTTTGCACAAGAGTTGCAAACCCGTGTGTTATTAGGGAATGGCCGCTCCTGCTGTGCCAGAGCGCTCGAGCAGGGCTGAGAATCTGGTGTCAAAGTGCATTCATGTGCTCCATGTTGCATGGGGCACCCGTGTGCAGGAATAGAGAACAACTTCCCTCAGATGGGATCTGCTGTGGCAAGGCCCCTCTGGTTTTCTCCTCCACGCAGCAGTTTGCATGCAGAATGTGGGCAGATGTGACTTGGAGGTCCTCCTGCTCACCCTTGGGTTCCCCTTGCAGAGCCTCAGCCCCTGCGTTCTGTCAGGGCCCCTGGGCAGGTGGGATATTCCCAGAGGAGAGGGGCCGGCTGTGTCCCCATTGCCCCTGTCCCTTATGTGCCTGTGCTCAGGAGGGCACAGAGAGGATGGGGACTCCTGCCTGCCCCGTGTCCTGTCCGCCTGCCGGGCCTGTCCCAGGGCAGCCGGGCTGTGATTGCTGTGCTCTGTCCCCCTGTCCCTGCTGTCCCTGCTGTCCCTGCTGTCATGGCCCACTGCAGGTTCCACACCTACACAGCCATGGTGGCTCCTGAGCTCTGCAGGGACCCGAGTGACAGTCTGAGTGGTGGCACTCCTGGTTTTCTTGCATTTGGCATTGCGCAGAGCAGAGGCTGGATCACAGCACCAAAGGAGCAGCTGCTGCAGGGGAGGAAAGGAGCCTCTGCATGGCCAAGGGCTGCTGTGGTGCCCCTGTGTCAGGAATTCCCCACAGCTGACACCTGAGTCCAGCATGGACACTCACAGACACAGCGTTTGTTCAGGCATTGCCTTTATTGCATCTTGACAGGGACTGCAGCTGCCTGAGGGAAGTCACCCTCCCGAGACAGGAGGGCAGAGAGTGTAATTTAAATTAACCAATTGTGATTATAGGCATTCGTAGCAACAGTCTATGTACTGTATATATGAATATTAAACAAGACACAAAGTAATTATTGGATCATGAAGATTAAGCAACATTTGCTGGTTTAGATAAAAAGAAAGTATACTTCAGTTTTGGTTAGCTGCAATAATTCTTGGTAATTCTGATGAATTATAAGTTCTATGTAATCTAAAGAAAAGTGCCATTATTTAATTCCTACTTATTATTAAAATATTTATGTTATCTTACAAGAGTATTAATCTACATTATAGTAATAAAAAGTTTTGAAAATGTTGCTAAAGACAATTATTTTTAAAGAAAACATTTTAAATATCTCAAAACTATTTAAGAATTTGAATCAATCTCCAAACATTGGCCCGATGCCTTCAGATGGTGCTTTCCTCCCAGCAGATGCAAAGCCTCTGCATGGAAAAGGGTTAAAATAGATGCAGTTACTACAGATCCCGTGAGGAGAGAGAGGGCAGAGGGGCAGGGTGTGTCAGGAGCCCGGAGCCTGTGCCCCGGCGCAGGGCTGTGCTGGGCAGCAAGCGCAGCTCTGTGCGCCGGCTGCTCACAAAGATGTGCGGCTCGCCTTGGCCGGCCCAGAGAGCATCTCCAGCAGGAAGCTTTTCTTCACACAGCCACTGCCTGTGCTCCTCCAAAAGCCTGCCCTGCCTACCTTCAGCATCCTGTTTGTATCCCTATTCATTCCAATCAGCCTGGCCATTTGCTTTTCTATTTCTTTCGTGGCCCGGCGCATTTGCTCCATGTCTTTGAATCTCTTCCTAAGGAGCCGCCTTCTCCGCTCGCTTTCCACCTTCCTCCTTCTGGCCTTTTCCTCAGCTCTCTGGGCCGCTGCTCTCTGCCTCGTGGCTGCCCTTCTGCGCCTGAGCCACCAGCCCAAAAGCAGGAGCAGCGGCTGAGCAATTTGCCAGAGCTGGTGCAGGTAGCGCAAGGCAGCCAGGAGCCAGGGTCCCCAGCCAGGCTCAGCTGGCTCTGGGGGGGCCGCTTTCATCTCCTCTGCACGGGGCTGCCCATCCCCGTGAAATCTGTCCACCACGGAAAGTGGGAACAGGAAGAGGAGCAGCACAAGCCCAGCCAGGACTGCTCTGTGCGCCATGGTCTGCAGGAGGAGAGAGACAAGGCTTTCACTGGGGCTGCCAAGGGAGCTTGTGGGGGCTGAAGTGAGGCCCGGAGGCACAGGGATGTGAGGGCAGAAGCAGAGGGCCCCGGGCAGCTGGCAGGCAGCAGGGCCTGTGCCAGTGGGCCAGCAGCAGCAGCCCCGTGCCCCGGCCAAGGCGCCGGCCCCAGGGGCTGGCCCTGGCTGCAGGGGGACAATGCAGGCCCGGGTGCGGCGCTTGTGGCCCGGCCCTGGCCCGGCCCAGCCCCGCCACGTGCGCACTCACCGCTTGCCCAGGCTGTGCTGGGCCAGCGTTACCTGCGGGGGCCTTTTCCAGCTGCCCCCATTGTGACACGCTGCCCCTGGTGTCACAGGGGCCAGAGGCATCACAGCCGGGCCAGCCCTGCCCTTGGTGCCCAGCCCAGCTCAGGGGCTCCCAGTGGGCCCAGCAATGAAAGCCCCGGCAGGCAGCAAGTGCAGCCCCTCTGGGAGGGGATGGGCCTCAGGGGCTCCCTTCACAAAGCAGGCAGAAGTCCCCACTGATAAGTTTCCAAAGGGAAAAGATTATAATCCATAATGTTGAGTAGGATACATATTATCAACTATGAAAACACCTGAGGTGCTTTTCCTAATGGGACTTGTTCTTCTGTGAGTGGGGTTGGGTGATGGTTGCTCAGTTTTTCTTGCTTGACTCTTCCCTGATCCAGTCCATCCAAGACTTCTGTGAAACCTTCCCATTATCAGACAGCAGAAAGAAAGAACTGCAGTGAAACCACTTCTAGTCCCCTTCAGATCAAGAAGGTGCAGGGGGGTGGTTCTGTCAGAGAATTTGAGCTGCTCTGGACAGAGTCGCACTGCTGTGTTAGCAGGGACTGGCTGCTTGTGTTTTCCTTTGGATGAACAGAATCTTCCTTGTGTCCCCAGTGAACACATGGAGCTCACACCAGCAGTGCCTCTTGCCTGTTCCCTGCCCAGCCAGACCTTCCAGCCCAGCTGAAATGCCCAGCGTGGCCTTTGAGCACAAAGGGATTGCAGAGCCAGCATTTCTCATCGTTTTCCACAGAACAGTACAGGTGCCAGTTCCCATCTTGTGGAGCCCTCTGCCATAAATCAGCCTGACAGGTTTATTCTCTACGTAATGGGAAATGATGACAAATGCAGCTGCATAATCTAGTTAGTAACTCTCCATAATGACTGCCTCTGGGGTGATTTATGGGTTTTGTCAGATGTGAGCTTTCAGAACTTTAGAGATTACATTTTTCACACTTTTTTGTTGGAATCTCAGTTTATCAGACTTTACTGCAGCATTAATCACTTGCAGTACAACCCTGGACTTCACAAATGTATCACATCAGCGTGAAAAAAGGCAGAGAAAACAAGAACTGTTGTGAATTAATGAGCCGGGTAACACATGTCTCACAACAGCGATGAAACAACCTGTGTTCTTCTTCAAGCCACAACAGAAAGTCCCAAAGTCTGGTTATTTTTTTTTTTTTTTTTCACAAAACACAAGCAGCAGCAAAGAACTGAAACAACACAGCCAGGCTTAAAACCTGAAAGATCTGCAAGGCTGAGTCTCTCCTAGTTAATGGTGAAATGATGTGTGAATCTGTCCTAGATGTTCAAATGAAGAAGATTGATTCCCAGTTATAATATGGCTTCTAAGCAAAACACTGGGATTATATAGGAGAAATGCATGTGTCATGAAACAACCAAGAAATCAGAGAGACACTTCCAAGCTCTGCTGTGAAGGTCTGGGAAATGTTCAGAGTTACCATCTGTGGAGTTTGGTGCAGGATAAGCTGGAACAAAAGGCCATCATTACCCAAATTGATTTTGGTTTGGTTGGTTTGTTGGTTTTTTTGGTTTGTTTTTTCTTTTTCTTTTTTTTTTTTTTTTTTTTGGTTTTTTTTTGTTTTTTGTCAGATAATGTTTTATAATACTCCAAGAAATATGTTGAAAAGGTCAGCATGATCCATCAGACACAAGCAGGGGGGCTGGGGTAGATGCAACATGTTCCTTGCACTGGAGGGTAGACAGAGGCAAGATCTGGTTTGGGGTCAATCACACCTGGATCAGGGAGGTGGCTGAAACCTGGGCTGGCCAAAGCCTTAGAATCACAAAATATCCTGGGCTGGAAAGGACCCCCAAGCATCACCAAGTCCAACTCCTGGCCCTGCAGAGGACACCTCCCCAAGAATCCCACGCTGTGCCTTGGCATGTGCTGGTGGGCAGGAGCACACAGCTGGCCGTGGCTTTGGGTGCATGGGTAAGATGAGATGGTGAGGAGCATCCCTGCTCCCTGAGCTCCTGGAGAGCTGCAGACACTGATCACTGGTAAGGACAGCACCAGGGGCATGGCCTGGGGCTGGTGATCTGGTGCCTCCTTCCTGCTGCTGCTTTCTGCTACAGATAACAGCCTGGTACCAAGGTCTTGTTGCTGAGGTGATAAACGGCTGGGGAGATTCCCTCCCTGCTCTTGTCTGCACGAGTTCTTATGCTCAGCACCAGGAAGGATTGGGCCAGAATGGAGGCATTTGGGGTCTCAGGGCTGAGGCTGAGACAGACAGCCAGGCAGAGCAGCTCCTCCTGGCTGATGCAAACATTAGCCCTGTGCTGGCCAGGCCAGTGATCCATAGCTATGGGTCCACAGTGATGGTGGTGCTGGGTATTCACTGGGAGAAGAGGAGGTGTAAAATGAAGCTTCTGAAGCTGCTTGGGATCCTGGAAGCTGCTCAGACCCCACTTGACCACAGTGGTTGTTTGGCCAGCTGAAGTGATGGAATTTATTGGGCTGTGCAGGGACAGTTTTCTGTGCAAACATGAAGGACTTTCAGGGGGGATGAAATACGGCCTCATAGTAGAAACAGCTGGGCTGAACACTCTTTATTCCAGCTATGAATCTTTGCTCTTAAGAGCAACAGATTCCACCTTTCATTAAACCAGAACTTGTTGTTGTTGTTGTTATTTTGAGGAACATAAATGACCTTTCTTGTTTATTTTATGAGCATTTTTAAATCTTTCTTGTTTATTTCATTAGCATTTTAAATCATCTTGTCACCCACTGCAGGCATGAAACATGAGATGTTCCCAAAGTGTAGCTCACTTCAGACGGGGAGTGCTGATAGTTGGCAGATCTGTACAGGTGTCCTCATCCTGGGTGCATTGGATGTTATCCCATCCAAGCAGGCAGTTTAACACAAGCAGCCTTTTCACTGAGCTTAATTAACAACAGAAATAAAAACTGTATCTTTATAACAAAGTTACTTTGACATCTACCATCACTCAGCGAGAGGTTTATTGTTACAGACACATAATATTGGCTTTTTGCAGAGATTAAAATGGATTTTCTATCTGTGGTGTTAAAGTAACTTTGTTATTGTCTTGGTTTGAAAAGCCAGGTGTCTGCTAAGGAAGGCAGGAGCCTCCCCTGGAATGGAAAATGTAAACCCCTCCCTCTGAATTGTTATAATTTTGAAATTAAGGAGCTGTCAGGCAAAGATATGGGAATAGGAATAACAGTTCTTTTTTAGGAAAAAATAAAAATATTAATGCAGTAGTACAAACGAAAAAAACCCCACTGACAGAGTCAGAACAGGGCCTGACCCCCTGTGGGTCAGGGTGCTGGCAGCAGTCCCATTCAGTGGTGGCTGCAGCCCTCCTGCAGTGCCAGGTGTGGCTCTGTTGGAGCAGGGATCCTGGAGAAGGGTGGAGTTTTCCTCTGAAGGTCCAGGGCTGCTGTAGATGGGCCTGGGAATCTTCCTTCCTCTGGGAATCCAGTTGGAAAAGGCTGATCCTCTGGGAATGCAGTGGAGAAGAAAGACAGCTGCTCCTCTGGGAATCCAGTGGGAAAAGGCTGATCCTCTGGGAATGCAGTGGAGAAGAAAGACAGCTGCTCCTCTGGGAATCCAGGAGGAAAAGGCTGCCTACAGTGTTCCAAATCTCAGAGTCTATCCAGGTAGGAATGCTTGGCTCCTCCCCCTGGGCGGAGCATCTCCCAATGGGATGATGTCATTTAATCAGCCATGCAGTGACACTCAGTGGCCCATTACCAGAAGATTAATAATTAATAATTAATGGCCTATTAATGGAACACACCTCCCCAGAGGGAGGATTGGTTGTGGAAGAGAGAAACTGCCCAATGAACAGAAGATAACTGCCCCACCACTGACAGATGGCAAACAGAACACACACTTATCTTGCAGTCCAGGACCTGTCCCCACTGGCTGCCCCCATTCTCCAGAGTTCATGGTGTCCAGGGAGGCTGCAGCTGCCGGTGCCAGGAACAAACGAGATGGGTCTGGGTTTCAGAAAGCTCCAGAATCCATTTCTGACCCCCGAAAGACAGGGCAAAGGGAGGGCCGTGGGGTTTTTATAGGGTATCCCAGGGCTGGAGTTTGGGTTTGTGTCGGATCGGCGGGAGAAATGTGGCATGCAATATGACTGATCAGCAAGTCTCGAACTTTATTGAGAGTCACACATGTTTATATTGGATTTAATAAAGCTCATACATATTGCAAAGGAGTGCTCATTATTGGTTAGTTACTTATCGGCCAACTACGCCTCCTTCTGCATTCTTGTGGTTATTCTGTTGAAACTATTCTTCATATTTTTGGCAAAAGAGCCTCTTCCCTATCCTGTTGTTGCATCAAGGGCATAATGTCCTTGCCTTATATGGACACTGACTGCTGACTTCTAGACTTCTCTCCTTCTTGCTTAACCAGGGGTATTATGTTGACGTGACCTTTCTCAGCCAGCCAACTGTCTACAAAGCTCAGCGGAACAAGGCTCCTGTCCATGCTCTCCCACATTCCACAGTGCCCAGGCCACACCAGGAGTGCTCAGAGCTGCAGCCAAAAGCTTCCTATCGATCCTCTCTTGCAGAGGACACCAGCACAGAGGCACAGGTGCCACCTCCTCCAGCTAAGCCCAGGAGATCCACCTCCTCACCAGCTGCAAGAGCAGGATGCTTATGTGCCAACCACCCCTTCCAACCCCGTTCTTCCCCTCGTGCCTTGAAGGCGCATCCCCACCTTGAGACACCCGGGGCAGGAAGAAGAGCTGGCCCCAGACGATGTCCTCGTTGGTGTGGAAAGGAAGGTGCCCTCAGAGCAGCTCATAGAGCAGGATGCCCAGGGACCAGATGGTGGCTGGCTGGCCATGGTAGCAGCCAAAGAGGATCCACTCCGGTGGGCTGTACTCCAGCGTTCCTATGGGACACGGGCGCAGCTCATCAGGCCCATGCTGCTCCCTCCCTCCCAGCCAGCTCCCGTTCCACAACAGCCAGCCCCTGCCCTGCCAAAAAGCAACTTGGCTGCAGCTGGCTGAAGATGGATTCCCCCTCCTTCCTTCCCTCCTTCCTTCCCTCCCTCTTCCCCCTCTGCCAGCCAAGGGAGGAACTTCTGCTGCCCAGCTGGGCCCCGGCATTGGGCTCACCTGACATCCGGGTGTAGAACGTGTCCTGGAGGATCGTGCCGCAGCCGAAGTCGATGAGCTTCACCTCGCCCGTGGCCAGGTCGATGAGGACGTTCTCGGCCTTGATGTGGCGGTGCAGGACGCCGCGGCTGCTGCAGTGCCCCATGGCCTCCAGCACCTGGCGGAACAGCCCCCGCCCCACGGGCTCTGTCAGGAACCGCCGCTCGTGCAGGAAGTACCAGAGGTGCTGACAGCGCTGCGGACGCTCCATGAGCAGCGCGAAGCCCTCGGGCACCTCGAACACGTCCAGGAGCCTCACGACGCTGAGGAAGCCAGGCCGCGACACCATCCACAGCAGCGCCAGCTCCAGGGCCACAAGGGCGCCCTTGCACTGCGGGGGGACCGCGATGCCGCCAGGAACGAAAGAGAGAAACAAACAAATCACACCTCAAAGTCATTCCTATTAGAGAAGTAACCAAAGAAAACAACGTAGCAATAACGAAGAGTGTTGGCTTCTGGCTTCTTTCTTCTTTGCATGAGACCAAGCTTTTCATGGGGAACAATTGCCTCTTCTGACAATTTTGCCAGAGTGGACTGGAGCAGAGCATTTACTTTTCAAATAGAAAAGGAAAATCGTGTCAGTAATGTCATCTCTTTTCATCCTCTGTTGACACAGTTGCAGGCTGCCAAAAGACATGGTCTGCAGTGTAGAACTTGGGGCCAAGTTTCTTTTTCTGTCAGAGGATGAGGAGGGGAAGTATCCCAGAATCATGGAGTCGTGGCATGGTTTGGCTTGGAAGGGATCTGGAAAATCCCATGGCTGCAACCCCCCTGCTGTGGCTGGGGACCCCTTGCACTGGACCGGCTTGTCTAGAGCTCCATGCAGCCTGGCCTTGAACACTGTCAGGGACGGGACATGCCCACCTTCTCTGAGCAACCTGTTCCAGGAGAGTCTTTTTTCTGAATCCCTTACCTAAACCTAATCTCTCTCCATTTGGATCCATGCTCCCTTGTCCTGTCCTTGCCTGCCCTCGTACAAAGTCCCTGTCCAGCTTTCTTGTGTGTTGCCCTCAGGTACTGGAAGGCCACAGCTGGATCAAGGCTGGGTCTCTTTCCCAGGCTGAAGAAGCCGAGCTGTGTCAGCCTTTCCTTGCAGGAGAGGAGCTGCAGCCCCGGCACCATCTGGGTGTCCCTGCTGGGCCCCTGCTGCAGCGTGTCCACGTCCTTGCCGTCCGTGCCGGGGAGCCCGGCAGAGGCGGAGGCAGCGCTGCAGGTGCAGGGTCAGCGGCGGGGAGGAGACCCGGCCCTGGCAGCGGCTCCGGGAGCAGCGATCGGCGCTGGGCCGCCCGCACTGCAGAGAGCCGGGGCCCTTGTGCCTGCCCTTGTGCCCAGGGCGCCTTTCCCCGCCGCCCGCCCGCCCGCCCGCTCGGGGGAAATGCCCCCTGTGCCGCCCCTCAGGGCCGCCCCTCGCCGCTGCCCCGGGCGCTCCCGGCGCCGCCTGGAGGGGCCCAGGCCTCGGCCTCACCCTGCTCAGCCTGAGGCCTGGAAAAGCAGATTCAAACACCCACCCAGAAAGTGCCCCAGGATGCCAAGGTCAATCTTTTGTCACCAGCACGGCTTTGCTATCAGAGTCTGGACGGCAGTAGAAAATCACCAGGGGAAAAGAGCATGAACAAGTTCTGCCTTGGCACTACCTCAAGCTGTGGGGTACCAGTTGTTGGTTTCACTGGCTCTGGATTGAAGGCACTTGAGACAGTAATTCATGTTCAGACTCAAGTGTTTATTATTTCTTATCGGTAAAACAGCCTCATTACTGGGAGTTCAGCAGCTTTTCATTAGAAGGCACAAAATGGCCAACAATCTCTTGTTCCAAGGTCTTTTAAGACTAAACTATCCAATTAGGAACTGACACCTAGATTATTTTCCCTTTTAACCTAATAACTGATCCCAAAGAGCCTGCAATGTGGAATTTCTGCCCAAATACAAAAAGCCACCCAAACCCATGAAGAAGAAGGAAGAAGCATGAAGAAAAAACCCAGGACGAAACACTGTGCCCTCCATTTTGCTTCCATCCACAACATACTAAAAATCCCAAAACCTCAATTTCTCAGAGTCAGAGTGAACCAAAGCCCAAAAACTGGAGGTGATAAGAATGGACTAAAACCACAACCAAGGAATCTGCATCGCCCTGAAATACCTTTCCCCTTACATCAGCCTGGTGCATATTCATAGAGCCTCATGCATATCCATAAACTACTTTACATATTCCAGGAATGATTTTACATGGCCCCTCCCTGGGTCTGCCTTTTCAGAGCATGTGTGTTTCTTGGCTGTGGTTTTGGCTCCTTCTCTTTATCACCTCCAGGTTTTGGGCCTTGGTGCACTCTGCCTTCAGACGGGGAGTGCTGATAGTTGGCAGATCTGTACAGGTGTCCTCATCCCGTGTGCATTGTATGTTATCCCATCCAAGCAGGCAGTTTAACACAAGCAGCTATTTCACTGAGCTTAATTAACAACAGAAATAAAAACTTATAACAAAGTTACTTTCAGATACAGTCCCAGCCCATATTTGATCCCAGTCCAATTGATCCCAGTCTGTGTGGTCCTGATCCATATGGTCCCAGTCTGTGCAGCCCCAATCCAAAAGATCCCAGCCCATATTTGATCCCAGCCCATATTTGATCCCAGTCCATATTTGATCCCAGTCTGTGGGGTCCTGCACACACTCCCAGGGTCTGGAATTCCAGTTCCCAGCCAGGAAAAAATGTTCCTGCCCTTGAACTTCCTTCCTATCCCCTCAACAAATTGCAATAAAATTATAAACAAAGAAATAATAATTGAAATTAAATAAATTATAATAAAAAAATATCAACTCTTCTTTGCAATACTCCAACTATGATTTAACTCAAACCAAAAATAAGTATTACTATAATATTACCAATGCATATAAATAAACAAATTATATATCAAGAAATACCTTTTGAAAATTTTAACTCGATGACTAATGTACTTTAGATAAAAAAATCTAAAGGAACTAACAAGCAATCTAACACCTCTTAGTTAAACAATTCATATTACAAATATACTAAACACAAAACCAAATACCACTATAATTTCTCAGACATTTCAACCAAAAAATTAAACTTTAATAACATCCTTAAGTACTCTTGAAAAATTAAAATTATTTTTAAAACATTAATTGTGTGCGGGTGGTTTTATTTTGATATTGGTTTTTGGATTGTTTGGGTTAGATGATTTAAAACATGGGATTTTTATAGGAATTGAATCAGCTGAGAAGGTGGCACTCTGCAAACAGAATTGACTGAAAATAAATGGGACAGAAATCAGTAACTCTGAAAGTTTTATTTGCTATCAAATATATCCCACACAATCCCCATCCCATTGCTCCAAATTGGGATCCCACTTCTCCCAATCTCCTTCCAACCCCATCTCACCCTGGTGGGTGTGGAATGGATTGAGTTTGGCATGGGATTGAGTTTTTTTTAGGAGGGAACAAGGAATTTAAGGTAGGATTGAGCCTTTTTGGGTTAAAGTTCAGTTATTTTCAGTGGAATTTGAGTGGTTTTGAGGGGACAGATCCATCCCTCTTGGCTTTTGGAGTAGAGAGAGATGGAGAAGAGAAAAAAATTCAGGCAAAACCAAAGGACAAGCAGCCAGGAGTGTTCCCAACATGGATCACAGGGAATGAGAGTGACCAGGGCTGTGCCCAAAGTGCCTCCTCCAGTGGGGGATGGAGCTGCAGCAGCGCACGAAGCTCTTCCCGCACTCGGGGCACTCGCAGGGCTTCCCTTACCGGTGCCTCTGTTGGTGTTGAGTCAAGTGAGAGCTCCTGGAGAAGCTCTTCCCACACTGGGGACACTCGTAGGGCCTCTCCCCTGTGTGGATGCGCCGGTGGGTGACGAGGTGGGAGTTGCGCTGGAATCCCTTCCCGCAGTCGGGGCATTGGAAGGGCCTCTCCTCTGTGTGAATCCAATAGTGCTGGAGGAGCCTGGAGCTGGTCAGAAACCTCTTCCTGCATTTATCACACTCGTAGGGCCTCTCCCCTGTGTGGATGCGCTGGTGGGTGACGAGGGTGGAGTTGTTCTTGAATCCCTTCCCACAGTCGGGGCATTGGAAGGGCCTCTCCTCTGTGTGAATCCGATAGTGCTGGAAGAGACTGGAGCTGGTCGGAAACCTCTTCCCACACTTGGAGCACTCATAGGGTCTCTCCCCAGTGTGGGTCCTCTGGTGGCTGATCAGGTGGGAGCTCCTCCTGAAGCTCTTCCCACACTCCCCACACTCGTAGGGCCTCTCCCCAGTGTGGGTCCTCTGGTGGCTGATCAGGTGGGAGCTCCTCCTGAAGCTCTTCCCACACTCCCCACACTCATAGGGCCTCTCCCCCGTGTGGGACCTCTGGTGCCTGATCAGGCTGGAGCTCTCTCTGAAGCTCTTCCCACACTCCCCACACTCGTAGGGCCGTTCCCCAGTGTGGATCCTCTGGTGCCTGATCAGGTGGCAGTTCCACCTGAAGCTCTTCCCACACTCCATGCATGTGTGGGGCTTCTCCCCATCATGGAGCTGCTCATGGAGCACCAGCTCCGAGCTCTGCCTCCATCTCCGGCCGCCTTCCCGGCCCAGGCTGGCTCTTTCCCCCTCACATCCCCGCCATCTGCGTTTGCAGCCCCTCCTCGTGCGGCAGCTCCGGGCCTTTTCCTCCCCGTTGGCTTCCTGCGCCGTGGAGCCGCTCAAAACGGCCTCTGCCACCAGGTTCTGCCGCGGGCATTTGTCCTCCCTGCTCTCCATGCTCAGCTCCTGCTCTGGGCGAGGAAGGACAAGGACAGCATGGGATTTGCCTCCGTGCCACAGGCAAGGGCAACGAGATCCCCCCAGGGCTGTGCTGCAGCCGGGGGCCGTGCTGGGCTGGGAGATGGAGCAGCACAGAGGGGAAAGGGGCACTGACTTCCTCCTCACCTGCCTCAGTGTCCCAGAGCATCTTCCTCTTCCTCACAGCCTCACAGGGGTTGGCAATGTGAAATCCTGGTTTGGAGAAAACAAGGGATGAGCACCTGGAGTTTGAAGTTCCCCCCACCCAAGTCCATCTCTACAAGTCACCGGCCATCTGGGCTCCAGAAAACCCTCCCAAACACCAAGATTCAGCCATGAAAAAGCCTTCCAGGAGTTCCCCATCCCTGGTCCCTCCCCTCTGGTGTTCGGGGATTCCCCCCTGTCCCAGCTGCTGGGGTCAAACTTGGATTGGGGGTCCCGCTTCTCCTGGGTGCCCGCCCTGCCCAGGCTGCTGGCAGTGCCAGCAATGCCAAAAGCTCCCCCCTCTTGGCTCTCCCCATTTCGGGATGCCGGGGCTCTTTGGGCTCCCGGGCTCCCTTCTCCCCTCATTCTCTGCCCTGGGCTGCAGCGGCTCCAAGGAGTCCCCCCTGCCCCTCTCCAGGCTCTTGAGGCTCCTGCCAATGGCGGCGCTCCCCCCTCTCTGGCCTCCCCACTTTGGCCTCCTGGGGCACACAGGGCTCTGCTCCTCCAGGCTGCCTCTGCCGGCAGCCGCCACCGCCACCCCCCGATGTCCCCCCGAGGGGCCTTTTCCGCTCAGCCTTGGACTTCTTCATTCTCCAAACATCCCCCCAAAAACCCAACCCAGGGACCCCCCGGGATATCCGGGCCGGGCTCCCCCTCCCCGCTCACCGGAGCCATGGGGGGGGCGATGATCCCACAGGTGGGGGCTGCGAATTCAGGCAGGGATCGAGACCGCGTGGCTCCCTCAGCTCAGCCTTGATCTGCCTTTGTCCCTCCTCTTCCTCTTCCTCCCATCATCCTCTTCCATCCCCCCTCCAGCTCCTCTCTTATGCCCACCGGCTTCTCAACTTCCATCCCTGCCCTTCCATCCCTTCTCCTCCTCCCTAACCCCACCTCCTTCTCCTCCTTCCATCGCTGCTCTCTCTCCGCCTTCATCCCTCCCCTTCCATCCCTCATCCCTTTCCTCCTCCTCCCCCTTCTACCCGCCTCCTCCTCCCCCTCCATCCCTGCCCTTCCCTCCCTCCTCCTCCTCCCCCAGCAGCAGCCACACCCTCGGTGCCCCGTTCCCGCAGCCCTCGCAGCCCGCGGCAGCAGCGGCCATGGAGCCGGGCCAGGTCGGCATGGGCAGCGCGGGGCTCTCGGCTGCTCCCAGCCGCTGCGGGCGGGGGGAACCCGGCCCGGGCCAAAGGAGAGGCAAACTGGGCAAACTGGGGGCAGATCACAAAGCTAAGGATGCAGCAGGAAATGGAGCTGAAAGAGTTAGTTTAATATTAACTCCAAACGAGGAAAAACTGGAAATTCCAAAGTTTAGGGAAGCCGAGAAAAAAGAATTAAACAAGATAGGAAATGAACAAGATAAATCAGGGAAATAGAAACTTCTACATGACTTAATAAAATGTGCTTGCTAGGAAAATATTAGAAGATGTGCATCAGAAACCCCACTGGCGTACTCAAGCTTTGTGTGATCATTTTTTAAGGAATTTTGGGTGCACTGGGATTTTTGGTGTAGCAAAGCAAGTCACTGAAAGATGCTTAATTTGCCAAAGGATAAATAAAAAGGTGATGAGAAAAACAACATTAGGAGGTCATGAGTTAGCTCGTCGACCATTTCAAAATATCCAAGCAGAAGTTTAGATTTGTTAGGTTCTGGATTTATTTGTAAAAAAACCCATTTAATCTAGAAGAAAGAGAAGATGCCATATGTTAGACAGGAGATTTTAGGAGAATAAAAATCTTTGAAGTATCAGAAACACCCGAGGAAAAAACCAAGAAAATAAAAAGGGGAAATGAAAGGGAGGGGAACAAGAGGAAAAGTCAGAAAGAGAGTGGGATCCTCTGCATCTCTTGCCCCCTCCGTTGACGGCCGAGGCGCCTGTCCCGGGTCCCGGCTCGCTGCCCGCCTCAGCTCCGCCTGCCCCGGTTTCCATCCCAGGTGCGGGCTCACTGCCCAGGGCAGCTCCACCTGCCCCGGCGCTGGCGGTGAATTTGTGTGCCCTGGCCCCACTGCCCGGCCCGCGGCCGCTCTGCCGGCCATGCTGGGCAAGATGGGGTTGCTCTGTCCTGCCGCGTGGGCCGAGGTCACCGCGCCGACCGCACCGAGGGCGGGTCCCAGCCATCCCATCCCCGGCTGCCCTGCCCGTGCCAGCTGCGCTGGGCAGCGCCGCTGCTTCTGCCGGGGTCTCCCACCTGCCTTTTCTCTGCCGGGAGCTGCCGGATCAGCCGCCAGAAGCCATGTGGGGGCTGCCCACGCTCCGGCTCGGCCTCCACGGGAAGATCCCCCTCTGGCGATTCCGGCAGCAGACCCTGCCCACACTCCGACCGAGCCTCGGCGGGATATCCTCCCCTGACCCCTCCTGCTCTGAGTTACGTCCCCTTGGTAACCACAGCTCCTGCTGTTCAGGGAAAATCCCTCTCTCTACAGGAAGCACCTTATCGAAACACTAGGAGTTCAGTTAAAAGGCAGCCCTCTCCAAATTCTTTCCCAAAACACGGGAGAAAGGCTATAGAAGGTAAAAAAGTGAAAGAGTTAGATGAAGGGATTGCTCTATTGCCGTGAAGAGAGGTTCCCATGGCAGGGATGCGCTGCCCCGCCCCGCGGGAGCCACCGGCGCCCCTGCCGGCCGCGCCCGGAACTGCACCCAAGGGGAAAGCGCCGCAGCCGAAAGGCCGGGACCGGCTCCGGGCTCTGTTTGTTGTCACTGCCGGAGCTGTTGATACACACTACTATCATTATATTATACACACTAGTAAAGAACCGTTATTCCTAATCCCCTATCTTTGCCTGAGAGCCCCTTGATTTCACTATCCTAAAAATTAAGAGGGAGGGGGTTTGCATTCTCCATTCCAAGAGAGGCTTTTTCTGCCTTCCCAAGCAGACACTGTCTTGTAAAGCAAGACAAGCACCCACAGGCACTGAGGGGGGCTGCAGGAGGGGCAGAAGAAGGCCCTGCAGCACTTGGGCACAAAGGCCCAGCAGGTGAATGCAAGAAGGGAGCAGCAAAAGGCCAAGCTGAAGGCAAAGGCCAGGGCAGAGCTCCTACAGCCCCTGAGGGATCAGCCCCAGGGCCCAAGGGGGCCCCAGCACCCAGGGCACGGCTCGGCCACAAGCACCCGGCAGAGGCATTGCCCTCCTCGGCAGGGCACAGCCCACCCAAACAGCCCCTGGCAAGGAATCAGGGCTCCAGCTGCAGGGCACAAGGACACTGCAAGCAGAGACAGCAGCACCCTCAGGACCAGCAAGTCCAGCCCGTGATGGACATGGATTGGCAGGGCTGTCACAGCTCCCATCACACCAGAGACCCTCCACACAGGAGCCCTTGAAAACATTCAGGTGGGTCTGCTTTGAGAGGAGGCATTTTCTGATGGACACAGGGCCTCTCAATCTGCTCTGAATCTTAGACCTAAAGGGGAAAATAGTACAGGAATATTTTAATTTTTAAGGGAATGAGTGGGAAAGATGAGCAGGTATGATTTGTTCAACCACTATTAGAAGCTGTGGGGGATAGGTTTGAAATAAATTTCTTTTTCTTCTTCCTGTGATTGTAATTAACTAGGAAGGAATTTGAGAGCTGGATTTTAATACTGTAAAAAGGGATACAGAGGCTAGTTCTGTTGTACCTCTGTGTCAAAAGTCTGACAAGGCCTATGCTGAAGTGAACCCAGAAGTGTGGGCAGCCCCAGGGAAATACAGAAAATTAGATATGGAGCCTCTACAAATTAAAGCAACCAGGACAAGCAATACCCTGTTCCAAGAGAGGGAAGGAAGGGCTCACAGCCTGGTATTGAGTCCCTGTTAAAGGCAGGGCATTGGAGCCAAGGGTGTCTCCCTACAACACTCCTATCCTGCCAGTCAACAAACTGGATGGATGGACACAAGGAGGAAACACAGAATTTTCAAGTGTTAAAATTAAGATTAACTGAGGCGAGTGGCCTGGGCCTTCCAGACAGGGAAAAAGAATTTGAATTATAGGTGGACGTTAAACAGGGTCTTGCCAAAGGAATTCTTGTGCTAAAATGTTTAACCCAGTGGCCAGAGAGCAGCCTCATTGTCTGCAGAATTGTGCAGCCACAGCTTCCGTGGGAGCAGAGGCTGAAAACTGATGACAACAGGAGGATCTCCTAGAGTTCAAGTCTGGCATCAAGTTAAAGCTTTGACAACCAAAAGAGCCTCTAAATGGATGAGCAGGGCTCGGTGATTACAGTATGAAACTTGTTCAGTGGCACAGGAGGATTCAGAACTGAGGACAGGGCAAGGGTTTAACCCAGCCTCCTGTTTGAACAGCCTGGAGAGGGGCTGGCAAGGAACCCAGGACTGCACTCAAGGGACAGAGCTCCCGAGCCCGGCTGGGAGAGATTGATGGGACATTCCCTGGCCTGAGGGAGACAATGTGTTTGTGGATGGCTCTGCAAGGGCAGCAGGAGGGAAAAGAGCTACAAGACAGGCTGTTATTAAGGAAGGGGAATCAGACAAAGCGCAGGTCACCGGCCCATGCTCAGCTCAACCCGCGGAGCTGTGGGTGCTTGTAAGAGCCTGGCACTGAAATGCCCTGAGCAGGAAGGCTTCAAAATCTTCTGCTGACACTATGGCACCTAACAGGGGGGCAAAAGCAATTCTGACTGCTTCAGCAAGCACTGGATCACTTATTAACCTATTTCTAAAAGAAATAATTCAAAGATAATGGATTGTGGAAGCCATAGATTCAGATGGGGAACTCATTTTACAGGAAAGACCCTTCAGGGGGTTATGGCAGCTTTAGGAATACAATGGGACCTCCATAACCCCTGGCAAGCCCAGAGCTCGGGTTGGGTAGAAAGAATGAATGGGGAAATAAAGAAACACCTTTGGAAGCTGGAGATAGAAACCAAGATGCCATGGGTACAGCTTTTGCCATTGGCCTTGGCAAGAAAAAGAGCCAGACCCAAGGCAGATATTCAATTATCTCCCTTGGAATTCATGTCTGGAATTCCTTACCTGGGCAATCCTCCACCTAGTGCAGGGTGGAAATAAGGGATGTAAATGTAAGGCAGGCTGTAGCCAGGATCCTGTCTCCTGTGGAATCTCTCCCGCAGGAAGCTGGGCTGGCACAGAGCCTGCCCTGGGACTTTGCTGTTGCCAACACCCAGCCAGGCCATCGGCTCCTGCCTAAGGAGTGCAAAGCAGCACCACTGGTGGCCAAGGGGCCCACGCCAAGTGTCCCTGAGGCCAGAAACAGCCGCCAGCACAGCTGAGCACGGGGGGACCCCTCAGCCTGGCCTCAGGGGCTCTGAAGCCCCGGAGATTTGCACTTCCCGCCTGCAGCAGGACCATGGGAGCCGCCCCTGAGCCTGCCCTGAAGGCAACGCAGCAGCAGCCAGGGCTCCACAGCGGGCCAAGCCCCTGGGCCTGCCCACAGATCCTCTGCTCAAACCCTCGGGAATCCTGGCCACCCTCCCCTGGCACCTCCAGCCACTGCGGCCAAGCCTCGCTGCCGCTGCTGCAGCTCCAGCGCTGGCTGGGCCTGCACTGCCACAGCTGCTGGGGAGCACCGCGGCACAATTCCACCCTGGGGCTCACTCACACCCACACTCTGGGCTGACTGCGACTGCACTGCTGCAAAATGTACCCATCCTGCTTCTTTTAAATCTTATTTCTCTGCTCAGAAAGGTTTCTCTACTCAAAGGTTTGCCTTTGGGAAAGAAATTTTAAAGGTTTTATTTAAGGGGTTCCCAGTCTGTTCGGATGTTAAACTCATCTCCACCACTCAATGGAGACGAGTTTAACATCCGAACAGACTGGGAATAGCCCAAAAGACACCCACAGAGATAACGACCAGCAACAAAACATCAAGGTCCCGCAGCAAACAGCAACCAACAGCTACCCCAGACACTGCCCCCGCACAGCTGGAGACACCTGGTCTGGAAAAGGCTGAGAAGGAAATCCAGGAGTGTGGGCCGAATTCACATCAGAGGGGAAGAAATCCGAGTCTAATAGGAAACCAAATACTAAAAACTTACACGACTTGGAAGCAATGAACATTAAAGCAGTGGATTTAGATTGGTTCAGACTAGGTAAAGTTTCGGAAAAATCGAGTAAAACTGACATGTCATGGAATGATTTTTTCTGCACAGCCGGGCTATGTGTGGATGAAAGTATTTCTGTTGCACATCCTGGCCAGAACCAAGTAATGCCTTGACTCTCTCACACTAAAGAGATTCTTGGAGAGTTTTTGTTTTCCCTACAGTTTCAGTGATAAGATTACAACATGAGAAACATTTTTTATAATAATCCTACTTTATATTGTCAGGTAGGTTTGGGACAGAAGGGTGAGAATCAATTTTTGGTCTGGGTTTTTCCATGTTTGCCTTTATGTTGCATTTTGCAAAATTGAAGAGCTTTAACCGTGATACTTTTAACTCTTAAATAGTTAATACTTTTTTTAAAAAAAGCAGGGTGAAGCTGCAAAGGGAAACAGCAAATGGAGAATGTTGGGAAAACTTTACTATAAATAAATGGGGGGGAATTGAGATGAGGGACTACATTTTGTTCGTCATGAAAAAGAGACCAGTGTGTTACAAGAGTTGTCTGCTGACTATTTCTGTACTACTTCATGAGATATGAGCTACAAGGATACCAGGGAAGGGGTTGCAGGAGCCCACACATAGTCCCACCCAGCAAATGGTACAAACAGATAACTCACAGAGATAACGACCAGGGAAAAGCTGGGGAAGGGGCAGGGGCAGATAAACAGTCTGCAAGGCAGGACATTTGCTTGCTTAAGCTTGATAGGGCACATATTGCATTAATCATAAGATTCTGGTAATTTTCCACGGAGAAGTCACCAAATAAGGACATAGGGTAAAGAAGACGCAGCTGAGGAAGACTCCACAGCCTTTATCACCGACCACCAGGAGACAGAAGGATGACCCCCTAGCAACAACCAGCGCAGGCGCAGAGAACTCTGAGATAACATGGACTCCTGAAGGATGGAGAGGATAAAAGGACTGAATCAGAAACTAGTTGGGGCGGCAGTTGGTGGAGCGGAGACTCCCCTGTCGCCCAGCGCTGAGCCTTTGCTTACGTAGTATAACTGCTTCAATAATTAATAAATTCTTTGATTGGAAATTACTCGTTTTGAGTCAATTTTATAACAATTTGGTGCCGTGACTCAGATGAGAGTTTGGATCGGGTAAGATCTACCCAGAGTGGGGGGCGCCTCATCCAGTGCTTTCCGGGTGGCCCCTCTGGGAGAACCTCCGCCACTCTCACCGACGACCCTAAAATATATACTAGTAAGCAAACGGGACAAATTATACCGGTGAACCCCTTAATAATCTGTGCACGGAGTCCGGACGAAGACGCAGGACGCGTAAGTATAAAAGGGAATCCGTTCGGGCGGGGTTGGGATCCCGGAGTGTGGCGGTGGACAAGTGTGAATGAGAGGAGGGCCGGCAGCCGGACTCTCCAAGTGAGTGTGGACCCTTGAGTAGTGCGGTTCCCGTAGACCCGCGAAGGGCTCGGGCCACGAAAAAGGGGAAGTGAAAGGAATTTGAGAGTGAAAGAAGGCACTCCGGACGAATGGGGCAGGGGAAAAGCAAGACCCCAACCCAAGTCAAACTCCCCCCCATTCCAAGGGACAGCCCCCTAGGATTCATGCTTAGTAATTGGAAGCATTACCCGGGGACCGAGACTAAGGATAGGGCCAGAATGATACATTATTGCATGGAAGTATGGGGTGGGAAAGAGATTTCCAAAAAAGTTTTTTGGCCCGTGTTTGGATCATCTGAAGACTGGGTTCGACAGGACTTGAACCTATGGGTAAATTCTAAAGAGCCCTTCTCGTAAGAAGAGAGTGATTATGCCAAAATATGGGTAGCAAGACCCGAAGTGTATGTTTTCCAATTAAGAGAAGGGAAAGGGGATCCGGACAAAAAGGGGAAGAGGGACAATCATTTGGGCGACTTAATTATAGCACCGCCCCCATATGTCCCACCGCCAGCACCCAATGCCCCACCACCTCCACAACCACCTGCACCGAACAATGATGAAGAGGGTAACCAAGGGGAGGTTAACCAAACCGGTTACCAAGGCCCGATTACAAGGAGCCGCAGTAGGGTTGAGACGGGGTTATTCCCTCTACGGGAGATGCCCATGGGTGGACCACAGGCGGGTATAGGATTTATTACTGTCCCCTTGAGTTCGGCAGATGTACGAGACTTTAAGAAGGACATGGGACATTTATTAGAGGACCCTTTTGGGGTAGCCGAGAGGGTCGACCAGTTCTTAGGACCAAACATCTATACCTGGGAAGAAATGCAGTCCATTTTGGGCATTCTGTTCTCTACTGAAGAACGGAATATGATAAGAAGGGAAGGAATGTGTATTTGGGACACGCAGCATGTCCAAGGCCCGGCTGCGGACGCTAAATGGCCCCTACAGAACCCCCATTGGGACCACCAAAATGCGGCACATAGAACACATATGCAGGATTTAAGGACCATAATTATTCAGGGGATTAGGGACTCAGTCCTGAGGGGGCAAAATACAGATTGGGCATTCAATGATAGGCAAAAGAAGGACGAGTCGCCTACGGAATGGCTCGAGAGATTACGGCGGAACTTATGATTGTACTCCGGAATGGACCCCGATAGCCAAACTTCACAGTCAATGCTGAAAGTCCATTTCGTTTTAAAATCGTGGGACAACATAAAGAAGAAAATCCAGAAGTTAGAGGACTGGCAGGACAGGGGGCTGGATGAACTGCTTAGGGAGGCACAGAAAGTATATGTCCGTAGGGACGACGAAAGAGACCGCAGACAAGTAAGGTTGATGGTCGCAGCAACAGGTGGGGAGAGGTACCAAAGAGAAGGGCGAAAGGGAGGTTCGAGTGAACAAAAAGAGAAAAGTATAGGGGAGTCAGAAGGGGTGAAGGTGTGTTTTTATTGCGGAAAAAAAGGGCATTTTAAGCGAGAATGTAGAGTCCGAATCAGAGACGAGAAGCAGTTCCAAATGGACTAGGGGGGTCAGGGGCTCTATTTGGTGGGGACCCGGAAAAATCATAAAGAGCCCTTGATAAAACTTAAAGTGGGTCCCCACAACCAAGAAATGGAATTCTTGGTAGATACAGGGGCAGAAAGATCCACGGTACAGAACCTACCAAAAGGATGTACCATCTCTAAAGAAACTGCCACTGTCATAGGGGCAAAAGGGGAACCTTTTGAAGTACAAATCATTAAAAATGTGACTATAGAATCAGGATCCAAAATAGGGATGGGAAATCTATTATTGGTACCCGAGTCAGATTATAATCTGCTCGGGCGAGACATGATTATAGAATTAGGGATTAGTATAGGTGTAGATAATAAGGAATTAAAAATTAAATTATGCCCTTTAAGGGTAGAAGATGAAAAGCAAATTAACCCCGAAGTCTGGTACACGCCTGAGAGCGTGGGACAGCTAAAAATCACTCCATTTTCGGTAACTATCAAAAATCCGGATGTCCCCGTCCGAATTAAGCAATACTCATTATCCCCAGAAGGGAGACGAGGATTAAAACCAGAAATAGAAAGGTTGTTGAATAATGGATTGTTAGAACCCTGTATGTCTCCGTTCAATACTCCCATCCTACCAGTTAAAAAGCCAAACGGCACCTATCGATTGGTGCATGATTTAAGGGAAATAAACAAGCGAATGTAGCCCAGTTCCCGGTGATGGCAAATCCTTATACCCTCTTGACTAAACTGGGGCCTGAGAATTTATGGTACAGTGTTATAGATCTCAAAGATGCCTTTTGGGCATGCCCTTTGGCTAAAGAAAGCCGGGATTATTTTGCATTTGAATGGGAAGACCCCGATACGGGGAAGGAGACAACAATTAAGATGGATGGTACTCCCTCAAGGATTCACTGAGTCCCCTAATCTCTTCGGGCAGGCTTTAGAGCAAATTTTACAGGATTACCAAGTGGGGCCAGGGGTTACATTAATCCAATACGTAGATGATCTACTCCTGGCGGGGCAGCAGGAAGAGAATGTACGGAAAGAAAGTATTAAGTTATTGAACTTTTTAGGCTTAAAGGGATTGAAAGTCTCCAAGGCAAAACTACAATTTGTCGAAGAAGAAGTAAAATACCTAGGCCATTATCTAAAGAAAGGAGAGAAGAGAATAGACCCCAAACGAATACAGGCGATTTTAGCATTACCAATTCCAAGAAATAAGAGACAAATCAGGCAAATACTTGGACTAACTGGTTATTGTCGACAATGGATTGAAAACTACAGTAGTAAGGCGACTTTCTTGTATCAGAAACTTACTCAAGAGGGACTCCTAAAATGGGATCAGGAGGACACCGAAAGGCTGCAAGAGCTTAAAGAGAGCCTAATCCATGCCCCGGTATTAAGTTTACCTAATACTAATAGACCCTTCTTTTTGTTCATAAACGTAGACAAGGGGGTCGCATATGGGGTCCTTACTCAAGAATGGGCAGAGAAAAGGAAACCGGTGGCTTATCTCAAAGATCTTGGACCCAGTAAGCAGAGGATGGCCTACGTGCTTACAAGCAATTGTAGGATGTGCTCTTTTGGTAGAAGAAGCCCGGAAAATTACATTTAATAGCAGCCTGAAAGTGCTGTCCCCCCATAACATACAGGGAGTCTTACAGCAAAAGGCTGAAAAATGGATCTCAGACGCAAGGCTTCTAAAATATGAAGGAATACTAATTGAGGCTCCAAATTTAACTCTAGAAACTACTAATATCCAAAATCCAGCTTCCTTCTTATATGGAGGACCAGAAGAAGCACTAACACATGATTGTATAGTGACTATAGAAGAACAGACAAAAATCAGACCAGATTTGGAAGAAGAAGAATTGGAAAAAGGAGAAAGACTGTTTGTGGATGGATCCTCCAGAGTAGTTGAGGGAAGGAGAAAATCAGGATATGCTATCATAAGGGGACCCAACCTGGAAGTGATAGAATCGGGACCCCTTAGTGGATCCTGGTCCGCCCAAGCATGTGAACTATATGCTGTACTACGAGCCCTGGAATGGTTAACAGGAAAAGATGGGACTATTTTTACGGACTCGAAATATAGCTATGGGGTAGTCCATACATTTGGCAAAATATGGGAGGAAAGAGGACTAATAAATTCACAAGGGAAAGGTTTAGTTCACCGTAAATTAATATTAGACATGCTCAGTGCCCTACGAAAACCTCGAAAAATAGCTATAGTTCACCTGAAAGGTCACCAGAAAGGACTGGATTTGAGAAGTAGGGGAAATAATGCAGCTGACCAGGAGGCTAAACGGGCTGCCCTGAGACTCCTCACTTTGCAGGAAAACATAGAACACTCCCAAACGCCAGAACCTGACCCCGACATCAAGTTTAATAAAGAGGAAGAGAATAAAATGCAAAAACTAGGAGCTAAAAGGGATGCACAAGGAGCATGGAAATTAGCAGATGGCAGAGAAATAATAATACCAGAGCATTGGCACATAGATTACTGACTAAGATACATCAAAAAACACATTGGGCATCACAGGGACTGGTAGATTATTTTGCTGCAAAGTATGTGAGTGTGGGAATCTGGGACATTGCCAAACAAGTAACCAGAGGATGCCTAATTTGCTTACAAGTAAATAGAAAAAATTTGAGAAAATTACCGGAGGGAGGCCGACCGCTAGCGAAAAGGCCTTTCTCCCACATTCAGATAGATTTCACCGAGCTCCCCAAAGTAGGGAGAACCAAATATTTATTGGTCTTGGTGGACCACCTAACACATTTTGTGGAAGCCTTCCCAACCGTAAGAGAAACAGCCAAAGTAGTTACGAAAATATTGATGGAAGAGATAATCCCGAGATACGGGGTCCCAGAAGTCATCGACTCAGATAGAGGGCCGCATTTTATTTCCCAAGTTACCCAAAACTTAGCAACAGCTCTGGGCATACGGTGGGAACAACATGCCCCCTGGCATCCCCAGAGCTCTGGACGAGTTGAACGAATGAATGGGGAAATAAAAAAGCAATTGACCAAACTGGTAGCAGAAACCAATTTGACCTGGGTTAAATGTATTCCTCTAGCGTTGCTAAATATAAGAACAAGACCTAGAGCTGATTTAGGGGTATCACCCTTTGAAATGATGTATGGGATGCCGTATAACCTAGAAAATCCTAACAAACATCCTGTCATTAATGACACATGTACGCAAAAATATTTGGTGAAATTGACAAAGTACAGAAAGGCATTATGGGAAAAAGGTATGTTAGCACAACGGCCTCCTTTAGATTTTATCTTACACCAGGTACAGCCAGGAGATTGGGTGCTCGTGAAAAGCTGGAAAGAAAACCCCTTGACTCCAAGGTGGGAAGGACCGTTCCAAGTACTCCTCACCACAGAAGCAGCCATATGAACCGCTGAAAAAGGATGGACTCCTGCTAGTCGCATAAAAGGACCGGTAAAACCCCCTCACAGCTGGGAGGTTTGCAGTCTCCCGGAAGAAACCAAATTAAAGCTGAAACGAACTGATAAATGATTTGGATAATAATCTGGGTTGGAGATAACCATTATCTCCAAACCCACCTAATAGGGAATCGGGAGGCTCTTGGATATTGCAAACTCTTAGAGGACGAGTTGAGAAAGCCCTACTTTAAGTCCCCGAGATTAGAACATAAAGGGCACACATGGGAGGGGGAAAAAGCACAAAACAAAGATATTAGGTTAAAGTGTAACTGGTTAGATTGTGACTGTCACCCCCTTGTATGCTTTTCCTGTAAATTGTGTCACGAACCTTGGTGGTCTCATTGTCGGAGTGGTAGAACACCTAGGGGAATTTGTACGCCGTGCTATGAGAAAGAGAGGAGACTAACTTCTATCATTCTTAGTAGCAGAGTTGCTACGGGGGAGGTAAAGCTTGGATCTGACGAGTGGTGGGAAACCTTTTCCAAAGGGGTAAATCCTGATCGGTTCTGCTACCACCCTAACGAACTGATCCCCTTTCTCCTGGACATCCTGGAAGTGGTGTGTCGGAAGAAAGCCCCCAATTTGCGGCGTGACCTCTCATTAATAAAAGCTGATAACTGGGCCGCCAGTGCTAAAAAGTGGAAACGGGAGGTTTATCCGGCTCCTGAAGAATACCCCTGCTGCCGAGAAGATGGCAAACCCCGAGGCTCGCAGCAACCGAGTCGTCAGGCGAGGCAGAGAGGTAATAACCAGTGGAGTCCGTCGGAAGCCCCGACCCCCATATGGGATGTCCAGGAAATGTTGGCCGTCCTGCCCCAGGATTGGTAACCCACCACTGGGGAAACCAAAGGTAAAATTCAACCTGAGCTCCGACAATGACAGCCCCAAATTACAAGCCTTAATTCTTTTCTGGTGCATCGTAACAAGTTCAGGGGCAGAAGGGTATTCACATCAACCCTTCAAATGGTCACTGATTAGACGGGAAGACCAGTATGTTATCCAGACCAAAATCACGTCTGGCGCACCCAGCTTTTTATGTACTTTGTGTGATTTAATACCTGTAAATCCATGTTTAAATCAGTTTGGATATTATTTTTGTCCAAGGTCAAACCCGGGAAAAGGGTATTGTAACTATCCAGGACACTTTTACTGTGCTTATTGGGACTGTGTATCAGTAAGTTCGTTTGGGGGGAACGAGGACGGGTTTATCAGAACTGGATGGGGTCCATACGGGTGTACACAGCCCACTTCCACATATACCCAGAAAGAAGGAGGGTTAGAAGGAACATGCAATATGATTTACATTAATGTGACAAAACCACATGACCAAGTCTGGTTATTAGGGAAAATGTGGGGAGCCCGATTATGGGAACCAGGGACAGACAGAGGGGGGCACTTTATAATCCAAAAGACAACCGTGCCACACGACCCCGAACCAATTGGACCAAACCAGGCGATAGCTGGAGAACTAACGCTAGGAGAAAATAATGGAAATGAATCAGAAACAGCCCCAACCACTAGTTTTCCAGAAATGTATAAGCAAAACTTTACTGATTCGACCCGAGGACCTGAAAACCCGGGAGAAGGGGACTTGTGGAAAATATTACAGGCCACTTTCCTAGTCCTGAATGAGACCCATCCAAATCTAACTGAGGAATGTTGGCTGTGTTACACCGTAAACCCCCCGTTCTATGAAGCCATAGGGGTAACAGCAAAAAGCAGATGAGTAAATGGAACCAACCCAGCTAGGTGCCTATGGAAAAAAGAAGGAGAAGAATCGAGAGGGATAACCTTGGCAAGGGTAACGGGGAGAGGAAGATGTATAGGACGAGTACCAGTGGAAAAACGACATCTATGTCAGGTTATGGGGAATCTGAGTGACCCTAAGAAACCTGCCAGCTGGATACTGCCAGCAGCAAATACTAAATGGGTCTGTAACACTCTCGGAGTCACCCCATGTATAAATATAGACCGATTTAATGAATCCAGTGACTTTTGTATTCAAGTATTGATAGTACCCAGAGTCCTTTACCACCCCGTAGAGTACGTTTATGAACAATATCAAAATATAGGACCCCACATAGTGAAACGGGAAATATTCACAACCTTCACTGTAGCAATGTTACTAGGAATAGGTGCAGCCGGGACAGGAAGAGGAATAGCCTCACTCATACAGCAACACCGAGGATTCCAAGAACTAAGAGCCTCTGTAGATGAAGACCTCAGGAGGATCGAAACCTCCATCAAAGACCTCACAGAATCATTAGATTCCCTAGCAGAGGTAGCCTTACAAAATCGAAGGGGGTTAAATCGATTATTCCTGCAACAAGGAGGACTATGTGCTGCTTTAAGAGAAGAATGCTGCACATATGTAAACAAGAGCGGAATTATACAGGACTCAATGGCAAAACTAAGGGAGGGGCTAGAAAGAAGACAAAGAGAAAGGGAAAAACACCAAAGCTGGTATGAATCTTGGTTTAACTATTCTCCTTGGCTTACAACTTTATTATCAACGACAGCGGGTCTACTACTTCTCTTACTATTGGGACTCATGTTTGACCCTTGTATTTTTAATAAATTGATTAGCATTGTAAAAGGCAGATTAGAAGCTGCTCACCTTATGCTCACACGAGCAAAATATGGAACCTTGAAGAGGGATGATCCAGAAGAATCTCTGGAGCTCAGCAAAAGGGAATTAGAGCGTTTTGACGAACAAAATTGAGTATCAAAACAAAGGGGGGATTGAGATGAGGGATTACATTTTGTTCGTCACAAAAAAGAGACCAGTGTGTTACAAGAGTTGTCTGCTGACTATTTCTGTACTACTTCATGAGATATGAGCCACAAGGATACCAGGGAAGGGGTTGCAGGAGCCCACACATAGTCCCACCCAGCAAATGGTACAAACAGATAACTCACAGAAATAACGACCAGGGAAAGGCTGGGGAAAGGGCAGGGGCAGATAAACACCCAGCAGGGAAACCTTTCCCGCTGACAAATGGTACAAGCAGATAACTCACAGAGATAACGACCAGGGAAAAGCTGGGGAAGGGGCAGGGGCAGATAAACAGTCTGCAAGGCAGGATATTTGCTTGCTTAAGCTTGATAGGGCACAGTTTGCAAGGCAGGACATTTGCTTGCTTAAGCTTGATAGGGCACATATTGCGTTAATCATAAGATTTTGGTAATTTTCCACGGAGAAGTCACCAAATAAGGACATAGGGTGAAGAAGACGCGGCTGAGGAAGACTCCGCAGCCTTTATCACCGACCACCAGGAGACAGAAGGATGACCCCCTAGCAACAACCAGCGCAGGCGCAGAGAACTCCGAGATAACATGGACTCCTGAAGGATGGAGAGGATAAAAGGACTGAATCAGAAACTAGTTGGGGCGGCAGTAGGTGGAGCGGAGACTCCCCTGTCGCCCAGCGCTGAGCCTTTGCTTACGTAGTATAACTGCTTCAATAATTAATAAATTCTTTGATTGGAAATTACTCGTTTTGAGTCAATTTTATAACAATGGGGTGTCCAGGGGGTCCCTGTGCCCAGGAAAGGGGGTGCACAGGCCCCGGTGTTGAGGAAGGTGGTGGGTGGGGGCTGTGGAAGGCAGGAGTGGGGGTCCAGGGGGTGCTGGGGTCAAGGAAAAGCGGGGGCTGGGGTGTCTGAGAGGGGGAGGGCCGGGAAAGGGGGTGCGGGGGGGCATTGGTGCTGCATGAGGGGGTGCAGGAGGGTCCCCGTGCTGGATAAGGGGGTGCAGGGGGGGGTCCCTGTGCCTGAGAACGGAGGGTTTGGGAGGGTTCCAGTCTCAGATATGGGGGTGCACGGGGGTCCTGGTGCAGTGGAATGGGGGTTCAGGGGGTCCTGGTGCTGTATAAGGGGATGCAGTGGGGTCCCGGTGCCCAGGAATGGGGGTTCAGGGGTGCTGGTGCCAGATAATGGCCTGGCTGGGATCTGGTGCTGGGAAAAGGGGTGCAGGGGGTCCCAGGGCCAGATAACGGGATGCACTGGGGTCCCGGTGCCCAGGAATGGGGTTCCGGGGGGTTCCATTCCCGAGTTCCGGGGTTCAAGGGGTCCTGGTGCCTGAAAATTGAGGTTCAGGGGGTCCCGGTGCCGGATAAGGGGATGTAGTGGATCCCGGTGCCCAGAAATGGGGTTCAGGGCGGTTTCCCTGCCCGGGAATGGGGGCTCAGGGGGTTCCAGGCTGCAGATAAGGGGGTGCAGGGGTTATCGGGGCTGAGGAAGGGGGTACAGGGGGGGTCCCAGTGTCCCGAAATGAACGTTCAAGGGGGGTCTCTTGACCCCCTGGAACCCCAGGGGACCCTCCGGGATCCCCTGGAACCCCTTCCAGGAAGTGCCGGCAATGAAGAACTGGGGGGACGCCGAAATTTGGGAGATCTGGGGGTCCAAAAGCCGAGGAAAAGGGCGGGTCTGGGGTCTGGGAAGGACGAGGTGGCCGGGAATGGGCGTGCAGGGCGTCCCAGAGCACTGACGGGGGTGCGGAGGGATCCTAGGCCCGGATTAGGGGGGGCAGGGGGGTCCCAGTGCCCAAAAATTGGGGTTCAGGGGGTTCCCGTGCCGGGGAATGCGGGTTCGGGGGGAGTTTCCTTCCAGGAATTTGGGATTCAAGGGGGTCCCGGTGGCCGGGAATTGCGGTTCCGGGGGCGTCGGTGACCAGAAATGGGGATTCAGCGGGGTCCTGGGGCCACATGAGGGGGTACAGGGCGGTGCCAATGCTGGGCAAGGGGGTACAGGGGGGTCCCTGTGCCCAGAAATGGGCGCTCAAGGGGGTCCGCGTGCTCAGGAATGGGGGTTCAGGGGGGTCCCGGTGCTGAAAAAGGGTGCTGAGGGGGTCACAGGACCGAAAATGGGGGTTCAGGGCAGTCCCGGTACCCGGGAATGGAGGTTTAGGGAGTTCCCGGTGCCCAGGAATTGCGGTTCAGGGGGGTCCCGGTGAACAGAAATGGGGGTTCAGGGGATCTCGGTGCCAGATGAGGGGGTACAGGGGGGTCCCGGTGCTGGGGAAGTGGAGTGAGGGGGGGTGGCATGACCCAAAATGGGGGTTCAGGAGGGTTCCCCTGCCCGGGAATGGAAGATCAAGGGGGTCCCGGTGCCCGGGAATTGCGGTTCAGGGGGGTCCCGGTTTCGGGGGGTCCCACTCACCTTTGGTCGCGGCCCCCGGGTCCCCCAGGAGCCCCAGGAGCCCCCGGAGCACCCCCAGCCCCAGCGCTGGGGCCATCGCAGCCGTCCCCGATCGCGGCTGCAGAGACGCGAAAGCGAAAGTGCCCGAGGGAGCGCGGGGGGAGGGGGAAAGGGCGAATTCCAGGGAATTCACCTGGATCCCCTCCTGGCACCCCTCTGGATCCCTCGGCGATCCGTCTGGGACCCTCCAGGGCCGCGCCCTGCGGGACCCCCGGGCCGGGCTCTGCTGAACTCCCGGCCCTGCGCTCAAACTCTGCCCGGACCCCGCTGGGCTCGGCCCAAAGCCGGGCAAGCAGCGGGAGCAGCGGAGCCAATTTTTGCTGCGGGTGCGGGTCCCACCCCCGGCGGAGCAGGGCTGGGCGCTGGGACCCGATCCCTGATTCCCAATCTCCTTCTCTCTCGCTCTCTCTCTGCTGTTCTCTCCCTTTCCTTTGGGGGATCATAAATCCCAGAGCGGCCGCAGAGCCCCGTGCCCAGGCCGGGTTTCCCAGCAAAGGGAGGCTGGGGCTGAGGTGCCCCGGGCTGGCCGGGAATGGGGGCCCGGGGCTCCCTGGGCTCACGGAAATGGGGGATCCAGGGGCTGGGAGAGGAGGATACCCGGGAAAGGGGGTGCAGGGGGGTGTTGGGGCAGGATAGGGGGTGCAGGGGGGGGTCCCAGTGCCCGGGAATGGGGTTGGGAGGGGGGGGTGGGCAGCAGCTGCTGGAGAGAGACTGGGACAGACTGGAATGGACGGGGACAGACTGGGAAAAGAACCCACTGGGAGCAGAACTGAGGCAGCAGAGATCATACTGGGATATACTGGGACCACACTGAGGTCTACTGGGAACATGCAGGGGACAATTGAGATGGGACTGGGAATGGTTTGGATCATCCTGGGACTGACTGGAATCATACTGGGAGTGATCAGATCTGTAGTAGGGGTGAAGAAGAGAAACTGGAATAATGCAGGGAGCAACTGGGATCATACTGGGAGCAGCTGCCCCATGCTGGGATCATACTGGGATCATACTGGGACTGATGGGGTGACACTTGGAGTGACTGGCATAGTACTGGGAGTGTCTGGGAGTAACTGGGATCAAACTGGAGGTGACTGGACTTATACTGGCAGCAACTGGGACCACAGCGGGGGCAAATGGCATCGGGTAAGGTGTGACCGGGCTCATCCTGGAAGTGCCTGGGGCCACACTGGGCTCTTACTGAGAGGGACTGAGAGTGAAAGGAACCATACAGGGCATGACTGGGAGCCGCTGGGACCGTGTCGGGGGCAACTGGGATCCTACCGGGAGTGATTTGGACCATACTGGGAGTGACCGGGACCCACCGGTGAGGCGGCGGCGGAGCTGGGAGGCGGCCGCAGCGCAGGTGGGAGCCGCGCTGGGTTGTGCGGGGGCTCGGGGCTCGCTGCGGGCCTCGGGGGCGGCAGGGGGCTCAGGCGGGTTCCTTGTGCCGTGTCCGGCCCGTGGTGCCGCTGCCGTGAGGGCGCTGCGGGAGCGGCTGCCCGCGGTCTCCTTGCGGCCGCTGCCTCGGCAGGAGCCGCTGCCGGAGCAGCGCTGGCTCGGCCCGGTTCCTGTGGCTGGCACAGGGGCGGCTGCCCCGTGCCCGGGGCTGTGCGGGGAAATTCACGTGGCCGGAGGTTTCTGTGCCCCGAGGAGACAGAGGAGTCCTGTACAAGTGACTTTATTGCTGAGCAGAGGGAGAGGCCGTGGCGCATTTGCCGTGCGCTCGCTGCCATTGTTGTAGTTCGCAGCCTCCTTTTTATCCTCATTTTCCCGGCTCATCTCCCTCTCCCTTTGCCCACTGGCTGAGGTACTTGGAAAGTTCAGACCTCCCGATCTGCCAACTGCACGTCCTCGTTAATGTGCACCCCCACTTTTGTAGAACAGCCGATATTCACGGCTCTGTTAAGTCTTTTTTGTTCTCGACCGTTCAGGAATTTAGCGGGACTTTCTGCGAGCAGCAGTCCGTGTTAATTAATAACATTTATTGAAGCTGGTGGTTTCGCCCCTTACTTCCTTATCTACAAGCCCCTGGCCCCTCGCTCAGCTGCTGAATGAGCTGCACTCTCAAGGTGTGGAGCATGGTAAAAAGGTGAGAGGTGCTGCAGCACATCAGAGCAGAAGCAGCATTCGTTTAACGCATGGTCTGCCAGGGAACCACAAAACCATGTCCCATTCCCATCCTTTCCACGTTTGGACTGGTACATGAGCTGCTTTTTTGTTTCCTTTGTTATCTGTTTCACCACTTTGGCTTTGTCATCTATTTGCCAAGACCAGTTGGAGTCATTTGATTTTCCACAAACTCCTCTTTTCTCTGCTAACAGATGATCTGATCCCATCCCATGGTGAAATGTTGTGTTCCTCATTTCAGTGGATTGCTCAGCAGGAAGGTCAGGAGCTGGAGCTGTCTGGGTGGTTATTCCGAGGCCAGCTTGTAATCTAATGGTGCCATTGAAATGAGAAATGGGTTCTGTGGCTCCTGATATGAATTGGTTTCGGTTCCCAGGGGCTGGTCCATGGTGTTGTAGGATTTGTTCTGCTGGCCGTTCATCTTCTCCCCATCTTTGGCCGCTCTCTCCAGCCAGGGCTGCATCAATTGACCATTTGTCTCTAATTAAATCATCAAATACTTGGATTCCCAACTGATTTCCCGGAACTTGTGGGAGCAAGAACATCTCAGTGCTCTAATCCACCCTATATAACATAGACAGTGACAGCACACGTTGGAGTGGGCAGAGGGATGATTCCCCCCCATTTATTTATAGTGAAGTTTTCCCAACATTCTCCATTTGCTGTTTGCCTGTGCAGCTTCACCCGTTTCTGTTGCAGGGTCAGATATCCTCACCCCGGGCTCTGCCTTGAGCTGTGCAAATTCCATCAGTGCAAGCAGGCAGAGCTCGGGGTGAGGGGCAGGGGGAACCAGCCCAATTCCTGCCCCAGGCAAGAGACCCAGGTACATTGGCCAGGCTTTGCCCAGCAGGGTTCATTTGCATTCCTAAAGCTCCTCTCCTGGCTGACTAGAACCAAAGCTTCTCTTCCAGGGCTGCCATCTGGTGAGTCACATGTGGCCCCCCGGAATCTGCTTTTTTAAAAAAAGTATTAACTATTTAAGAGTTAAAAGTATCACGGTTAAAGCTCTTCAATTTTGCAAAATGCAACATAAAGGCGAACATGGAAAAACCCTGACCAAAAATTGATTCTCACCCTTCTGTCCCAAACCTACCTGACAATATAAAGTAGGATTATTATAAAAAATGTTTCTCATGTTGTAATCTTATCACTGAAACTGTAGGGAAAACAAAAACTCTCCAAGAATCTCTTTAGTGTGAGAGAGTCAAGGCATTGCTTGGTTCTGGCCAGGATGGGCAACAGAAATACTTTCATCCACACATAGCCCGGCTGTGCAGAAAAAATCATTCCATGACATGTCAGTTTTACCCGATTTTTCCTAAACTTTACCTAGTCTGAACCAATCTAAATCCACTGCTTTAATATTCATTGCTTCCAAGTCGTGTAAGTTTTTAGTGTTTGGTTTCCTATTAGACTCGGATTTCTTCCCCTCTGCTGTGAATTCGGCCCACACTCCTGGATTTCCTTCTCAGCCTTTTCCAGACCAGGTGTCTCCAGCTGTGCGGGGGCAGTGTCTGGGGTAGCTGTTGGTTGCTGTTTGCTGCGGGGCGTTGATGTTTTGTTGCTGGTCGTTATCTCTGTGGGTGTCTTTTGGGCTATTCCCAGTCTGTTCGGATGTTAAACTCGTCTCCATTGAGTGGTGGAGATGAGTTTAACATCCGAACAGACTGGGAACCCCTTAAATAAAACCTTTAAAATTTCTTTCCCAAAGGCAAACCTTTGAGTAGAGAAACCTTTCTGAGCAGAGAAATAAGATTTAAAAGAAGCAGGATGGGTACATTTTGCAGCAGTGCAGTCGCAGGCAGCCCAGAGTGTGGGTGTGAGTGAGCCCCAGGGTGGAATTGTGCCGCGGTGCTCCCCAGCAGCTGTGGCAGTGCAGGCCCAGCCAGCGCTGGAGCTGCAGCAGCGGCAGCGAGGCTTGGCCGCAGTGGCTGGAGGTGCCAGGGGAGGGTGGCCAGGATTCCCGAGGGTTTGAGCAGAGGATCTGTGGGCAGGCCCAGGGGCTTGGCCCGCTGTGGAGCCCTGGCTGCTGCTGCGGTGCCTTCAGGGCAGGCTCAGGGGCGGCTCCCATGGTCCTGCTGCAGGCGGGAAGTGCAAATCTCCGGGGCTTCAGAGCCCCTGAGGCCAGGCTGAGGGGTCCCCCCGTGCTCAGCTGTGCTGGCGGCTGTTTCTGGCCTCAGGGACACTTGGCGTGGGCCCCTTGGCCACCAGTGGTGCTGCTTTGCACTCCTTAGGCAGGAGCCGATGGCCTGGCTGGGTGTTGGCAACAGCAAAGTCCCAGGGCAGGCTCTGTGCCAGCCCAGCTTCCTGGGGGAGAGATTCCACAGGAGACAGGATTCTGGCTACAGCCTGCCTTACATTTACATCCCTTATTTCCACCCTGCACTAGGTGGAGAATTGCCCAGGTAAGGAATTCCAGACATGAATTCCAAGGGAGATAATTGAATATCTGCCTTGGGTCTGGCTCTTTTTCTTGCCAAGGCCAATGGCAAAAGCTGTACCCATGGCATCTTGGTTTCCATCTCCGGCTTCCAAAGGTGTTTCTTTATTTCCCCATTCATTCTTTCTACCCAACCCGAGCTCTGGGCTTGCCAGGGGTTATGGAGGTCCCATTGTATTCCTAAAGCTGCCATAACCCCCTGAAGGGTCTTTCCTGTAAAATGAGTTCCCCATCTGAATCTATGGCTTCCACAATCCATTATCTTTGAATTATTTGTTTTAGCAATAGGTTAATAAGTGATCCAGTGCTTGCTGAAGCAGTCAGAATTGCTTTTGCCCCCCTGTTAGGTGCCATGGTGTCAGCAGAAGATTTTGAAGCCTTCCTGCTCAGGGCATTTCAGTGCCAGGCTCTTACAAGCACCCACAGCTCCGCGGGTTGAGCTGAGCATGGGGCGGTGACCTGCGCTTTGTCTGATTCCCCTTCCTTAATAACAGCCTGTCTTGTAGCTCTTTTCCCTTCTGCTGCCCTTGCAGAGCCATCCACAAACACATTGTCTCCCTCAGGCCAGGGAATGTCCCATCAATCTCTCCCAGCCGGGCTCGGGAGCTCTGTCCCTTGAGTGCAGTCCTGGGTTCCTTGCCAGCCCCTCTCCAGGCTGTTCAAACAGGAGGCTGGGTTAAACCCTTGCCCTGTCCTCAGTTCTGAATCCTCCTGTGCCACTGAACAAGTTTCATACTGTAATCACCGAGCCCTGCTCATCCATTTAGAGGCTCTTTTGGTTGTCAAAGCTTTAACTTGATGCCAGACTTGAACTCTAGGAGATCCTCCTGTTGTCATCAGTTTTCAGGCCTCTGCTCCCACGGAAGCTGTGGCTGCACAATTCTGCAGACAATGAGGCTGCTCTCTGGCCACTGGGTTAAACATTTTAGCACAAGAATTCCTTTGGCAAGACCCTGTTTAACGTCCACCTATAATTCAAATTCTTTTTCCCTGTCTGGAAGGCCCAGGCCACTCGCCTCAGTTAATCTTAATTTTAACACTTGAAAATTCTGTGTTTCCTCCTTGTGTCCATCCATCCAGTTTGTTGACTGGCAGGATAGGAGTGTTGTAGGGAGACACCCTTGGCTCCAAAAGCCCTGCCTTTAACAGGGACTCAATACCAGGCTGTAAGCCCTCCCTTCCCTCTCTTGGAACAGGGTATTGCTTGTCCTGGTTGCTTTAATTTGTAGAGGCTCCATATCTAATTTTCTGTATTTCCCTGGGGCTGCCCACACTTCTGGGTTCACTTCAGCATAGGCCTTGTCAGACTTTTGACACAGAGGTACAACAGAACTAGCCTCTGTATCCCTTTTTACAGTATTAAAATCCAGCTCTCAAACTCCTTCCTAGTTAATTACAATCACAGGAGGAAGAAAAAGAAATTCATTTATTTCAAACCTATCCCCCACAGCTTCTAATAGTGGTTGAACAAATCATACCTGCTCATCTTTCCCACTCATTCCCTTAAAAATTAAAATATTCCTGTACTATTTTCCCCTTTAGGTCTAAGATTCAGAGCAGATTGAGAGGCCCCTGTGTCCATCAGGAAATGCCTCCTCTCAATGCAGACCCACCTGAATGTTCTCAAGGGCTCCAGTGTGGAGGGTCCCTGGTGTGATGGGAGCTGTGACAGCCCTGCCAATCCATGTCCATCACGGGCTGGACTTGCTGGTCCTGAGGGTGCTGCTGTCTCTGCTTGCAGTGTCCTTGTGCCCTGCAGCTGGAGCCCTGATTCCTTGCCAGGGGCTGTTTGGGTGGGCTGTGCCCTGCCGAGGAGGGCAATGCCTCTGCCGGGTGCTTGTGGCCGAGCCGTGCCCTGGGTGCTGGGGCCCCCTTGGGCCCTGGGGCTGATCCCTCAGGGGCTGTAGGAGCTCTGCCCTGGCCTTTGCCTTCAGCTTGGCCTTTTGCTGCTCCCTTCTTGCATTCACCTGCTGGGCCTTTGTGCCCAAGTGCTGCAGGGCCTTCTTCTGCCCCTCCTGCAGCCCCCCTCAGTGCCTGTGGGTGCTTGTCTTGCTTTACAAGACAGGCGTCTGCTTGGGAAGGCAGAAAAAGCCTCTCTTGGAATGGAGAATGCAAACCCCCTCCCTCTTAATTTTTAGGATGGTGAAATCAAGGGGCTCTCAGGCAAAGATATGGGATTAGGAATAACGGTTCTTTACTAGTGTGTATAATATAATAATAGTAGTGTGTATCAACAGCTCCGGCAGTGACAACAAACAGAGCCCGGAGCCGGTCCCGGCCTTTCGGCTGCGGCGCTTTCCCCTTGGGTGCAGTTCCGGGCGCGGCCGGCAGGGGCGCCGGTGGCTCCCGCGGGGCGGGGCAGCGCATCCCTGCCATGGGAACCTCTCTTAACGGCAATAGAGCAATCCCTTCATCTAACTCTTTCACTTTTTTACCTTCTGTAGCCTTTCTCCCGTGTTTTGGGAAAGAATTTGGAGAGGGCTGCCTTTTAACTGAGCTCCTCGTGTTTCGATAAGGTGCTTCCTGTAGAGAGAGGGATTTTCCCTGAACAGCCGGAGCTGTGGTTACCAAGGGGACGTAACTCAGAGCAGGAGGGGTCAGGGGAGGATATCCCGCCGAGGCTCGGTGGGAGTGTGGGCAGGGTCTGCTGCCGGAATCGCCAGAGGGGGATCTTCCCGTGGAGGCCGAGCCGGAGCGTGGGCAGCCCCCACATGGCTTCTGGCGGCTGATCCGGCAGCTCCCGGCAGAGAAAAGGCAGGTGGGAGACCCCGGCAGCAGCAGCGGCGCTGCCCAGCGCAGCTGGCACGGGCAGGGCAGCCGGGGATGGGATGGCTGGGACCCGCCCTCGGTGCGGTCGGCGCGGTGACCTCGGCCCACGCGGCAGGACAGAGCAACCCCATCTTGCCCAGCATGGCCGGCAGAGCGGCCGCGGGCCGGGCAGTGGGGCCAGGGCACACAAATTCACCGCCAGCGCCGGGGCAGGTGGAGCTGCCCTGGGCAGTGAGCCCGCACCTGGGATGGAAACCGGGGCAGGCGGAGCTGAGGCGGGCAGCGAGCCGGGACCCGGGACAGGCGCCTCGGCCGCCAACGGAGGGGGCAAGAGCTGCAGAGGATCCCACTCTCTTTCTGACTTTTCCTCTTGTTCCCCTCCCTTTCATTTCCCTTCTTTATTTTCTTGGTTTTTTCCTCGGGTGTTTCTGATACTTCAAAGATTTTTATTCTCCTAAAATCTCCTGTCTAACATATGGCATATTCTCTTTCTTCTAGATTAAATGGGTTTTTTTCCAAATAAATCCAGAACCTAACAAATCCAAACTTCTGCTTGGATATTTTGAAATGGTCGACGAGCTAACTCATGACCTCCTAATGTTGTTTTTCTCATCACCTTTTTATTTATCCTTTGGCAAATTAAGCATCTTTCAGTGACTTGCTTTGCTACACCAAAAATCCCAGTGCACCCAAAATTCCTTAAAAAATGATCACACAAAGCTTGAGTACGCCAGTGGGGTTTCTGATGCACGTCTTCTAATCTTTTCCTAGTAAGCACATTTTATTAAGTCATGTAGAAGTTTCTATTACCCTGATTTATCTTGTTCATTTCCTATCTTGTTTAATTCTTTTTTCTCGGCTTCCCTAAACTTTGGAATTTCCAGCTTTTCCTCGTTTGGAGTTAATATTAAACTAACTCTTTCAGCTCCATTTTCTGCTGCATCCTTAGCTTTGTGATGTGCCCCCAGTTTGCCCAGTTTGCCTCTCCTTTGGCCCGGGCCGGGTTCCCCCCGCCCGCAGCGGCTGGGAGCAGCCGAGAGCCCCGCGCTGCCCATGCCGACCTGGCCCGGCTCCATCGCCGCTCCTGCCGCGGGCTGCGAGGGCTGCGGGAACGGGGCACCGAGGGTGTGGCTGCTGCTGGGGGAGGAGGAGGAGGGAGGGAAGGGCAGGGATGGAGGGGGAGGAGGAGGCGGGGTTAGGGGGCAGGAGGAGGAGAAGAAATGGAAGGGGAGTGATAGAAGATGAGAAGGAGGTGGGGAAAACAGAGAGGAGCGGGAGGAAGAGGAAGAGGAGGGAGAAAGGCGGATCAAGGCTGAGCTCAGGGAGCCACGCGGTCTCGAGCCCTGCCTGAATTCGCAGCCCCCACCTGTGGGATCATCACCCCCCCCATGGCTCCGGTGAGCGGGGAGGGGGAGCCCGGCCCGGATATCCCGGGGGGTCCCTGGGTTGGGTTTTTGGGGGGATGTTTGGAGAATGAAGAAGTCCAAGGGTGAGCGGAAAAGGCCCCTCGGGGGGACATCGGGGGGTCCGGTGGCGGCTGCCGGCAGAGGCAGCCTGGAGGAGCAGAGCCCTGTGTGCCCCAGGAGGCCAAAGTGGGGAGGCCAGAGAGGGGGGAGCGCCGCCATTGGCGGGAGCCTCAAGAGCCTGGAGAGGGGCAGGGGGGACTCCTTGGAGCCGCTGCAGCCCAGAGCAGAGAATGAGGGGAGAAGGGAGCCCGGGAGCCCAAAGAGCCCCGGCATCCCGAAATGGGGAGAGCCAAGAGGGGGCAGTGCGTCCCCAGAGACGGCCTGGGGGGATCTGGTTGCCCTTGCCTGTGGCACGGAGGCAAATCCCATGCTGTCCTTGTCCTTCCTCGCCCAGAGCAGGAGCTGAGCATGGAGAGCAGGGAGGACAAATGCCCGCGGCAGAACCTGGTGGCAGAGGCCGTTTTGAGCGGCTCCACGGCGCAGGAAGCCAACGGGGAGGAAAAGGCCCGGAGCTGCCGCACGAGGAGGGGCTGCAAACGCAGATGGCGGGGATGTGAGGGGGAAAGAGCCAGCCTGGGCCGGGAAGGCGGCTGGAGATGGAGCCAGAGCTCAGAGCTGGTGCTCTATGAGCAGCTCCATGATGGGGAGAAGCCCCACACGTGCGTGGAGTGTGGGAAGAGCTTCAGGAGGAACTGCCACCTGATCGTGCACCAGAGGACCCACACTGGGGAACGGCCCTACGAGTGTGGGGAGTGTGGGAAGAGCTTCAGCCAGAGCTCCAGCCTGATCGTGCACCAGAGGACCCACACTGGGGAGAGGCCCTATGAGTGTTCCAAGTGTGCGAAGAGGTTTCAGACCAGCTCCAGTCTCCTCCAGCACTATCAGAGTCACACAGAGGAGAGGCCCTTCCAATGCCCCGACTGTGGGAAGGGATTCAAGCGCAACTGCACCCTCGTCACCCACCGGCGCATCCACACAGGGGAGAGGCCCTACGAGTGTGATAAATGCAGGAAGAGGTTTCAGACCAGCTCCAATCTCCTCCTGCACTATCGGATTCACACAGAGGAGAGGCCATTCCGCTGCCCAGACTGTGGGAAGGGATTCAAGTACAACTCTGACCTCGTCAAGCACCGGCGCATCCACACTGGGGAGAGGCCCTACGAGTGTCCCCAGTGTGGGAAGAGCTTCTCCAGCAGCTCTCACTTGACCCGACACCAACGGAGGCACCGGTAAGGGAAGCCCTGCGAGTGCCCCGAGTGCGGGAAGAGCTTCGTGCGCTGCTGCAGCTCCATCCCCCACTGGAGGAGGCACTTTGGGCACAGCCCTGGTCACTCACATTCCCTGTGATCCATGTTGGGAACACTCCTGCCTGCTTGTCCTTTGGTTTGGCCTGAATTTTTTTCTCTTTTCCATCTCTCTCTACTCCAAAAGCAAAGAGGGATGAATCTGTCACTTCAAAACCACTCAAATCCCACTGAAAATAACTGAATTTTAACCCAAAAAGGCTCAATCCTACCTCAAATTCCTTGTTCCCTCCTCAAAAAACCTCAATCCCATGCCAAACTCTCCATTCCACAGCCACCAGGGTGAGATGGGGTTGGAAGGGGATTGGGAGAAGTGGGATCCCAATTTGGAGCAGTGGGATGGGGATTGTGTGGGGCTGGGTGTGTGGGTTGTATTTTATAGCAAATAAAACTTTCAGAGTTACTGATTTCTGTCCCGTTCATTTTCAGTCAGTTCTGTTTGCAGAGTGCCACCTTCTCAGCTGATTCAATTCCTATAAAAATCCCATTTTTTAAATCATCTATCCCAAACAATCCAAAAACCAATATTGAAATAAAACCACCCACACACAATTAATTTTTTAAAAGTAATTTTAGTTTTTCAAGAGTACTTAAGGATGTTATTAAAGTTTAATTGTTTGGTTGAAATGTCTGAGAAATTATAGTGGTGTTTGGTTTTGTGTTTAGTATATTTGTAATATGAGTTGTTTAACTAAGAGGTGTTAGATTGCTTGTTTGTTTCTTTAGGTATTTTTATCTAAAGTATATTAGTCATCGAGTTAAAATTTTCAAAAGGTATTTCTTGATATATAATTTGTTTATTTATATACATTGGTAATATTATAGTAATAGTTATTGTTGGTTTGAGTTAAATCATTGTTGGAGTATTGTAAAGAAGAGTTGAGATTTTTTTTATTATAATTTATTTAATTTCAATTATTTTTTCTTTGTTTATAATTTTATTGCAATTTGTTGAGGGGATAGGAAGGAAGTTCAAGGGCAGGAACATTTTTTCCTGGCTGGGAACTGGAATTCCAGACCCTGGGAGTGTGTGCAGGACCCCACAGACTGGGATCAAATATGGGCTGGGATCACCTGGGCTGGGATCACCTGGATGGGGATCCTGTGGATCAGAACCCTCCAGACCAGGATAGCCTGGAGTGGGATCAAATATGGACTGGGACTGTATGGACTGGGATCCCAGGGACTGGGACCATATGGATCAGGACCACACAGACTGGGATCAAATATGGGCTGGGACTGTTTCTGAAAGTAACTTTGTTATGTAGTTTTTATTTCTGTTATTAATCAGTGAAATAGCTGCTTGTGTTAAACTGCCTGCTTGGATGGGATAACATCCAATGCACCCAGGATGAGGACACCTGTACAGATCTGCCAACTATCAGCACTCCCTGTCTGAAGGCAGAGTGCACCAAGGCCCAAAAACTGGAGGTGATAAAGAGAAGGAGCCCAAACCACAGCCAAGAAACACACATGCTCTGAAAAGGCAGACCCAGGGAGGGGCCATGTAAAATCATTCCTGGAATATGTAAAGTAGTTGATGGATATGCATGAGGGTCTACGAATATGCACCAGGCTGATGTAAGGGGAAAGGTATTTCAGGGCGATGCAAATTCCTTGGTTGTGGTTTTAGTCCATTTTTATCACCTCCAGTGTTTGGGCTTTGGTCTATTCTGACTCTGAGAAATTGAGGTTTTGGGATTTTTAGTATGTTGTGGATGGAAGCAAAATGGAGGGCACAGTGTTTCGTCCTGGGTTTCTTCTTCATGCTTCTTCCTTCTTCATGAGTTTGGGTGGCTTTTTGTATTTGGGCAGAAATTCCACATTTCAGGCTCTTTGGGATCAGTTATTGGGTTAAAAGGGAAAATAATCTAGGTGTCAGTTCCTAATTGGATAGTTTAGTCTTAAAAGACCTTGGAACAAGAGATTGTTGGCCATTTTGTGCCTTCTACTGAAAAGCTGCTGAACTCCCAGTAATGAGGCTGTTTTACCAATAAGAAATAATAAACACTTGAGTCTGAACATGAATTACTGTCTCAAGTGCCTTCAATCCAGAGCCAGTGAAACCAACAACTGGTACCCCACAGCTTGAGGTAGTGCCAAGGCAGAACTTGTTCATGCTCTTTTCCCCTGGTGATTTTCTACTCCCGTCCAGACTCTGATAGCAAAGCCGTGCTGGTGACAAAAGATTGACCTTGGCATCCTGGGGCACTTTCTGGGTGGGTGTTTGAATCTGCTTTTCCAGGCCTCGGGCTGAGCAGGGTGAGGCCGAGGCCTGGGCCCCTCCGGGCGGCGCCGGGAGCGCCCGGGGCAGCGGCGAGGGGCGGCCCTGAGGGGCGGCACAGGGGGCATTTCCCCCGAGCGGGCGGGCGGGCGGGCGGCGGGGAAAGGCGCCCTGGGCACAAGGGCAGGCACAAGGGCCCCGGCTCTCTGCAGTGCGGGCGGCCCAGCGCCGATCGCTGCTCCCGGAGCCGCTGCCAGGGCCGGGTCTCCTCCCCGCCGCTGACCCTGCACCTGCAGCGCTGCCTCCGCCTCTGCCGGGCTCCCCGGCACGGACGGCAAGGACGTGGACGCGCTGCAGCAGGGGCCCAGCAGGGACACCCAGATGGTGCCGGGGCTGCAGCTCCTCTCCTGCAAGGAAAGGCTGACACAGCTCGGCTTCTTCAGCCTGGGAAAGAGACCCAGCCTTGATCCAGCTGTGGCCTTCCAGTACCTGAGGGCAACACACAAGAAAGCTGGACAGGGACTTTGTACGAGGGCAGGCAAGGACAGGACAAGGGAGAATGGATCCAAATGGAGAGAGATTAGGTTTAGGTAAGGGATTCAGAAAAAAGGCTCTCCTGGAACAGGTTGCCCAGAGAAGGTGGGCATGTCCCGTCCCTGACAGTGTTCAAGGCCAGGCTGCATGGAGCTCTAGACAAGCCGGTCCAGTGCAAGGGGTCCCCAGCCACAGCAGGGGGGTTGCAGCCATGGGATTTTCCAGATCCCTTCCAAGCCAAACCATGCCACGACTCCATGATTCTGGGATACTGCCCCTCCTCATCCTCTGACAGAAAAAGAAACTTGGCCCCAAGTTCCACACTGCAGACCATGTCTTTTGGCAGCCTGCAACTGTGTCAACAGAGGATGAAAAGAGATGACATTACTGACACGATTTCCCTTTTCTACTTGAAAAGTAAATGCTCTGCTCCAGTCCACTCTGGCAAAATTGTCAGAAGAGGCAATTGTTCCCCATGAAATGCTTGGTCTCATGCAAAGAAGAAAGAAGCCAGAAGCCAACAGTCTTCGTTATTGCTACGTTGTTTTCTTTGGTTACTTCTCTAATAGGAATGACTTTGGGGTGTGATCTGTTTGTTTCTCTCTTTCGTTCCTTGGGGCGCGCGGCGGCTCCTCCGTTGGGTTCGCGGGAGCAACGGAGGAACGGCCGCGAGCTCCGGCGGCTCCACAGCAGCAGCAGCAGCAGCAGCGCTTCTCTCGATCGGTTTTCTGCTCGACTTCCCACTCGCTCGACATCCCCTTCTCCCTCTCACACTCACGCTACTCCCGTTCTGTCCCGTGCCGTCCGTGTTCCGCCTCTCCCAGCCTGGCTGATGCTGCGTCCCGCAAGGCGCCCCTCGGCGGGGCCGCCCCGTGCCCGCCCCTGCCCGGCCCGCCGTGGTTCCGCCTCGGCCGGGCTCTCTCTGTCCTGGCTGTGGCGCCGCTGGAAGAGCCGCTCGCTCTGGTGGTGGCGGAGCAGCGCGGGCTTTTGGCTGCGCCTGGCGCGGGCTCTGGCCCAGCCCCGGCCGAGGCCCCGGCCCCGAACGAAGCCCCTGCCGCGGTTCCGCCCGCGGCCGCCCCGCTGCCGCCCGGCTCCTGCCCCGTGGCCGACAGCGTGGCCGGCAGCTGCCCCGCTCCGAGCTCCGCCGCTCGCCAGCTCGGCCGCCGGCCCCGAGCCACCGCAGCCCGGGGCAGCTCGGCAAGCAGCAGCACGCCGGGCGGGCGGGTGCCCTGGGCAAAAGAGCGGCAGCGCGGTGCCGCCCGCACGGGCGGAGAGGCCTCCCCTAGAGCAGCTCTAGCGGCAGGGCCCGCTGCTGGGCAGCGGCGGCTGCGGCAGCGTTTACTCCGGTCCCCGCCTCGCCGATGGCGCCCCGGGAAGAGACGGGGCCGGCTCGGAGGGCGGCGGCGGGCGGTGGGCGATGAGCTCAGCCCGCCGCTGGCCTTGGCTCGCAGGCGGCCATCAAGCGAGTGTCCCGGGAGCGCATCTCGGAGTGGGCGCGGCTGGGGAGTGAGCGGGGCCAGCGGGAGGAGCCGGCGGGGCGTGCAGGACGGGGCTGTGGCGAGGCCCGGCAGGGCGGCAGCCGGAACGCTGCGAGGGCAGCGAGCGTGGAGTGAGCGGGGGCCGCGCAGCGCCCCGGGCCGGGCCATGGCGAGCCGCGGCGGGGCCGGGCAGGGGCTGCCCGAGGCGCGGCGCAGCATCGGCCCCGCTGACGGCATCGCGGTCCCCCCGCAGTGCAAGGGCGCCCTTGTGGCCCTGGAGCTGGCGCTGCTGTGGATGGTGTCGCGGCCTGGCTTCCGCGGCGTCGTGCGGCTCCTGGACTGGTTCGAGGTGCCCGAGGGCTTCGCGCTGCTCATGGAGCGTCCGCAGCGCTGTCAGCACCTCTGGTACTTCCTGCACGAGCGGCGGTTCCTGACGGAGCCCGTGGGGCGGGGGCTGTTCCGCCAGGTGCTGGAGGCCATGGGGCACTGCAGCAGCCGCGGCGTCCTGCACCGCCACATCAAGGCCGAGAACGTCCTCGTCAACCTGGCCACGGGTGAGGCGAAGTTCATCGACTTTGGCTGCGGCACGATCCTCCAGGACACGTTCTACACCCGGATGTCAGGTGAGCCCAAAGCCGGGGCCCAGCTGGGCAGCAGAAGTTCCTCCCTTGGCTGGCATAGGGGGAAGAGGGAGGGAAGGAAGGAGGCAAGGAAGGAGGGGGAATCCTTCTTCAGCCAGCTGCAGCCAAGTTGCTTTGTGGCAGGGCAGGGGCTGGCTGTTGTGGAACGGGAGCTGGCTGGGAGGGAGGGAGCAGCATGGGCCTGATGAGCTGCGCCCGTGTCCCATAGGAACGCCGGAGTACAGCCCACCGGAGTGGATCCTCTTTGGCTGCTACCATGGCCAGTCAGCCACCATCTGGTCCCTGGGCATCCTGCTCTATGAGCTGCTCTGAGGGCACCTTCCTTTCCACACCAACGAGAGGACATCGTCCGGGGCCAGCTCTTCTTCCTGCCCCGGGTGTCTCAAGGTGGGGATGAGCCTTCAAGGCACGAGGGGAAGAACGGGGTTGGGAGGGGCGGCTGGCACATAAGCGTCCTGCTCTTGCAGCTGGTGAGGAGGTGCATCTCCTGGGCTTAGCTGGAGGAGGTGGCACCTGTGCCTCTGTGCTGGTGTCCTCCGCAAAAGAGGATTGATAGGAAGCTTTTGGCTGCAGCTCTGAGCACTCCGGGTGTGGCCTGGGCACTGTGGAATGTGGGAGAGCACAGACAGGAGCCTTGTCCCGCTGAGCGGCGGTTTCTGGTTTCTCTCCGCAGAGTGCCAGCACCTCATCAGGTGGTGTTTATGCATGGATCCCACAGACAGGCCAGCCCTTGAGGACCTTTTTGAGCATTCTTGGCTGCAGGAGCCCTGCCTGGCCCAGGAGACAGCAGAGATGCCTCCCTGTGCACAGGAGGATCCAGGAGCCCAGCAAGCAGCAGCGGCACGCGTCTCGTGGCGCTGGAAGAAAACCCCGGAGCTTTTCCCTGCGGCCGCGGCGCGGAGGAGAGAGCGCAGCCGAGGAGATGCTGCTTCCGCTGGTCCCCGCGAGCTGTGGAGGGAGCGGCTCCGTGCTGCCCGTCCCATTGGAGAAGTGGTGGCAGTGTGGTGAAGGTGCCACGGACTGGGACAGGGGAAACATCCTCCTGCAGCTCAATGGCATCGTGATGTCCCCGCAAGCCGGGGCACAGCTGGCGCGTTCTTCTGGAGCACGACGTGGAGCTGGGAACACCATCCTGGAGCTGGCCGCTGGCGGGGCAGAGCCGATTGGCTTTGGCCGCGGCCCCTGCCTGGAGGACACGCTCTGCGCCCCGATGGAATCAAGATGAGTCCCCAGCCGGCGCAGGGGCGGGGGGATGCTGGTGCTCCCAGGCACGGCAGGGCTCGGCCTGGCCACGCGCCGGAGGTTCCCCACTCGGCGGCGCTGGGGAATATTAATTTTCCCTCCGGCCGCCGAGCTGCTTTTTGGCAGGACAGGGGACGGATGTTGTGGAAGGGGAGCCGGCTCCTGGCCTTGCTGACAGCTTCTGCCAGCCAGCCTGGCACGGGCTGAGGCGGGGGCAGCCAGCCTGACAAAAGCATCCATCCATGTGGATGGGGGCGGCAGAGGGGGACGGGTTCCCAAGCCGTGCCCCAGCTGGTCTGCTCTGCAGGCCCTTGAGGAAGGGGTGCGTTTATGGGCAGGAAAGGTGCGGATTTTCCCTGCCCGTGGACAGGTTTAATTCTCACAGGGAGTGGTCAGACCCTCCTCAGGCCCATGAAACGGTGACAGGCTTTGTGCTTTTTCTTGTTTCCAGGTCTTGTTTTGAATTGACTTTCGTGCAATTGTTCTTTGTTTTTCCCAGGAGGATTACACCTGGTGCCCGGACCGGACGGGGAAGCGCCTGCAGCGTCCGTGGAGCGCGTCCATTGCCAGCGCTGCCCCAGGGGCCACGGTCTGCAGGGACAGCCCCTTCCAGAAGGACGAGGACCTGGTTTGGGATCGGCTCCTCTCCTGGCAGCAGCTCTCCAGAGGTGGGCACCCGGCTCCACAGCTCGGCTGGCAGAAGGGCTCCGGGCAGGCGGCAGCGGGCACACGGGCATCCCGCTCTTGCAGCTGCTGAGGAGGTTGCTGTGCCGGGATTAAGCAGAGGAGGTGGAACGTGGCCTGCCCTGCTGCCCTTCTCTAAAAACAGAGAATGGGTCGGGAGGTTTGGGCTCTGAGCAGAGCCAGCAGCCTGGCCCGGGCACAGGCCCTGGCGGGACAGGGGGACAGGAGCCTGCTGCCACTGACCGTGGCTCTCTGGTTTCTCTCCGCAGGCTGCCAGCACCTCATGCCATGGGAACGGCACCGCTCGGCCTGCCAGGCTGGGAGGGCTGGAGGGCGGCCGGTGTTCATTTGCTGTCAAAAATAAATTGGGGTTTTTTGTCATTGTCATCATCGGAGCGTTTCTTTCCTCCTTTTCCAAGCTCTTGGCCTCCCTTCCTCCAGGGTAATCTTTTTTGTCCTTCCTCAACCGCTTGACGGCATTTGGCAGGGGGGGTTAAGCAACGTGAAAAATTCAACAACAGTTCCTGTTGCCAACTGCAGCAGCCCCTTCAAGAGCCCTGAGCTTCCACCAAGGTCAGTGTGTGCCTTGCAAAAGGAAGTGCTTTGCAGTGATGGGGTTGTTGCCCTGCTGCAAAAGCTGGGAGGAAATCAGAAATGGGAAAATGCCAATTTGGCTCAACCACCTCCCAGGTTCTTCATCTTTTCCCTCTTCTCCATGATAGGCAGGCAGGGTTGGACTCCAGCAAGGTTCAAGTTCTTGGTGCTCTCTGGCATCAAAGGGATCAAGGAAACTCTTGTACGCAGGGACTACAACAGGGCTACTTGTCAGAACCCAGGAAATTCCCCTGGCTGCCCTGGAGGACTCGAGCCCCTGCCCAGGGGGCTCAGAGACCCTGGCACAGAGCCCAAGACCCCTGTGCCTTTGATTTAGCCCTTGGACAAAACAACCTTACATGAAGAATTGCGAGCCATGAAAGTTTAAGTAGAATGATAGTGAATTTATCACAGGGTGAAATATAGATTGTTGGGGTTTCTAGAATGGGGCTTCAGGGGGCAAGATGGAGGAATCTGGGCATGTCCAGCCTTTCTCCTTCTTCTTGGCCTCCATCTTCCGCTGTGATGGTGGCACTTTCAGTTTGGTTTAGAGTAGAAGCACACTGTCTAACATAGGTGATAGGTATTGGAAAGTCATTGTAAATATTGTACAGGTAGTTTTTAGGATAAAAAGATAACACTACCCTGGGGCAGGCAGAATGCCATAGAATGTCTTGCTGAGCAGACCTTGGCAGCACAGGAGAAAGAATTTTATAGATAAGATACAAGAAACAACCTTGAGAGCCAGAAATGAAGAGCTCTGACTCCTTCTTTGAGCACCAGGCTGGGAAAAGAGACTTTGGAACTTATCTCGGGCTCACTCTGACCAGCCAGAGACCCCGAGAGCATGAGTCCGTAAGACGAAATCTTGAAGGATTGGCTCCAAAACATAAATATCCTTGTTGGCCGTGTCTTCTTGACCAAGAAATCCTTCAAAGCTCTTGTAACTACAAGTCTTGAGGCCCTGTGAGCCATGCGGTGCAGATGGGAGCCCAACTCACCCTTCCTGTCTATGGAGAAGAGAAGAAAAAGCAATGGCATCATCTGAAAAACTCAGAGGTCCGCTCTCTAGCTCCTTCCAAACTCCTTCAAATCACCCAAAGTGCAATTTAGCTACAAATAGGTGTCAAAGACTCTTTGTGCTGGCTCTTGGACACCAGAGCAGCTGCTTTAGAATCTTTCACAGAACCCTGTGCAGTTCTGTGGTGCCAGAAATGGATCATTTGAAGAAACTTTCCCAACTGACTTGCATGGAGGTTTGTTTGAAGGGTATTTGAGGAGAAAGGCTCCCGGCAGAGCTCTGGGCTTTGGCCTAGCTGTGTCCCCTGCTGATTGTCAAGTGTGCCATCAGCTGCAGGGCTTTCTGGGCTAAAACTATCATCAAGTCACTGGGACTTGCTCTTTTTGGCCTCTAAAAGCTGGACCCACTTTCGGGGCAAATTTGGAGACCTCATCTCTGGGTGGATGGAGCAGCTAGGATTTTCCCAGTTGCTGGCAATGGTTCTCCAGGCCCTGGGTGTAAAACAGGGCTGCCCAGCAAGTGCGGATCTGCAAGATGAGAAACAATTCTCTTATTTTGAAAAGACAGGTGTCTGCTAAGGAAGGCAGAAGCCTTCTCTGAAATGGAAAATGTCAATCCCCTCCCTTCAAATGATTCTCATTTAGAAATTCAAATGCTCTTGGGGAAAGATATGGGGATAGGACTGAGCCCGCAGAGCCGGGCAGCGTTTGCTGATGCTCTGAGCCCTTGCTAAAGATCCTGTGCGGGCTGTCTCAGACACCTGGGGCCAGGGATTCCTTCCAAGCTGGGCCACTTTGGCTGGGCCGGGGGCGGCCCCGGGGCAGAAGGCAGTGTGTGCAAGGGCCCTGGGTGGCACGCTGCAGCACGGTCACCGTGCCATGGAACGGAAGCCGGTGTCCAAGGCCCCTTTGAGACACGTGGGAAATAGAAGCTTGCCCGGCTGCTGGCAACACGCAACGGGGCACAACGGGACAGAGCGGTGCCGTGAGGAGCCCCCGCACAGCGCACTCGCTCCCGTCTGACCCGGAGCTTCTCCGCGGCGCTGTTCCTGCAGCTGAGCTCGAGGCCAGAGCACAGGACTCGCTGACCCGTGGCCTTCCTGAGGCTTCTATTCTGCAGCTGCCCTCAAGGGCAGAGCGTGGGACTTGGTGCCCTGGAGCTTTCCCAAGGCATCTCTCCTGCAAGTAGCTCCAGGCACAGCCATGGAGCAGAGACCCCCGAGAGTGCCCAAGCTGGCCTGGGTGGAGGAGGAGGAGGAGAAAGAAGAAGGCCCTGGAGCTGCCCCAGCAGAGGAGACAGAAGAGGTGGTGCCGTTCCATCCACCGCAGGAGGGTGAGTGGCAGAGCTGGGCTGCAGGGCTGGAGCCTGCAGCCAATTGGCGCCATGCCATGCCATGCCATGCCATGCCATGCCATGCCATGCCATGCCATGCCATGCCATGCCATGCCATGCCATGCCATCCCCTGGGGAAATGCCCATGGACAGGAAGGAAGAGGGGCCTGGGCAGACACCCCGCAGTGGCCATGCTCCATCCCCTGGGGCATCCCGGGGCTCTCCCTGCCTGGGCAGCGCAGGGCTGGGCTCTGTTCTCCGGCCTCTCCCGCAGCCCCTCAGCTCTGGGTGCCATCGCTCTTTGCCAGATGCAGCCCTGGAGCGCACACAAGAGCAGGAATCCAGCCGTGGCCGCTTCCGCAGAACAGCGCAGGTACCTGCAGCCACCCCCACCTGGGCTGGGCCTGCTGTCCCTGCTCAGCCCAGCACCGTGTGTGCAGCACTCCTTGCAACATCCCCGGCCTCTTGCCCTTCTCCTACAGCTCGTCTGCGACTTTATCCAGAGCATTGGGCAGGAAGAGACCAGCACCATGGGCGCTGGGCTCAGAGCTCACTCAGAGCTCCTCAGTCATGAGACCAGTGCCGCCCTGCTGGATTTGCTCCTGGAGAAGGCTGTTGCCAGGCCAGAACAAGTGAGCAGCCTGGGGCCAGGCTTCAATTCCCCCATGAGTCCCGTGGCTTCCCCAGCCACGCCTGCTGGTCCCTGGGAGCCTTTGAGGCCATGGCAGTGCGCTGGCAAGGGAAGCACTTCTCTGGGGACCCTGGGGACATCGCTCCCTCTGGCAGCTTTCCAAGTCTCCCCGGGCCTTCTCCAGGTGCCCGCCATGGTGAGGTCCATTCACCGATGGCTCCTGGCCAATGATTCTGCCCAGCACAGGCTGGACAAGGCCCTGCTGAATCTCACCAGAGCACACCCGGGTGAGGCAGTGGTGACGCTCCTGCGTGCGGCCCCGTCCTGTGACAGGTATGGGGCCCACCTGCCCAGAGGGCTCAGGCCTCCCCAGCCCATCACCCTGTACCGCCTGGCCCAGGTGTCTGAGCAACAGAGAGTTCCAGGGCCCTCTGGCTGCTGCCTTTCCCAGCCCTGGAACGTCAGCCCCTGAGCCTGCTGCCATGCTCCCTTGCCGTCCCTCAGGGGCCTGTCCCCACAGGGCTGGGCTGCCTGGCTGCTGCTGGCCAGGCCCAGTGGGCAGAGGAAGAGCCGGCGGTCAGCCCGGGCCCCTAGGGATGCCCAGGCCACGGTGCTGTGTCTGACACCCCCCTGAGACAGAGCTCTAACCCCTCAGAGCTGCCATCTCCATGTGGAAGACCACCATGTGCTCGTCCAGGACTGCAGAGCCAGTGCTGCTGATCCTCCTGGATGTGCTGGGCAGCTGGCCAGAGTGCAGCACGTGCACCTCCGATGGGGACAAAACGGGTGTCTTTGGCCTGGCTGTGAGTTTCTGCAAGTGGCCTTTGCTGGCCCCAAGGCCGCCTCTCCAGCAGCTCTCCATCCTCCTTCCCCCACTGCATCTCCCTGCCTCAGGCGCTGGCCTGAAACCTGGCCCAGGGGCAGCCTCAGGCCCACCAGGCCCCGTGCTCCCCCTGCCAAGGTCTCTGCGCGCCTCTCCCTGCCCTGCTCGGGCCCTGCCCCAGGGACACCTGGGCACTGAGCGCTGTCTCGGGGGCCTTTGTCCCTTGCAGGCAACCATGGTGATGTGGAAGATGCTCCAGGAGCCCCATGTGCCACGTGTAGTGACGTCGTATTTCCCCCAGCTATTTGTGCATCTGCTCTTCCAAGTGTTCTTCAGCACAGCAGAGATGCCAGAGGAGGTCGATGCCTTCTGGAAGCAATGCCTGCAAGAGCACGGCCTTGCCACCAGCCCCAACAGGTGCTCCATGCCAGTCCTCCTGTCCCTGCCATGTGGCCTGCCAAGGAGCCAGTGCTGCCAGGGTGACCTGGCCTTTGCTGTGCACACAGGTTTGCAGTGCAGACCCTGAAGTCCCTGCTCTGCCGAAAGCAGTACAAGGAGGTGGTGCTGTCAGTGGAACGCAAGCGTGGCTGGGACACGCTGCTCTGTGCTGACACCCGCCACTATGCCGTGGGTCTGCTGGCCAGGTGAGACTCCCCTTCTCCCCATTGCTCCCGGCATTTGTGCCCTGTGCCCGGGCTGTCCCACACAGTCCCTGTGGCCCTGGGTCACAGGGCCTTGTCACCGAGGGTCGGCCAAGCAGACTGGAAAAGGCTGGGAGGGGAGAGAGCACAGGAGGAGACACCTCCTAAAGGGCCCAGGTCCCCTTGCAGGACGGTGGTGAAAGACCAGCAGGCTCTGCCAGCCTGTCCTTGGAGAGATTTGCTCAGGTTCCTGGTCCCTTTTTCGCCCTCCTAGGGAGATGCGCCATGCTTGTCTTGGGTTGGGTTCCAGTATTGCACTCCACCTCCTCTGGCTGCTCAGCACACAGGAGCCACACTGGGATCTGCCCGCCCTGGCGTTCCTTGTGGAGGTGAGCCGGGTGTGCAGCGCTGCCTGGCTGAGCTGCCTCCCAGCTCTCTGCCCTCTGGGAGCCGCAGCCACCTGGGACGCTGCCCGCGCCCTGTGCTGCTGCTGCTGCTGCTGCTGCTGCTGCTGCTGCTGCTGCTGCTGCCTGGGCCCAGCCCTGTGCGGCTCCGGGCTCCTGCCGGCCGGCTCCCCCATCACTGGCCTGTGCCTTTCAGCTCCTCCAGTGCCTGGATGCCAGTGAATGTGGTGCCAGTGTTGTGAAGGTCTCTTCAAGGTACCTGCAGAGCGAGTGCAGGGAGAGGCGTCGCCTGGCGCTCAGGGCCCTGCTGGAGCTCATTGATGATCCCTCAATGGTGAGAAGGGGGCGGTGGCTGAAGCTGCGCTGGGAACGCAGTCACTTGGCCTGGCCTGGGCTTGGGCCGCTGGGGCAGCTGCTCCCAGCTCTCCTGCCTCCCGCTTCAGCTGCCCGCATGCTTCGGGACAGGCCTTTGGCCTCTGGGCCCTGCGGCAGCAGGATGGCCTTTCACAGACTTGTGTTCCGCACAGGCCGAAAGAATGTGGAGCCTGACCCAAAGCCTCATGGACCTACTGTGCGACAATGATGCAGAGATCGCTGGGATGACCCTCATCACACTCAGCTTTCTATTCCTGCACAAATCACATATTCTGATGTCAACCCCCATTGCCCTGCAGCTGGCTGAGGCGCTCCTGCCACTCTTTGACCACGTAAGGCTCTGTGCCCCCAGCCACAGCCGCCGGCTGCTGCCTGGAAACTGTGTGCCCTGAGCATTTCCAGCCCTGTGCCCAGGGGGTCCTGGAGGAGCCAACACTGAGCTAGTTTTTCTTTTTATTTTCCTACAGGATAATAACCAGGTCCAGCTGCTCTCCATCAAACTCTTCCGAGACATGATGGAGTATTTGGAAGAGAGAGAAAACCCTTTGGAAATCCCTGTACAACAGAGCTTGCTTGCACTCCTCTTCCACTGCCATGATGAGAATCAGCGTGTGGCAGAGGTGAGGACTCGTGGGCTGCTGCTGTTCCCCTGGCAGGGGGCTCGGCTGCCTCCTGCCCTGCGCCTGCTGGATCGCAGCCTCCTCCAGGCCATGGCACGGGGACGCGGGTGCCGTGCCCTGGGCTGTGGGGCCATCTCCGCGTCCCTGCTGCTCTCCAGGCTTCTCGGGAAGTGCTGCTTTGTGCGGTCAAGTTGATGAACAGGAGGGATCTCAAGAAGCTGGTGAAGGAGCAGCAACTGTGCAAGTTCAGCGAGTGCCTGGTAAGGAGGGCCTGCAAGGCCCAGCCTCAGGCTGGAGAAGGCCCCTGAGGGCGGCGCTCAGTGTGCGGGCCGGGCAGCTGTGCCCCTGCCCGCTGCGGCAGCCAGAGGCCGCGCGGGCTCCTCTCCAGGCTCCCGTGGGCCCGAGCTGGGTGCCCGTGGAGCCCCGGCCCGGCGGGGCTGCGGGGCGGCACCGCGGCTCCCCGGGCAGCAGCCGGCCCGCTGCCCCCTCCCCTCGGGAGCCCTTGGCCGGCGGCTGCTGGCCGCGCCTCAGGGCTGTGCGGGCAGGGGAGGCCGGGGCTGGGCGCAGGCAGCGCCCGGCCCAGGGGCTGAGCCCGCGCCAAGCCTTCCCTCCTGCCGCTCTCTGCAGCTGGCAGAGGACAGGAGCCGAGCGGCCGAGCACCTGCGCCGGGCCCTGCGCTACCTGCAGAGCCCACAGGAGCCCCTGCGAGAGGCGGCCATCAGCTTCATGGGTGAGCCACGAGCCCGCGCTCCCTCCCCGGCCCGGCCCGCCGCAGCTCGGCCCCGGCCCCGCCTGCTGCCCCGGCAGCGCCAGCCGGGCCCGGCGCCGTGGAGCCCCGCCTGGGCTGGGCATTGCTGCTGCCGCCCTCTGGCAGCCGTGCCCTGGGGCGGCAGCGTGCGCCAAGGGCCGGGCTGAGCCCTGCCGGGCCAGCAGCCCGTGTGGCCACAGCGCCGGCAGCGCCGCTGGCAGGGAGCTGTGCCGCTGCCGCCGTGACAGGCTCTGTGTTCACAGGCATGGCCGGGCGGCGCCTGAGGGGGCAGCAGCGAGAGCTGCAGCTGATCTGCGCTGGTGAGTGAGGGCAGCGGGCTGGCAGCGGGGGCTGCCGGGGGGGAGCTGCAAGCCCTGCCCCGGCTGCGGAGGGCTCTGCTCCCGTGGCCAGAGCACACTGAGCTTTCAGGGCCACGGGGGCCATTGGTGGCCCGCAGCTTCGGCCTGATCGCCTTGCTCCCTGCTCCCTCCTGGCCATGGCAAGAGCCGCCTGGCATGGCCCTTGCTGGGGGCTCTCCTCGGCTCCCCGCAGATCTGCCTCTGACCGTGGCTCTGTTGCTCTCTCTTGCAGCCCTTGAAGAAAAAACAAATGACATCAGCCTCGCCGTCGGAAGCCTGGCAATTCAAACGCTCTGCATCCTCAAGTCAGGAGAGCGGGCTCCCATCTCCAGGTTCCAGTGGCTCCAAAATCACCTGCGCAGGGCATGGAAGACATGGCCTCGTGTGTCACGGCTCGGCTGCCTGCCCTGCTGCAGCTCTGTGGAGAGCTGATCCCAGAAGCTGTTTTTGCTGGGCCACCTGAGTCAGGAGGATTTTTCTTTTACTTCAAGAATGTTCTTTTCTTTGTTTTTTTTTTTTTTCCCTTTACTATGTAAATATAGACTGTGTTCTAATACACAGACTGCCAGGATCTTTCTTTTTCTGCCCAGGCTCCGCAGGGCCTAGGGGAAGAGGGGATAAAGGGTGCTTGTGCTCAGCCAGCTGCCCAGGCGTGCAGTGGGCAAGGGGAAATGGCCAGAAGGCCCTTGGCCTTTGGTGGTTCTGCTGAAGCCTTTGTGCTGCCCACAGAGCGGCTGGGCAGGGGCCGGAGCTGCGGGGATCCCTGCCAGAGCGCTGCCTGGAGATGGCCACAAGCCCTGTGCCAGGCAGGAAGCGCCATCCGTGCCCTCCTGCCCGTCTGCTGCTGGCTGCCTTGCTGAGGGCTCCCGGGTGCCTCTGCCTGGGGCTGCTCTGGAGCTGCTGTGGGGCTGCGGCGCTGCTGCCGGGCAGCTTGGCCGCGCTAGGGCAGGGCCTGAGGGGCTGGGGCGCTGGCAAGCCCTGAGCAATGGGGCTGTCAGAGGCCACAAGCAGCCCCCTGGCAGCCGGCTTTTCCTGCCAGAGCTGACTTGCCAGGCGGATCCTGGGCACTCTGGAACTAACAGCATCAGTGTTATTAGAGAATGAAAGTGATCAAAGATGTCTAAAGTCCCACCATTTCAGAGGTGTTTGAGGGGGAATTTAGGATTTGGGGACACATTCTGTGTGGAGTGCCCCTGTTGCTAAGAGGCAGGAATTTGATCTCACCCTTCTTGTGTTGCTAAGAACTCCTCCCCTGACCCAAACCTGTGTTGAGCTTTGTGGACAGTTGGCTGGCTGAGAAAGGTCACGTCGGCATAATACCGCTGGTTAAGCAAGAAGGAGACAAGTCTAGGAGTCAGCAGTCAGTGTCCATATAAGGCAAGGACATTGTGCCCTTGATGCAATAACAGGATAGGGAAGAGGCCCTTTTGCCAAAAATATGAAGAATAGTTTCAACAGAATAACCACAAGAATGCAGAAGTAGGCGTAGTTGGCCGATAAGTAACTAACCAATAATGAGCTCTTCTTTGCAATATGTATGAGCTTTATTAACACCAATATAAATATGTGTGACTCTCAATAAAGTTCGAGACTTGCTGATCAGTCATATTGCATGCCACATTTCTCCTGCCGATCCAACACAAACCCAAACTCCAGCCCTGGGATACCCTATAAAAGCCCCACGGCCGTGCCTTTGCCCTGTCTTTCGGGGGTCAGAAATGGACTCTGGAGCTTTCTAAACCCAGACCCGTCTCGTTTGTTCCCAGCACCGGCAGCTGCAGCCTCCCTGGACACCATGAACTCTGGAGAATGGGGACAGCCAGTGGGGACAGGTCCTGGACTGCAAGATAAGTGTGTGTTCTGCTTGCCATCTGTCAGTGGTGGGGCAGTTATCTTCTGTTCATTGGGCAGTTTCTCTCTTCCACAACCAATCCTCCCTCTGGGGAGGTGTGTTCCATTAATAGGCCATTAATTATTATTAATCTTCTGGTAATGTGCCACTGAGTGTCACTGCATGGCTGATTAAATGACATCATCCCATTGGGAGATGCTCCGCCCAGGGGGAGGAGCCAAGCATTCCTACCTGGATAGAATCTGAGATTTGGAACACTGTAGGCAGCCTTTTCCTCCTGGATTCCCAGAGGAGCAGCTGTCTTTCTTCTCCACGGGATTCCCAGAGGATCAGCCTTTTCCTCCTGGATTCCCAGAGGAGCAGCTGTCTTTCTTCTCCACTGCATTCCCAGAGGATCAGCCTTTTCCAACTGGATTCCCAGAGGAAGGAAGATTCCCAGGCCCATCTACAGCAGCCCTGGACCTTCAGAGGAAAACTCCATCCTTCTCCAGGATCCCTGCTCCAACAGAGCCACACCTGGCACTGCAGGAGGGCTGCAGCCACCACTGAATGGGACTGCTGCCAGCACCCTGACCCACAGGGTGTCAGGCCCTGTTCTGACTCTGTCAGTGGGGTTTTTTTTTGTTTGTACTACTGCATTTATATTTTTAATTTTTCCTAAAAAAGAACTGTTATTCCTATTCCCATATCTTTGCCTGACAGCTCCTTAATTTCAAAATTATAACAATTCAGAGGGAGGGGTTTACATTTTCCATTCCAGGGGAGGCTCCTGCCTTCCTTAGCAGACACCTGGCTTTTCAAACCAAGACAATAACAATGTTACTTTAACACCACAGATAGAAAATCCATTTTAATCTCTGCAAAAAGCCAATATTATGTGTCTGTAACAATAAACCTCTCGCTGAGTGATGGTAGATGTCAAAGTAACTTTGCTATAAAGATATAGTTTTTATTTCTGTTGTTAATTAAGCTCGGTGAAATAGCTGCTTGTGTTAAACTGCCTGCTTGGATGGGATAACATCCAATGCACCCAGGATGAGGACACCTGTACAGATCTGCCAACTATCAGCACTCCCCGTCTGAAGTGAGCTACACTTTGGGAACATCTCATGTTTCATGCATCCAGTGGGTGACAAGATGATTTAAAATGCTAATGAAATAAACAAGAAAGATTTAAAAATGCTCATAAAATAAACAAGAAAGGTCATTTATGTTCCTCAAAATAACAACAACAACAACAAGTTCTGGTTTAATGAAAGGAGGAATCTGTTGCTCTTAAGAGCAAAGATTCATAGCTGGAATAAAGAGTGTTCAGCCCAGCTGTTTCTACTATGAGGCCGTATTTCATCCCCCCTGAAAGTCCTTCATGTTTGCACAGAAAACTGTCCCTGCACAGCCCAATGAATTCCATCACTTCAGCTGGCCAAACAACCACTGTGGTCAAGTGGGGTCTGAGCAGCTTCCAGGATCCCAAGCAGCTTCAGAAGCTTCATTTTACACCTCCTCTTCTCCCAGTGAGTACCCAGCACCACCATAACTGTGGACCCATAGCTATGGATCACTGGCCTGGCCAGCACAGGGCTAATGTTTGCATCAGCCAGGAGGAGCTGCTCTGCCTGGCTGTCTGTCTCAGCCTCAGCCCTGAGACCCCAAATGCCTCCATTCTGGCCCAATCCTTCCTGGTGCTGAGCATAAGAACTCGTGCAGACAAGAGCAGGGAGGGAATCTCCCCAGCCGTTTATCACCTCAGCAACAAGACCTTGGCACCAGGCTGTTATCTGTAGCAGAAAGCAGCAGCAGGAAGGAGACACCAGATCACCAGCCCCAGGCCATGGCCCTGGTGCTGTCCTTACCAGTGATCAGTGTCTGCAGCTCTCCAGGAGCTCAGGGAGCAGGGATGCTCCTCACCATCTCATCTTACCCATGCACCCAAAGCCACGGCCAGCTGTGTGCTCCTGCCCACCAGCACATGCCAAGGCACAGCGTGGGATTCTTGGGGAGGTGTCCTCTGCAGGGCCAGGAGTTGGACTTGGTGATGCTTGGGGGTCCTTTCCAGCCCAGGATATTTTGTGATTCTAAGGCTTTGGCCAGCCCAGGTTTCAGCCACCTCCCTGATCCAGGTGTGATTGACCCCAAACCAGATCTTGCCTCTGTCTACCCTCCAGTGCAAGGAACATGTTGCATCTACCCCAGCCCCCTGCTTGTGTCTGATGGATCATGCTGACCTTTTCAACATATTTCTTGGAGTATTAGAAAACATTATCTGACAAACAATAAACCAAAAAAAAAACAAAACAAAAAAACCCCAAAAAAATAAGAAAAAACAAACCAAAAAACCAACAAACCAGCCCAAAGGAAATCAATTTGGGTAATGATGGCCTTTTGTTCTAGCTTATCCTGCACCAAACTCCACAGATGGTAACTCTGAACATTTCCCAGACCTTCACAGTAGAGCTTGGAACTGTCTCTCTGATTTCTTGGTTGTTTCATGACACGTGCATTTCTCCTATATAATCCCAGTGTTTTGCTTAGAAGCCATATTATAACTGTGAATCAATCATCTTCATTTGAACATCTAGGACAGATTCACACATTATTTCACCACTAACTAGGATAGACTCAGCCTTGCAGATCTTTCAGGTTTCAAGCCTGGCTGTGTTGTTTCAGTTCTTTGCTGCTGCCTGTGTTTTGTGAAAAAAAAATTAAATAACCAGACTTTGGGACTTTCTGTTGTGGCTTGAAGAAGAACACAGGTTGTTTCATCGCTGTTGTGAGACGTGTTACCTGGCTCATTAATTCACAACAGTTCTTGTTTTCTCTGCCTTTTTCACGCTGATGTGATACATTTGTGAAGTCCAGGGTTGTACTGCAAGTGATTAATGCTGCAGTAAAGTCTGATAAACTGAGATTCCAACAAAAAGTGTGAAAAATGTAATCTCTAAAGTTCTGAAAGCTCACATGTGACAAAACCCATAAATCACCCCAGAGGCAGTCATTATGGTGAGTTACTAACTAGATTATTCAGCTGCATTTGTCATCATTTCCCATTACGTAGAGAATAAACCTGTCAGGCTGATTTATGGCAGAGGGCTCCACAAGATGGGAACTGGCACCTGTACTGTTCTGTGGAAAACGATGAGAAATGCTGTGTCTGCTCAAGTGCGGAATGGAAAAGGAAGGAGGGGAGATAACTGTTATTTGAAGGCACTGATTCAGGGACAAAGGCTTCAGAGAGGAGTCATGCTTACACCCATGGGATGGCAGGAAGAGTATCCACCAACCTGTCCCAACAACAGCAGCAGCAGCATCAGAATGCGTTCTCCACAGGTGGAGGGAAGAGAGGAGAGAGGAGGTCTTTTGAGGGGACCAAAGTCAGTCATGGAGAAATCCTAGAAGCCTGGAATGGTTCGGGTCACAAGGAATCTGAAAAACCATCTTGTTCTAACCCCTGATGTGGGCCGTGACAAACTGAACAGCTGAATGCCTGGCTACTCAGGGGATACTCAAGGTTTTGGATTCCATGCCTGTGCATCTACCGTGGAGCAGCTGGGTCTGCTGGGAGCAGATGGCATCCACCTGAGCTCAGAGCAGGCCAAAAGATGGGCAGATGTGGGACTGAGCAGGGCGAGGGACATCCCTGCACAGCAGCGCTCTGACAAGAGCAGCAGTGGCCTCCTCTCAGTGCCCTTCCCCGAGCAGCAGCCGCTGAACACCATGGTGGCTACACAGATGCTTTTGGCTCTGCAATCCCTTTGTGCTCAAAGGCCACGCTGGGCATTTCAGCTGGGCTAGAAGGTCTGGCTGGGCAGGGAACAGGCAAGAGGCACTGCTGGTGTGAGCTCCATGTGTTCACTGGGGACACAAGGAAGATTCTGTTCATCCAAAGAAAAACACAAGCAGCCAGTCCCTGCTAACACAGCAGTGCGACTCTGTCCAGAGCAGCTCAAACTCTCTGCCAGAACCACCCCCCTGCACCTTCTTGATCTGAAGGGGACTAGAAGTGGTTTCACTGCAGTTCTTTATTTCTGCTGTCTGATAATGGGAAGGTTTCACAGAAGTCTTGGATGGACTGGATCAGGGAATAGTCAAGCAAGAAAAACTGAGCAACCATCACCCAACCCCACTCACAGAAGAACAAGTCCCATTAGGAAAAGCACCGCAGGTGATATCATAGTTGATAATATGTATCCTACTCAACATTATGGATTATAATCTTTTCCCTTTGGAACCTTATCAGTGGGGACTTCTGCCTGCTTTGTGAAGGGAACCCCTGGGGCCCATCCCCTCCCAGAGGGGCTGCACTTGCTGCCTGCCGGGGCTTTCATTGCTGGGCCCACTGGGAGCCCCTGAGCTGGGCTGGGCACCAAGGGCAGGGCTGGCCCGGCTGTGATTCCTCTGGCCCCTGTGACACCAGGGGCAGCGTGTCACAATGGGGGCAGCTGGAAAAGGCCCCCGCAGGTAACGCTGGCCCAGCACAGCCTGGGCAAGCGGTGAGTGCGCACGTGGCGGGGCTGGGCCGGGCCAGGGCCGGGCCACAAGCGCCGCACCCGGGCCTGCATTGTCCCCCTGCACCCAGGGCCAGCCCCTGGGGCCGGCGCCTTGGCCAGGGCACGGGGCTGCTGCTGCTGGCCCACTGGCACAGGCCCTGCTGCCTGCCAGCTGCCCGGGGCCCTCTGCTTCTGCCCTCACATCCCTGCTCCTCCGGGCCTCACTTCAGCCCCCACAAGCTCCCTTGGCAGCCCCAGTGAAAGCCTTGTCTCTCTCCTCCTGCAGACCATGGCGCACAGAGCAGTCCTGGCTGGGCTTGTGCTGCTCCTCTTCCTGTTCCCACTTTCCGTGGTGGACAGATTTCACGGGGATGGGCAGCCCCGTGCAGAGGAGATGAAAGCGGCCCCCCCAGAGCCAGCTGAGCCTGGCTGGGGACCCTGGCTCCTGGCTGCCTTGCGCTACCTGCACCAGCTCTGGCAAATTGCTCAGCCGCTGCTCCTGCTTTTGGGCTGGTGGCTCAGGCGCAGAAGGGCAGCCATGAGGCAGAGAGCAGCGGCCCAGAGAGCTGAGGAAAAGGCCAGAAGGAGGAAGGTGGAAAGCGAGCGGAGAAGGCGGCTCCTTAGGAAGAGATTCAAAGACATGGAGCAAATGCGCCAGGCCACGAAAGAAATAGAAAAGCAAATGGCCAGGCTGATTGGAATGAATAGGGATACAAACAGGATGCTGAAGGTAGGCAGGGCAGGCTTTTGGAGGAGCACAGGCAGTGGCTGTGTGAAGAAAAGCTTCCTGCTGGAGATGCTCTCTGGGCCGGCCAAGGCGAGCCGCACATCTTTGTGAGCAGCCGGCGCACAGAGCTGCGCTTGCTGCCCAGCACAGCCCTGCGCCGGGGCACAGGCTCCGGGCTCCTGACACACCCTGCCCCTCTGCCCTCTCTCTCCTCACGGGATCTGTAGTAACTGCATCTATTTTAACCCTTTCCCATACAGAGGCTTTGCGTCTGCTCGGAGGAAAGCACCATCTGAAGGAATCGGGCCCAATGATTGGAGATTGATTCAGATTCTTAAATAGTTTTGAAATATTTAAAATGTTTTCTTTAAAAATAATTGTGTTTAGCAACATTTTCCAAACTTTTTATTACTATAATGTAGATTACTACTCTTGTAAGATAACATAAATATTTTAATAATAAGTAGTAATAAATAATGGCACTTTTCTTTATATAGAACTTATAATTCACCAAAGTTACCAAGAATTATTGCAGCTAACCAAAACTGAAGTATACTTTCTTTTTATCTAAACCAGCAAATGTTGCTTAATCTCCATGGTCCAATAATTATTTTGTGTCTTGTTTAATATTCATATATACAGTATATAGACTGTCGCTACGAATGCCTATAATCACAATTGGTTAATTTAAATTTCACTCTCTGCCCTCTTGTCTCGGGAGGGTGACTTCCCTCAGGCAGCTGCAGTCCCTGTCAAGATACAATAAAGGCAATGCCTGAACAAACGCTGTGTCTGTGAGTGTCCATGCTGGACTCAGGTGTCAGCTGTGGGGAATTCCTGACACAGGGGCACCACAGCAGCCCTTGGCCATGCAGAGGCTCCTTTCCTCCCCTGCAGCAGCTGCTCCTTTGGTGCTGTGATCCAGCCTCTGCTCTGCACGATGCCAAATGCAAGAAAACCAGGAGTGCCACCACTCAGACTGTCACTCGGGTCCCTGCAGAGCTCAGGAGCCACCATGGCTGTGTAGGTGTGGAACCTGCAGTGGGCCATGACAGCAGGGACAGCAGGGACAGCAGGGACAGCAGGGACAGGGGGACACAGCACAGCAATCACAGCCCGGCTGCCCTGGGACAGGCCCGGCAGGCAGACAGGACACGGGGCAGGCAGGAGTCCCCATCCTCTCTGTGCCCTCCTGAGCACAGGCACATAAGGGACAGGGGCAATGGGGACACAGCCGGCCCCTCTCCTCTGGGAATATCCCACCTGCCCAGGGGCCCTGACAGAACGCAGGGGCTGAGGCTCTGCAAGGGGAACCCAAGGGTGAGCAGGAGGACCTCCAAGTCACATCTGCCCACATTCTGCATGCAAACTGCTGCGTGGAGGAGAAAACCAGAGGGGCCTTGCCACAGCAGATCCCATCTGAGGGAAGCTGTTCTCTATTCCTGCACACGGGTGCCCCATGCAACATGGAGCACATGAATGCACTTTGACACCAGATTCTCAGCCCTGCTCGAGCGCTCTGGCACAGCAGGAGCGGCCATTCCCTAATAACACACGGGTTTGCAACTCTTGTGCAAAGCAGCACAAATTGTCTCTCTCTTCCTGCAGACCACGGTGTCCAAATCAGTCCCTGCCCTGCTGGTGCTGCTCCTCTTCCACTTCCCACGGCCCGTGGTGATCAGTTGGGATGAGGATGCAGAGCTGGGCAAAGAGGGCCTGGAGCAGGCTACCCCAGAGCCACCCGAGCCTGCCTGGGGACCCCTGCTCTGGGCAGCCGTGCAGCAGGGGCCCTACTGGGCTGCTGCTGAGCTGCTCTTCCTGCCTTTCTTCCTCTGCCTCAGGCCCAGAAGGGCGGCCATGAAGCAGTGAGCAGCGGCCCGGAGAGCTGAAGAAGAGGCCAGAAGGTGCAGGATGGAAATGGAGCAGAGAAGGCTTCGCTTCAAGAGGACATGCAAAGACTTGAAGGAGATGTGGAGGACCATGAAGATGATCAAGAAGAAAATGGCCAGGCTGATTTGAATGAACAGCAAGGCGAGCTGGTTCCTGCTGTGAAGCTGAACTCATTGTGTTCAATCAGATTTCCTCTGCACGGATGTCATTGTAGTCAGATGAGAAACTGGTCCCCTAATTTGAATGCAGTGGTGCATAGAGCTGTAGTCTAATGTTTTAATGTAGCTGACCTGTGCCCTGATAGCAAGGGGTGTTTAACAAATCTGGTATTGCCAGAAGGCTTTTGTTACTCTGAGACTGTGCTCTGTACACGGAGCAGCAGAAGAATTAAGGCCAAATCCTCCCTCAGGAACTGGAGGATATCACACGTGGGTAAGGAGCTTTTGTAAGGGAGAATTGACTGTTCTTCCACCAGGTGACCCTGTGCTCCAACACGGTGATGGAGTTCTACCAGAGAATGCTGGTGCACCTGGAGGGTGTTGGCAAGGGAGGGGCAACCCTGATCATCACAGCCAGGTCCCAGCCCTTGCCTGGCTCCCCCAGGCACTGCCTTGCCCAGGCTTTGCTGGCTGCAGTGCCAAGGAGAAGTGCTGCTGGATGCCCTCATGTTGTGCCAGCTGGACATGAGAACAGCAGTGCTTGGGCAGCAGCCTGTGGTGAAAAGCACCCCTGCTCACAGCCCAGCACGGGCCTGGGCCCTCTTCTAAAGGCACCAGCAATGATATCATTGATTGGCCTGGGCTTTGGTGCGTGAGGGGGAACAAATTTCCCGAGGGCCTCCTCTCCTTCTTCCTGCAAGAGGTGGAGTTGTGCTGGTGGTGAGCACCGTGCACGGGTTTGGGCCACACCAAGCAGCTGCTGAGAGTCAGGGTCTGGCTCTGTCCATGAGGGCCCATGGCAGGGGGAAGTGGCTCCCAGCAAGAGTGGGGAGGGCAAGGTCTGACGAGGGGAAAGCAGCCCTTGGTGTGGCAGGTCAGCTCCAGATTTTCTCCTTCCCTCTGCTTCCCAATTTGAGCTTTAATGTTGTCAGAGCCGAGCCCAAAAGTCGTGGTTGCTGCAGCAGAATTCCATGCTGCTGTGCTGCTGTGGGTGTCAGTGTGATGCCCAGAGGGATGCAGCTCCCTGGGGCTGTTCCCTGTCGCAGGCAGAGCCATGCAGGCAGTGCCTGGGCTGCCATTCTGTAAAGCAGGTGGAGCTGGGGCCAGGCAGGGCCTGGAGCTGGGCAGTGAAGGAGCCAGGGAGCTGCAGGGCCTGGCAGGGGCTGATCAGCCCCTCTGTGGGGCAGCTGCTGTCTCGTGCCCTCCAGGGCTGGGGCAAAGAGCTGAGTTCTCAGGCAGGGCAGCAGCACCATGGCAGAGAAGGGAGTCATTTGTACTGAGACACTGGGGTTGTGTGTTCCTTGGGCCTTGGGGAGCCCTGATCCTTGTTGGGAAGGCTCCCCCAGAGCTCGTGGCTCACTGGGACTGTTCCAGGAGTCCTTGCAAGCCTTCTGGGGTACAGGAGGGGCTGAGGCAGCTGTGGGGCAAAGGGCTCTGCCTGGGGCACTGGGCAGCCTCTGGGTGCTGCCTCTCAGGGTTTGGGCCTCCTTGACAAGACGTGTTGGAGTGGGCAGAGGTAGAAGGCAATTTATCCCTGTAGGGCTGTTCAATGTGCATTGGACAGTGACCAATGTGTTCTGCTCCATTGCACAATCTCTGGGGGGAAACGTTCTCCATTCTCTCAGGATCTCTGATTGCCCTGGGGTCATCTCTCTGCCCAGATGTCTCGTTCCTGAGCTCCAAGTGTCCCCCCAAGTGCTGCTGTACGGTGAGTGCCACCTGAAGGTGCCCTAGGAGAGGAAGATCCTCATGAGGAATCCCAGCCACCTTCCTGGCTGCTACGGGCTCATTCCCCAGGTTTGGCATCACATCCACCTCCTCCTGTCAAATATTACTGAGGAGATTATTAGGGGAAAAAAGGGTTTGGATAAGACCTTGCTGGTTTCTATTCAGCCTTAAAGATCTGCTGAGAACAGGATCCTACCCAAATGTAAACTTTAGGAGGCAGTTGAAGCTCCTGAGGAAACAGTTGATGTTCTGGTCTTCAGGGGCTTTTCTTGTGGGAGATCTGAGAGGGTTGTGAAAAGCTGCTGCATCCACAGACACCAGTGCCTGTGCTGGCAGCCTCCTTGCAGGATCCCCTGGGAGTCCTAAGCCTACAATTCTTGCATGTTTGTGCCTTTTACCTTTGTCCTGGGCAGTTGTAAACGTGTGTGTAAGTTGCTGTTGCGGTGCATGTTAAGGAGTCTAAAGTTTCTCCAGAGGTGCCTCTGAAGCTGCATTTCATTCTGTCCCTGCCAGAAACGCAAGGAGGACTCTGCTGTGCTCGACCCCAGCCCCAAGCCCTGTGGGATTGTGCAGCCCCAGAGCTCAGCAGAGATCCCAGCTGTGGTGGCAGTGCAGGCCCTGGGCACTCACGGCCCCAGCGCTGTCATCGGCGTGTTCGGGGATGAGCTGGGTCCCGAGCGGGTGGCTCGGGGATCCAATACGGGGACGCGTCGCTCCGGCAGCCCCGGCAGCCCCGGAGGGCTCCGGCCCCCGCCCGGCAGAGCTGCGGCTGCTGAGACCCCAAAATATCCCCAAAAAACAGGTGAGACACCCCAAAAATATCCCAAAAAATCCAGGGGAGACCCCTCAAAATCCCAAAAAATCCCAGTCAGACCCCCCTGAAAAATCTCAAACAATCTGGGTGAGATTCCCCCAAAAATGCCAAAAAATCCGGGTGAGATCCTCCCCAAAAAATCCCTAAAAACCCCGAAGTCCAGGTGAGACACCTCCCCAAAAAAATTTTTAAAATTTCAGGTGAGACCCCCCCCTCGAAAATCCCAGTGAGACCCCCCCAAAAGCCCAGAAAACAAGTGAGACCCCCCCAAAAAATCCAGGTGAGAAACATCAAAAAATTCCCCAAAAATCTAGGTGAGGTCCTCCAAAAATGCCAAAAAGTCCTGGTGAGACCCTCCCCCCAAAAAAACCCAAATAAATCCCAAACCCACCCCAAAAAATCCAGGAGAAACCCCCCCAAAAAAATAAAAAACAGGTGAGATCCCCCCAAAAATCCCAAAAAATCCCACTCAGACCCTCCTGGATTTTTTGTGTGCAGCTGCTCCTGGCAGGGTGCACAGGGACAGGGATTCTGCCGGGGAAAACAGGCACAGGCTGCTCCGGAGAAGGACAGGAGGGATGGGAGGCACAAACAGCTCCTGCTGGTGCAGGTGTCCCTCCCTCCCACTGCAGGTCCCTGTTCATGGTTATCTTATTTTCCAGAGATGAACTTTACCCTCCTAAAGTCAAACCCCAACCACCAAAGGGGAAGAGAAGCAGTTTGGGTTCCTTGGCATCTCAATGGAGGCATTTCAAGGTCAGAAATGTGGAGGAGCCAGTCACAGCCCTGAAAGAAGTGCAGGATTTTCCCCACTCTTCAGGAGCAGAGGTGGATTTTCTTGTCCATGCCGTGCTTGTGTTCCTCCCCAGCCTGCCAGCACCAAGTCCTGCTCATGCTGAGCTCCCTTTTTGCTGCCCTGCTGGGCTGTGCCCTGACAGTGGGCTGGGCAGCAGGGCCAGTGGCTGGACATGGGCTGAGGGGCAGGGAGAAACAGGAGAGTTTTCCTTGGAGAAGCTGACTCAGATCCTACAGGCCTGTGCTGAGTGTGGGATTTTGTGCCTTGTTTCCTTCCCAGTGTAAGATGAGGCTTTTCCCTGCATCATCCTGGTCAGATCTCCAGCTTCCCTCCCAGAGCCGGCTGGGATGATCCTGATCTCCATGGAGCCTCTTCCCAAGGCAGCCAGACTCCCTGTTTGCAGGGCTCTGCTTTCCCCCAGAGCTGCTGCTGCCCTGCTGGCCCTGGAGCTGTCTGACAAAGGGAGACTTTGCAAAGTGGCTGTCTCTGCCTCCCAGCACAGAAAATGGCTTGTTTTCCAGGTGCCAGCACCAACTCCTGAGCACCCTCACCTGCCACGAGGCTCGGAGGGGTTCAGGTGCTCCCTGGACGTGGCGCACGCTCCCCTGGGAGCGGAGAAGGCAGGAGGAAATCTGTCTCCCTGCCCATTGTCAGCGTGGCCAGCAGGGCTGGAGCTGCCAGTGCTGCTGGGGGCCCTCAGCACTGGCCACAGAGGGGCCTCCCATCCCTGCAGGCCCATCACAAAGGGCTGCTGGAGCAGCTGCTTGTTGGAGAGGCCGTGCAGGACACGTTGCAGGGCTGCCCAAGGACGCTGTGCAGCACCTGTGCAGGGCACTGCTCCCCCTGGAACTCCTCAGGTGCTCCACAGGAAATTTTGGCAGGAGCTTTTGCTGCAGCACCTTGAGAAAGCAGCATTTAAATCAGAGAGAGAGGGCAAGAGCCTCAGGAGTCAGATGAGCTGGGCTGGACTCCTTCCCTCAGCTCCAGGAGCTCTCACTCTGAGTCTCCTCCTTTTCTAAAAGCAGGAAGCTTTTAAACTTTTTAAAGCCAAGTTTTGCATCAGAGAGAATTTCTACTGCCAGGAGACATCCCAGCTCCCTTTCCTGTCATGTACTAATTAATGCATTGGCCCGTGAGTGTGGGAGAAGATTTTGCCCATGGTCCCTGCCCTGGTCAGTGGCATGGATGCAGGATGAGGTGAGGGTGATTCTGGCAGTGTTTGGGGAATAGGCCCCTCTGGCTGCAGCTGCCCTTTGCTCCAAGATGCTCTTCTGCATCCATTCCCATGCTCAGCACCTCAATCTCTCCTGTCTTCCCCCCAGGCTTTCAGTATCCTGCCCCTGCCAGGTGTGCTGCAGCCAGGAGAGAGCCAGCAGGTCTCCTCCACCTTCTCTGGCCACCTCAGCAGCACCTGCAGTGTCCCGGAGCTGTGCCACGTGGAGGGAGGCCCCAGCTACGAGGGGCTGGTGCCCGGGGAGGCCTCACGTGTCAGCTCCTCCCTGAGCCCCCCGAGATCAACTGTGGCTCCCAGGCCCCTCTCAGGGACAGGTGAGTCAGCCTTCCATGGGCTCCTGCTCTGCCATGGGTTATTGTCCCTGCAGGGCTCCCCTGCTCCAAGGACTCTGAGCTCAGAGGTGCCGCACAGCAAAGGCAGCAGCAACACAGGCATGGCCACTCTGAGCTCCCTGGCTGCCAAGAGAGGAAGGACCTTCTCCTGTTGAGACACAACATCTTCTTCTCTATCTGAGTGCTGAGCCCTCCTGGCTCAGCTGCTGCCTGCAGGGAGCTGGGCTCTGGGCTTGCCTTGGCACTGCCTCTAGAGGGGTCTGCAAGTCCATGGTGTTGAGTGGCATCTTCTCCATCATCTCCCTTCTTCACCAAAGCACTGGGATTGTGCTATGGGCAGGCGTGGGGCACAGAGCAAACCTTGCTTTGGGCCCTGCTCCTGCCCCAGATGAAGCCCTTGCCCTGCTGATCTGCCAGGGCTCTCCTTATGCTGGGACAGCAGCCAGAAAAGCTCCTGTCCTTTAGGCTCCCCTGCAGCTGCAGCCATGGGCAAGCACAGGAGAAGCTCAGCTCCAGCAAGGCAGCCCAGCCCAGGACACACAGGCCCAGGCTGGAGCTGGGAGTGGAGGTGCTCCAAGCCAGCCTGTGCATCAGGACTTCTTCAGGCCAGGCTGGAGTTGGTTTCATGGGGAGGAGAGGGACCAGGCTGCTTCCAATGGTTTCCGTGGCAGCCAGCACTGGTTTGCTTGGTCCCAGCTGGGCTCCAGCAGGAAATCTGCCTGACAAGAGCCTGCCTTGCAGGAGAGGAGTTCCTGCAGCCTCTGCTTTCTGACTGACAGCATTGTTCTCGTGAAGGAGCAGGCTATGGGTCGTTAAAGCCCAAGATCACGGGCAGAGACTCTCTAACTAATTAGAGTTAGACAGTGGTGTGTTTATTAACACCGGCGGGCGGCACCAGAGCCGTCCCTAAAAGGCGCGACCGCGCTGCCCAAGGTTCTTTGCCCTCTCTTCATTGCCCAAGATCTTACATACAATACATCTGCAAAAGCCCAGCACCTCCCATCCCCGCTCTGTATTCAAATGAGCTCATTGGTCCTTCACACCTGTGCAATTCCTCCCTTGAATTGGGTCCGTGGTCTTGAATTGGGTCCGTGGTCTTAAGGGATGAAGTCAGGAATGTCTTCATCAGGTCTCTGTGACCCTCTGGCACCATCCAAGGTCCCCTGCTTAGTGACTGATTGACATCAAGCCCAGGTGCTAAACCATTGTTCTCCTGGTTTCAAGATGTTCTTCTAACAGTTCACTGACTCCACTTCCTTCTAGAAAGAAGCTCCTAATGGTAAACAATAGAACAATCAGCTCCAGCTTAAGCATCTCATCATCATTAACCTATGGTCTGCCTGTCTAACTTACATCCTGATCAATGGGAATTGCTTCTAAGCCTCAGCTGAAATCTGAACTCTTTACAATCATGCTTCAGCCATGCCCAGGGGGAAGGGAGCTGAATGAGCTGAGTAAGAATTGCAGGGGAGATGAGCAGCTGTCAGCAATCTGTGCTCTGCTCTAAACTGGGAAGCCAAGAGACAAAGGGCGTTTTCAGGCAGCAGCACAGAGAGCTGCTGGATCAGCCTTGGGCAGGGCCTGGAGGGGTCTGGCTGTGCCTTCAGAGGGAGCTGGCACAGTCAAGAGCCTCTGATGGCAAAGCTGAGGTTTGGCTGGGCCTGGAGGTCCCCTTCCACCAATGGCCTCCCTTGGGATGTTCCCAAGCCCTGTGGCTTGAGGAGAATTCACGGGAATGGCCTCAGGGTCAAGGAATGAAGTGCAGGGCCAGCCAGGAGTGGGGAGCCCAAGTTTCTGGTGGGGACTCTCAGCCATGGTTTCTGTTTTGTCTGCACAAGGGAGCTGAAGCAGCCGGCTCAAAAGCTTGAGGAGGAGGCAAAAGCCTTAGAGGAGGGAGAGAGGGGGAAGGAGGAAGAGAGGCAGAAGAAGGAAAAGAAGGGTGTCTCTGTGGGGAGGGAACCCCCAAAACCAGAGAAGGGGAAAAGCAAACAACCACAGAAGAAGGAAGCCAAGGCCCCAGAGAAGAAGGAAACCAAAATCCCAAATAAGGAAACCAAGGCCCCAGAGAAGAAGGAAACCAAAATCCCAGAGAAGAAGAAAACCAAGGCCCCAGAGAAGAAGGACACCAAAGCATCAGAGAGGAAGGAAACCAAAATCCCAGAGAAGAAGGAAATCAAAGCCTCAAAGAAGGGGGGAACTCAAATCCCAGAGGACACAGCTGAGCTGGAGAAGAACTCTTTACTCTTTATTCACACAACTCATTTTACACAGTTTGACAGACCTCGTGTGCAACTTTAGTTAGTTCATAGATTTCTTGCAGGTTATTCTATTACTGGTAAATAAAATAGATTTTACTTGTGCATCAAATCTCTCTGTTGTATTGTTTACCTGTTCTCTTCACTGATTCTCATGGACAAATCCCTTGTTGTTGCAGGTGCATTTGTTTTTCACCCTCAGAACAGATTGTTCACCAAGTCTCATTCTCACAAGAGCTTCCCATGGGAACTTGTAACTGCTTAGCTGCACTCAGAAGAGATGGCAGGCCAGCTGTTAATGTGGCAGAACAAGGCCTGATTTCATAAGGCCTTTCTTTTATCATTATCCCACCTGCCTGTGACACCTCCCCCTTCTCATTCATTTAAAAAAGGCTCCTATGTTCTGATGCTGAAACAGCTCACTCTTGTCAGGGCATTATCTCATCAAGGTTATCACTGGTTATCTGTTAGATATGGGATAAGAGAGATAAAAAACCACTTACAATCAACAAAACTTACCAAATTCCATCAAGTCATTGACACAGGGTTTTGCAGCATGAGAAGACAAAAGAATAATGTCCAATGTCTCTTGGGGAAATGGAAAGAAATGACCATTGTTTCCAATGAGTTGAGAAGTGTGAGAAAGGCTTTGAGCTGGAAATGTTGATCTTTGACACCACTGAATGTCCCCTGGCAGCTGGAACAGGGAATAACTGGAGAAGGTTCGTAGGAGCTCTGTACCATGAGGATGCCAGGAGGCTTTGCTGGCAAATTGCCTCTGTCAGTGCCCAGACACAGCCGTGTCTGGCCAGGCCTCCTCCTGTTCCTGCTCTGGCCACAAAGGCTGCAAGGGGATGAGGTTATTTCTCTCTGCACTGGGCCTCATTTCTTCACAGCTGATCAGTATATGATGGAATGAACAGGTGACTGCTTTGAGCTGCTGATGATGAAACACAGGCACATCTTCTCCTGAAGGGAATGAATCAATCAGGCTGCACTGTGGTACACTCCATTGGGATTTAGATGGGATGATCTCTTTTCCAAATCGCTAATGTAAATATTGCATTATTCAAAATGATTCCTTGTCCAAATGTCTCATGTTCATATTGCATTATTTGAACGTTCTTAAGGCGTTCATTCCTCTTCTTTTTTGTTTTTTAAGAATGAGATGCATGTCTTTTGTTATGAGTATGAAGCAACATCACAGTAAAATAATACATGCAGTGGACAAGAAACTTACAGCAATTGGGAATAATTTGGATACAACAATCAGGAACATTTCAAATAGCAGACAAAGCTAACAACGTAGGTGGAATGAGGTAAATAGCAATCTCTGCAATAATGTACCATCATCCCAGAGTCTGCAAACAGCTGACAAACCTCGATTCAGGGGGGACTTGGATCATTATGTCCAGATAATAATTCCCAAGCTGCCTTTAAAAAGAGTTCAACTGTCATGTCTAGAGGGTCAGATGGCCAAGCCAAAGCAACTCAAATCCAGTTTTGATGCAGAAAACATCTGGGTCTGTTGGCAAATTCCCGTCCAGGCAGAGCCAAGGCCTGGCCACCACCCAAGCTCTAAGTGGGAGAGAATTCCCTGAACGTCATTTAAAACAAGGCTCTTGAGAACAGCACTGAGGAGTAAAGGTCTGGGGGCGACAGACTAATGAACCATGCAAGAGCTGTCTCCTCCAAAATCCCCTCAGCACAGAGATGCTTTAAACCCAGCAAACTGTTGGAGTGGTTCTGTAATAATCATTGGGGCTGCATCTGATTGCTGAGAGTAGATGTCACAATGCCATCAGTTTAGAGGAGGCTTCCCACCAAGCTGAGATATCATTTCTTGGAACTGTGAAAAAGACTTAAAACTGATGAGACAGCCCTGGGTCAAAGCACGGAGGATTTTGGTGGGATTTTGGGCAGATGGTTTGGTATGTATCCAGAGTGACTTTGGGCAGATTTGGGGCCTGCTTGGGGCAGGTTTGGGGCAGATTTGTTGCTGCTGTTGGGGTTTTTCTCCCATTTCCCCAGCTGTGGGCAGAGCCCCGAAGCACATCCTGTTCCTGCCCCACTCCCTGAGGAGCCCAAGGAGCTGCTGCTCCCCATGCTCTGCACCCAGGGAGATCTGGGGCAATCCCGGCATCCCGGGCATTCCGGGCATTCCAGGCCCTTTGGGCATTGGGGGATTCTGGGGCTTGGGGGGCGAGAGGGGTGAGGGGGGCTTGGGGCTGGATTGTCTGGGGAAAGGATCGGGATTCTGGGGGAATGTCTGGATTTTTGGGAAAGACCAGGATTTGGGGGGGAGGAAATTCAGGACTTTTAGAGAGGAATTTCTGAATTTTTTGTGGGGGTCTTCTGTATTTTTTTGGGAGGAAATTTCTGGATTTTTGGGAATGTTTCTGGAGTTTTTGGGAATGTTTCTGCATGGGGAATGGGGTTGGTTTTGTATAGTTTGGGGAGGAATGTTTCTGGATTTTCTGGGGAAAGTTCCTCATTTTTTGGGAATGTTCCAGGATTTTTGGAGGAACATTTCTGGATTTCTTTGGGAATGTTTCTGGATTTTTGGGGGAATGTTTCAGGCGTTCTTTTGAGAACATTTCTGGATTTTTTGGGGAACATTTCTCCATTTGGGGGGGAACATTTCTGGATTTTTGGGGGGGAATATTCCCAGGTTTCTGGGGAACATTCCCGGGTGCCTGGGGAACATTCCCGGGTTTCTGGGGAACACTCCCGGGTGTCTGGGGAACACTCCCGGGTGTCTGGGGAACACTCCCGGGTGTCTGGGGCTCTCCTGGCCCCGTTCCCAGCCCAGGTTCCCGGGGTTCAGGAGCTGCCCTGGTGCCCGGGCCCCGCGACATCGCCTGGGTGCAGTTGGAGCCCGAGGTGCAGGCGGGTGCCGCCCGCGAGGCCCTGCAGGGCTTCAGCATCACCCAGAGCAGCGCCAGGAAGATCTCCTGCGCCAAAAAGGGACCCAGTTTCCCACCCAAATCCCCTCTCTCCATCCCAAATCCTTCTTTGTGCATTCCAAATCCTTCTTCTTTCACCCCAAATCCCCTTTGCCAGCCCCCAGGGATTTTGGGGCTCCAGAGGGGTTATTGGGGTTTTTCCCAGCATTGTACCCAGGGTCTCTCTGCAGACATTGCACCTGGAGCTGCCCCAAATAAACCCCAAATAACCCCAAATTTTGGGACTGAAGGGGGGGGGGAGGTGATACAAAAATTCGGGGTTTGGGGGTGTTTGACCCCAAACTTTGGGAATTGGGGGGTTTGATCCTAAAATTTGGGGTTTAGGGGATTTTGACACCTCAGGGTTTGGGGATTTTTGACCCCAGCCTTTGGGAACTGGGGACGTTTGACACCCCTGGATTTGGGATTTGGGGGTTTTTGTTCCCAGGATTTGGGGTTTAAGAGGTTTTCTCCTGAGGATTTGGGGATCAGGGGGTTTGAGCCCCAAACTTTAGGATCAGGGCAGTTGGACACCCCAGATGTTTCAAACCCCAGGTTTTGGTGTCAGGGGATTTGACCCCAAAGTTCAGGAATTGGGGGGATTGACCCCAAACTTTGGGGATGAGGAGGGTTGGACACCCCAGATATTTCAAACCCCAGGAGTTGGGGATTGGGGGTTTAGACCCCAAACTTTGGAGGGTGGGGGTGTTTGACACCTCAGGATTTGGGATTTGGGGGTGTTTGACCCCAGACTGTGGGAAATGGGGGGTGTTGGACACCCCAAATGTTTCAAACCCCAGGATTTGGGGTCAGGGGGATTTAACCCCAACATTTGCAAATTGGAGAGTGTTTGACACCCCAGGATCTGGGATTTGGGGGGTTTAAGGCCTAAAATTTGGGGTTCGGGCTGGGGGGCAGGGGGGAAGGTTGAGATCCCAGAGCTTGGGTCTGGGGGTGTTTGGCCCCCCCCAGTGTTTGAACCCCAGGATTTGGGGTCCGGGGGGGTTGACCCCAGGATTTGGGGTGTTTGACCCCAATGTTTGACCTCACCTCGGGTTTGGGGTCGGGGTTGAGATCAGGGACATTCCCTGGAGCCAGCGGCGGGATCGGGATCGGGAACGGGATCGGGAAGCGGAACAGGAGCGGGGACGGTCCCTGAGCCAATGCCGGACCCCAACCCCAGGGAGAGGCCCCGCCGCAGTCCCGGAATGGCCCCATCCCCACAATCCCGGCGCCCTCCCCAGGCCCAGCCCCTCCCCGGCCGCTGAACGGAGCCTCCCTCAATCCCAGCCCGCCCCGATCCGGGCCGGAGCCATCCCCAGAGCCTCCCCCATTCCCGGCCCGGACCCTTCCATCCCTTTTTGGGGCGGCTCCTGCCGCTCCCCGCCCATTTCTGGGGGTTCCAAAGGGCCCCGCGGACCCTCCCCATTTTGGGGGTGTTGGGGGGGCCCCAGGGCCGCCCCGAGGGCCGAGGGGGGATCGAAAGCCCCAAACCCGAGGGGCTCCTGGGGGTGCCCAGTTCCTCCCGTCCCCAGCCCGAAACAGATCCTGGCCAATCAGAGCGCGGGGCGCTGATGACGATCCCGTTGCCGGGCAGAAACTCGGCGCACTGGCCCCGCCCGGCGATTTCCAGCGAATCAGCGCCCGGCTCGGCTGTGACTCATCGGGTGCCGGGCAGAACCCAGCGCCTCTCGCAGCGCTGGCCAATCAGAGACTGCGCGGGGCCATTCCCAGCCAATCAGAGCGTTTGTCGCTGATGACTCTCAGTGCCCAGGAGCGGAATTTGGGGCGGGGGGGGCGGTGACCCCGACGATGGGGATGGGGCGTGCGGGGGCAGCTGGGGCCGCACTGGTGGCACTGGGGGCGCTGGGAGCCCCCCCGGCCGCGGGGGGAGCGGGGGGCGCGGGGAGAAGGGGGGCGGGGGGGCCCCAAATTCAACCCAAGGGGGGTCGGGACCCCCAAAGGGAGCAGGAGGGGCCTGGAACCCCCAAAACCAAGCACGGGGGAGGGGATTGGGGACTGGGGGAACGATGGGGAAGGGGCGGGAGAGGGGCGGGGAAGAGGGGGATGGGACCCCCAAATTGAGGTGGGAGGGAGCTGTGGACTGGGGGAAACCCCCATCCAATCCCATTAAAATCCCATAAAAATCCCATTAAATTCCACTTAATTCCCATTAAACACCATTAAAATCCAATAAAATACTATTAAATTCCATTAAAATCCCATGACATGTCATTAAAATCCCATAAAATTCCATTACAATCCCATCAAATTCCATTAAAAGTCCCTAAAATCCAAAGAAAATCCCATTAAATCCGATTACATTTCTATTAAACCCCATTAAATTCTATTAAAATCCTTCTAAATTCCTATTATAATCCATTAAAATTCCCTCAAATCCCATAAAATGATCCCAAACCCACACAGTGCCCTGAATTACCCCACATACACATTGCCCTAAAAACCCAACAATGTGAAAAATTACCCCAAATGATCCCAAATTTACCCTGAATAACCCCAAAAACCCCCAAATAACCCCAAAGGCACACAAAGAACCCAAATCCTCCAAATGACACCAAATCCCCCAAATGACCCCAATCCAATAAATGACCCCAAATCCCATAAATGACCCCAAATCCCATAAATGGGACTGGGAGAGGGGAGGAGAGGGCAGGGAAAGGGGGAGTGGGACAAACTGGGCGAGGAAATCAAACTCTGCAGTCAGACAGAGCAGGGATTTGTGTATCCAGCGCTGGGAGCGAGGGGGATCTCTCTGGCAAAAACCCACTCGGTCTCCTTTGGCCTTCAGCTCCATTTTAAAAGTCACAATTACAACACTTCATTAGCATACTCACATTTGCATAAAGCTGTGTCCCGGTTTTACAGCCGTGTGTGGCTTCAGCGCCTGCGTCCGTTCCTCCTGTGGCGGCCCTCAGTCTTCTGGTGCTCTTTTGATGAAGGCTTCTGTCGTCCTCCTCACGCTGGAACTTTTTACCTGGACCATCAGCCCATGCCTGGTGCTCCTTGTTCTTCAGTCTAACCTGGTCTGAGCTGATTTTGCCCTTTGCAAGCTCTGTTCAAACTTGCTCTCTCGCTCTCGGTGCGTTTGTTGTGTTGCTGGCTCTGCTCTCTCTCTTGCTCTGCTGCCTCGCTGGCTTTGCCTGCATGTGAAAAATGCATGTATTTTATGATTGGCTTTTCTCAAATATTAAAATGAATATTATATGTCTGGTGTTAGAATATTATATATATATAATATTATATATATAATAGGGTTATATATTATAGATATAATATATATAATATATAATATATATAATATAATATAATATAATATAATATAATAATATACTCTAATATATATTATGTATATAAAATATATAATATATAAAAATATATAATATAATGTTATATCTTATATCTTTTATATAATTATATAATATATAATATATATATTATATAATTATATTATATATATTATATAATAATACATTATATAATTATTATATATAATATATTTATATATTAATATTATATGTCTGCCGTATTAATTCTCTTAAGTACTGTGTTAAATATAGTTTTAGGTTATAAAAAATGTTAAAATAGAAACGATGCTATGTAGGATTCTTTTTTTACAGAAAGGACTTGCAGTGAGATAGCAGCCACAGGACACCTAAATCTTTCAGAGAAAAAGAATTTATTGCCCTCTTGTCAGAAGAAATGAACTTCTTCCCGCCTCAAAGGCGCTGTTAGGATTCGGAGGAAGAAGGTGGCACTGCCCAGACAGAATCCTGTGTTTGAATGGAATTTATGCATCATGGATGAAGTGTATGAATATGCAACAGGCTGTTGTTTTTAAGGGTTAATCCTTTGTTAACGGGTGTCCTTTTTCGGGCTCGTGGTGCCCAGAAAAAGGTACCTGGACCTCCATAACCCTTTCTCTCTATTGTCTCATATTGTCCTAATTCAAATTGTCCAAATTCTTATTACTCTAATTGTATTACTATTTTTATAACCATCTTATTACAATTGAACTTTTACAATTTTAAAATCAAGTGATTGGCGTGTTTCACACTGCACATCTCGCTCCAGGGCTGCTTGTGCTGAACCTTTCCTTGCACAGCCCTGAGGATTCCCCCAGCCCGGGCTCCCAGCAGCTCCAGGCCCGACCAGGAGGAGCAGCAGGGCCAGGGCTGGCCGGGCGTCCCCCCAGATGTGGCCCCCGCTGGTGGCACAGCCGGACCCTTGGGAGGCTGCCTCAGGCTTTATTGTCCACCAGCATCCCAGGAGGGAGCAGAAAATCCTCCTGCAGACGCTGATGCCGGAGGCTCCCAGCGCTTCCTTGTCTCCAGGAGCTTCTGCCAAGCCCCAGTGAAACCTCGGTGCCACATTGTTCCACAGCCTCACAACGCTCTCCTGGCTCCCGTGAGGTCCCTCTGTGTCCCGCTGCAGCCTTGGCTCCATCAGGGTCTCCTGGCTCCATCAGGGTCTCCTGGTTCCATCAGGGGCTCCTGGTCTCCATCAGGGTCTCCTGGCTTCCATGAGGCGCTCCTGGCTTCCATGATGCTCCACTCTGTCCCAAGGGGCATCCGCGGCTCAGCTTTGGAGCCCTGCAAGATCCAAAGGTTCCCCCCCAAAAACACCAGCCCAGGGACCCCCAGGATATTTGGGCTGAGCTCCCACTGCCCAGGCACCTGCATGGAACCCAAGTGACCGCTGGGACTCCATGGAATGTCCTGGGACAAACTGTCCCTGGTCAGACAGGGGTGCCATGGAACACAGGTGCCACTGGGACACGGACACTGCCCATGGAACCGAGTGTCCATGGGGACAGAGCCGGGCCTGATGGAACACTGGAGAACATTGTCACCCCATGGAATCCATGGAACCAGGTGTCCATGGTGACACTGGAGAACATTGTCACCCCATGGAATCCATGGAACCAGGTGTCCATGGTGGCACTGGAGAACATTGTCACCCCATGGAATCCATGGAACCAGGTGTCCATGGTGGCACTGGAGAACATTGTCACCCCATGGAATCCATGGAACCAGGTGTCCATGGTGGCACTGGAGAACATTGTCACCCCATGGAATCCCATGGAACCAGGTGTCCATGGTGACACTGGAGAACATTGTCACCCAATGGAATCTCATGGAACCAGGTGTCCATGGTGACACTGGAGAACATTGTCACCCAATGGAATCTCATGGAACCAGGTGTCCATGGTGACACTGGAGAACATTGTCACCCCATGGAATCCATGGAACCAGGTGTCCGTGGTGTCAGAGCTGGGCCCAATGGAACCTACAGGAACACAGGAGAACATTGTTACCTGTTGGAACCCGGGCTGCTGAGAATTTTGGACTTTCTGAGCTGACAGACACTGACCCCCAAGAGAACACTGCATTTGACCTGAGGCTGTGGAGAAGGCTTCCAAAATGGAATGATGGAACTGGGATTATGGGTGTGGAGTTTGAATAGAAGGGTGGAATATCACATGGTGGACAACTTGGAGTTTAAGGTTTTAGAATATAGTAATGTATATAAAGCAAGATGGAGGTTTTAGGGTGGAGGCTGATCCTTCTTCTCCTTCTCCTTCTCCTTCTCCTTCTCCTTCTCCTTCTCCTTCTCCTTCTCCTTCTCCTTCTCCTTCTCCTTCTCCTTCTCCTTCTCCTTCTCCTTCTCCTTCTCCTTCTCCTTCTCCTTCTCCTTCTCCTTCTTCTTCTCCTTCTCCCTCTCCTTCTCCTTCTCCTTCTCCTTCTCCTTCTCCTGCTCCTCCTCCTCCTCCTCCTCCTCCTCCTCGTCCCTTATGTTGGGCACGGGTGATTGGTTATTGGGTTAAAAGGAAAAATAATTTAGGTGTCATTTCTTAATTGGACAGTTTATCCTCAAAAGACCTTGCAGAGAGAGAGACGGGGCTCCATTTTTACCTTGTTAGTGAAGTGCTGCAGAACTCACAGCTTGTGAGACTGTTCTAGAGACAAGAGCTAATGAACACCTGAGTCCAAACAAGAAATGCTGTCTTGGGATTTCATCCCGACCTTGGCAGAAAAGAAGCAAAAGAATTGACTGTTACCCCACGGAATCTCGTGGAACCAGGTGTCCACTGTTTGACGGTGCAGCCTCAGAGAGTGGTGAGACCCTTGTGTCACCATGGAATATCCTGAAACCAGGGCTCCCTTGTGACAAACCTGGGCTTTATGAAACCAAGGACACCGCTGGGATGCAATGGAATCTCAAGGAACCAAGGGTCAGCTGTCAACACATCAGCTTCTCAGGAAACCAAGGCAAACACTGTGACACAGAGAGGGGCCTCATGGGACCCAGGAGACCATGGTGACACCGTGGTGGGATCTCATGGAACCAAGTGTGAATTGTTACAGGACCCAGGAGACCATGGTGACACCGTGGTGGGATCTCATGGAACCAAGAGCCCAGAGTTTCATGGCTCAGCCTCATGGAGCGCTGGAGACCATGGTGTCCCAAAGGGAACACATGGAACAAAGGCTCCTTAGTGACACAGCAAGGCCTCATGGAATGCAAGAGATCATCCTGATGGAATGGAAACTCATGGATTCAAGGGTCCACTCTTTTCCTGCGTGGCCTCATGGAATGCTGGAGACCATTGTGGCACCATGGAAACGAATGGCACAAAGGCTCCACTGTGACCCAGCAGGGCCTCATGGAACCAAGGACACTGCTGTGATACAATGGAATCTCATGGAACCAAGCACCAGTTGTGACAAAGCTGGGCCTCATGGAACCAAGGACAGTGCCGTGATGCAATGGAACCTCTAGGATCCAAGGATCAATTGTCAACACATCAGGTTCCCATGAAACCAAGCAGAACATTGTGACACAGGGGAATCTCATGGGAGCAAGGCTCTGCTTTGATCAAGTGGGGCCTCATGGGACACAGGTGCCACTGGGACATTGTCAGGCCTGGTAGGAACAAGACACCACTGTGGCAGACCAAGGCCTCATGGGACCTAGGAGAGCCCTGGGACACGATGGAACCTGATGGAACCAAGGGCCCATTGTGACACGGCAGGGTCTCATGGAACCCCTGTGCCACTGGGACATTGCCAGGGCTGGTGCAAGCAAGGTTCCACTGTGACAAAGGCAGGCCTTGTGGCACCCAGGAGACCATTGTGGGACAATGGAATCTCATGGCAGCAAGGCCCCATTGTGACAAAGCGCGGCCTCATGGAAGCCCAGTGCCACTGGGACATCTCCAGCCTTGGAGGAAGCAAGTGTCCATTGTGACACAGCACAGCCTCAAATCACAGCAGAGCAGAGGGATGCCATGGAATCTTGGGGAACCAAGTGTCAATTCTAAACACAGCGAGGACTCATGGAACCCAGGAGACCATTGTGATGCTGCACTTTGTCACAATGGGGCCGTGCTTCTATGAGGATCCATGGGCCCACAATGTTCTCCTGGGTTCCAGGAGGCCCCGCTGGGTCACAATGGCCCCTTGCTCCCACGAGCCACAGCACGGTCCCCGTTGCCCCTGGGTTCTGTGAGGCCCTGCTGCGTTCACAACTGACACTTGCTTCCATGGGATTCCATTGCGTCACAGTGGCCCCCATGTTTCCATGAGGTTCTGCTGGGTCACAGTGGACACTGGGTTCCACAAGAGCTGGCAATGTCCCAGTGGCACCTGTGTCCTGTGGGCCCCACTTTGCCAAAGCAGAGCCTTGGCTCCATGAGATTCCAGGCTGTCCCAATGCTCTGCTGAGTTCCACGAGGCTGTGCTGTGTCACAATGGACACTGAGTTCCACCTGCCCTGGCAATATCCAAGTGGCCCCTGGCTTCCATGAGGCCCCGTTGTGTTTGCAGGTGACACTTGGTTCCCCAAGATGTCATTGTCACGCCGCTCTCCTGGGCGCCCTGAGGCCTTGCTGTCTGTGAGACATGACCGCTACTTTTAAAATTTTAAGGTTGATTCAACCTTGAAAAAATGACAACAAAGGACTGAAACAGGAGAAATCACAGCACTGGGAGCCCTTCCCCACCCTGTGGCTATCAGCCACGTGGCTCCTTCACAAATTGGCTGCTCCTCCTTTTAGGCTTTTGGTGTTGCACCAGGTAATCCTAGCCCCACCCAAAGTCTGTCAGGTAACTCTTTGTGGCCGTCCATTGGTGGAGAATGCTTTCTTGCACCCTGACTGGAGAGCAGGTGTTGCCATGCCTGCCTTCCAGTGACAAACCTGCCCTCCCCAAATGCCCCAACCACCAAGGCCATTACAAGGGGAGGGGAAGAGGACTATGGGGGACAGATGACAATAACATCACTACACATCTTAACACACACATAGGATCTATCTCCTCACTGTGAGACCCAACTATGACATTACTCATCTGTAACACTGTGCAATAATGGAGCCTTGTTCCTAGCAGGCCTGGCAATGTCCCAGTGGCACCTGTGTCCCATGAGGCCCCACTTGGTCAAAGCAGAGCCTTGGCTTAACAACTGACCCTTGTTTCCTTGAGATTCCATTTGTGAAAAACACGTTCACTCTCCTGTGAAAATGTACAAAGTTTAATAAGGGACAATGGGAGACCAGGACCATGGAGCAAAGGTTATTACAGCCGGGTGCATCTTGGCACTCAGCCAGGAGCACCCTGTTACCTTCGGGGATCCCCTGAAATACCTTTCCCCTTACATCAGCCTGGTGCATATTCATAGAGCCTCATGCATATCCATAAACTACTTTACATAGTCCAGGAATGATTTTACATGGCCCCTCCTTGAGTCTGCCTTTTCAGAGCATGTGTGTTTCTTGGCTGTGGTTTTAGTCCATTCTCTTTATCACCTCCAGGTTTTGGGCCTTGGTGCACTCTGCCTTCAGACGGGGAGTGCTGATAGTTGGCAGATCTGTACAGGTGTCCTCATCCCATGTGCATTGGATGTTATCCCACCCAAGCAGGCAGTTTAACACAAGCACACTTCTATGAGTTATTTCTCTACTATGTCTAAGCTAAATTAACAACAGAAATAAAAACTACATCTTTAGAACAAAGTTATTTTAACATCACACATATAAAATCCATTTTAATATTTGCAAAAAGCCAATATTATGATATTTATCTATAACAGGGTGAAGGAGCCCTGGCCCAGGCTCTGGCCCTGGGGGACATGGGGACGCTGCCAGGGGGTCCCTGTCCCCCTGTGCCACCCCCAGGGCCCCGGCCCCCGTCCCCGTGTCAGGCTCTGGGGTCGATCTCATGGAACATCCTCTGGGGGAGTCTGCGGGGCCGGGGACGGGGGGACCCGGGGGGACAGGGGACCCCGCTGTGCACGAGCAGGGTTGGACTGCTCTGGGGGGAGCTGTGAGGGGGCCGGGGCAGAGTGACCTCCCCAGGGACCTCACACAGCCCCCGTGATGTCACACAGCCCCTGTGATGTCACATGGCCCCTGTGATGTCACACAGCCCCGTTGATGTCACACTGCCCCTGTGATGTCACACAGCTCCCGTGGTGTCACAATGCTGCCTGTGATGTCACATAGCCCCTGTGATGTCACACAGCCACCTGTGATGTAACACAGCCCCCATGATGTCACACAACCACTCTCTTATGTCACACAACCTCCATATGATGTCATTCAGCTGCTATGTGATGTCACACAGCAGATTTGTGATGTCACAGCCTTCTCTGTGACATCTCACAGCTGCTCTGTGACTCTGTGTCACAACCCACATTGTGATGTCACTGAGCCGCCTTCTGTGATGTCACAGCTCGCTCTGTGATGTCACAACCCCCTCAGTGCTGTCACACAGCCCACTCTGTGCTGTCCCACAGCCCCTTGCTGCCATCCCAGCTGCTCTGTGGCTCTGGGACACAGCCCCAGAGGTGCTGCTGTGACACAGCCCCCGCGGGGACATCCCAGAGCCCCGGCAGTGCTGAGCCCCTGGGAGCTCTGTCTGTGCCCTGCTGGTGTCCCTGAGGGGCCCTGGCAGTGCCCCAGCCCTGCTGGGCTGTGCACAGGAGCTGCTCCTGGCCAGAGCTGTCTCTCTGCAGCTCTGCTGCCCTTGCCAGGAGCTGCCTGTGGGCCAGGAGCCCGGCCCAGCTCAGCAGCACAGACACAGCACAAGGACTTTAATCACCCTCTGGGCCTTTGCTGCTCTTTGCATCACACCCAGTCCCTCAGAGTGGGCTCAAAGACTTCTCAAGAGCTCCAAGTCAGATTGAAATACTGAAGTTTCTTGTACTTTAAAGAGATCCCTGTCAGGGACAGCACTGAGAAAGTGTCCCTGGGTTCCAGGGAGAGCAGAACACTGGAGGCACTGATGGCAGCTGGGGACAAACAAGGCAAAGGTGTCTCTGGTGCTGAGCAAACCTGGATTTGTTTCAGGAATGTAAAGGGCCAAGGCCTGAGCCCCAGGGCCTGGCCAGGCAGATCCTGTCCCTCCCTCCTTGCTCAGGGCTCTTCCCGGGATGGGCCCTGGCATGTGGGGATGGGCAATGCCAAGGGCAGGAGCGTGGGGCGGCCCCTGCCAGGCTGCTGAGCAGGGACAAGGAGGCAATGAGGCCCCAGGCCTGCAAGGGTCACTTGTCCCCTCCTGGCTCAGGCCCAGGGCCAGCAGCCATGGCCAAAGCGCGGCCCAGGTTGGCTCTGTCAGGGCTGTCTTGCAGCTGCTGCCCATCCCTGTGCCCTGTGCAGCCCAGGCTGTCCCACAGTGTCCCTGCCCTGGCCTCTGTCCCTGCAGGCTCTCGGCATCCCCCGGCTGCCCCACCTGGCTGGGCCCTTCCTTTGCTGACAGCTCTGCCTCCTGCCTGCCCCTGCCTGCCCACACAAAGCCTGGGGCTGCTCCAGGCTCCTGCTGGGGACGTGCTGCACCACAGCCCTGCCCTGACAGGGAAATTCCTTTCTCCTCATGCCACTCTGGGCCTCCCCAGCTGCCCTTGGCGTTGATTCTTTCTCTCTCTGGCTGTTTTCCACTATGTCAAAAGGATCCACCAGCCCTGAAATCGCTCTTTAAACACTCTCATGGCTCTGCTCCACTGTCCTCAGTCTCCACCCCACTGAGCACAGAGCTCCTTTGTCCCTGTACAGTGCTCATGGGCCCAAGGCCTCCAAACCCCTCCTTGGGACATCTCTGGGCCCTCTCCAAGGTGTTTCCAAATGAAAACATTCAGCTCAGAGTCTAAAGAAATCACCAGAGGACAGGGCCAGCCCGACCTGTCTGTCCTGGCTACTTTTGTCTGGGAGCGATCCTTGGATATCCAGAATTTGGGAGGCCAAATTCTAATTTTGGCCATGGTCCCTGGACAAGAAGGCTGGTTCTTTTCCATAGGAATGAAGGAACAGAGCCCCAGTGTTTCAGGGGCAGATGAGAGGTGACCACCAGAGGCCAAGGCCATCCAGAGCTGGCAGGTTTTGTTTGGTGAGATACCCTTGCATAGAGGAAATTATTTTAGGGAGAGTACCCATTCTGGCAATGGGCATCTGAAAAGTCAGACAGCCCTTTTCCATAGCAAGGAAAGCAGAGAGCCCCAGTGCTCCAGAAGCTGATGAGAGGCAGCCCTTGACATGTCAAGATCAGCCAGAGCTGTCAGGTGGCCCCTGGGAGGCCAAGCCAGCCAGAGCTGTTCCATGTTCCCAGGGTTCCATGGGGTCCCACAGTGTCCCAATGGTCCCTTGCTTCCATGGGGCCCTGAGGTGTCATAATGCCCCCTTGGTGACACCAGGCCCTGAAGGTTGGAATGGTCTCCATGGTTCTACCAGGCCCCACAGAGCCACAATGGTCTCTGGGTCCATGGAGCCCCTCTGTGTCACCATGGCCCCTTTGGTTCCCTGGGCTCCAGTGGTGCCACAATGATCCCCTTGGTTCCATGGGCTCCAGTGGGGCCACAATGATCCCCTTGGTTCCCTGGGCTCCAGTGGTGCCACAATGATCCCCTTGGTTCCCTGGGCTGCAGTGGTGCCACAATGATCCCCTTGGTTCCATGGGCTCCAGTGGTGCCACAATGATCCCCTTGGTTCCATGGGCTCCAGTGGGGCCACAATGATCCCCTTGGTTCCCTGGGCTCCAGTGGTGCCACAATGATCCCCTTGGTTCCATGGGCTCCTGTGGGGCCCCAATGATCCCCTTGGTTCCATGAGGTCCCCACAGTGTCCCAGGGATCTCCATGGAAAGGAAAGAACCCAGCCCCACTGTTGCAGGCGCAGCCACCAGAGGCCCAGGCCAGCCAGCCTTGACGGTACTGGCAGATTTTGCCTGGGAGCAACCCTTGGATATTGAGAATTTCAGAGGTGGAATCCCAATTTCAGACATGGACACTGGAGGAGAAGGATGGTTCTTTTCCATAGGAAGGAAAGCACAGAACACCGCTGGTGTCTCCGGGGCAGATGAAAGGCGGCCATCAGAGTCCAAGGCCAGCCAGACCTCTCTGTCCTGGCAGCTTTTGTCTGAAAGCAACCCTTGGATATCGGGAATTTGGGAGGTGGAACCCCAATTTCAGCCATTTTTGCATGGATAAGAAGGACGGTTCTTTTCCATAGGAAGGAAAGCACCCAGCCCCAGTGTTTGGACAGCAGGGGAGAGGCACCCCCAGGAGCCAAGGGCAGCCAGACCTGTCTGTCCTGGCAGCTTTCACCTGGGAGCAATCCTTGGATGTACGGAGTTTTGGAGGGGGAATCCCAGTTTTGGCCATGGTCAAGATGGGTGTTTTTGCCCATAGGAAAGTAAAGCACAAAGTCCAAGTGTTTAGGAAGAAGATGAGAGGTGGCCACCCTCAGGCCAAGCCAGCCAGCCCTGTCTCTCCTGGCACCTTTTGTCTAGGGGCTTTCCTTGGACATTGGGCATTTTGGAGGTGCAATCTCAGTTTTGGCTGTGGGTGCCTGGACAGGAAGAAGAGCTCTTTTCATAAGGAAGGAAAGCACCCAGCCCCAGTGTTTCAGAGGCAGATGAGGGCCAGCCCTCAGGAAGCCAAGGCCAGCCAGACTTGTCAGTGCTGGCAGCTTTTGTCTGGGAGCTATCCTTGGATATAAGGAATTCCAGAGGCAGTTGCCCAGTTTTGGCCATGAGTGCCTGGTTGAGATGGAGGGTTTTTTCCCACAAGAAATAAAAGCACATGGTCCCAGGGTTTCAAAGGCAGATGAGAGGTGGCCCCAGGTAGCCAAGGCAGCCAGATCTGCCCCTCCTGGCAGATTTCATCTGGGAACAAGCTTTGCATGTAAGGGAATTTGGAGAAGGAATCCCAGTTTTGGCCATAGGGCCCTGGAAGAGGATCAGGACAGTTCTGTCCCATAGGAAGGAGAGCCCAGAGCCCCAGTGCTTCAGGGGCAGATGAGGAGCAGCCCTCCACATGCCAAGGTCAGCCAGACCTGTCCAGCAGCCCCCGGGAGGCCAAACCAGCCACACCTGCTCCCTGTGCCCTTGGTTCCATGAGGCCCCACAGTGTCCCCATGGTCTCCTTGATTCCAGGAGTCCCTGCAGTGTCACAATGTTCTCCTTTCTTCTGCAGTGTCACAACGGCTCCTTGGCTTCCCTGAGCCCTTGCAATGTCCCCGTGGCCCCTCGGCTCCCCGTGGCCCCGCTGTGTCACAACGGCTCCTTGGTTCCACGGGCCCCACAGCTTCATCCTTGGCCCTTGGTTCCAGAGGGGGCCTGAGTTTCACAATGGTCCCCCTGATTCCATGAGGCACCAGTGTCACAATGGTCTCTTTGTTCCCATGAGGTTCCATAGTGCCACCGTGGTGTGTCACAAGGGCTCCGTGGCTGGGGTTTGTGTCTCACCCACGCTGGAACCCCAGCAGTTGGTAGCCATGTGCGTTTCTTTCTATAGAGCTTCTGTCTTCCTGTCTCTCTGTCTTCTCCTTCTAATGCTCTTGATATGGAACATTTTTTGATACCTCAACAACTGAAGTGATTAAACGTTTCCAGGTACACCGGGCTGAGTTAATGAAGTTACTGCTATGGTGTTTTATGTTGAATTGGATGTTTTAGTAAATCTTTTTCCAAAGTTTCTTGATTTTCTGATCTTTGCCAGGAAAATTTTGTGCCATTTTGTCCTCTTGAGAATATATGGTTGGTGTTTCTCCTGTGCACCAAACTCCAGGAAAGGAACCCTTGGTTACTGTGAGAAACGACTGCTGACTTTCAAAATTTTAAAAGGTTTATTCAACCTTAACAAAAATGACAAGAAAAGGACTAAATAAGGAAGAACAGGCCTGGGAGCTCCCCTCGTGGCCGCCTACCACGTGCCTGGCTCGTCCTCAAGATGGACGCTTCGCCTTTGATACCCCGGGATTGCATCAGCCAAACCTGGCCCCTCCCACAGTCTGTCAGTCAACTCTTCTTTGCTGTTTATTGGTGGAGTCTGCTTTCCTGCAGCTTGATTGGAGGGTCAGGTGCTGTCATGCCACGCCCCCTCCCCTAGGAACAAGTTTTTGTTCTCGCCTTCTTTCTACCTGTCCTGGATGGCTCAGGCTGTCTGATGGTAACAACGGGGGGGAAAGGGACTGTGGGGAGAGCAGAGGACATCTAAACAACAGACTGCAATAACATAATGACACATCAATAAAGCTTCTCTTAATATTCACACAGTATCCATCCCTTAATTGCAGGAGCCAATCATCTCATTAGCCATCTATAACACAAAGGGACCTAAAATCACTGTTACAAGGTAAAATTACCCAAAGAGGCCTAAAATCCACCCATATGGGCCTAAAATCAGCCAAAGGCATCTAAAATCCACTCTAAAACTGCCCAGTTTATCCTAAAATCACCCAAACAGGCCCAAACCCCACCCAAATGGGCTTAAATCATTCAAAGGGATCTAAAATCCACCCTCAAACCCAACAGATTTGGCCTAAAATCTGCAAAGGGGCCTAAGATCCACCCTAAAAGGCTTGAAATCACTGCAAGGGATCTGAAACCCACCCTAAACCTGTCCAGTTTGGCCTAAAATCATCCAAATGGACCTAAATTCTCCAGGACCAAGACCAAACCCAGCAGCAGAAGTGGCACCAGCCGCAAGACTGACACTGGAACTGAGATTGGCAGCGCCACAGGACCGGCACCGGGACTAGGACCGAGACCCAGACCAGAACCAGCACCAGAACTGGCACTGGGACCAAGACTGGGACCAAGCCTGACACTGGGACCGGCACCAGGAGCGCTTTGGAACTGGGACTGGCACCGGCAGCGCTCCAGGACTGGGATCAGGACCGAGACTGGAACCCGGCACCCGCACCGGGACTGCTCTGGGACCAGGACCAGGACCGAGACTGGGAGCCCTCCAGGACTGAGACCGAGACCGTCACCGGAACCAGCACCAAGAGTGGCAGCGCTCTGGGACTGGGACTGAGACTGAGATTGGCACTGGGAGCACTCCAGGACCAAGACCAGCACCAGTAGCAGCACTGGGTCCAGAACCACTCTGGGACCAAGACTGAGACCAGCACTGAAACCAGCACCAGCACCGGCACCGAGAATGGCACCGCTCCAGGACCGAGACTGGGACTGAGACTGGGACTGGCACCGCTCTGGTACCAAGACTGGGACTGGGACTGGCACTGCTCCAGTATCGAGATCAACACGAGAACCAGAATCAGCCCCAGGAGTGCTCCGGGACTGAGATGGAGACTGAGGCAGGCACCGGAACCAGGATCAGCACCAGGATCACTCTGGGACCAGCACCAGGAGCAGGAACAGGAAATGGGATTGGAAATGGGATTGGCACTGGGATCCCTCCTGGACCTCTGCATTCGTTCCGGGGAGCTTTGGCTGCGCCCCCGGGCAGGATGGGGAGGGACCCCTGGGCAGGGCGGGACCCCCTCGGTTCACATTGATCCGGTGCAGCCATCCCGGTCCATATGGTCCAGTTTGTATGATCCCAGTCTCGGCTCCTAATCCCCACGGTCCCAGCCTGTGAAATCCCAGTCCACATGATCCCAGTCTGTACAATCCCAAGCCATACAATCCCAGTCCACATGACCCCAGTCTGTATGGTCCTGCATGGCACACACTCCAAGGACCTGGAATTCCAGTTCCCAGCCAGGAAAAGATGTTCCTGCCCTTGAAGGCAAAGCTCCTAAGAAGGGGCCGAAAGCCAAGTGGATCCTACAGTGACATTTCACTGCCAGCCTTCAGAACTTCACCCATGGCCGTTGTAGCTCCTGCACTGGGAATTAAATCAGGGCAGGGTCTTTGGTGGCAGCTGCCCTGGCTCAAGGGAGACACTGAGAGAGAAACAGAGCAGGCAAAGAGAGGCAGGAGAGAAAGGAGGACACAAACACAATCAGCTGAGAAGGTGGCACTCTGCAAACAGAACTGCAATGGACTAAAAATGAATGGGACAGAAATCACTAACTCTGAAAGTTTTATTTGCTATCAAATACATCCCACCCACCCAGCCCCACACAATCCCAATCCCATCACTCCAAATTGGGATTGCACTTCTCCCAATCTCCTTCACACCCCATCTCACTCTGGCGGCTGTGGAATGGAGGGAGTCTGGCGTGGAACTGAGTTTTTTAGGGTGGGAACAAGGCATTTTGATGTCGGATTGAGCCTGTATGAATTAAAATTCAGTTGTTTTCAGTGGGATTCAGTTGTTTTGAGGTGACCCTCTTGGCTTTTGGAGTGCAAAGAGATGGAGAACACTGCACAAAATCCCCCCCCAGACTACACAAATCCTCCAGAATATTCTCTCCAAACCATCAATTTCCCATTAAAAAACTCTGAAATTGTGGGACTTTAGACATCTGTGATCAATTTTTTTCTTTAAACACTGTTTTGGCTGTTTTTAAGGGATGAAGATGAATCAGAAAAAAATGCCAAACCAAAGGACAAGCAGGCAGGTGTGTTCCCAACATGGATCACAGGGAATGTGAGTGACCAGGGCTGTGCCCAAAGTGCCTCCTCCAGTGGGGGATGGAGCTGCAGCAGCGCACGAAGCTCTTCCCGCACTCGGGGCACTCGCAGGGCTTCCCTTAGTGGTGCCTCCGTTGGTGTCGGGTCAAGGTCGAGTTCCTGGAGAAGCTCTTCCCACACTGGGGACACTCGTAGGGCCTCTCCCCGGTGTGGATGCGCCGGTGCCTGACGAGGGTGCAGTTGCGCTGGAATCCCTTCCCACAGTCTGGGCAGCGGAATGGCCTCTCCTCTGTGTGACTCCGATAGTGCAGGAGGAGATTGGAGCTGGTCTGAAACCTCTTCCTGCATTTATCACACTCGTAGGGCCTCTCCCCAGTGTGGATGCGCCGGTGCTTGACAACATCGGAGTTGTACTTGAATCCCTTCCCACAGTCGGGGCATTGGAAGGGCCTCTCTTCTGTGTGACTCTGATAGTGCTGGAGAAGATGGGACCTGGTCTGAAACCTCTTCCCGCACTTGGAACACTCATAGGGCCTCTCCCCAGTGTGGGTCCTCTGGTGCTTGATCAGGCTGGAGCTCTGGCTGAAGCTCTCCCCACACTCCCCACACTCGTAGGGCCGTTCCCCAGTGTGGATCCTCTCGTGCACGATCAGGCGGCAGTTCCACCTGAAGCTCTTCCCACACTCCACGCATGTGTGGGGCTTCTCCCCATCATGGAGCTGCTCATGGAGCACCAGCTCCGAGCTCTGGCTCCATCTCCGGCCGCCTTCCCGGCCCAGGCTGGCTCTTTCCCCCTCACATCCCCGCCATCTGCGTTTGCAGCCCCTCCTCGTGCGGCATCTCCGGGCCTTTTCCTCCCCGTTGGCTTCCTGCGCCGTGGAGCCGCTCAAAACGGCCTCTGCCACCAGGTTCTGCCGCGGGCATTTGTCCTCCCTGCTCTCCATGCTCAGCTCCTGCTCTGGGCGAGGAAGGACAAGGACAGCATGAGATTTGCCTCTGTGCCACAGGCAAGGGCAACGAGATCCCCCCAGGGCTGTGCTGCAGCCGGGGGCCCTGCTGGGCTGGGAGATGGAGCAGCACAGAGGGGAAAGGGGCACTGACTTCCTCCTCACCTGCCTCAGTGTCCCGGGGCATCTTCCTCTTCCTCACAGCCTCACAGGGGTTGGCAATGTGAAATCCTGGTTTGGAGAAAACAAGGGATAAGCACCTGGAGTTTGAAGTTCCCCCCACCCAAGTCCATCTCTACAAGTCACCGGCCATCTGGGCTCCAGAAAACCCTCCCAAACACCAAGATTCAGCCATGAAAAAGCCTTCCAGGAGTTCCCCATCCCTGGTCCCTCCCCTCTGGTGTTCGGGGGTTCCCCCCTGTCCCAGCTGCTGGGGTCAAACTTGGATTGGGGGTCCCCCTTCTCCTGGGTGCCTGCCCTGCCCAGGCTGCTGGCAGTGACAGCAATGCCAAAAGCTCCCCCCTCTTGGCTCTCCCCATTTCGGGATGCCGGGGCTGTTTGGGCTCCTGGGCTCCCTTCTCTCCTCATTCTCTGCCCTGGGCTGCAGCGGCTCCAAGGAGTCCCCCCTGCCCCTCTCCAGGCTCTTGAGGCTCCCTCCAATGGCGGCGCTCCCCCCTCTCTGGCCTCCCCACTTTGGCCTCCTGGGGGATACAGGGCTCTGCTCCTCCAGGCTGCCTCTGCCCGCAGCCGCCACCGCCACCCCCCGATGTCCCCCCGAGGGGCCTTTTCCGCTCAGCCTTGGACTTCTTCATTCTCCAAACATCCCCCCAAAAACCCAACCCAGGGACCCCCCGGGATATCCGGGCCGGGCTCCCCCTCCCCGCTCACCGGAGCCATGGGGGGGGCGATGATCCCACAGGTGGGGGCTGCGAATTCAGGCAGGGTTCGAGACCGCGTGGTTCCCGCAGCTCAGCCTTGATCCGCCTTTGTCCCTCCTCTTCCTCTTCCTCCCGCTCCTCTCTGTTTTCCCCACCTCCTTCTCATCTTCTATCCCTCCCCTTCCATTCCTTCTCCTCCTCCTCCCCCCTAAACCCGCCTCCTCCTCCCCCTCCATCCCTGCCCTTCCCTCCCTCCTCCTCCTCCCCCAGCAGCAGCCACACCCTCGGTGCCCCGTTCCCGCAGCCCTCGCAGCCCGCGGCAGCAGCGGCCATGGAGCCGGGCCAGGTCGGCATGGGCAGCGCGGGGCTCTCGGCTGCTCCCAGCCGCTGCGGGCGGGGGGAACCCGGCCCGGGCCAAAGGAGAGGCAAACTGGGCAAACTGGGGGCTGCACATCCAAACTGGGCCTTGCTGGGGACCCTGCCTGGCCCCTGCCAGCCCTTGGGGCTCCTCTCGGCACATCCGCCAGGGGGGAACGCACACAGGCCTGGGGGATCCCAGCAGTGGCAGCACTGCCAGGGACTGGGCTGCACTGGGATCGTACAGAGGGTGACTGGGATTATGCTGAGGGTGACTGGGAACAGCTGTGAACAACTGGGATCATGCCAGGAGCAACTGGGACTGACTGGCTGCACACTGGGGGTGATTGGAAACAACTGGGCTTATACTGGGATGAACTGGGATCATGCTGGAGCTGACTGGGATCATTCTGGCAGTGAGTGCCACTACACTGAGGCTGACTGGGAGTGCTTGGGAGCAAATGGGATCATACTGGAAGGAACTGCAAAGATGCTGGAGGGAACTGGGCTACACTGGGGGATACTGGGAGTGACTGGAACAAAAGTGAGGGTGAAAGAGAGCAACTGGAACCATGTGGAGCACAACTGGTTCATACTGGCAGGGACTGGGAGCACACTGGGCTCATCTCTGGATCATACTGGGAGGGAGTGGACTAATACTGGGAGGATCTGAGAGGGACTGGGAGCACACCCTGCACATCATCCCCCAGACTGGGCCTGACTGGGAGCAACTGGGAGCACGCTGGCAGCAAATGGCATCATACTGGGACTGACTGGGCTGATCTAGGGAGAAACTGGAACCACGCTGGAGGCAGCTGGGACCATACTGGGAGAGACTGGAAGCAACTGGGATTATACTGGGACCACACTGGGAAGGCTGGCATGTGACTGGGATCAAACTGGAGCTTACTGGGATCATATTGGGGTTGAAAGGGAGCGACTGGGATCACACTTTGGGCTACTGGGAGCAGCTGAGGGAAACTGGGATAATGCTGCAAGCAAACTGGAGCAACTGGGAAGGACTGGATGCATACTGGAGGCAACTGGGATATACTGGGCATGACTGGGGGATCATACTGGGATAACTGACACCTTACTGGGGCCACTGGCAGTGCCTGGAAATGACTGCAGACATGCTGGGGGCAACTGGGATATACTGGGAGTGTCTGGAACCATACTGGGGGGACTGGAACCACACTGGGAACAACTGGGACCATGCTGGGGAGAACTGGGACCACACTGGGGGCAACTGGGAGTGAGTGGGACCATGCTGGGAGGGACTGGGATCATCTGGGGAGGGACTGGGACTAGAGCAGGGGCAACTGGGTTCAACTGGGACCATCCTGGGAGCGTCTGTAACCATAGGGGAGTGATGGAAGCACACTGGGAACAGCTGGGCCCATGCTGGGAGCAACTGGGATCCCACTGGGGGCACTGGCATCAGACTGGGAGTGACTGGGAGCAACTGGGATTAGACTGCAAGGGACTGGGATCATACTGGGAGTGGCTACACTCATACTGGGATTATACTGGGCGTGAATGGAACCTGACTGGGGCTTACTGGGAGCTACTGGGCCCATGTTGGGAGGAAAATGTGACCCACTGGGAGCAACTGGGATCGGCTGGAAGGTTCTGGAACCATGCTGAGAGGACTGAGACTACAACTGGGGCAACTGGGATCATCCTGGGAGCAACTGGGGCCACCCTTTGAGCAACAGATAGAAACTGGGATGATGCCAGAGGAAACTGGGAGGAACTGGGAAAGACTGGGATCATTCTGAGGTCACTAAAACATACTGGGAGTGTCTCTAACCATCCTGGGGGCACTGGAACCACACTGGGAACAGCTGGGACCATGCTGGGAGCAACTGGGACGATGCTGGGGGAAACTGAATCTACCCTGGAGGCAACTGGGCACGACTGGGACCCTGCTGGGAGGGACTGGGACTATTCTTGGGGCTACTGGGATCATCATGGGAGGAACTGGGAACATCTGGAATTATGCTGGGAGCAACTGGGATCACACTGGGATCCCAGTGAGAGCAGCTGAGTCCACACTGGGTTACACTGGGATCTCACTGAGAGCAACTGGAATCACACTGGGATTGACTGGGAGTGGCTGGTTTTGTGGATTTGGGGGGTTTGGATTTTGGGGGATTTTCTTGGCATTTTGAGGGGGAGTTTTTCTGGGGGTGTTTGGGGGTTTATTGAAATTGCTTGTGGCTCTTTTTGAATTTTGGGGGTTTTACTGGGATTTTGTTGGGGTTTTTTGGGATTCTCAGAAATTCCTGGGATTTTATTGGGATTTTTAGGAGATTTTGGGGCATTTTATTGGAATTGTGGTGGCATTCAGAGGGATTAATTGGGGATTTGGGATTTTTGGGATTTGGGGGGGTTTGGGTGTTGCCAGGATTTCTTTGGGTCTTGGGGGAGATTTTGTGGGACTTTTGATGGTTTTGGGGAGATCTTTGGAGGATTTGCAGACTTTAATCAGGATTTTTGGGGTTATTGGGATTTCAAAGGATTTTGTGGGCTTTTATTGGGATTCTAGGGTGTTCTAATGGGATTTTGAGAGATTTCAAAGGATTTTGTGGGTTTTATTGGGACTTTTGGGGCTTTTAAGGAGATTTTGGTGCCTCTCAGCCCTTCCCCACACCCAGGGAATGCCCCAAAGCCCCCCTAAAATTCCACTAAAACCCTACAAAATCTCCAAAAATTGCAAGGAAACCCTAAAAAACCCCAGAGAATCTCCAAAAATCCCAGTGGAACTCTCCAAAATTTAAAAAATTTTCAATAAATTCCCCCCAAAAAACCCCACCACCCCAAAAAAACCCCAAAAATCCAAAACCTCCCCAAATCAACAAAACCCCCAAAATCACGTACCCATCTCAAAACCCAATAATTCTCCCCAAAAACCCCAATAATTCCCCCCAAACTCCCAACAAAATCCCCCAAATCCCCAAAAACCCTCTCAAAACCCCAAAATCCTCACAAACCCCCCCAGACTCAGTGGGGCCGTCCTGGATCAGGGGGCACCGGCCGGTGGAACAGGAGCCACTGCAGGGGGCCCTGGGACCTTTTTGGGGAGGGGGCACCATGGGAGAGCCCCCAAAAACGGGGGTGGGGAACCCCTGCAGTGCCCCCTCCCCCCGAAACCCCCAGACCCCGGTTCAGGGTGGGCCTGGGACCCCCCGGGACGCCCAAATCTCCCCCAGGACCCCTCCAGGAACGCCAAAGCCCCCAGAGCCCTCCAAGCTTGGCCCAGGACCACTCTGAACGCCCAAACCCTCCCCAGGACCCCCGAAACCAACCCCAGTACTCCGCAAACGTCCCCAGGACCCTCAAACCCCCCCAGTTCTCCCCAAAATTCAACCCAGACCTACCTGAGACCCCCCCCAATCCATCAGACTGTCCCAAATCCCCCTCAGACCCCTCAATCCCCTCCCCCCAAAACCCTAAGAAATCCCCTCAGACTCTCCCAAGTTTCTCAAGAACCACCTCAAAACCCCCCAGATCCACTCACAATCCTCCAGTTCCTCTCAAAATCCCCAGACACTCTGAATTTCCCTCAGTTCCCCCTAAACCCACCTGAGAACGCTCCAGATCCTCTCAAACTTCCCCCAAAGCTCCCTATAGGCCCCTCAGTCCCACCAAAGCCTCCTCAGACCCCCTCATTCCCCTCAAACCCACCGCACACCCTCGTGTTTCCCGTCAATGCCCCCAAAAATCCCCAACTTCCCCTCAGACCCGCCCCAAACCCCCCCAGTTTCCCCCCGGCCCCACCTCAGTTACGCTCTCCCCTCACAATCTCCCGCCTCCGCTACAAGAGCTCCCAGCCAATAGCGACGCGCCCCGCTGTGAACCAACCAATCACGGGCTGCCCGTCCCCAAGCCAAGCAATCACGGTACGGCTCTTCTCAGCAACGCCCGCCTTCCCCGCACCTCCCCAGCCAATCAGAGGCGAGCCGGAAGCGGCGCCCCCTTCTCCGCCGCCGCCGGGACCCCCCGGGCTCGGGACAGGAGCGGGAGGGGCCTGAGAGGGGATCGGGGGGGGCGGGGGAGGGTCCGGGGGGGTCAGGGGGGGCTTTGGGGAGGGGTCCGGGGGTTTGGGGGGGTCTGGGGAGGGGTCCTGAGGCACTGTGGGGGGACCTGGGGGGTGCGGATGGGTCCTAAGAGGGGTCTCGAGGAGGGGTCGCGAGACATGAGACACTCATGCCACAGTGTAAGCTGTAAGCTTCCTTAGCCAATCGTGTTATGACACACAAACCTCCAGCACTGCATCCTAAACTTCTTGTTTACCATTGGAACTACTTTGATTTTCTCTAGATCTTGAATTCTAAAACACTAAACTTTCCTCCACTTATACTTTCCTCCCCGCGTTTCTGCTATGAACTAGAAATCCGCATTCTCCCTTCTAGCACCTAAGTTTGGAAGCCCTTTCCAAGGTGTCCGATCAAATCCTGTGTTTAATTCTAAGCTTTGCTGACAAGACCAAAGGTCTGAGACTTCCCTGCATTTGGGTTTCCAACAACACTGATGCTGTTAGTTCCAGAGTGCCCAGGATCCGCCTGGCAAGTCAGCTCTGGCAGGAAGAAGGCGGCTGCCAGGGGGCTGCTTGTGGCCTCTGACAGCCCCATTGCTCAGGGCTTGCCAGCGCCCCAGCCCCTCAGGCCCTGCCCCAGCGCGGCCAAGCTGCCCGGCAGCAGCGCCGCAGCCCCACAGCAGCTCCAGAGCAGCCCCAGGCAGAGGCACCCGGGAGCCCTCAGCAAGGCAGCCAGCAGCAGACGGGCAGGAGGGCACGGATGGCGCTTCCTGCCTGGCACAGGGCTTGTGGCCATCTCCAGGCAGCGCTCTGGCAGGGATCCCCGCAGCTCCGGCCCTGCCCAGCCGCTCTGTGGGCAGCACAAAGGCTTCAGCAGAACCACCAAAGGCCAAGGGCCTTCTGGCCATTTCCCCTTGCCCACTGCACGCCTGGGCAGCTGGCTGAGCACAAGCACCCTTTATCCCCTCTTCCCCTAGGCCCTGCGGACCCTGGGCAGCACAAGAAAGATCCTGGCAGTCTGTGTATTAGAACACAGTCTATATTTACATGGTAAAGGAAAAAAAAAAAAAAAAAGAAAAGAACATTCTTGAAGTAAAAGAAAATTCCTCCTGACTCAGGTGGCCCCAGCAAAAAGAGCTTCTGGGATCAGCTCTCCACAGAGCTGTGACAGGGCAGGCAGCCGAGCCATGACAGACGAGGCTGTGTCTTCCATGCCCTGCGCAGGTGATTTCGGAGCCACTGGAAGCTGGAGATGGGAGCCCACTCTCCTGACTTGAGGATGCAGAGCGTTTGAATTGCCAGGCTTCCGAAGGCGAGGCTGATGTCATTTGTTTTGTCTTCAAGGGCTGCAAGAGAGAGCAACAGAGCCACGTCAGAGCCGGATGTGGGGGAAGCCGAGGAGAGCCCCCAGCAAGGGCCATGCCAGGCGGCTCTTGCCATGGCCAGGAGGGAGCAGGGAGCAAGGCGATCAGGCCGAAGCTGCGGGCCAGCAATGGCCCCCGCGGGCCCTGAAAGCTCAGTGTGCTCTGGCCACGGGAGCAGAGCCCTCCGCAGCCGGGGCAGGGCTTGCAGCTCCCCCCCGGCAGCCCCTGCTGCCAGCCCGCTGCCCTCACTCACCAGCGCAGATCAGCTGCAGCTCTCGCTGCTGCCCCCTCAGGCGCCGCCCGGCCATGCCTGTGAACACAGAGCCTGTCACGGCGGCAGCGGCACAGCTCCCTGCCAGCGGCGCTGCCGGCGCTGTGGCCACACGGGCTGCTGGCCCGGCAGGGCTCAGCCCGGCCCTTGGCGCACGCTGCCGCCCCAGGGCACGGCTGACAGAGGGCGGCAGCAGCAATGCCCAGCCCAGGCGGGGCTCCACGGCGCCGGGCCCGGCTGGCGCTGCCGGGGCAGCAGGCGGGGCCGGGGCCGAGCTGCGGCGGGCCGGGCCGGGGAGGGAGCGCGGGCTCGTGGCTCACCCATGAAGCTGATGGCCGCCTCTCGCAGGGGCTCCTGTGGGCTCTGCAGGTTGCGCAGGGCCCGGCGCAGGTGCTCGGCCGCTCGGCTCCTGTCCTCTGCCAGCTGCAGAGAGCGGCAGGAGGGAAGGCTTGGCGCGGGCTCAGCCCCTGGGCCGGGCGCTGCCTGCGCCCAGCCCCGGCCTCCCCTGCCCGCACAGCCCTGAGGCGCGGCCAGCAGCCGCCGGCCAAGGGCTCCCGAGGGCAGGGGGCAGCGGGCCGGCTGCTGCCCGGGGAGCCGCGGTGCCGCCCCGCAGCCCCGCCGGGCCGGGGCTCCACGGGCACCCGGCTCGGGCCCTCGGGAGCCTGGAGAGGAGCCCGCGCGGCCTCTGGCTGCCGCAGCGGGCAGGGGCACAGCTGCCCGGCCCGCACACTGAGCGCCGCCCTCAGGGGCCTTCTCCAGCCTGAAGCTGGGCCTTGCAGGCCCTCCTTACCAGGCACTCGCTGAACTTGCACAGTTTCTGCTCCTTCACCAGCTTCTTGAGATCCCTCCTCTTCATCAACTTGACCGCACAAAGCAGCGCTTCCCGAGAAGCCTGGAGAGCAGCAGGGACGCGGAGATGGCCCCACAGCCCAGGGCACGGCACCCGCGTCCCCGTGCCATGGCCTGCAGGAGGCTGCGATCCAGCAGGCGCAGGGCAGGAGGCAGCCGAGCCCCCTGCCAGGGGAACAGCAGCAGCCCACGAGTCCTCACCTCTGCCACACGCTGATTCTCATCATGGCAGTGGAAGAAGAGTGCAAGCAAGCTCTGTTGCACAGGGCTTTCCAAAGGTTTTTCTCTCTCTTCCAAATACTCCATCATGTCTCGGAAGAGTTTGATGGAGAGCAGCTGGACCTGGCTATTATCCTGTAGGAAAAAAAAAAAGAAAAACTAGCTCAGCGTTGGCTCCTGCAGGACCCCCTGGGCACAGGGCTGGAAATGCACAGGGCACACAGTTTCCAGGCAGCAGCCAGCGGCTGTGGCTGGGGGCACAGAGCCTTACGTGGTCAAAGAGTGGCAGGAGCGCCTCAGCCAGCTGCAGGGCAATGGGGGTTGACATCAGAATATGTGATTTGTGCAGGAATAGAAAGCTGAGTGTGATGAGGGTCATCCCAGCGATCTCTGCATCATTGTCGCACAGTAGGTCCATGAGGCTTTGGGTCAGGCTCCACATTCTTTGGGCCTGTGCAGAACACAAGTCTGTGAAAGGCCATCCTGCTGCCGCAGGGCCCAGAGGCCAAAGGCCTGTCCCGAAGCACGCGGGCAGCTGAAGCGGGAGGCAGGAGAGCTGGGAGCAGCTGCCCCAGTGGCCCAAGCCCAGGCCAGGCCAAGTGACTGCGTTCCCAGCGCAGCTTCAGCCACCGCCCCCTTCTCACCATTGAGGGATCATCAATGAGCTCCAGCAGGGCCCTGAGCGCCAGGCGACGCCTCTCCCTGCACTCGCTCTGCAGGTACCTTGAAGAGACCTTCACAACACTGGCACCACATTCACTGGCATCCAGGCACTGGAGGAGCTGAAAGGCACAGGCCAGTGACGGGGGAGCCGGCCGGCAGGAGCCCGGAGCCGCACAGGGCTGGGCCCAGGCAGCAGCAGCAGCAGCAGCAGCAGCAGCAGCAGCAGCAGCAGCAGCAGCAGCACAGGGCACAGGCAGCGTCCCAGGCGGCTGCGGCTCCCAGAGGGCAGAGAGCTGGGAGGCAGCTCAGCCAGGCAGCGCTGCACACCCGGCTCACCTCCACAGGGAACGCCAGGGCGGGCAGATCCCAGTGTGGTTCCTGTGTGCTGAGCAGCCAGAGGAGGTGGAGTGCAATACTGGAACCCAACCCAAGACAAGCATGGCGCATCTCCCTAGGAGGGCAAAAAAGGGACCAGGAACCTGAGCAAATCTCTCCAAGGACAGGCTCGCAGAGCCTGCTGGTCTTTCACCACCATCCTGCAAGAGGACCTGGGCCCTTTAGGAGGTGTCTCCTCCTGTGCTCTCTCCCCTCCCAGCCTTTTCCATTCTGCTTGGCCATCCCTCGGTGACAAGGCCCTGTGACCCAGGGCCACGGGGACTGTGTGGGACAGCCCAGGCACAGGGCACAAATGCCGGGAGCAATGGGGAGAAGGGGAGTCTCACCTGGCCAGCAGACCCACGGCATAGTGGCGGGTGTCAGCCCAGAGCAGCGTGTCCCAGCCACGCTTGCGTTGCACTGACACCAGCACCTCCTTGTACTGCTTTCGGCAGGGCAGGGACTTCAGGCTCTGCACTGCAAACCTGTGTGCACAGCAAAGGCCAGGTCACCCTGGCAGCACTGGCTCCTTGGCAGGCCACGTGGCAGGGACAGGAGGACTGGCATGGAGCACCTGTTGGGGCTGGTGGCAAGGCCGTGCTCTTGCAGGCATTCCTTCCAGAAGGCATCGACCTCCTCTGGCATCTCTTCTGTGCTGAAGAACACTTGGAAGAGCAGATGCACAAATAGCTGGGGGAAATACGACGTCACTACACGTGGCACATGGGGCTCCTGGAGCATCTTCCACATGACCACGGTTGCCTGCAAGGGACAAAGGCCCCCCAAGACAGCGCTCAGTGCCCAGGTGTCCCTGGGGCAGGGCCCGAGCAGGGCAGGGAGAGGCCCGCAGAGACCTTGGCAGGGGGAGCACGGGGCCTGGTGGGCCTGAGGCTGCCCCTGGGCCAGGTTTCAGGCCAGCGCCTGAGGCAGGGAGATGCAGTGGGGGAAGGAGGATGGAGAGCTGCTGGAGAGGCGGCCTTGTGGCCAGCAAAGGCCACTTGCAGAAACTCACAGCCAGGCCAAAGACACCTGTTTTGTCCCCATCGGAGGTGCACGTGCTGCGCTCTGGCCAGCTGCCCAGCACATCCAGGAGGATCAGCAGCACTGGCTCCGCAGTCCTGGACGAGCACATGATGGTCTTCCACATGGAGATGGCAGCTCTGCGGGGTTAGAGCTCTGTCTCAGGGGGGTCTCAGACACAGCACCATAGCCTGGGCATCCCTAGGGGCCCGGGCTGACTGCTGGCTCTTCCTCTGCCCACTGGGCCTGGCCAGCAGCAGCCAGGCAGCCCAGCCCTGTGGGGACAGGCCCCTGAGGGACGGCAAGGGAGCAGGCAGCAGGCTCGGGGCCGACGTGCCAGGGCTGGGAAAGGCAGCAGCCAGAGGGCCCTGGAACTCTCTGTTGCTCAGACACCTGGGCCAGGCGGTACAGGGTGATGGGCTGGGGAGGCCTGAGCCCTCTGGGCAGGTGGGCCCCATACCTGTCACAGGACGGGGCCACACGCAGAAGCGTCACCACTGCCTCACCCGGGTGTGCTCTGGTGAGATTCAGCAGGGCCTTGTCCAGCCTGTGCTGGGCAGAATCATTGGCCAGGAGCCATCTGTGAATGGACCTCACCATGGCGGGCACCTGGAGAAGGCACGGGGAGACTTGGAAAGCTGCCAGAGGGAGCGATGTCCCCAGGGTCCCCAGAGAAGTGCTTCCCTTGCCAGTGCACTGCCATGGCCTCAAAGGCTCCCAGGGACTAGCAGGCGTGGCTGGGGAAGCCACGGGACTCATGGGGGAATTGAAGCCTGGCCCCAGGCTGCTCACTTGTTCTGGCCTGGCAACAGCCTTCTCCAGGAGCAAATCCAGAAGGGCGGCACTGGTCTCATGACTGAGGAGCTCTGAGTGAGCTCTGAGCCCAGTGCCCTTGGTGCTGGTCTCTTCCTGCCCAAAGCTCCGGATAAAGTCGCAGACGAGCTGTAGGAGAAGGGCAAGAGGCCGGGGATGTTGCATGGAGCGCTGCACACACGGTGCTGGGCTGAGCAGGGACAGCAGGCCCAGCCCAGGTGGGGGTGGCTGCAGGTACCTGCGCTGTTCTGCGGAAGCGGCCACGGCTGGATCCCTGCTCTTGTGGGCGCTCCAGGGCTGCATCTGGCAAAGAGCGAGCGCAGCCAGAGCTGAGGGGCTGCGGGAGAGGCCGGAGAACAGAGCCCAGCCCTGCGCTGCCCAGGCAGGGAGAGCCCCGGGATGCCCCAGGGGATGGAGCACGGCCACTGCGGGGTGTCTGCCCAGGCCCCTCTTCCTTCCTGTCCATGGGCATTTCCCCAGGGGATGGCATGGCATGGCATGGCATGGCATGGCATGGCATGGCATGGCATGGCGCCAATTTGCACAGGCTCCAGCCCTGCAGCCCAGCTCTGCCACTCACCCTCCTGCGCTGGATGGAATGGCACCACCTCTTCTGTCTCCTGTGCTGGGGCAGCTCCAGGGCCTTCTTCTTCCTCCTCCTCCTCCTCCACCCAGGCCAGCTTGGGCACTCTCGGGGCTCTCTGCTCCATGGCTGTGCCCGGAGCTACTTGCAGGAGAGATGCCTTGGGAAAGCTCCAGGGCACCAAGTCCCACGCTCTGCCCTTGAGGGCAGCTGCAGAATAGAAGCCTCAGGAAGGCCACGGGTCAGCGAGTCCTGTGCTCTGGCCTCGAGCTCAGCTGCAGGAACAGCGCCGCAGAGAAGCTCCGGGTCAGATGGGAGCGAGTGCGCTGTGCGGGGGCTCCTCACGGCACCGCTCTGTCCCGTTGTGCCCCGTTGCGTGTTGCCAGCAGCCGGGCAAGCTTCTATTTCCCACGTGTCACAAAGGGGCCTTGGACACCGGCTTCCGTTCCATGGCACGGTGACCGTGCTGCAGCGTGCCACCCAGGGCCCTTGCACACACTGCCTCCTGCCCCGGGGCCGCCCCTGGCCCAGCCAAAGTGGCCCAGCTTGGAAGGAATCCCTGGCCCCAGGTGTCTGAGACAGCCCGCACAGGATCTTTAGCAAGGGCTCAGAGCATCAGCAAACGCTGCCCAGCTCTGCGGGCTCAGTCCTATCCCCATATCTTTCCCCGAGAGCATTTGAATTTCTAAATGAGAATCATTTGAAGGGAGGGGATTGACATTTTCCATTACAGAGAAGGCTTCTGCCTTCCTTAGCAGACACCTCTCTTTTCAAACCAAGACAATTGTTTATCATCTTGCAGATCCGCACTTGCTGGGCAGCCCCGTTTTACACCAGGCACCTGGAGAACCATTCCCAGCAACTGGGAAAATCCTAGCTGCTCCATCCACCCAGAGATGAGGTCTCCAAATTTGCCCCGAAAGTGGCTCCAGCTTTTAGAGGCCAAAAAGAGCAAGTCCCAGTGACTTGATGATAGTTTTAGCCCAGAAAGCCCTGCAGCTGATGGCACACTTGACAATCAGCAGGGGACACAGCTAGGCCAAAGCCCAGAGCTCTGCCGGGAGCCTTTCTCCTCAAATACCCTTCAAACAAACCTCCATGCAAGTCAGTTGAGAAAGTTTCTTCAAATGATCCATTTCTGGCACTACAGAACTGCACAGGGTTCTGTGAAAGATTCTAAAGCAGCTGCTCTGGAGTCCAAGAGCCAGCACTAAGAGTCCTTGACACCTATTTGTAGCTAAATCGCACTTTGGGCGATTTGAAGGAGTTTGGAAGGAGCTAGAGAGCGGATCTCTGAGTTTTTCAGATGATGCCATTGCTTTTTCTTCTCTTCTACATAGACAGGAAGGGTGAGTTTGGCTCACAACTGCACCGCATGGCTCACAGGGCCGCAAGACTTGTAGTTACAAGAGCTTTGAAGGATTTCTTGGTCAAGAAGACACGACCAACAAGGATATTTATGTTTTGGAGCCAATCCTTCAAGATTTCGTCTTACGGACTCATGCTCTCGGGGTCTCTCGCTGGTCAGAGTGAGCCCGAGATAAGTTCCAAAGTCTCTTTTCCCAGCCCGGCGCTCGAAGAAGGAGTCAGAGCTCTTCATTTCTGGCTCACAAGGTTGTTTCTTGTATCTTATCTATAAAATTCTTTCTCCTGTCCTGCCTAGGTCTGCTCAGGAAGACAGTCTAAGGCACTCTGCCTGCCCCAGGGTGGTGTTATCTTTTTATCCTAAAAACTACCACTACCACATTTACAAATACTTTCCAATACCTATCACCTATGTTAGACAGTGAGCTTCTACTCTAAACCAATCTCAAAGTGCCACCATCACAGCAGAAGATGGAGGCCAAGAAGAAGGAGAAAGGCTGGACACGCCCAGATTCCACCATCTTGGCCCCTGAGGCCCCATTCTAGAAACCCCAAAAATCTATTTTTCACCCTGGGATAAATTCACTATCATTCTACTGAAACTGTCATGGCTCGCAATTCTTCATATAAGCTTGTTTTTTCCAAGGGCTAAATCAAAGGCACAGGGGTCTTGGGCTCTGTGCCAGGGTCTCTGAGTGCCCTGGGCAGGGGCTCGAGTCCTCCAGGGCAGCCAGAGGAATTTCCTGGGTTCTGACAAGTAGTGCTGTTGTAGTCCCTGCATTCAAGAGTTTCCTTGATCCCTTTGATGCCAGAGAGCACCAAGAACTTGAACCTTGCTGGAGTCCAGCCCTGCCTGCCTATCATGGAGAAGAGGGAAAAGATGAAGAACCTGGGCGGTGGTTGAGCCAAATTGACATTTTTCCATTTCTGATTTCCTCCCAGCTTTTGCAGCAGGGCAACAACCCCATCACTGCAAAGCACTTCCTTTTGCAAGGCACACACTGACCTCGGTGGAAGCTCAGGGCTCTTGAAGGGGCTGCTGCAGTTGGCAACAGGAGCTGTTGTTGAATTTTTCACGTTGCTTAACCCCCCCTGCCAAATGCCATCAAGTGGTTGAGGAAGGAGAAAAAAGATTACCCTGGAGGAAGGGAGGCCAAGAGCTTGGAAAAGGAGGAAAGAAACGCTCCGATGATGACAATGACAAAAAACCCCAATTTATTTTTGACAGCAAATGAACACCGGCCGCCCTCCAGCCCTCCCAGCCTGGCAGGCCGAGCGGTGCCGTTCCCATGGCATGAGGTGCTGGCAGCCTGCGGAGAGAAACCAGAGAGCCACGGTCAGTGGCAGCAGGCTCCTGTCCCCCTGTCCCGCCATGGCCTGTGCCCGGGCCAGGCTGCTGGCTCCGGGGTTTTCTTCCAGCGCCACGAGACACGTGCCACTGCTGCTTGCTGGGCTCCTGGATCCTACTGTGCACAGGGAGGCATCTCTGCTGTCTCCTGGGCCAGGCAGGGCTCCTGCAGCCAAGAATGCTCAAAAAGGTCCTCCAGTGCTGGCCTGTCTGTGGGCTCCATGCATAAACACCACCTGATGAGGTGCTGGCACTCTGCACAGAGAAACCAGAAACCACCGCTCAGCGGGACAAGGCTCCTGTCCATGCTCTCCCACATTCCACAGCGCCCAGGCCACACCAGGAGTGCTCAGAGCTGCAGCCAAAAGCTTCCTATCGATCCTCTCTTGCGGAGGACACCAGCACAGAGGCACAGGTGCCACCTCCTCCAGCTAAGCCCAGGAGATCCACCTCCTCACCAGCTGCAAGAGCAGGACGCTTATGTGTCAGCCGCCCCTCCCAACCCCGTTCTTCCCCTCGTGCCTTGAAGGCGCATCCCCACCTTGAGACACCCGGGGCAGGAAGAAGAGCTGGCCCCGGACGATGTCCTCGTTGCTGTGGAAAGGAAGGTGCCCACAGAGCAGCTCATAGAGCAGGATGCCCAGGGACCAGATGGTGGCTGGCTGGCCATGGTAGCAGCCAAAGAGGATCCACTCCGGTGGGCTGTACTCCGGCGTTCCCATGGGACACGGGCACAGCTCATCAGGCCCATGCTGCTCCCTCCCTCCCAGCCAGCTCCTGTTCCACAACAGCCAGCCCCTGCCCTGCCAAAAAGCAACTTGTCTGCAGCTGGCTGAAGAAGGATTCCCCCTCCTTCCTTGTCTCCTTCCTTCCCTCCCTCTTCCCCCTATGCCAGCCAAGGGAGGAACTCTGCTGCCCAGCTGGGCCCCGGCTTTGGGCTCACCTGACATCCGGGTGTAGAACGTGTCCTGGAGGATCGTGCCGCAGCCGAAGTCGATGAGCTTCACCTCTCCCGTGGCCAGGTCGACGAGGACGTTCTCGGCCTTGATGTGGCGGTGCAGGACGCCGCGGCTGCTGCAGTGCCCCATGGCCTCCAGCACCTGGCGGAACAGCCCCCGCGCCACGGGCTCCGTCAGGAACCGCCGCTCGTGCAGGAAGTACCAGAGGTGCTGACAGCGCTGCGGACGCTCCATGAGCAGTGCGAAGCCCTCGGGCACCTCGAACCAGTCCAGGAGCCGCACGACGCTGAGGAAGCCAGGCTGCGACACCATCCACAGCAGCGCCAGCTCCAGGGGCACAAGGGCGCCCTTGCGCTGCGGGGGGACCGCGATGCCGTCAGCGGGGCCGAAGCTGCGCCGCGCCTCGGGCAGCCCCTGCCCGGCCCCGCCGCGGCTCGCCATGGCCCGGCCCGGGGCGCTGCGCGGCCCCCGCTCACTCCACGCTCGCTGCCCTCGCAGCGTTCCGGCTGCCGCCCTGCCGGGCCTCGCCTCAGCCTCGCCCGGCACGCCCCGCCGGCTCCTCCCGCTGGCCCCGCTCACTCCCCAGCCGCGCCCACTCCGAGTTGTGCTCCCGGGACACTCGCTTGATGGCCGCCTGCGAGCCAAGGCCAGCGGCGGGCTGAGCTCATCGCCCGCCGCCCGCCGCCGCCCTCCGAGCCGGCCCCGTCTCTTCCCGGGGCGCCATCAGCGAGGCGGGGACCGGAGTAAACGCTGCCGCAGCCGCCGCTGCCCAGCAGCGGGCCCTGCCGCTAGAGCTGCTCCAGGGGAGGCCTCTCCGCCCGTGCGGGCGGCACCGCGCTGCCGCTCTTCTGCCCGGGGCACCCGCCCGCCCGGCGCGCTGCTGCTTGCCGAGCCGCCCCGGGCTGCGGCGGCTCGGGGCCGGCGGCCGAGCTGGCGAGCGGCGGAGCTCGGAGCGGGGCAGCTGCCGGCCACGCTGTCGGCCACGGGGCGGGAGCCGGGCGGCAGCGGGGCGGCTGCGGGCGGAACCGCGGCAGGGGCTTCGTTCGGGGCCGGGGCCTCGGCCGGGGCTGGGCCAGAGCCCGCGCCAGGCGCAGCCAAAAGCCCGCGCTGCTCCCCCAGCACCAGAGCGAGCGGCTCTTCCAGCGGCGCCACAGCCAGGACGGAGAGAGCCCGGCCGAGGCGGAACCACGGCGGGCCGGGCATGCTCCCTGTCCTGTCCAGCTTTCTTGTGTGTTGCCCTCAGGTACTGGAAGGCCGCAGCTGGATCAAGGCTGGGTCTCTTTCCCAGGCTGAAGAAGCCGAGCTGTGTCAGCCTTTCCTTGCAGGAGAGGAGCTGCAGCCCCGGCACCATCTGGGTGTCCCTGCTGGGCCCCTGCTGCAGCGTGTCCACGTCCTTGCCGTCCGTGCCGGGGAGCCCGGCAGAGGCGGAGGCAGCGCTGCAGGTGCAGGGTCAGCGGCGGGGAGGAGACCCGGCCCTGGCAGCGGCTCCGGGAGCAGCGATTGGCGCTGGGCCGCCCGCACTGCAGAGAGCCGGGGCCCTTGTGCCTGCCCTTGTGCCCAGGGCGCCTTTCCCCGCCGCCCGCTCGGGGGAAATGCCCCCTGTGCCGCCCCTCAGGGCCGCCCCTCAGGGCCGCCCCTCGCCGCTGCCCCGGGGGCTCCCGGCGCCGCCTGGAGGGGCCCAGGCCTCGGCCTCACCCTGCTCAGCCCGAGGCCTGGAAAAGCAGATTCAAACACCCACCCAGAAAGTGCCCCAGGATGCCAAGGTCAATCTTTTGTCACCAGCACGGCTTTGCTATCAGAGTCTGGACGGGAGTAGAAAATCACCAGGGGAAAAGAGCATGAACAAGTTCTGCCTTGGCACTACCTCAAGCTGTGGGGTACCAGTTGTTGCTTTCACTGGCTCTGGATTGAAGGCACTTGAGACAGTAATTCATGTTCAGACTCAAGTGTTTACTATTTCTTATAGGTAAACCAGCCTCATTACTGGGAGTTCAGCAGCTTTTCATTAGAAGGCACAAAATGGCCCACAATCTCTTGTTCCAAGGTCTTTTAAGACTAAACTATCCAATTAGGAACTGACACCTAGATTATTTTCCCTTTTAACCTAATTACTGATCCCAAAGAGCCTGCAATGTGGAATTTTTGCCCAATTACAAAAAGCCACCCAAACCCATGAAGAAGAAGGAAGAAGCATGAAGAAGAAACCCAGGACAAAACACTGTGCCCTCCATTTTGCTTCCATCCACAACATACTAAAAATCCCAAAACCTCAATTTCTCAGAGTCAGAGTGAACCAAAGCCCAAAAACTGGAGGTGATAAGAATGGACTAAAACCACAACCAAGGAATCTGCATTGCCCTGAAATACCTTTCCCCTTACATCAGCCTGGTGCATATTCATAGAGCCTCATGCATATCCATCAACTACTTTACATATTCCAGGAATGATTTTACATGGCCCCTCCCTGGGTCTGCCTTTTCAGAGCATGTGTGTTTCTTGGCTGTGGTTTTGGCTCCTTCTCTTTATCACCTCCAGTTTTTGGGCCTTGGTGCACTCTGCCTTCAGACAGGGAGTGCTGATAGTTGGCAGATCTGTACAGGTGTCCTCACCCTGGGTGCATTGGATGTTATCCCATCCAAGCAGGCAGTTTAACACAAGCAGCTATTTCACTGATTAATAACAGAAATAAAAACTACATAACAAAGTTACTTTAAAAAACAGTCCCAGCCCATATTTGATCCCAGTCCAGTTGATCTCAGTCTGTGTGGTCCTGATCCATATGGTCCCAGCCTGTGCAGCCCCAATCCAAAGGATCCAAGCCCATATTTGATCCCAGTCCAGGTAATCCTAGCCCATCTTTGATCCCAGTCTGTGGGGTCCTACACACTCCCAGGGTCTGGAATTCCAGTTCCCAGCCAGGAAAAAATGTTCCGGCCCTTGAACTTCCTTCCTATCCCCTCAACAAATTGCAATAAAATTATAAACAAAGAAATAATAATTGAAATTAAATAAATTATAATTAAAAAAATCTCAACTCTTCTTTACAATACTCCAACTATGATTTAACTCAAACCAAAAATAACAATTACTATAATATTACCAATGCATATAAATAAACAAATTATATATCAAGAAATACCTTTTGAAAATTTTAACTCGATGACTAATGTACTTTAGATAAAAAAATCTAAAGAAACTAACAAGCAATCTAACACCTCTTAGTTAAACAATTCATATTACAAATATACTAAACACAAAACCAAAACACCACTATAATTTCTCAGACATTTCAACCAAACAATTAAACTTTAATAACATCCTTAAGTACTCTTGAAAAATTAAAATTATTTTTTAAAAATTAATTGTGTGTGGGTGGTTTTATTTCAATATTGGTTTTTGGATTGTTTGGGTTAGATGAATTAAAAAATGGGATTTTTATAGTAATTGAATCAGCTGAGAAGGTGGCACTCTGCAAACAGAATTGACTGAAAATAAATGGGACAGAAATCAGTAACTCTGAAAGTTTTATTTGCTATCAAATACAACCCACACACCCAGCCCCACACAATCCCCATCCCATTGCTCCAAATTGGGATCCCACTTCTCCCAATCTCCTTCCAACCCCATCTCACCCTGGTGGGTGTGGAATGGATTGAGTTTGGCCTGGGATTGAGTTTTTTTGAGGAGCGAACAAGGAATTTAAGGTAGGATTGAGCCTTTTTGGGTTAACATTCAGTTATTTTCAGTGGAATTTGAGTGGTTTTGTGGTGACAGATCCATCCCTCTTGGCTTTTGGAGTAGAGAGAGAGGGAGAAGAGAAAAAAATTAAGGCGAAACAAACGGACAAGCAGCCAGGAGTGTTCCCAACATGGATCACAGGGAATGTGAGTGACCAGGGCTGTGCCCAAAGTGCCTCCTCCAGTGGGGGATGGAGCTGCAGCAGCACACGAAGCTCTTCCCGCACTCGGGGCACTCGCAGGGCTTCCCTTACCGGTGCCTCCGTTGGTGTTTGGTCAAGTTAGAGCTGCAGGAGAAGCTCTTCCCACACTGGGGACACTCGTAGGGCCTCTCCCCTGTGTGGATGCGCCGGTGGGTGACGAGGGTGGAGTTGTGCCTGAATCCCTTCCCACAGTCTGGGCAGCGGAATGGCCTCTCCTCTGTGTGAATCCGATAGTGCAGGAGGAGATGGGAGCTGGTCTGAAACCTCTTCCTGCATTTATCACACTCGTAGGGCCTCTCCCCTGTGTGGATGCGCCGGTGCCTGACGAGGTTGCAGTTGTGCTTGAATCCCTTCCCACAGTCGGGGCATTGGAAGGGCCTCTCCTCTGTGTGACTCTGATAGTGCAGGAGAAGATGGGAGCTGGTCTGAAACCTCTTCCCACACTTGGAGCACTCATAGGGCCTCTCCCCCGTGTGGGTCCTCTGGTGGCTGATCAGGTTGGAGCTCGCTCTGAAGCTCTTCCTACATTCCCCACACTCGTAGGGCTTCTCCCCCGTGTGGATCCTCTGGTGCAGGATGAGGCTGGAGCTCTCTCTGAAGCTCTTCCCACACTCCCCACACTCGTAGGGCCGTTCCCCAGTGTGGATCCTCTGGTGCTTGATCAGGTCGCAGTTCCACCTGAAGCTCTTCCCACACTCCACGCACGTGTGGGGCTTCTCCCCATCATGGAGCTGCTCATGGAGCACCAGCTCCGAGCTCTGGCTCCATCTCCGGCCGCCTTCCCGGCCCAGGCTGGCTCTTTCCCCCTCACATCCCCGCCATCTGCGTTTGCAGCCCCTCCTCGTGCGGCATCTCCGGGCCTTTTCCTCCCCGTTGGCTTCCTGCGCCCTGGAGCCACTCAAAACGGCCTCTGCCACCAGGTTCTGCCGCGGGCATTTGTCCTCCCTGCTCTCCATGCTCAGCTCCTGCTCTGGGCGAGGAAGGACAAGGACAGCATGGGATTTGCCTCCATGCCACAGGCAAGGGCAACGAGATCCCCCCAGGGCTGTGCTGCAGCCGGGGGCCCTGCTGGGCTGGGAGATGGAGCAGCACAGAGGGGAAAGGGGCACTGACTTCCTCCTCACCTGCCTCAGTGTCCCGGGGCATCTTCCTCTTCCTCGCAGCCTCTCAGGGTTGGCAATGGGAAATCCTGGTTTGGGGAAAACAAGGGATGAGCACGTTTGTAGGAGCGTCGGGGGTAGCACGGTCGGGATGGACGGAGACGAGAGATCTCTGCAGCCAGGTCGTGGAACTTGCGGTTTATTGCAAAGGGCCTGGGTGCAGGGCCCTGCTTGGAGCTGCCAGCCACAGCTTGGAGCAGGCCTGAGAGAAGAGAGGAGCAGAGAGGATGAGAGGGTGAGAGAGTAAGAGGGGAAGAGTGTAAGAGAGTAAGGTTCCCGTTACAATACATCTTCTTCTGTGTTAAATATTCTATTTCTCACTAACCAGTCCAGTACAAGATACAAATCCTTTAGCATTTACATACAGCCTGTAAGAATCATTACATCACCATACTGTGTTACATTTCAAACCCTAAAAACACCTCTTTGGAGCCCTTCTGCTGAGCTAGTAGGGTCTGCTCTGACCCTTGGACCTGTCAGCAAGCAGAGGGAATTATTTCATCAGAAGGGGATTACCTTCAGTCGGGCCACACCATTGTTTTCCTTTTGTTCAGTAACTAAGGTATCTAAAAGCTTGCTTTCATTCCAATCTTGCTTAGAGTTCCTATACTCTCAAAAGCTTTTGAGAATATAGTAACTATAAACAAGATTGGAATGAAAGGCCAGACAATAATATTCATAAGGCTTTCCTCTTTCATCTACCCCAACACACGTTGAGTTTGAAGATCTCTCTGCCCAGGTACATCTCTAGTCCGGCCATCTGGGCTCCAGTAAAGCCTCCTAAACACCAAGATTCAGCCATGAAAAAGCCTCCCAGGGGTTGCCCATCCCTGGTCCCTCCCCTCTGGTGTTCGGGGGTTCCCCCCTGTCCCAGCTGCTGGGGTCACGCTTGCATTGGGGGTCCCCCTTCTCCTGGGTGCCCGCCCGGCCCAGGCTGCTGACAGTGCCAGCAATGCCAAAAGCTCCCCCCTCTTGGCTCTCCCCATTTCGGGATGCCGGGGCTGTTTGGGCTCCCGGGCTCCCTTCTCCCCTCATTCTCTGCTCTGGGCTGCAGCGGCTCCAAGGAGTCCCCCCTGCCCCTCTCCAGGCTCTTGAGGCTCCCGCCAATGGCGGCGCTCCCCCCTCTCTGGCCTCCCCACTTTGGCCTCCTGGGGCACACAGGGCTCTGCTCCTCCAGGCTGCCTCTGCCGGCAGCCGCCACCGCCACCCCCCGATGTCCCCCCGAGGGGCCTTTTCCGCTCAGCCTTGGACTTCTTCATTCTCCAAACATCCCCCCAAAAACCCAACCCAGGGACCCCCCGGGATATCCGGGCTGGGCTCCCCCTCCCCGCTCACCGGAGCCATGGGGGGGGGCGATGATCCCACAGGTGGGGGCTGCGAATTCAGGCAGGGATCGAGACCGCGTGGCTCCCGCAGCTCAGCCTTGATCCGCCTTTGCCCCTCCTCTTCCTCTTCCTCCCGCTCCTCCTCTGTCCTATCTCCTCCTCCCTCTCCTCCTCCCCCCTATACCCGCCTCCTTCACTGCTCTTTCTCCTCCGGCTCCTCCTCTTCCATCCCCCCTCCTCCTCCTCCCCTGTCTTATCCCCACCCCCATCTCCTCTTCTATCCCGCCCCTTCCATTCCTCCCCCTCCTCCTCCCCCCTAACCCCGCCTCCTCCTCCCCCTCCATCCCTGCCCTGCCCTCCCTCCTCCTCCTCCCCCAGCAGCAGCCACACCCTCGGTGCCCCGTTCCCGCAGCCCTCGCAGCCCGCGGCAGCAGCGGCCATGGAGCCGGGCCAGGTCGGCATGGGCAGCGCGGGGCTCTCGGCTGCTCCCAGCCGCTGCGGGCGGGGGGAACCCGGCCCGGGCCAAAGGAGAGGCAAACTGGGCAAACTGGGGGCAGATCACAAAGCTAAGGATGCAGCAGAAAATGGAGCTGAAAGAGTTAGTTTAATATTCACTCCAAACGAGGAAAAACTGGAAATTCCAAAGTTTAGGGAAGCCGAGAAAAAAGAATTAAACAAGATAGGAAATGAACAAGATAAATCAGGGTAATAGAAACTTCTACATGACTTAATAAAATGTGCTTACTAGGAAAAGATTAGAAGACGTGCATCAGAAACCCCACTGGCATACTCAAGCTTTGTGTGATCATTTTTTAAGGAATTTTGGGTGCACTGGGATTTTTGGTGTAGCAAAGCAAGTCACTGAAAGATGCTTAATTTGCCAAAGGATAAATAAAAAGGTGATGAGAAAAACAACATTAGGAGGTCATGAGTTAGCTCGTCGACCATTTCAAAATATCCAAGCAGAAGTTTAGATTTGTTAGGTTCTGGATTTATTTGGAAAAAAACCCATTTAATCTAGAAGAAAGAGAATATGCCATATGTTAGACAGGAGATTTTAGGAGAATAAAAATCTTTGAAGTATCAGAAACACCCGAGGAAAAAACCAAGAAAATAAAAAGGGGAAATGAAAGGGAGGGGAACAAGAGGAAAAGTCAGAAAGAGAGTGGGATCCTCTGCAGCTCTTGCCCCCTCCGTTGGCGGCCGAGGCGCCTGTCCCGGGTCCCGGCTCGCTGCCCGCCTCAGCTCCGCCTGCCCCGGTTTCCATCCCAGGTGCGGGCTCACTGCCCAGGGCAGCTCCACCTGCCCCGGCGCTGGCGGTGAATTTGTGTGCCCTGGCCCCACTGCCCGGCCCGCGGCCGCTCTGCCGGCCATGCTGGGCAAGATGGGGTTGCTCTGTCCTGCCGCGTGGGCCGAGGTCACCGCGCCGACCGCACCGAGGGCGGGTCCCAGCCATCCCATCCCCGGCTGCCCTGCCCGTGCCAGCTGCGCTGGGCAGCGCCGCTGCTGCTGCCGGGGTCTCCCACCTGCCTTTTCTCTGCCGGGAGCTGCCGGATCAGCCGCCAGAAGCCATGTGGGGGCTGCCCACGCTCCGGCTCGGCCTCCACGGGAAGATCCCCCTCTGGCGATTCCGGCAGCACACCCTGCCCACACTCCCACCGAGCCTCGGCGGGATATCCTCCCCTGACCCCTCCTGCTCTGAGTTACGTCCCCTTGGTAACCACAGCTCCTGCTGTTCAGGGAAAACCCCTCTCTCTACAGGAAGCACCTTATCGAAACACTAGGAGCTCAGTTAAAAGGCAGCCCTCTCCAAATTCTTTCCCAAAACACGGGAGAAAGGCTATAGAAGGTAAAAAAGTGAAAGAGTTAGATGAAGGGATTGCTCTATTGCCGTTAAGAGAGGTTCCCATGGCAGGGATGCGCTGCCCCGCCCCGCGGGAGCCACCGGCGCCCCTGCCGGCCGTGCCCGGAACTGCACCCAAGGGGAAAGCGCCGCAGCCGAAAGGCCGGGACCGGCTCCGGGCTCTGTTTGTTGGCACTGCCGGAGCTGTTGATACACACTACTATTATTATATTATACACACTAGTAAAGAACCGTTATTCCTAATCCCATATCTTTGCCTGAGAGCCCCTTGATTTCACTATCCTAAAAATTAAGAGGGAGGGGGTTTGCATTCTCCATTCCAAGAGAGGCTTTTTCTGCCTTCCCAAGCAGACGCCTGTCTTGTAACGCAAGACAAGCACCCACAGGCACTGAGGGGGGCTGCAGGAGGGGCAGAAGAAGGCCCTGCAGCACTTGGGCACAAAGGCCCAGCAGGTGAATGCAAGAAGGGAGCAGCAAAAGGCCAAGCTGAAGGCAAAGGCCAGGGCAGAGCTCCTACAGCCCCTGAGGGATCAGCCCCAGGGCCCAAGGGGGCCCCAGCACCCAGGGCACGGCTCGGCCACAAGCACCCGGCAGAGGCATTGCCCTCCTCGGCAGGGCACAGCCCACCCAAACAGCCCCTGGCAAGGAATCAGGGCTCCGGCTGCAGGGCACAAGGACACTGCAAGCAGAGACAGCAGCACCCTCAGGACCAGCAAGTCCAGCCCGTGATGGACATGGATTGGCAGGGCTGTCACAGCTCCCATCACACCAGGGACCCTCCACACTGGAGCCCTTGAGAACATTCAGGTGGGTCTGCATTGAGAGGAGGCATTTCCTGATGGACACAGGGGCCTCTCAATCTGCTCTGAATCTTAGACCTAAAGGGGAAAATAGTACAGGAATATTTTAATTTTTAAGGGAATGAGTGGGAAAGATGAGCAGGTATGATTTGTTCAACCACTATTAGAAGCTGTGGGGGATAGGTTTGAAATAAATGAATTTCTTTTTCTTCCTCCTGTGATTGTAATTAACTAGGAAGGAGGTTGAGAGCTGGATTTTAATACTGTAAAAAGGGATACAGAGGCTAGTTCTGTTGTACCTCTGTGTCAAAAGTCTGACAAGGCCTATGCTGAAGTGAACCCAGAAGTGTGGGCAGCCCCAGGGAAGTACAGAAAATTAGATATGGAGCCTCTACAAATTAAAGCAACCAGGACAAGCACTACCCTGTTCCAAGAGAGGGAAGGAAGGGCTCACAGCCTGGTATTGAGTCCCTGTTAAAGGCAGGGCTTTTGGAGCCAAGGGTGTCTCCTTACAACATTCCTATCTTGCCAGTCAACAAACTGGATGGATGGACACAAGGAGGAAACACAGAATTTTCAAGTGTTAAAATTAAGATTAACTGAGGCGAGTGGCCTGGGCCTTCCAGACAGGGAAAAAGAATTTGAATTATAGGTGGACGTTAAACAGGGTCTTGCCAAAGGAATTCTTGTGCTAAAATGTTTAACCCAGTGGCCAGAGAGCAGCCTCATTGTCTGCAGAATTGTGCAGCCACAGCTTCCGTGGGAGCAGAGGCTGAAAACTGATGACAACAGGAGGATCTCCTAGAGTTCAAGTCTGGCATCAAGTTAAAGCTTTGACAACCAAAAGAGCCTCTAAATGGATGAGCAGGGCTCGGTGATTACAGTATGAAACTTGTTCAGTGGCACAGGAGGATTCAGAACTGAGGACAGGGCAAGGGTTTAACCCAGCCTCCTGTTTGAACAGCCTGGAGAGGGGCTGGCAAGGAACCCAGGACTGCACTCAAGGGACAGAGCTCCCGAGCCAGGCTGGGAGAGATTGATGGGACATTCCCTGGCCTGAGGGAGACAATGTGTTTGTGGATGGCTCTGCAAGGGCAGCAGGAGGGAAAAGAGCTACAAGACAGGCTGTTATTAAGGAAGGGGAATCAGACAAAGCGCAGGTCACCGCCCCATGCTCAGCTCAACCCGCGGAGCTGTGGGTGCTTGTAAGAGCCTGGCACTGAAATGCCCTGAGCAGGAACGCTTCAAAATCTTCTGCTGACACCATGGCACCTAACAGGGGGGCAAAAGCAATTCTGACTGCTTCAGCAAGCACTGGATCACTTATTAACCTATTGCTAAAACAAATAATTCAAAGATAATGGATTGTGGAAGCAATAGATTCAGATGGGGAACACATTTTACAGGAAAGACCCTTCAGGGGGTTATGGCAGCTTTAGGAATACAATGGGACCTCCATAACCCCTGGCAAGCCCAGAGCTCGGGTTGGGTAGAAAGAATGAATGGGGAAATAAAGAAACACCTTTGGAAGCCGGAGATGGAAACCAAGATGCCATGGGTACAGCTTTTGCCATTGGCTTTGGCAAGAAAAAGAGCCAGACCCAAGGCAGATATTCAATTATCTCCCTTGGAATTCATGTCTGGAATTCCTTACCTGGGCAATTCTCCACCTAGTGCAGGGTGGAAATAAGGGATGTAAATGTAAGGCAGGCTGTAGCCAGGATCCTGTCTCCTGTGAAATCTCTCCCACAGGAAGCTGGGCTGGCACAGAGCCTGCCCTGGGACTTTGCTGTTGCCAACACCCAGCCAGGCCATCGGCTCCTGCCTAAGGAGTGCAAAGCAGCACCACTGGTGGCCAAGGGGCCCACGCCAAGTGTCCCTGAGGCCAGAAACAGCCGCCAGCACAGCTGAGCACGGGGGGACCCCTCAGCCTGGCCTCAGGGGCTCTGAAGCCCCGGAGATTTGCACTTCCCGCCCGCAGCAGGACCATGGGAGCCGCCCCTGAGCCTGCCCTGAAGGCAACGCAGCAGCAGCCAGGGCTCCACAGCGGGCCAAGCCCCTGGGCCTGCCCACAGATCCTCTGCTCAAACCCTCGGGAATCCTGGCCACCCTCCCCTGGCACCTCCAGCCACTGCGGCCAAGCCTCGCTGCCGCTGCTGCAGCTCCAGCGCTGGCTGGGCCTGCACTGCCACAGCTGCTGGGGAGCACCGCGGCACAATTCCACCCTGGGGCTCACTCACACCCACACTCTGGGCTGCCTGCGACTGCACTGCTGCAAAATGTACCCATCCTGCTTCTTTTAAATCTTATTTCTCTGCTCAGAAAGGTTTCTCTACTCAAAGGTTTGCCTTTGGGAAAGAAATTTTAAAGGTTTTATTTAAAGGGTTCCCAGTCTGTTCGGATGTTAAACTCATCTCCACCTCTCAATGGAGATGAGTTTAACATCCGAACAGACTGGGAATAGCCCAAAAGACACCCACAGAGATAAGGACCAGCAACAAAACATCAACGCCCCGCAGCAAACAGCAACCAACAGCTACCCCAGACACTGCCCCCGCACAGCTGGAGACACCTGGTCTGGAAAAGGCTGAGAAGGAAATCCAGGAGTGTGGGCGGAATTCACAGCAGAGGGGAAGAAATCCGAGTCTAATAGGAAACCAAACACTGAAAACTTACACGACTTGGAAGCAATGAACATTAAAGCAGTGGATTTAGATTGGTTCAGACTAGGTAAAGTTTAGGAAAAATCGAGTAAAACTGACATGTCATGGAATGATGTTTTCTGCACAGCCGGGCTATGTGTGGATGAAAGTATTTCTGTTGCACATCCTGGCCAGAACCAAGTAATGCCTTGACTCTCTCACACGAAAGAGATTCTTGGAGAGTTTTTGTTTTCCCTACAGTTTCAGTGATAAGATTACAACATGAGAAACATTTTTTATAATAATCCTACTTTATATTGTCAGGTAGGTTTGGGACAGAAGGGTGAGAATCAATTTTTGGTCTGGGTTTTTCCATGTTCGCCTTTATGTTGCATTTTGCAAAATTGAAGAGCTTTAACCGTGATACTTTTAACTCTTAAATAGTTAATACTTTTTTTAAAAAAAGCAGGGTGAAGCTGCAAAGGGAAACAGCAAATGGAGAATGTTGGGAAAACTTTCCTATAAATAAATGGGGGGGAATTGAGATGAGGGACTACATTTTGTTCGTCATGAAAAAGAGACCAGTGTGTTACAAGAGTTGTCTGCTGACTATTTCTGTACTACTTAATGAGATATGAGCTACAAGGATACCAGGGAAGGGGTTGCAGGAGCCCACACATAGTCCCACCCAGCAAATGGTACAAACAGATAACTCACAGAAATAACGACCAGGGAAAGGCTGGGGAGAGGGCAGGGGCAGATAAACACCCAGCAGGGAAACCTTTCCCGATGACAAATGGTACAAGCAGATAACTCACAGAGATAATGACCAGGGAAAAGCTGGGGAAGGGGCAGGGGCAGATAAACAGTCTGCAAGGCAGGATATTTGCTTGCTTGATAGGGCACATATTGCTTTAATCATAAGATTTTGGTAATTTTCCACAGAGAAGTCACCAAATAAGGACATAGGGTGAAGAAGACGCGGCTGAGGAAGACTCCGCAGCCTTTTATCACCGACCACCAGGAGACAGAAGGATGACCCCCTAGCAACAACCAGCGCAGGCGCAGAGAACTCTGAGATAACATGGACTCCTGAAGGATGGAGAGGATAAAAGGACTGAATCAGAAACTAGTTGGTGCGGCAGTAGGTGGAGCGGAGACTCCCCTGTCGCCCAGCGCTGAGCCTTTGCTTACGTAGTATAACTGCTTCAATAATTAATAAATTCTTTGATTGGAAATTACTCGTTTTGAGTCAATTTTATAACAATTTGGTGCCGTGACTCGGATGAGAGTTTGGATCGGGTAAGATCTACCCAGAGTGGGGGGCGCCTCATCCAGTGCTTTCCGGGTGGCCCCTCTGGGAGAACCTCCGCCACTCTCACTGACGACCCTAAAATATATACTAGTTAGCAAACGGGACAAATTATACCGGTGAACCCCTTAATAATCTGTGCACGGAGTCCGGACGAAGACGCAGGACGTGTAAGTATAAAAGGGAATCCGTTCGGGCGGGGTTGGGATCCCGGAGTGTGGCGGTGGACAAGTGTGAATGAGAGGAGGGCCGGCAGCTGGACTCTCCAAGTGAGTGCGGACCCTTGAGTAGTGCGGTTCCCGTAGACCCGCGAGGGCTCGGGCCACAAAAAAGGGGAAGTGAAAGGAATTTGAGAGTGAAAGAAGGCACTCCGGACGAATGGGGCAGGGGAAAAGCAAGACCCCAACCCAAGTCAAACTCCCCCCCATTCCAAGGGACAGTCCCCTAGGATTCATGCTTAGTAATTGGAAGCATTACCCGGGGACCAAGACTAAGGATAGGGCCAGAATGATACATTATTGTATGGAAGTATGGGGTGGGAAAGAGATTTCCAAAAAAAAAAAAAAAAAAAAGTTTTTTGGCCCATGTTTGGATCATCTGAAGACTGGGTTCGACAGGACTTGAACCTATGGGTAAATTCTAAAGAGCCCTTCTCGTAAGAAGAGAGTGATTATGCCAAAATATGGGTAGCAAGACCCGAAGTGTATGTTTTCCAATTAAGAGAAGGGAAAGGGGATCCGGACAAAAAGGGGAAGAGGGACAATCATTTGGGCGACTTAATTATAGCACCGCCCCCATATGTCCCACCGCTAGCACCCAATGCCCCACCACCTCCACAACCACCTGCACCAAACAATGATGAAGAGGGTAACCAAGGGGAGGTTAACCAAACCGGTTACCAAGGCCCGATTACAAGGAGCCGCAGTAGGGTTGAGACGGGGTTATTCCCTCTACGGGAGATGCCCATGGGTGGACCACAGGCGGGTATAGGATTTATTACTGTCCCCTTGAGTTCGGCAGATGTACGAGACTTTAAGAAGGACATGGGACATTTATTAGAGGACCCTTTTGGGGTAGCCGAGAGGGTCGACCAGTTCTTAGGACCAAACATCTATACCTGGGAAGAAATGCAGTCCATTTTGGGCATTCTGTTCTCTACTGAAGAACGGAATATGATAAGAAGGGAAGGAATGCGTATTTGGGACACGCAGCATGTCCAAGGCCCGGCTGTGGACGCTAAATGGCCCCTACAGAACCCCCATTGGGACCACCAAAATGCGGCACATAGAACACATATGCAGGATTTAAGGACCATAATTATTCAGGGGATTAGGGACTCAGTCCCGAGGGGGCAAAATATAGATCGGGCATTCAACGATAGGCAAAAGAAGGATGAGTCGCCTACGTAATGGTTCGAGAGATTACGGCGGAACTTACAATTGTACTCCGGAATGGACCCTGATAGCCAAACTTTACAGTCAATGCTGAAAGTCCATTTCGTTTTAAAATCGTGGGACAACATAAAGAAGAAAATCCAGAAGTTAGAGGACTGGCAGGACAGGGGGCTGGATGAACTGCTTAGGGAGGCACAGAAAGTATATGTCCGTAGGGACGACAAAAGAGACCGCAGACAAGTAAGGTTGATGGTCGCAGCAACAGGTGGGGGGAGGTACCAAAGAGAAGGGCGAAAGGGAGGTTCGAGTGAACAAAAAGAGAAAAGTATAGGGGAGTCAGAAGGGGTGAAGGTGTGTTTTTATTGCGGAAAAAAAAGGCATTTTAAGCGAGAATGTAGAGTCCGAATCAGAGACGAGAAGCAGTTCCAAATGGACTAGGGGGGTCAGGGGCTCTATTTGGTGGGGACCCGGAAAAATCATAAAGAGCCCTTGATAAAACTTAAAGTGGGTCCCCACAACCAAGAAATGGAATTCTTGGTAGATACGGGGGCAGAAAGATCCACGGTACAGAACCTACCAAAAGGATGTACCATCTCTAAAGAAACTGCCACTGTCATAGGGGCAAAAGGGGAACCTTTTGAAGTACAAATCATAAAAAATGTGACTATAGAATCAGTATCCAAAATAGGGATGGGAAATCTATTATTGGTACCCGAGTCAGATTATAATCTGCTCGGGCGAGACATGATTATAGAATTAGGGATTAGTATAGGTGTAGATAATAAGGAATTAAAAATTAAATTATGCCCTTTAAGGGTAGAAGATGAAAAGCAAATTAACCCCGAAGTCTGGTACACGCCTGAGAGCGTGGGACAGCTAAAAATCACTCCATTTTCGGTAACTATCAAAAATCCGGATGTCCCCGTCCGAATTAAGCAATACCCATTATCCCCAGAAGGGAGACGAGGATTAAAACCAGAAATAGAAAGGTTGTTGGATAATGGATTGTTAGAACCCTGCATGTCTCCGTTCAATACTCCCATCCTACCAGTTAAAAAGCCAAACGGCACCTATCGATTGGTACATGATTTAAGGGAAATAAACAAGCAAACTGTAGCCCGGTTCCCGGTGGTGGCAAATCCTTATACCCTCTTGACTAAACTGGGGCCTGAGAATTTATGGTACAGTGTTATAGATCTCAAAGATGCCTTTTGGGCATGCCCTTTGGCTAAAGAAAGCCGGGATTATTTTGCATTTGAATGGGAAGACCCCGATACGGGAAGGAGACAACAATTAAGATGGACGGTACTCCCTCAAGGATTCACTGAGTCCCCTAATCTCTTCGGGCAGGCTTTAGAGCAAATTTTACAGGATTACCAAGCGGGGCCAGGGGTTACATTAATCCAATACGTAGATGATCTACTCCTGGCGGGGCAGCAGGAAGAGAATGTACGGAAAGAAAGTATTAAGTTATTGAACTTTTTAGGCTTAAAGGGATTGAAAGTCTCCAAGGCAAAACTACAATTTGTCGAAGAAGAAGTAAAATACCTAGGCCATTATCTAAAGAAAGGAGAGAAGAGAATAGACCCCGAACGAATACAGGCAATTTTAGCATTACCAATTCCAAGAAATAAGAGACAAATCAGGCAAATACATGGACTAACTGGTTATTGTCGACAATGGATTGAAAACTACAGTAGTAAGGCGACTTTCTTGTATCAGAAACTTACTCAAGAGGGACTCCTAAAATGGGATCAGGAGGACACTGAAAGGCTGCAAGAGCTTAAAGAGAGCCTAATCCATGCCCCGGTATTAAGTTTACCTAATACTACTAGACCCTTCTTTTTGTTCATAAACGTAGACAAGGGGGTCGCATATGGGGTCCTTACTCAAGAATGGGCAGAGAAAAGGAAACCGGTGGCTTATCTATCAAAGATCTTGGACCCAGTAAGCAGAGGATGGCCTACGTGCTTACAAGCAATTGTAGGATGTGCTCTTTTGGTAGAAGAAGCCCGGAAAATTACATTTAATAGCAGCCTGAAACTGCTGTCCCCCCATAACATACGGGGAGTCTTACAGCAAAAGGCTGAAAAATGGATCTCAGACGCAAGGCTTCTAAAATATGAAGGAATATTAATTGAGGCTCCAAATTTAACTCTAGAAACTACTAATATCCAAAATCCAGCTTCCTTCTTATATGGAGGACCAGAAGAAGCACTAACACATGATTGTATAGTGACTATAGAAGAACAGACAAAAATCAGACCAGATTTGGAAGAAGAAGAATTGGAAAAAGGAGGAAGACTGTTTGTGGATGGATCCTCCAGAGTAGTTGAGGGAAGGAGAAAATCAGGATATGCTATCATAAGGGGACCCAACCTGGAAGTGATAGAATCGGGACCCCTTAGTGGATCCTGGTCTGCCCAAGCATGTGAACTATATGCTGTACTACGAGCCCTGGAATGGTTAACAGGAAAAGATGGGACTATTTTTACGGACTCGAAATATAGCTATGGGGTAGTCCATACATTTGGCAAAATATGGGAGGAAAGAGGACTAATAAATTCACAAGGGAAAGATTTAGTTCACCATAAATTAATATTAGACGTGCTCAGTGCCCTACGAAAACCCCGAAAAATAGCTATAGTTCACCTGAAAGGTCACCAGAAAGGACTGGATTTGAGAAGTAGGGGAAATAATGCAGCTGACCAGGAGGCTAGACGGGCTGCCCTGAGACTCCTCACCTTGCAGGAAAACATAGAACACTCCCAAACGCCAGAACCTGACCCCGACATCAAGTTTAATAAAGAGGAAGAGAATAAAATACAAAAACTAGGAGCTAAAAGGGATGCACAAGGAGCATGGAAATTAGCAGATGGCAGAGAAATAATACCTAGAGCATTGGCACATAGATTACTGACTAAGATACATCAAAAAACACATTGGGGATCACAGGGACTGGTAGATTATTTTGCAGCAAAGTATGTGAGTGTGGGAATCTGGGACATTGCCAAACAAGTAACCAGAGGATGCCTAATTTGCTTACAAGTAAATAGAAAAAATTTGAGAAAATTACCGGAGGGAGGCCGACTGCTAGCGAAAAGGCCTTTCTCCCACATTCAGATAGATTTCACCGAGCTCCCCAAAGTAGGGAGAACCAAATATTTCTTGGTCTTGGTGGACCACCTAACACATTTTGTGGAAGCCTTCCCAACCGTAAGAGAAACAGCCAAAGTAGTTACGAAAATATTGATGGAAGAGATAATCCCGAGATACGGGGTCCCAGAAGTCATCGACTCAGATAGAGGGCCGCATTTTATTTCCCAAGTTACCCAAAACTTAGCAACAGCTCTGGGCATACGGTGGGAACAACATGCCCCCTGGCATCCCCAGAGCTCTGGGCGAGTTGAACGAATGAATGGGGAAATAAAAAAGCAATTGACCAAACTGGTAGCAGAAACCAATTTGACCTGGGTTAAATGTATTCCTCTAGCCTTGCTAAATATAAGAACAAGACCTAGAGCTGATTTAGGGGTATCACCCTTTGAAATGATGTATGGGATGCCGTATAACCTAGAAAATCCTAACGAACATCCTGTCATTAATGACACATGTACGCAAAAATATTTGGTGGAATTGACAAAGTACAGAAAGGCATTATGGGAAAAAGGTATGTTAGCACAACGGCCTCCTTTAGATTTTATCTTACACCAGGTACAGCCAGGAGATTGGGTGCTCGTGAAAAGCTGGAAAGAAAACCCCTTGACTCCAAGGTGGGAAGGACCGTTCCAAGTAGTCCTCAGCACAGAAGCAGCCATACGAACCGCTGAAAAAGGATGGACTCATGCTAGTCGCATAAAAGGACCGGTAAAACCCCCTCACAGCTGGGAGGTTTGCAGTCTCCCAGGAGAAACCAAATTAAAGCTGAAACGAACTGATAAATGATTTGGATAATAATCTGGGTTGGAGATAACCATTATCTCCAAACCCACCTAATAGGGAATCAGGAGGCTCTTGGATATTGCAAACTCTTAGAGGACGAGTTGAGAAAGCCCTACTTTAAGTCCCCAAGATTAGAACATAAAGGGCACCCATGGGAGGGGGAAAAAGCACAAAACAAAGATATTAGGTTAAAGTGTAACTGGTTAGATTGTGACTGTCACCCCCTTGTATGCTTTTCCTGTAAATTGTGTCACGAACCTTGGTGCTCTCATTGTCGGAGTGGTAGAACACCTAGGGGAATTTGCACGCCGTGCTATGAGAAAGAGAGGAGACTAACTTCTATCATTCTTAGTAGCAGAGTTGCTACGGGGGAGGTAAAGCTTGGATCTGACGAGTGGTGGGAAACCTTTTCCAAAGGGGTAAATCCTGATCGGTTCTGCTACCACCCTAACGAACCGATCCCCTTTCTCCTGGACATCCTGGAAGTGGTGTGTCGGAAGAAAGCCCCCAATTTGCGGCGTGACCTCTCATTAATAAAAGCTGATAACTGGGCCGCCAGTGCTAAAAAGTGGAAACGGGAGGTTTATCCGGCTCCTGAAGAATACCTCTGCTGCCGAGAAGATGGCAAACCCCGAGGCTCGCAGCAACCGAGTCGTCGGGCGAGGCAGAGAGGTAATAACCAGTGGAGTCCGTCGGAAGCCCCGACCCCCATATGGGATGTCCAGGAAATGTTGGCCGTCCTGCCCCAGGATTGGTAACCCACCACTGGGGAAACCAAAGGTAAAATTCAACCTGAGCTCCGACAATGACAGCCCCAAATTACAAGCCTTAATTCTTTTCTGGTGCATCATAACAAGTTCAGGGGCAGAAGGGTATTCACATCAACCCTTCAAATGGTCACTGATTAGATGGGAAGACCAGTATGTTATCCAGACCAAAATCACGTCTGGCGCACCCAGCTTTTTATGTACTTTGTGTGATTTAATACCTGTAAATCCATGTTTAAATCAGTTTGGATATTATTTTTGTCCAAGCTCAAACCCGGGAAAAGGGTATTGTAACTATCCAGGACACTTTTACTGTGCTTATTGGGACTGTGTATCAGTAAGCTCCTTTGGGGGGAACGAGGACGGGTTTATCAGAACTGGATGGGGTCCATACGGGTGTACACAGCCCACTTCCACATATACCCAGAAAGAAGGCGGGTTAGATGGAACATGCAATATGATTTACATTAATGTGACAAAACCACATGACCAAGTCTGGTTATTAGGGAAAATGTGGGGAGCCCGATTATGGGAACCAGGGACAGACAGAGGGGGGCACTTTATAATCCAAAAGACAACCGTGCCACACGACCCCGAACCAATTGGACCAAACCAGGCGATAGCTGGAGAACTAACGCTAGGAGAAAATAATGGAAATGAATCAGAAACAGCCCCAACCACTAGTCTTCCAGAAATGTATAAGCAAAACTTTACTGATTCGACCTGAGGACCTGAAAACCCGGGAGAAGGGGACTTGTGGAAAATATTACAGGCCACTTTCCTAGTCCTGAATGAGACCCATCCAAATCTAACTGAGGAATGTTGGCTGTGTTACACTGTAAACCCCCCGTTCTATGAAGCCATAGGGGTAACAGCAAAAAGCAGACGAGTAAATGGGACCAACCCAGCTAGGTGCCTATGGAAAAAAGAAGGAGAAGAATCGAGAGGGATAACCTTGGCAAGGGTAACGGGGAGAGGAAGATGTATAGGACGAGTACCAGTGGAAAAACGACATCTATGTCAGGTTATGGGGAATTTGAGTGACCCTAAGAAACCTGCCAGCTGGATACTGCCAGCAGCAAATACTAAATGGGTCTGTAACACTCTCGGAGTCACCCCATGTATAAATATAGACCGATTTAATGAATCCAGTGACTTTTGTATTCAAGTATTGATAGTACCCAGAGTCCTTTACCACCCTGTAGAGTACGTTTATGAACAATATCAAAATATAGGACCCCACATAGTGAAACGGGAAATATTCACAACCTTCACTGTAGCAATGTTACTAGGAATAGGTGCAGCCGGGACAGGAACAGGAATAGCCTCACTCATACAGCAACACCGAGGATTCCAAGAACTAAGAGCCTCTGTAGATGAAGACCTCAGGAGGATCGAAACCTCCATCAAAGACCTCACAGAATCATTAGATTCCCTAGCAGAGGTAGCCTTACAAAATCGAAGGGGGTTAAATCGATTATTCCTGCAACAAGGAGGACTATGTGCTGCTTTAAGAGAAGAATGCTGCACATATGTAAACAAGAGCGGAATTATACGGGACTCAATGGCAAAACTAAGGGAGGGGCTAGAAAGAAGACAAAGAGAAAGGGAAAAACACCAAAGCTGCTATGAATCTTGGTTTAACTATTCTCCTTGGCTTACAACTTTATTATCAATGATAGCGGGTCCACTACTTCTCTTACTATTGGGACTCACGTTTGGCCCTTGTATTTTTAATAAATTGATTAGCATTGTAAAAGGCAGATTAGAATCTGCTCACCTTATGCTCACACGAGCAAAATACGGAACCTTGAAGATGGATGATCCAGAAGAATCTCTGGAGCTCAGCAAAAGGGAATTAGAGTGTTTTGACGAACAAAATTGAGTATCAAAACAAAGGGGGGATTGAGATGAGGGACTACATTTTGTTCGTCACGAAAAAGAGACCAGTGTGTTACAAGAGTTGTCTGCTGACTATTTCTGTACTACTTCATGAGATATGAGCCACAAGGATACCAGGGAAGGGGTTGCAGGAGCCCACACATAGTCCCACCCAGCAAATGGTACAAACAGATAACTCACAGAAATAACGACCAGGGAAAGGCTGGGGAAAGGGCAGGGGCAGATAAACACCCAGCAGGGAAACCTTTCCCGCTGACAAATGGTACAAGCAGATAACTCACAGAGATAACGACCAGGGAAAAGCTGGGGAAGGGGCAGGGGCAGATAAACAGTCTGCAAGGCAGGATATTTGCTTGCTTAAGCTTGATAGGGCACAGTTTGCAAGGCAGGACATTTGCTTGCTTAAGCTTGATAGGGCACATATTGCGTTAATCATAAGATTTTGGTAATTTTCCACAGAGAAGTCACCAAATAAGGACATAGGGTGAAGAAGACGCAGCTGAGGAAGACTCCGCAGCCTTTTATCACCGACCACCAGGAGACAGAAGGATGACCCCCTAGCAACAACCAGCGCAGGCGCAGAGAACTCCGAGATAACATGGACTCCTGAAGGATAGAGAGGATAAAAGGACTGAATCAGAAACTAGTTGGGGCGGCAGTAGTGGAGCGGAGACTCCCCTGTCGCCCAGCACTGAGCCTTTGCTTACGTAGTATAACTGCTTCAATAATTAATAAATTCTTTGATTGGAAATTACTCGTTTTGAGTCAATTTTATAACAATGGGGTGTCCAGGAGGTCCCTGTGCCCAGGAAAGGGGGTGCACGGGCCCCGGTGTTGAGGAAGGTGGTGGGTGGGGGCTGTGGAAGGCAGGAGTGGGGGTCCAGGGGGTGCTGGGGTCAAGGAAAAGCGGGGGCTGGGGTGTCTGAGAGGGGGAGGGCCGGGAAAGGGGGTGCGGGGGGGGCATTGGTGCTGCATGAGGGGGTGCAGGAGGGTCCCCGTGCTGGATAACGGGGTGCAGGGGGGGGTCCCTGTGCCTGAGAACGGAGGGTTTGGGAGGGTTCCAGTCTCAGATATGGGGGTGCACGGGGGTCCTGGTGCAGTGGAATGGGGGTTCAGGGGGTCCTGGTGCTGTATAAGGGGATGCAGTGGGGTCCCGGTGCCCAGGAATGGGGGGTTCAGGGGTGCCGGTGCCAGATAATGGCCTGGCTGGGATCTGGTGCTGGGAAAAGGGGTGCAGGGGGTCCCAGGGCCAGATAACGGGATGCACTGGGGTCCCGGTGCCCAGGAATGGGGTTCTGGGGGGTTCCATTCCCGAGTTCCCGGGTTCAAGGGGTCCTGGTGCCTGAAAATTGAGGTTCAGGGGGTCCCGGTGCCGGCTAAGGGGATGTAGTGGATCCCGGTGCCCAGAAATTGGGGTTCAGGGCGGTTTCCCTGCCCGGGAATGGGGGCTCAGGGGGTTCCAGGCTGCAGATAAGGGGGTGCAGGGGTTATCGGGGCTGAGGAAGGGGGTACAGGGGGGGTCCCAGTGCCCCAAAATGAACGTTCAAGGGGGGTCTCTTGACCCCCTGGAACCCCAGGGGACCCTCCGGGATCCCCTGGAACCCCTTCCAGGAAGCGCCGGGAATGAAGAACTGGGGGGACGCCGAAATTTGGGAGATCTGGGGGTCCAAAAGCCGAGGAAAAGGGCGGGTCTGGGGTCTGGGAAGGACGAGGTGGCCGGGAATGGGCGTGCAGGGCGTCCCAGAGCACTGACGGGGGTGCGGGGGGATCCTAGGCCCGGATTAGGGGGGGCAGGGGGGTCCCAGTGCCCAAAAATTGGGGTTCAGGGGGTTCCCGTGCCGGGGAATGCGGGTTCGGGGGGAGTTTCCTTCCAGGAATTCGGGATTCAAGGGGGTCCCGGTGGCCGGGAATTGCGGTTCCGGGGGCGTCGGTGACCAGAAATGGGGATTCAGGGGGGTCCTGGGGCCACATGAGGGGGTACAGGGCGGTGCCAATGCTGGGCAAGGGGGTACAGGGGGGTCCCTGTGCCCAGAAATGGGCGCTCAAGGGGGTCTGCGTGCTCAGGAATGGGGGTTCAGGGGGGTCCCGGTGCTGAAAAAGGGTGCTGAAGGGGTCACAGGACCGAAAATGGGGGTTCAGGGGAGTCCCGGTACCCGGGAATGGAGGTTTAGGGAGTTCCCGGGGCCCAGGAATTGCGGTTCAGGGGGGTCCCGGCGAACAGAAATGGGGGTTCAGGGGATCTCGGTGCAAGATGAGGGGGTACAGGGGGGTCCTGGTGCTGGGGAAGTGGAGTGAGGGGGGGTGGCATGACCCAAAATAGGGGTTCAGGAGGGTTCCCCTGCCCGGGAATGGAAGATCAAGGGGGTCCCGGTGCCCGGGAATTGCGGTTCAGGGGGGTCCCGGTTTCGGGGGGTCCCACTCACCTTTGGTCGCGGCCCCCGGGTCCCCCAGGAGCCCCAGGAGCCCCCGGAGCACCCCCAGCCCCAGCGCTGGGGCCATCGCAGCCGTCCCCGATCGCGGCTGCAGAGACGCGAAAGCGAAAGTGCCCGAGGGAGCGCGGGGGGAGGGGGAAAGGGCGAATTCCAGGGAATTCACCTGGATCCCCTCCTGGCACCCCTCTGGATCCCTCGGGGATCCGTCTGGGACCCTCCAGGGCCGCGCCCTGCGGGACCCCCGGGCCGGGCTCTGCTGAACTCCCGGCCCTGCGCTCAAACTCTGCCCGGACCCCGCTGGGCTCGGCCCAAAGCCGGGCAAGCAGCGGGAGCAGCGGAGCCAATTTTTCCTGCGGGTGCGAGTCCCACCCCCGGCGGAGCAGGGCTGGGCGCTGGGACCCGATCCCTGATTCCCAATCTCCTTCTCTCTCGCTATCTCTCTGCTGTTCTCTCCCTTTCCTTTGGGGGATCATAAATCCCAGAGCGGCCGCAGAGCCCCGTGCCCAGGCCGGGTTTCCCAGCAAAGGGAGGCTGGGGCTGAGGTGCCCCGGGCTGGCCGGGAATGGGGGCCCGGGGCTCCCTGGGCTCACGGAAATGGGGGATCCAGCGGCTGGGAGAGGAGGATACCCGGGAAAGGGGGTGCGGGGGGGTGTTGGTGCAGGATAAGGGGGTGCAGGGGGGGGTCCCAGTGCCTGGGAATGGGGTTGGGAGAGGGGGGTGGGCAGCAGCTGCTGGAGAGAGACTGGGACAGACTGGAATGGACTGGGACAGACTGGGAAAAGAACCCACTGGGAGCAGAACTGAGGCAGCAGAGATCATACTGGGATCTACTGGGACCACACTGAGGGCTACTGGGAACATGCAGGGGACAATTGAGATTGGACTGGGAGGGACTGGGAATGGTTTGGATCATCCTGGGACTGACTGGAATCATACTGGGAGTGATCAGATCTGTAGTAGGGGTGAAGAGGAGAAACTGGAATAATGCAGGGAGCAACTGGGATCATACTGGGAGCAGCTGCCCCATGCTGGGGTCATACTGGGATCATACTGGGACTGATGGGGTGACACTTGGAGTGACTGGCATAGTACTGGGAGTGTCTGGGAGTAACTGGGATCAAACTGGAGGTGACTGGACTTATACTGGCAGCAACTGGGACCACAGCGGGGGCAAATGGCATCGGGTAAGGTGTGACCGGGCTCATACTGGAAGTGCCTGGGGCCACACTGGGCTCTTCCTGAGAGGGACTGAGAGTGAAAGGAACCATACAGGGCATGACTGGGAGCCGCTGGGACCGTGTCGGGGGCAACTGGGATCCTACCGGGAGTGATTTGGACCATACTGGGAGTGACCGGGAGCCACCGGTGAGGCGGCGGCGGAGCTGGGAGGCGGCCGCAGCGCAGGTGGGAGCCGCGCTGGGTTGTGCGGGGGCTCGGGGCTCGCTGCGGGCCTCGGGGGCGGCAGGGGGCTCGGGCGGGTTCCTTGTGCCGTGTCCGGCCCGTGGTGCCGCTGCCGTGAGGGCGCTGCGGGAGCGGCTGCCCGCGGTCTCCTTGCGGCCGCTGCCTCGGCAGGAGCCGCTGCCGGAGCAGCGCTGGCTCGGCCCGGTTCCTGTGGCTGGCACAGGGGCGGCTGCCCCGTGCCCGCGGCTGTGCGGGGAAATTCACGTGGCCGGAGGTTTCCGTGCCCCGAGGAGACAGAGGAGTCCTGTACAAGTGACTTTATTGCTGAGCAGAGGGAGAGGCCGTGGCGCATTTGCCGTGCGCTCGCTGCCATTGTTGTAGTTCGCAGCCTCCTTTTTATCCCCATTTTCCCGGCTCATCTCCCTCTCCCTTTGCCCACTGGCTGAGGTACTTGGAAGGTTCAGACCTCCCGATCTGCCAACTGCACGTCCTCGTTAATGTGCACCCCCACTTTTGTAGAACAGCCGATATTCACGGCTCTGTTAAGTCTTTTTTGTTCTCCACGTTCAGGAATTTAGCGGGACTTTCTGTGAGCAGCACTCCATGTTAATTAATAACATTTATTGAAGCTGGTGGTTTCGCCCGTTACTTCCTTATCTACAAGCCCCTGGCCCCTCGCTCAGCTGCTGAATGAGCTGCACTCTCAAGGTGTGGAGCATGGTAAAAAGGTGAGAGGTGCTGTAGCACATCAGAGCAGAAGCAGCATTCGTTTAACCCATGGTCTGCCAGGGAACCACAAAATCATGTCCCATTCCCATCCTTTCCACGTTTGGACTGGTACATGAGCTGCTTTTTTGTTTCCTTTGTTATCTGTTTCACCACTTTGGCTTTGTTATCTATTTGCCAAGACCAGTTGGAGTCATTTGATTTTCCACAAACTCCTCTTTTCTCTGCTAACAGATGATCTGATCCCGTCCCATGGTGAAATGTTGTGTTCCTCATTTCAGTGGATTGCTCAGCAGGAAGGTCAGGAGCTGGAGCTGTCTGGTTGGTTATTCCAAGGGCAGCTTGTAATCTAATGGTGCCATTGAAATGAGAAATGGGTTCTGTGGCTCCTGATATGAATTGGTTTGGGTTCCCAGGGGCTGGTCCATGGTGTTGTAGGATTTGTTCTGCTGGCCGTTCATCTTCTCCCCATCTTTGGCCGCTCTCTCCAGCCAGGGCTGCATCAATTGACCATTTGTCTCTAATTAAATCATCAAATACTTGGATTCCCAACTGATTTCCCGGAACTTGTGGGAGCAAGAACATCTCAGTGCTCTAATCCACCCTATATAACATAGACAGTGACAGCACACGTTGGAGTGGGCAGAGGGATGATTCCCCCCATTTATTTATAGTGAAGTTTTCCCAACATTCTCCATTTGCTGTTTCCCTTTGCAGCTTCACCCGTTTCTGTTGCAGGGTCAGATATCCTCACCCCGGGCTCTGCCTTGAGCTGTGCAAATTCCATCAGTGCAAGCAGGCAGAGCTCGGGGTGAGGGGCAGGGGGAACCAGCCCAATTCCTGCCCCAGGCAAGAGACCCAGGTACATTGGCCAGGCTTTGCCCAGCAGGGTTCATTTGCATTCCTAAAGCTCCTCTCCTGGCTGACTAGAACCAAAGCTTCTCTTCCAGGGCTGCCATCTGGTGAGTCACATGTGGCCCCCCGGAATCTGCTTTTTTAAAAAAAAGTATTAACTATTTAAGAGTTAAAAGTATCACGGTTAAAGCTCTTCAATTTTGCAAAATGCAACATAAAGGCGAACATGGAAAAACCCAGAACAAAAATTGATTCTCACCCTTCTGTCCCAAACCTACCTGACAATATAAAGTAGGATTATTATAAAAAATGTTTCTCATGTTGTAATCTTATCACTGAAACTGTAGGGAAAACAAAAACTCTCCAAGAATCTCTTTAGTGTCAGAGAGTCAAGGCATTACTTGGTTCTGGCCAGGATGTGCAACAGAAATACTTTCATCCACACATAGCCCGGCTGTGCAGAAAAAATCATTCCATGACATGTCAGTTTTACTCGATTTTTCCTAAACTTTACCTAGTCTGAACCAATCTAAATCCACTGCTTTAATGTTCATTGCTTCCAAGTCGTGTAAGTTTTTAGTGTTTGGTTTCCTATTAGACTCGGATTTCTTCCCCTCTGCTGTGAATTCCGCCCACACTCCTGGATTTCCTTCTCAGCCTTTTCCAGACCAGGTGTCTCCAGCTGTGCGGGGGCAGTGTCTGGGGTAGCTGTTGGTTGCTGTTTGCTGCGGGGCGTTGATGTTTTGTTGCTGGTCCTTATCTCTGTGGGTGTCTTTTGGGCTATTCCCAGTCTGTTCGGATGTTAAACTCGTCTCCATTGAGTGGTGGAGATGAGTTTAACATCCGAACAGACTGGGAACCCCTTAAATAAAACCTTTAAAATTTCTTTCCCAAAGGCAAACCTTTGAGTAGAGAAACCTTTCTGAGCAGAGAAATAAGATTTAAAAGAAGCAGGATGGGTACATTTTGCAGCAGTGCAGTCGCAGGCAGCCCAGAGTGTGGGTGTGAGTGAGCCCCAGGGTGGAATTGTGCCGCGGTGCTCCCCAGCAGCTGTGGCAGTGCAGGCCCAGCCAGCGCTGGAGCTGCAGCAGCGGCAGCGAGGCTTGGCCGCAGTGGCTGGAGGTGCCAGGGGAGGGTGGCCAGGATTCCCGAGGGTTTGAGCAGAGGATCTGTGGGCAGGCCCGGGGGCTTGGCCCGCTGTGGAGCCCTGGCTGCTGCTGCGTTGCCTTCAGGGCAGGCTCAGGGCGGCTCCCATGGTCCTGCTGCAGGCGGGAAGTGCAAATCTCCGGGGCTTCAGAGCCCCTGAGGCCAGGCTGAGGGGTCCCCCCGTGCTCAGCTGTGCTGGCGGCTGTTTCTGGCCTCAGGGACACTTGGCGTGGGCCCCTTGGCCACCAGTGGTGCTGCTTTGCACTCCTTAGGCAGGAGCCGATGGCCTGGCTGGGTGTTGGCAACAGCAAAGTCCCAGGGCAGGCTCTGTGCCAGCCCAGCTTCCTGTGGGAGAGATTTCACAGGAGACAGGATCCTGGCTACAGCCTGCCTTACATTTACATCCCTTATTTCCACCCTGCACTAGGTGGAGAATTGCCCAGGTAAGGAATTCCAGACATGAATTCCAAGGGAGATAATTGAATATCTGCCTTGGGTCTGGCTCTTTTTCTTGCCAAAGCCAATGGCAAAAGCTGTACCCATGGCATCTTGGTTTCCATCTCCGGCTTCCAAAGGTGTTTCTTTATTTCCCCATTCATTCTTTCTACCCAACCCGAGCTCTGGGCTTGCCAGGGGTTATGGAGGTCCCATTGTATTCCTAAAGCTGCCATAACCCCCTGAAGGGTCTTTCCTGTAAAATGAGTTCCCCATCTGAATCTATTGCTTCCACAATCCATTATCTTTGAATTATTTCTTTTAGAAATAGGTTAATAAGTGATCCAGTGCCCCCCTGTTAGGTGCCATGGTGTCAGCAGAAGATTTTGAAGCCTTCCTGCTCAGGGCATTTCAGTGCCAGGCTCTTACAAGCACCCACAGCTCCGCGGGTTGAGCTGAGCATGGGCCGGTGACCTGCGCTTTGTCTGATTCCCCTTCCTTAATAACAGCCTGTCTTGTAGCTCTTTTCCCTCCTGCTGCCCTTGCAGAGCCATCCACAAACACATTGTCTCCCTCAGGCCAGGGAATGTCCCATCAATCTCTCCCAGCCTGGCTCGGGAGCTCTGTCCCTTGAGTGCAGTCCTGGGTTCCTTGCCAGCCCCTCTCCAGGCTGTTCAAACAGGAGGCTGGGTTAAACCCTTGCCCTGTCCTCAGTTCTGAATCCTCCTGTGCCACTGAACAAGTTTCATACTGTAATCACCGAGCCCTGCTCATCCATTTAGAGGCTCTTTTGGTTGTCAAAGCTTTAACTTGATGCCAGACTTGAACTCTAGGAGATCCTCCTGTTGTCATCAGTTTTCAGCCTCTGCTCCCACGGAAGCTGTGGCTGCACAATTCTGCAGAAAATGAGGCTGCTCTCTGGCCACTGGGTTAAACATTTTAGCACAAGAATTCCTTTGGCAAGACCCTGTTTAACGTCCACCTATAATTCAAATTCTTTTTCCCTGTCTGGAAGGCCCAGGCCACTCGCCTCAGTTAATCTTAATTTTAACACTTGAAAATTCTGTGTTTCCTCCTTGTGTCCATGCATCCAGTTTGTTGACTGGCAAGATAGGAGTGTTGTAGGGAGACACCCTTGGCTCCAAAAGCCCTGCCTTTAACAGGGACTCAATACCAGGCTGTGAGCCCTTCCTTCCCTCTCTTGGAACAGGGTAGTGCTTGTCCTGGTTGCTTTAATTTGTAGAGGCTCCATATCTAATTTTCTGTATTTCCCTGGGGCTGCCCACACTTCTGGGTTCACTTCAGCATAGGCCTTGTCAGACTTTTGACACAGAGGTACAACAGAACTAGCCTCTGTGTCCCTTTTTACAGTATTAAAATCCAGCTCTCAACCTCCTTCCTAGTTAATTACAATCACAGGAGGAAGAAAAAGAAATTCATTTATTTCAAACCTATCCCCCACAGCTTCTAATAGTGGTTGAACAAATCATACCTGCTCATCTTTCCCACTCATTCCCTTAAAAATTAAAATATTCCTTTACTATTTTCCCCTTTAGGTCTAAGATTCAGAGCAGATTGAGTGGCCCCTGTGTCCATCAGAAAATGCCTCCTCTCAATGCAGACCCACCTGAATGTTCTCAAGGGCTCCAGTGTGGAGGGTCCCTGGTGTGATGGGAGCTGTGTCAGCCCTGCCAATCCATGTCCATCACGGGCTGGACTTGCTGGTCCTGAGGGTGCTGCTGTCTCTGCTTGCAGTGTCCTTGTGCCCTGCAGCCGGAGCCCTGATTCCTTGCCAGGGGCTGTTTGGGTGGGCTGTGCCCTGCCGAGGAGGGCAATGCCTCTGCCGGGTGCTTGTGGCCGAGCCGTGCCCTGGGTGCTGGGGCCCCCTTGGGCCCTGGGGCTGATCCCTCAGGGGCTGTAGGAGCTCTGCCCTGGCCTTTGCCTTCAGCTTGGCCTTTTGCTGCTCCCTTCTTGCATTCACCTGCTGGGCCTTTGTGCCCAAGTGCTGCAGGGCCTTCTTCTGCCCCTCCTGCAGCCCCCCTCAGTGCCTGTGGGTGCTTGTCTTGCTTTACAAGACAGGCGTCTGCTTGGGAAGGCAGAAAAAGCCTCTCTTGGAATGGAGAATGCAAACCCCCTCCCTCTTAATTTTTAGGATAGTGAAATCAAGGGGCTCTCAGGCAAAGATATGAGATTAGGAATAACGGTTCTTTACTAGTGTGTATAATATAATAATAGTAGTGTGTATCAACAGCTCCGGCAGTGACAACAAACAGAGCCCGGAGCCGGTCCCGGCCTTTCGGCTGCGGCGCTTTCCCCTTGGGTGCAGTTCCGGGCACGGCCGGCAGGGGCGCCGGTGGCTCCCGCGGGGCGGGGCAGCGCATCCCTGCCATGGGAACCTCTCTTAACGGCAATAGAGCAATCCCTTCACCTAACTCTTTCACTTTTTTACCTTCTATAGCCTTTCTCCCGTGTTTTGAGAAAGAATTTGGAGAGGGCTGCCTTTTAACTGAGCTCCTAGTGTTTCGATAAGGTGCTTCCTGTAGAGAGAGGGATTTTCCCTGAACAGCCGGAGCTGTGGTTACCAAGGGGACGTAACTCAGAGCAGGAGGGGTCAGGGGAGGATATCCCGCCGAGGCTCGGTCGGAGTGTGGGCAGGGTCTGCTGCCGGAATCGCCAGAGGGGGATCTTCCCGTGGAGGCCGAGCCGGAGCGTGGGCAGCCCCCACATGGCTTATGGCGGCTGATCCGGCAGCTCCCGGCAGAGAAAAGGCAGGTGGGAGACCCCGGCAGCAGCAGCGGCGCTGCCCAGCGCAGCTGGCACGGGCAGGGCAGCCGGGGATGGGATGGCTGGGACCCGCCCTCGGTGCGGTCGGCGCGGTGACCTCGGCCCACGCGGCAGGACAGAGCAACCCCATCTTGCCCAGCATGGCCGGCAGAGCGGCCGCGGGCCGGGCAGTGGGGCCAGGGCACACAAATTCACCGCCAGCGCCGGGGCAGGTGGAGCTGCCCTGGGCAGTGAGCCCGCACCTGGGATGGAAACCGGGGCAGGCGGAGCTGAGGCGGGCAGCGAGCCGGGACCCGGGACAGGCGCCTCGGCCGCCAACCGAGGGGGCAAGAGCTGCAGAGGATCCCACTCTCTTTCTGACTTTTCCTCTTGTTCCCCTCCCTTTCATTTCCCCTTTTTATTTTCTTGGTTTTTTCCTCGGGTGTTTCTGATACTTCAAAGATTTTTATTCCCCTAAAATCTCCTGTCTAACATATGGCATATTCTCTTTCTTCTAGATTAAATGGGTTTTTTTTCCAAATAAATCCAGAACCTAACAAATCTAAACTTCTGCTTGGATATTTTGAAATGGTCGACGAGCTAACTCATGACCTCCTAATGTTGTTTTTCTCATCACCTTTTTATTTATCCTTTGGCAAATTAAGCATCTTTCAGTGACTTGCTTTGCTACACCAAAAATCCCAGTGCACCCAAAATTCCTTAAAAAATGATCACACAAAGCTTGAGTACGCCAGTGGGGTTTCTGATGCACGTCTTCTAATCTTTTCCTAGTAAGCACATTTTATTAAGTAATTGTCTTCCATGTAGAAGTTTCTATTTCCCAGATTTATCTTGTTCATTTCCTATCTTGTTTAATTCTTTTTTCTCGGCTTCCCTAAACTTTGGAATTTCCAGTTTTTCCTCGTTTGGAGTTAATATTAACATAACTCTTTCAGCTCCATTTTCTGCTGCATCCTTAGCTTTGTGATCTGCCCCCAGTTTGCCCAGTTTGCCTCTCCTTTGGCCCGGGCCGGGTTCCCCCCGCCCGCAGCGGCTGGGAGCAGCCGAGAGCCCCGCGCTGCCCATGCCGACCTGGCCCGGCTCCATGGCCGCTGCTGCCGCGGGCTGCGAGGGCTGCGGGAACGGGGCACCGAGGGTGTGGCTGCTGCTGGGGGAGGAGGAGGAGGGAGGGAAGGGCAGGGATGGAGGGGGAGGAGGAGGCGGGTAAGGGGGGAGGAGGAAATGGAGGAGGGATGGAAGGGGCGGGATGGAAGAGGAGCAGGAGGTGGGGATAAGACAGGGGAGGAGGAGGAGGGGGGATGGAAGAGGAGGAGCGGGAGGAGAAAGAGCAGTGAAGGAGGCGGGGTTAGGGGGGAGGAGGAGAAGGAGGTGGAGATAGGACAGAGGAGGAGCGGGAGGAAGAGGAAGAGGAGGGACCAGGGCGGATCAAGGCTGAGCTGAGGGAGCCACGCGGTCTCGATCCCTGCCTGAATTCGCAGCCCCCACCTGTGGGATCATCGCCCCCCCCATGGCTCCGGTGAGCGGGGAGGGGGAGCCAGGCCCGGATGTCCCGGGGGGTCCCTGGGTTGGGTTTTTGGGGGGATGTTTGGAGAATGGAGAAGTCCAAGGGTGAGCGGAAAAGGCCCCTCGGGGGGACATCGGGGGGTGGCGGTGGCGGCTGCCGGCAGAGGCAGCCTGGAGGAGCAGAGCCCTGTGTCCCCCAGGAGGCCAAAGTGGGGAGGCCAGAGAGGGGGGAGCGCCGCCATTGGCGGGAGCCTCAAGAGCCTGGAGAGGGGCAGGGGGGACTCCTTGGAGCCGCTGCAGCCCAGAGCAGAGAATGAGGGGAGAAGGGAGCCCGGGAGCCCAAACAGCCCCGGCATCCCGAAATGGGGAGAGCCAAGAGGGGGCAGTGCGTCCCCAGAGACGGCCTGGGGGGATCTCGTTGCCCTTGCCTGTGGCACGGAGGCAAATCCCATGCTGTCCTTGTCCTTCCTCGCCCAGAGCAGGAGCTGAGCATGGAGAGCAGGGAGGACAAATGCCCGCGGCAGAACCTGGTGGCAGAGGCCGTTTTGAGCGGCTCCACGGCGCAGGAAGCCAACGGGGAGGAAAAGGCCCGGAGATGCCGCACGAGGAGGGGCTGCAAACGCAGATGGCGGGGACCTGAGGGGGAAAGAGCCAGCCTGGGCCGGGAAGGCGGCCAGAGATGGAGCCAGAGCTCGGAGCTGGTGCTCCATGAGCAGCTCCATGATGGGAAGAAGCCCCACACGTGCGTGGAGTGTGGGAAGAGCTTCAGGTGGAACTCCGACCTGATCGTGCACGAGAGGATCCACACTGGGGAACGGCCCTACGAGTGTGGGGAGTGTGGGGAGAGCTTCAGCCAGAGCTCCAGCCTGATCAAGCACCAGAGGACCCACACTGGGGAACGGCCCTATGAGTGTGGGGAGTGTGGGAAGAGCTTCAGGAGGAGCTCCCACCTGATCAGGCACCAGAGGACCCACACTGGGGAACGGCCCTACGAGTGTGGGGAGTGTGGGAAGAGCTTCAGCCGGAGCTCCAACCTGATCGTGCACCAGAGGACCCACACAGGGGAGAGGCCCTATGAGTGCTCCGAGTGTGGGAAGAGGTTTCAGACCGGCTCCCATCTTCTCCAGCACTATCAGAGTCACACAGAGGAGAGGCCCTTCCAATGCCCCGACTGTGGGAAGGGATTCAAGAACAACTCCGACGTTGTCAAGCACCGGCGCATCCACACAGGGGAGAGGCCCTACGAGTGTGATAAATGCAGAAAGAGGTTTCAGACCAGCTCCAGGCTCCTCCTGCACTATCGGATTCACAGAGAGGAGAGGCCATTCTGCTGCCCCGACTGTGGGAAGGGATTCAAGCACAACTCCACCCTCGTCACCCACCGGCGCATCCACACAGGGGAGAGGCCCTACGAGTGTCCCCAGTGTGGGAAGAGCTTCTCCTGCAGCTCTCACTTGACCCGACACCAACGGAGGCACCGGTAAGGGAAGCCCTGCGAGTGCCCCGAGTGCGGGAAGAGCTTCGTGCGCTGCTGCAGCTCCATCCCCCACTGGAGGAGGCACTTTGGGCACAGCCCTGGTCACTCACATTCCCTGTGATCCATGTTGGGAACGCTCCTGGCTGCTTGTCCGTTGGTTTGGCCTGAATTTTTTTCTCTTCTCCCTCTCTCTCTACTCCAAAATCCAAGAGGGATGGATCTGTCACCTCAAAGCCACTCAAATCCCACTGAAAATAACTGAATTTTAACCCAAAAAGGCTCAATCCTACCTCAAATTCCTTGTTCCCTCCTCAAAAAACCTCAATCCCATGCCAAACTCTCCATTCCACAGCCACCAGGGTGAGATGGGGTTAGAAGGGGATTGGGAGAAGTGGGATCCCAATTTGGAGCAATGGGATGGGGATTGTGTGGGCCTGGCTGTGTGGGATGTATTTGATAGCAAATAAAACTTTCAGAGTTACTGATTTCTGTCCCGTTCATTTTCAGTCAGTTCTGTTTGCAGAGTGCCACCTTCTCAGCTGATTCAATTCCTATAAAAATCCCATTTTTAAAATCATCTATCCCAAACAATCCAAAAGCCAATATTGCAATAAAACCACCCACACACAATTAATTTTTTAAAAACAATTTTAATTTTTCAAGAGTACTTAAGGATGTTATTAAAGTTTAATTGTTTGGTTGAAATGTCTGAGAAATTATAGTGGTGTTTGGTTTTGTGTTTAGTATATTTGTAATATGAATTGTTTAACTAAGAGGTGTTAGATTGCTTGTTAGTTTCTTTAGATATTTTTATCTAAAGTACATTAGTCATCGAGTTAAAATTTTCAAAAGGTATTTCTTGATATATAATTTGTTTATTTATATGCATTGGTAATATTATAGTAATAGTTATTTTTGGTTTGAGTTTAATCATAGTTAGAGTATTGTAAAGAAGAGTTGAGATTTTTTTTTATTATAATTTATTTAATTTCAATTATTATTTCTTTGTTTATAATTTTATTGCAATTTGTTGAGGGGATAGGAAGGAAGTTCAAGGGCAGGAACATTTTTTCCTGGCTGGGAACTGGAATTCCAGACCCTGGGAGTGTGTGCAGGACCCCACAGACTGGGGTCAAATATAGGCTGGGATGAAATACGGACTGGGATCAAATATGGGCTGGGATCAAAAATGGACTGGGATCCTGTGGGTCAGAACCCTCCAGACAAGGATAGCCTGAAATGGGATCAAATATGGACTGGGACTGTATGGACTGGGATCCCAGGGACTGGGACCATATGGATCAGGACCACACAGACTGGGATCAAATATGGGCTGGGAATGTTTTTTAAAGTAACTTTGTTCTATAGTTTTTATTTCTGTTGTTAATTAAGCTCAGTGAAATAGCTGCTTGTGTTAAACTGCCTGCTTGAATGGGATAACATCCAATGCACATGGGATGAGGACACCTGTACAGATCTGCCAACTATCAGCACTCCCCGTCTGAAGGCAGAGTGCAACAAGGCCCAAAACCTGGAGGCGATAAAGAGAAGGAGCCAAAACCACAGCCAAGAAACACACATGCTCTGAAAAGGCAGACCCAGGGAGGGGCCATGTAAAATCATTCTTGGAATATGTAAAGTAGTTTATGGATATGCATGAGGCTCTATGAATATGCACCAGGCTGATGTAAGGGGAAAGGTATTTCAGGGCGATGCAGATTCCTTGGTTGTGGTTTTAGTCCATTCTTATCACCTCCAGTTTTTGGGCTTTGGTCTATTCTGACTCTGAGAAGTTTAGGTTTTGGGATTTTTAGTATGTTGTGGATGGAAGCAAAATGGAGGGCACAGTGTTTCGTCCTGGGTTTCTTCTTCATGAGTTTGGGTGGCTTTTTGTATTTGGGCAGAAATTCCACATTGCAGGCTCTTTGGGATCAGTTATTGGGTTTAAAGGGAAAATAATCTAGGTGTCAGTTCCTAATTGGATAGTTTAGTCTTAAAAGACCTTGGAACAAGAGATTGTTGGCCATTTTGTGCCTTCTAATGAAAAGCTGCTGAACTCCCAGTAATGAGGCTGTTTTACTGATAAGAAATAATAAACACTTGAGTCTGAACATGAATTACTGTCTCAAGTGCCTTCAATCCAGAGCCAGTGAAACCAACAACTGGTACCCCACAGCTTGAGGTAGTGCCAAGGCAGAACTTGTTCATGCTCTTTTCCCCTGGTGATTTTCTACTCCCGTCCAGACTCTGATAGCAAAGCCGTGCTGGTGACAAAAGATTGACCTTGGCATCCTGGGGCACTTTCTGGGTGGGTGTTTGAATCTGCTTTTCCAGGCCTCGGGCTGAGCAGGGTGAGGCCGAGGCCTGGGCCCCTCCAGGCGGCGCCGGGAGCGCCCGGGGCAGCGGCGAGGGGCGGCCCTGAGGGGCGGCACAGGGGGCATTTCCCCCGAGCGGGCGGGCGGGCGGGCGGCGGGGAAAGGCGCCCTGGGCACAAGGGCCGGCACAAGGGCCCCGGCTCTCTGCAGTGCGGGCGGCCCAGCGCCGATCGCTGCTCCCGGAGCCGCTGCCAGGGCCGGGTCTCCTCCCCGCCGCTGACCCTGCACCTGCAGCGCTGCCTCCGCCTCTGCCGGGCTCCCCGGCACGGACGGCAAGGACGTGGACACGCTGCAGCAGGGGCCCAGCAGGGACACCCAGATGGTGCCGGGGCTGCAGCTCCTCTCCTGCAAGGAAAGGCTGACACAGCTCAGCTTCTTCAGCCTGGGAAAGAGACCCAGCCTTGATCCAGCTGTGGCCTTCCAGTACCTGAGGGCAACACACAAGAAAGCTGGACAGGGACTTTGTACGAGGGCAGGCAAGGACAGGACAAGGAAGCATGGATCCAAATGGAGAGAGATTAGGTTTAGGTAAGGGATTCAGAAAAAAGACTCTCCTGGAACAGGTTGCCCAGAGAAGGTGGGCATGTCCCGTCCCTGACAGTGTTCAAGGCCAGGCTGCATGGAGCTCTAGACAAGCCGGTCCAGTGCAAGGGGTCCCCAGCCACAGCAGGGGGGTTGCAGCCATGGGATTTTCCAGATCCCTTCCAAGCCAAACCATGCCACGACTCCATGATTCTGGGATACTGCCCCTCCTCATCCTCTGGCAGAAAAAGAAACTTGGCCCCATGTTCCACACTACAGACCATGTCTTTTGGCAGCCTGCAACTGTGTCAACAGAGGATGAAAAGAGATGACATTACTGACACGATTTCCCTTTTCTACTTGAAAAGTAAATGCTCTGCTCCAGTCCACTCTGGCAAAATTGTCAGAAGAGGCAATTGTTCCCCATGAAAAGCTTGGTCTCATGCAAAGAAGAAAGAAGCCAGAAGCCAACAGTCTTCGTTATTGCTACATTGTTTTCTTTGGTTACTTCTCTAATAGGAATGACTTTGGGATGTGATTTGTTTGTTTCTCTCTTTCGTTCCTTGGGGCGCGCGGCGGCTCCTCCGTTGGGTTCGCGGGGGCAACGGAGGAACGGCCGCGAGCTCCGGCGGCTCCGCAGCAGCAGCAGCAGCAGAAGCAGCAGCAGCATTCTCCTGATCGGTTTTCCACTCGACTTTTCACTCACTCCCCATCCCCTTCTCCCTCTCACACTCACTCTACTCCCGTCCCGTTCCGTCCTGTCCCGTCCGTGTTCCGCCTCTCCCAGCCCGGCTGATGCTGTGCCCCGCAAGGCGCCCCTCGGCGGGGCCGCCCCGTGCCCGCCCCTGCCCGGCCCGCCGTGGTTCCGCCTCGGCCGGGCTCTCTCCGTCCTGGCTGTGGCGCCGCTGGAAGAGCCGCTCGCTCTGGTGCTGGCGGAGCAGCGCGGGCTTTTGGCTGCGCCTGGCGTGGGCTCTGGCCCAGCCCCGGCCGAGGGCCCGGCTCCGAACAAAGCCCCTGCTGCCCCGCTGCCGCCCGGCTCCCGCCCCGTGGCCGACAGCGTGGCCGGCAGCTGCCCCGCAGCTCGGCAAGCAGCAGCGCGCCGCGCGGGCGGGTGCCCCGGGCAGAAGAGCGGCAGCGCGGTGCCGCCCGCACAGGCGGAGAGGCCTCCCCTAGAGCAGCTCTAGCGGCAGGGCCCGCTGCTGGGCAGCGGCGGCTGCGGCAGCGTTTACTCCGGTCCCCGCCTCGCCGATGGCGCCCCGGGAAGAGACGGGGCCGGCTCGGGGGGCGGCGGCGGGCGGCGGGCGATGAGCTCAGCCCGCCGCTGGCCTTAGCTCGCAGGCGGCCATCAAGCGAGTGTCCGGGAGCGCATCTCGGAGTGGGCGCGGCTGGGGAGTGAGCGGGGCCAGCGGGAGGAGCCGGCGGGGCGTGCCGGGCGGGGCTGAGGCGAGGCCCGGCAGGGCGGCAGCCGGAACGCTGCGAGGGCAGCGAGCGTGGAGTGAGCGGGGGCCGCGCAGCGCCCCGGGCCGGGCCATGGCGAGCCGCGGCGGGGCCGGGCAGGGGCTGCCCGAGGCGCGGCGCAGCTTCGGCCCCGCTGACGGCATCGCGGTCCCCCCGCAGCGCAAGGGCGCCCTTGTGCCCCTGGAGCTGGCGCTGCTGTGGATGGTGTCGCGGCCTGGCTTCCCCGGCGTCGTGCGGCTCCTGGACTGGTTCGAGGTGCCCGAGGGCTTCGCGCTGCTCATGGAGCGTCCGCAGCGCTGTCAGCACCTCTGGTACTTCCTGCACGAGCGGCGGTTCCTGACGGAGCCCGTGGCGCGGGGGCTGTTCCGCCAGGTGCTGGAGGCCATGGGGCACTGCAGCAGCCGCGGCGTCCTGCACCCCCACATCAAGGCCGAGAACGTCCTCGTCGACCTGGCCACAGGCGAGGCAAAGCTCATCGACTTCGGCTGCGGCACGATCCTCCAGGACACGTTCTACACCCGGATGTCAGGTGAGCCCAAGCCGGGGCCCAGCCGGGCAGCGGAGTTCCCCCCTTGGCTGGCAGAGGGGGAAGAGGGAGGAAAAGAAGGAGGGAAGGAAGGAGGGGGAATCCATCTTCAGCCAGCTGCAGCCAAGTTGCTTTTTGGCAGGGCAGGGCCTGGCTGTTGTGGAACGGGAGCTGGCTGGGAGGGAGGGAGCAGCATGGGCCTGATGAGCTGCGCCCGTGTCCCATAGGAACGCTGGAGTACAGCCCACCGGAGTGGATCCTCTTTGGCTGCTACCATGGCCAGCCAGCCACCATCTGGTCCCTGGGCATCCTGCTCTATGAGCTGCTCTGAGGGCACCTTCCTTTCCACAGCAACGAGGACATCGTCTGGGGCCAGCTCTTCTTCCTGTCCCGGGTGTCTCAAGGTGGGGATGCGCCTTCAAGGCACGAGGGGAAGAACAAACGGGGTTGGGAGGGGCGGCTGGCACATAAGCGTCCTGCTCTTGCAGCTGGTGAGGAGGTGGATCTCCTGGGCTTAGCTGGAGGAGGTGGCACCTGTGCCTCTGTGCTGGTGTCCTCTGCAAGAGAGGATCGATAGGAAGCTTTTGGATGCAGCTCTGAGCACTCCTGGTGTGGCCTGGGCGCTGTGGAATGTGGGAGAGCACGGACAGGAGCCTTGTCCCGCTGAGCGGTGGATTCTGGTTTCTCTCCGCAGAGTGCCAGCACCTCATCAGGTGGTGTTTATGCATGGAGCCCACAGACAGGCCAGCACTGGAGGACCTTTTTGAGCATTCTTGGCTGCAGGAGCCCTGCCTGGCCCAGGAGACAGCAGAGATGCCTCCCTGTGCTCAGTAGGATCCAGGAGGCCAGCAAGCAGCAGCGGCACGCGTCGCGTGGTGCTGGAAGAAAACCCTGGAGCGTTTCCCTGTGGCCGCGGCGCGGAGGAGAGAGCGCAGCCGAGGAGATGCTGCTTCCGCTGGTCCCCACGAGCTGTGGAGGGAGCGGCTCCGTGCTGCCCGTCCCATTGGAGAAGTGGTGGCAGTGCGGTGAAGGTGCCACGGACTGGGACAGGGGAAACATCCCCCTGCAGCTCAATGGCATCGTGATGTCCCCGCAAGCCGAGGCACAGCTGGCCTGTTCTTCTGGAGCACGACGTGGAGCTGGGAACACCATCCTGGAGCTGGCCGCTGGCGGGGCAGAGCCGATTGGCTTTGGCTGCGGCCCCTGCCTGGAGGACACGCTCTGCGCCCCGATGGAATCAAGATGAGTCCCCAGCCGGCGCAGGGGCGGGGGGATGCTGGTGCTCCCAGGCACGGCAGGGCTCGGCCTGGCCACGCGCCGGAGGTTCCCCGCTCGGCGGCGCTGGGGAATATTAATTTTCCCTCCGGCCGCCGAGCTACTTTTTGGCAGGACAGGGGATGGATGTTGTGGAAGGGGAGCTGGCTCCTGGCCTTGCTGACAGCTTCTGCCAGCCAGCCTGGCACGGGCTGAGGCGGGGGCAGCCAGCCTGACAAAAGCATCCATCCATGTGGATGGGGGCGGCAGAGGGGGACGGGTTCCGAAGCCGTGCCCCAGCTGGTCTGCTCTGCACGCCCTTGAGGAAGGGGTGCGTTTACGGGTGGGAAAGGTGGGGATTTTCCCCACCCGTGGACAGGTTTAATTCTCACATGGAGTGGTCAGACCCTCCTCAGGCCCATGAAACGGTGACAGGCTTTGTGCTTTTTCTTGTTTCCAGGTCTTGTTTTGAATTGACTTTCATGCAATTGTTCTTTGTTTTTCCCAGGAGGATTACACCTGGTGCCCGGACCGGACGGGGAAGCACCTGCAGCGTCCGTGGAGCGCGTCCAGTGCCAGCGCTGCCCCAGGGGCCACGGTCTGCAGGGACAGCCCCTTCCAGAAGGACGAGGACCTGGTTTGGGATCGGCTCCTCTCCTGGCAGCAGCTCTGCAGAGGTGGGCACCCGGCTCCAAAGCTCGGCTGGCAGAAGGGCTCTGGGCAGGCGGCAGCGGGCACACGGGCATCCCGCTCTTGCAGCTGCTGAGGAGGTTGCTGTGCCGGGATTAAGCAGAGGAGGTGGAACGTGGCCTGCCCCGCTGCCCTTCTCTAAAAACAGAGAATGGGTTGGGAGGTTTGGGCTCTGAGCAGAGCCAGCAGCCTGGCCTGGGCACAGGCCCTGGCGGGACAGGGGGACAGGAGCCTGCTGCCACTGACCGTGGCTCTCTGGTTTCTCTCAGCAGGCTGCCAGCACCTCATGCCATGGGAATGGCACCGCTCGGCCTGCCAGGCTGGGAGGGCTGGAGGGTGGCTGGTGTTCATTTGCTGTTAAAAATAAATTGGGGTTTTTTGTCATTGTCATCATCGGAGCGTTTCTTTCCTCCTTTTCCAAGCTCTTGGCCTCCCTTCCTCCAGGGTAATCTTTTTTGTCCTTCCTCAACCGCTTGATGGCATTTGGCAGGGGGGGGTTAAGCAACGTGAAAAATTCATCAACAGCTCCTGTTGCCAACTGCAGCAGCCCCTTCAAGAGCCCTGAGCTTCCACCAAGGTCAGTGTGTGCCTTGCAAAAGGAAGTGCTTTGCAGTGATGGGGTTGTTGCCCTGCTGCAAAAGCGGGGAGGAACTCAGAAATGGAAAAATGCCAATTTGGCTCAACCACCGCCCAGGTTCTTCATCTTTTCCCTCTTCTCCATGACAGGCAGGCAGTGCTGGACTCCAGTAAGGTTCAAGTTCTTGGTGCTCTCTGGCATCAAAGGGATCAAGTAAACTCTTGTACGCAGGGACTACAACAGGGCTGCTTGTCAGAACCCAGGAAATTCCTCTGGCTGCCCTGGAGGACTCGAGCCCCTGCCCAGGGGGCTCAGAGACCCTGGCACAGAGCCCAAGACCCCTGTGCCTTTGATTTAGCCCTTGGAAAAAACAAGCTTATATGAAGATTTGTGAGCCATGACACTTTAAGTAGAATGATAGTGAATTTATCCCAGGGTGGAAAATAGATTTTTGGGGGTTTCTAGAATGGGGCTTCAAGGGGCAAGATGGAGGAATCTGGGCTTGTCCATCCTTTCTCCTTCTTCTTGGCCTCCATCTTCTGCTGTGATGGTGGCACTTTCAGTTTGGTTTAGAGTAGAAGCTCACTGTCTAACATAGGTGATAGGTATTGGAAAGTCATTGTAAATATCGTACAGGTAGTTTTTAGGATAAAAAGATAACGCTGCCCTGGGGCAGGCAGAGTGCCTTAGACTGTGTTGCTGAGCGGACCTAGGCAGGACAGGAGAAAGAATTTTATAGATAAGATCCAAGAAACAACCTTGAGAGCCAGAAATGAAGAGCTCTGACTCCTTCTTCGAGCGCCGGGCTGGGAAAAGAGACTTTGGAACTTATCTCGGGCTCACTCTGACCAGCCAGAGACCCCGAGAGCATGAGTCCGTAAGACGAAATCTTGAAGGATTGGCTCCAAAACATAAATATCCTTGTTGGCCGTGTCTTCTTGACCAAGAAATCCTTCAAAGCTCTTGTAACTACAAGTCTTGCGGCCCTGTGAGCCATGCGGTGCAGATGGGAGCCCAACTCACCCTTCCTGTCTATGGAGAAGAGAAGAAAAAGCAAAGGCATCATCTGAAAAACTCAGAGGTCCGCTCTCTAGCTCCTTCCAAACTCCTTCAAATCGCCCAAAGTGTGATTTAGCTACAAATAGATGACAAGGACTCTTAGTGCTGGCTCTTGGACTCCAGAGCAGCTGCTTTAGAATCTTTCACAGAACCCTGTGTAGTTCTGTGGTGCCAGAAATGGATCATTTGAAGAAACTTTCCCAACTGACTTGCATGGAGGTTTGTTTGAAGGGTATTTGAGGAGAAAGGCTCCCGGCAGAGCTCTGGGCTTTAGCCTAGCTGTGTCCCGTGCTTATTGTGAAGTGTGCCATCAGCTGCAGGGCTTTCTGGGCTAAAACTGTCATCAAGTCACTGGGGCTTGCTCTTTTTGGCCTCTAAAAGCTGGAGCCACTTTCGGGGCAAATTTGGAGACCTCATCTCTGGGAGGATGGAGCAGCTAGGATTTTCCCAGTTGCTGGGAATGGTTCTCCAGGCCATGGCTGTAGAACGGGGCTGCCCAGCAAGTGCGGATCTGCAAGATGAGAAACAATTGTCTTGGTTTGAAAAGAGAGGTGTCTGCTAAGGAAGGAAGAAGCCTTCTCTGAAATGGAAAAGGTCAATCCCCTCCCTTCAAATGATTCTCATTTAGAAATTCAAATGCTCTCAGGGAAAGATATGGGGATAGGAACTGAGCCCACAGAGCCAGGCAGTGTTTGCTGATGCTCTGAGCCCTTCCTAAAGATCCTGTGCGGGCTGTCTCAGACACCTGGGGCCAGGGATTCCTTCCAAGCTGGGCCACTTTGGCTGGGCTGGGGGCGGCCCCGGGGCAGAAGGCAGTGTGTGCAAGGGCCCTGGGTGGCACGCTGCAGCACGGGCACCGTGCCATGGAACGGAAGCCGGTGTCCAAGGCCCCTTTGTGACACGTGGGAAATAGAAGCTTGCCCGGCTGCTGGCAACACGCAACAGGGCACAAGGGGACAGAGCGGTGCCGTGAGGAGCCCCCGCACAGCGCACTCGCTCCTGTCTGACCCGGAGCTTCTCCGCGGCGCTGTTCCTGCAGCTGAGCTCGAGGCCAGAGCACGGGACTCGCTGACCCGTGGCCTTCCTGAGGCTTCTATTCTGCAGCTGCCCTCAAGGGCAGAGCGTGGGACTTGGTGCCCCGGAGCTTTCCCAAGGCATCTCTCCTGCAAGTAGCTCCAGGCACAGACATGGAGCAGAGACCCACGAGAGTGCCCAAGCTGGCCTGGCTGGAGGAGGAGGAGGAGGAGGAAGAAGAAGGCCCTGGAGCTGCTCCAGCACAGGAGACAGAAGAGGTGGTGCCGTTCCATCCAGCGCAGGAGGGTGAGTGGCAGAGCTGGGCTGCAGGGCTGGAGCCTGTGCCAATTGGCACCATGCCATGCCATGCCATGCCATCCCCTGGGGAAATGCCCATGGACAGGAGGGAAGAGGGGCCGGGCAGACACCCCGCAGTGGCCGTGCTCCATCCCCAGGGGCCATCCCGGAGCTCTCCCTGCCTGGGCAGCGCAGGGCTGGGCTCTGTTCTCCGGCCTCTCCCGCAGCCCCTCAGCTCTGGCTGCGCTCGCTCTTTGCCAGATGCAGCCCTGGAGCACACACAAGAGCAGGAATCCAGCCGTGGCCGCTTCCGCAGAACAGCGCAGGTACCTGCAGCCACCCCCACCTGGGCTGGGCCTGCTGTCCCTGCTCAGCCCAGCACCGTGTGTGCAGCACTCCATGCAACATCCCCGGCTTCTTGCCCTTCTACAGCTCGTCTGCGACTTTATCCGGAGCATTGGGCAGGAAGAGACCAGCACCATGGGCACAGGGCTCAGAGCTCACTCAGAGCTCCTCAGTCATGATACCAGTGCCGCCCTGCTGGATTTGCTCCTGGAGAAGGCTGTTGCCAGGCCAGAACAAGTGAGCAGCCTGGGGCCAGGCTTCAATTCCCCCATGAGTCCCGTGGCTTCCCCAGCCACGCCTGCTGGTCCCTGGGAGCCTTTGAGGCCATGGCAGTGCGCTGGCAAGGGAAGCACTTCTCTGGGGACCCTGGGGACATCGCTCCCTCTGGCAGCTTTCCAAGTCTCCCCGTGCCTTCTCCAGGTGCCCGCCCTGGTGAGGTCCATTCACCGATGGCTCCTGGCCAATGATTCTGCCCAGCACAGGCTGGACAAGGCCCTGCTGAATCTCACCAGAGCACACCCGGGTGAGGCAGTGGTGACGCTCCTGCGTGTGGCCCCGTCCTGTGACAGGTATGGGGCCCACCTGCCCAGAGGGCTCAGGCCTCCCCAGCCCATCACCCTGTACCGCCTGGCCCAGGTGTCTGAGCAACAGAGAGTTCCAGGGCCCTCTGGCTGCTGCCTTTCCCAGCCCTGGCACGTCAGCCCCCGAGCCTGCTGCCATGCTCCCTTGCCGTCCTTCAGGGGCCTGTCCCCACAGGGCTGGGCTGCCTGGCTGCTGCTGGCCAGGCCCAGTGGGCAGAGGAAGAGCCGGCGGTCAGCCCGGGCCCCTAGGGATGCCCAGGCCACGGTGCTGTGTCTGACACCCCCCTGAGACAGAGCTCTAACCCTGCAGAGCTGCCATCTCCATGTGGAAGACCATCATGTGCTCGTCCAGGACTGCAGAGCCAGTGCTGCTGATCCTCCTGGATGTGCTGGGCAGCTGGCCCAAGCACAGCACGTGCACCTCCGATGGGGACAAAACGGGTGTCTTTGGCCTGGCTGTGAGTTTCTGCAAGTGGCCTTTGCTGGCCCCAAGGCCGCCTCTCCAGCAGCTCTCCATCCTCCTTCCCCCACTGCATCTCCCTGCCTCAGGCGCTGGCCTGAAACCTGGCCCAGGGGCAGCCTCAGGCCCACCAGGCCCCGTGCTCCCCCTGCCAAGGTCTCTGCGGGCCTCTCCCTGCCCTGCTCGGGCCCTGCCACACGGACACCTGGGCACTGAGCGCTGTCTCGAGGGCCTTTGTCCCTTGCAGGCAACCGTGGTGATGTGGAAGATGCTCCAGGAGCCCCATGTGCCACGTGTAGTGACGTCGTATTTCCCCCAGCTATTTGTGCATCTGCTCTTCCAATTGTTCTTCAGCACAGAAGAGATGCCAGAGGAGGTCGATGCCTTCTGGAAGGAATGCCTGCAAGAGCACAGCCTTGCCACCAGCCCCAACAGGTGCTCCATGCCAGTCCTCCTGTCCCTGCCACGTGGCCTGCCAAGGAGCCAGTGCTGCCAGGGTGACCTGGCCTTTGCTGTGCACACAGGTTTGCAGTGCAGAGCCTGAAGTCCCTGCTCTGCCGAAAGCAGTACAAGGAGGTGGTGCTGTCAGTGGAACGCAAGCGTGGCTGGGACACGCTGCTCTGTGCTGACACCCGCCACTATGCCGTGGGTCTGCTGGCCAGGTGAGACTCCCCTTCTCCCCATTGCTCCCGGCATTTGTGCCCTGTGTCCGGGCTGTCCCACACAGTCCCCGTGGCCCTGGGTCACAGGGCCTTGTCACCGAGGGACGGCCAAGCAGACTGGAAAAGGCTGGCAGGGGAGAGAGCACAGGAGGAGACACCTCCTAAAGGGCCCAGGTCCCCTTGCAGGATGGTGGTGAAAGACCAGCAGGCTCTGCCAGCCTGTCCTTGGAGAGATTTGCTCAGGTTCCTGGTCCCTTTTTTGCCCTCCTAGGGAGATGCGCCATGCTTGTCTTGGGTTGGCTTCCAGTATTGCACTCCACCTCCTCTGGCTGCTCAGCACACAGGAGCCACACTGGGATCTGCCCGCCCTGGCGTTCCTTGTGGAGGTGAGCCGGGTGTGCAGCGCTGCCTGGCTGAGCTGCCTCCCAGCTCTCTGCCCTCTGGGAGCCGCAGCCACCTGGGACGCTGCCCGCGCCCTGTGCTGCTGCTGCTGCTGCTGCTGCTGCTGCCTGGGCCCAGCCCTGTGCGGCTCCGGGCTCCTGCCGGCCGGCTCCCCCATCACTGGCCTGTGCCTTTCAGCTCCTCCAGTGCCTGGATGCCAGTGAATGTGGTGCCAGTGTTGTGAAGGTCTCTTCAAGGTACCTGCAGAGCGAGTGCAGGGAGAGGCGTCGCCTGGCGCTCAGGGCCCTGCTGGAGCTCATTGATGATCCCTCAATGGTGAGAAGGGAGCGGTGGCTGAAGCTGCACTGGGAACGCAGTCACTTGGCCTGGCCTGGGCTTGGGGCGCTGGGGCAGCTGCTCCCAGCTCTCCTGCCTCCCGCTTCAGCTGCCCACGTGCTTCGGGACAGGCCTTTGGCCTCTGGGCCCTGCGGCAGCAGGATGGCCTTTCACAGACTTGTGTTCCGCACAGGCCCAAAGAATGTGGAGCCTGACCCAAAGCCTCATGGACCTACTGTGTGACAATGATGCAGAGATAGCTGGCATGACCCTCATCACACTCAGCTTTCTATTCCTGCACAAATCACACATTCTGATGTCAACCCCCATTGCCCTGCAGCTGGCTGAGGCGCTCCTGCCACTCTTTGACCACGTAAGGCTCTGTGCCCCCAGCCACAGCCGCCGGCTGCTGCCTGGAAACTGTGTGCCCTGTGCATTTCCAGCCCTGTGCCCAGGTGGTCTGCAGGAGCCAATGCTGAGGTAGTTTTCTTTTTTTTTCCCTACAGGATAATAGCCAGGTCCAGCTGCTCTCCATCAAACTCTTCCGAGACATGATGGAGTATTTGGAAGAGAGAGAAAAGCCTTTGGAAAGCCCTGTGCAACAGAGCTTGCTTGCACTCTTCTTCCACTGCCATGATGAGAATCAGCGTGTGGCAGAGGTGAGGACTCGTGGGCTGCTGCTGTCCCCCTGGCAGGGGGCTCGGCTGCCTCCTGCCCTGCGCCTGCTGGATCGCAGCCTCCTGCAGGCCATGGCACGGGGACGCGGGTGCCGTGCCCTGGGCTGTGGGGCCATCTCCACGTCCCTGCTGCTCTCCAGGCTTCTCGGGAAGCGCTGCTTTGTGCGGCCAAGTTGATGAAGAGGAGGGATCTCAAGAAGCTGGTGAAGGAGCAGCAACTGTGCAAGTTCAGCGAGTGCCTGGTAAGGAGGGCCTTCAAGGCCCAGCCTCAGGCTGGAGAAGGCCCCTGAGGGCGGCGCTCAGTGTGCGGGCCGGGCAGCTGTGCCCCTGCCCGCTGCGGCAGCCAGAGGCCGCGCGGGCTCCTCTCCAGGCTCCCGAGGGCCCGAGCCGGGTGCCCGTGGAGCCCCGGCCCGGCGGGGCTGCGGGGCGGCACCGCGGCTCCCCGGGCAGCAGCCGGCCCGCTGCCCCCTGCCCTCGGGAGCCCTTGGCCGGCGGCTGCTGGCCGCACCTCAGGGCTGTGCGGGCAGGGGAGGCCGGGGCTGGGCGCAGGCAGCGCCCGGCTCAGGGGCTGAGCCCGCGCCAAGCCTTCCCTCCTGCCGCTCTCTGCAGCTGGCAGAGGACAGGAGCCGAGCGGCCGAGCACCTGCGCCGGGCCCTGCGCTACCTGCAGAGCCCACAGGAGCCCCTGCGAGAGGCGGCCATCAGCTTCATGGGTGAGCCACGAGCCCGCGCTCCCTCCCCGGCCCGGCCCGCCGCAGCTCGGCCCCGGCCCCGCCTGCTGCCCCGGCAGCGCCAGCCGGGCCCGGCGCCGTGGAGCCCCGCCTGGGCTGGGCATTGCTGCTGCCGCCCTCTGGCAGCCGTGCCCTGGGGCGGCAGCGTGCGCCAAGGGCCGGGCTGAGCCCTGCCGGGCCAGCAGCCCGTGTGGCCACAGCGCCGGCAGCGCCGCTGGCAGGGAGCTGTGCCGCTGCCGCCGTGACAGGCTCTGTGTTCACAGGCATGGCCGGGCGGCGCCTGAGGGGGCAGCAGCGAGAGCTGCAGCTGATCTGCGCTGGTGAGTGAGGGCAGCGGGCTGGCAGCGGGGGCTGCCGGGGGGGAGCTGCAAGCCCTGCCCCGGCTGCGGAGGGCTCTGCTCCCGTGGCCAGAGCACACTGAGCTTTCAGGGCCACGGGGGCAATTGGTGGCCCGCAGCTTCGGCCTGATCGCCTTGCTCCCTGCTCCCTCCTGGCCATGGCAAGAGCCGCCTGGCATGGCCCTTGCTGGGGGCTCTCCTCGGCTCCCCGCAGATCTGCCTCTGACCGTGGCTCTGTTGCTCTCTCTTGCAGCCCTTGAAGACAAAACAAATGACATCAGCCTCGCCGTCGGAAGCCTGGCAATTCAAACGCTCTGCATCCTCAAGTCAGGAGAGCGGGCTCCCATCTCCAGCTTCCAGTGGCTCCTAAATCACCTGCGCAGGGCATGGAAGAGACGGCCTCGTCTGCCTGCCCTGCTGCAGCTCTGTGGAGAGCTGATCCCAGAAGCTCTTTTTGCTGGGGCCACCTGAGTCAGGAGGAATTTTCTTTTACTTCAAAAATGTTTTTTTTTTTTTTTTTTTTTTCCCTTTACTATGTAAATATAGACTGTGTTCTAATACACAGACTGCCAGGATCTTTCTTTTGCTGCCCAGGGTGCGCAGGGCCTAGGGGCAGAGGGGATAAAGGGTGCTTGTGCTCAGCCAGCTGCCCAGGCGTGCAGTGGGCAAGGGGAAATGGCCAGAAGGCCCTTGGCCTTTGGTGGTTCTGCTGAAGCCTTTGTGCTGCCCACAGAGCGGCTGGGCAGGGCCGGAGCTGCGGGGATCCCTGCCAGAGCGCTGCCTGGAGATGGCCACAAGCCCTGTGCCAGGCAGGAAGCGCCATCCGTGCCCTCCTGCCCGTCTGCTGCTGGCTGCCTTGCTGAGGGCTCCCAGGTGCCTCTGCCTGGGGCTGCTCTGGAGCTGCTGTGGGGCTGCGGCGCTGCTGCCGGGCAGCTTGGCCGCGCTGGGGCAGGGCCTGAGGGGCTGGGGCGCTGGCAAGCCCTGAGCAATGGGGCTGTCAGAGGCCACAAGCAGCCCCCTGGCAGCCGCCTTCTTCCTGCCAGAGCTGACTTGCCAGGCGGATCCTGGGCACTCTGGAACTAACAGCATCAGTGTTATTAGAGAATGAAAGTGACCAAAGATGTCTAAAGTCCCACCATTTCAGAGGTGTTTGAGGGGGAATTTAGGATTTGAGGACCCATTCTGTGTGGAGTGCCCCTGTTGCTAAGAGGCAGGAATTTGATCTCACCCATCTTGTGTTGCTAAGAACTCCTCCCCTGACCCAAACCCAAACTCCAGCCCTGGGATACCCTATAAAAACCCCACGGCCCTCCGTTTGCCCTGTCTTTCGGGGGTCAGAAATGGATTCTGGAGCTTTCTGAAACCCAGACCCGTCTCGTTTGTTCCTGGCACCGGCAGCTGCAGCCTCCCTGGACACCATGAACTCTGGAGAATGGGGGCAGCCAGTGGGGACAGGTCCTGGAGTGCAAGATAAGTGTGTGTTCTGTTTGCCATCTGTCAGTGGTGGGGCAGTTATCTTCTGTTCATTGGGCAGTTTCTCTCTTCCACAACCAATCCTCCCTGTGGGGAGGTGTGTTCCATTAATAGGCCATTAATTATTAATTATCTTCTGGTATTGGGCCACTGAGTATCACTGCATGGCTGATTAAATGACATCATCCCATTGGGAGATGCTCCGCCCAGGGGGAGGAGCCAAGCATTCCTACCTGGATAGAATCTGAGATTTGGAACACTGTAGGCAGCCTTTTCCTCCTGGATTCCCAGAGGAGCAGCTGTCTTTCTTCTCCACGGGATTCCCAGAGGATCAGCCTTTTCCCACTGGATTCCCAGAGGAAGGAAGATTCCCAGGCCCATCTACAGCAGCCCTGGACCTTCAGAGGAAAACTCCACCCTTCTCCAGGATCCCTGCTCCAACAGAGCCACACCTGGCACTGCAGGAGGGCTGCAGCCACCACTGAATGGGACTGCTGCCAGCACCCTGACCCACAGGGGGTCAGGCCCTGTTCTGACTCTGTCAGTGGGGTTTTTTTCGTTTGTACTACTGCATTTATATTTTTAATTTTTCCTAAAAAAGAACTGTTATTCCTATTCCCATATCCTTGACTGAAAGCTCCTTAATTTCAAAATTATAACAATTCAGAGGGAGGGGGTTTACATTTTCCATTCCAGGGGAGGCTCCTGCCTTCCTTAGCAGACACCTGGCTTTTCAAACCAAGGCAATAACAAAGTTACTTGAACACCACAGATAGAAAATCCATTTTAATCTCTGCAAAAAGCCAATATTATGTGTCCATAACAATAAACCTCTCGCTGAGTGATGGTAGATATCAAAGCAACTTTGTTCTAAAGATATAGTTTTTATTTCTGTTGTTAATTAAGCTTAGTGAAATAGCTGCTTGTGTTAAACTGCCTGCTTGGATGGGATAACATCCAATGCACCCAGGATGAGGACACCTGTACAGATCTGCCAACTATCAGCACTCCCTGTCTGAAGTGAGCTACACTTTGGTAACATCTCATGTTTCATGCATCCAGTGGGTGACAAGATGATTTAAAATGCTAATGAAATAAACTAGAAAGATTTAAAAATGCTAATAAAATAAACAAGAAAGGTCATTTTTATTCCTCAAAATAACAACAACAACAACAACAAGTTCTGGTTTAATGAAAGGTGGAATCCATTGCTCTTAAGAGCAAAGATTCATAGCTGGAATAAAGAGTGTTCAGCCCAGCTGTTTCTACTATGAGGCCGTATTTCATCCCCCCTGAAAGTCCTTCATGTTTGCACAGAAAACTGTCCCTGCACAGCCCAATAAATTCCATCACTTCAGCTGGCCAAACAACCACTGTGGTCAAGTGGGGTCTGAGCAGCTTCCAGGATCCCAAGCAGCTTCAGAAGCTTCATTTTACACCTCCTCTTCTCCCAGTGAGTACCCAGCACCACCATCACTGTGGACCCATAGCTATGGATCACTGGCCTGGCCAGCACAGGGCTAATGTTTGCATCAGCCAGGAGGAGCTGCTCTGCCTGCCTGTCTGTCTCAGCCTCAGCCCTGAGACCCCAAATGCCTCCATTCTGGCCCAATCCTTCCTGGTGCTGAGCATAAGAACTCGTGCAGACAAGAGCAGGGAGGGAATCTCCCCAGCCGTTTATCACCTCAGCAACAAGACCTTGGTACCAGGCTGTTATCTGTAGCAGAAAGCAGCAGCAGGAAGGAGACACCAGATCACCAGCCCCAGGCCATGGCCCTGGTGCTGTCCTTACCAGTGATCAGTGTCTGCAGCTCTCCAGGAGCTCAGGGAGCAGGGATGCTCCTCACCATCTCATCTTACCCATGCACCCAAAGCCACGGCCAGCTGTGTGCTCCTGCCCACCAGCACATGCCAAGGCACAGCGTGGGATTCTTGGGGAGGTGTCCTCTGCAGGGCCAGGAGTTGGACTTGGTGATGCTTGGGGGTCCTTTCCAGCCCAGGATATTTTGTGATTCTAAGGCTTTGGCCAGCCCAGGTTTCAGCCACCTCCCTGATCCAGGTGTGATTGACCCCAAACCAGATCTTGCCTCTGTCTACCCTCCAGTGCAAGGAACATGTTGCATCTACCCCAGCCCCCTGCTTGTGTCTGATGGATCATGCTGACCTTTTCAACATATTTCTTGGAGTATTAGAAAACATTATCTGAAAAAAAACAAACAAACAAACAAAAAAAAAAAAAAAAGAAAAAAAAAAAGAAAAAACAAACCAAAAAACCAACAAACCAGCCCAAAGGAAATCAATTTGGGTAATGATGGCCTTTTGTTCCAGTTTATCCTGCACCAAACTCCACAGATGGTAACTCTGAACATTTCCCAGACCTTCACAGCAGAGCTTGGAACTGTCTCTCTGATTTCTTGGTTGTTTCATGACACATGCATTTCTCCTATATAATCCCAGTGTTTTGCTTAGAAGCCATATTATAACTGGGAATCAATCTTCTTCATTTGAACATCTAGGACAGCTTCACACATCATTTCACCATTAACTAGGATAGACTCAGCCTTGCAGATCTTTCAGGTTTCAAGCCTGGCTGTGTTGTTTCAGTTCTTTGCTGCTGCCTGTGTTTTGTGAAAAAAAAAAATTAACTAACCAGACTTTGGGACTTTCTGTTGTGGCTTGAAGAAGAACACAGGTTGTTTCATCGCTGTTGTGAGACATGTGTTACCCGGCTCATTAATTCACAACAGTTCTTGTTTTCTCTGCCTTTTTCACGCTGATGTGATACATTTGTGAAGTCCAGGGTTGTACTGCAAGTGATTAATGCTGCAGTGAAGTCTGATAAACTGAGATTCATACAAAAAACTGTGAAAAATGTAACCTCTAAAGTTCTGAAAGCTCACATTTGACAAAACCCATAAATCCCCCCAGAGGCAGTCATTATGGTGAGTTACTAACTAGATTATGCAGCTGCATTTGTCAACATTTCCCATTACGTAGAGAATAAACCTGTCAGGCTGATTTATGGCAGAGGGCTCCACAAGATGGGAACTGGCACCTGTACTGTTCTGTGGAAAACGATGAGAAATGCTGTGTCTGCTCAAGTGCTGAAAGGAAAAGGAAGGAGGGGAGATAACTGTTCTTTGAAGGCACTGATTCAGGGACAAAGACTTCAGAGAGGAGTCATGCTTACTCCCATGGGATGGCAGGAAGAGTATCCACCAACCTGTCCCAACAGCAGCAGCAGCATCAGAATGCGTTCTCCACAGGTGGAGGGAAGAGAGGAGAGAGGAGGTCTTTTGAGGGGACCAAAGTCAGTCATGGAGAAATCCTAGAAGCCTGGAATGGTTTGGGTCACAAGGAATCTGAAAAACCATCTTGTTCTAACCCCTGATGTGGGCCGTGACAAACTGAACAGCTGAATGCCTGGCTACTCAGGGGATACTCAAGGTTTTGGGTTCCATGCCTGTGCATCTACCGTGGAGCAGCTGGGTCTGCTGGGAGCAGATGGCATCCACCTGAGCTCAGAGCAGGCCAAAAGATGGGCAGATGTGGGACTGAGCAGGGCGAGGGACATCCCTGCACAGCAGCGCTCTGACAAGAGCAGCAGTGGCCTCCTCTCAGTGCCCTTCCCCGAGCAGCAGCCGCTGAACACCATGGTGGCTACACAGATGCTTTTGGCTCTGCAATCCCTTTGTGCTCAAAGGCCACGCTGGGCATTTCAGCTGGGCTGGAAGGTCTGGCTGGGCAGGGAACAGGCAAGAGGCACTGCTGGTGTGAGCTCCATGTGTTCACTGGGGACACAAGGAAGATTCTGTTCATCCAAAGAAAAACACAAGCAGCCAGTCCCTGCTAACACAGCAGTGCGACTCTGTCCAGAGCAGCTCAAATTCTCTGCCAGAACCACCCCCCTGCACCTTCTTGATCTGAAGGGGACTAGAAGTGGTTTCACTGCAGTTCTTCATTTCTGCTGTCTGAGAATGGGAAGGTTTCAGAGAAGTCTTGGATGGACTGGATCAGGGAATAGTCAAGCAAGAAAAACATCACCCAACCCCACTCACAGAAGAACAAGTCCCATTAGGAAAAGCACCTCAGGTGTTTTCATAGTTGATAATATGTATCCTACTCAACATTACTGATTATAATCTTTTCCATTTGGAACCTTATCAGAGGGGACTTCTGCCTGCTTTGTGAAGGGAGCCCCTGGGGCCCATCCCCTCCCAGAGGGGCTGCACTTGCTGCCTGCCGGGGCTTTCATTGCTGGGCCCACTGGGAGCCCCTGAGCTGGGCTGGGCACCAAGGGCAGGGCTGGCCCGGCTGTGATGCCTCTGGCCCCTGTGACACCAGGGGCAGCGTGTCACAATGGGGGCAGCTGGAAAAGGCCCCCGCAGGTAATGCTGGCCCAGCACAGCCTGGGCAAGCGGTGAGTGCGCACGTGGCGGGGCAGGGCCGGGCCAGGGCCGGGCCACAAGCGCCGCACCCGGGCCTGCATTGTCCCCCTGCACCCAGGGCCAGCCCCTGGGGCCGGCACCTTGGCCGGGGCACGGGGCTGCTGCTGCTGGCCCACTGGCACAGGCCCTGCTGCCTGCCAGCTGCCCGGGGCCCTCTGCTTCTGCCCTCACAGCCCTGCGCCTCCGGGCCTCACTTCAGCCCCCACAAGCTCCCTTGGGAGCCCCAGTGAAAGCCTTGTCTCTCTCCTCCTGCAGACCATGGCACACAGAGCAGTCCTGGCTGGGCTTGTGCTGCTCCTCTTCCTGTTCCCACTTTCCGTGGTGGACAGATTTCACGGGGATGGGCAGCCCCGTGCAGAAGAGATGAAAGCGGCCCCCCCAGAGCCAGCTGAGCCTGGCTGGGGACCCTGGCTCCTGGCTGCCTTGCGCTACCTGCACCAGCTCTGGCAAATTGCTCAGCCGCTGCTCCTGCTTTTGGGCTGGTGGCTCAGGCGCAGAAGGGCAGCCACAAGGCAGAGAGCAGCGGCCCAGAGAGCTGAGGAAAAGGCCAGAAGGAGGAAGGTGGAAAGCGAGCGGAGAAGGCGGCTCCTTAGGAAGAGATTCAAAGACATGGAGCAAATGTGCCGGGCCACGAAAGAAATAGAAAAGCAAATGGCCAGGCTGATTGGAATGAATAGGGATACAAACAGGATGCTGAAGGTAGGCAGGGCAGGCTTTTGGAGGAGCACAGGCAGTGGCTGTGTGAAGAAAAGCTTCCTGCTGGAGATGCTCTCTGGGCCGGCCAAGGCGAGCCGCACATCTTTGTGAGCAGCCGGCGCACAGAGCTGCGCTTGCTGCCCAGCACAGCCCTGCGCCGGGGCACAGGCTCCGGGCTCCTGACACACCCTGCCCCTCTGCCCTCTCTCTCCTCACGGGATCTGTAGTAACTGCATCTATTTTAACCCTTTCCCATACAGAGGCTTTGCATCTGCTCGGAGGAAAGCACCATCTGAAGGAATCGGGCCCAATGATTGGAGATTGATTCAAATTCTTAAATAGTTTTGAAATATTTAAAATGTTTTCTTTAAAAATAGTTGTCTTTAGCAGCATTTTCAAAACTTTTTATTAATATACTGTAGATTAATACTCTTGTAAGATAACATAAATATTTTAATATTATGTAGTAATAAATAATGGCACTTTTCTTTAGATTACATAGAACTTATAATTCTTCAAAATTACCAAGAATTATTGCAGCTAACCAAACCTGAAGTATACTTTCTTTTTATCTAAACCAGCAAATGTTGCTTAATCTTCATGATCCAATAATTATTTTGTGTCTTGTTTAATATTCATATATACAGTACATAGACTGTCGCTACGAATGCCTATAATCACAATTGGTTAATTTAAATTACACTCTCTGCCCTCCTGTCTTGGGAGGGTGACTTCCCTCAGGCAGCTGCAGTCCCTGTCAAGATGCAATAAAGGCAATGCCTGAACAAACGCTGTGTCTGTGAGTGTCCATGCTGGACTCAGGTGTCAGCTGTGGGGAATTCCTGACACAGGGGCACCACAGCAGCCCTTGGCCATGCAGAGGCTCCTTTCCTCCCCTGCAGCAGCTGCTCCTTTGGTGCTGTGATCCAGCCTCTGCTCTGCGCGATGCCAAATGCAAGAAAACCAGGAGTGCCACCACTCAGACTGTCACTCAGGTCCTGGCAGAGCTCAGGAGCCACCATGGCTGTGTAGGTGTGGAACCTGCAGTGGGCCATGACAGCAGGGACAGCAGGGACAGCAGGGACAGGGGGACACAGCACAGCAATCACAGCCCGGCTGCCCTGGGACAGGCCCGGCAGGCGGACAGGACACGGGGCAGGCAGGAGTCCCCATCCTCTCTGTGCCCTCCTGAGCACAGGCACATAAGGGACAGGGGCAATGGGGACACAGCCGGCCCCTCTCCTCTGGGAATATCCCACCTGCCCAGGGGCCCTGACAGAACGCAGGGGCTGAGGCTCTGCAAGGGGAACCCAAGGCTGAGCAGGAGGACCTCCAAGTTACATCTGCCCACATTCTGCATGCAAACTGCTGCGTGGAGGAGAAAACCAGAGGGGCCTTGCCACAGCAGATCCCATCTGAGGGAAGCTGTTCTCTATTCCTGCACACGGGTGTCCCATGCAACAGGGAGCACATGAATGCACTTTGACACCAGATTCTCAGCCCTGCTCAAGCGCTCTGGCACAGCAGGAGTGGCCATTCCCTAATAACACACGGGTTTGCAACTCTTGTGCAAAGCAACACAAATTGTCTCTCTCCTCCTGCAGACCATGGTGTCCAAATCAGTCCCTGCCCTGCTGGTGCTGCTCCTCTTCCACTTCCCACGGCCCGTGGTGATCAGTTGGGATGAGGATGCAGAGCTGGGCAAAGAGGGCCTGGAGCAGGCTACCCCAGAGGCACCTGAGCCTGCCTGGGGACCCCTGCTCTGGGCAGCCGTGCAGCAGGGGCCCTACTGGGCTGCTGCTGAGCTGCTCTTCCTGCCTTTCTTCCTCTGCCTCAGGCGCACAAGGGCGGCCATGAAGCAGAGAGCAGCGGCCCGGAGAGCTGAAGAAGAGGCCAGAAGGCGCAGGATGGAAATGGAGCAGAGAAGGCTTCGGGTGTCTGGGGAACATTCCCGGGTGTCTGGGGCTCTCCTGGCCCCGTTCCCAGCCCAGGTTCCCGGGGTTCAGGAGCTGCCCTGGTGCCCGGGCCCCGCGACATCGCCTGGGTGCAGTTGGAGCCCGAGGTGCAGGCGGGCGCCGCCCGCGAGGCCCTGCAGGGCTTCAGCATCACCCAGAGCAGCGCCAGGAAGATCTCCTGCGCCAAAAAGGGACCCAGTTTCCCACCCAAATCCCCTCTCTCCATCCCAAATCCTTCTTTGTGCATTCCAAATCCTTCTTCTTTCACCCCAAATCCCCTTTCCCAGCCCCCAGGGATTTTGGGGCTCCAGAGGGGTTATTGGGGTTTTTCCCAGCATTGTACCCAGGGTCTCTCTGCAGACATTGCACCTGGAGCTGCCCCAAATAAACCCCAAATGACCCCAAATTTTGGGACTGGGGGCGGGGGGGGGGGGTGGTGTGGTGATTCTAAAATTCGGGGTTTGGGGGTGTTTGACACCTCAGGGTTTCGGGATTTTTGACCCCAAACTTTGGGAATTGGGGATGTTTGACACCCCTGGGTTTGGGATTTGGGGGTTTTTGTTCCCAGGATTTGGGGTTTAAGAGGTTTTTTTTTCCCCAGGATTTGGGGATCAAGGGGTTTGACACCCAAACTATGGGGATGAGGAGGGTTGGACACCTCAGATGCTTCACACCCCAGGATTTGGGGTCAGGGGGTTTTGGCCCCAAAGTTCGGGAATTGGGGGGATTGATCCCAGGATTTGGGGGGATTTAACCCCAAAGTTGGGGGGATCAGGGGGATTTGACACCCCAGAGTTTGGGATCGGGGGGCCTTTGACCCCAAAGTTTTGGGATTGGGGGCTTTGACCCCAAACTTTGGGATCAGGGTGGTTGGACACCCCAGATATTTCAAACCCTAGAGTTGGGGATTGGGGGTTTAGACCCCAAACTTTGGGGGTTGGGGGTGTTTGACACCTCAGGATTTGGGATTTCGGGGTGTTTGACCCCAGACTTTGGGAACGGGGGTGTTAGACACCCCTAATGTTTCAAACCCCAGGATTTGGGGTCAGGGGGATTTAACCCCAACATTTGCAAATTGCAGAGTGTTTGACACCCCAGGATCTGGGATTTGGGGGGTTTAAGGCCTAAAATTTGGGGTTCGGGCTGGGGGGCAGGGGGGGAGGTTGAGATCCCAGAGTTTGGGTCTGGGGGTGTTTGGCCCCCCCCAGTGTTTGAACCCCCAGGATTTGGGGTCCGGGGGAGTTGACCCCAGGATTTGGGGTAATGTTTGACCTCACCTCGAGTTTGGGGTCGGGGTTGAGATCAGGGACATTCCCTGGAGCCAGCGGCGGGATCGGGATCGGGAACGGGATCGGGAAGCGGAACAGGAACGGGGAGGGTCCCTGAGCCAAAGCCGGACCCCAACTCCAGGGAGAGGCCCCGCCGCAGTCCCGGAATGGCCCCATCCCCACAATCCCGGAGCCCTCCCCAGGCCCAGCCCCTCCCCGGCCGCTGAACGGAGCCTCCCTCAATCCCAGCCCGCCCCGATCCGGGCCGGAGCCATCCCCAGAGCCTCCCCCATTCCCGGCCCGGACCCTTCCATCCCTTTTTGGGGCGGCTCCTGCCGCTCCCCGCCCATTTCTGGGGTTCCAAAGGGCCCCGCGGACCCTCCCCATTTTGGGGGTGTTGGGGGGGGCCCCAGGGCCACCCCGAGGGCCGAGGGGGGATCGAAAGCCCCAAACCCGAGGGGCTCCTGGGGGTGCCCAGTTCCTCCCGTCCCCAGCCCGAAACAGATCCTGGCCAATCAGAGCGCGGGGCGCTGATGACGATCCCGTTGCCGGGCAGAAACTCGGCGCACTGGCCCCGCCCGGCGATTTCCAGCGAATCAGCGCCCGGCTCGGCTGTGACTCATCGGGTGCCGGCCAGAACCCAGCGCCTCTCACAGCGCTGGCCAATCAGAGACTGCGCGGGGCCATTCCCAGCCAATCAGAGCGTTCGTCGCTGATGGCTCTCTGTGCCCAGGAGCGGAATTTGGGGCGGGGGGCGGTGACCCCGGCGATGGGGATGGGGCGTGCGGGGGCAGCTGGGGCCGCACTGGTGGCACTGGGGGCGCTGGGAGCCCCCCCGGCCGCGGGGGGAGCGGGGGGCGCGGGGAGAAGGGGGGCGGGGGGGCCCCAAATTCAACCAAAGAGGGGTCGGGACCCCCAAAGGGAGCAGGAGGGGCCTGGAACCCCCAAAACCAAGCACGGGGGAGGGGATTGGGGACTGGGGGAACGATGGGGAAGGGGCGGGAGAGCGGCGGGGAAGAAGGGGATGGGACCCCCAAATTGAGGTGGGAGGGAGCTGTGGACTGGGGGAATGCTGTGGACTGGGGGAAACCCCCATCAAATCCCATTAAAATCCCATAAAAATCCCATTAAATTCCACTCCATTCCCATTAAACACCATTAAAATCCAATAAAATACTATTAAATTCCATTAAAATCCCATGACATGTCATTAAAATCCCATAAAATTCCATTACAATCCCATCAAATTCCATTAAAAGTCCCTAAAATCCAAAGAAAATCCCATTAAATCCGATTACATTTCTATTAAACCCCATTACATTCTATTATAATCCCTCTAAATTCCTATTATAATCCATTAAAATTCCCTCAAATCCCATAAAATGATCCCAAACCCATACAGTGCCCTGAATTACCCCACATACACATTGCCCTAAAAACCCAACAATGTGAAAAATTACCCCAAATGATCCCAAATTTACCCTGAATAACCACAAAAACCCCCAAATAGCCCCAAAGGCACAAAAAGAACCCAAATCCCCCAAATGACCCCAAATCCCCCAAATCCCATAAATGGGACTGGGAGAGGGGAGGAGAGGGCAGGGAAAGGGGGAGTGGGACAAACTGGGCGAGGAAATCAAACTCTGCAGTCAGACAGAGCAGGGATTTGTGTATCCAGCGCTGGGAGCGAGGGGGATCTCTCTGGCAAAAACCCACTCGGTCTCCTTTAGCCTTCAGCTCCATTTCAAAAGTCACAATTACAACACTTCATTAGCATACTCACATTTGCATAAAGCTGTGTCCCGGTTTTACAGCCGTGTGTGGCTTCAGCGCCTGCGTCCGTTCCTCCTGTGGCGGCCCTCAGTCTTCTGGTGCTCTTTTGATGAAGGCTTCTGTCGTCCTCCTCACGCTGGAACTTTTTACCTGGACCATCAGCCCATGCCTGGCGCTCCTTGTTCTTCAGTCTAACCTGGTCTGAGCTGATTTTGCCCTTTGCAAGCTCTGTTCAAACTTGCTCTCTCGCTCTCGGTGCGTTTGTTGTGTCGCTGGCTCTGCTCTCTCTCTTGCTCTGCTGCCTCGCTGGCTTTGCCTGCATGTGAAAAATGCATGTATTTTATGATTGGCTTTTCGCAAATATTAAAATGAATATTATATGTCTGGTGTTGGAATATTTTATATATATATATATATATATATATATATATATATATATACGTATATGTATATATTATATATATCATATATATATTATATATATATAATATATATTATATATAATATGGTTATATATTATATATTATTATATATTATATATTATATATAATGAATTATGGATAATATTATATATATCTATATATAAAAATATATTATATATAATATTATATATGTTATATATAATATAATATATATTATATTATATAATAATATTACATATATAAAATATATAATGTATAATAATATATTATATATATTTTATATATTATATATTTTATATATTATACATTATATATTATATATTACTTATATTAAAAATCATATATTATATATTGTATATATAATATATTATATATATTATATATTATATATTTTATATATATATAAATATTATATGTCTGGTGTAATAATTCTCTTAAGTACTGTGTTAAATATAGTTTTAGGTTATAAAATGTTAAAATAGAAACGATGCTATGTAGGATTCTTGCTTTAAAGAAAGGACTCGCACTGAGATAGCAGCCACAGGATACCTAAATCTTTCAGAGAAAAAGAATTTATTGCCCTCTTATCAGAAGAAATGAACTTCTTCCCGCCTCGAAGGCGCTGTTAGGATTCGGAGGAAGAAGGTGGCACTGCCCAGACAGAATCCTGTGTTTGAATGGAATTTATGCATCATGGATGAAGTGTATGAATATGCAACAGGCTGTTGTTTTTAAGGATTAATCCTTTGTTAACGGGTGTCCCTTTTCCGGACTCGTGCTGCCCAGAAAAAGGTACCCAGACCTCCATAACCCTTTCTCTCTATTGTCTCATATTGTCCTAATTCAAATTGTCCAAATTATTATTACTCTAATTGTATTGCTATTTTTATAACCATTTTATTACTATGGAACTTTTACAATTTCAAAATCAAGTGATTGGCGTGTTTCACACTGCACATCTCGCTCCAGGGCTGCTTGTGCTGAACCTTTCCTTGCACAGCCCTGAGGATTCCCCCAGCCCGGGCTCCCAGCAGCTCCAGGCCCGGCCAGGAGGAGCAGCAGGGCCAGGGCTGGCCGGGCGTCCCCCCAGATGTGGCCCCCGCTGGTGGCACAGCCGGACCCTTGGGAGGCTGCCTCAGGCTTTATTGTCCACCAGCATCCCAGGAGGGAGCAGAAAATCCTCCTGCAGACGCTGATTCCGGAGGCTCCCAGCGCTTCCTTGTCTCCAGGAGCTTCTGCCAAGCCCCAGTGAAACCTTGGTGCCACATTGTTCCACAGCCTCACAACGCTCTCCTGGCTCCCGTGAGGTCCCTCTGTGTCCCGCTGCAGCCTTGGCTCCATCAGGGTCTCCTGGCTTCCATCAGGGTCTCCTGGCTTCCATCAGACTCTCCTGGCTCCATCAGAGTCTCCTGGTTTCCATCAGGCTCTCCTGGTTCCATCAGGGTCTCCTGGCTCCCATCATGGTCTCCTGGCTCCATCAGGCTCTCCTGGCTCCCAGCAGGGTCTCCTGGCTCCCATCAGGGTCTCCTGGCTCCATCAGGGTCTCCTGGCTTCCATCAGGGTCTCCTGGCTCCATCAGGCTCTCCTGGCTTCCATGATGCTCCACCCTGTCCCAAGGGGCATCCGCGGCTCAGCTTTGGAGCCCTGCAAGATCCAAAGGTTCCTCCCAAAAAACACCAGCCCAGGGACCCCCAGGATATTTGGGCTGAGCTCCCGCTGCCCAGGCACCTGCATGGAACCCAAGTGACCGCTGGGACTCCATGGAATGTCCTGGAACAAACTGTCCCTGGTCAGACAGGGGTGCCATGGAACACAGGTGCCACTGGGACACGGACACTGCCCATGGAACCGAGTGTCCATGGGGACAGAGCCGGGCCTGATGGAACACTGGAGAACATTGTCACCCCATGGAATCCATGGAACCAGGTGTCCATGGTGGCACTGGAGAACATTGTCACCCAATGGAATCCATGGAACCAGGTGTCCATGGTGACACTGGAGAACATTGTCACCCCATGGAATCCATGGAACCAGGTGTCCATGGTGACACTGGAGAACATTGTCACCCCATGGAATCCATGGAATCAGGTGTCCATGGTGACACTGGAGAACATTGTCACCCCATGGAATCCATGGAATCAGGTGTCCATGGTGGCACTGGAGAACATTGTCACCCCATGGAATCCCATGGAACCAGGTGTCCATGGTGACACTGGAGAACATTGTCACCCCATGGAATCCATGGAACCAGGTGTCCATGGTGACACTGGAGAACATTGTCACCCCATGGAATCCATGGAACCAGGTGTCCATGGTGACACTGGAGAACATTGTCACCCATGGAATCCCATGGAACCAGGTGTCCGTGGTGACAGAGCCGGGCCCAATGGAACCTACTGGAACACAGGAGAACATTGTTACCTGTTGGAACCCGGGCTGCTGAGAATTTTGGACTTTCTGAGCTGGCAGACACTGACCCCCAAGAGAACACTGCATTTGACCTGAGTCTGTGGAGAAGGCTTCCAAAATGGAATGATGGAACTGGGATTATGGGTGTGGAGTTTGAATAGAAGGGTGTAATATCACATGGTGGACAACTTGGAGTTTAAGGTTTTAGAATATAGTAATATATATAAAGCAAGATGGAGGTTTTAGGGTGGAGGCTGATCCTTCTTCTCCTTCTCCTTCTCCTTCTCCTTCTCCTTCTCCTTCTCCTTCTCCTTCTCCTTCTCCTTCTCCTTCTCCTTCTCCTTCTCCTTCTCCTTCTCCTTCTCCTTCTCCTCCTCCTCCTCCTCCTCCTCCTCCTCCTCGTCCCTTATGTTGGGCACGGGTGCTTGGTTATTGGGTTAAAAGGAAAAATAATTTAGGTGTCATTTCTTAATTGGACAGTTTATCCTCAAAAGACCTTGCAGAGAGAGAGACGGGGCTCCATTTTCACCTTGTTAGCAAAGTGCTGCAGAACTCACAGCTTGTGAGACTGTTCTAGAGACAAGAGCTAATGAACACCTGAGTCCAAACAAGAAATGCTGTCTTGGGATTTCATCCCAACCTTGGCAGAAAAGAAGCAAAAGAATTGACTCTTACCCCACGGAATCTCATGGAACCAGGTGTCCACTGTTTCACGGTGCAGCCTCAGAGAGTGGTGAGACCCTTGTGTCACCATGGAATATCCTGAAACCAGGGCTCCCTTGTGACAAACCTGGGCTTTATGAAACCAAGGACACCGCTGGGATGCAATGGAATCTCAAGGAGCCAAGGGTCAACTGTCAACACATCAGCTTCTCAGGAAACCAAGGCAAACACTGTGACACAGAGAGGGGCCCTCATGGGACCCAGGAGACCATGGTGACGCCGTGGTGGGATCTCATGGAACCAAGTGTGAATTGTTACGGGACCCAGGAGACCATGGTGACACTGTGGTGGGATCTCATGGAACCAAGTGTGAATTGTTACAGGACCCAGGAGACCATGGTGACACCGTGGTGGGATCTCATGGAACCAAGTGTGAATTGTTACAGGAGCCAGGAGACCATGGTGACACCGTGGTGGGATCTCATGGAACCAAGAGCCCAGAGTTTCACAGCTCAGCCTCATGGAGGGCTGGAGACCATGGTGTCCCAAAGGGAACACATGGAACAAAGGCTCCTTAGTGACACAGCAGGGCCTCATGGAATGCAAGAGATCATCCTGATGGAATGGGAACTCATGGATTCAAGGGTCCACTCTTTTGCTGCGTGGCCCCATGGAATGCTGGAGACCATTGTGGCACCATGGAAATGAATGGCACAAAGGCTCCACTGTGACCCCGCAGGGCCTCATAGAACCAAGGACAGTGCTGTGATACAATGGAATCTCATGGAACCAAGGTCCAGCTGTGGCAAAGCTGGGCCTCATAGAACCAAGGACACAGCTGTGATGCAATGGAATCTCTAGGATCCAAGGATCAATTGTCAACACATCAGGTTCTCATGAAACCAAGCAGAACATTGTGACACAGTGGAATCTCATGGGAGCAAGGCTCTGCTTTGATCAAGTGGGGCCTCATGGGACACAGGTGCCACTGGGACATTGTCAGGCCTGGTAGGAACAAGACACCACTGTGGCAGACCAAGGCCTCATGGAACCCTGGAGAGCCCTGGGACACAATGGAACCTGATGGAACCAAGGGCCCATTGTGACACGGCAGGGTCTCATGGAACCCCTGTGCCACTGGGACATTGCCAGGGCTGGTGCAAGCAAGGTTCCACTGTGACAAAGGCAGGCCTTGTGGCACCCAGGAGACCATTGTGGGACAATGGAATCTCATGGAAGCAAGGCCCCATTGTGACAAAGCGCGGCCTCATGGAAGCCCAGTGCCACTGGGACATCTCCAGCCTTGGAGGAAGCAAGTCTCCATTGTGACACAGCACAGCCTCAAATCACAGCAGAGCAGAGGGATGCCATGGAATCTTGGGGAACCAAGTGTCAATTCTAAACACAGCGAGGACTCCTGGAACCCAGGAGACCATTGTGATGCTGCACTTTGTCACAACGGGGCCGTGCTTCTATGAGGATCCATGGGCCCACAATGTTCTCCTGGGTTCCAGGAGGCCCCGCTGGGTCACAATGGCCCCTTGCTCCCACGAGCCACAGCACGGTCCCCGTTGCCCCTGGGTTCTGTGAGGCCCTGCTGCGTTCACAACTGACACTTGCTTCCATGAGATTCCATTGCGTCACAGTGGCCCCCATGTTTCCATGAGGTTCTGCTGTGTCACAGTGGACACTGGGTTCCACAAGAGCTGGCAATGTCCCAGTGGCACCTGTGTCCTGTGGGCCCCACTTTGCCAAAGCAGAGCCTTGGCTCCATGAGATTCCAGGCTGTCCCAATGCTCTGCTGAGTTCCACGAGGCTGTGCTGTGTCACAATGGACACTGAGTTCCACCTGCCCTGGCAATATCCAAGTGGCCCCTGGCTTCCATGAGGCCCTGTTGTGTTTGCAGGTGACACTTGGTTCCCCAAGATGTCATTGTCACGCCGCTCTCCTGGGCGCCCTGAGGCCTTGCTGTCTGTGAGACATGACCGCTACTTTAAAAATTTTAAGGGTGATTCAACCTTGAAAAAAATGACAACAAAGGACCGAAACAGGAGAAATCACAGCACTGGGAGGCCTTCCCCACCCCATGTCTATCAGCCACATGGCTCCTTCACAAATTGGCTGCTCCTCCTTTTAGACTTTTGGTGTTGCATCAGGCAATCCTAGCCCCACCCAAAGTCTGTCAGGTAACTCTTTGTGGCCGTCCATTGGTGGAGAATGCTTTCTTGCAACCTGACTGGAGAGCAGGTGTTGCCATGCCTGTCTTCCAGTGACAAACCTGCCCTCCCCAAATGCCCCAACCACCAAGGCCATTACAAGGGGAGGGGAAGAGGACTATGGGGGACAGATGACAATAACATCACTACACATCTTAACACACACATAGGATCTATCTCCTCACTGTGAGACCCAACTATGACATTACTCATCTGTAACACTGTGCAATAATGGAGCCTTGTTCCTAGCAGACCTGGCAATGTCCCAGTGGCACCTGTGTCCCATGAGGCCCCACTTGGTCAAAGCAGAGCCTTGGCTTAACAACTGACCCTGTTTCTTGAGATTCCATTTGTGAAAAACGCGTTCACTCTCCTGTGAAAATGTACAAAGTTTAATAAAGGACAATGGGAGACCAGGACCATGGAGCAAAGGTTATTATGGCCGGGTGCCTCTTGGCACTCAGCCAGGAGCACCCTGTTACCTTTGGGGATCCCCTGAAATACCTTTCCCCTTACATCAGCCTGGTGCATATTCATAGAGCCTCATGCATATCCATAAACTACTTTACATATTCCAAGAATGATTTTACATGGCCCCTCCCTGGGTCTGCCTTTTCAGAGCATGTGTGTTTCTTGGCTGTGGTTTTGGCTCCTTCTCTTTATCGCCTCCAGGTTTTGGGCCTTGTTGCACTCTGCCTTCAGACGGGGAGTGCTGATAGTTGGCAGATCTGTACAGGTGTCCTCATCCCGTGTGCATTGGATGTTATCCCATCCAAGCAGGCATTTTAACACAAGCACACTTCTATCAGCTATTTCACTACTATGTCTAAGCTCAATTAACAACAGAAATAAAAACTACATCTTTAGAATAAAGTTATTTTAACACCACACATATAAAATCCATTTTAATATTTGCAAAAAGCCAATATTATGATATTTATCTATAACAGGGTGAAGGAGCCCTGGCCCAGGCTCTGGCCATGGGGGACACGGGGACGCTGCCGTGGGGTCCCTGTCCCCCTGTGCCACCCCCAGGGCCCCGGCCCCCATCCCCGTGTCAGGCTCTGGGGTCGATCTCGTGGAACATCCTCTGGGGGAGGCTGCGGGGCCGGGGACGGGGGGACCCGGGGGGACAGGGGACCCCGCTGTGCACGAGCAGGGTTGGACTGCTCTGGGGGGAGCTGTGAGGGGGCCGGGGCAGAGTGACCTCCCCAGGGACCTCACACAGCCCCCGTGATGTCACACAGCCCCTGTGATGTCACACAGCCCCCGTGATGTCACACAGCCCCTGTGATGTCACACAGCCCCATGTGATGTCACACAATCTCTGTGATGTCACACAGCCCCCGTGATGTCACACTGTCCCTGTGATGTCACACTGCCCCTGTGATGTCACACAGCCCCTGTGATGTCACACAACCACTCTGTTAGGTCACACAACCTCCATATGATGTCATTCAGCTGCTATGTGATGTCACACAGCACATTTGTGGTGTCACAGTCACCCTGTGATGTCACAGCCTTCTCTGTGGCATCACACAGCTGCTCTGTGACTCTGTGTCACAACCCACATTGTGATGTCACAGAGCCGCCTTCTCTGATGTCACAGCTAGCTCTGTGCTGTCACAACCCCCTCAGTGCTGTCACACAGCCCACTCTGTGCTGTCACACAGCCCCTTGCTGCCATCCCAGCTGCTCTGTGGCTCTGGGACACAGCCCCAGAGGTGCTGCTGTGACACAGCCCCCGCGGGGACATCCCAGAGCCCCGGCCAGTGCTGAGCCCCTGGGAGCTCTGTCTGTGCCCTGCTCGTGTCCCTGAGGGGCCCTGGCAGTGCCCCAGCCCTGCTGGGCTGTGCACAGGAGCTGCTCCTGGCCAGAGCTGTCTCTCTGCAGCTCTGCTGCCCTTGCCAGGAGCTGCCTCTGGGCCAGGAGCCCGGCCCAGCTCAGCAGCACAGACACAGCACAAGGACTTTAATCACCCTCTGGGCCTTTGCTGCTCTTTGCATCACACCCAGTACCTCAGAGTGGGCTCAAAGACTTTTCAAGAGCTCACAGTGAGATTGAAATACTGAAGTTTCCTGTACTTTAAAGAGATCCCTGTGAGGGACAGGACTGAGAAAAAATACCCAGGTTCCAGGGAGAGCAGAACACTGGAGGCACTGATGGCAGCTGGGGACAAACAAGGCAAAGGTGTCTCTGGTGCTGAGCAAACCTGGATTTGTTTCAGGAATGTAAAGGGCCAAGGCCTGAGCCCCAGGGCCTGGCCAGGCAGATCCTGTCCCTCCCTCCTTGCTCAGGGCTCTTCCCGGGATGGGCCCTGGCATGTGGGGATGGGCAATGCCAAGGGCAGGAGCGTGGGGCGGCCCCTGCCAGGCTGCTGAGCAGGGACAAGGAGGCAATGAGGCCCCAGGCCTGCAAGGGTCACTTGTCCCCTCCTGGCTCAGGCCCAGGGCCAGCAGTCATGGCCAAAGCGCTGCCCAGGTTGGCTCTGTCAGGGCTGTCTTGCAGCTGCTGCCCATCCCTGTGCCCTGTGCAGCCCAGGCTGTCCCACGGTGTCCCTGCCCTTGCCTCTGTCCCTGCAGGCTCTGGGCATCCCCCGGCTGCCCCACCTGGCTGGGCCCTTCCTTTGCTGACAGCTCTGCCTCCTGCCTGCCCCTGCCTGCCCACACAGAGCCTGGGGCTGCTCCAGGCTCCTGCTGGGGACGTGCTGCACCACAGCCCTGCCCTGACAGGGAAATTCCTTTCTCCTGCTGCCACTCTGGGCCTCCCCAGCTGCCCTTGGCGTTGATTCTTTCTCTCTCTGGCTGTTTTCCACTAAGTCAAAAGGATCCACCATCCCTGAAATCGCTCTTTAAACACTCTCATGGCTCTGCTCCACTGTCCTCGGTCTCCACCCCACTGAGCACAGAGCTCCTTTGTCCCTATACAGTGCTCATGTTCCCAAGGCCTCCAAACCCCTTTGGACATTACTGGGCCCTCTCCAAGGTGTTTCCAAATGAAAACATTCAGCTCAGAGTCTAAAGAAATCACCAGAGGACAGGGCCAGCTCGACCTGTCTGCCCTGGCTACTTTTGTCTGGGAGCAATCCTTGGATATACAGAATTTGGGAGGCCAAATTCTAATTTTGGCCATGGTCCCTGGACAAGAAGGCTGGTTCTTTTCCATAGGAATGAAGGAACAGAGCCCCAGTGTTTCAGGGGCAGATGAGAGGTGACCACCAGAGGCCAAGGCCAGCCAGAGCTGGCAGGTTTTGTTTTGTGAGATACCCTTGCATAGAGGAAATTATTTTAGGGAGAGTACCCCTTTTGGCAATGGGCATCTGAAAAGTCAGACAGCCCTTTTCCATAGCAAGGAAAGCAGAGAGCCCCAGTGTTCCAGGAGCTGATGAGAGGCAGTCCTTGACATGCCAAGATCAGCCAGAGCTGTCAGGTGGCCCCTGGGAGGCCAAGCCAGCCAGAGCTGTTCCATGTTCCCTGGGTTCCATGGGGCCCCACAGTGTCCCAATGGTCCCTTGCTTCCATGGGGCCCTGAGGTGTCATAATGCCCCCTTGGTGACACCAGGCCCTGAAGGTTGGAATGGTCTCCATGGTTCCATCAGGCCCCACAGAGCCACAATGGTCTCTGGGTCCATGGAGCCCCTCTGTGTCACCATGGCCTCTTGGTTCCCTGGCTCCAGTGGTGCCACAATGATCCCCTTGGTTCCATGGGCTCCAGTGGGGCCACAATGATCCCCTTGGTTCCCTGGGCTCCAGTGGTGCCACAATGATCCCCTTGGTTCCCTGGGCTCCAGTGGTGCCACAATGATCCCCTTGGTTCCATGAGGTCCCCACAGTGTCCCAGGGATCTCCATGGGAAGGAAAGAACCCAGCCCCGCTGTTGCAGGCGCAGCCACCAGAGGCCAAGGCCAGCCAGCCTTAACGGTACTGGCAGGTTTTGCCTGGGAGCAACCCTTGGATATTGAGAATTTCAGAGGTGGAATCCCAATTTCAGACATGGACACTGGAGGAGAAGGATGGTTCTTTTCCATAGGAAGGAAAGCACAGAACACCGGTGGTGTCTCCGGGGCAGATGAAAGGTGGCCATCAGAGGCCAAGGCCAGCCAGACCTCTCTGTCCTGGCAGCTTTTGTCTGAAAGCAACCCTTGGATATCAGGAATTTGGGAGGTGGAACCCCAATTTCGGCCGTTTCTGCATGGATAAGAAGGACGGTTCTTTTCCATAGGAAGGAAAGCACCCAGCCCCAGTGTTTGGACAGCAGGGGAGAGGCACCCCCAGGAGCCCGAGGGCAGCCAGACCTGTCTGTCCTGGCAGCTTTCACCTGGGAGCAATCCTTGGATGTACGGAGTTTTGGAGGTGGAATCCCAGTTTTGGCCATGGTCAAGATGGGTGTTTTTGCCCATAGGAAAGTAAAGCACAAAGTCCAAGTGTTTAGGAAGAAGATGAGAGGTGGCCACCCTCAGGCCAAGCCAGCCAGCCCTGTCTCTCCTGGCACCTTTTGTCTAGGGGCTTTCCTTGGACATTGGGCATTTTGGAGGTGCAATCTCAGTTTTGGCTGTGGGTGCCTGGACAGGAAGAAGAGCTCTTTTCATAAGGAAGGAAAGCACCCAGCCCCAGTGTTTCAGAGGCAGATGAGGGCCAGCCCTCAGGAAGCCAAGGCCAGCCAGACTTGTCACTCCTGGCAGCTTTTGTCTGGGAGCTATCCTTGGATATAAGGAATTCCAGAGGCAGTTGCCCAGTTTTGGCCATGAGTGCCTGCTTGAGATGGAGGGTTTTTTCCACAAGAAATAAAAGTGATAGTGGAGCCCTGGAAAATGTTAAAAATAGTCTTTGAAAATATTGGGCTTTGTGTTTTCTCAGGTCACTGCACCTGCGTAAGCAGTATGATAAAAGATATAATTGTTAGATGTGGTGATTGTTTAGTAATTAAATATAATTATTACATAACCATAAGAAGAATCGTGAGAAACTCTGTTGGAAATTTAAAGGGGGCTATGTTTAGCTGAAATCTGTGCATACAATACAACAATATAAGTTTAATAATTACATGAAAGTTATGTAATGATAGAGTATAAAACAGGTTCACCTCGAATGTATGGTCGGAATCAGATTTGGGTGGAAACTACCCCGATTCCCAGAGCTCTTGAATAAAAAGCACCGCATATAATCGCTTCTGTGATTATGTGTTTCTGAACGCTAACATTTTGGCGACCCCGGATGAGACCCTGCGGGTGCTGCTGAGCGAGTTTCACGACTCGACCGCGCTCCAGCCGGCACCGAGGGATTCTCGGGGAGCTCGATCGGCCGCGACCGCTTCTGCCGCTCGCCACGTCCCCGGGAGAAAGGTAAGGTGCTTTTTACTTTGGTTTGGGTGCCTGCCAATGAGACGCAGCGAAAGCTACGCTTGGTTGGGCTAAAGGAATTCCTGCTGGTACAAGCCCAGGCGCCATTCCATAAGACAATCGCGAGAGCGTTGCGGGTTCGGCAATTTGTGGTATATTTGGAATGGAGAAACTGAAAGGGATTTTGGGCGCCAACACCTCTATCCCGCAAAGTTCTCCTTTGGGGTGCTTACTAGCACATTGGAAACAGGGTAATTTTGGGGAAGAATTACGTAAAGCTAAGTTGATTGATTATTGTAATACATGGTGGCCAGAATATGCCTGGGAGAATGGTGAAAAATGGCCAAAATACGGGACTCTGCAATATAACACTATTTCGCAGTTAATGTCGTTTTGTAAACAAGAAGGAAAATGGGATGAGGTTCCGTATGTTGATTTGTTTTTCTATTTACGGGCAAAGCCAGAATGGCAGGATGAATGTGGATTAATGATGGTTAAAACAACTGCAAGCAATAAGTGTGGGGTTTGTGAGGAACGTTGTTTAGAACACTTGGGGTTGAAAGAAAGCCTGAGTAGGGAAAATTATACAGATATTGATTTACAGGTAGCTCCAATAGGAACAAGAGAACCTAACCCTACCCCACCTGTTCCATCTGTCCCTATCCCACTGCCTGCTCCTACCCCACCTAGTCCTGAACCTGTCTCGTCTAGTACACCCTTCCCTCTTTATCCTCCTCTCCCATCGTCACCTGATCTCTCTTCCTCGGAAGATGAGCAAAACCTAACTGTGGCAGGAAGGAGAGAGAGAGAATCAATGATGGGGTAGCCCCCAGAACCAGGAGTCGGTCTAACCTTGCCCCAGTTATGGATAGAAAAGACATAGGCAGACAAAAACGGACTGTAATTGCCCCCTTGCAACAAAGTGTAGGAGTGGAAGGGCCAGTATTTGTAAAAGTGCCTTTCTCTCCTGCAGATTTAGTTATTTGGAAACAATCAGCCAGAATTCATAGAGAAAATCCTGATAAAATGGCATGAGTATTAAAAATGGTTATAAAAACCTCAAAATCCTGACTCAGATGACATAAATTAATATGTATATCAATACATATATATATAGTATATTAATATATCTAATATATATTTATATATAGTATATTAATATATCTAATATATATTTATATTTAGTATATTAATATATCTAATATATTAATATTAGACACTTTGATGGATTCTACTGAGAAAGAGATGGTACTTAAGGCAGACAAAGAAAGGGCAAGAGAGGACATCAGAAATGGACTCGTAACAGGGAATTGAGATGAGAATTTCCCAATTGAGCATCCAAATTGGGACCCTAATTTATTTTGCGATATGGGGAGACTACGGAAATATCAAGAGTGGATCCAAATAGGAGTTCAGAATGCTGTGCCCAAAACTATAAATTGGTCTAAACTATATGAAGTTTGGCAGGAAAAGAAGGAATCTCCCACTGCATTTTTGGAGAGGCTTAAGGAGTAGCAAGAAAATATACAGATCTCCAAATGGACACAGAACAAGCAAAGGTTCAGCTCGCTCTCATATTCTTGGGCCAGTCACAGGACGATATTCGTAGAAAATTGCAAAATTAGAAGGGGAAGAACGAAGGAATTTGGATAAGCTACTTGAGGTAGCCTGGAAGGTATATAACAATCGCGAAAGAGAAGCTAGTAAAAGGCAGCAGCAGAATCTGTTGGCAGTAATACAAGGAAAAGGGAACCCAAATTTCAGGGGATGTAACAGGAATAGTCAAAATAGGAGACCAGTCACGCAGGGGTTAAACCTAAATCAATGTGCCTATTGCAAGCGGGAGGGGCACTGGAAGAGACAATGTCCAGACTTGAACAACCAGTTTCACCAGGGCAATCAGTGCCAGCAGGTTACCAAGGGGATGGTTTTGGGGGAGTATACCAGCTGACTAGACACAGAGCCAGTAGAACAAGTTAAGGAACCTGTTATAAATAAACAATTAGGACATAAAGAGGTCAAATTTCTAATAGATACAGGAGCTACTTACTCGGTATTGAATGATCTGCAAGGACAAATTGGGGACAAGCAAACAACAATAGTCGGCGCTACAGGGAAAGAGGAAAAACGGCCATTCTTGCAACCCCTAGATTTGTGTTTTGGGAACAAAGTTATAACACACGAATTCCTATACGTATCTGAGGGTCCAATTCCGCTTGTAGGGAGAGATTTGCTAGAGAAACTTGATACGGTAATAACCTTTGAAAATGGGGAGCTTATAATGAAAATACCTGAATCAAAGACGGGACAGATATTAATGATCAAAGAAAAACCTGTTCCGTCTATCCCTAGGGAGGTAGGAGATGCAGTGATTCCCTCTGTATGGGAGACAGATATACCAGGGAAATCTAAATTGGCACAACCAGTGCATGTAGAGTTAAAAGAAGGGGCGAGGGCTGTACAAGTCAAACACTATCCCATAAAACCAGAAGCACAGCAAGGAATAGTAAAGATTATTGAGAAATTCTTGAAATACCGAATTTTAGAAGAATGTGAATCAGAATTTAATACACCAATATTTCCAGTAAAGAAGCCAAATGGTGAATATAGATTAGTGCAGGATTTGAGAGCAATAAATAAAATCACAAAGGACATTTATCCAGTGGTAACAAATCCTTACACATTGCTAACATCCGTAAAGGAGATATATAAGTGGTTTACTGAAATTGATTTAAAAGATGCCTTTTTCTGCATCCCCCCTTGACAAAGAAAGTAGGAAACTGTTTGCCTGTGAGTGGGAAAACCCAGGGAATGGGAGAAAGACCCAGCTCACCTGGACACGATATAAGAACTCGCCGACCCTATTCGGAAACCAACTGGCAAAGGAGCTGGAGATTTGGACCGAGAATGGGCAAGTACCAAGAGACCAATACCTGTTGTTGCAGTATGTTGATGATGTACTAATAGCTACAGAAGAAAAGCAACCTGTATAAAGGTAACCATTGAGATTTTAAATTCCCTGGGAATGGGAGGTTATAAAGTATCCAGAGGAAAGGCACAAATTGCCCAACAGACTGTGATCTACCTGGGATATGAAATTTCACAAGGGCAATGAAAACTAGGCACTAACCGTATCCAAGCTATTTGTGCTATTCCAGAGCCCCAGAATCTACATGAGCTGCGAGTCTTCCTCGGGATGGCAGGATGGTGTCGCCTGTGGATCATGGACTATGGACTGATTGCGAAACCCCTGTGTGAAGCTCAGAAGATGCAGCCATTCACCTGGGGCAAGCCACAGAAAGAAGCCTTCCTAAAATTAAAGGAAGCACTGACAACTGCTCCAGCATTAGGCTTACCTGATCTGTCTAAAGATTTTCAGCTGTTTGTCCATGAAAGGCTGCGCCTAGCACTAGGAGTCCTGACCCAAGGTCTGGGAAGCTGGAAAAGGCCGCTGGGCTACTTTTCCAAACAACTTGACAGCATAAGTGCCGGGTGGCCTCCATGTCTGCAGGCAGTCGCAGCCACTGTGATGCTGATACAAGAAGCCAGGAAGCTCACGATGGGAAGGCACATAGATGTCAATATACCACACTTGGTAACCACTGTCTTAGAGCAGAAGGGGGCCATTGGCTATCGCCAAGCAGGATGATGAAATTCCAGGCAGTCCTGACTGAGCAGGGTGATGTCACATTAAAAACAACTAACCTTTTGAATCCAGCTTTGTTCCCAGGTACCACAACTGAAGAAGGCCCATTAGAGCATGACTGTGTGGAGGTAATAGAGTACACCTACTCGGCAAGAGAAGACCTGAAAGACGTCCCACTAGAGCAGCCAGAGTGGGAGCTGTTTACAGATGGGAGCAGCTTCGTGGAAAACGGAACCAGATACGCTGGGTATGCGGTAACAACAGTCAGTACAGCAGTGGAGGCAAAGGCATTACCACCAAATACATCTGCCCAGAAGGCAGAACTGGTTGCTTTAACCAGGGCACTAGAATTAAGTGAAGGGAAAAGGATAAATATCTGGACTGACTCAAAATATGCTTTTGGAGTGGTGCATGTACACGGAGCACTGTGGAAAGAAAGGGGACTATTGTCCTTCTCTGGGTATGCACATTAAACATCAGGATGCAGTCCTGCAATTGATAAAAGCAGTACAAAAACCTGAACAAGTGGCAATCATACACTGCAAAGCACAGCAATCAGGAAACTCCAAAATCTGTGAGGGAAATCGAAAGGCAGACTGGGCAGCCCAACAGGTTGCTCGAGAGGTGCAAACAACAATGGCATTGATACCTTTATAGCTTAATGTATCCCAATTCAATTTGCCTCCAGAACCAAAATATTCAGTAGAAGATGAGAGACTGGCACGTTTGCTAAATGCACAAAAGAATTCAGAGGAATGGTATGTGACTGCACAAGGACAGATAGTGGTACCCCCTTGATAATGAGAGAAGTTCTACAAATTAAACATAATGAATGTCACTGGGGAGCAGAGGCATTGGTAAAATTGCTAAAGCAGAGTTTAATTTCGGTACGGATGTTAACAATGGCAAAATCAGTAATGTCAAAGTGCGATATCTGCTTGAAAAACAACCCAGTGGCTGGCAACAGGCACAGCTAGGAAGAATTCGGATAGGAATAGAGCCAGGAGACTATTGGCAGGTAGATTTTGTAGAACTGCCAAGAACTCGAGGATACAAATACCTGTTAGTGGGGGTTGACACATTCTCTGGGTGGCCAGAAGCCCTTCCCTGTCGCACCAACCAAGCAAAGGAAACAGTAAAGTGGTTACTACAGGAGATTATTCCCAGATTCAGGGTGCCCCTAGGGCATCATCAGATAGGGGGCCCCATTTCATAGCTACAGTAGTAAGAGAGGTAAGTAGATTGCTGGGGATAACTTGGGACCTCCACACACCATGGAGACCCCAGTCGAGTGGACAGGTAGAGAGGATGAATCAGACACTAGAGAGGCAAATCAGTAAAATATGCCAAGAAGCCAAATTGCAGTGGCCCCAGGCTTTGCCAATAGCACTGTTGAGGATTTGGATAAAGCCTAGGAGTGGGATGTCAGTCAGTCCTTAGGAGATATTGCATGGGAAACCATATGAATCTCCTGAGCCTAACCCTAATGTGCACGTCACAGGAAAGCAGGAAGTGTATAATTATGTTCTGTCTCTTGGGAAAACTTTAGCTCGGCTCCGGAGCATCCTCGTGCGGAATAGACCGCTGACTCTCGAGAACCCAGTTCATAACATACATCCAGGAGACGAGGTGTACATCAAGAACTGGAACGAAGAACCGCTGAAAGAAAAGTGGAGTGGAGCCCACCAGGTACTGCTGACCACCTTTACAGCAGCCAAAGTAGCCGGCGTGGACCCCTGGATTCACTACACCCGAGTGAAGAAAATCCATCCTGGATCATGGACTGTGTAAACTGTGGAACCAACAAGGCTGCAGATAAGATGTGTTTAATCACTTTGAGAATGCTATCAGTAATTGTGCCAATGTTATGGTCATTAATGTCTTTGGGATGTGGAATGCAAAAAGATCAACTAACCACTCTTCATTCTAGAATGAAGAGAGAAGTACAAGGAGAAACACAGGGGATAAAGGTTTCTAATGCAGTTTGGGCTGAGAATGTAATGATTGGATTAGTCAAAGCCTTTGCCAAAATGCAAAACACCAGTAGAATAACTGCCTGTCTGCCAATACCAAAGGCAGCAGGAGACTCAGTAAATTGGGGAATCATAACATCAAAACTACCTGAAATACAAAAGAACAAAACAATTGCATGCAAACAGGTACCCGAATCGAGGCAAGTAATCAAGGAAACTTGGGAGAAAATAGGAACATGGATGAGACCCATGGGCCAGAAAGACTGTATTCTAAGTGATGGCACACTAGGAACCCCTATGGGAGAATCAGGAGGCATCACACAATGGCAATGCTATTTGCCACACTATAAAAAGATTATAGAAAATGTTACAGAAACCACTCTGGTATGGAAGTGTGAGGCCAAGGATCAGGAAGATCAGACAGAGCCTTGGGACAGTGCATGGTCTGTGAGTATCCTTCAAAGATTCCAATGTATGGCAAACACCCCTTGGTGCATTAAGTGGGAAGGCTCCGAGAATGAAACAGATCCAGCAGTAACAAACACTGCCACCAGTAGCAGAACGAGGGCAGACCAAGTAAGTTGGTGGGCATGTAATAAAACTTAAGACTGCACTTCTGATGATGCAGAGATAAAGCCGATGCCACCCCTGGCAATAGCCCTACAAACTGGCTGTGCTTGCAGAGGGATCAAACATAAACAAGGCAGAGTGAATTATAAAGCAGTTGTAGGATGTACCAGAATTACAGTCCGAGGTCCAGGACAATTTGTATGGGCAGCAAGCGATGGCACCTGGACAACACATCTGCCTGTAGATGGGAAAGTAAAGGAAATTACTTTAGGCCTCCCAACCTCATGTCCAATTTGGAAAAAGTCCCCATTTAACGGAAAACATGAACTTGTGCAGATAAGAGCAAGACGAGAAGTTCTAGACAATGAAAATCCAGATGACACTTGGCAAGAACCCTCTAGTGGAGTGAAATTTGGGTGGGCCCGAGAGTCTTTGCTTGGTCCTACAGCAAACTATCAGAGTAGGGAGATGCTGTACAAACTTACAGGTCAGGTAGATAGACTGGCAAGAGTCACCCGGGAAGGATTTAAAGAATTAAGCCAGCACAAAAATGACTTTACAAAATCGATTAGCCTTAGATTTGTTACTCCTGAAAGAGCATGGAGTATGTGGATTTTTAAAGGGACGGGTTGGTCACTGCTGCGTTCACATCCCAAATGTAACTGCAGATGTAGAATATGACATCAATCAGTTGAAACAAAGAGAGCATGAAGCACAAGAAGAGCAAAAGGATTTGACTACGACCTGGCTAGGCAAAATCTTTAAAGGGTTAGGGTGGAATGTGAGTTCATGGATTAAATCTATCATTGAGAGTGTGATAATCTTACTAATTGTATTCTTAGCAATTTGGTTAGTTCACAGCATCTTAAAAGGAGAGATACAGAAGAAAACGTCCTGGAACCAGAAGATAATAAAGGCTCTGACACGAGATCCACCCCCACCATCTTCTGGTTCTCCAGTTCGTGACAGCATCCACGACAACGTTTACATCAACCATGGACTTGAAGAGCATCAAGAATAAATTGAGAAATAAAGGCCTATATCAAGTGAAAACATTTACACCTATAGTGAAGTGAAAATGCTTTCAAAGGGGGGAGAATGATAGTGGGGCCCTGGAAAAATGTCAAAAATAGACTCTGAAAATGTTAGGCTTTGTGCTTGCCAGATCATGTGAAATTGCACCTGCGTAAGCAGAACATGATAAATGATATAATTGTTAGATGTGATGATTGTTTAGTAATTAAATATAATTACTGTATAATCATAGGAAGAACCATGAGAAACTATGTTAGAAGTTTGAGGGGGGCCACAAGGAGCCCATGCTTGGCTGAAATCTATGTATACAATAGAACAATTGAAGTTTAATCATTAACATGAAAGTTATATAATGATAGAATATAAAAACATGTTCATCCCGAACCCATGTCGGAGTCAGATTTGGGTTGGTACCCCTGACACCCAGAGCTCTTCAATAAAAGCACCTGCATATAATCATTCTGGTGATTATGTGTTTCTGAACGCTAATATACCCAGTAAAGTGTTAAACCCTTCCCAGCTGCTGTGCATGAGGCTCTATGAATATGCACCAGGCTGATGTAAGGGGAAAGGTATTTCAGGGGATCCCTGAAGGTAACAGGGTGCTCCTGGCTGAGTGCCAAGATGCACCCAGTTTACATCTTCCAAGAACTGTTTAGCATGGCTCTGCCCTGGATCTGCCTTTTTAGAGCATGCAGATTCCTTGGCTGTGGTTTTAGTCCATTCTCTTTATCACCTCCAGGTTTTGGGCCTTGGTGCACTCTGCCTTCAGACGGGGAGTGCTGATAGTTGGCAGATCTGTACAGGTGTCCTCATCCTGGGTGCATTGGATGTTATCCCACCCAAGCAGGCAGTTTAACACAAGCAGCTATTTCACTGAGCTTAATTAACAACAGAAATAAAAACTATAGAACAAAGCTACTTTAAAAAACAGTCCCAGCCCATATTTGCTCCCAGTCTGTGTGGTCCTGATCCATATGGTCCCAGTCCCTGGGATCCCAGTCCATACAGTCCCAGTCCATATTTGATCCCACTTCAGGCTATCCTGGTCTGGAGGGTTCTGATCCACAGGATCCCCATCCATGTGATCCCCGTCCATGTGATCCCAGTCCATATTTGATCCCAGCCCATATTTGATCCCAGCCCATCTTAGATCCCAGTCTGTGGGGTCCCGCACACACTCCCTGGGTCTGGAATTCCAGTTCCCAGCCAGGAAAAAATGTTCCTGCCCTTGAACTTCCTTCCTATCCCCTCAACAAATTGCAATAAAACTATAAACAAAGAAATAATAATTGAAATTAAATAAATTATAATAAAAATAAAATATAAAAATCTCAACTCTTCTTTACAATGATTCAACTCCAACAATGATTTAACTCCAACCAACAATAACTATTACTATAATATTACCAATGCATATAAATAAACAAATTATATATCAGGAAATACCTTTTGAAAATTTTAACTCGATGACTAATGTACTTTAGATAAAAAATATGTAAAGAAACTACCATGCAATCTAACACATCTTAGTTAAACAATTCATATTACAAATATACTAAACACAAGACCAAACACCACTACAATTTCTCAGACATTTCAACCAAACAATTAAACTTTAATAACATCCTTAAGTACTCTTGAAAAATTAAAATTATTTTTAAAACATTAATTGTGTGCAGGTGGTTTTATTTTGATATTGGTTTTTGGATTGTTTGGGTTAGATGATTTAAAAATGGGATTTTTATAGGAATTGAATCAGCTGAGAAGGTGGCACTCGGCAAACAGAACTGACTGAAAATGAACGGGACAGAAATCAGTAACTCTGAAAGTTTTATTTGCTATCAAATACATCCCACACACCCAGCCCCACACAATCCCCATCCCATTGCTCCAAATTGGGATCCCACTTCTACCAATCTCCTTCCAACTCCATCTCAACTTGACAGCTGCGCAATGGAGTGAGTTTGGCCTGGGATTGAGTTTTTGGAGGAAGGAACAAGCAATCTGAGGTGGAATTGAGCCCTTTCGGGTTAAAATTCAGTTATTTTCAGTGGAATTTGAGTAGTTTTGAGGTGACTGTTCCATCCCAATGGACTTTTGGAGGACAGAGAGATGGCGAAGAGAAAAAAATTCAGGCCAAACCAAAGGAGAAGCAGCCAGGCGTGTTCCCAACATGGATCACAGGGAATGTGAGTGACCAGGGCTGTGCCCAAAGTGCCTCCTCCAGTGGGGGATGGAGCTGCAGCAGCGCACGAAGCTCTTCCCGCACTCGGGGCACTCGCAGGGCTTCCCTTACCGGTGCCTCCGTTGGTGTTGGGTCAAGTGAGAGCTCCTGGAGAAGCTCTTCCCACACTGGGGACACTCGTAGGGCCTCTCCCCTGTGTGGATGCGCCGGTGCCTGACGAGGTGGGAGTTGTACTTGAATCCCTTCCCACAGTCGGGGCATTGGAATGGCCTCTCATCTGTGTGACTCTGATAGTGCAGGAGGAGAGTGGAGCTGGTCTGAAACCTCTTCCTGCATTTATCACACTCGTAGGGCCTCTCCCCAGTGTGGATGCGCCGGTGGGTGACGAGGGCGGAGTTACGCTTGAATCCCTTCCCACAGTCAGGGCATTGGAAGGGCCTCTCCTCTGTGTGACTCTGATAGTGTAGGAGAAGATGGGACCTGGTCTGAAACCTCTTCCCACACTTGGAGCACTCATAGGGCCTCTCCCCAGTGTGGGTCCTCTGGTGGCTGATCAGGCTGGAGCTCTGGCTGAAGCTCTTCCCACACTCCCCACACTCGTAGGGCCGTTCCCCAGTGTGGGTCCTCTGGTGCCTGATCAGGTTGGAGCTCTGGCTGAAGCTCTTCCCACACTCCCCACACTCGTAGGGCCGTTCCCCAGTGTGGATCCTCTGGTGGCTGATCAGGTTGGAGCTCTGGCTGAAGCTCTTCCCACACTCCCCACACTCGTAGGGCCGTTCCCCAGTGTGGATCCTCTGGTGGCTGATCAGGTGGCAGTTCCACCTGAAGCTCTTCCCACACTCCACGCACGTGTGGGGCTTCTCCCCATCATGGAGCTGCTCATGGAGCACCAGCTCCGAGCTCTGGCTCCATCTCCGGCCGCCTTCCCGGCCCAGGCTGGCTCTTTCCCCCTCACGTCCCCGCCATCTGCGTTTGCAGCCCCTCCTCGTGCGGCATCTCCGGGCCTTTTCCTCCCCGTTGGCTTCCTGCGCCGTGGAGCCGCTCAAAACGGCCTCTGCCACCAGGTTCTGCCGCGGGCATTTGTCCTCCCTGCTCTCCATGCTCAGCTCCTGCTCTGGGCGAGGAAGGACAAGGACAGCATGGGATTTGCCTCCGTGCCACAGGCAAGGGCAACGAGATCCCCCCAGGGCTGTGCTGCAGCCGGGGGCCCTGCTGGGCTGGGAGATGGAGCAGCACAGAGGGGAAAGGGGCATTCATCGCCAGCTCGCGGCTGTGCACACATCACAAACAGGACTGGACTGCTAGGAACGCGTCTTGAGCTGTTTTATTTTTCAGCATCAGTCTCATTTCTTGGTTATGCCAATGGGAAGATGCCAGCAGCTCACATCCCAGGTAGCAGAAAAAAACCTTAATGTTAAAACTTACTTTAAAAGGTTTTTCACCAATCACACAAAGCAAAAGCATATTGACAGTGGTTCCATCCAAGCACTATTGGTTAAAACCATGCTCCATTACTTCAAACACAATACCTATTTGTAAGCCTTAAAACACGATGAACAGAGCTCCATTATTAAGCTTGGAACTTCCTGATATCTTGCTATATATACTTTTCTGCAGGTTAGGGAGTTAGTATAGATAAGTGTTAATGCACAGACCGTTGTTCTAATGCTCCTTACTTTCTACTTCTTTTATAATTTTTTTGCTGACCAATCTTATGGCTGCTGCAAAGCTATAATCACAGTTCTCCTGTCTCTGAGGCTTGTCTTTTGAAGCTTTCCCAAAACCCTCTAAATTTAAGCATTCCAGAGACACTGACTTCCTCCTCACCTGCTTCAGTGCCCTGGAGCATCTTCCTCTTCCTCACAGCCTCCCAGGGGTTGGCAATGGGAAATCCTGGTTTGGAGAAAACAAGGGATGAGCACATTGAGTTTCAACGTCCCTCTGCCCAAGTCCATCTCTACAAGTCACCGGCCATCTGGGCTCCAGTAAACCCTCCCAAACACCAAGATGCAGCCCTGAAAAAGCCTCCCAGGAGTTCCCCGTCCCTGGTCCCTCCCCTTTGGTGTTCAGGGGTTCTACCCTGTCCCAGCTGCTGGGGTCACGCTTGGATTGGGGGTCCCCCTTCTCCTGGGTGCCCGCCCTGCCCAGGCTGCTGGCAGTGCCAGCAATGCCAAAAAGCTCCCCCCTCTTGGCTCTCCCCATTTCGGGATGCCGGGGCTGTTTGGGCTCCCGGGCTCCCTTCTCCCCTCATTCTCTGCTCTGGGCTGCAGCGGCTCCAAGGAGTCCCCCCTGCCCCTCTCCAGGCTCTTGAGGCTCCCGCCAATGGCGGCGCTCCCCCCTCTCTGGCCTCCCCACTTTGGCCTCCTGGGGCACACAGGGCTCTGCTCCTCCAGGCTGCCTCTGCCGGCAGCCGCCACCGCCACCCCCCGATGTCCCCCCGAGGGGCCTTTTCCGCTCACCCTTGGACTTCTTCATTCTCCAAACATCCCCCCAAAAACCCAACCCAGGGACCCCCCGGGATATCCGGGCTGGGCTCCCCCTCCCCGCTCACCGGAGCCATGGGGGGGGCGATGATCCCACAAGTGGGGGCTGCGAATTCAGGCAGGGATCGAGACCGCGTGGCTCCCGCAGCTCAGCCTTGATCCGCCCTGGTCCCTCCTCTTCCTCTTCCTCCCGCTCCTCCTCTGTCCTATCTCCACCTCCCTCTCCTCCTCCCCCTAACCCCGCCTCCTTCACTGCTCTTTCTCCTCCCGCTCCTCCTCTTCCATCCCCCCTCCTCCTCCTCCCCTGTCTTATCCCCACCTCCTGCTCCTCTTCCATCCCGCCCCTTCCATTCCTCCCCCTCCTCCTCCCCCCTAACCCCGCCTCCTCCTCCCCCTCCATCCCTGCCCTTCCCTCCCTCCTCCTCCTCCCCCAGCAGCAGCCACACCCTCGGTGCCCCGTTCCCGCAGCCCTCGCAGCCCGCGGCAGCAGCGGCCATGGAGCCGGGCCAGGTCGGCATGGGCAGCGCGGGGCTCTCGGCTGCTCCCAGCCGCTGCGGGCGGGGGGAACCCGGCCCGGGCCAAAGGAGAGGCAAACTGGGAAAACTGGGGGCAGATCACAAAGCTAAGAATGCAGCAGAAAATGGAGCTGAAAGAGTTTCTTTAATATTAACTCCAAACGAGGAAAAACTGGAAATTCCAAAGTTTAGGGAAGCCAAGAAAAAAGAATTAAACAAGATAGGAAATGAACAAGATAAATCAGGGAAATAGAAACTTCTACATGGAAGACAATTACTTAATAAAATGTGCTTACTAGGAAAATATCAGAAGACGTGCATCAGAAACCCCACTGGCATACTCAAGCTTTGTGTGATCATTTTTTAAGGAATTTTGGGTGCACTGGGATTTTTGGTGTAGCAAAGCAAGTCACTGAAAGATGCTTAATTTGCCAAAGGATAAATAAAAAGGTGATGACAAAAACAACATTAGGAGGTCATGAGTTAGCTCGTCGACCATTTCAAAATATCCAAGCAGAAGTTTAGATTTGTTAGGTTCTGGATTTATTTGGAAAAAAACCCATTTAATCTAGAAGAAAGAGAAGATGCCATATGTTAGACAGGAGATTTTAGGAGAATAAAAATCTTTGAAGTATCAGAAACAGCCGAGGAAAAAACCAAGAAAATAAAAAGGGGAAATGAAAGGGAGGGGAACAAGAGGAAAAGTCAGAAAGAGAGTGGGATCCTCTGCAGCTCTTGTCCCCTCCGTTGGCGGCCGAGGCGCCTGTCCCGGGTCCCGGCTCGCTGCCCGCCTCAGCTCCGCCTGCCCCGGTTTCCATCCCAGGTGCGGGCTCACTGCCCAGGGCAGCTCCACCTGCCCCGGCGCTGGCGGTGAATTTGTGTGCCCTGGCCCCACTGCCCGGCCCGCGGCCGCTCTGCCGGCCATGCTGGGCAAGATGGGGTTGCTCTGTCCTGCCGCGTGGGCCGAGGTCACCGCGCCGACCGCACCGAGGGCGGGTCCCAGCCATCCCATCCCCGGCTGCCCTGCCCGTGCCAGCTGCGCTGGGCAGCGCCGCTGCTTCTGCCGGGGTCTCCCACCTGCCTTTTCTCTGCCGGGAGCTGCCGGATCAGCCGCCAGAAGCCATGTGGGGGCTGCCCACGCTCCGGCTCGGCCTCCACGGGAAGATCCCCCTCTGGCGATTCCGGCAGCAGACCCTGCCCACACTCCGACCGAGCCTCGGCGGGATATCCTCCCCTGACCCCTCCTGCTCTGAGTTACGTCCCCTTGGTAACCACAGCTCCGGCTGTTCAGGGAAAATCCCTCTCTCTACAGGAAGCACCTTATCGAAACACTAGGAGCTCAGTTAAAAGGCAGCCCTCTCCAAATTCTTTCTCAAAACACGGGAGAAAGGCTACAGAAGGTAAAAAAGTGAAAGAGTTAGATGAAGGGATTGCTCTATTGCCGTTAAGAGAGGTTCCCATGGCAGGGATGCGCTGCCCCGCCCCGCGGGAGCCACCGGCGCCCCTGCCGGCCGTGCCCGGAACTGCACCCAAGGGGAAAGCGCCGCGGCCGAAAGGCCGGGACCGGCTCCGGGCTCTGTTTGTTGTCACTGCCGGAGCTGTTGATACACACTACTATTATTATATTATACACACTAGTAAAGAACCGTTATTCCTAATCCCATATCTTTGCCTGAGAGCCCCTTGATTTCACTATCCTAAAAATTAAGAGGGAGGGGGTTTGCATTCTCCATTCCAAGAGAGGCTTTTTCTGCCTTCCCAAGCAGACACTGTCTTGTAAAGCAAGACAAGCACCCACAGGCACTGAGGGGGGCTGCAGGAGGGGCAGAAGAAGGCCCTGCAGCACTTGGGCACAAAGGCCCAGCAGGTGAATGCAAGAAGGGAGCAGCAAAAGGCCAAGCTGAAGGCAAAGGCCAGGGCAGAGCTCCTACAGCCCCTGAGGGATCAGCCCCAGGGCCCAAGGGGGCCCCAGCACCCAGGGCACGGCTCGGCCACAAGCACCCGGCAGAGGCATTGCCCTCCTCGGCAGGGCACAGCCCACCCAAACAGCCCCTGGCAAGGAATCAGGGCTCCAGCTGCAGGGCACAAGGACACTGCAAGCAGAGACAGCAGCACCCTCAGGACCAGCAAGTCCAGCCCGTGATGGACATGGATTGGCAGGGCTGTCACAGCTCCCATCACACCAGGGACCCTCCACACTGGAGCCCTTGAGAACATTCAGCTCGGTCTGCATTGAGAGGAGGCATTTCCTGATGGACACAGGGGCCTCTCAATCTGCTCTGAATCTTAGACCTAAAGGGGAAAATAGTACAGGAATATTTTAATTTTTAAGGGAATGAGTGGGAAAGATGAGCAGGTATGATTTGTTCAACCACTATTAGAAGCTGTGGGGGATAGGTTTGAAATAAATGAATTTCTTTTTCTTCTTCCTGTGATTGTAATTAACTAGGAAGGAGGTTGAGAGCTGGATTTTAATACTGTAAAAAGGGATACAGAGGCTAGTTCTGTTGTACCTCTGTGTCAAAAGTCTGACAAGGCCTATGCTGAAGTGAACCCAGAAGTGTGGGCAGCCCCAGGGAAATACAGAAAATTAGATATGGAGCCTCTACAAATTAAAGCAACCAGGACAAGCAATACCCTGTTCCAAGAGAGGGAAGGAAGGGCTCACAGCCTGGTATTGAGTCCCTGTTAAAGGCAGGGCTTTTGGAGCCAAGGATGTCTCCCTGCAACACTCCTATCTTGCCAGTCAACAAACTGGAGGGATGGACCCAAGGAGGAAACACAGAATTTTCAAGTGTTAAAATTAAGATTAACTGAGGCGAGTGGCCTGGGCCTTCCAGACAGGGAAAAAGAATTTGAATTATAGGTGGACGTTAAACAGGGTCTTGCCAAAGGAATTCTTGTGCTAAAATGTTTAACCCAGTGGCCAGAGAGCAGCCTCATTGTCTGCAGAATTGTGCAGCCACAGCTTCCGTGGGAGCAGAGGCCTGAAAACTGATGACAACAGGAGGATCTCCTAGAGTTCAAGTCTGGCATCAAGTTAAAGCTTTGACAACCAAAAGAGCCTCTAAATGGATGAGCAGGGCTCGGTTATTACAGTATGAAACTTGTTCAGTGGCACAGGAGGATTCAGAACTGAGGACAGGGCAAGGGTTTAACCCAGCCTCCTGTTTGAACAGCCTGGAGAGGGGCTGGCAAGGAACCCAGGACTGCACTCAAGGGACAGAGCTCCCGAGCCAGGCTGGGAGAGATTGATGGGACATTCCCTGGCCTGAGGGAGACAATGTGTTTGTGGATGGCTCTGCAAGGGCAGCAGAAGGGAAAAGAGCTACAAGACAGGCTGTTATTAAGGAAGGGGAATCAGACAAAGCGCAGGTCACCGGCCCATGCTCAGCTCAACCCGCGGAGCTGTGGGTGCTTGTAAGAGCCTGGCACTGAAATGCCCTGAGCAGGAAGGCTTCAAAATCTTCTGGTGACACCATGGCACCTAACAGGGGGGCAAAAGCAATTCTGACTGCTTCAGCAAGCACTGGATCACTTATTAACCTATTTCTAAAAGAAATAATTCAAAGATAATGGATTGTGGAAGCAATAGATTCAGATGGGGAACTCATTTTACAGGAAAGACCCTTCAGGGGGTTATGGCAGCTTTAGGAATACAATGGGACCTCCATAACCCCTGGCAAGCCCAGAGCTCGGGTTGGGTAGAAAGAATGAATGGGGAAATAAAGAAACACCTTTGGAAGCCGGAGATGGAAACCAAGATGCCATGGGTACAGCTTTTGCCATTGGCCTTGGCAAGAAAAAGAGCCAGACCGAAGGCAGATATTCAATTATCTCCCTTGGAATTCATGTCTGGAATTCCTTACCTGGGCAATTCTCCACCTAGTGCAGGGTGGAAATAAGGGATGTAAATTTAAGGCAGGCTGTAGCCAGGATCCTGTCTCCTGTGGAATCTCTGCCGCAGGAAGCTGGGCTGGCACAGAGCCTGCCCTGGGACTTTGCTGTTGCCAACACCCAGCCAGGCCATCGGCTCCTGCCTAAGGAGTGCAAAGCAGCACCACTGGTGGCCAAGGGGCCCACGCCAAGTGTCCCTGAGGCCAGAAACAGCCGCCAGCACAGCTGAGCACGGGGGGACCCCTCAGCCTGGCCTCAGGGGCTCTGAAGCCCCGGAGATTTGCACTTCCCGCCTGCAGCAGGACCATGGGAGCCGCCCCTGAGCCTGCCCTGAAGGCAACGCAGCAGCAGCCAGGGCTCCACAGCGGGCCAAGCCCCTGGGCCTGCCCACAGATCCTCTGCTCAAACCCTCGGGAATCCTGGCCACCCTCCCCTGGCACCTCCAGCCACTGCGGCCAAGCCTCGCTGCCGCTGCTGCAGCTCCAGCGCTGGCTGGGCCTGCACTGCCACAGCTGCTGGGGAGCACCGCGGCACAATTCCACCCTGGGGCTCACTCACACCCACACTCTGGGCTGCCTGCGACTGCACTGCTGCAAAATGTACCCATCCTGCTTCTTTTAAATCTTCTTTCTCTGCTCAGAAAGGTTTCTCTACTCAAAGGTTTGCCTTTGGGAAAGAAATTTTAAAGGTTTTATTTAAGGGGTTCCCAGTCTGTTCGGATGTTAAACTCATCTCCACCTCTCAATGGAGATGAGTTTAACATCCGAACAGACTGGGAATAGCCCAAAAGACACCCACAGAGATAAGGACCAGCAACAAAACATCAACGCCCCGCAGCAAACAGCAACCAACAGCTACCCCAGACACTGCCCCGGCACAGCTGGAGACACCTGGTCTGGAAAAGGCTGAGAAGGAAATCCAGGAGTGTGGGCGGAATTCACAGCAGAGGGGAAGAAATCCGAGTCTAATAGGAAACCAAATACTAAAAACTTACACGACTTGGAAGCAATGAACATTAAAGCAGTGGATTTAGATTGGTTCAGACTACGTAAAGTTTAGGAAAAATCGGGTAAAACTGACATGTCATGGAATGATTTTTTCTGCACAGCCGGGCTATGTGTGGATGAAAGTATTTCTGTTGCACATCCTGGCCAGAACCAAGCAATGCCTTGACTCTCTCACACGAAAGAGATTCTTGGAGAGTTTTTGTTTTCCCTACAGTTTCAGTGATAAGATTACAACATGAGAAACATTTTTAATAATAATCCTACTTTATATTGTCAGGTAGGTTTGGGACAGAAGGGTGAGAATCAATTTTTGGTCAGGGTTTTTCCATGTTCGCCTTTATGTTGCATTTTGCAAAATTGAAGAGCTTTAACCATGATACTTTTAACTCTTAAATAGTTAATACTTTTTTTAAAAAAAGCAGATTCCGGGGGCCACCTGTGACTCACCAGATGGCAGCCCTGGAAGAGAAGCTTTGGTTCTAGTCAGCCAGGAGAGGAGCTTTAGGAATGCAAATGAACCCTGCTGGGCAAAGCCTGGCCAATGTACCTGGGTCTCTTGCCTGGGGCAGGAATTGGGCTGGTTCCCCCTGCCCCTCACCCCGAGCTCTGCCTGCTTGCCCTGATGGAATTTGCACAGCTCAAGGCAGAGCCCGGGGTGAGGATATCTGACCCTGCAACAGAAACGGGTGAAGCTGCAAAGGGAAACAGCAAATGGAGAATGTTGGGAAAACTTCACTATAAATAAATGGGGGGGAATCATCCCTCTGCCCACTCCAACGTGTGCTGTCACTGTCTATGTTATATAGGGTGGATTAGAGCACTGAGATGTTCTTGCTACCACAAGTTCTGGGAAATCAGTTGGGAATCCAAGTATTTGATGATTTAATTAGAGAAAAATGGTCAATTGATGCAGCCCTGGCTGGAGAGAGCGGCCAAAAATGGGGAGAAGATGAACGGCCAGCAGAACAAATCCTACAACACCATGGACCAGCCCCTGGGAACCCGAACCAATTCATATCAGGAGCCACAGAACCCATTTCTCATTTCAATGGCACCATTAGATTACAAGCTGGCCTCGGAATAACCACCCAGACAGCTCCAGCTCCTGACCTTCCTGCTGAGCAATCCACTGAAATGAGGAACACAACATTTCACCATGGGATGGGATCAGATCATCTGTTAGCAGAGAAAAGAGGAGTTTGTGGAAAATCAAATGACTCAAACTGGTCTTGGCAAATAGAGACAAAGCCAAAGTGGTGAAACAGATAACAAAGGAAACAAAAAAGCAGCTCATGTACCAGTCCAAACGTGGAAAGGATGGGAATGGGACATGGTTTTGTGGTTCCCTGGCAGACCATGGGTTAAACGAATGCTGCTTCTGCTCTGATGTGCTACAGCACCTCTCACCTTTTTACCATGCTCCACACCTTGAGAGTGCAGCTCATTCAGCAGCTGAGCGAGGGGCCAGGGACTTGTAGATAAGGAAGTAACGGGCGAAACCACCAGCTTCAATAAATGTTATTAATTAACATGGACTGCGGCTCGCAGAATGTCCCGCTAAATTCCTGAACGTCGAGAACAAAAAAGACTTAACAGAGCCGTGAATATCGGCTGTTCTACAAAAGTGGGGGTGCACATTAACGAGGACGTGCAGTTGGCAGATGGGGAGGTCTGAACCTTCCAAGTACCTCAGCCAGTGGGCAAAGGGAGAGGGAGATGAGCCGGGAAAATGAGGATAAAAAGGAGGCTGCGAACTACAACAATGGCAGCGAGCGCACGGCAAATGCGCCACGGCCTCTCCCTCTGCTCAGCAATAAAGTCACTTGTACAGGACTCCTCTGTCTCCTCGGGGCACGGAAACCTCCGGCCACGTGAATTTCCCCGCACAGCCGCGGGCACGGGGCAGCCGCCCCTGTGCCAGCCACAGGAACCGGGCCGAGCCAGCGCTGCTCCGGCAGCGGCTCCTGCCGAGGCAGCGGCCGCAAGGAGACCGCGGGCAGCCGCTCCCGCAGCGCCCTCACGGCAGCGGCACCACGGGCCGGACACGGCACAAGGAACCCGCCCGAGCCCCCTGCCGCCCCCGAGGCCCGCAGCGAGCCCCGAGCCCCCGCACAACCCAGCGCGGCTCCCACCTGCGCTGCGGCCGCCTCCCAGCTCCGCCGCCGCCTCACCGGTGGCTCCCGGTCACTCCCAGTATGGTCCAAATCACTCCCGGTGGGATCCCAGTTGCCCCCGACACGGTCCCAGCGGCTCCCAGTCATGCCCTGTATGGTTCCTTTCACTCTCAGTCCCTCTCAGTAAGAGCCCAGTGTGGCCCCAGGCACTTCCAGGATGAGCCCGGTCACACCTTACCCGATGCCATTTGCCCCCGCTGTGGTCCCAGTTGCTGCCAGTATAAGTCCAGTCACCTCCAGTTTGATCCCAGTTACTCCCAGACACTCCCAGTACTATGCCAGTCACTCCAAGTGTCACCCCATCAGTCCCAGTATGATCCCAGTATGACCCCAGCATGGGGCAGCTGCTCCCAGTATGATCCCAGTTGCTCCCTGCATTATTCCAGTTTCTCTTCTTCACCCCTACTACAGATCTGATCACTCCCAGTATGATTCCAGTCAGTCCCAGGATGATCCAAACCATTCCCAGTCCCTCCCAGTCCGATCTCAATTGTCCCCTGCATGTTCCCAGTAGCCCTCAGTGTGGTCCCAGTATATCCCAGTATGATCTCTGCTGCCTCAGTTCTGCTCCCAGTGGGTTCTTTTCCCAGTCTGTCCCAGTCCATTCCAGTCTGTCCCAGTCTCTCTCCAGCAGCTGCTGCCCACCCCCCCCTCCCAACCCCATTCCCGAGCACTGGGACCCCCCCCTGCACCCCCTTATCCTGCACCAACACCCCCCTGCACCCCCTTTCCCGGGTATCCTCCTCTCCCAGCCTCTGGATCCCCCATTTCCGTGAGCCCAGGGAGCCCCGGGCCCCCATTCCCGGCCAGCCCGGGGCACCTCAGCCCCAGCCTCCCTTTGCTGGGAAACCCGGCCTGGGCACGGGGCTCTGCGGCCGCTCTGGGATTTATGATCCCCCAAAGGAAAGGGAGAGAACAGCAGAGAGAGAGCGAGAGAGAAGGAGATTGGGAATCAGGGATTGGGTCCCAGCGCCCAGCCCTGCTCCGCCGGGGGTGGGACCCGCACCCGCAGGAAAAATTGGCTCCGCTGCTCCCGCTGCTTGCCCGGCTTTGGGCCGAGCCCAGCGGGGTCCGGGCAGAGTTTGAGCGCAGGGCCGGGAGTTCAGCAGAGCCCGGCCCGGGGGTCCCGCAGGGCGCGGCCCTGGAGGGTCCCAGACGGATCCCCGAGGGATCCAGAGGGGTGCCAGGAGGGGATCCAGGTGAATTCCCTGGAATTCGCCCTTTCCCCGTCCCCCCGCGCTCCCTCGGGCACTTTCGCTTTCGCGTCTCTGCAGCCGCGATCGGGGACGGCTGCGATGGCCCCAGCGCTGGGGCTGGGGGTGCTCCGGGGGCTCCTGGGGGACCCGGGGGCCGCGACCAAAGGTGAGTGGGACCCCCCGAAACCGGGACCCCCCTGAACCGCAATTCCCGGGCACCGGGACCCCCTTGATCTTCCATTCCCGGGCAGGGGAACCCTCCTGAACCCCCATTTTGGGTCATGTCACCCCCCCTCACTCCACTTCCCCAGCACCGGGACCCCCCTGTACCCCCTCATCTGGCACCGAGATCCCCTGAACCCCCATTTCTGTTCACCGGGACCCCCCTGAACCGCAATTCCTGGGCCCCGGGAACTCCCTAAACCTCCATTCCCGGGTACCGGGACTCCCCTGAACCCCCATTTTCGGTCCTGTGACCCCCTCAGCACCCTTTTTCAGCTCCGGGACCCCCCTGAACCCCCATTCCTGAGCACGCGGACCCCCTTGAGCGCCCATTTCTGGGCACAGGGACCCCCCTGTACCCCCTTGCCCAGCATTGGCACCGCCCTGTACCCCCTCATGTGGCCCCAGGACCCCCCTGAATCCCCATTTCTGGTCACCGACGCCCCCGGAACCGCAATTCCCGGCCACCGGGACCCCCTTGAATCCCAAATTCCTGGAAGGAAACTCCCCCCGAACCCGCATTCCCCGGCACGGGAACCCCCTGAACCCCAATTTTTGGGCACTGGGACCCCCCTGCCCCCCCTAATCCGGGCCTAGGATCCCCCCACACCCCCGTCAGTGCTCTGGGACGCCCTGCACGCCCATTCCCGGCCACCTCGTCCTTCCCAGACCCCAGACCCGCCCTTTTCCTCAGCTTTTGGACCCCCAGATCTCCCAAATTTCGGCGTCCCCCCAGTTCTTCATTGCCGGCGCTTCCTGGAAGGGGTTCCAGGGGATCCCGGAGGGTCCCCTGGGGTTCCAGGGGGTCAAGAGACCCCCCTTGAACGTTCATTTCGGGGCACTGGGACCCCCCCTGTCCCCCCTTCCTCAGCCCCGATAACCCCTGCACCCCCTTATCTGCAGCCTGGAACCCCCTGAGCCCCCATTCCCGGGCAGGGAAACCGCCCTGAACCCCAATTTCTGGGCACCGGGATCCACTACATCCCCTTACCCGGCACCGGGACCCCCTGAACCTCAATTTTCAGGCACCAGGACCCCTTGAACCCCGGAACTCGGGAATGGAACCCCCCGGAACCCCATTCCTGGGCACCGGGACCCCAGTGCATCCCGTTATCTGGCCCTGGGACCCCCTGCACCCCTTTTCCCAGCACCAGATCCCAGCCAGGCCATTATCTGGCACCGGCACCCCTGAACCCCCCATTCCTGGGCACCGGGACCCCACTGCATCCCCTTATACAGCACCAGGACCCCCTGAACCCCCATTCCACTGCACCAGGACCGCCGTGCACCCCCATATCTGAGACTGGAACCCTCCCAAACCCTCCGTTCTCAGGCACAGGGACCCCCCCTGCACCCCCTTATCCAGCACAGGGACCCTCCTGCACCCCCTCATGCAGCACCAATGCCCCCCCGCACCCCCTTTCCCGGCCCTCCCCCTCTCAGACACCCCAGCCCCCGCTTTTCCTTGACCCCAGCACCCCCCGGACCCCCACTCCTGCCTTCCACAGCCCCCACCCACCACCTTCCTCAACACCGGGGCCCGTGCACCCCCTTTCCTGGGCACAGGGACCCCCTGGACACCCCATTGTTATAAAATTGACTCAAAACGAGTAATTTCCAATCAAAGAATTTATTAATTATTGAAGCAGTTATACTACGTAAGCAAAGGCTCAGCGCTGGGCGACAGGGGAGTCTCCGCTCCACCTACTGCCGCACCAACTAGTTTCTGATTCAGTCCTTTTATCCTCTCCATCCTTCAGGAGTCCATGTTATCTCGGAGTTCTCTGCGCCTGCGCTGGTTGTTGCTAGGGGGTCATCCTTCTGTCTCCTGGTGGTCGGTGATAAAGGCTGCAGAGTCTTCCTCAGCCGCGTCTTCTTCACCCTATGTCCTTATTTGGTGACTTCTCTGTGGAAAATTACCAAAATCTTATGATTAACGCAATATGTGCCCTATCAAGCTTAAGCAAGCAAATGTCCTGCCTTGCAAACTGTGCCCTATCAAGCTTAAGCAAGCAAATATCCTGCCTTGCAGACTGTTTATCTGCCCCTGCCCTTTCCCCAGCCTTTCCCTGGTCGTTATTTCTGTGAGTTATCTGTTTGTACCATTTGCTGGGTGGGACTATGTGTGGGCTCCTGCAACCCCTTCCCTGGTATCCTTGTGGCTCATATCTCATGAAGTAGTACAGAAATAGTCAGCAGACAACTCTTGTAACACACTGGTCTCTTTTTCGTGACGAACAAAATGTAGTCCCTCATCTCAATCCCCCCTTTGTTTTGATACTCAATTTTGTTCGTCAAAACGCTCTAATTCCCTTTTGCTGAGCTCCAGAGATTCTTCTGGATCATCCCTCTTCAAGGTTCCGTATTTTGCTCGTGTGAGCATAAGGTGAGCAGCTTCTAATCTGCCTTTTACAATGCTAATCAATTTATTAAAAATACAAGGGCCAAACGTGAGTCCCAATAGTAAGAGAAGTAGTGGACCCGCTATCGTTGATAATAAAGTTGTAAGCCAAGGAGAATAGTTAAACCAAGATTCATACCAGCTTTGGTGTTTTTCCCTTTCTCTTTGTCTTCTTTCTAGCCCCTCCCTTAGTTTTGCCATTGAGTCCCATATAATTCCGCTCTTGTTTACATATGTGCAGCATTCTTCTCTTAAAGCAGCACATAGTCCTCCTTGTTGCAGGAATAATAGATTTAACCCCCTTTGATTTTGTAAGGCTACCTCTGCTAGGGAATCTAATGATTCTGTGAGGTCTTTGATGGAGGTTTTGATCCTCCTGAGGTCTTCATCTACAGAGGCTCTTAGTTCTTGGAATCCTCGGTGTTGCTGTATGAGTGAGGCTATTCCTGTTCCTGTCCCGGCTGCAGCTATTCCTAGTAACATTGCTACAGTGAAGGTTGTGAATATTTCCCGTTTCACTATGTGGGGTCCTATATTTTGATATTGTTCATAAACGTACTCTACGGGGTGGTAAAGGACTCTGGGTACTATCAATACTTGAATACAAAAGTCACTGGATTCATTAAATCGGTCTATATTTATACATGGGGTGACTCCGAGAGTGTTACAGACCCATTTAGTATTTGCTGCTGGCAGTATCCAGCTGGCAGGTTTCTTAGGGTCACTCAAATTCCCCATAACCTGACATAGATGTCGTTTTTCCACTGGTACTCGTCCTATACATCTTCCTCTCCCCGTTACCCTTGCCAAGGTTATCCCTCTCGATTCTTCTCCTTCTTTTTTCCATAGGCACCTAGCTGGGTTGGTCCCATTTACTTGTCTGCTTTTTGCTGTTACCCCTATGGCTTCATAGAACGGGGGGTTTACGGTGTAACACAGCCAACATTCCTCAGTTAGATTTGGATGGGTCTCATTCAGGACTAGGAAAGTGGCCTGTAATATTTTCCACAAGTCCCCTTCTCCTGGGTTTTCAGGTCCTCGGGTCGAATCAGTAAAGTTTTGCTTATACATTTCTGGAAAACTAGTGGTTGGGGCTGTTTCTGATTCATTTCCATTATTTTCTCCTAGCGTTAGTTCTCCAGCTATCGCCTGGTTTGGTCCAATTGGTTCGGGGTCGTGTGGCACGGTTGTCTTTTGGATTATAAAGTGCCCCCCTCTGTCTGTCCCTGGTTCCCATAATCGGGCTCCCCACATTTTCCCTAATAACCAGACTTGGTCATGTGGTTTTGTCACATTAATGTAAATCATATTGCAGGTTCCATCTAACCCTCCTTCTTTCTGGGTATATGTGGAAGTGGGCTGTGTACACCCGTATGGACCCCATCCAGTTCTGATAAACCCGTCCTCGTTCCCCCCAAAGGAGCTTACTGATACACAGTCCCAATAAGCACAGTAAAAGTGTCCTGGATAGTTACAATACCCTTTTCCCGGGTTTGAGCTTGGACAAAAATAATATCCAAACTGATTTAAACATGGATTTACAGGTATTAAATCACACAAAGTACATAAAAAGCTGGGTGCGCCAGACGTGATTTTGGTCTGGATAACATACTGGTCTTCCCATCTAATCAGTGACCATTTGAAGGGTTGATGTGAATACCCTTCTGCCCCTGAGCTTGTTACGATGCACCAGAAAAGAATTAAGGCTTGTAATTTGGGGCTGTCATTGTCGGAGCTCAGGTTGAATTTTACCTTTGGTTTCCCCAGTGGTGGGTTACCAATCCTGGGGCAGGACGGCCAACATTTCCTGGACATCCCATATGGGGGTCGGGGCTTCCGACGGACTCCACTGGTTATTACCTCTCTGCCTCGCCCGACGACTCGGTTGCTGCGAGCCTCGGGGTTTGCCATCTTCTCGGCAGCAGGGGTATTCTTCAGGAGCCGGATAAACCTCCCGTTTCCACTTTTTAGCACTGGCGGCCCTGTTATCAGCTTTTATTAATGAGAGGTCACGCCGCAAATTGGGGGCTTTCTTCCGACACACCACTTCCAGGATGTCCAGGAGAAAGGGGATCGGTTCGTTAGGGTGGTAGCAGAACCGATCAGGATTTACCCCTTTGGAAAAGGTTTCCCACCACTCGTCAGATCCAAGCTTTACCTCCCCCGTAGCAACTCTGCTACTAAGAATGATAGAAGTTAGTCTCCTCTCTTTCTCATAGCACGGCGTACAAATTCCCCTAGGTGTTCTACCACTCCGACAATGAGACCACCAAGGTTCGTGACACAATTTACAGGAAAAGCATACAAGGGGGTGACAGTCACAATCTAACCAGTTACACTTTAACCTAATATCTTTGTTTTGTGCTTTTTCCCCCTTCCATGTGTGCCCTTTATGTTCTAATCTCGGGGACTTAAAGTAGGGCTTTCTCAACTCGTCCTCTAAGAGTTTGCAATATCCAAGAGCCTCCCGATTCCCTATTAGGTGGGTTTGGAGATAATGGTTATCTCCAACCCAGATTATTATCCAAATCATTTATCAGTTCGTTTCAGCTTTAATTTGGTTTCTCCCGGGAGACTGCAAACCTCCCAGCTGTGAGGGGGTTTTACCGGTCCTTTTATGCGACTAGCATGAGTCCATCCTTTTTCAGCGGTTCGTATGGCTGCTTCTGTGGTGAGGAGTACTTGGAACGGTCCTTCCCGCCTTGGAGTCAAGGGGTTTTCTTTCCAGCTTTTCACGAGCACCCAATCTCCTGGCTGTACCTGGTGTAAGATAAAATCTAAAGGAGGCCATTGTGCTAACATACCTTTTTCCCATAATGCTTTTCTGTACTTTGTCAATTCCACCAAATATTTTTGCGTACATGTGTCATTAATGACAGGATGTTCGTTAGGATTTTCTAGGTTATACGGCATCCCATACATCATTTCAAAGGGTGATACCCCTAAATCAGCTCTAGGTCTTGTTCTTATATTTAGCAAGGCTAGAGGAATACATTTAACCCAGGTCAAATTGGTTTCTGCTACCAGTTTGGTCAATTGCTTTTTTATTTCCCCATTCATTCGTTCAACTCGTCCAGAGCTCTGGGGATGCCAGGGGGCATGTTGTTCCCACCGTATGCCCAGAGCTGTTGCTAAGTTTTGGGTAACTTGGGAAATAAAATGCGGCCCTCTATCTGAGTCGATGACTTCTGGGACCCCGTATCTCGGGATTATCTCTTCCATCAATATTTTCGTAACTACTTTGGCTGTTTCTCTTACGGTTGGGAAGGCTTCCACAAAATGTGTTAGGTGGTCCACCAAGACCAAGAAATATTTGGTTCTCCCTACTTTGGGGAGCTCGGTGAAATCTATCTGAATGTGGGAGAAAGGCCTTTTCGCTAGCAGTCGGCCTCCCTCCGGTAATTTTCTCAAATTTTTTCTATTTACTTGTAAGCAAATTAGGCATCCTCTGGTTACTTGTTTGGCAATGTCCCAGATTCCCACACTCACATACTTTGCAGCAAAATAATCTACCAGTCCCTGTGATCCCCAATGTGTTTTTTGATGTATCTTAGTCAGTAATCTATGTGCCAATGCTCTAGGTATTATTTCTCTGCCATCTGCTAATTTCCATGCTCCTTGTGCATCCCTTTTAGCTCCTAGTTTTTGTATTTTATTCTCTTCTTCTTTATTAAACTTGATGTCGGGGTCAGGTTCTGGCGTTTGGGAGTGTTCTATGTTTTCCTGCAAGGTGAGGAGTCTCAGGGCAGCCCGTTTAGCCTCCTGGTCAGCTGCATTATTTCCCCTACTTCTCAAATCCAGTCCTTTTTGGTGACCTTTCAGGTGAACTATAGCTATTTTTCGGGGTTTTCGTAGGGCACTGAGCACGTCTAATATTAATTTACGGTGAACTAAATCTTTCCCTTGTGAATTTATTAGTCCTCTTTCCTCCCATATTTTGCCAAATGTATGGACTACCCCATAGCTATATTTCGAGTCCGTAAAAATAGTCCCATCTTTTCCTGTTAACCATTCCAGGGCTCGTAGTACAGCATATAGTTCACATGCTTGGGCGGACCAGGATCCACTAAGGGGTCCCGATTCTATCACTTCCAGGTTGGGTCCCCTTATGATAGCATATCCTGATTTTCTCCTTCCCTCAACTACTCTGGAGGATCCATCCACAGTCTTCCTCCTTTTTCCAATTCTTCTTCTTCCAAATCTGGTCTGATTTTTGTCTGTTCTTCTATAGTCACTATACAATCATGTGTTAGTGCTTCTTCTGGTCCTCCATATAAGAAGGAAGCTGGATTTTGGATATTAGTAGTTTCTAGAGTTAAATTTGGAGCCTCAATTAATATTCCTTCATATTTTAGAAGCCTTGCGTCTGAGATCCATTTTTCAGCCTTTTGCTGTAAGACTCCCCGTATGTTATGGGGGGACAGCACTTTCAGGCTGCTATTAAATGTAATTTTCCGGGCTTCTTCTACCAAAAGAGCACATCCTACAATTGCTTGTAAGCACGTAGGCCATCCTCTGCTTACTGGGTCCAAGATCTTTGATAGATAAGCCACCGGTTTCCTTTTCTCTGCCCATTCTTGAGTAAGGACCCCATATGCGACCCCCTTGTCTACGTTTATGAACAAAAAGAAGGGTCTATTAGTATTAGGTAAACTTAATACTGGGGCATGGATTAGGCTCTCTTTAAGCTCTTGCAGCCTTTCGGTGTCCTCCTGATCCCATTTTAGGAGTCCCTCTTGAGTAAGTTTCTGATACAAGAAAGTCGCCTTACTACTGTAGTTTTCAATCCATTGTCGACAATAACCAGTTAGTCCAAGTATTTGCCTGATTTGTCTCTTATTTCTTGGAATTGGTAATGCTAAAATCGCCTGTATTCGTTCGGGGTCTATTCTCTTCTCTCCTTTCTTTAGATAATGGCCTAGGTATTTTACTTCTTCTTCGACAAATTGTAGTTTTGCCTTGGAGACTTTCAATCCCTTTAAGCCTAAAAAGTTCAATAACTTAATACTTTCTTTCCGTACATTCTCTTCCTGCTGCCCCGCCAGGAGTAGATCATCTACGTATTGGATTAATGTAACCCCTGGCCCCACTTGGTAATCCTGTAAAATTTGCTCTAAAGCCTGCCCGAAGAGATTAGGGGACTCAGTGAATCCTTGAGGGAGTACCGTCCATCTTAATTGTTGTCTCCTTCCCGTATCGGGGTCTTCCCATTCAAATGCAAAATAATCCCGGCTTTCTTTAGCCAAAGGGCATGCCCAAAAGGCATCTTTGAGATCTATAACACTGTACCATAAATTCTCAGGCCCCAGTTTAGTCAAGAGGGTATAAGGATTTGCCACCACCAGGAACCGGGCTACAGTTCGCTTGTTTATTTCCCTTAAATCATGCACCAATCGATAGGTGCCGTTTGGCTTTTTAACTGGTAGGATGGGAGTATTGAACGGAGACATACAGGGTTCTAACAATCCATTATTCAACAACCTTTCTATTTCTGGTTTTAATCCTCGTCTCCCTTCTGGGGATAATGGGTATTGCTTAATTTGGACAGGGACATCCGGATTTTTGATAGTTACCGAAAATGGAGTGATTTTTAGCTGTCCCACGCTCTCAGACGTGTACCAGACTTCGGGGTTAATTTGCTTTTCATCTTCGACCCTTAAAGGGCATAATTTAATTTTTAATTCCTTATTATCTACACCTATACTAATCCCTAATTCTATAATCATGTCTCGCCCGAGCAGATTATAATCTGACTCGGGTACCAATAATAGATTTCCCATCCCTATTTTGGATCCTGATTCTATAGTCACATTTTTTATGATTTGTACTTCAAAAGGTTCCCCTTTCGCCCCTATGACAGTGGCAGTTTCTTTAGAGATGGTACATCCTTTTGATAGGTTCTGTACCGTGGATCTTTCTGCCCCCGTATCTACCAAGAATTCCATTTCTTGGTTGTGGGGACCCACTTTAAGTTTTATCAAGGGCTCTTTATGATTTTTCCGGGTCCCCACCAAATAGAGCCCCTGACCCCCCTAGTCCATTTGGAACTGCTTCTCGTCTCTGATTCGGACTCTACATTCTCGCTTAAAATGCCCTTTTTTTCCGCAATAAAAACACACCTTCACCCCTTCTGACTCCCCTATACTTTTCTCTTTTTGTTCACTCGAACCTCCCTTTTGCCCTTCTCTTTGGTACCTCCCCCCACCTGTTGCTGCGACCATCAACCTTACTTGTCTGCGGTCTCTTTCGTCGTCCCTACGGACATATACTTTCTGTGCCTCCCTAAGCAGTTCATCCAGCCCCCTGTCCTGCCAGTCCTCTAACTTCTGGATTTTCTTCTTTATGTCGTCCCACGATTTTAAAACGAAATGGACTTTCAGCATTGACTGTGAAGTTTGGCTATCGGGGTCCATTCCGGAGTACAATCGTAAGTTCCTCCGTAATCTCTCGAGCCATTCCGTAGGCGACTCGTCCTTCTTTTGCCTATCGTTGAATGCCCGATCTATATTTTGCCCCCTTGGGACTGAGTCCCTAATCCCCTGAATAATTATGGTCCTTAAATCCTGCATATGTGTTCTATGTGCCGCATTTTGGTGGTCCCAATGGGGGCTCTGTAGGGGCCATTTAGCGTCCGCAGCCGGGCCTTGGACATGCTGCGTGTCCCAAATACGCATTCCTTCCCTTCTTATCATATTCCGTTCTTCAGTAGAGAACAGAATGCCCAAAACGGACTGCATTTCTTCCCAGGTATAGATGTTTGGTCCTAAGAACTGGTCGACCCTCTCGGCTACCCCAAAAGGGTCCTCTAATAAATGTCCCATGTCCTTCTTAAAGTCTCGTACATCTGCCGAACTCAAGGGGACAGTAATAAATCCTATACCCGCCTGTGGTCCACCCATGGGCATCTCCCGTAGAGGGAATAACCCCGTCTCAACCCTACTGCGGCTCCTTGTAATCGGGCCTTGGTAACCGGTTTGGTTAACCTCCCCTTGGTTACCCTCTTCATCATTGTTTGGTGCAGGTGGTTGTGGAGGTGGTGGGGCATTGGGTGCTAGCGGTGGGACATATGGGGGCGGTGCTATAATTAAGTCGCCCAAATGATTGTCCCTCTTCCCCTTTTTGTCCGGATCCCCTTTCCCTTCTCTTAATTGGAAAACATACACTTCGGGTCTTGCTACCCATATTTTGGCATAATCACTCTCCTCTTACGAGAAGGGCTCTTTAGAATTTACCCATAGGTTCAAGTCCTGTCAAACCCAGTCTTCAGATGATCCAAACACGGGCCAAAAAACTTTTTTGGAAATCTCTTTCCCACCCCATACTTCCATGCAATAATGTATCATTCTGGCCCTATCCTTAGTCTCGGTCCCCGGGTAATGCTTCCAATTACTAAGCATGAATCCTAGGGGGCTGTCCCTTGGAATGGGGGGGAGTTTGACTTGGGTTGGGGTCTTGCTTTTCCCCTGCCCCATTCATCCGGAGTGCCTTCTTTCACTCTCAAATTCCTTTCACTTCCCCTTTTTCGTGGCCCGAGCCCTTGCGGGTCTACGGGAACCACACTACTCAAGGGTCCGCACTCACTTGGAGAGTCCGGCTGCCGGCCCTCCTCTCATTCACACTTGTCCACCGCCACACTCCGGGATCCCAACCCCGCCCGAACGGATTCCCTTTTATACTTACGCGTCCTGCGTCTTCGTCCGGACTCCATGCACAGATTATTAAGTGGTTCACCGGTATAATTTGTCCCGTTTGCTTACTAGTATATATTTTAGGGTCGTCGGTGAGAGTGGCGGAGGTTCTCCCAGAGGGGCCACCCGGAAAGCACTGGATGAGGCGCCCCCCACTCTGGGTAGATCTTACCCAATCCAAACTCTCATCCGAGTCACGGCACCAAACTGTTATAAAATTGACTCAAAACGAGTAATTTCCAATCAAAGAATTTATTAATTATTGAAGCAGTTATACTACGTAAGCAAAGGCTCAGCGCTGGGCGACAGGGGAGTCTCCGCTCCACTACTGCCGCCCCAACTAGTTTCTGGTTCAGTCCTTTTATCCTCTCCATCCTTCAGGAGTCCATGTTATCTCAGAGTTCTCTGCGCCTGCGCTGGTTGTTGCTAGGGGGTCATCCTTCTGTCTCCTGGTGGTCGGTGATAAAAGGCTGCGGAGTCTTCCTCAGCCGCGTCTTCTTCACCCTATGTCCTTATTTGGTGACTTCTCTGTGGAAAATTACCAAAATCTTATGATTAACGCAATATGTGCCCTATCAAGCTTAAGCAAGCAAATGTCCTGCCTTGCAAACTGTGCCCTATCAAGCTTAAGCAAGCAAATATCCTGCCTTGCAGACTGTTTATCTGCCCCTGCCCCTTCCCCAGCTTTTCCCTGGTCATTATCTCTGTGAGTTATCTGCTTGTACCATTTGTCAGCGGGAAAGGTTTCCCTGCTGGGTGTTAATCTGCCCCTGCCCTTTCCCCAGCCTTTCCCTGGTCGTTATTTCTGTGAGTTATCTGTTTGTACCATTTGCTGGGTGGGACTATGTGTGGGCTCCTGCAACCCCTTCCCTGGTATCCTTGTGGCTCATATCTCATGAAGTAGTACAGAAATAGTCAGCAGACAACTCTTGTAACACACTGGTCTCTTTTTCATGACGAACAAAATGTAGTCCCTCATCTCAATTCCCCCCCATTTATTTATAGTTTTCCCAACATTCTCCATTTGCTGTTTCCCTTTGCAGCTTCACACTGCTTTTTTTAAAAAAAGTATTAACTATTTAAGAGTTAAAAGTATCACGGTTAAAGCTCTTCAATTTTGCAAAATGCAACATAAAGGCGAACATGGAAAAACCCAGACCAAAAATTGATTCTCACCCTTCTGTCCCAAACCTACCTGACAATATAAAGTAGGATTATTATAAAAAATGTTTCTCATGTTGTAATCTTATCACTGAAACTGTAGGGAAAACAAAAACTCTCCAAGAATCTCTTTCGTGTGAGAGAGTCAAGGCATTACTTGGTTCTGGCCAGGATGTGCAACAGAAATACTTTCATCCACACATAGCCCGGCTGTGCAGAAAACATCATTCCATGACATGTCAGTTTTACTCGATTTTTCCTAAACTTTACCTAGTCTGAACCAATCTAAATCCACTGCTTTAATGTTCATTGCTTCCAAGTCGTGTAAGTTTTCAGTGTTTGGTTTCCTATTAGACTCGGATTTCTTCCCCTCTGCTGTGAATTCCGCCCACACTCCTGGATTTCCTTCTCAGCCTTTTCCAGACCAGGTGTCTCCAGCTGTGCGGGGGCAGTGTCTGGGGTAGCTGTTGGTTGCTGTTTGCTGCGGGGCGTTGATGTTTTGTTGCTGGTCCTTATCTCTGTGGGTGTCTTTTGGGCTATTCCCAGACAGACTGGGAACAGACTGGGAACCCTTTAAATAAAACCTTTAAAATTTCTTTCCCAAAGGCAAACCTTTGAGTAGAGAAACCTTTCTGAGCAGAGAAATAAGATTTAAAAGAAGCAGGATGGGTACATTTTGCAGCAGTGCAGTCGCAGGCAGCCCAGAGTGTGGGTGTGAGTGAGCCCCAGGGTGGAATTGTGCCGCGGTGCTCCCCAGCAGCTGTGGCAGTGCAGGCCCAGCCAGCGCTGGAGCTGCAGCAGCGGCAGCGAGGCTTGGCCGCAGTGGCTGGAGGTGCCAGGGGAGGGTGGCCAGGATTCCCGAGGGTTTGAGCAGAGGATCTGTGGGCAGGCCCAGGGGCTTGGCCCGCTGTGGAGCCCTGGCTGCTGCTGCGTTGCCTTCAGGGCAGGCTCAGGGGCGGCTCCCATGGTCCTGCTGCGGGCGGGAAGTGCAAATCTCCGGGGCTTCAGAGCCCCTGAGGCCAGGCTGAGGGGTCCCCCCGTGCTCAGCTGTGCTGGCGGCTGTTTCTGGCCTCAGGGACACTTGGCGTGGGCCCCTTGGCCACCAGTGGTGCTGCTTTGCACTCCTTAGGCAGGAGCCGAGGTCCTGGCTGGGTGTTGGCAACAGCAAAGTCCCAGGGCAGGCTCTGTGCCAGCCCAGCTTCCTGCGGCAGAGATTCCACAGGAGACAGGATCCTGGCTACAGCCTGCCTTACATTTACATCCCTTATTTCCACCCTGCACTAGGTGGAGAATTGCCCAGGTAAGGAATTCCAGACATGAATTCCAAGGGAGATAATTGAATATCTGCCTTGGCTCTGGCTCTTTTTCTTGCCAAAGCCAATGGCAAAAGCTGTACCCATGGCATCTTGGTTTCCATCTCCGGCTTCCAAAGGTGTTTCTTTATTTCCCCATTCATTCTTTCTACCCAACCCGAGCTCTGGGCTTGCCAGGGGTTATGGAGGTCCCATTGTATTCCTAAAGCTGCCATAACCCCCTGAAGGGTCTTTCCTCTAAAATGAGTTCCCCATCTGAATCTATTGCTTCCACAATCCATTATCTTTGAATTATTTCTTTTAGAAATAGGTTAATAAGTGATCCAGTGCTTGCTGAAGCAGTCAGAATTGCTTTTGCCCCCCTGTTAGGTGCCATGGTGTCACCAGAAGATTTTGAAGCCTTCCTGCTCAGGGCATTTCAGTGCCAGGCTCTTACAAGCACCCACAGCTCCGCGGGTTGAGCTGAGCATGGGGCGGTGACCTGCGCTTTGTCTGATTCCCCTTCCTTAATAACAGCCTGTCTTGTAGCTCTTTTCCCTCCTGCTGCCCTTGCAGAGCCATCCACAAACACATTGTCTCCCTCAGGCCAGGGAATGTCCCATCAATCTCTCCCAGCCTGGCTCGGGAGCTCTGTCCCTTGAGTGCAGTCCTGGGTTCCTTGCCAGCCCCTCTCCAGGCTGTTCAAACAGGAGGCTGGGTTAAACCCTTGCCCTGTCCTCAGTTCTGAATCCTCCTGTGCCATTGAACAAGTTTCATACTGTAATAACCGAGCCCTGCTCATCCATTTAGAGGCTCTTTTGGTTGTCAAAGCTTTAACTTGATGCCAGACTTGAACTCTAGGAGATCCTCCTGTTGTCATCAGTTTTCAGGCCTCTGCTCCCACGGAAGCTGTGGCTGCACAATTCTGCAGACAATGAGGCTGCTCTCTGGCCACTGGGTTAAACATTTTAGCACAAGAATTCCTTTGGCAAGACCCTGTTTAACGTCCACCTATAATTCAAATTCTTTTTCCCTGTCTGGAAGGCCCAGGCCACTCGCCTCAGTTAATCTTAATTTTAACACTTGAAAATTCTGTGTTTCCTCCTTGTGTCCATGCATCCAGTTTGTTGACTGGCAAGATAGGAGTGTTGTAGGGAGACATTCTTGGCTCCAAAAGCCCTGGCTTCTACAGGGACTCAATACCAGGCTGTGAGCCCTTCCTTCCCTCTCTTGGAACAGGGTATTGCTTGTCCTGGTTGCTTTAATTTGTAGAGGCTCCATATCTAATTTTCTGTATTTCCCTGGGGCTGCCCACACTTCTGGGTTCACTTCAGCATAGGCCTTGTCAGACTTTTGACACAGAGGTACAACAGAACTAGCCTCTGTATCCCTTTTTACAGTATTAAAATCCAGCTCTCAAACTCCTTCCTAGTTAATTACAATCACAGGAGGAAGAAAAAGAAATTCATTTATTTCAAACCTATCCCCCACAGCTTCTAATAGTGGTTGAACAAATCATACCTGCTCATCTTTCCCACTCATTCCCTTAAAAATTAAAATATTCCTTTACTATTTTCCCCTTTAGGTCTAAGATTCAGAGCAGATTGAGAGGCCCCTGTGTCCATCAGGAAATGCCTCCTCTCAATGCAGACCCACCTGAATGTTCTCAAGGGCTCCAGTGTGGAGGGTCCCTGGTGTGATGGGAGCTGTGACAGCCCTGCCAATCCATGTCCATCACGGGCTGGACTTGCTGGTCCTGAGGGTGCTGCTGTCTCTGCTTGCAGTGTCCTTGTGCCCTGCAGCTGGAGCCCTGATTCCTTGCCAGGGGCTGTTTGGGTGGGCTGTGCCCTGCCGAGGAGGGCAATGCCTCTGCCGGGTGCTTGTGGCCGAGCCGTGCCCTGGGTGCTGGGGCCCCCTTGGGCCCTGGGGCTGATCCCTCAGGGGCTGTAGGAGCTCTGCCCTGGCCTTTGCCTTCAGCTTGGCCTTTTGCTGCTCCCTTCTTGCATTCACCTGCTGGGCCTTTGTGCCCAAGTGCTGCAGGGCCTTCTTCTGCCCCTCCTGCAGCCCCCCTCAGTGCCTGTGGGTGCTTGTCTTGCTTTACAAGACAGGCGTCTGCTTGGGAAGGCAGAAAAAGCCTCTCTTGGAATGGAGAATGCAAACCCCCTCCCTCTTAATTTTTAGGATAGTGAAATCAAGGGGCTCTCAGGCAAAGATATGGGATTAGGAATAACGGTTCTTTACTAGTGTGTATAATATAATAATAGTAGTGTGTATCAACAGCTCCGGCAGTGACAACAAACAGAGCCCGGAGCCGGTCCCGGCCTTTCGGCCGCGGCGCTTTCCCCTTGGGTGCAGTTCCGGGCACGGCCGGCAGGGGCGCCGGTGGCTCCCGCGGGGCGGGGCAGCGCATCCCTGCCATGGGAACCTCTCTTAACGGCAATAGAGCAATCCCTTCATCTAACTCTTTCACTTTTTTACCTTCTGTAGCCTTTCTCCCGTGTTTTGAGAAAGAATTTGGAGAGGGCTGCCTTTTAACTGAGCTCCTAGTGTTTCGATAAGGTGCTTCCTGTAGAGAGAGGGGTTTTCCCTGAACAGCCGGAGCTGTGGTTACCAAGGGGACGTAACTCAGACCAGGAGGGGTCAGGGGAGGATATCCCGCCGAGGCTCGGTCGGAGTGTGGGCAGGGTCTGCTGCCGGAATCGCCAGAGGGGGATCTTCCCGTGGAGGCCGAGCCGGAGCGTGGGCAGCCCCCACATGGCTTCTGGCGGCTGATCCGGCAGCTCCCGGCAGAGAAAAGGCAGGTGGGAGACCCCGGCAGCAGCAGCGGCGCTGCCCAGCGCAGCTGGCACGGGCAGGGCAGCCGGGGATGGGATGGCTGGGACCCGCCCTCGGTGCGGTCGGCGCGGTGACCTCGGCCCACGCGGCAGGACAGAGCAACCCCATCTTGCCCAGCATGGCCGGCAGAGCGGCCGCGGGCCGGGCAGTGGGGCCAGGGCACACAAATTCACCGCCAGCGCCGGGGCAGGTGGAGCTGCCCTGGGCAGTGAGCCCGCACCTGGGATGGAAACCGGGGCAGGCGGAGCTGAGGCGGGCAGCGAGCCGGGACCCGGGACAGGCGCCTCGGCCACCAACGGAGGGGGCAAGAGCTGCAGAGGATCCCACTCTCTTTCTGACTTTTCCTCTTGTTCCCCTCCCTTTCATTTCCCCTTTTTATTTTCTTGGTTTTTTCCTCGGCTGTTTCTGATACTTCAAAGATTTTTATTCTCCTAAAATCTCCTGTCTAACATATGGCATATTCTCTTTCTTCTAGATTAAATGGGTTTTTTTCCAAATAAATCCAGAACCTAACAAATCTAAACTTCTGCTTGGATATTTTGAAATGGTCGACGAGCTAACTCATGACCTCCTAATGTTGTTTTTCTCATCACCTTTTTATTTATCCTTTGGCAAATTAAGCATCTTTCAGTGACTTGCTTTGCTACACCAAAAATCCCAGTGCACCCAAAATTCCTTAAAAAATGATCACACAAAGCTTGAGTACGCCAGTGGGGTTTCTGATGCACGTCTTCTAATCTTTTCCTAGTAAGCACATTTTATTAAGTAATTGTCTTCCATGTAGAAGTTTCTATTTCCCAGATTTATCTTGTTCATTTCCTATCTTGTTTAATTCTTTTTTCTCGGCTTCCCTAAACTTTGGAATTTCCAGTTTTTCCTCGTTTGGAGTGAATATTAACATAACTCTTTCAGCTCCATTTTCTGCTGCATCCTTAGCTTTGTGATCTGCCCCCAGTTTGCCCAGTTTGCCTCTCCTTTGGCCCGGGCCGGGTTCCCCCCGCCCGCAGCGGCTGGGAGCAGCTGAGAGCCCCGCGCTGCCCATGCCGACCTGGCCCGGCTCCATGGCCGCTGCTGCCGCGGGCTGCGAGGGCTGCGGGAACGGGGCACCGAGGGTGTGGCTGCTGCTGGGGGAGGAGGAGGAGGGAGGGAAGGGCAGGGATGGAGGGGGAGGAGGAGGCGGGGTAAGGGGGGAGGAGGGGGAGAAGGAATGGAAGGGGCGGGATGGAAGAGGAGCAGGAGGTGGGGATAAGACAGGGGAGGAGGAGGAGGGGGGATGGAAGAGGAGGAGCGGGAGGAGAAAGAGCAGTGAAGGAGGCGGGGTTAGGGGGAGTAGGAGAGGGAGGTGGAGATAGGACAGAGGAGGAGCGGGAGGAAGAGGAAGAGGAGGGACAAAGGCGGATCAAGGCTGAGCTGCGGGAGCCACGCGGTCTCGATCCCTGCCTGAATTCGCAGCCCCCACCTGTGGGATCATCGCCCCCCCCCCCACCCCCCCCATGGCGCAGGTGAGCAGGGAGGGGGAGCCCGGCCTGGATGTCCCGGGGGGTCCCTGGGTTGGATTTTTGGGGGGATGTTTGGAGAATGAAGAAGTCCAAGGCTGAGCGGAAAAGGCCCCTCGGGGGGACATCGGGGGGTGGCGGTGGCGGCTGCCGGCAGAGGCAGCCTGGAGGAGCAGAGCCCTGTGTCCCCCAGGAAGCCAAAGTGGGGAGGCCAGAGAGGGGGGAGCGCCGCCATTGGCGGGAGCCTCAAGAGCCTGGAGAGGGGCAGGGGGGACTCCTTGGAGGTGCTGCAGCGCAGAGCAGAGAATGAGGGGAGAAGGGAGCCCGGGAGCCCAAAGAGCCCCAGCATCCCGAAATGGGGAGAGCCAAGAGGGAGCAGTGCGTCCCCAGAGACGGCCTGGGGGGATCTCATTGCCCTTGCCTGTGGCACGGAGGCAAATCCCTTGCTGTCCTTGTCCTTCCTCGCCCAGAGCAGGAGCTGAGCATGGAGAGCAGGGAGGACAAATGCCCGCGGCAGAACCTGGTGGCAGAGGCCGTTTTGAGCGGCTCCACGGCGCAGGAAGCCAACGGGGAGGAAAAGGCCCGGAGATGCCGCACGAGGAGGGGCTGCAAACGCAGATGGCGGGGATGTGAGGGGGAAAGAGCCAGCCTGGGCCGGGAAGGCGGCCGGAGATGGAGCCAGAGCTCGGAGCTGGTGCTCCATGAGCAGCTCCATGATGGGGAGAAGCCCCACACGTGCGTGGAGTGTGGCAAGAGCTTCAGGTGGAACTCCGACCTGATCAGGCACCAGAGGACCCACACTGGGGAACGGCCCTACGAGTGTGGGGAGTGTGGGAAGGGCTTCAGCCGGAGCTCCAGCCTGATCAGCCACCAGAGGACCCACACTGGGGAGAGGCCCTATGAGTGTTCCAAGTGTGCGAAGAGGTTTCAGACCAGCTCCCATCTTCTCCTGCACTATCAGAGTCACACAGAGGAGAGGCCCTTCCAATGCCCCGACTGCGGGAAGGGATTCAAGCGCAACTCCACCCTCGTCAAGCACTGGCGCATCCACACAGGGGAGAGGCCCTACGAGTGTGATAAATGCAGGAAGAGGTTTCAGACCAGCTCCAGTCTCCTCCGGCACTATCGGATTCACACAGAGGAGAGGCCCTTCTTCTGCCCTGACTGCGGGAAGGGATTCAAGAAGAACTCCACCCTCATCACCCACCGGTGCATCCACACTGGGGAGAGGCCCTACGAGTGTCCCCAGTGTGGGAAGAGCTTCTCCATCAGCTCTCACTTGACCCGACACCAACGGAGGCACCAGTAAGGGAAGCCCTGCGAGTGCCCCGAGTGCGGGAAGAGCTTCGTGCGCTGCTGCAGCTCCATCCCCCACTGGAGGAGGCACTTTGGGCACAGCCCTGGTCACTCACATTCCCTGTGATCCATGTTGGGAACACACCTGGCTGCTTGTCCTTTGGTTTGGCCTGAATTTTTTTCTCTTCTCCCTCTCTCTCTACTCCAAAAGCCAAGAGGGATGGATCTGTCACCTCAAAACCACTCAAATTCCACTGAAAATAACTGAATTTTAACCCAAAAAGGCTCAATCCTACCTTAAATTCCTTGTTCCCTCCTAAAAAAAACTCAGTCCCATGCCAAACTCTCCATTCCACAGCCACCAGGGTGAGATGGGGTTGGAAGGAGATTGGGAGAAGTGGGATCCCAATTTGAAGCAATGGGATGGGGATTGTGTGGGATGTATTTGATAGCAAATAAAACTTTCAGAGTTACTGATTTCTGTCCCATTTATTTTCAGTCAGTTCTGTTTGCAGAGTGCCACCTTCTCAGCTGATTCAATTCCTATAAAAATCCCATTTTTAAATCATCTAACCCAAACAATCCAAAAACCAATATTGAAATAAAACCACCCACACATAATTAATGTTTTAAAAATAATTTTAATTTTTCAAGAGTACTTAAGGATGTTATTAAAGTTTAATTGTTTGGTTGAAATGTCTGAGAAATTATAGTGGTGTTTGGTTTTGTGTTTAGTATATTTGTAATATGAATTGTTTAACTAAGATGTGTTAGATTGATTGTTATTTTCTTTAGATTTTTTAATCTAAAAAAATTAGTCATCGAGTTAAAATTTTCAAGAGGTATTTCTTGATATATAATTTGTTTATTTATATACATTGGTAATATTATAGTAATACTTATTTTTGGTTTGAGTTAAATCATAGTTGGAGTATTGTAAAGAAGTGTTGATTTTTTTTTTATTATAATTTATTTAATTTCAATTATTTTTTCTTTGTTTATAATTTTATTGCAGTTTGTTGAGGGGATAGGAAGGAAGTTCAAGGGCAGGAACATTTTTTCCTGGCTGGGAACTGGAATTCCAGACCCTGGGAGTGTGTGCAGGACCCCACAGACTGGGATCAAATATGGACTGGGATCAAATATGGACTGGGATCAAATACGGACTGGGATCAAATATGGACTGGGATCAAATACGGACTGGGATCAAAGATGGGCTGGGATCAAATATGGGCTGGGATCTTTTGGATTGGGGCGGCACAGACTGGGACCATATGGATCAGGACCACACAGACTGGGATCAATTGGACTGGGATCAAATATGGGCTGGGACTGTTTCTGAAAGTAACTTTGTTATAAGTTTTTATTTCTGTTGTTAATTAAGCTCAGTGAAATAGCTGCTTGTGTTAAACTGCCTGCTTGGATGGGATAACATCCAATGCACCCAGGATGAGGACACCTGTACAGATCTGCCAACTATCAGCACTCCCTGTCTGAAGGCAGAGTGCACCAAGGCCCAAAACCTGTAGGTGATAAAGAGAAGGAGCCAAAACCACAGCCAAGAAACACACATGCTCTGAAAAGGCAGACCCAGGGAGGGGCCATGTAAAATCATTCCTGGAATATGTAAAGTAGTTTATGGATATGCATGAGGCTCTATGAATATGCACCAGGCTGATGTAAGGGGAAAGGTATTTCAGGGCGATGCAGATTCCTTGGTTGTGGTTTTAGTCCATTCTTATCACCTCCAGTTTTTGGGCTTTGCTCTACTCTGACTCTGAGAAATTGAGGTTTTGGGATTTTTAGTATGTTGTGGATGGAAGCAAAATGGAGGGCACAGTGTTTCGTCCTGGGTTTCTTCTTCATGAGTTTGGGTGGCTTTTTGTATTTGGGCAGAAATTCCACATTGCAGGCTCTTTGGGATCAGTTATTGGGTTAAAAGGGAAAATAATCTAGGTGTCAGTTCTTAATTGGATAGTTTAGTCTGAAAAGACCTTGGAACAAGAGATTGTTGGCCATTTTGTGCCTTCTAATGAAAAGCTGCTGAACTCCCAGTAATGAGGCTGTTTTACTGATAAGAAATAATAAACACTTGAGTCTGAACATGAATTACTGTCTCAAGTGCCTTCAATCCAGAGCCAGTGAAACCAACAACTGGTACCCCACAGCTTGAGGTAGTGCCAAGGCAGAACTTGTTCATGCTCTTTTCCCCTGGTGATTTTCTACTCCCGTCCAGACTCTGATAGCAAAGCCGTGCTGGTGACAAAAGATTGACCTTGGCATCCTGGGGCACTTTCTGGGTGGGTGTTTGAATCTGCTTTTCCAGGCCTCGGGCTGAGCAGGGTGAGGCCGAGGCCTGGGCCCCTCCAGGCGGCGCCGGGAGCGCCCGGGGCAGCGGCGAGGGGCGGCCCTGAGGGGCGGCACAGGGGGCATTTCCCCCGAGCGGGCGGGCGGGCGGGCGGCGGGGAAAGGCGCCCTGGGCACAAGGGCAGGCACAAGGGCCCCGGCTCTCTGCAGTGCGGGCGGCCCAGCGCCGATCGCTGCTCCCGGAGCCGCTGCCAGGGCCGGGTCTCCTCCCCGCCGCTGACCCTGCACCTGCAGCGCTGCCTCCGCCTCTGCCGGGCTCCCCGGCACGGACGGCAAGGACGTGGACACGCTGCAGCAGGGGCCCAGCAGGGACACCCAGATGGTGCCGGGGCTGCAGCTCCTCTCCTGCAAGGAAAGGCTGACACAGCTCGGCTTCTTCAGCCTGGGAAAGAGACCCAGCCTTGATTCCAGCTGTGGCCTTCCAGTACCTGAGGGCAACACACAAGAAAGCTGGACAGGGACTTTGTACGAGGGCAGGCAAGGACAGGACAAGGGAGAATGGATCCAAATGGAGAGAGATTAGGTTTAGGTAAGGGATTCAGAAAAAAGGCTCTCCTGGAACAGGTTGCCCAGAGAAGGTGGGCATGTCCCGTCCCTGACAGTGTTCAAGGCCAGGCTGCATGGAGCTCTAGACAAGCCGGTCCAGTGCAAGGGGTCCCCAGCCACAGCAGGGGGGTTGCAGCCATGGGATTTTCCAGATCCCTTCCAAGCCAAACCATGCCACGACTCCATGATTCTGGGATACTTCCCCTCCTCATCCTCTGGCAGAAAAAGAAACTTGGCCCCATGTTCCACACTGCAGACCATGTCTTTTGGCAGCCTGCAACTGTGTCAACAGAGGATGAAAAGAGATGACATTACTGACACGATTTTCCTTTTCTATTTGAAAAGTAAATGCTCTGCTCCTGTCCACTCTGGCAAAATTGTCACAAGAGGCAATTGTTCCCCATGAAAAGCTTGGTCTCATGCAAAGAAGAAAGAAGCCAGAAGCCAACAGTCTTCGTTATTGCTACATTGTTTTCTTTGGTTACTTCTCTAATAGGAATGACTTTGGGATGTGATTTGTTTGTTTCTCTCTTTCGTTCCTGACGGCATCGCGGTCCCCCCGCAGCGCAAGGGCGCCCTTGTGGCCCTGGAGCTGGCGCTGCTGTGGAAGGTGTCGCGGCCTGGCTTCCGCGGCGTCGTGCGGCTCCTGGACGTGTTCGAGGTGCCCGAGGGCTTCGTGCTGCTCATGGAGCGTCCGCAGCACTGTCAGCACCTCTGGTACTTCCTGCACGAGCGGCGGTTCCTGACGGAGCCCGTGGGGCGGGGGCTGTTCCGCCAGGTGCTGGAGGCCATGGGGCACTGCAGCAGCCGCGGCGTCCTGCACCGCCACATCAAGGCCGAGAACGTCCTCGTCGACCTGGCCACGGGTGAGGCGAAGCTCATCGACTTCGGCTGCGGCACGATCCTCCAGGACACGTTCTACACCCGGATGTCAGGTGAGCCCAAGCCGGGGCCCAGCCGGGCAGTGGAGTTCCCCCCTTGGCTGGCAGAGGGGGAAGAGGGAGGGAAGGAAGGAGGCAAGGAAGGAGGGGGAATCCTTCTTCAGCCAGCTGCAGCCAAGTTGCTTTGTGGCAGGGCAGGGCCTGGCTGTTGTGGAACAGGAGCTGGCTGGGAGGGAGGGAGCAGCATGGGCCTGATGAGCTTTGCCCGTGTCCCATAGGAACGCCGGAGTACAGCCCACCGGAGTGGATCCTCTTTGGCTGCTACCATGGCCAGCCAGAAACCATCTGGTCCCTGGGCATCCTGCTCTATGAGCTGCTCTGTGGGCACCTTCCTTTCCACACCAACGAGGACATCGTCCGGGGCCAGCTCTTCTTCCTGCCCCGGGTGTCTCAAGGTGGGGATGCGCCTTCAAGGCACGAGGGGAAGAACGGGGTTGGGAGGGGTGGTTGGCACATAAGCATCCTGCTCTTGCAGCTGGTGAGGAGGTGGATCTCCTGGGCTTAGCTGGAGGAGGTGGCACCTGTGCCTCTGTGCTGGTGTCCTCCGCAAGAGAGGATCGATAGGAAGCTTTTGGCTGCAGCTCTGAGCACTCCTGGTGTGGCCTGGGCACTGTGGAATGTGGGAGAGCATGGACAGGAGCCTTGTCCCGCTGAGCTTTGTGGACAGTTGGCTGGCTGAGAAAGGTCACGTCGACATAATACCCCTGGTTAAGCAAGAAGGAGAGAAGTCTAGAAGTCAGCAGTCAGTGTCCATATAAGGCAAGGACATTATGCCCTTGATGCAACAACAGGATAGGGAAGCGGCTCTTTTGCCAAAAATATGAAGAATAGTTTCAACAGAATAACCACAAGAATGCAGAAGAAGGCGTAGTTGGCCGATAAGTAACTAACCAATAATGAGCACTCCTTTGCAATATGTATGAGCTTTATTAAATCCAATATAAACATGTGTGACTCTCAATAAAGTTCGAGACTTGCTGATCAGTCATATTGCATGCCACATTTCTCCTGCCGATCCGACACAAACCCAAACTCCAGCCCTGGGATACCCTATAAAAACCCCATGGCCCTCCCTTTGCCCTGTCTTTCGGGGGTCAGAAATGGATTCTGGAGCTTTCTGAAACCCAGACCCGTCTCGTTTGTTCCCGGCACCGGCAGCTGCAGCCTCCCTGGACACCATGAACTCTGGAGAATGGGGGCAGCCAGTGGGGACAGGTCCTGGAGTGCAAGATAAGTATGTGTTCTGTTTGCCATCTGTCAGTGGTGGGGCAGTTATCTTCTGTTCATTGGGCAGTTTCTCTCTTCCACAAGCAATCCTCCCTCTGGGGAGGTGTGTTCCATTAATAGGCCATTAATTATTAATTATTAATCTTCTGGTAATGGGCCACTGAGTGTCACTGCATGGCTGATTAAATGACATCATCCCATTGGGAGATGCTCCGCCCAGGGGGAGGAGCCAAGCATTCCTACCTGGATAGAATCTGAGATTTGGAACACTGTAGGCAGCCTTTTCCTGCTGGATTCCCAGAGGAGCAGCTGTCTTTCTTCTCCACGGGATTCCCAGAGGATCAGCCTTTTCCTCCTGGATTCCCAGAGGAGCAGCTGTCTTTCTTCTCCACGGGATTCCCAGAGGATCAGCCTTTTCCTCCTGGATTCCCAGAGGAGCAGCTGTCTTTCTTCTCCACGGGATTCCCAGAGGATCAGCCTTTTCCTACTGGATTCCCAGAGGAAGGAAGATTCCCAGGCCCATCTACAGCAGCCCTGGACCTTCAGAGGAAAACTCCACCCTTCTCCAGGATCCCTGCTCCAACAGAGCCACACCTGGCACTGCAGGAGGGCTGCAGCCACCACTGAATGGGACTGCTGCCAGCACCCTGACCCACAGGGTGTCAGGCCCTGTTCTGACTCTGTCAGTGGGGTTTTTTTCATTTGTACTACTGCATTTATATTTTTAATTTTTCCTAAAAAAGAACTGTTATTCCTATTCCCATATCTTAGCCTGAAAGCTCCTTAATTTCAAAATTATAACAATTCAGAGGGAGGGAGTTTACATTTTCCACTCCAGGGGAGGCTCCTGCCTTCCTTAGCAGACACCTGGCTTTTCAAACCAAGACAATAACAAAGTTACTTTAACACCACAGATAGAAAATCCATTTTAATCTCTGCAAAAAGCCAATATTATGTGTCCATAACAATAAACCTCTTGCTGAGTGATGGTAGATGTCAAAGTAACTTTGCTATAAAGATATAGTTTTTATTTCTGTTGTTAATTAAGCTCAGTGAAATAGCTGCTTGTGTTAAACTGCCTGCTTGGATGGGATAACATCCAATGCACCCAGGATGAGGACACCTGTACAGATCTGCCAACTATCAGCACTCCCTGTCTGAAGTGAGCTACACTTTGGGAACATCTCATGTTTCATGCATGCAGTGGGTGACAAGATGATTTAAAATGTTAATAAAATAAACAAGAAAGATTTTAAAATGCTAATAAAATAAACAAGAAAGGTCATTTTTATTCCTCAAAATAACAACAACAACAACAACAACAACAAGTTCTGGTTTAATGAAAGGTGGAATCTGTTGCTCTTAAGAGCAAAGATTCATAGCTGGAATAAAGAGTGTTCAGCCCAGCTGTTTCTACTATGAGGCCGTATTTCATCCCCCCTGAAAGTCCTTCATGTTTGCACAGAAAACTGTCCCTGCACAGCCCAATAAATTCCATCACTTCAGCTGGCCAAACAACCACTGTGGTCAAGTGGGGTCTGAGCAGCTTCCAGGATCCCAAGCAGCTTCAGAAGCTTCATTTTACACCTCCTCTTCTCCCAGTGAATACCCAGCACCACCATCACTGTGGACCCATAGCTATGGATCACTGGCCTGGCCAGCACAGGGCTAATGTTTGCATCAGCCAGGAGGAGCTGCTCTGCCTGGCTGTCTGTCTCAGCCTCAGCTCTGAGACCCCAAATGCCTCCATTCTGGCCCAATCCTTCCTGGTGCTGAGCATAAGAACTCGTGCAGACAAGAGCAGGGAGGGAATCTCCCCAGCCGTTTATCACCTCAGCAACAAGACCTTGGCACCAGGCTGTTATCTGTAGCAGAAAGCAGCAGCAGGAAGGAGACACCAGATCACCAGCCCCAGGCCATGGCCCTGGTGCTGTCCTTACCAGTGATCAGTGTCTGCAGCTCTCCAGGAGCTCAGGGAGCAGGGATGCTCCTCACCATCTCATCTTACCCATGCACCCAAAGCCACGGCCAGCTGTGTGCTCCTGCCCACCAGCACATGCCAAGGCACAGCGTGGGATTCTTGGGGAGGTGTCCTCTGCAGGGCCAGGAGCTGGACTTGGTGATCCTTGGGGGTCCTTTCCAGCCCAGGGTATTTTGTGATTCTAAGGCTTTGGCCAGCCCAGGTTTCAGCCACCTCCCTGATCCAGGTGTGATTGACCCCAAACCAGATCTTGCCTCTGTCTACCCTCCAGTGCAAGGAACATGTTGCATCTACCCCAGCCCCCTGCTTGTGTCTGATGGATCATGCTGACCTTTTCAACAAATTTCTTGGAGTATTATAAAACATTATCTGACAAAAAACAAAAGAAAAAAAAAAAAAACAAAACCAAACCAAAACAAAAAAACCCCAAAACCAAAAAAAACCAACAAACCAACCCAAAGGAAATCAATTTGGGTGATGATGGCCTTTTGTTCCAGTTTATCCTGCACCAAACTCCATAGATGGTAACTCTGAACATTTCCCAGACCTTCACAGCAGAGCTTGGAACTGTCTCTCTGATTTCTTGGTTGTTTCATGACACATGCATTTCTCCTATATAATCCCAGTGTTTTGCTTAGAAGCCATATTGTAACTGGGAATCAATCTTCTTCATTTGAACATCTAGGACAGAGTCACACATCATTTCACCATTAACTAGGATAGACTCAGCCTTGCAGATCTTTCAGGTTTCAAGCCTGGCTGTGTTGTTTCAGTTCTTTGCTGCTGCTTGTGTTTTGTGGAAAAAAAAAAAAAAATTAACCAGACTTTGGGACTTTCTGTTGTGGCTTGAAGAAGAACACAGGTTGTTTCATCGCTGTTGTGAGACGTGTTACCCGGCTCATTAATTCACAACAGTTCTTGTTTTCTCTGCCTTTTTCACGCTGATGTGATACATTTGTGAAGTCCAGGGTTGTACTGCAAGTGATAAATGCTGCAGTAAAGTCTGATAAACTGAGATTCCAACAAAAAAGTATGAAAAATGTAATCTCTAAAGTTCTGAAAGCTCACATGTGACAAAACCCATAAATCACCCCAGAAGCAGTCATTATGCTGAGTTACTAACTAGATTATGCAGCTGCATTTGTCATCATTTCCCATTACGTAGAGAATAAACCTGTCAGGCTGATTTATGGCAGAGGGCTCCACAAGATGGGAACTGGCACCTGTACTGTTCTGTGGAAAACGATGAGAAATGCTGTGTCTGCTCAAGTGCTGAATGGAAAAGGAAGGAGGGGAGATAACTGTTCTTTGAAGGCACTGATTCAGGGACAAAGACTTCAGAGAGGAGTCATGCTTACTCCCATGGGATGGCAGGAAGAGTATCCACCAACCTGTCCCAACAGCAGCAGCAGCATCAGAATGCGTTCTCCACAGGTGGAGGGAAGAGAGGAGAGAGGAGGTCTTTTGAGGGGACCAAAGTCAGTCATGGAGAAATCCTAGAAGCCTGGAATGGTTTGGGTCACAAGGAATCTGAAAAACCATCTTGTTCTAACCCCTGCTGTGGGCCGTGACAAACTGAACAGCTGAATGCCTGGCTACTCAGGGGATACTCAAGGTTTTGGATTCCATGCCTGTGCATCTACCGTGGAGCAGCTGGGTCTGCTGGGAGCAGATGGCATCCACCTGAGCTCAGAGCAGGCCAAAAGATGGGCAGATGTGGGACTGAGCAGGGCGAGGGACATCCCTGCACAGCAGTGCTCTGACAAGAGCAGCAGTGGCCTCCTCTCAGTGCCCTCCCCGAGCAGCAGCCGCTGAACACCATGGTGGCTACACAGATGCTTTTGGCTCTGCAATCCCTTTGTGCTCAAAGGCCACGCTGGGCATTTCAGCTGGGCTGGAAGGTCTGGCTGGGCAGGGAACAGGCAAGAGGCACTGCTGGTGTGAGCTCCATGTGTTCACTGGGGACACAAGGAAGATTCTGTTCATCCAAAGAAAAACACAAGCAGCCAGTCCCTGCTAACACAGCAGTGCGACTCTGTCCAGAGCAGCTCAAATTCTCTGCCAGAACCATCCCCCTGCACCTTCTTGATCTGAAGGGGACTAGAAGTGATTTCACTGCAGTTCTTTATTTCTGCTGTCTGATAATGGGAAGGTTTCACAGAAGACTTGGATGGACTGGATCAGGGAATAGTCAAGCAAGAAAAACTGAGCGACCATCACACAACCCCACTCACAGAAGAACCATGTCCCATTAGGAAAAGCACCTCAGGTGTTTTCATAGTTGATAATATGTATCCTACTCAACATTATTGATTATAATATTTTCTCTTTGGAAACTTATCAGAGGGGATTTCTGCCTGCTTTGTGAAGGGAGCCCCTGGGGCCCATCCCCTCCCAGAGGGGCTGCACTTGCTGCCTGCCGGGGCTTTCATTGCTGGGCCCACTGGGAGCCCCTGAGCTGGGCTGGGCACCAAGGGCGGGGCTGGCCCGGCTGTGATGCCTCTGGCCCCTGTGACACCAGGGGCAGCGTGTCACAATGGGGGCAGCTGGAAAAGGCCCCCGCAGGTAACGCTGGCCCAGCACAGCCTGGGCAAGCGGTGAGTGCGCACGTGGCGGGGCTGGGCCGGGCCAGGGCCGGGCCACAAGCGCCGCACCCGGGCCTGCATTGTCCCCCTGCACCCAGGGCCAGCCCCTGGGGCCGGCGCCTTGGCCGGGGCACGGGGCTGCTGCTGCTGGCCCACTGGCACAGGCCCTGCTGCCTGCCAGCTGCCCGGGGCCCTCTGCTTCTGCCCTCACATCCCTGCGCCTCCGGGCCTCACTTCAGCCCCCACAAGCTCCCTTGGCAGCCCCAGTGAAAGCCTTGTCTCTCTCCTCCTGCAGACCATGGCGCACAGAGCAGTCCTGGCTGGGCTTGTGCTGCTCCTCTTCCTGTTCCCACTTTCCGTGGTGGACAGATTTCACGGGGATGGGCAGCCCCGTGCAGAGGAGATGAAAGCGGCCCCCCCAGAGCCAGCTGAGCCTGGCTGGGGACCCTGGCTCCTGGCTGCCTTGCGCTACCTGCACCAGCTCTGGCAAATTGCTCAGCCGCTGCTCCTGCCTTTGGGCTGGTGGCTCAGGCGCAGAAGGGCAGCCACGAGGCAGAGAGCAGCGGCCCAGAGAGCTGAGGAAAAGGCCAGAAGGAGGAAGGTGGAAAGCGAGCGGAGAAGGCAGCTCCTTAGGAAGAGATTCAAAGACATGGAGCAAATGCGCCGGGCCACGAAAGAAATAGAAAAGCAAATGGCCAGGCTGATTGGAATGAATAGGGATACAAACAGGATGCTGAAGGTAGGCAGGGCAGGCTTTTGGAGGAGCACAGGCAGTGGCTGTGTGAAGAAAAGCTTCCTGCTGGAGATGCTCTCTGGGCCGGCCAAGGCGAGCCGCACATCTTTGTGAGCAGCCGGTGCACAGAGCTGCGCTTGCTGCCCAGCACAGCCCTGCGCCGGGGCACAGGCTCCGGGCTCCTGACACACCCTGCCCCTCTGCCCTCTCTCTCCTCACGGGATCTGTAGTAACTGCATCTCTTTTAACCCTTTTCCCTACAGAGGCTTTGCATCTGCTCGAAGGAAAGCACCATTTGAAGGCATCGGGCCAATGTTTGGAGATTGATTCAAGTTCTTAAATGGTTTTGAAATATTTAAAATATCTTATTTAAAAATAATTGTCTTTAGAAACATTTTCCAAATTTTTTATTTCTATAATGTAGATTAATACTCTTGTAAGAGATCATAAATAGTTTAATAGTAAGTAGTAAATAAATAATGGCACTTTTCTTTAGATTACATATAATAATATATTATAATTAATTTATAATTAATTGTATTAATTATATAGTTCTTCAAAATTACCAAGAATTATTGCAGTTAACCAAAACTGAAGTATACTTTATTTTTATCTAAACCAGCAAATGTTGCTTGATCATCATGATCCAATAATTATTTTGTGTCTTGTTTAATATTCATATATACAGTACATAGACTGTTGCTACGAATGCCTATAATCACAATTGGTTAATTAAAATTACACTCTCTGCCCTCCTGTCTCGGGAGGGTGACTTCCCTCAGGCAGCTGCAGTCCCTGTCAAGATGCAATAAAGGCAATGCCTGAACAAACGCTGTGTCTGTGAGTGTCCATGCTGGACTCAGGTGTCAGCTGTGGGGAATTCCTGACACAGGGGCACCACAGCAGCCCTTGGCCATGCAGAGGCTCCTTTCCTCCCCTGCAGCAGCTGCTCCTTTGGTGCTGTGATCCAGCCTCTGCTCTGCGCGATGCCAAATGCAAGAAAACCAGGAGTGCCACCACTCAGACTGTCACTGGGGTCCCTGCAGAGCTCAGGAGCCACCATGGCTGTGTAGGTGTGGAACCTGCAGTGGGCCATGACAGCAGGGACAGCAGGGACAGCAGGGACAGGGGGACACAGCACAGCAATCACAGCCCGGCTGCCCTGGGACAGGCCCGGCAGGCGGACAGGACACGGGGCAGGCAGGAGTCCCCATCCTCTCTGTGCCCTCCTGAGCACAGGCACATAAGGGACAGGGGCAATGGGGACACAGCCGGCCCCTCTCCTCTGGGAATATCCCACCTGCCCAGGGGCCCTGACAGAACGCAGGGGCTGAGGCTCTGCAAGGGGAACCCAAGGGTGAGCAGGAGGACCTCCAAGTCACATCTGCCCACATTCTGCATGCAAACTGCTGTGTGGAGGAGAAAACCAGAGGGGCCTTGCCACAGCAGATCCCATCTGAGGGAAGGTGTTCTCTATTCCTGCACACGGGTGCCCCATGCAACATGGAGCACATGAATGCACTTTGACACCAGATTCTCAGCCCTGCTCGAGCGCTCTGGTACAGCAGGAGCGGCCATTCCCTAATAACACACGGGTTTGCAACTCTTGTGCAAAGCAACACAAATTGTCTCTCTCCTCCTGCAGACCATGGTGTCCAAATCAGTCCCTGCCCTGCTGGTGCTGCTCCTCTTCCACTTCCCACGGCCCGTGGTGATCAGTTGGGATGAGGATGCAGAGCTGGGCAAAGAGGGCCTGGAGCAGGCTACCCCAGAGGCACCCGAGCCTGCCTGGGGACCCCTGCTCTGGGCAGCCGTGCAGCAGGGGCCCTACTGGGCTGCTGCTGAGCTGCTCTTCCTGCCTTTCTTCCTCTGCCTCAGGCCCAGAAGGGCGGCCATGAAGCAGAGAGCAGCGGCCCGGAGAGCTGAAGAAGAGGCCAGAAGGCGCAGGATGGAAATGGAGCAGAGAAGGCTTCGCTTAAAGAGGGCATGCAAAGACTTGAAGGAGATGTGGAGGACCATGAAGATGATCAAGAAGAAAATGGCCAGGCTGATTTGAATGAACAGCAAGGTGAGCGGGATGCTCTCTGGGCCGGCCAAGGCGAGCCACACATCTTTGTCAGCAGCCAGCGCACAGAGCTGCGCTTGCTGCCCAGCACAGCCCTGCGCCGGGGCACAGGCTCCGGGCTCCTGACACACCCTGCCCCTCTGCCCTCTCTCTTACTTTATCCGTGTTAACTGTATCTATTGTAACCCTTTTCCATACAGAAGCTTTGCATTTGCTCGAGGATGGAGGCATTTGAATCAGGATTGGGCCGGATGGATGGATGGATGGGGCAGGCACAGGGCCTGCAAGGCCTCCCTGGCGTTCAGCAGCCTAAGGCAGGAAATGCCGAGTCATGATGGCTGGGCCTAAGATGCCCCTCTTCCGCCTTTGGGCCCCTGCTTATCTCTCTCTACGACTATAGGTCACTTTCGCCTCAACCCTTACTATTGAACAATTTCTGAAACCCCTGAATGCTATAAAAACCTTTACTTTCACCCAGATTGGCAGAAGAGGCTGTCCCTGAAAACCTTTGCAGAAGAGCCCAATAAAGACATCTCTGTGGAACCTCACACAGCCTTCTCCTCTCTCTCCCTGCATCTGCCCAAGGCACTTAGCAAGCCAAAGAGCTGAAATCCCAAATGATTTGCTGATAATCACAAAGAGCTGATATCCCCCATGAGCTGAGCTTGCTAAGGTAGCCTGCAGCTGGAAGCTGCCTGGGAGTCCAGGCAGGCTGTGCTGGACAGGACTGTGCTATCCGGAGCAGCCACAGCCGGACGGGGATACCCCGAAACGTGGCCGAGGCACGCATTAGGTGGATATTGATTTAACTTCATACTTAGTTTAGAAATAATTTAGATAATTTATTTTTTTATCTATAAAGAATTTCATTGTATAGTATAAAAATTGTACATTTTGGTAGGAATTATATAAAAGACAACTACTAATTCTATTAGAATGATTCTACATTCTACTTACTACATAGTAATTATCATTAATTGTAACAATTACTGCGAATTATGGCAATGAACCAGAATTGATATGTGTTGAATCTTTGTCATACTAAGTAACTTTTCACACTCTACAATGTCCAAACACCATTGTCATTCTATTAGTTCATATATCTTTTAGAACGCTCTAGAAAAAAATTCTTAAGGTAAGGATGACTATTACTGTGATTTGTTCCTGAGGATGTTTAAAGTATATGATAGATTTTCAAAAGGACACTGCCTGCCCTCATTTCTTGTGGCATTCTGTTCCCTCTGGAGCTGCAGTCAGTACAGAGTTCCAACAAAGGCAGTGCTTGAACAAACACTGTGTCTGTGAGTGTCCACAGTGGCCTCCAAGGCCATCCAGTTCTACCCCTGTGCCATGGGCTGGGACACCTCTGGCTGGGCCAGGCTGCTCCAAGGCCCATCCAGCCTGGACTGGAACACTTGCAGGGACGGGGCAGCCGCAGCTGCTCTGAGCGCCCTGTGCCAGGGCCTCACAGCCCTCACAGCCAAGGCTTCCTTCCCCAGAGCCCAGCTCGGCCTGCCCTGTGGCAGGGGGAAGAAGCCATTGGCCCTGGCGCTGGCCCTGCAGGCCCTGGCCCACAGCCCCTCTGCAGGGCTCTGCTGGGCCTGGTGCAGGCACGGAAAGGCCGCAGGAAGGCGCCCCTGGAGAAGGCCTTGGAGAGCGCTGGGGCCAGCAGTGCCCCCGTGAGGGCAGCGAGCAGGGCCCGGCCTGTCCGTCCGTGCGTGAGGGCACAGGGCGGGCGCTGGGGCCCTGCCAGCTGGAGCGCATGAATGCGCTCGGACCTGAGATTCCTGCCCCTTGCTCAGCTGTTCCGCTACAGCACGAGTGGCCAATTTGTGCCACTCTCGTACAAAACAGCTGAAATTCTCTGCCAGAACCAGCCGTGTGCTGCTTCTTGATCTAGAGGAGCCTGGAGGTGGCCTGGCTACTGTTCCATCTCAGTGATGTCCGACAATGGGAAGGTTTCACAGAGCTCTTGGATGGGCTGCATCTGGGAAGACTCAGGCAGGAAAACTGAGCCACCCTCACCTACTCCACAGAGAAAGAGAGAAAAACCAGCGCCATCACAGAAGCAACTCTGGTGCACTCATAGTTGATATTATGTATCCTATTCGAGATTATCAGTTATATTCTTTTCTCTTCCACAACATGTCTGGCAACTTCTGCCTGCTTTGTGAAGGGAGCCCCTGGGGCCCATCCCCTCCCAGAGGGGCTGCACTTGCTGCCTGCCGGGGCTTTCATTGCTGGGCCCACTGGGAGCCCCTGAGCTGGGCTGGGCACCAAGGGCAGGGCTGGCCCGGCTGTGATGCCTCTGGCCCCTGTGACACCAGGGGCAGCGTGTCACAATGGGGGCAGCTGGAAAAGGCCCCCGCAGGTAACGCTGGCCCAGCACAGCCTGAGCAAGCGGTGAGTGCGCACGTGGCGGGGCTGGGCCGGGCCAGGGCCGGGCCACAAGCGCCGCACCCGGGCCTGCATTGTCCCCCTGCACCCAGGGCCAGCCCCTGGGGCCGGCGCCTTGGCCGGGGCACGGGGCTGCTGCTGCTGCTGGCCCACTGGCACAGGCCCTGCTGCCTGCCAGCTGCCCGGGGCCCTCTGCTTCTGCCCTCACAGCCCTGCGCCTCTGGGCCTCACTTCAGCCCCCACAAGCTCCCTTGGCAGCCCCAGTGAAAGCCTTGTCTCTCTCCTCCTGCAGACCATGGCGCACAGAGCAGTCCTGGCTGGGCTTGTGCTGCTCCTCTTCCTGTTCCCACTTTCCGTGGTGCACAGATTTCACGGGGATGAGCAGCCCGGTGCAGAGGAGATGAAAGCGGCCCCCCCAGAGCCAGCTGAGCCTGGCTGGGGACCCTGGCTCCTGGCTGCCTTGCGCTACCTGCACCAGCTCTGGCAAATTGCTCAGCCGCTGCTCCTGCTTTTGGGCTGGTGGCTCAGGCGCAGAAGGGCAGCCACGAGGCAGAGAGCAGCGGCCCAGAGAGCTGAGGAAAAGGCCAGAAGGAGGAAGGTGGAAAGCGAGCGGAGAAGGCGGCTCCTTAGGAAGAGATTCAAAGACATGGAGCAAATGCGCCGGGCCACGAAAGAAATAGAAAAGCAAATGGCCAGGCTGATTGGAATGAATAGGGATACAAACAGGATGCTGAAGGTAGGCAGGGCAGGCTTTTGGAGGAGCACAGGCAGTGGCCCTGTGTGAAGAAAAGCTTCCTGCTGGAGATGCTCTCTGGGCCGGCCAAGGCGAGCCGCACATCTTTGTGAGCAGCCGGCGCACAGAGCTGCGCTTGCTGCCCAGCACAGCCCTGCGCCGGGGCACAGGCTCCGGGCTCCTGACACACCCTGCCCCTCTGCCCTCTCTCTCCTCACGGGATCTGTAGTAACTGCATCTATTTTAACCCTTTCCCATACAGAGGCTTTGCATCTGCTCGGAGGAAAGCACCATTTGAAGGCATCAGGCGCAATGATTGGAGAATGATTCAAATTCTTAAATAGTTTTGAAATATGTAAAATGTTTTCTTTAAAAATAGTTGTCTTTAGAAACATTTTCAAAACTTTTTATTACTATAATGTAGATTACTAGTCTTGTAAGATAACATAAATATTTTAATATTAAGTAGTAATAAATAATGGCACTTTTCCTTATATTACATAGAACTTATAATTCATCAGAATTACCAAGAATTATTACAGTTAACAAAAACTGAAGTATACTTTATTTCTGTTTAAACCAGCAAATGTTGCTTGATCATCATGATCCAATAATTATTTTGTGTCTTGTTTAATATTCATATATACAGTATATAGACTGTCGCTACGAATGCCTATAATCACAATTGGTTAATTAAAATTACACTCTCTGCCCTCCTGTCTCGGGAGGGTGACTTCCCTCAGGCAGCTGCAGTCCCTGTCAAGATGCAATAAAGGCAATGCCTGAACAAACGCTGTGTCTGTGAGTGTCCATGCTGGACTCAGGTGTCAGCTGTGGGGAATTCCTGACACAGGGGCACCACAGCAGCCCTTGGCCATGCAGAGGCTCCTTTCCTCCCCTGCAGCAGCTGCTCCTTTGGTGCTGTGATCCAGCCTCTGCTCTGCGCGATGCCAAATGCAAGAAAACCAGGAGTGCCACCACTCAGACTGTCACTCGGGTCCCTGCAGAGCTCAGGAACCACCATGGCTGTGTAGGTGTGGAACCTGCAGTGGGCCATGACAGCAGGGACAGCAGGGACAGCAGGGACAGCAGGGACAGCAGGGACAGGGGGACACAGCACAGCAATCACAGCCCAGCTGCCCTGGGACAGGCCCGGCAGGCGGACAGGACACGGGGCAGGCAGGAGTCCCCATCCTCTCTGTGCCCTCCTGAGCACAGGCACATAAGGGACAGGGGCAATGGGGACACAGCCGGCCCCTCTCCTCTGGGAATATCCCACCTGCCCAGGGGCCCTGACAGAACGCAGGGGCTGAGGCTCTGCAAGGGGAACCCAAGGGTGAGCAGGAGGACCTCCAAGTCACATCTGCCCACATTCTGCATGCAAACTGCTGTGTGGAGGAGAAAACCAGAGGGGCCTTGCCACAGCAGATCCCATCTGAGGGAAGTTGTTCTCTATTCCTGCACACGGGTGCCCCATGCAACATGGAGCACATGAATGCACTTTGACACCAGATTCTCAGCCCTGCTCGAGCGCTCTGGCACAGCAGGAGCAGCCATTCCCTAATAACACACGGGTTTGCAACTCTTGTGCAAAGCAACACAAATTGTCTCTCTCCTCCTGCAGACCATGGTGTCCAAATCAGTCCCTGCCCTGCTGGTGCTGCTCCTCTTCCACTTCCCACGGCCCGTGGTGATCAGTTGGGATGAGGATGCAGAGCTGGGCAAAGAGGGCCTGGAGCAGGCTACCCCAGAGCCACCCGAGCCTGCCTGGGGACCCCTGCTCTGGGCAGCCGTGCAGCAGGGGCCCTCCTGGGCTGCTGCTGAGCTGCTCTTCCTGCCTTTCTTCCTCTGCCTCAGGCCCAGAAGGGCAGCCATGAAGTAGAGAGCAGCGGCCCGGAGAGCTGAAGAAGAGGCCAGAAGGCGCAGGATGGAAATGGAGCAGAGAAGGCTTCGGGTGTCTGGGGAACATTCCCGGGTTTCTTGGGAAGACTCCCGGGTGTCTGGGGAACACCCCCGGGTGTCTGGGGAACACTCCCAAGTGCCTGGGGAACACTCCCGCGTGTCTGGGGCTCTCCTGGCCCCGTTCCCAGCCCAGGTTCCCGGGGTTCAGGAGCTGCCCTGGTGCCCGGGCCCCGCGACATCGCCTGGGTGCAGTTGGAGCCCGAGGTGCAGGCGGGCGCCGCCCGCGAGGCCCTGCAGGGCTTCAGCATCACCCAGAGCAGCGCCAGGAAGATCTCCTGCGCCAAAAAGGGACCCAGTTTCCCACCCAAATCCCCTCTCTCCATCCCAAATCCTTCTTTGTGCATTCCAAATCCTTCTTCTTTCACCCCAAATCCCCTTTCCCAGCCCCCAGGGATTTTGGGGCTCCAGAGGGGTTATTGGGGTTTTTCACAGCATTGTACCCAGGGTCTCTCTGCAGACATTGCACCTGGAGCTGCCCCAAATAAACCCCAAATGACCCCAAATTTTGGGACTGGGGGTTGGGGGGGGGGGGGTGATACTAAAATTCGGGGTTTTAAGGTGTTTGACCCCAATCTTTGGGAACTGGGGGGTTTGATCCTGAACTTTGGGCGTTGGGTGGGGTTGATCCTAAAATTTGGGGTTTAGGGGATTTTGACACCTCAGGGTTTGGGGATTTTTGACCCCAAACTTTGGGAATTGGGGATGTTTGACACCCCTGGGTTTCGGATTTGGGGGTTTTTGTTCCCAGGATTTGGGGTTTGGGAGTTTTTTTCCCCAGGATTTGGGGATCAGGGGGTTTGAGCCCCAAACTTTGGGATCAGGGCGGTTGGACACCCCAGATGTTTCAAGCCCCAGGATTTGGGGTCAGGGGGTTTTGACCCCAAAGTTTGGGATTGGGGACTTTGACCCCAAACTTTGGGTAATGAGGAGGGTTGGACACCCCAGATATTTCAGACCCCAGAGTTGGGGATTGGGGCTTTAGACCCCAAACTTTGGGGGTTGGGGGTGTTTGACACCTCAGGATTTGGGATTTGGGGGTGTTTGGTCCCAGACTTTGGGAACGGGAGGTGTTGGACACCCCAAATGTTTCAAACCCCAGGATTTGGGGTCAGGGGGATTTAACCCCAACATTTGCAAATTGCAGAGTGTTTGACACCCCAGGATCTGGGATTTGGGGGGTTTAAGGCCTAAAATTTGGGGTTCGGGCTGGGGGCCGGGGGGGAGGTTGAGATCCCAGAGTTTGAGTCTGGGGGTGTTTGGCCCCCCCCAGTGTTTGAACCCCAGGATTTGGGGTGTTTGACCCCAATGTTTGACCTCACCTCGGGTTTGGGGTCGGGGTTGAGATCAGGGACATTCCCTGGAGCCAGCGGCGGGATCGGGATCGGGAACGGGATCGGGAAGCGGAACAGGAACGGGGAGGGTCCCTGAGCCAATGCCGGACCCCAACCCCAGGGAGAGGCCCCGCCGCAGTCCCGGAATGGCCCCATCCCCACAATCCCGGCGCCCTCCCCAGGCCCAGCCCCTCCCCGGCCGCTGAACGGAGCCTCCCTCAATCCCAGCCCGCCCCGATCCGGGCCGGAGCCATCCCCAGAGCCTCCCCCATTCCCGGCCCGGACCCTTCCATCCCTTTTTGGGGCGGCTCCTGCCGCTCCCCGCCCATTTCTGGGGGTTCCAAAGGGCCCCGCGGACCCTCCCCATTTTGGGGGTGTTGGGGGGGCCCCAGGGCCGCCCCGAGGGCCGAAGGGGGATCGAAAGCCCCAAACCCGAGGGGCTCCTGGGGGTGCCCAGTTCCTCCCGTCCCCAGCCCGAAACAGATCCTGGCCAATCAGAGCGCGGGGCGCTGATGACGATCCCGTTGCCGGGCAGACACTCGGCGCACTGGTCCCGCCCGGCGATTTCCAGCGAATCAGCGCCCGGCTCGGCTGTGACTCATCGGGTGCCGGCCAGAACCCAGCGCCTCTCACAGCGCTGGCCAATCAGAGACTGCGCGGGGCCATTCCCAGCCAATCAGAGCGTTTGTCGCTGATGGCTCTCAGTGTCCAGGAGCGGAATTTGGGGCGGGGGGCGGTGACCCCGGCGATGGGGATGGGGCGTGCGGGGGCAGCTGGGGCCGCACTGGTGGCACTGGGGGCGCTGGGAGCCCCCCCGGCCGCGGGGGGAGCGGGGGGCGTGGGGAGAAGGGGGGGCGGGGGGGCCCCAAATTCAACCCAAGGGGGGTCGGGACCCCCAAAGGGAGCAGGAGGGGCCTGGAACCCCCAAAACCAAGCACGGGGGAGGGGATTGGGGACTGGGGGAACGATGGGGAAGGGGCGGGAGAGCGGGGGGAAAGAGGGGGATGGGACCCTCAAATTGAGGTGGGAGGGAGCTGTGGACTGGGGGAAACCCCCATCAAATCCCATTAAAATCCCATAAAAATCACATTAAATTCCACTCAATTCCCATTAAACACCATTAAAATCCCATTAAAATCCTATTATATTCCATTAAAATCCCATGACATCTCATTAAAATCCCATAAAATTCTATTACAATCCCATCAAATCCCATTAAAAGTCCATAAAATCCCACTAAAATCCCATTAAATCCTATTAAAATTCCTTTTAAATCCCATTAAATTCTATTAAAATCCTACTAAATTCCTATTAAAATCCATTAAAATCCCTTCCAATCCCATAAAATGATCCCAAACCCACACAGAACTGGCCCTGAATTACCCCCCACACACACAGCCCTAAAAACCAAAAAATGTGAAAAATTACCTCAAATGATCCCAAATTTACCCCGAATAACCCCAAAAAACCCCAAATAACCTCAAAGGCACACAAAGAACCCAAATCCCCCAAATGAACCCAAATCCCATAAATGACCCCAAATTCTCCAGATGACCCCAATCCCATAAATTACCACAAATCCCATAAATGACCCCAAATCCCATAAATGGGATTGGGAGAGGGGAGGAGAGGGCAGGGAAAGGGGGAGTGGGACAAACTGGGCGAGGAAATCAAACTCTGCAGTCAGACAGAGCAGGGATTTGTGTATCCAGCGCTGGGAGCGAGGGGGATCTCTCTGGCAAAAACCCACTCGGTCTCCTTTGGCCTTCAGCTCCATTTTAAAAGTCACAATTACAACACTTCATTAGCATACTCACATTTGCATAAAGCTGTGTCCCGGTTTTACAGCCGTGTGTGGCTTCAGCGCCTGCGTCCGTTCCTCCTGTGGCGGCCCTCAGTCTTCTGGTGCTCTTTTGATGAAGGCTTCTGTCGTCCTCCTCACGTTGGAACTTTTTACCTGGATCATCAGCCCATGCCTGGTGCTCCTTGTTCTTCAGTCTAACCTGGTCTGAGCTGATTTTGCCCTTTGCAAGCTCTGTTCAAACTTGCTCTCTCGCTCTCGGTGCGTTTGTTGTGTCGCTGGCTCTGCTCTCTCTCTTGCTCTGCTGCCTCGCTGGCTTTGCCTGCATGTGAAAAATGCATGTATTTTATGATTGGCTTTTCGCAAATATTAAAATGAATATTATATGTCTGGTGTTAGAAAGTAATGCTGTATTAATTCTCTTAAGTACTGTGTTAAATATAGTTTTAGGTTATAAAAATTGTTAAAATAGAAACGATGCTATGTAGGATTCTTGTTTTAATTAAAGGACTTGCAGTGAGATAGCAGCCACAGGACACCTAAATCTTTCAGAGAAAAAGAATTTATTGCCCTCTTATCAGAAGAAATGAATTTCTTCCCGCCTTGAAGGCGCTGTTAGGATTCAGAGGAAGAAGGTGGCACTGTCCAGACAGAATCCTGTGTTTGAATGGAATTTATGCATCATGGATGAAGTGTATGAATATGCAACAGGCTGTTGTTTTTAAGGGTTAATCCTTTGTTAACGGGTGTCCCTTTTCGGGCTCGTGGTGCCCAGAAAAAGGTACCCGGACCTCCATAACCCTTTCTCTCTATTGTCTCATATTGTCCTAATTCAAATTGTCCAAATTATTATTACTCTAATTGTATTGCTATTTTTATAACCATTTTATTACTATGGAACTTTTACAATTTCAAAAACAAGTGATTGGCGTGTTTCACACTGCACATCTCGCTCCAGGGCTGCTTGTGCTGAACCTTTCCTTGCACAGCCCTGAGGATTCCCCCAGCCCGGGCTCCCAGCAGCTCCAGGCCCGGCCAGGAGGAGCAGCAGGGCCAGGGCTGGCCGGGCGTCCCCCCAGATGTGGCCCCCGCTGGTGGCACAGCCGGACCCTTGGGAGGCTGCCTCAGGCTTTATTGTCCACCAGCATCCCAGGAGGGAGCAGAAAATCCTCCTGCAGACGCTGATTCCGGAGGCTGCCAGCGCTTCCTTGTCTCCAGGAGCTTCTGCCAAGCCCCAGTGAAACCTCGGTGCCACATTGTTCCACAGCCTCACAACGCTCTCCTGGCTCCCGTGAGGTCCCTCTGGGTCCCGCTGCAGCCTTGGCTCCATCAGGGTCTCCTGGCTCCATCAGGGTCTCCTGGTTTCCATCAGGGTCTCCTGGCTTCCATCAGGGTCTCCTGGCTTCCATGATGCTCCACTCTGTCCCAAGGGGCATCCGCGGCTCAGCTTTGGAGCCCTGCAAGATCCAAAGGTTCCCCCCAACAAACACCAGCCCAGGGACCCCCAGGATATTTGGGCTGAGCTCCCGCTGCCCAGGCACCTGCATGGAACCCAAGTGACCGCTGGGACTCCATGGAATGTCCTGGGACAAACTGTCCCTGGTCAGACAGGGGTGCCATGGAACACAGGTGCCACTGGGACACGGACACTGCCCATGGAACCGAGTGTCCATGGGGACAGAGCCGGGCCTGATGGAACACTGGAGAACAATGTCACCCCATGGAATCCATGGAACCAGGTGTCCATGGTGACACTGCAGAACATTGTCACCCCATGGAATCCATGGAACCAGGTGTCCATGGTGACAATGGAGAATATTGTCACCCCATGGAATCCCATGGAACCAGGTGTCCATGGTGACACTGGAGAACATTGTCACCCAATGGAATCCCATGGAACCAGGTGTCCATGGTGGCACTGGAGAACATTGTCACCCCATGGAATCCATGGAACCAGGTGTCCATGGTGACACTGGAGAACATTGTCACCCAATGGAATCCCATGGAACCAGGTGTCCATGGTGACACTGGAGAACATTGTCACCCCATGGAATCCATGGAACCAGGTGTCCATGGTGACACTGGAGAACATTGTCACCCCATGGAATCCATGGAACCAGGTGTCCATGGTGACACTGGAGAACATTGTCACCCAATGGAATCCATGGAACCAGGTGTCCATGGTGGCACTGGAGAACATTGTCACCCCATGGAATCCATGGAACCAGGTGTCCATGGTGACAGAGCCGGGCCCAATGGAACCTACTGGAACACAGGAGAACATTGTTACCTGTTGGAACCCGGGCTGCTGAGAATTTTGGACTTTCTGAGCTGACAGACACTGACCCCCAAGAGAACACTGCATTTGGCTTGAGGCTGTGGAGAAGGCTTCCAAAATGGAATGATGGAGCTGGGATTATGGGTGTGGAGTTTGAATAGAAGGGTGTAATATCACATGGTGGACAACTTGGAGTTTAAGGTTTTAGAATATAGTAATATATATAAAGCAAGATGGAGGTTTTAGGGTGGAGGCTGATCCTTCTTCTTCTTCTTCTTCTTTTTCTTCTTCTTCTTCTTCTTCTTCTTCTTCTTCTTCTTCTTCTTCTTCTTCTTCTTCTTCTTCTCCTTCTTCTTCTTCTCCTTCTCCTTCTCCTCCTCCTCCTCCTCCTCTTCCTCCTCCTCCTCCTCCTCGTCCCTTATGTTGGGCATGGGTGATTGGTTATTGGGTTAAAAGTAAAAATAATTTAGCTGCCATTTCTTAATTGGACAGTTTATCCTCAAAAGACCTTGCAGAGAGAGAGACAGGGCTCCATTTTTACCTTGTTGGCGAAGTGCCGCAGAACTCACAGCTTGTGAGACTGTTCTAGAGACAAGAGCTAATGAACACCTGAGTCCAAACAAGAAATGCTGTCTTGGGATTTCATCCCGACCTTGGCAGAAAAGAAGCAAAAGAATTGACTGTTACCCCATGGAATCTCATGGAACCAGGTGCCCACTGTTTCACAGTGCAGCCTCAGAGAGCGATGAGACCCTTGTGGCACCATGGAATATCCTGAAACCACAGCTCCCTTGTGACAAACCTGGGCTTTATGAAACCAAGGACACCGCTGGGATGCAATGGAATCTCAAGGAGCCAAGGGTCAGCTGTCAACACATCAGCTTCTCAGGAAACCAAGGCAAACACTGTGACACAGAGAGGGGCCTCATGGGACCCAGGAGACCATGGTGACACCGTGGTGGGATCTCATGGAACCAAGTGTGAATTGTTACAGGACCCAGGAGACCATGGTGACACCGTGCTGGGATCTCATGGAACCAAGTGTGAATTGTTACAGGACCCAGGAGACCATGGTGACACCGTGGTGGGATCTCATGGAACCAAGTGTGAATTGTTACAGGACCCAGGAGACCATGGTGACACCGTGGTGGGATCTCATGGAACCAAGAGCCCAGAGTTTCACAGCTCAGCCTCATGGAGCGCTGGAGACCATGGTGTCCCAAAGGGAACACATGGAACAAAGGCTCCTTAGTGACACAGCAGGGCCTCATGGAATGCAAGAGATCATCCTGATGGAATGGGAACTCATGGATTCAAGGGTCCACTCTTTTGCTGCGTGGCCTCATGGAATGCTGGAGACCATTGTGGCACCATGGAAACGAATGGCACAAAGGCTCCACTGTGACCCAGCAGGGCCTCATGGAACCAAGGACACTGCTGTGATACAATGGAATCTCATGGAACCAAGGTCCAGTTGTGACAAAGCTGGGCCTCCTGGAACCAAGGACACAGCCGTGATGCAATGGAACCTCTAGGATCCAAGGATCAATTGTCAACACATCAGGTTCCCATGAAACCAAGCAGAACATTGTGACACAGTGGAATCTCATGGGAGCAAGGCTCTGCTTTGATCAAGTGGGGCCTCATGGGACACAGGTGCCACTGGGACATTGTCAGGCCTGGTAGGAACAAGACACCACTGTGTCAGACCAAGGCCTCATGAGACCTAGGAGAGCCCTGGGACACAATGGAACCTGATGGAACCAAGGGCCCATTGTGACACGGCAGGGTCTCATGGAACCCCTGTGCCACTGGGACATTGCCAGGGCTGGTGCAAGCAAGGTTCCACTGTGACAAAGGCAGGCCTTGTGGCACCCAGGAGACCATTGTGGGACAATGGAATCTCATGGAAGCAAGGCCCCATTGTGACAAAGCGCGGCCTCATGGAAGCCCAGTGCCACTGGGACATCTCCAGCCTTGGAGGAAGCAAGTGTCCATTGTGACACAGCACAGCCTCAAATCACAGGAGAGCAGAGGGATGCCATGGAATCTTGGGGAACCAAGTGTCAATTCTAAACACAGCGAGGACTCATGGAACCCAGGAGACCATTGTGATGCTGCACTTTGTCACAATGGGGCCGTGCTTCTATGAGGATCCATGGGCCCACAATGTTCTCCTGGGTTCCAGGAGGCCCCGCTGGGTCACAATGGCCCCTTGCTCCCACGAGCCACAGCACGGTCCCCGTTGCCCCTGGGTTCTGTGAGGCCCTGCTGCGTTCACAACTGACACTTGCTTCCATGAGATTCCATTGCGTCACAGTGGCCCCCATGTTTCCATGAGGTTCTGCTGGGTCACAGTGGACACTGGGTTCCACAAGAGCTGGCAATGTCCCAGGGGCACCTGTGTCCTGTGGGCCCCACTTTGCCAAAGCAGAGCCTTGGCTCCATGAGATTCCAGGCTGTCCCAATGCTCTGCTGAGTTCCACGAGGCTGTGCTGTGTCACAATGGACACTGAGTTCCACCTGCCCTGGCAATATCCAAGTGGCCCCTGGCTTCCATGAGGCCCCGTTGTGTTTGCAGGTGACACTTGGTTCCCCAAGATGTCATTGTCACGCCGCTCTCCTGGGCGCCCTGAGGCCTTGCTGTGTGTGAGACATGACCGCTACTTTTAAAGTTTTAAGGGTGATTCAACCTTGAAAAAAATGACAACAAAGGACTGAAACAGGAGAAATCACAGTACTGGGAGCCCTTCCCCACCCCGTGGCTATCAGCCACATGGCTCCTTCACAAATTGGCTGCTCCTCCTTTTAGGCTTTTGGTGTTGCATCAGGTAATCCTAGCCCCACCCAAAGTCTGTCAGGTAACTCTTTGTGGCCGTCCATTGGTGGAGAATGCTTTCTTGCACCCTGACTGGAGAGCAGGTGTTGCCATGCCTGCCTTCCAGTGACAAACCTGCCCTCCCCAAATGCCCCAACCACCAAGGCCATTACAAGGGCAGGGGAAGAGGACTATGGGGGACAGATGACAATAACATCACTACACATCTTAACACACACATAGGATCTATCTCCTCACTGTGAGACCCAACTATGACATTACTCATCTGTAACACTGTGCAATAATGGAGCCTTGTTCCTAGCAGACCTGGCAATGTCCCAGTGGCACCTGTGTCCCATGAGGCCCCACTTGGTCAAAGCAGAGCCTTGGCTTAACAACTGACCCTTGTTTCCTTGAGATTCCATTTGTGAAAAATGCGTTCACTCTCCTGTGAAAATGTACAAAGTTTAATAAAGGACAATGGGAGAGCAGGACCATGGAGCAAAGGTTATTATGGCCGGGTGCATCTTGGCACTAAGCCAGGAGCACCCTGTTACCTTCGGGGATCCCCTGAAATACCTTTCTCCTTACATCAGCCTGGTGCATATTCATAGAGCCTCATGCATGTCCATAAACTACTTTACATATTCCAGGAATGATTTTACATGGCCCCTCCTTGGGTCTGCCTTTTCAGAGCATGTGTGTTTGGCTGTGGTTTTGGCTCCTTCTCTTTATCACCTCCAGGTTTTGGGCCTTGGTGCACTCTGCCTTCAGACAGGGAGTGCTGATAGTTGGCAGATCTGTACAGGTGTCCTCATCCCATGTGCATTGGATGTTATCCCATCCAAGCAGGCAGTTTAACACAAGCACACTTCTATCAGCTATTTCACTACTATGTCTAAGCTCAATTAACAACAGAAATAAAAACTATATCTTTAGAACAAAGTTACTTTAACACCACACAGATAAAATCCATTTTAATATTTGCAAAAAGCCAATATTATGATATTTATCTATAAGAGGGTGAAGGAGCCCTGGCCCAGGCTCTGGCCCTGGGGACACGGGGACGCTGCCGTGGGGTCCCTGTCCCCCTGTGCCACCTCCAGGGCCCCGGCCCCGCGTCCCCGTGTCAGGCTCTGGGGTCGATCTCGTGGAACATCCTCTGGGGGAGGCTGCTGGGCCGGGGGCGGGGGGACCCGGGGGGACAGGGGACCCCGCTGTGCACGAGCAGGGTTGGACTGCTCTGGGGGGAGCTGTGAGGGGGCCGGGGCAGAGTGACCTCCCCAGGGACCTCACACAGCCCCCGGGATGTCACACTGTCCCTGTGATGTCACACTGCCCCTGTGATGTCACACAGCCCCTGTGATGTCACACAACCACTCTGTTAGGTCACACAACCTCCATATGATGTCATTCAGCTGCTATGTGATGTCACACAGCACATTTGTGGTGTCACAGTCACCCTGTGATGTCACAGCCTTCTCTGTGGCATCACACAGCTGCTCTGTGACTCTGTGTCACAACCCACATTGTGATGTCACAGAGCCGCCTTCTCTGATGTCACAGCTAGCTCTGTGCTGTCACAACCCCCTCAGTGCTGTCACACAGCCCACTCTGTGCTGTCACACAGCCCCTTGCTGCCATCCCAGCTGCTCTGTGGCTCTGGGACACAGCCCCAGAGGTGCTGCTGTGACACAGCCCCCGCGGGGACATCCCACAGCCCCGGCCAGTGCTGAGCCCCTGTGAGCTCTGTCTGTGCCCTGCTCGTGTCCCTGAGGGGCCCTGGCAGTGCCCCAGCCCTGCTGGGCTGTGCACAGGAGCTGCTCCTGGCCAGAGCTGTCTCTCTGCAGCTCTGCTGCCCTTGCCAGGAGCTGCCTCTGGGCCAGGAGCCCGGCCCAGCTCAGCAGCACAGACACAGCACAAGGACTTTAATCACCCTCTGGGCCTTTGCTGCTCTTTGCATCACACCCAGTCCCTCAGAGTGGGCTCAAAGACTTCTCAAGAGCTCACAGTGAGATTGAAAGACTGAAGTTTCTTGTACTTTAAAGAGATCCCTGTGAGGGACAGCACTGAGAAAGTGTCCCCAGGTTCCAGGGAGGGCAGAACACTGGAGGCACTGATGGCAGCTGGGGACAAACAAGGCAAAGGTGTCTCTGGTGCTGAGCAAACCTGGATTTGTTTCAGGAATGTAAAGGGCCAAGGCCTGAGCCCCAGGGCCTGGCCAGGCAGATCCTGTCCCTCCCTCCTTGCTCAGGGCTCTTCCCGGGATGGGCACTGGCATGTGGGAATGGGCAATGCCAAGGGCAGGAGCGTGGGGCGGCCCCTGCCAGGCTGCTGAGCAGGGACAAGGAGGCCATGAGGCCCCAGGCCTGCAAGGGTCACTTGTCCCCTCCTGGCTCAGGCCCAGGGCCAGCAGCCATGGCCAAAGCGCTGCCCACGTTGGCTCTGTCAGGGCTGTCTTGCAGCTGCTGCCCATCCCTGTGCCCTGTGCAGCCCAGGCTGTCCCACGGTGTCCCTGCCCTGGCCTCTGTCCCTGCAGGCTCTGGGCATCCCCCGGCTGCCCCACCTGGCTGGGCCCTTCCTTTGCTGACAGCTCTGCCTCCTGCCTGCCCCTGCCTGCCCACACAAAGCCTGGGGCTGCTCCAGGCTCCTGCTGGGGACGTGCTGCACCACAGCCCTGCCCTGACAGGGAAATTCCTTTCTCCTGCAGCCACTCTGGGCCTCCCCAGCTGCCCTTGGCGTTAATTCTTTCTCTGGCTGTTTTCCACTATGTCAAAAGGATCCACCATCCCTTAAATCGCTCTTTAAACACTCTCATGGCTCTGCTCCACTGTCCTCAGGCTCCACCCCACTGACCACAGAGCTCCTTTGTCCCTATACAGTGCTCATGGGCCCAAGGCCTCCAAACCCCCCCTCCTTGGGACATCTCTGGGCCCTCTCCAAAGTGTTTCCAAATGAAAACATTCACCTCAGAGTCTAAAGAAATCACCAGAGGACAGGGCCAGCCCGACCTGTCTGTCCTGGCTACTTTTGTCTGGGAGCAATCCTTGGATATACAGAATTTGGGAGGCCAAATTCTAATTTTGGCCATGGTCCCTGGACAAGAAGGCCGGTTCTTTTCCATAGGAATGAAGGAACAGAGCCCCAGTGTTTCAGGGACAGATGAGAGGTGACCACCAGAGGCCACGGCCAGCCAGACCTGGCAGGTTTGGTTTTGTGAGATACCCTTGCATAGAGGAAATTATTTTAGGGAGAGTACCCGTTTTGGCAATGGGCATCTGAAAAGTCAGACAGCTCTTTTCCATAGCAAGGAAAGCACAGAGCCCCAGTGCTCCAGGAGCTGATGAGAGGCAGCCCTTGACATGCCAAGATCAGCCAGAGCTGTCAGGTGGCCCCTGGGAGGCCAAGCCAGCCAGAGCTGTTCCATGTTCCCTGGGTTCCATGGGTCCCACAGTGTCCCAATGGTCCCTTGCTTCCATGGGGCCCTGAGGTGTCATAATGCCCCCTTGGTGACACCAGGCCCTGAAGGTTGGAATGGTCTCCATGGTTCCATCAGGCCCCACAGAGCCACAATGGTCTCTGGGTCCATGGAGCCCCTCTGTGTCACCATGGCCCCTTGGTTCCAAGGGCTCCAGTGGTGCCACAATGATCCCCTTGGTTCCCTGGGCTCCAGTGGTGCCACAATGATCCCCTTGGTTCCCTGGGCTGCAGTGGTGCCACAATGATCCCCTTGGTTCCATGGGCTCTTGTGGGGCCACAATGATTCCCTTGGTTCCATGGGCTCCAGTGGGGCCACAATGATCCCCTTGGTTCCCTGGGCTCCAGTGGTGCCACAATGATCCCCTTGGTTCCATGAGGTCCCCATAGTGTCCCAGGGATCTCCATGGGAAGGAAAGGACCCAGCCCCACTGTTGCAGGCGCAGCCACCAGAGGCCAAGGCCAGCCAGCCTTGATGGTACTGGCAGATTTTGCCTGGGAGCAACCCTTGGATATTGAGAATTTCAGAGGTGGAATCCCAATTTCAGACATGGACACTGGAGGAGAAGGATGGTTCTTTTCCATAGGAAGGAAAGCACAGAACACCGGTGGTGTCTCCGGGGCAGATGAAAGGCGGCTATCAGAGGCCAAGGCCAGCCAGACCTCTCTGTCCTGGCAGCTTTTGTCTGAAAGCAACCCTTGGATATCAGGAATTTGGGAGGTGGAACCCCAATTTCAGCCATTTTTGCATGGATAAGAAGGACGGTTCTTTTCCATAGGAAGGAAAGCACCCAGCCCCAGTGTTTGGACAGCAGGGGAGAGGCACCCCCAGGAGGCCAAGGGCAGCCAGACCTGTCTGTCCTGGCAGCTTTCACCTGGGAGCAATCCTTGGATGTACGGAGTTTTGGAGGTGGAATCCCAGTTTTGGCCATGGTCAAGATGGGTATTTTTGCCCATAGGAAAGTAAAGCACAAAGTCCAAGTGTTTAGGAAGAAGATGAGAGGTGGCCACCCTCAGGCCAAGCCAGCCAGCCCTGTCTCTCCTGGCACCTTTTGTCTAGGGGCTTTCCTTGGACATTGGGCATTTTGGAGGTGCAATCTCAGTTTTGGCTGTGGGTGCCTGGACAGGAAGAAGAGCTCTTTTCATAAGGAAGGAAAGCACCCAGCCCCAGTGTTTCAGAGGCAGATGAGGGCCAGCCCTCAGGAAGCCTAGGCCAGCCAGACTTGTCAGTGCTGGCAGCTTTTGTCTGGGAGCTATCCTTGGATATAAGGAATTCCAGAGGTAGTTGCCCAGTTTTGGCCATGAGTGCCTGGTTGAGATGGAGGGTTTTTTCCCACAAGAAATAAAAGCACATGGTCCCAGCGTTTCAAAGGCAGATGAGAGGTGGCCCCAGGTAGGCAAGGGAGCCAGATCTGTTCCTCCTGGCAGATTTCATCTGGGAACAATCTTTGCATGTAAGGGAATTTGGAGAAGGAATCCCAGTTTTGGCCATAGGGCCCTGGAAGAGGATCAGGACAGTTCTGTCCCATAGGAAGGAGAGCCCAGAGGCCCAGTGCTTCAGGGGCAGTTGAGGAGCAGCCCTCGACATGCCAAGGTCAGCCAGACCTGTCCAGCAGCCCCCGGGAGGCCAAACCAGCCACACCTGCTCCCTGTGCCCTTGGTTCCATGAGGCCCCACAGTGTCCCCATGGTCTCCTTTATTCCAGGAGTCCCTGCAGTGTCACAATGTTCTCCTTTCTTCTGCAGTGTCACAACGGCCCCTTGGCTTCCCTGAGCCCTTGCAATGTCCCCGTGGCCCCTTGGCTCCCTGTGGCCCCGCTGTGTCACAACGGCTCCTTGGTTCCACGGGCCCCACAGCTTCATCCTTGGCCCTTGGTTCCAGAGGGGGCCTGAGTTTCACAATGGTCCCTCTGATTCCGTGAGGCACCAGAGTGTCACAATGGTCTCTTTGCTCCCATGAGGTTCCATAGTGCCACCATGGTGTCCTTGGATCTGCGTTGTCACAAGGGCCCCTTGGTTCCATGAGTTTCTGGACTGTCAGCAATGGTTTCTTTGCTCCAGAGGGGCCTTGATGTGTCACAAGGGCTCCGTGGCTGGGGTTTGTGTCTCACCCACGCTGAAACCCCAGCAGTTGGTAGCCATGTGCATTTCTTTCTATAGAGCTTCTGTCTTCCTGTCTCTCTGTCTTCTCCTTCTAATGCTCTTGATATGGAACATTTTTTGATACCTCAACAACTGAAGTGATTAAACGTTTCTGGGTGCAACAGGCTGAGTTAATGAAGTTACTGCTATGGTGTTTTATGTTGAATTGGATGTTTTAGTAAATCTTTTTCCAAAGTTTCTTGATTTTCTGATCTTTGCCAGGAAAATTTTGTGCCATTTTGTCCTCTTGAGAATATATGGTTGGTGTTTCTCCTGTGCACCAAACTCCAGGAAAGGAACCCTTGGTTACTGTGAGAAACGACTGCAGACTTTGAAAATTTTAAAAGGTTTATTCAACCTTAACAAAAATGACAAGAAAAGGACTAAATAAGGAAGAACAGGCCTGGGAGCTCCCCTCATGGCCGCCTACCACGTGCCTGGCTCGTCCTCAAGATGGACGCTTCACCTTTGATACCCCGGGATTGCTTCAGCCAAACCTGGCCCCTCCCACAGTCTGTCAGTCAACTCTTCTTTGATGTTTATTGGTGGAGTCTGCTTTCCTGCAGCTTGATTGGAGGGTCAGGTGCTGTCATGCCACGCCCCCTCCCCTAGGAACAAGTCTTTGTTCTCGCCTTCTTTCTACCTGTCCTGGATGGCTCAGGCTGTCTGATGGTAACAACGGGGGGAAAGGGACTGTGGGGAGAACAGAGGACATCTAAACAACAGACTGCAATAACATAATGACACATCAATAAAGCTTCTCTTAATATTCACACAGTATCCATCCCTTAATTGCAGGAGCCAATCATCTCATTAGCCATCTACAACACAAAGGGACCTAAAATCACCGTTACAAGGTAAAATTACCCAAAGACTAAAATCCACCCATATGGGCCTAAAATCAGCCAAAGGCATCTAAAATCCACTCTAAAACTGCCCAGTTTATCCTAAAATCGCCCAAACAGGCCCAAACCCCACCCAAATGGGCTTAAATCATTCAAAGGGATCTAAAATCCACCCTCAAACCCAACAGATTTGGCCTAAAATCTGCAAAGAGGCCTAAGATCCACCCTAAAAGGCTTGAAATCACTGCAAGGGATCTGAAACCCACCCTAAACCTGTCCAGTTTGGCCTAAAATCACCCAAATGGACCTAAATTCTCCGGGACCAAGACCAAACCCAGCAGCAGAAGTGGCACCAGCCACAAGACTGACACTGGAACTGAGATTGGCAGCGCCACAGGACCGGCACCGGGGCTAGGACCAAGACCCAGACCAGAACCTGCACCAGAACTGGCACTGGGACCAAGACTGGGACCAAGCCTGACACTGGGACCGGCACCAGGAGCGCTTTGGAACTGGGACTGGCACCGGCAGCGCTCCAGGACTGGGATCAGGACCGAGACTGGAACCCGGCACCCGCACCGGGACTGCTCTGGGACCGGGACCAGGACCGAGACCGGGAGCCCTCCAGGACTGAGACCGAGACCGTCACCAGAACCAGCACCGAGAGTGGCAGCGCTCTGGGACTGGGACTGAGACTGAGATTGGCACTGGGAGCACTCCAGGACCAAGACCAGCACCAGTAGCAGCACTGGGTCCAGAACCACTCTGGGACCAAGACTGAGACCAGCACTGAAACCAGCACCAGCACCGGCACCGAGAATGGCACCGCTCCAGGACCGAGACTGGGACTGAGACTGGGACTGGCACCGCTCTGGTACCAAGACTGGGACTGGGACCGGCACCGCTCCAGTATCGAGATCAACACGAGAACCAGAATCAGCCCCAGGAGTGCTCCGGGACTGAGATGGAGACTGAGGCAGGCACCGAAACCAGGATCAGCACCAGGATCACTCTGGGACCAGCACAAGGAGCAGGAACTGGACTGGAAATGGGATTGGAAATGGGATTGGCACTGGGATCCCTCCTGGATCTCTGCATTCGTTCCGGGGAGCTTTGGCTGCGCCCCCGGGCAGGATGGGGAGGGACCCCTGGGCAGGGCGGGACCCCCTTGGTTCACATTGATCCGGTGCAGCCATCCCGGTCCATATGGTCCAGTTTGTATGATCCCAGTCTCGGCTCCTAATCCCCACAGTCCCAGCCTGTGAAATCCCAGTCCACATGATCCCAGTCTGTACAATCCCAAGCCATACAATCCCAGTCTACATGATGCCAGTCTGTATGGTCCTGCATGGCACACACTCCAAGGACCTGGAATTCCAGTTCCCAGCCAGGAAAAGATGTTCCTGCCCTTGAAGGCAAAGCTCCTAAGAAGGGGCCGAAAGCCAAGTGGATCCTACAGTGACATTTCACTGCCAGCCTTCAGAACTTCACCCATGGCCATTGTAGCTCCTGCACTGGGAATTAAATCAGGGCAGGGTCTTTGGTGGCAGCTGCCCTGGCTCAAGGGAGACACTGAGAGAGAAACAGAGCAGGCAAAGAGAGGCAGGAGAGAAAGGAGGACACAAACACAATCAGCTGAGAAGGTGGCACTAACTCTGAAAGTTTTATTTGCTATCAAATACATCCCACCCACCCAGCCCCACACAATCCCAATCCCATCACTCCAAATTGGGATTGCACTTCTCCCAATCTCCTTCACACCCCATCTCACTCTGGCAGCTGTGGAATGGAGTGAGTCTGGTGTGGGACTGAGTTTTTTAGGGTGGGAACAAGGCATTTTGATGTGGGATTGAGCCTGTATGAATTAAAATTCAGTTGTTTTCAGTGGGATTCAGTTGTTTTGAGGTGACCCTCTTGGCTTTTGGAGTGCAAAGAGATGGAGAACACTGCACAAAATCCCCCCCCAGACTACACAAATCCTCCAGAATATTCTCTCCAAACCATCAATTTCCCATTAAAAAACTCTGAAATTGTGGGACTTTAGACATCTGTGATCAATTTTTTTCTTTAAACACTGTTTTGGCTGTTTTTAAGGGATGAAGATGAATCAGAAAAAAATGCCAAACAAAAGGACAAGCAGGCAGGTGTGTTCCCAACATGGATCACAGGGAATGTGAGTGACCAGGGTTGTGCCCAAAGTGCCTCCTCCAGTGGGGGATGGAGCTGCAGCAGCGCACGAAGCTCTTCCCGCACTCGGGGCACTCGCAGGGCTTCCCTTAGTGGTGCCTCCATTGGTGTCGGGTCAAGGTAGAGCTCCTGGAGAAGCTCTTCCCACACTGGGGACACTCGTAGGGCCTCTCCCCGGTGTGGATGCGCCGGTGGGTGATGAGGGTGGAGTTGTACTTGAATCCCTTCCTGCAGTCGGGGCATTGGAAGGGCCTCTCCTCTGTGTGAATCCGATAGTGCCGGAGGAGACTGAAGCTGGTCTGAAACCTCTTCCTGCATTTATCACACTCGTAGGGCCTCTCCCCAGTGTGGATGCGCCGGTGCTTGACAACGTCGGAGTTGTTCTTGAATCCCTTCCCACAGTCGGGGCATTGGAAGGGCCTCTCCTCTGTGTGACTCTGATAGTGCTGGATGAGATGGGAGCTGGTCTGAAACCTCTTCCCGCACTTGGAACACTCATAGGGCCTCTCCCCAGTGTGGGTCCTCTGGTGCTTGATCAGGCTGGAGCTCCGGCTGAAGCTCTTCCTACATTCCCCACACTCATAGGGCCTCTCCCCTGTGTGGCTCCTCAGGTGCTTGATCAGGGTGGAGCTCTCGCTGAAGCTCTTCCTACATTCCCCACACTCATAGGGCCTCTCCCCTGTGTGGCTCCTCTGGTGCTTGATCAGGCTGGAGCTCTGGCTGAAGCTCTTCTCACACTCCCCACACTTGTAGGGCTTTTCCCCAGTGTGGGTCCTCTGGTGCACAGTCAGGTTGTACTTCCACCTGAAGCTCTTCCCACACTCCACGCACGTGTGGGGCTTCTCCCCATCATGGAGCTGCTCATGGAGCACCAGCTCCGAGCTCTGCCTCCATCTCCGGCTGCCTTCCCGGCCCAGGCTGCCTCTTTCCCCCTCACATCCCCGCCATCTGCGTTTGCAGCCCCTCCTCGTGCGGCATCTCCGGGCCTTTTCCTCCCCGTTGGCTTCCTGCGCCGTGGAGCCGCTCAAAACGGCCTCTGCCACCAGGTTCTGCCGCGGGCATTTGTCCTCCCTGCTCTCCATGCTCAGCTCCTGCTCTGGGTGAGGAAGGACAAGGACAGCATGGGATTTGCCTCCGTGCCACAGGCAAGGGCAACGAGATCCCCCCAGGGCACACCTGGGGACGCACTGCCCCCTCTTGGCTCTCCCCATTTCGGGATGCCGGGGCTCTTTGGGCTCCCGGGCTCCCTTCTCCCCTCATTCTCTGCCCTGGGCTGCAGCGGCTCCAAGGAGTCCCCCCTGCCCCTCTCCAGGCTCTTGAGGCTCCCACCAATGGCGGCGCTCCCCCCTCTCTGGCCTCCCCACTTTGGCCTCCTGGGGCACAAAGGGCTCTGCTCCTCCAGGCTGCCTCTGCCGGCAGCCGCCACCGCCACCCCCCGATGTCCCCCCGAGGGGCCTTTTCCGCTCAGCCTTGGACTTCTTCATTCGCCTTCATCCATCTTCTTCCATCCCTCCTCCATTTCCTCCTCCCCCCTAACCCCGCCTCCTCCTCCCCCTCCATCCCTGCCCTTCCCTCCCTCCTCCTCCTCCCCCAGCAGCAGCCACACCCTCGGTGCCCCGTTCCCGCAGCCCTCGCAGCCCGCGGCAGCAGCGGCCATGGAGCCGGGCCAGGTCGGCATGGGCAGCGCGGGGCTCTCGGCTGCTCCCAGCCGCTGCGGGCGGGGGGAACCCGGCCCGGGCCAAAGGAGAGGCAAACTGGGCAAACTGGGGGCTGCACATCCAAACTGGGCCTTGCTGGGGACCCTGCCTGGCCCCTGCCAGCCCTTGGGGCTCCTCTCGGCACATCCGCCAGGGGGGAACGCACACAGGCCTGGGGGATCCCAGCAGTGGCAGCACTGCCAGGGACTGGGCTGCACTGGGATCGTACTGGGAGCGACTGGGGCTGTACTGGCTTTGTACTGACATCAGACTGGGATCGTACTGGGAGTGTATTGGGGATGTACTGGCTGTGTACTTGGATCGTACTGGGAGTGACTGGGAATATACTGGCATCATACTGGAGTGACTGGGACAATTATAGGTTTCTATTGATATTATACTGGTATCATGCTGGGACGGGACTGGGTTTGTACTGACATCATACTGGGATCATACTGCCATGCCAGGGCAGACTGTGATTGCACTGATGGACACTGGGATCATACTGGGATCATACTGGGAGAGAGTAGGAGCCTGCAGTAGGCAATTGAGACCACGTTAGGGGCAAATGGGATATACTGGGAGTGACTGGGATGGAGCAGCTCTGAGCAACAGGGATCATGCTAGGAGGAACTGGGAGGAACTGGGAGTGACTGGGAGCCTGCTGGGGGTGATTGGAAACTGCTGGGCTTATACTGGGATGAACTGGGATCATGCTGGAGCTGACTGGGATCATTCTGGCAGTGAGTGCCACTACACTGAGGCTGACTGGGAGTGCTTGGGAGCAAATGGGATCATACTGGAAGGAACTGGAAAGATGCTGGAGGGAACTGGGCTACACTGGGACATACTGGGAGTGACTGGAACAAAAGTGAAGGTGAAAGAGAGCAACTGGAACCATGTGGAGCACAACTGGTTCATACTGGCAGGGACTGGGAGCACACTGGGGGCATATTTGGATCATACTGGGAGGGACTGGACTAATACTGGGAGGATCTGAGAGGGACTGGGAGCACACCCTGCACATCATCCCCCAGACTGGGCCTGACTGGGAGCAACTGGGAGCACGCTGGCAGCAAATGGCATCATACTGGGACTGACTGGGCTGATCTAGGGAGCAACTGGAACCACACTGCAACCATACTGGGAGAGACTGGAAGCAACTGGGATTATACTGGGACCACACTGGGAGGGCTGGCATGTGACTGGGATCAAACTGGAGCTTACTGGGATCATATTGGGGGTGAAAAGGAGCAACTGGGATCACACTTTGGGCTACTGGGAGCAGCTGAGGGAAACTGGGATGATGCTGCAAGCAAACTGGAGGAACTGGGAAGGACTGGATGCATGCTGGAGGCAACTGGGATATACTGGGCATGACTAGGGGATCATACTGGGAGAACTGACACCTTACTGGGGCCACTGGCAGTGCCTGGAAATGACTGCAGACATGCTGGGGGCAACTGGGATATACTGGGAGTGTCTGGAACCATACTGGGGGGACTGGAACCACACTGGGAACAACTGGGACCATGCTGGGGACAACTGGGACCACACTGGGGGCAACTGGGAGTGAGTGGGACCATGCTGGGAGGGACTGGGATCATATGGGGAGGGATTGGGACTAGAGCAGGGGCAACTGGGTTCAACTGGGACCATCCTGGGAGTGTCTGTAACCATAGGGGAGTGATGGAAGCACACTGGGAACAGCTGGGCCCATGCTGGGAGCAACTGGGATCACACTGGGGGCACTGGCAGCAGACTGGGAGTGACTGGGAGCAACTGGGATTAGACTGCAAGGGACTGGGATCATACTGGGAGTGGCTACACTCATACTGGGATTATACTGGGTGTGAATGGAACCTGACTGGGGCTTACTGGGAGCTCCTGGGCCCATGTTGGGAGGAAAATGTGACCCACTGGGAGCAACTGGGATCGGCTGGAAGGTTCTGGAACCATGCTGAGAGGACTGAGACTACAACTGGGGCAACTGGGATCATCCTGGGAGCAACTGGGGCCACCCTTTGAGCAACAGATAGAAACTGGGATGATGCTAGAGGAAACTGGGAGGAACTGGGAAAGACTGGGATCATTCTGAGGTAACTGAAACATACTGGGAGTGTCTCTAACCATCCTGGGGGCACTGGAACCACACTGGGAACAGCTGGGACCATGCTGGGAGCAACTGGGACGATGCTGGGGGAAACTGAATCTACCCTGGAGGCAACTGGGCACGACTGGGACCCTGCTGGGAGGGACTGGGACTATTCTTGGGGCTACTGGGATCATCATGGGAGGAACTGGGAACAGCTGGAATTATGCTGGGAGCAACTGGGATCACACTGGGATCCCAGTGAGAGCAGCTGAGTCCATGCTGGGTTACACTGGGATCTCATTGAGAGCGACTGGAATCACACTGGGATTGACTGGGAGTGGCTGGTTTTGTGGATTTTGGGGGTTTGGATTTTGGGGGATTTTCTTGGCATTTTGAGGGGGAGTTTTTCTGGGGGAGTTTGGGGGTTTATTGCAATTTCTTGTGTCTCTTTTTGAATTTTGGGGGTTTTACGGGGATTTTGTTGGGATTTTTTGGGATTCTCAGAAATTCCTGGGGTTTTATTGGGATTTTTAGGAGATTTTGGGGCATTTTTTTGGAATTGTGGTGGCATTCAGAGGGATTAATTGGGGATTTGGGGTTTTTGGGATTTTTGGTGGGATTTGGGGGGGTTTGGGTGTTGCAAGGATTTCCTTGGTTCTTGGGGGAGATTTTGTGGGACTTTTTGTAGATTTGGGGACATCTTTGGGGGATTTGCCAAGTTTAATCAGGAGTTTTGGGGTTTTTGGCATTCCAAAGGATTTTATGGGCTTTTATTGGGATTCTAGAGTGTTCTAATGGGAGTTTGAGAGATTTCAAAGGATTTTGTGGGTTTTATTGGGACTTTCGGGGCTTTTAAGGAGATTTTGGTGCCTCTCAGCCCTTCCCCACACCCAGGGAATGCCCCAAAGCCCCCCTAAAATTCCACTAAAACCCCACAAATCCTCAAAAATTACAAGAAAACCCTCAAAAACCCCAGGGAATCTCCAAACATCCCAGTGGAACTCACCAAAATTTTAAAAAACTCACTAAATTTTCAATAAATCTCCCCCCAAAAGCCCCCACAACTCCAACAAAACACCAAAAATCCAAAATCCCCCAGATCAACAAAACCCCCCAAAATCACATAACCATCCCAAAACCAAATAATTTTCCCCAAAAACCCCAATACTTCCCCCCAAACTCCAAACAAAATCCCCCAAAGCCCAAAAAAAGCCACCCCGAAATCCCCAAAAACCCTCTCAGAACCCCAAAGTCCTCACAAACCCCCCCAGACTCAGTGGGGCCGTCCTGGATCAGGGGGCACCGGCCGGTGGAAAGGAGCCACTGCAGGGGGCCCTGGGAGCTTTTTGGGGAGGGGGCACCATGGGAGACCCCCCAAAAACCGGGGGGGGGAACCCCTGCAGTGCCCCCTCCCCCCGAAACCCCCAGACCCCGGTTCAGGGTGGGCCTGGGACCCCCCGGGACCCCCAAATCTCCCCCAGGCCCCCCAGAGCCCCCCAAGGTTGGCCCAGGACCCCCCTGAGAGCCCCCAGACCCCAATGGGGCCCAGCCCAGGATGTCCCCTGAGACCCCCCCCCCAGACCCTTCCCAAGACCCCACCCAGGACCCTCCAGACCCCTCCCCAAACCCAACTCAGGCTCCCCCAGCCCCTCCCCAGATCGCGCCGGGACCTCTCCCCAAAACTCCCCAAATCCCCCCCCCCCACCAGAGCCTCTCCCAAAACCCTTCCAGACCCCCCAAAGCCCCTCCCCAAACCTCCAAAACCCTCCAGGACACCCTCAGGACCCCCCAGAGCCCTCCCCAAATTCCCCCAGGACCATCCCAACAACCCCAGACCCTCCCAAGACCTTCCTACGACCCCTCCTCAAAACCCCCCCAGACCCTCCCACGACCCCTCCCCCTCCCGAGACCCCTCTTAGGACCCATCCGCACCCCCCAGGTCCCCCCACAATGCCCCAGGACCCCTCCCCAGACCCCCCCAAACCCCCGGACCCCTCCCCAAAGCCCCCCCAGACCCCCCAGACCCTCCCCCGCCCCCCCCCGATCCCCTCTCAGGCCCCTCCCGCTCCTGTCCCGAGCCCGGGAGGTCCCGGCGGCAGCGGGGAAGGGGGCGCCGCTTCCGGTCGCCTCTGATTGGCTGGGACGCGAGGGGAGGCGGGCCTTGCTGGGGGGTCCGCGCCGTGATTGGTTAGTTCAGGGATGTGCAGCGCGCTGATTGGTTGGTTCGGGGCGGGGCGCGCCGCCATTGCTGGGAGCCCGCACACGCGGTGGAGGCGCGCGATTCTGAGGGAGAGCGGAGCTGAGGTGGGGCCGGGGGCAAACTGGGGGGGTTTGGGGCGGGTCTGAGGGGAAATTGGGGATTTTTGGGGGCATCGACGGGAAACACGAGGGTGTGCGGTGGGTTTGGGGGAAATGAGGGGGTCTGAGGGGGCTTTGGTGGGTCTGAGGGGGCTTTAGGGAGCTTTGGGGGGAGCTTGAGAGCGTCTGGAGCGTTCTCAGGTGGGTTTAGGGGGAACTGAGGAATTGGGAGAGTCTGGGGGGATTTTGGGGGATTGCGAGAGGAACTGGGCGGTTGTGAGTGGATCTGGGCGGTTCTGAGGTGGGTCTGGGGAACTTCGAGGAGTCTGAGGCGATTTCATGAGGTTTGGGGGGATTGAGGGGTCCGAGGGGGATTTGGGGCAGTCTGATGGATTTGGGGGCGTCTCAGGTGGGTCTGGTGTGAATTTTGGGGAGAACTGGGGGGGGTTGAGGGTCCTGGGGAGGTTTTTGGGGTCCTGGGGAGGGTTTGGGGGTCCAGAGAGGTTCTGGGCCAACACTGGGGGAGCTCTGCGGGGTTGGGCGTTCCTGGAGGGGTCCCGGGGGAGATTTGGGGGTCCCGGGGGGTCCCAGGCCCACCCTGAACCGGGGTCTGGGGGTTTCGGGGGGAGGGGGCACTGCAGGGGTTCCCCCCCCCCCCGGTTTTTGGGGGGTCTCCCATGGTGCCCCCTCCCCAAAAAGGTCCCAGGGCCCCCTGAAGTGGCTCCTGTTCCACCGGCCGGTGCCCCCTGATCCAGGACGGCCCCACTGAGTCTGAGGGGGTTTGTGGGGACTTTGGGGTTCTGAGAGGGGTTTTGGGGATTTGGGGGTGGCTTTTTTGGGATTTTGTTGGGAGTTTAGGAGGGATTATTGGGGTTTTTGGGAAGAATTATTGGGTTTTGGGATGGTTATGTGATTTTGGGGGGTTTTGTTGATTTGGGGTGTTTTGGATTTTTGGTGTTTTGTTGGGGTTGTGGGGGCTTTTGGGGGGAGATTTATTGAAAATTTAGTGAGTTTTTTAAAATTTTGGTGAGTTCCACTGGGATGTTTGGTGATTCTCTGGGGTTTTTGAGGGTTTTCTTGTAATGTTTGGGGATTTGTGGGGTTTTAGTGGAATTTTAGGGGGGTTTTGGGGCATTCCCTGGGTGTGGGGAAGGGCTGAGAGGCACCAAAATCTCCTTAAAAGCCCCGAAAGTCCCAATAAAACCCACAAAATCCCAATTAAATCTCTCAAAATCCCATTAGAACACCCCAGAATCCCCATATAAACCCACAAAATCCTTTGAAATCCCAAAAACCCCAAAAATCCAGATTAAACTCCGCAAATCCCCCCAAAATGTCCCCAAAACCATTAAAAGCCCCAGAAAATCTCCCCCAGGATCCAAGGAAATCCTGGCAACACCCAAAAAACCCCACAAAACCCCACAAATCCCACCAGAAATCCCCAAAAAATCCAAATCCCCAATGAATCCCTCTGAATGCCACCACAATTCCAATAAAATGCCCCAAAATCTCAATAAAACCCCAGGAATTTCTGAGAATCCCAAAAAATCCCAACAAAATCCCAGTAAAATCCCCAAAATTCAAAAAGAGCCACAAGAAATTTCAATAAACTCCCAACCACCCCCAGAAAACTCCCCCTCAAAATGCCAAGAAAATCCCCCAAAATCCAAACCCCCAAAATCCACAAAACCAGCCACTCCCAGTCAATCCCAGTGTGATTCCAGTCGCTCTCAATGAGATCCCAGTGTAACCCAGCATGGACTCAGCTGCTCTCACTGGGATCCCAGTGTGATCCCAGTTGCTCCCAGCATAATTCCAGCTGTTCCCAGTTCCTCCCATGATGATCCCAGTTGCCCCAAGAATAGTCCCAGTCCCTCCCAGCAGGGTCCCAGTCGTGCCCAGTTGCCTCCAGGGTAGATTCAGTTTCCCCCAGCATCGTCCCAGTTGCTCCCAGCATGATCCCAGCTATTCCCAGTGTGGTTCCAGTGCCCCCAGTATGGTTACAGACACACCCAGTATGTTTCAGTTACCTCAGAATGATCCCAGTCTTTCCCAGTTCCTCCCAGTTTCCTCTGGCATCATCCCAGTTTCCATCTGTTGCTCAAAGGGTGGCCCCAGTTGCTCCCAGGATGATCCCAGTTGCCCCAGTTGTAGTCTCAGTCCTCTCAGCATGGTTCCAGAACCTTCCAGCCGATCCCAGTTGCTCCCAGTGGGTCACATTTTCCTCCCAACATGGGCCCAGGAGCTCCCAGTAAGCCCCAGTCAGGTTCCATTCACACCCAGTATAATCCCAGTATGAGTGTAGCCACTCCCAGTATGATCCCAGTCCCTTGCAGTCTAATCCCAGTTGCTCCCAGTCACTCCCAGTCTGCTGCCAGTGCCCCCAGTGTGATCCCAGTTGCTCCCAGCATGGGCCCAGCTGTTCCCAGTGTGCTTCCATCACTCCCCTATGGTTACAGACACTCCCAGGATGGTCCCAGTTGAACCCAGTTGCCCCTGCTCTAGTCCCAATCCCTCCACATATGATCCCAGTCCCTCCCAGCATGGTCCCACTCACTCCCAGTTGCCCCCAGCGTGGTCCCAGTTCTCCCTAGCATGGTCCCAGTTGTTCCCAGTGTGGTTCCAGTCCCCCCAGGATGGTTCCAGACACTCCCAGTAGATCCCAGTTGCCCCCAGCATGCATCCAGTCCTTCCCAGTTGCTCCAGTTTGCTTGCAGCATCATCCCAGTTTCCCTCAGCTGCTCCCAGTAGCCCAAAGTGTGATCCCAGTCGCTCCCTTTCAACCCCAATATGATCCCAGTAAGCTCCAGTTTGATCCCAGTCACATGCCAGCCCTCCCAGTGGGGTCCCAGTATAATCCCAGTTGCTTCCAGTCTCTCCCAGTATGGTCCCAGCTGCCTCCAGTGTGGTTCCAGTTGCTCCCTAGATCAGCCCAGTCAGTCCCAGTATGATGCCATTTGCTGCCAGCGTGCTCCCAGTTGCTCCCAGTCAGGCCCAGTCTGGGGGATGATGTGCAGGGTGTGCTCCCAGTCCCTCTCAGATCCTCCCAGTATTAGTCCAGTCCCTCCCAGTATGATCCAGAGATGAGCCCAGTGTGCTCCCAGTCCCTGCCAGTATGAACCAGTTGTGCTCCACATGGTTCCAGTTGCTCTCTTTCACCTTCACTTTTGTTCCAGTCACTCCCAGTATCCCCCAGTGTAGCCCAGTTCCCTCCAGCATCTTTGCAGTTCCTTCCAGTATGATCCCATTTGCTCCCAAGCACTCCCAGTCAGCCTCAGTGTAGTGGCACTCACTGCCAGAATGATCCCAGTCAGCTCCAGCATGATCCCAGTTCATCCCAGTATAAGCCCAGCAGTTTCCAGTCACCCCCAGCGTGCAGCCAGTCACTCCCAGTTGCTCCTGGCATGATCCCAGTTGTTCACAGCTGTTCCCAGTCACCCTCTGCATAATCCCAGTCACCCTCTGTACGATCCCAGTGCAGCCCAGTCCCTGGCAGTGCTGCCACTGCTGGGATCCCCCAGGCCTGTGTGCGTTCCCCCCTGGCGGATGTGCCGAGAGGAGCCCCAAGGGCTGGCAGTGGCCAGGCAGGGTCCCCAGCAAGGCCCAGTTTGGATGTGCAGCCCCCAGTTTGCCCAGTTTGCCTCTCCTTTGGCCCGGGCCGGGTTCCCCCCGCCCGCAGCGGCTGGGAGCAGCCGAGAGCCCCGCGCTGCCCATGCCGACCTGTCCCGGCTCCATCGCCGCTCCTGCCGCGGGCTGCGAGGGCTGCGGGAACGGGGCACCGAGGGTGTGGCTGCTGCTGGGGGAGGAGGAGGAGGGAGGGAAGGGCAGGGATGGAGGGGGAGGAGGAGGCGGGGTAAGGGGGGAGGAGGGGGAGAAGGAATGGAAGGGGAGGGATGGAAAAGGAGAAGGAGGTGGGGAAAACAGAGAGGAGTGGGAGGAAGAGGAAGAGGAGGGACAAAGGCGGATCAAGGCTGAGCTGAGGGAGCCACGCGGTCTCGAGCCCTGCCTGAATTCGCAGCCCCCACCTGTGGGATCATCACCCCCCCCCCATGGCTCCGGTGAGCGAGGAGGGGGAGCCCAGCCCAGATATCCCGGGGGGTCCCTGGGTTGGGTTTCTGGGGGGATGTTTGGAGAATGAAGAAGTCCAAGGCTGAGCGGAAAAGGCCCCTCGGGGGGACATCGGGGGGTGGCGGGGTGGCGGCTGCCGGCAGAGGCAGCCTGGAGGAGCAGAGCCCTGTGTGCCCCAGGAGGCCAAAGTGGGGAGGCCAGAGAGGGGGGAGCGCCGCCATTGGCGGGAGCCTCAAGAGCCTGGAGAGGGGCAGGGGGGACTCCTTGGAGCCGCTGCAGCCCAGAGCAGAGAATGAGGGGAGAAGGGAGCCCGGGAGCCCAAACAGCCCCAGCATCCTGAAATGGGGAGAGCCAAGAGGGGGCAGTGCGTCCCCAGAGACGGCCTGGGGGGATCTGGTTGCCCTTGCCTGTGACACGGAGGCAAATCCCATGCTGTCCTTGTCCTTCCTCGCCCAGAGCAGGAGCTGAGCATGGAGAGCAGGGAGGACAAATGCCCGCGGCAGAACCTGGTGGCAGAGGCCGTTTTGAGCAGCTCCACGGCGCAGGAAGCCAACGGGGAGGAAAAGGCCCGGAGATGCCACACGAGGAGGGGCTGCAAACGCAGATGGCGGGGATGTGAGGGGGAAAGAGGCAGCCTGGGCCGGGAAGGAGGCCGGAGATGGAGCCAGAGCTCGGAGCTGGTGCTCCATGAGCAGCTCCATGATGGGGAGAAGCCCCACACGTGCGTGGAGTGTGGGAAGAGCTTCAGGTGGAACTCCGACCTGATCAGGCACCAGAGGATCCACACTGGGGAACGGCCCTACGAGTGTGGGGAGTGTGGGAAGGGCTTCAGCCGGAGCTGCAGCCTGATCCTGCACCAGAGGACCCACACAGGGGAGAGGCCCTATGAGTGCTCCGAGTGTGGGAAGAGCTTCAGCTGCAGCTCCAGCCTGATCAGCCACCAGAGGAGCCACACTGGGGAGAGGCCCTATGAGTGCTCCAAGTGTGGGAAGAGGTTTCAGACCAGCTCCAGTCTCCTCCAGCACTATTGGATTCACACAGAGGAGAGGCCCTTCCAATGCCCTGACTGTGGGAAGGGATTCCAGCGTAACTCCACCCTCGTCACCCATCGGCGCATCCACACTGGGGAGAGGCCCTACGAGTGTGATAAATGCAGGAAGAGGTTTCTGACCAGCTCCAAGCTCCTCCGGCACTATCGGATTCACACAGATGAGAGGCCATTCCAATGCCCTGACTGCGGGAAGGGATTCCAGCGCAACTCCCACCTCGTCAGGCACCGGCGCATCCACACTGGGGAGAGGCCCTACGAGTGTTCCCAGTGTGGGAAGAGCTTCTCCAGGAGCTCTCACTTGACCCGACACCAACGGAGGCACCGGTAAGGGAAGCCCTGCGAGTGCCCCGAGTGCGGGAAGAGCTTCGTGCGCTGCTGCAGCTCCATCCCCCACTGGAGGAGGCACTTTGGGCACAGCCCTGGTCACTCACATTCCCTGTGATCCATGTTGGGAACACACCTGCCTGCTTGTCCTTTTGGTTTGGCCTGAATTTTTTTCTCTTCTCCCTCTCTCTCTACTCCAAAAGTCCATTGGGATGGAACAGTCACCTCAAAACCACTCTAATTCCACTGAAAATAACTGAATTTTAACCCCAAAGGGCTCAATTCCACCTCAGATTGCTTGTTCCTTCCTCAAAAAACTCGATCCCATGCCAAACTCACTCCATTCCACAGCTGTCAAGTTGAGATGGAGTTGGAAGGAGATTGGGAGAAGTGGGATCTCAATTTGGAGCAGTGGGATGGGGATTGTGTGGGGCTGGGTGTGTGGGATGTATTTGATAGCAAATAAAACTTTCAGAGTTACTGATTTCTGTCCCGTTCATTTTCAGTCAGTTCTGTTTGCAGAGTGCCACCTTCTCAGCTGATTCAATTCCTATAAAAATCCCATTTTTTAAATCATCTAACCCAAACAATCCAAAAACCAATATCAAAATAAAACCACCTGCACACAATTAATCTTTTGAAAATAATTTTAATTTTTCAAGAGTACTTAAGGATGTTATTAAAGTTTAATTTTTTGGTTGAAATGTCTGAAAAATTGTACTGGTGTTTGGTTTTGTGTTTAGTATATTTGTAATATGCATTGTTTAACTAAGATGTGTTAGATTGCATGTTAGTTTCTTTAGATATTTTTCATCTGAAGTACTTTAGTCATCGAGTTCTTGGAACGTAAACTAGTTTGGGGGAAAAGTTTGCTGTGCATGAGGGTCTGTGAATATGCACCAGGCTGATGTAAGGGGAAAGGTATTTCAGGGGATCCCCGAAGGTAACAGGGTGCTCCTGGCTGAGTGCCAAGATGCACCCGGCCGTAATAACCTTTGCTCCATGGTCCTGGTCCCCCATTAAACTTTTATTAAAGTCCTTTATTAACCTGTTTACATTTTCACAGGAGAGTGAACGTGTTTTTCACAGGCAGCTTCACAGAAACTGGAACACGTGGGAGTTCCCAGGAGTGGGCACCGCTGATCCAGGGCATGGAGGCGCTGCCTGCAATCGTCCATAACCGCCCATAAGGAGCCTCCAGGGCTTTACCCTCCATGAGCTGCAGCAGACGTGTCGGGAAAGGTGACAAGAGCCCGTGGAATGGTCCTTGTTGCAGGCAGATTGGCCACTTGCAGCTCTTCAAAACTCCCTCCCGTGAAAAATTAAAGAACTTCAACCATTCAAAAATGTGAAAAATGCGTTCACTCTCCTGTGAAAATCTAAAAAGTTTAATAAAGAACAATGGGAGACCAGGACCATGGAGCAAAGGTTATTACGGCCGGGTGCATCTTGGCACTCAGCCAGGAGCACCCTGTTACCTTCGGGGATCCCCTGAAATACCTTTCCCCTTACATCAGCCTGGTGCATATTCATAGAGCCTCATGCACAGCAACTGGGAAGGGTTTAACACTTTACTGGGTATATTAGCGTTCAGAAACACATAATCACCAGAATGATTATATGCAGGTGCTTTTATTGAAGAGCTCTGGGTGTCAGGGGTACCAGCCCAAATCTGACTCCGACATGGGTTCGGGATGGACATGTTTTTATATTCTATCCTTATATAACTTTCATGTTAATGATTGAACTTCAATTGTTCTATTGTATACATAGATTTCAGCCAAGCATGGGCTCCTCGTGGCCCCCCTCAAACTTCTAACATAGTTCCTCGTGATTCTTCTTATGATTAAACAATAATTATATTTAATTACTAAACAATCATCACATCTAACAATTATATCATTTATCATGTTCTGCTTACGCAGGTGCAATTTCACATGATCTGGCAAGCACAAAGCCTAACATTTTCAGAGTCTATTTTTGACATTTTTCCAGGGCCCCACTATCATTCTCCCCCCTTTGAAAGCATTTTCACTTCACTATAGGTGTAAATGTTTTCACTTGATACAGTCCTTTATTTCTCAATTTATTCTTGACGTTCTTCAAGTCCATGGTTGATGTAAACGTTGTCGTGGATGCTGTCACGAACTGGAGAACCAGAAGATGGTGGGCGTGGATCTCGTGTCAGAGCCTTTATTATCTTCTGGTTCCAGGATGTTTTCTTCTGTATCTCTCCTTTCAAGATGCTGTGAACTAACCAAATTGCTAAGAATACAATTAGTAAGATTATCACACTCTCAATGATAGATTTAATCCATGAACGCACATTCCACCCTAACCCTTTAAAGATTTTGCCTAGCCAGGTCGTAGTCAAATCCTTTTGCTCTTCTTGTGCTTCATGCTCTCTTTGTTTCAACTGATTGATGTCATATTCTACATCTGCAGTTACATTTGGGATGTGAACGCAGCAATGACCAACCCGTCCCTTTAAAAATCCACATACTCCATGCTCTTTCAGGAGTAACAAATCTAAGGCTAATCAATTTTGTAAAGTCATTTTTGTGGTGGCTTGTAATTGTACGTTTAATTCTTTAAATCCTTCCCGGGTGACTCTTGCCAGTCTATCTACCTGACCTGTAAGTTTGTACAGCATCTCCCTACTCTGACAGTTTGCTGTAGGACCAAGCAAAGACTCTAGGGTCCACCCAAATTTCACTCCACCAGAGGGTTCTTGCCAAGTGTCATCTGGATTTTCATTGTCTAGAACTTCTCTTCTTGCTCTTATCTGCACAAGTTCATGTTTTCCGTTAAATGGGGACTTTTTCCAAATTGGACATGAGGTTGGGAGGCCTAAAGTAATTTCCTTTACTTTCCCATCTACAGGCAGATGTGTTGTCCAGGTGCCATCGCTTGCTGCCCATACAAATTGTCCTGGACCTCGGACTGTACTCCTGGTACATCCTACAACTGCTTTATAATTCCCTCTGCCTTGTTTATGTTTGATCCCTCTGCAAGCACAGCCAGTTTGTAGGGCTATTGCCAGGGGTGGCATCTGCTTTATCTCTGCATCATCAGAAGTGCAGTCATAAGTTTTATTACATGCCCACCAACTTACTTTGTCTGCCCTCGTTCTGCTACTGGTGGCAGTGTTTGTTACTGCTGGATCTGTTTCATTCTCGGGGCCTTCCCACTTAATGCACTCACACTTCCATACCAGAGTGGTTTCTGTAACATTTTCTGTAATCTGTTTATAGTGTGGCAAATAGCATTGCCATTGTGTGATGCCTGCTGATTCTCCCATAGGGGTTCCTAGTGTGCCAGCACTTAGAATACAGTCTTTCTGGCCCATGGGTTTCATCCATGTTCCTATTTTCTCCCAAGTTTCCTTGACTACTTGCCTCGATTCGGGTACCTGTTTGCATGCAATTGTTTTGTTCTTTTGTATTTCAGGTAGTTTTGATGTTGTGATTCCCCAATTTACTGGATCTCCTGCTGCCCTTTTGTATTGGTATACAGGCAGTTATTCTACAGGTGTTTTGCATTTTGGCAAAGGTTTTGACTAATCCAATCATTACATTCTCAGCCCAAACTGCATTAGAAACCTTTATCACCTGTGTTTCTGCTTGTACCTCTCTCTTCATTCTAGAATGAAGAGTGGTTAGTTGATCTTTTTGCATTCCACATCCCAAAGACATTAATGACCATAACATTGGCACAATTACTGATAGCATTCTCAAAGTGATTAAACACATCTTATCTGCAGCCTTGTTGGTTCCACGGTTTACACAGTCTGTGATCCAGGATGGATTTTCTTCACTCGGGTGTAGTGAATCCAGGGGTCCACGCCGGCTACTTTGGCTGCTGTAAAGGTGGTCAGCAGTACCTGGTGGGCTCCACTCCACTTTTCTTTCAGCGGTTCTTCGTTCCAGTTCTTGATGTACACCTCGTCTCCTGGATGTATCTTATGAACTGGGTTCTCGAGAGTCAGCGGTCTATTCCACACGAGGATGCTCCGGAGCCGAGCTAAAGTTTTCCCGAGAGACAGAACATAATTATACACTTCCTGCTTTCCTGTGACGTGCACATTAGGGTTAGGCTCAGGAGATTCATATGGTTTCCCATGCAATATCTCCTAAGGGCTGACTGACATCCCACTCCTAGGCTTTATCCGAATCCTCAACAGTGCTATTGGCAAAGCCTGGGGCCACTGCAATTTGGCTTCTTGGCATATTTTACTGATTTGCCTCCTTAGTGTCTGATTCATCCTCTCTACCTGTCCACTTGACTGGGGTCTCCACGGTGTGTGGAGGTCCCAAGTTATCCCCAGCAATCTACTTACCTCTCTTACTACTGTAGCTATGAAATGGGGCCCCCTATCTGATGATACCCTAGGGGCACCCCGAACCTGGGAATAATCTCCTGTAGTAACCACTTTACTGTTTCCTTTGCTTGGTTGGTGCGACAGGGAAGGGCTTCTGGCCCCCAGAGAATGTGTCAACCCCCACTAACAGGTATTTGTATCCTCGAGTTCTTGGCAAGTCTACAAAATCTACCTGCCAATAGTCTCCTGGCTCTATTCCTATCCGAATTCTTCCTAGCTGTGCCTGTCGTCTAGCCACTGGGTTGTTTTTCAAGCAGATATCACATTTTGACATTACTGATTTTGCCATTGTTAACATCCGTACCAAAATTAAACTCTGCTTTAGCAATTTTACCAATGCCTCTGCACCCCAATGACATTCGTTATTTTTAATTTGTAGAACTTCTCTCATTATCAAGGGGGTACCACTATCTGTCCTTGTGCAGTCACATACCATCCCTCTGAATTCTTTTGTGCATTTAGCAAACGTGCCAGTCTCTCATCTTCTACTGAATATTTTGGTTCTGGAGGCAAATTGAATTGGGATACATTAAGCTCTAAAGGTATCAATGCCATTGTTGTTTGCACCTCTCGAGCAACCTGTCGGGCTCTCCAGTCTGCCTTTTGATTTCCCTCACAGATTTTGGAGTTTCCTGATTGCTGTGCTTTGCAGTGTATGATTGCCACTTGTTCAGGTTTTTGTACTGCTTTTATCAATTGCAGGACTGCATCCTGATGTTTAATGTGCATACCCAGAGAAGGACAATAGTCCCCTTTCTTTCCATAGTGCTCCGTGTACATGCACCATTCCAAAAGCATATTTTGAGTCAGTCCAGATATTTACCTTTTTCCCTTCACTTAATTCTAGGGCCCTGGTTAAAGCAACCAGTTCTGCCTTCTGGGCAGATGTATTTGGTGGTAATGCCTTTGCCTCCACTGCTGTACTGACTGTTGTTACCGCATACCCAGCGTATCTGGTTCCGTTTTCCACGAAGCTGCTCCCATCTGTAAACAGCTCCCACTCTGGCTGCTCTAGTGGGACGTCTTTCAGGTCTTCTCTTGCCGAGTAGGTGTACTCTATTACCTCCACACAGTCATGCTCTAATGGGCCTTCTTCAGTTGTGGTACCTAGGAACAAAGCTGGATTCAAAAGGTTAGTTGTTTTTAATGTGACATCATCCTGCTCAGTCAGGACTACCTGGAATTTCATCATCCTGCTTGGGGATAGCCAATGGCCCCCTTCTGCTCTAAGACAGTGGTTACCATGTGTGGTACATTGACATCTATGTGCCTTCCCATCGTGAGCTTCCTGGCTTCTTGTATCAGCATCACAGTGGCTGCGACTGCCCGCAGACATGGAGGCCACCCGGCACTTATGCTGTCAAGTTGTTTGGAAAAGTAGCCCACCGGCCTTTTCCAGCTTCCCAGACCTTGGGTCAGGACTCCTAGTGCTAGGCGCAGCCTTTCATGGACAAACAGCTGAAAATCTTTAGACAGATCAGGTAACCCTAATGCTGGAGCAGTTGTCAGTGCTTCCTTTAATTTTAGGAAGGCTTCTTTCTGTGGCTTGCCCCAGGTGAATGGCTGCATCTTCTGAGCTTCACACAGGGGCTTCGCAATCAGTCCACAGTCCATGATCCACAGGCGACACCATCCTGCCATCCCGAGGAAGACTCGCAGCTCATGTAGATTCTGGGGCTCTGGAATAGCACAAATAGCTTGGATACGGTTAGTGCCTAGTTTTCATTTGCCCTTGTGAAATTTCACATCCCAGGTAGATCACAGTCTGTTGGGCAATTTGTGCCTTTCCTCTGGGTACTTTATAACCTCCCATTCCCAGGGAATTTAAAATCTCAATGGTTACCTTTATAGAGGTTGCTTTTCTTCTGTAGCTATTAGTATATCATCAACATACTGCAACAACAGGTATTGGTCTCTTGGTACTTGCCCACTCTCGGTCCAAATCTCCAGCTCCTTGGCAGTTGGTTTCCGAATAGGGTCGGCGAGTTCTTATATCGTGTCCAGGTGAGCTGGGTCTTTCTCCCATTCCCTGGGTTTTCCCACTCACAGGCAAACAGTTTCCTACTTTCTTTGTCAAGGGGGGATGCAGAGAAAGGCATCTTTTAAATCAATTTCAGTAAACCACTTATATATCTCTTTTATGGATGTTAGCAATGTGTAAGGATTTGTTACCACTGGAGAAATGTCCTTTGTGATTTTATTTATTGCTCTCAAATCCTGCACTAATCTATATCCTCCATTTGGCTTCTTTACTGGAAATATTGTGTATTCAATTCTGATTCACATTCTTCTAAAATTCGGTATTTCAAGAATTTCTCAATAATCTTTACATATTCCTTTCTGTGCTTCTGGTTTTATGGAATAGTGTTTGACTTGTAGAGCCCTCGCCCCTTCTTTTAACTCTACATGCACTGCTTGTGCCAATTTAGATTTCCCTGGTATATCTGTCTCCCATACAGAGGGAATCACTGAATCTTCTATCTCCCTAGGGATAGAGGGAACAGGTGTTTCTTTGATCATTAATATCTGTCCCGTCTTTGATTCAGGTATTTTCATTATAAGCTCCCCATTTTCAAAGGTTATTACCGCATCAAGTTTCTCTAGCAAATCTCTCCCTAAAAGCGGAATTGGACCCTCAGGTACGTATAGGAATTCATGTGTTATAGCTTTGCTCCCAAAACACAAATCTAGGGGTTGCAAGAATGGCCGTTTTTCCTCTTTCCCTGTAGCGCCGACTATTGTTGTTTCCTTGTCCCCAATTTGTCCTTGCAGATCATTCAATACCGAGTAAGTAGCTCCTGTATCTATTAGAAATTTGACTTCTTTATGTCCTAATTGTTTATTTATAACAGGTTCCTTAACTTGTTCTACTGGCTCTATGTCTAGTCAGCTGGTATACTCCCCCAAAACCATCCCCTTGGTAACCTGCTGGCACTGATTGCCCTGGTGAAACTGGTTGTTCAAGTCTGGACATTGTCTCTTCCAGTGCCCCTCCCGCTTGCAATAGGCACATTGATTTAGGTTTAACCCCTGCGTGACTGGTCTCCTATTTTGACTATTCCTGTTACATCCCCTGAAATTTGGGTTCCCTTTTCCTTGTATTACTGCCAACAGATTCTGCTGCTGCCTTTTACTAGCTTCTCTTTCGCGATTGTTATATACCTTCCAGGCTACCTCAAGTAGCTTATCCAAATTCCTTAGTTCTTCCCCTTCTAATTTTGCAATTTTCTACGAATATCGTCCTGTGACTGGCCCAAGAATATGAGAGCGAGCTGAACCTTTGCTTGTTCTGTGTCCATTTGGAGATCTGTATATTTTCTTGCTACTCCTTAAGCCTCCCCAAAAATGCAGTGGGAGATTCCTTCTTTTCCTGCCAAACTTCATATAGTTTAGACCAATTTATAGTTTTGGGCACAGCATTCTGAACTCCTATTTGGATCCACTCTTGATATTTCCGTAGTTTCCCCATATCGCAAAATAAATTAGGGTCCCAATTTGGATCCTCAATTGGGAAATTCTCATCTCAATTCCCTGTTACGAGTCCATTTCTGATGTCCTCTCTTACCCTTTCTTTGGCTGCCTTAAGTACCATCTCTTTCTCAGTAGTATCCATCAAAGTATCTAATATTAATATATTAGATATATTAATATATTATATATAGATATATATTAGATATATTAATATAATATATATATATATATATATGTATTAATATACATATTATTTTATGTCATCCAAGTCAGGATTTTGAGGTTTTTATAACCATTTTTAATACTCATGCCATTTTATCAGGATTTTCTCTATAAATTCTGGCTGATTGTTTCCAAATAACTAAATCTGCAGGAGAGAAAGGCACTTTTACAAATACTGGCCCTTCCACTCCTACACTTTGTTGCAAGGGGGCAATTACATTCTGTTTTTGTCTGCCTATGTCTTTTCTATCCATAACTGGGGCAAGGTTAGACCGACTCCTGGTTCTGTGGGCTACCCCATTGTTGATTCTCTCTCTCTCCTTCCTGCCACAGTTAGGTTTTGCTCATCTTCCGAGGAAGAGGGATCAGGTGACGATGGGAGAGGAGAATAAAGAGGGAAGGGTGTACTAGACGAGACCGGTTCAGGTGGGGTAGGAGCAGGCTGTGGGATAGGGACAGATGGAACAGGTGGGATAGGGTTAGGTTCTCTTGATCCTATTGGAGCTACCTGTAAATCAATATCTGTATAATTTTCCCTACTCAGGCTTTCTTTCAACGCCAAGTGTTCTAAACAACGTTCCTCACAAACCCCACACTTATTGCTTGCAGTTGTTTTAACCATCATTAATCCACATTCATCCTGCCATTCTGGCTTTGCCCGTAAATAGAAAAACAAATCAACATACGGAACCTCATCCCATTTTCCTTCTTGTTTACAAAACGACATTAACTGCGAAATAGTGTTATATTGCAGAGTCCCGTATTTTGGCCATTTGTCACCATTCTCCAAGGCATATCCTGGCCACCATGTATTACAATAATCAATCAACTTAGCTTTACGTAATTCTTCCCCAAAATTACCCTGTTTCCAATGTGCTAGTAAGCACCCCAAAGGAGAATTTTGTGGGATAGAGGCGTTGCCGCCCAAAATCCCTTTAAGTTTCTCCATTCCAAATATACCACAAATTGCCAAACCCGCAACGCTTTCGCGATTGTCTTATGGAACGGCGCCTGGGCTTGTACCAGCAGGAATTCCTTTAGCCCAACCAAGCGTAGCTTTCGCTGCGTCTCATTGGCAGGCACCCAAACCAAAGTAAAAAGCACCTTACCTTTCTCCCGGGGACGTGGCGAGCGGCAGAAGCGGTCGCGGCCGATCGAGCTCCCCGAGAATCCCTCGGTGCCGGCTGGAGCGCGGTCGAGTCGCGAAACTCGCTCAGCAGCACCCGCAGGGTCCCATCCGGGGTCGCCAAAATGTTAGCGTTCAGAAACACATAATCACATCAGCGATTATATGCGGTGCTTTTTATTCAAGAGCTCTGGGAATCGGGGTAGTTTCCACCCAAATCTGATTCCGACCATACATTCGAGGTGAACATGTTTTATCCTCTATCATTACATAACTTTCATGTTAATTATTAAACTTATATTCTTCTATTGTATGCACAGATTTCAGCTAAACGTAGCCCCCTTTAAATTTCCAACATAGTTTCTCACGATTCTTCTTATGGTTATAGAATAATTCTATTTAATTACTAAACAATCACCACATCTAACAATTATATCTTTTATCATACTGCTTACGCAGGTGCAGTGAACTGAGAAAACACTAATCCCAATATTTTCAAAGACTATTTTTAACATTTTCCAGGGCTCCATTATCACTTTTATTTCTTGTGGGAAAAAACCCTCCATCTCAACCAGGCACTCATGGCCAAAACTGGGTGACTGCCTCTGGAATTCCTTATATCCAAGGATAGCTCCCAGACAAAAGCTGCCAGCACTGACAAGTCTGGCTGGCCTAGGCTTCCTGAGGGCTGGCCCTCATCTGCCTCTGAAACACTGGGGCTGGGTGCTTTCCTTCCTTATAAAAAGAACTTTTCTTCCTGTCCAGGCACCCACAGCCAAAACTGAGATTGCACCTCCAAAATGCCCAATGTCCAAGGAAAGCCCCTAGACAAAAGGTGCCAGGAGAGACAGGACTGGCTGGCTTGGCCTGAGGGTGGCCACCTCTCATCTTCTTCCTAAACACTTGGACTTTGTGCTTTACTTTCCTATGGGCAAAACCACCCATCTTGACCATAGCCAAAACTGGGATTCCACCTCCAAAACTCCGTACATCCAAGGATTGCTCCCAGGTGAAAGCTGCCAGGACAGACAGGTCTGGCTGCCCTTGGCCTCCTGGGGCTGCCTCTCCCCTGCTGTCCAAACACTGGGGCTGGGTGCTTTCCTTCCTATGGAAAAGAACTGTCCTTCTTATCCATGCAGAAACGGCCAAAATTGGGGTTCCACCTCCCAAATTCCCGAAATCCAAGGGTTGCTTTCAGACAAAAGCTGCCAGGACAGAGAGGTCTGGCTGGCCTTGGCCTCTGATGGCCGCCTTTCATTTGCCCCTGAGACACCAATGGTGTTCTGTGCTTTCCTTCCTATGGAAAAGAACCATCCTTCTCCTCCAGTGTCCATGTCTGAAATTGGGATTCCACCTCTGAAATTCTCAATATCCAAGGGTTACTCCCAGGCAAAATCTGCCAGTACCGTCAAGGCTGGCTGGCCTTGGCCTCTGGAGGCTGCGCCTGCAACAGTGGGGCTGGGTCCTTTCCTTCCCATGGAGATCCCTGGGACACTGTGGGGACCTCATGGAACCAAGGGGATCATTGTGGCACCACTGGACCTCATGGAACCAAGGGGATCATTGTGGCACCACTGGAGCCCATGGAACCAATGGGGATCATTGTGGCCCCACTGGAGCCCATGGAACCAAGGGGATCATTGTGGCACCACTGGAGCCCAGGGAACCAAGGGGATCATGGTGACACAGAGGGGCTCCATGGACCCAGAGACCATTGTGACTCTGTGGGGCCTGGTAGAACCATGGAGACCATTCCAACCTTCAGGGCCTCGTGTCACCAAGGGGGCATTATGACACCTCAGGGCCCCATGGAAGCAAGGGACCATTGGGACACTGTGGGGCCCTATGGAACCCAGGGAACATGGAACAGCTCTGGCTGGCTTGACCTCCCAGGGCCCACCTGACAGCTCTGGCTGATCTTGGGATGTCAAGGGCTGCCTCTCATCAGCTTCTGGAGCACTGGGGCTCTGTGCTTTCCTTGCTATGGAAAAGAGCTGTCTGACTTTTCAGATGGTCATTGCCAAAACGGGTACTCTGCCCAAAATAATTCCCTCTATACAGGGGTATCTCACAAAAAAAAACCTGCCAGCTCTGGCTGGCCTTGGCCTCTGGTGGTCACCTCTCATCTGCCCCTGAAACACTGGGGCTCTGTTCCTTCATTCCTATGGAAAAGAACCAGCCTTCTTGTCCAGGGACCATGGCCAAAATTTAAATTTGGCCTCCCAAATTCTGTATATCCAAGGATTGCTCCCAGACAAAAGTAGCCAGGACAGACAGGTCAGGCTGGCCCTGTCCTCTGGTGACTTTCTTAGACTCTGAGCTGAATGTTTTCATTTGGAAACACCTTGGAGAGGGCCCAGAGATGTCCCAAGGAGGGGTTTGGAGGCCTTGGGCCCATGAGCACTGTATAGGGACAAAGGAGCTCTGTGGTCAGTGGGGTGGAGCCTGAGGACAGTGGAGTAGAGCCATGAGAGTGTTTAAAGAGCGATTTCAGGGCTGGTGGATCCTTTTGACATAGTGGAAAACAGCCAGAGAGAGAAAGAATTAACGCCAAGGGCAGCTGGGGAGGCCCAGAGTGGCTGCAGGAGAAAGGAATTTCCCTGTCAGGGCAGGGCTGTGGTGCAGCACGTCCCCAGCAGGAGCCTGGAGCAGCCCCAGGCTCTGTGTGGGCAGGCAGGAGGCAGAGCTGTCAGCAAAGGAAGGGCCCAGCCAGGTGGGGCAGCCGGGGGATGCCCAGAGCCTGCAGGGACAGAGGCAAGGGCAGGGACACCGTGGGACAGCCTGGGCTGCACAGGGCACAGGGATGGGCAGCAGCTGCAAGACAGCCCTGACAGAGCCAACCTGGGCAGCACTTTGGCCATGGCTGCTGGCCCTGGGCCTGAGCCAGGAGGGGACAAGTGACCCTTGCAGGCCTGGGGCCTCATTGCCTCCTTGTCCCTGCTCAGCAGCCTGGCAGGGGCCGCCCCACGCTCCTGCCCTTGGCATTGCCCATCCCCACATGCTAGTGCCCATCCCGGGAAGAGCCCTGAGCAAGGAGGGAGGGACAGGATCTGCCTGGCCAGGCCCTGGGGCTCAGGCCTTGGCCCTTTACATTCCTGAAACAAATCCAGGTTTGCTCAGCACCAGAGACACCTTTGCCTTGTTTGTCCCCAGCTGCCATCAGTGCCTCCAGTGTTCTGCTCTCCCTGGAACCTGGGGACACTTTGTCAGCCCTGTCCCTCACAGGGATCTCTTTAAAGTACAAGAAACTTCAGTATTTCAATCTCACTGTGAGCTCTTGAAAAGTCTTTGAGCCCACTCTGAGGGACTGGGTGTGATGCAAAGAGCAGCAAAGGCCCAGAGGGTGATTAAAGTCCTTGTGCTGTGTCTGTGCTGCTGAGCTGGGCCGGGCTCCTGGCCCAGAGGCAGCTCCTGGCAAGGGCAGCAGAGCTGCAGAGAGACAGCTCTGGCCAGGAGCAGCTCCTGTGCACAGCCCAGCAGGGCTGGGGCACTGCCAGGGCCCCTCAGGGACACGAGCAGGGCACAGACAGAGCTCCCAGGGGCTCAGCACTGGCCGGGGCTGTGGGATGTCCCCGCGGGGGCTGTGTCACAGCAGCACCTCTGGGGCTGTGTCCCAGAGCCACAGAGCAGCTGGGATGGCAGCAAGGGGCTGTGTGACAGCACAGAGTGGGCTGTGTGACAGCACTGAGGGGGATGTGACATCACAGAGCGTGCTGTGACATCACAGAAGGTGGCTCTGGGACATCACAATGTGGGTTGTGACACAGAGTCACAGAGCAGCTGTGTGATGTCACAGAGAAGGCTGTGACATCACAGGGTGACTGTGACATCACAAATCTGCTGTGTGACATCACATAGCAGCTGAATGACATCATATGGAGGTTGTGTCACATCACAGGGGCTGTGTTAATAAAGCCACTTATCTGGCCTTATATCAAGCAATGGAAGTTATTCCATGGGGTTTACTAAACTGTGTGACATCCCAGGGGCTGTGTGACATCATGGGAATGTTGTGACATCACAGGGGCTCCGTTACATCACAGAGGCTGAGTGACATCACGGGGTCAGTGTGACATCACAGGGGCAGTGTGACATCACGAGGGCAGTGTGACATCACGGGGGCTATGTGAGGTCCCTGGGGAGGTCACTCTGCCCCGGCCCCCTCACAGCTCCCCCCAGAGCAGTCCAAGCCTGCTCGTGCGCAGCGGGGTCCCCTGTCCCCCCGGGTCCCCCCGGGTCCCCCGGCCCCGCAGCCTCCCCCAGAGGATGTTCCACGAGATCGACCCCAGAGCCTGACACGGGGACGGGGGGCCGGGGCCCTGGGGGTGGCACAGGGGGACAGGGACCCCCCGGCAGCGTCCCCGTGTGCCCCAGGGCCAGAGCCTGGGCCAGGGCTCCTTCACCCTGTTATAGATAAACATCGTAATATTGGCTTTTTGCAAATATTAAAATGGATTTTATCTGTGTGGTGTTAAAGTAACCTTGTTCTAAAGACATAGTTTTTATTTCTGTTGTTAATTGAGCTTAGACATAGTAGTGAAATAGCTGATAGAAGTGTGCTTGTGTTAAACTGCCTGCTTGGATGGGATAACATCCAATGCACATGGGATGAGGACACCTGTACAGATCTGCCAACTATCAGCACTCCCCGTCTGAAGGCAGAGTGCACCAAGGCCCAAAACCTGGAGGTGATAAAGACAAGGAGCCAAAACCACAGCCAAGAAACACACACGCTCTGAAAAGGCAGACCCAAGGAGGGGCCATGTAAAATCATTCCTGGAATATGTAAAGTAGTTTATGGATATGCATGAGGCTCTATGAATATGCACCAGGCTGATATAAGGGGAAAGGTATTTCAGGGGATCCCCGAAGGTAACAGGGTGCTCCTGGCTGAGTGCCAAGATGCACCCGGCTGTAATAACCTTTGCTCCATGGTCCTGCTCTCCCATTGTCCTTTATTAAACTTTGTACATTTTCACAGGAGAGTGAACGTGTTTTTCACAAATGGAATCTCAAGGAAACAAGGGTCAGTTGTTAAGCCAAGGCTCTGCTTTGACCAAGTGGGGCCTCATGGGACACAGGTGCCACTGGGACATTGCCAGGTCTGCTAGGAACAAGGCTCCATTATTGCACAGTGTTACAGATGAGTAATGTCATAGTTGGGTCTCACAGTGAGGAGATAGATCCTATGTGTGTGTTAAGATGTGTAGTGATGTTATTGTCATCTGTCCCCCATAGTCCTCTTCCCCTCCCCTTGTAATGGCCTTGGTGGTTGGGGCATTTGGGGAGGGCAGGTTTGTCACTGGAAGGCAGGCATGGCAACACCTGCTCTCCAGTCAGGGTGCAAGAAAGCATTCTCCACCAATGGACGGCCACAAAGAGTTACCTGACAGACTTTGGGGGGGCTAGGATTACCTGATGCAACACCAAAGTCTAAAAGGAGGAGCAGCCAATTTGTGAAGGAGCCACGTGGCTGATAGCCACAGGGTGGGGAAGGGCTCCCAGTGCTGTGATTTCTCCTGTTTCAGTCCTTTGTTGTCATTTTTTTCAAGGTTGAATCAACCTTAAAATTTTAAAAGTAGCGGTCATTTCTCACACAGAGCAAGGCTTCAGGGCGCCCAGGAGAGCGGCGCGACAATGACATCTTGGGGAACCAAGTGTCACCTGCAAACACAACGGGGCCTCATGGAAGCCAGGGGCCACTTGGATATTGCCAGGGCAGGTGGAACTCAGTGTCCATTGTGACACAGCACAGCCTCGTGGAACTCAGCAGAGCATTGGGACAGCCTGGAATCTCATGGAGCCAAGGCTCTGCTTTGGCAAAGTGGGGCCCACAGGACACAGGTGCCACTGGGACATTGCCAGCTCTTGTGGAACCCAGTGTCCACTGTGACACAGCAGAACCTCATGGAAACATGGGGGCCACTGTGACGCAATGGAATCCCATGGAAGCAAGTGTCAGTTGTGAACGCAGCAGGGCCTCACAGAACCCAGGGGCAACGGGGACCGTGCTGTGGCTCGTGGGAGCAAGGGGCCATTGTGACCCAGCGGGGCCTCCTGGAACCCAGGAGAACATTGTGGGCCCATGGATCCTCATAGAAGCACGGCCCCGTTGTGACAAAGTGCAGCATCACAATGGTCTCCTGGGTTCCAGGAGTCCTCGCTGTGTTTAGAATTGACACTTGGTTCCCCAAGATTCCATGGCTCCATCCCTCTGCTCTCCTGTGATTTGAGGCTGTGCTGTGTCACAATGGACACTTGCTTCCTCCAAGGCTGGAGATGTCCCAGTGGCACTGGGCTTCCATGAGGCCGCGCTTTGTCACAATGGGGCCTTGCTTCCATGAGATTCCATTGTCCCACAATGGTCTCCTGGGTGCCACAAGGCCTGCCTTTGTCACAGTGGAACCTTGCTTGCACCAGCCCTGGCAATGTCCCAGTGGCACAGGGGTTCCAGGAGACCCTGCCGTGTCACAATGGGCCCTTGGTTCCATCAGGTTCCATCGTGTCACAGGGCTCTCCAGGGTCCCATGAGGCCTTGGTCTGACACAGTGGTGTCTTGTTCCTACCAGGCCTGACAATGTCCCAGTGGCACCTGTGTCCCATGAGGCCCCACTTGATCAAAGCAGAGCCTTGCTCCCATGAGATTCCACTGTGTCACAATGTTCTGCTTGGTTTCATGAGAACCTGATGTGTTGACAATTGATCCTTGGATCCTAGAGATTCCATTGCATCACGCTGTGTCCTTGGTTCCATGAGGCCCAGCTTTGTCACAACTGGACCTTGGTTCCATGAGATTCCATTGTATCACAGCACTGTCCTTGGTTCTATGAGGCCCTGCTGGGTCACAGTGGAGCCTTTGTGCCATTCGTTTCCATGGTGCCACAATGGTCTCCAGCATTCCATGAGGCCACACAGCAAAAGAGTGGACCCTTGAATCCATGAGTTTCCATTCCATCAGGATGATCTCTTGCATTCCATGAGGCCCTGCTGTGTCACTAAGGAGCCTTTGTTCCATGTGTTCCCTTTGGGACACCATGGTCTCCAGCGCTCCATGAGGCTGAGCCGTGAAACTCTGGGCTCTTGGTTCCATGAGATCCCACCATGGTGTCACCATGGTCTCCTGGGTGCTGTAACAATTCACACTTGGTTCCATGAGATCCCACCACGTTGTCACCATGGTCTCCTGGGTGCTGTAACAATTTACACTTTGTTCCATGAGATCCCACCACGGTGTCACCATGGTCTCCTGGGTCCCATGAGGCCCCTCTCTGTGTCACAGTGTTTGCCTTGGTTTCCTGAGAAGCTGATGTGTTGACAGCTGACCCTTGGTCCCCTGAGATTCCATTGCATCCCAGCGGTGTCCTTGGTTTCATAAAGCCCAGGTTTGTCACAAGGGAGCCGTGGTTTCAGGATATTCCATGGTGACACAAGGGTCTCACCACTCTCTGAGGCTGCACCGTCAAACACTGGACACCTGGTTCCACGAGATTCCGTGGTGTAACAGTCAATTCTTTTGCTTCTTTTCTGCCAAGGTCGGGATGAAATCCCAAGACAGCATTTCTTGTTTGGACTCAGGTGTTCATTAGCTCTTGTCTCTAGAACAGTCTCACAAGCTGTGAGTTCTGCAGCACTTCACTAACAAGGTGAAAATGGAGCCCCGTCTCTCTCTCTGCAAGGTCTTCTGAGGATAAACTGTCCAATTAAGAAATGACACCTAAATTATTTTTACGTTTAACCCAATAACCAAGCACCCGTGCCCAACATAAGGGATGAGGAGGAGGAGGAGGAGGAGGAGGAGGAGGAGAAGGAGAAGGAGAAGGAGAAGGAGAAGGAGAAGGAGAAGGAGAAGGAGAAGGAGAAGGAGAAGGAGAAGAAGGATCAGCCTCCACCCTAAAACCTCCATCTTGCTTTATATATATTACTATATTCTAAAACCTTAAACTCCAAGTTGTCCACCATTTGATATTACACCCTTCTATTCAAACTCCACACCCATAATCCCAGTTCCATCATTCCATTTTGGAAGCCTTCTCCACAGCCTCAGGTCAAATGCAGTGTTCTCTTGGGGGTCAGTGTCTGTCAGCTCAGAAAGTTCAAAATTCTCAGCAGCCCGGGTTCCAACAGGTAACAGTGTCCTCCTGTGTTCCAGTAGGTTCCATTGGGCCCGGCTCTGTCACCACGGACACCTGGTTCCATGGATTCCATGGGGTGACAATGTTCTCCAGTGTCACCATGGACACCTGGTTCCATGGATTCCATGGGGTGACAATGTTCTCCAGTGTCACCATGGACACCTGGTTCCATGGATTCCATTGGGTGACAATGTTCTCCAGTGTCACCATGGACACCTGGTTCCATGGATTCCATGGGGTGACAATGTTCTCCAGTGTTCCATCAGGCCCGGCTCTGTCCCCATGGACACTCGGTTCCATGGGCAGTGTCCGTGTCCCAGTGGCACCTGTGTTCCATGGCACCCCTGTCTGACCAGGGACAGTTTGTTCCAGGACATTCCATGGAGTCCCAGTGGTCACTTGGGTTCCATGCAGGTGCCTGGGCAGCGGGAGCTCAGCCCAAATATCCTGGGGGTCCCTGGGCTGGTGTTTTTTGGGAGGAACCTTTGGATCTTGCAGGGCTCCAAAGCTGAGCCGCGGATGCCCCTTGGGACTGAGTGGAGCATCATGGAAGCCAGGAGAGCCTGATGGAGCCAGGAGACCCTGATGGAGACCAGGAGACCCTGATGGAGCCAGGAGACCCTGATGGAGACCAGGAGACCCTGATGGAGCCAGGAGACCCTGATGGAAGCCAGGAGACCCTGATGGAAGCCAGGAGACCCTGATGGAAGCCAGGAGACCCTGATGGAGCCAGGAGACCCTGATGGAAGCCAGGAGAGCCTGATGGAGCCAAGGCTGCAGCGGGACACAGAGGGACCTCATGGGAGCCAGGAGAGCGTTGTGAGGCTGTGGAACAATGTGGCACCGAGGTTTCACTGGGGCTTGGCAGAAGCTCCTGGAGACCAGGAAGTGCTGGGAGCCTCCGGAATCAGCGTCTGCAGGAGGATTTTCTGCTCCCTCCTGGGATGCTGGTGGACAATAAAGCCTGAGGCAGCCTCCCAAGGGTCCGGCTGTGCCACCAGCGGGGGCCACATCTGGGGGGACGCCCGGCCAGCCCTGGCCCTGCTACTCCTCCTGGCCGGGCCTGGAGCTGCTGGGAGCCCGGGCTGGGGGAATCCTCAGGGCTGTGCAAGGAAAGGTTCAGCACAAGCAGCCCTGGAGCGAGATGTGCAGTGTGAAATACGCCAATCACTTGATTTTGAAATTTTTAAAGTCCATTAGTAATAAAATGGTTATAAAAATAGCAATACAATAAGAGTAATAATAATTTGGACAATTTGAATTAGGACAATATGAGACAATAGAGAAAAAGGGTTATGGAGGTGCGGGTACCTTTTTCTGGGCACCACGAGCCCGAAAAAGGACACCCGTTAACAAAGGATTAACCCTTAAAAACAACAGCCTGTTGCATATTCATACACTTCATCCAGGATGCATAAATTCCATTCAAACACAGGATTCTGTCTGGGCAGTGCCACCTTCTTCCTCCGAATCCTAACAGCGCCTTCGAGGCGGGAAGAAGTTCATTCCTTCTGATAAGAGGGCAATAAATTCTTTTTCTTGGAAAGATTTAGGTGTCCTGTGGCTGCTATCTCACTGCAAGTCCTTTCTTTAAAACAAGAATCCTACATAGCATCGTTTCTATTTTAACAATTTTTATAACCTAAAACTATATTTAACACACTACTTAAGAGAATTAATACACCAGACATATAATATTTATATATATATAAAATATATAATATATATAATATATATTATATATTATAAAATTATATAATATATGATTTTTAATATATGTAATATATAATATATAATGTATAATATTTATTATAAATAATATATATTATATATAATATATAATATATAGTATATATATTATATATTATTATACATTATATATTTTATATATTATATTATTATAAAATATAATATATATTTTATTATATATAATATATAATATATAATAATATATAATATGTAACCCTATTATATATAATATATATTATATATATTATATATATATATAAAATAAATACATACATATATATATATATATATATATATATATAATATTCTAACAGCAGACATATAATATTCATTTTAATATTTGCGAAAAGCCAATCATAAAATACATGCATTTTTCACATGCAGGCAAAGCCAGCGAGGCAGCAGAGCAAGAGAGAGAGCAGAGCCAGCGACACAACAAACGCACCGAGAGCGAGAGAGCAAGTTTGAACAGAGCTTGCAAAGGGCAAAATCAGCTCAGACCAGGTTAGACTGAAGAACAAGGAGCACCAGGCATGGGCTGATGGTCCAGGTAAAAAGTTCCAGCGTGAGGAGGACGACAGAAGCCTTCATCAAAAGAGCACCAGAAGACTGAGGGCCGCCACAGGAGGAACGGACGCAGGCGCTGAAGCCACACACGGCTGTAAAACCGGGACACAGCTTTATGCAAATGTGAGTATGCTAATGAAGTGTTGTAATTGTGACTTTTAAAATGGAGCTGAAGGCTAAAGGAGACCGAGTGGGTTTTTGCCAGAGAGATCCCCCTCGCTCCCAGCGCTGGATACACAAATCCCTGCTCTGTCTGACTGCAGAGTTTGATTTCCTCGCCCAGTTTGTCCCACTCCCCCTTTCCCTGCCCTCTCCTCCCCTCTCCCAGTCCCATTTATGGGATTTGGGGTCATTTATGGGATTTGGGGTCATTTATGGGATTGGGGTCATTTGGGGGATTTGGGTTCTTTGTGTGCCTTTGGGGTTATTTGGGGGTTTTTTGGCATTATTCAAGGTAAATTTGGGATAATTTGGGGTAATTTTTCACATTGTTGGGTTTTTAGGGCCGTGTGTGTGAGGGTAATTCAGGGCCAATTCTGTGTGGGTTTGGGATCATTTTATGGGATTGGATGGGATTTTAATGGATTTTAATGGGAATTTAGTAAGATTTTAATAGAATTGTTTTTATGGAATTTTAATGGAATTTGATGGGATTGTAATGGAATTTTATGGGATTTTAATGAGATGTCATGGGATTTTAATAGGATTTTAATGGTGTTTAATGGGAATTGAGTGGAATTTAATGGGATTTTTATGGGATTTTTATGGGATTTGATGGGTGTTTCCCCCAGTCCACAGCTCCCTCCCACCTCAATTTGGGCGTCCCATTCCCCTCTTTCCCGCCGCTCTCCCGGCCCTTCCCCATCGTTCCCCCAGTCCCCAATCCCCTCCCCTGTGTTTGGTTTTGGGGGTTCCAGGCCCCTCCTGCTCCCTTTGGGGGTCCCGACCCCCCTTTGGTTCAATTTGGGGCCCCCCCGCCCCCCTTCTCCCCGCGCTCCCCGCTCCCCCCGCGGCCGGGGGGGCTCCCAGCGCCCCCAGTGCCACCAGTGCGGCCCCAGCTGCCCCCGCACGCCCCATCCCCATCGCCGGGGTCACCGCCCCCCGCCCCAAATTCCGCTCCTGGACACTGAGAGCCATCAGCGACGAACGCTCTGATTGGCTGGGAATGGCCCCGCGCAGTCTCTGATTGGCCAGCGCTGGGAGAGGCGCTGGGTTCTGGCCGGCACCCGATGAGTCACAGCCGAGCCGGGCGCTGATTCGCTGGAAATCGCCGGGCGGGGCCAGTGCTCCGAGTTTCCGCCCGGCAACGGGATCGTCATCAGCGCCCCGCGCTCTGATTGGCCAGGATCTGTTTCGGGCTGGGGACGGGAGGAACTGGGCACCCCCAGGAGCCCCTCGGGTTTGGGGCTTTCGATCCCCCCTCGGCCCTCGGGGCGGCCCTGGGGCCACCCCAACACCCCCAAAATGGGGAGGGTCCGCGGGGCCCTTTGGAACCCCCAGAAATGGGCGGGGAGCGGCAGGAGCCGCCCCAAAAAGGGATGGAAGGGTCCGGGCCGGGAATGGGGGAGGCTCTGGGGATGGCTCCGGCCCGGATCGAGGCGGGCTGGGATTGAGGGAGGCTCCGTTCAGCGGCCGGGGAGGGGCTGGGCCTGGGGAGGGCTCCGGGATTGTGGGGATGGGGCCATTCCGGGACTGCGGCGGGGCCTCTCCCTGGGGTTGGGGTCCGGCTTTGGCTCAGGGACCCTCCCCGTTCCTGTTCCGCTTCCCGATCCCGTTCCCGATCCCGATCCCGCCGCTGGCTCCAGGGAATGTCCCTGATCTCAACCCCGGCCCCAAACCCGAGGTGAGGTCAAACATTGGGGTCAAACACCCCAAATCCTGGGTTCAAGTCCCCCGGACCCCAAATCCTGGGGGTTCAAACACGGGGGGGGGCCAAACACCCCCAGACCCAAACTCTGCGATCTCAACCTCCCCCCGTGCCCCCAGCCCGAACCCCAAATTTTAGGCCTTAAACCCCCCAAATCCCAGATCCTGGGGTGTCAAACACTCTGCAATTTGCAAATGTTGGGGTTAAATCCCCCTGACCCCAAATCCTGGGGTTTGAAACATTTGGGGTGTCCAATACCCCCGTTCCCAAAGTCTGGGGTCAAACACCCCCAAATCCCAAATCCTGAGGTGTCAAACACCCCCAACCCCCAAAGTTTGGGGTCTAAAGCCCCAATCCCCAACTCCTGGGGTTTGAAACATCTGGGGGTGTCCAACCTTCCTCATCCCCAAAGTTTGGGGTCAAAGCCCCCAATCCCCAAACTTTGGGGTCAATGGCCCCCCGACCCCAAACTCTGGGGTGTCAAATCCCCCTGATCCCCCCAACTTTGGGGTTAAATTCCCCCAAACCCTGGGGTCGATCCTCCCAATTCCCGAACTTTGGGGTCAAAACCCCCTGACCCAAAATCCTGGGGTTTGAAACATCTAGGGTGTCCAACCACCCTGATCCCAAAGTTTGGGGCTCAAACCCCCTGATCCCCAAATCCTGGGGAAAAAAACTCCCAAACCCCAAATCCTGGGAACAAAAACCCCCAAATCCCAAACCCAGGGGTGTCAAACATCCCCAGTTCCCAAAGTTTGGGGTCAAACATCCCCAAACCCTGAGGTGTCAAAATCCCCTAAACCCCAAATTTTAGCATCAACCCCACCCAACCCCCAAATTTTAGGATCAAACCCCCCAATTCCCAAACTTTGGGGTCAAACATCCCCAAACCACGAATTTTAGTATCAGCCCCCCCCCACCCCCAATCTCAAAATTTGGGGTTATTTGGGGATTATTTGGGGCAGCTCCAGGTGCAATGTCTGCAGAGAGACCCTGGGTACAATGCTGGGAAAAACCCCAATAACCCCTCTGGAGCCCCAAAATCCCTGGGGGCTGGGAAAGGGGATTTGGGGTGAAAGAAGAAGGATTTGGAATGCACAAAGAAGGATTTGGGATGGAGAGAGGGGATTTGGGTGGGAAACTGGATCCCTTTTTGGCACAGGAGATCTTCCTGGCGCTGCTCTGGGTGATGCTGAAGCCCTGCAGGGCCTCGCGGGCGGCGCCCGCCTGCACCTCGGGCTCCAACTGCACCCAGGCGATGTCGCGGGGCCCGGGCACCAGGGCAGCTCCTGAACCCCGGGAACCTGGGCTGGGAACGGGGCCAGGAGAGCCCCAGACACCCGGGAGTGTTCCCCAGACACCCGGGAATGTTCCCCAGAAACCCGGGAATGTTCCCAAGACACCCGGGAGTGTTCCCCAGACACTTGGGAGTGTTCCCCAGACACCCGGGAATGTTCCCCAGACACCCAAAGCCTTCTCTGCTCCATTTCCATCCTGCGCCTTCTGGCCTCTTCTTCAGCTCTCCGGGCCGCTGCTCTCTGCTTCATGGCTGCCCTTCTGCACCTGAGGCAGAGGAAGAAAGGCAGTAAGAGCAGCTCAGCAGCAGCCCAGGAGGGCCCCTGCTGCACGGCTGCCCAGAGCAGGGGTCCCCAGGCAGGCTCGGGTGCCTCTGGGGTAGCCTGCTCCAGGCCCTCTTTGCCCAGCTCTGCATCCTCATCCCAACTGATCACCACGGGCCGTGGGAAGTGGAAGAGGAGCAGCACCAGCAGGGCAGGGACTGATTTGGACACCATGGTCTGCAGGAGGAGAGAGACAATTTGTGTTGCTTTGCACAAGAGTTGCAAACCCGTGTGTTATTAGGGAATGGCTGCTCCTGCTGTGCCAGAGCGCTCGAGCAGGGCTGAGAATCTGGTGTCAAAGTGCATTCATGTGCTCCATGTTGCATGGGGCACCCATGTGCAGGAATAGAGAACAACATCCCTCAGATGGGATCTGCTCTGGCAAGGCCCCTCTGGTTTTCTCCTCCATGCAGCAGTTTGCATGCAGAATGTGGGCAGATGTAACTTGGAGGTCCTCCTGCTCACCCTTGGGTTCCCCTTGCAGAGCCTCAGCCCCTGCGTTCTGTCAGGGCCCCTGGGCAGGTGGGATATTCCCAGAGGAGAGGGGCCGGCTGTGTCCCCATTGCCCCTGTCCCTTATGTGCCTGTGCTCAGGAGGGCACAGAGAGGATGGGGACTCCTGCCTGCCCCGTGTCCTGTCCGCCTGCCGGGCCTGTCCCAGGGCAGCCGGGCTGTGATTGCTGTGCTGTGTGCCCCTGTCCCTGCTGTCCCTGCTGTCCCTGCTGTCCCTGCTGTCATGGCCCACTGCAGGTTCCACACCTACACAGCCATGGTGGCTCCTGAGCTCTGCAGGGACCTAAGTGACAGTCTGAGTGGTGGCACTCCTGGTTTTCTTGCATTTGGCATTGCGCAGAGCAGAGGCTGGATCACAGCACCAAAGGAGCAGCTGCTGCAGGGGAGGAAAGGAGCCTCTGCATGGCCAAGGGCTGCTGTGGTGCCCCTGTGTCAGGAATTCCCCACAGCTGACACCTGAGTCCAGCATGGACACTCACAGACACAGCGTTTGTTCAGGCATTGCCTTTATTGCATCTTGACAGGGACTGCAGCTGCCTGAGGGAAGTCACCCTCCCGAGACAGGAGGGCAGAGAGTGTAATTTTAATTAACCAATTGTGATTATAGGCATTCGTAGCGACAGTCTATATACTATATATATGAATATTAAACAAGACACAAAATAATTATTGGATCATGATGATCAAGCAACATTTGCTGGTTTAAACAGAAATAAAGTATACTTCAGTTTTTGTTAACTGTAATAATTCTTGGTAATTTTGATGAATTATAAGTTCTATGTAATATAAGGAAAAGTGCCATTATTTATTACTACTTAATATTAAAATATTTATGTTATCTTACAAGACTAGTAGTCTACATTATAGTAATAAAAAGTTTTGAAAATGTTTCTAAAGACAACTATTTTTAAAGAAAACATTTTACATATTTCAAAACTATTTAAGAATTTGAATCATTCTCCAATCATTGCGCCTGATGCCTTCAAATGGTGCTTTCCTCCGAGCAGATGCAAAGCCTCTGTATGGGAAAGGGTTAAAATAGATGCAGTTACTACAGATCCCGTGAGGAGAGAGAGGGCAGAGGGGCAGGGTGTGTCAGGAGCCCGGAGCCTGTGCCCCGGCGCAGGGCTGTGCTGGGCAGCAAGCGCAGCTCTGTGCGCCGGCTGCTCACAAAGATGTGCGGCTCGCCTTGGCCGGCCCAGAGAGCATCTCCAGCAGGAAGCTTTTCTTCACACAGCCACTGCCTGTGCTCCTCCAAAAGCCTGCCCTGCCTACCTTCAGCATCCTGTTTGTATCCCTATTCATTCCAATCAGCCTGGCCATTTGCTTTTCTATTTCTTTCGTGGCCCGGCGCATTTGCTCCATGTCTTTGAATCTCTTCCTAAGGAGCCGCCTTCTCCGCTCGCTTTCCACCTTCCTCCTTCTGGCCTTTTCCTCAGCTCTCTGGGCCGCTGCTCTCTGCCTCGTGGCTGCCCTTCTGCGCCTGAGCCACCAGCCCAAAAGGAGGAGCAGCGGCTGAGCAATTTGCCAGAGCTGGTGCAGGTAGCGCAAGGCAGCCAGGAGCCAGGGTCCCCAGCCAGGCTCAGCTGGCTCTGGGGGGGCCGCTTTCATCTCCTCTGCACGGGGCTGCCCATCCCCGTGAAATCTGTCCACCACAGAAAGTGGGAACAGGAAGAGGAGCAGCACAAGCCCAGCCAGGACTGCTCTGTGCGCCATGGTCTGCAGGAGGAGAGAGACAAGGCTTTCACTGGGGCTGCCAAGGGAGCTTGTGGGGGCTGAAGTGAGGCCCGGAGGCGCAGGGATGTGAGGGCAGAAGCAGAGGGCCCCGGGCAGCTGGCAGGCAGCAGGGCCTGTGCCAGTGGGCCAGCAGCAGCAGCCCCGTGCCCCGGCCAAGGCGCCGGCCCCAGGGGCTGGCCCTGGGTGCAGGGGGACAATGCAGGCCCGGGTGCGGCGCTTGTGGCCCGGCCCTGGCCCGGCCCAGCCCCGCCACGTGCGCACTCACCGCTTGCCCAGGCTGTGCTGGGCCAGCGTTACCTGCGGGGGCCTTTTCCAGCTGCCCCCATTGTGACACGCTGCCCCTGGTGTCACAGGGGCCAGAGGCATCACAGCCGGGCCAGCCCTGCCCTTGGTGCCCAGCCCAGCTCAGGGGCTCCCAGTGGGCCCAGCAATGAAAGCCCCGGCAGGCAGCAAGTGCAGCCCCTCTGGGAGGGAATGGGCCCCAGGGGCTCCCTTCACAAAGCAGGCAGAAGTCCCCACTGATAAGGTTCCAAAGAGAAAAGATTATAATCAATAATGTTGAGTAGGATACATATTATCAACTATGAAAACACCTGAGGTGCTTTTCCTAATGGGACTTGTTCTTCTGTGAGTGGCGTTGGGTGATGGTTGCTCAGTTTTTCTTGCTTGACTCTTCCCTGATCCAGTCCATCCAAGACTTCTCTGAAACCTTCCCATTCTCAGACAGCAGAAATGAAGAACTGCAGTGAAACCACTTCTAGTCCCCTTCAGATCAAGAAGGTGCAGGGGGGTGGTTCTGGCAGAGAATTTGAGCTGCTCTGGACAGAGTCGCACTGCTGTGTTAGCAGGGACTGGCTGCTTGTGTTTTTCTTTGGATGAACAGAATCTTCCTTGTGTCCCCAGTGAACACATGGAGCTCACACCAGCAGTGCCTCTTGCCTGTTCCCTGCCCAGCCAGACCTTCCAGCCCAGCTGAAATGCCCAGCGTGGCCTTTGAGCACAAAGGGATTGCAGAGCCAAAAGCATCTGTGTAGCCACCATGGTGTTCAGCGGCTGCTGCTCGGGGAAGGGCACTGAGAGGAGGCCACTGCTGCTCTTGTCAGAGCGCTGCTGTGCAGGGATGTCCCTCGCCCTGCTCAGTCCCACATCTGCCCATCTTTTGGCCTGGTCTGGGGTCAGGTGGATGCCATCTGCTCCCAGCAGACCCAGCTGCTCCACGGTAGATGCACAGGCATGGAATCCAAAACCTTGAGTATGCCCTGAGTAGCCAGGCATTCAGCTGTTCAGTTTGTCACGGCCCACATCAGGGGTTAGAACAAGATGGTTTTTCAGATTCCTTGTGACCCGAACCATTCCAGGCTTCTAGGATTTCTCCATGACTGACTTTGGTCCCCTCAAAAGACCTCCTCTCTCCTCTCTTCCCTCCACCTGTGGAGAACGCATTCTGATGCTGCTGCTGCTGTTGGGACAGGTTGGTGGATACTCTTCCTGTCATCCCATGGGTGTAAGCATGACTCCTCTCTGAAGTCTTTGTCCCTGAATCAGTGCCTTCAAAGAACAGTTATCTCCCCTCCTTCCTTTTCCATTCAGCACTTGAGCAGACACAGCATTTCTCATCGTTTTCCACAGAACAGTACAGGTGCCAGTTCCCATCTTGTGGAGCCCTCTGCCATAAATCAGCCTGACAGGTTTATTCTCTACGTAATGGGAAATGATGACAAATGCAGCTGCATAATCTAGTTAGTAACTCACCATAATGACTGCTTCTGGGGTGATTTATGGGTTTTGTCACATGTGAGCTTTCAGAACTTTAGAGGTTACATTTTTCACAGTTTTTTGTTGGAATCTCAGTTTATCAGACTTTACTGCAGCATTATCACTTGCAGTACAACCCTGGACTTCACAAATGTATCACATCAGCGTGAAAAAGGCAGAGAAAACAAGAACTGTTGTGAATTAATGAGCCGGGTAACACGTCTCACAACAGTGATGAAACAACCTGTGTTCTTCTTCAAGCTGCAACAGAAAGTCCCAAAGTCTGGTTATTTAATTTTTTTTTTTTCACAAAACACAGGCAGCAGCAAAGAACTGAAACAACACAGCCAGGTTTGAAACCTGAAAGATCTGCAAGGCTGAGTCTATCCTTGTTAATGGTGAAATGATGTGTGAATCTGTCCTAGATGTTCAAATGAAGAAGATTGATTCCCAGTTATAATATGGCTTCTAAGCAAAACACTGGGATTATATAGGAGAAATGCATGTGTCATGAAACAACCAAGAAATCAGAGAGACAGTTCCAAGCTCTACTGTGAAGGTCTGGGAAATGTTCAGAGTTACCATCTGTGGAGTTTGGTGCAGGATAAACTGGAACAAAAGGCCATCATCACCCAAATTGATTCCGTTTGGGCTGGTTTCTTGGCTTTTTGGTTTGTTTTTTGGGTTTGTTTTGTTTTGTTTTGTTTGTTTGGTTGGTTTTTGTCAGGTAATGTTTTCTAATACTCCAAGAAATATGTTGAAAAGGTCAGCATGATCCATCAGACACAAGCAGGGGTCTGGGGTAGATGCAACATGTTCCTTGCACTGGAGGGTAGACAGAGGCAAGATCTGGTTTGGGGTCAATCACACCTGGATCAGGGAGGTGGCTGAAACCTGGGCTGGCCAAAGCCTTAGAATCACAAAATATCCTGGGCTGGAAAGGACCCCCAAGGATCACCAAGTCCAACTCCTGGCCCTGCAGAGGACACCTCCCCAAGAATCCCACGCTGTGCCTTGGCATGTGCTGGTGGGCAGGAGCACACAGCTGGCCGTGGCTTTGGGTGCATGGGTAAGATGAGATGGTGAGGAGCATCCCTGCTCCCTGAGCTCCTGGAGAGCTGCAGACACTGATCACTGGTAAGGACAGCACCAGGGCCATGGCCTGGGGCTGGTGATCTGGTGTCTCCTTCCTGCTGCTGCTTTCTGCTACAGATAACAGCCTGGTACCAAGGTCTTGTTGCTGAGGTGATAAACGGCTGGGGAGATTCCCTCCCTGCTCTTGTCTGCACGAGTTCTTATGCTCAGCACCAGGAAGGATTGGGCCAGAATGGAGGCATTTGGGGTCTCAGGGCTGAGGCTGAGACAGACAGGCAGGCAGAGCAGCTCCTCCTGGCTGATGCAAACATTAGCCCTGTGCTGGCCAGGCCAGTGATCCATAGCTATGGGTCCACAGTGATGGTGGTGCTGGGTATTCACTGGGAGAAGAGGAGGTGTAAAATGAAGCTTCTGAAGCTGCTTGGGATCCTGGAAGCTGCTCAGACCCCACTTGACCACAGTGGTTGTTTGGCCAGCTGAAGTGATGGAATTCATTGGGCTGTGCAGGGACAGTTTTCTGTGCAAACATGAAGGACTTTCAGGGGGGATGAAATACGGCCTCATAGTAGAAACAGCTGGGCTGAACACTCTTTATTCCAGCTATGAAGCTTTGCTCTTAAGAGCAACAGATTCCACCTTTCATTAAACTGTTAGTTCCAGAGTGCCCAGGATCCGCCTGGCAAGTCAGCTCTGGCAGGAAGAAGGCGGCTGCCAGGGGGCTGCTTGTGGCCTCTGACAGCCCCATTGCTCAGGGCTTGCCAGCGCCCCAGCCCCTCAGGCCCTGCCCCAGCGTGGCCAAGCTGCCCGGCAGCAGCGCCGCAGCCCCACAGCAGCTCCAGAGCAGCCCCAGGCAGAGGCACCTGGGAGCCCTCAGCAAGGCAGGCAGCAGCAGACGGGCAGGAGGGCACGGATGGCGCTTCCTGCCTGGCACAGGGCTTGTGGCCATCTCCAGGCAGCGCTCTGGCAGGGATCCCCGCAGCTCCGGCCCCTGCCCAGCCGCTCTGTGGGCAGCACAAAGGCTTCAGCAGAACCACCAAAGGCCAAGGGCCTTCTGGCCATTTCCCCTTGCCCACTGCACGCCTGGGCAGCTGGCTGAGCACAAGCACCCTTTATCCCCTCTGCCCCTGGGCCCTGCGCACCCTGGGCAGCAAAAGAAAGATCCTGGCAGTCTGTGTATTAGAACACAGTCTATATTTACATGGTAAAGGGAAAAAAAAAAAAAAAAAAGAAAAGAACATTCTTGAAGTAAAAGAAAATTCCTCCTGACTCAGGTGGCCCCAGCAAAAAGAGCTTCTGGGATCAGCTCTCCACAGAGCTGCAGCAGGGCAGGCAGCCGAGCCGTGACACACGAGGCCGTCTCTTCCATGCCCTGCGCAGGTGATTTAGGAGCCACTGGAAGCTGGAGATGGGAGCCCGCTCTCCTGACTTGAGGATGCAGAGCGTTTGAATTGCCAGGCTTCCGACAGCGAGGCTGATGTCATTTGTTTTGTCTTCAAGGGCTGCAAGAGAGAGCAACAGAGCCAGGGTCAGAGCCGGATGTGCGGGGAGCCGAGGAGAGCCCCCTGCAAGGGCCATGCCAGGCGGCTCTTGCCATGGCCAGGAGGGAGCAGGGAGCAAGGCGATCAGGCCGAAGCTGCGGGCCACCAATGGCCCCCGTGGCCCTGAAAGCTCAGTGTGCTCTGGCCACGGGAGCAGAGCCCTCCGCAGGCGGGCCAGGGCTTGCAGCTCCCCCCGGCAGCCCCCGCTGCCAGCCCGCTGCCCTCACTCACCAGTACAGATCAGCTGCAGCTCTCGCTGCTGCCCCCTCAGGCGCCGCCCGGCCATGCCTGTGAACACAGAGCCTGTCACGGCGGCAGCGGCACAGCTCCCTGCCAGCGGCGCTGCCGGCGCTGTGGCCACACGGGCTGCTGGCCCGGCAGGGCTCAGCCCGGCCCTTGGCGCACGCTGCCGCCCCAGGGCACGGCTGCCAGAGGGCGGCAGCAGCAATGCCCAGGCCAGGCGGGGCTCCACGGCGCCGGGCCCGGCTGGCGCTGCCGGGGCAGCAGGCGGGGCCGGGGCCGAGCTGCGGCGGGCCGGGCCGGGGAGGGAGCGCGGGCTCGTGGCTCACCCATGAAGCTGATGGCCGCCTCTCGCAGGGGCTCCTGTGGGCTCTGCAGGTAGCGCAGGGCCCGGCGCAGGTGCTCGGCCACTCGGCTCCTGTCCTCTGCCAGCTGCAGAGAGCGGCAGGAGGGAAGGCTTGGCGCGGGCTCAGCCCCTGGGCCAGGCGCTGCCTGCGCCCAGCCCCGGCCTCCCCTGCCCGCACAGCCCTGAGGCGCGGCCAGCAGCCGCCGGCCAAGGGCTCCCGAGGGCAGGGGGCAGCGGGCCGGCTGCTGCCCGGGGAGCCGCGGTGCCGCCCCGCGGCCCCGCCGGGCCGGGGCCCCACGGGCACCCGGCTCGGGCCCTCGGGAGCCTGGAGAGGAGCCCGCGCGGCCTCTGGCTGCCGCAGCGGGCAGGGGCACAGCTGCCCGGCCCGCACACTGAGCGCCGCCCTCAGGGGCCTTCTCCAGCCTGAGGCTGGGCCTTGCAGGCCCTCCTTACCAGGCACTAGCTGAACTTGCACAGTTTCTGCTCCTTCACCAGCTTCTTGAGATCCCTCCTCTTCATCAACTTGAGCGCACAAAGCAGCGCTTCCCGAGAAGCCTGGAGAGCAGCAGGGACGCGGAGATGGCCCCACAGCCCAGGGCACGGCACCCGCGTCCCCGTGCCATGGCCTGCAGGAGGCTGCGATCCAGCAGGCGCAGGGCAGGAGGCAGCCGAGCCCCCTGCCAGGGGAACAGCAGCAGCCCACGAGTCCTCACCTCTGCCACACGCTGATTCTCATCATGGCAGTGGAAGAACAGTGCAAGCAGGCTCTGTTGCACAGGGCTTTCCAAAGGGTTTTCTCTCTCTTCCAAATACTCCATCATGTCTCGGAAGAGTTTGATGGAGAGCAGCTGGACCTGGCTATTATCCTGTAGGAAAAAAAAAAAGAAAAACTAGCTCAGCGTTGGCTCCTCCAGGCCCCCTGGGCACAGGGCTGGAAATGCTCAGGGCACATAGTTTCCAGGCAGCAGCCAGCGGCTGTGGCTGGGGGCACAGAGCCTTACGTGGTCAAAGAGTGGCAGGAGCGCCTCAGCCAGCTGCAGGGCAATGGGGGTTGACATCAGAATATGTGATTTGTGCAGGAATAGAAAGCTGAGTGTGATGAGGGTAATGCCAGCGATCTCTGCATCATTGTCACACAGTAGGTCCATGAGGCATTGGGTCAGGCTCCACATTCTTTCGGCCTGTGCGGAACACAGTCTGTGAAAGTCTGTGAAAGGCCATCCTGCTGCCGCAGGGCCCAGAGGCCAAAGGCCTGTCCCGAAGCACGCGGGCAGCTGAAGCGGGAGGCAGGAGAGCTGGGAGCAGCTGCCCCAGCGCCCCAAGGCCAGGCCAGGCCAAGTGACTGCGTTCCCAGCGCAGCTTCAGCCACCGCCCCCTTCTCACCATTGAGGGATCATCAATGAGCTCCAGCAGGGCCCTGAGCGCCAGGCGACGCCTCTCCCTGCACTCGCTCTGCAGGTACCTTGAAGAGACCTTCACAACACTGGCACCACATTCACTGGCATCCAGGCACTGGAGGAGCTGAAAGGCACAGGCCAGTGATGGGGGAGCCGGCCGGCAGGAGCCCGGAGCCGCACAGGGCTGGGCCCAGGCAGCAGCAGCAGCAGCAGCAGCAGCAGCAGCAGCACAGGGCGCGGGCAGCGTCCCAGGTGGCTGCGGCTCCCAGAGGGCAGAGAGCTGGGAGGCAGCTCAGCCAGGCAGCGCTGCACACCCGGCTCACCTCCACAAGGAACGCCAGGGCGGGCAGATCCCAGTGTGGCTCCTGTGTGCTGAGCAGCCAGAGGAGGTGGAGTGCAATACTGGAAGCCAACCCAAGACAAGCATGGCGCATCTCCCTAGGAGGGCGAAAAAGGGACCAGGAACCTGAGCAAATCTCTCCAAGGACAGGCTGGCAGAGCCTGCTGGTCTTTCACCACCGTCCTGCAAGGGGACCTGGGCCCTTTAGGAGGTGTCTCCTCCTGTGCTCTCTCCCCTCCCAGCCTTTTCCAGTCTGCTTGGCCGTCCCTCAGTGACAAGGCCCTGTGACCCAGGGCCACGGGGACTGTGTGGGACAGCCCGGGCACAAGGCACAAATGCCGGGAGCAATGGGGAGAAGGGGAGTTTCACCTGGCCAGCAGACCCACGGCATAGTGGCGGGTGTCAGCACAGAGCAGCGTGTCCCAGCCACGCTTGCGTTCCACTGACAGCACCACCTCCTTGTACTGCTTTCGGCAGAGCAGGGACTTCAGGCTCTGCACTGCCAACCTGTGTGCACAGCAAAGGCCAGGTCACCCTGGCAGCACTGGCTCCTTGGCAGGCCACGTGGCAGGGACAGGAGGACTGGCATGGAGCACCTGTTGGGGCTGGTGGCAAGGCCGTGCTCTTGCAGGCATTCCTTCCAGAAGGCATCGACCTCCTCTGGCATCTCTTCTGTGCTGAAGAACACTTGGAAGAGCAGATGCACAAATAGCTGGGGGAAATACGACGTCACTACACGTGGCACATGGGGCTCCTGGAGCATCTTCCACATGACCACGGTTGCCTGCAAGGGACAAAGGCCCCCGAGACAGTGCTCAGTGCCCAGGTGTCCCTGGGGCAGGGCCCGAGCAGGGCAGGGAGAGGCCCGCAGAGACCTTGGCAGGGGGAGCACAGGGCCTGGTGGGCCTGAGGCTGCCCCTGGGCCAGGTTTCAGGCCAGCGCCTGAGGCAGGGAGATGCAGTGGGGGAAGGAGGATGGAGAGCTGCTGGAGAGGCGGCCTTGGGGCCAGCAAAGGCCACTTGCAGAAACTCACAGCCAGGCCAAAGACACCCGTTTTGTCCCCATCGGAGGTGCACGTGCTGCGCTCTGGCCAGCTCCCCAGCACATCCAGGAGGATCAGCAGCACTGGCTCCGCAGTCCTGGACGAGCACATGATGGTCTTCCACATGGAGATGGCAGCTCTGCAGGGTTAGAGCTCTGTCTCAGGGGGGTGTCAGACACAGCACCGTGGCCTGGGCATCCCTAGGGGCCCGGGCTGACCGCCGGCTCTTCCTCTGCCCACTGGGCCTGGCCAGCAGCAGCCAGGCAGCCCAGCCCTGTGGGGACAGGCCCCTGAAGGACGGCAAGGGAGCAGGCAGCAGGCTCGGGGGCTGATGTGCCAGGGCTGGGAAAGGCAGCAGCCAGAGGGCCCTGGAACTCTCTGTTGCTCAGACACCTGGGCCAGGCGGTACAGGGTGATGGGCTAGGGAGGCCTGAGCCCTCTGGGCAGGTGGGCCCCATACCTGTCACAGGACGGGGCCACACGCAGGAGCGTCACCACTGCCTCACCCGGGTGTGCTCTGGTGAGATTCAGCAGGGCCTTGTCCAGCCTGTGCTGGGCAGAATCATTGGCCAGGAGCCATCGGTGAATGGACCTCACCATGGCGGGCACCTGGAGAAGGCACAGGGAGACTTGGAAAGCTGCCAGAGGGAGCGATGTCCCCAGGGTCCCCAGAGAAGTGCTTCCCTTGCCAGCGCACTGCCATGGCCTCAAAGGCTCCCAGGGACCAGCAGGCGTGGCTGGGGAAGCCACGGGACTCATGGGGGAATTGAAGCCTGGCCCCAGGCTGCTCACTTGTTCTGGCCTGGCAACAGCCTTCTCCAGGAGCAAATCCAGCAGGGCGGCACTGGTCTCATGACTGAGGAGCTCTGAGTGAGCTCTGAGCCCAGTGCCCATGGTGCTGGTCTCTTCCTGCCCAATGCTCCGGATAAAGTCACAGACGAGCTGTAGGAGAAGGGCAAGAGGCCGGGGATGTTGCATGGAGTGCTGCACACACGGTGCTGGGCTGAGCAGGGACAGCAGGCCCAGCCCAGGTGGGGGTGGCTGCAGGTACCTGTGCTGTTCTGCGGAAGCGGCCACGGCTGGATTCCTGCTCTTGTGTGCGCTCCAGGGCTGCATCTGGCAAAGAGCGATGGCACCCAGAGCTGAGGGGCTGCGGGAGAGGCCGGAGAACAGAGCCCAGCCCTGCGCTGCCCAGGCAGGGAGAGCTCCGGGATGCCCCAGGGGTTGGAGCACGGCCACTGCGGGGTGTCTGCCCGGCCCCTCTTCCCTCCTGTCCACGGGCATTTCCCCAGGGGATGGCATGGCATGGCATGGCATGGCATGGCATGGCATGGCATGGCATGGCATGGCATGGCGCCAATTGGCACAGGCTCCAGCCCTGTGGCAGCCCAGCTCTGCCACTCACCCTCCTGCGGTGGATGGAACGGCACCACCTCTTCTGTCTCCTCTGCTGGGGCAGCTCCAGGGCCTTCTTCCTCCTCCTCCTCTTCCTCCACCCAGGCCAGCTTGGGCACTCTCGGGGTCTCTGCTCCATGGCTGTGCCTGGAGCTACTTGCAGGCGAGATGCCTTGGGAAAGCTCTGGGGCACCAAGTCCCACGCTCTGCCCTTGAGGGCAGCTGCAGAATAGAAGCCTCAGGAAGGCCACGGGTCAGCGAGTCCTGTGCTCTGGCCTCGAGCTCAGCTGCAGGAACAGCGCCACGGAGAAGCTCCGGGTCAGACGGGAGCGAGTGCGCTGTGCGGGGGCTCCTCACGGCACCGCTCTGTCCCCTTGTGCCCCGTTGCGTGTTGCCAGCAGCCGGGCAAGCTTCTATTTCCCACGTGTCACAAAGGGGCCTTGGACACCGGCTTCCGTTCCATGGCACGGTGACCGTGCTGCAGCGTGCCACCCAGGGCCCTTGCACACACTGCCTTCTGCCCCGGGGCCGCCCCCGGCCCAGCCAAAGTGGCCCAGCTTGGAAGGAATCCCTGGCCCCAGGTGTCTGAGACAGCCCGCACAGGATCTTTAGGAAGGGCTCAGAGCATCAGCAAACGCTGCCCGGCTCTGCGGGCTCAGTCCTATCCCCATATCTTTCCCCGAGAGCATTTGAATTTCTAAATGAGAATCATTTGAAGGGAGGGGATTGACATTTTCCATTTCAGAGAAGGCTTCTGCCTTCCTTAGCAGACACCTCTCTTTTCAAAGCAAGACAATTGTCTATCATCTTGCAGATCCGCACTTGCTGGGCAGCCCCGTTTTACACCCAGGGCCTGGAGAACCATTCCCAGCAACTGGGAAAATCCTGGCTGCTCCATCCACCCAGAGATGAGGTCTCCAAATTTGCCCCGAAAGTGGGTCCAGCTTTTAGAGGCCAAAAAGAGCAAGTCCCAGTGACTTGATGATAGTTTTAGCCCAGAAAGCCCTGCAGCTAATGGCACACTTGACAATCAGCAGGGGACACAGCTAGGCCAAAGCCCAGAGCTCTGCCGGGAGCCTTTCTCCTCAAATACCCTTCAAACAAATCTCCATGCAAGTCAGTTGGGAAAGTTTCTTCAAATGATCCATTTCTGGCACTACAGAACTGCACAGGGTTCTGTGAAAGATTCTAAAGCAGCTGCTCTGGAGTCCAAGAGCCAGCACTAAGAGTCCTTGACACCTATTTGTAAGCTAAATCACACTTTGGCCGATTTGAAGGAGTTTGGAAGGAGCTAGAGAGTGGACCTCTGAGTTTCTCAGATGATGCCATTGCTTTTTCTTCTCTTCTCCGTAGACAGGAAGGGTGAGTTGGGCTCACATCTGCACCGCATGGCTCACAGGGCCGCAAGACTTGTAGTTACAAGAGCTTTGAAGGATTTCTTGGTCAAGAAGACACAACCAACAAGGATATTTATGTTTTGGTGCCAATCCTTCAAGATTTCGTCTTACGGACTCATGCTCTCGGGGTCTCTGGCTGGTCAGAGTGAGCCCGAGATAAGTTCCAAAGTCTCTTTTCCCAGCCCGGCGCTCGAAGAAGGAATCAGAGCTCTTCATTTCTGGCTCTCAAGGTTGTTTCTTGTATCTTATCTATAAAATTCTTTCTCCTGTCCTGCCAAGATCCTCTCAGCAAGACAGTCTAAGGCACTCTGCCTGCCCCAGGGCAGCGTTATCTTTTTATCCTAAAAACTACCTGTACAATATTGACAATTACTTTCCAATACCTATCACCTATGTTAGACTGTGAGCTTCTACTCTAAACCAATCTAAAAGTGCCAACATCACAGCAGAAGATGAAGGCCAAGAAGAAGGAGAAAGGCTGGACAAGCCCAGATTCCTCCATCTTGGCCCTTGAAGCCCCATTCTAGAAACCCCCAAAAATCTATTTTCCACCCTGGGATAAATTCACTATCATTCTACTGAAACTGTCATGGCTCGCAATTCTTCATGTAAGGTTGTTTTTTCCAAGGGCTAAATCAAAGGCACAGGGGTCTTGGGCTCTGTGCCAGGGTCTCTGAGCCCCCTGGGCAGGGGCTCGAGTCCTCCAGGGCAGCCAGAGGAATTTCCTGGGTTCTGACAAGTAGCCCTGTTGTAGTCCCTGCGTACAAGAGTTTACTTGATCCCTTTGATGCCAGAGAGCACCAAGAACTTGAACCTTACTGGAGTCCAGCACTGCCTGCCTGTCATGGAGAAGAGGGAAAAGTTGAAGAACCTGGGTGATGGTTGAGCCCAATTGGCATTTTTCCATTTCTGATTTCCTCCCAGCTTTTGCAGCAGGGCAACAACCCCATCACTGCAAAGCACTTCCTTTTGCAAGGCACATGCTCACCTTGGTGGAAGCTCAGGGCTCTTGAAGGGGCTGCTGCAGTTGGCAACAGGAGCTGTTGTTGAATTTTTCACGTTGCTTAACCCCCCCTGCCAAATGCCATCAAGCGGTTGAGGAAGGAGAAAAAAGATTACCCTGGAGGAAGGGAGGCCAAGAGCTTGGAAAAGGAGGAAAGAAACGCTCTGATGATGACAATGACAAAAAACCCAATTTATTTTTGACAGCAAATGAACACCGGCCGCCCTCCAGCCCTCCCAGCCTGGCAGGCCGAGCGGTGCCGTTCCCATGGCATGAGGTGCTGGCAGCCTGCGGAGAGAAACCAGAGAGCCACGGTCAGTGGCAGCAGGCTCCTGTCCCTCTGTCCCGCCAGGGCCTGTGCCCGGGCCAGGCTGCTGGCTGTGCTCAGAGCCCAAACCTCCCGACCCATTCTCTGTTTTTAGAGAAGGGCAGCGGGGCAGGCCAGGTTCCACCTCCTCTGCTTAATCCCGGCACAGCAACCTCCTCAGCAGCTGCAAGAGCGGGATGCCCGTGTGCCCGCTGCCGCCTGCCCGGAGCCCTTCTGCCAGCCGAGCTGTGGAGCCGGGTGCCCACCTCTGCAGAGCTGCTGCCAGGAGAGGAGCCGATCCCAAACCAGGTCCTCGTCCTTCTGGAAGGGGCTGTCCCTGCAGACCGTGGCCCCTGGGGCAGCGCTGGCACTGGACGCACTCCACGGACGCTGCAGGCGCTTCCCCGTCCGGTCCGGGCACCAGGTGTAATCCTCCTGGAAAAAACAAAGAACAATTGCACGAAAGTCAATTCAAAACAAGACCTGGAAACAAGAAAAAGCACAAAGCCTGTCACCGTTTCATGGGCCTGAGGAGGGTCTGACCACTCCATGTGAGAATTAAACCTGTCCACGGGTGGGGAAAATCCCCACCTTTCCTGCCCATAAACGCACCCCTTCCTCAAGGGCCTGCAGAGCAGACCAGCTGGGGCACGGCTTCGGAACCCGTCCCCCTCTGCCGCCCCCATCCACATGGATGGATGCTTTTGTCAGGCTGGCTGCCCCCGCCTCAGCCCGTGCCAGGCTGGCTGGCAGAAGCTGTCAGCAAGGCCAGGAGCCAGCTCCCCTTCCACAACATCCATCCCCTGTCCTGCCAAAAAGCAGCTCGGCGGCCGGCGGAGAAATTAATATTCCCCAGCGCCGCCGAGCGGGGAACCTCCGGCGCGTGGCCAGGCCGAGCCCTGCCGTGCCTGGGAGCACCAGCATCCCCCCGCCCCTGCGCCGGCTGGGGACTCATCTTGATTCCATCGGGGCGCAGAGCGTGTCCTCCAGGCAGGGGCCGCAGCCAAAGCCAATCGGCTCTGCCCCGCCAGCGGCCAGCTCCAGGATGGTGTTCCCAGCTCCACGTCGTGCTCCAGAAGAACGCGCCAGCTGTGCCCCGGCTTGCGGGGACATCACGATGCCATTGAGCTGCAGGGGGATGTTTCCCCTGTCCCAGTCCGTGGCACCTTCACCGCACTGCCACCACTTCTCCAATGGGACAGGCAGCACGGAGCCGCTCCCTCCACAGCTCGCGGGGACCAGCGGAAGCAGCATCTCCTCGGCTGCGCTCTCTCCTCCGCGCCGCGGCCGCAGGGAAACGCTCCGGGGTTTTCTTCCAGCGCCACGAGACGCGTGCCGCTGCTGCTTGCTGGCCTCCTGGATCCTCCTGTGCACAGGAAGGCATCTCTGCTGTCTCCTGGGCCAGGCAGGGCTCCTGCAGCCAAGAATGCTCAAAAAGGTCCTCCAGTGCTGGCCTGTCTGTGGGCTCCATGCATAAACACCACCTGATGAGGTGCTGGCACTCTGTGGAGAGAAACCAGAAACCGCCGCTCAGCGGGACAAGGCTCCTGTCCGTCCTCTCCCACATTCCACAGTGCCCAGGCCACACCAGGAGTGCTCAGAGCTGCAGCCAAAAGCTTCCTATCGATCCTCTCTTGCAGAGGACACCAGCACAGAGGCACAGGTGCCACCTCCTCCAGCTAAGCCCAGGAGATCCACCTCCTCACCAGCTGCAAGAGCAGGACGCTTATGTGCCAGCCGCCCCTCCCAATCCCATTCTTCCCCTCGTGCCTTGAAGGCACATCCCCACCTTGAGACACCCGGGGCAGGAAGAAGAGCTGGCCCCGGACGATGTCCTCGTTGGTGTGGAAAGGAAGGTGCCCTCAGAGCAGCTCATAGAGCAGGATGTCCAGGGACCAGATGGTGGCTGACTGGCCATGGTAGCAGCCAAAGAGGATCCACTCCGGTGGGCTGTACTCCGGCGTTCCTATGGGACATGGGCGCAGCTCATCAGACCCATGCTGCTCCCTCCCTCCCAGCCAGCTCCCGTTCCACAACAGCCAGGCCCTGCCCTGCCAAAAAGCAACTTGCTTGCAGCTGGCTGAAGAAGGATTCCCCCTCCTTCCTTCCCTCCTTCCTTCCCTCCCTCTTCCCCCTATGCCAGCCAAGGCTGCCCAGCTGGGCCCCGGCTTTGGGCTCACCTGACATCCGGGTGTAGAACGTGTCCTGGAGGATCGTGCCGCAGCCGAAGTCGATGAGCTTTGCCTCGCCCGTGGCCAGGTTGACGAGGACGTTCTCGGCCTTGATGTGGCGGTGCAGGACGCCGCGGCTGCTGCAGTGCCCCATGGCCTCCAGCACCTGGCGGAACAGCCCCCGCCCCACGGGCTCCGTCAGGAACCGCCACTCGTGCAGGAAGTACCAGAGGTGCTGACAGCGCTGCGGACGCTCCATGAGCAGCGCGAAGCCCTCGGGCACCTCGAACCAGTCCAGGAGCCTCACGACGCCTCGGAAGCCAGGCCACGACACCATCCACAGCAGCGCCAGCTCCAGGGGCACAAGGGCGCCCTTGCGCTGCGGGGGGACCGCGATGCCGTCAGCGGGGCCGATGCTGCGCTGTGCCTCGGGCAGCCCCTGCCCGGCCCCGCCGCGGCTCGCCATGGCCCGGCCCGGGGTGCTGCGCGGCCCCCGCTCACTCCACGCTCGCTGCCCTCGCAGCGTTCCGGCTGCCGCCCTGCCGGGCCTCGCCACAGCCCCGTCCTGCACGCCCCGCCGGCTCCTCCCGCTGGCCCCGCTCACTCCCCAGCCGCGCCCACTCCGAGATGCGCTCCCGGGACACTCGCTTGATGGCCGCCTGCGAGCCAAGGCCAGCGGCGGGCTGAGCTCATCGCCCGGCGCCCGCCGCCGCCCTCCGAGCCAGCCCCGTCTCTTCCCGGGGCGCCATCGGCGTGGCAGGGACCGGAGTAAACGCTGCCGCAGCCGCCGCTGCCCAGCAGCGGGCCCTGCCGCTAGAGCTGCTCTAGGGGAGGCCTCTCCGCCCGTGCGGGCGGCACCGCGCTGCCGCTCTTCTGCCCGGGGCACCCGCCCGCCCGGCGCGCTGCTGCTTGCCGAGCCGCCCCGGGCTGCGGCGGCTCGGGGCCGGAGGCCGAGCTGGCGAGCGGCGGAGCTCGGAGCGGGGCAGCTGCCGGCCACGCTGTCGGCCACGGGGCGGGAGCCGGGCGGCAGCGGGGCGGCCGCGGGCGGAACCGCGGCAGGGGCTTCGTTCGGGGCCGGGGCCTCGGCCGGGCCGGGCCAGAGCCCGCACCAGGCGCAGCCAAAAGCCCGCACTGCTCCGCCAGCACCAGAGCGAGCGGCTCTTCCAGCGGCGCCACAGCCAGGACGTAGAGAGCCCGGCCGAGGCGGAACCACAGCGGGCCGGGCAGGGGCGGGCACGGGGCGGCCCCGCCGAGGGGCGCCTTGCGGAACGCGGCATCAGCCGGGCTGGGAGAGGCGGAACACGGACAGCACAGCAAGGGACGGGAGTAGAGTGAGTGTGAGAGGGAGAAGGGGATGGGGAGCGAGTGAAAAGTCAAGCGGAAAACCAATCAAGAGAAGCGCTGCTGCTGCTGCTGCTGCTGCTGCTGCTGCGGAACTGGCGGAGCTCGCGGCCGTTCCTGCGTTCCCCCCGCAAACCCAACGGAGGAGCCGCCACGCGCCCCAAGGAACGAAAGAGAGAAACAAACAAATCACACCCCAAAGTCATTCCTATTAGAGAAGTAACCAAAGAAAACAATGTAGCAATAACGAAGAGTGTTGGCTTCTGGCTTCTTTCTTCTTTGCATGAGACCAAGCATTTCATGGGGAACAATTGCCTCTTCTGACAATTTTGCCAGAGTGGACTGGAGCAGAGCATTTACTTTTCAAGTAGAAAAGGGAAATCATGTCAGTAATGTCATCTCTGTCTCTGTTGACACAGTTGCAGGCTGTCAAAAGACATGGTCTGCAGTGTGGAACTTGGGGCCAAGTTTCTTTTTCTGCCAGAGGATGAGGAGGGGAAGTATCCCAGAATCATGGAGTCGTGGCATGGTTTGGCTTGGAAGGGATCTGGAAAATCCCATGGCTGCAACCCCCCTGCTGTGGCTGGGGACCCCTTGCACTGGACCGGCTTGTCTAGAGCTCCATGCAGCCTGGCCTTGAACACTGTCAGGGACGGGACATGCCCACCTTCTCTGGGCAACCTGTTCCAGGAGAGCCTTTTTTCTGAATCCCTTACCTAAACCTAATCTCTCTCCATTTGGATCCATTCTCCCTTGTCCTGTCCTTGCCTGCCCTCGTACAAAGTCCCTGTCCAGCTTTCTTGTGTGTTGCCCTCAGGTACTGGAAGGCCACAGCTGGATCAAGGCTGGGTCTCTTTCCCAGGCTGAAGAAGCCGAGCTGTGTCAGCCTTTCCTTGCAGGAGAGGAGCTGCAGCCCTGGCACCATCTGGGTGTCCCTGCTGGGCCCCTGCTGCAGCGTGTCCACGTCCTTGCCGTCCGTGCCGGGGAGCCCGGCAGAGGCGGAGGCAGCGCTGCAGGTGCAGGGTCAGCGGCGGGGAGGAGACCCGGCCCTGGCAGCGGCTCCGGGAGCAGCGATCGGCGCTGGGCCGCCCGCACTGCAGAGAGCCGGGGCCCTTGTGCCTGCCCTTGTGCCCAGGGCGCCTTTCCCCGCCGCCCGCCCGCCCGCCCGCTCGGGGGAAATGCCCCCTGTGCCGCCCCTCAGGGCCGCCCCTCGCCGCTGCCCCGGGCACTCCCGGCGCCGCCTGGAGGGGCCCAGGCCTCGGCCTCACCCTGCTCAGCCCGAGGCCTGGAAAAGCAGATTCAAACACCCACCCAGAAAGTGCCCCAGGATGCCATGGTCAATCTTTTGTCACCAGCACGGCTTTGCTATCAGAGTCTGGACGAGAGTAGAAAATCACCAGGGGAAAAGAGCATGAACAAGTTCTGCCTTGGCACTACCTCAAGCTGTGGGGTACCAGTTGTTGGTTTCACTGGCTCTGGATTGAAGGCACTTGAGACAGTAATTCATGTTCAGACTCAAGTGTTTATTATTTCTTATTGGTAAAACAGCCTCATTACTGGGAGTTCAGCAGCTTTTCATTAGAAGGCACAAAATGGCCAACAATCTCTTGTTCCAAGGTCTTTTAAGACTAAACTATCCAATTAGGAACTGACACCTAGATTATTTTCCCTTTTAACCTAATTACTGATCCCAAAGAGCCTGCAATGTGGAATTTCTGCCCAATTACAAAAAGCCACCCAAACTCATGAAGAAGAAGGAAGAAGCATGAAGAAGAAACCCAGGACAAAACACTGGGCCCTCTATTTTGCTTCCATCCACAACATACTAAAAATCCCAAAACCTAAACTTCTCAGAGTCAGAATGGACCAAAGCCCAAAAACTGGAGGTGATAAAAATGGACTAAAACCACAACCAAGGAATCTGCATCGCCCTGAAATACCTTTCCCCTTACATCAGCCTGGTGCATATTCATAGAGCCTCACACATACCCATAAAGTACTTTACATATTCCAGGAATGATTTTACATGGCCCCTCCTTGGGTCTGCCTTTTCAGAGCATGTGTGTTTCTTGGCTGTGGTTTTGGCTCCTTCTCTTTATCACCTCCAGGTTTTGGGCCTTGGTGCACTCTGCCTTCAGACGGGGAGTGCTGATAGTTGGCAGATCTGTACAGGTGTCCTCATCCTGTGTGCATTGGATGTTATCCCATCCAAGCAGGCAGTTTAACACAAGCAGCCTTTTCACTGAGCTTAATTAACAACAGAAATAAAAACTTATAACAAAGTTACTTTCAGAAACAGTCCCAGCCCATATTTGATCCCAGTCCAATTGATCCCAGTCTGTGTGGTCCTGATCCATATGGTCCCAGCCTGTGCAGCCCCAATCCAAAGGATCCAAGCCCATATTTGATCCCAGCCCATATTTGATCCCAGTCTGTGGGGTCCTGCACACACTCCCAGGGTCTGGAATTCCAGTTCCCAGCAAGGAAAAAATGTTCCTGCCCTTGAACTTCCTTCCTATCCCCGCAACAAATTGCAATACAATTATAAACAAAGAAATAATAATTGAAATTTTAATAATTATAATAAAAATAAAATATAAAAATCTCAACTCTTCTTTACAATACTCCAACAATGATTCAAACCAAAGATACAACTATTACTATAATATTACCAATACATATAAATAAACAAATTATATATCAAGAAATACCTTTTGAAAATTTTAACTCGATGACTAATGTACTTTAGATAAAAAATATCTAAAGAAACTACCAAGCAATCTAACACACCTTAGTAAAACAATTCATATTACAAATATACTAAACACAAAAGCAAACACCAGTACAATTTCTCAGACATTTCAACCAAACAATTAAACTTTAATAACATCCTTAAGTACTCCAAAACAATTAAAATTATTTTTAAAAGGTTTATTGGGGGTGCGTGGTTTTATTTGGATATTGGTTTTTTAATTGTTAGAGGCTAGATGATTTAAAAAATGGGATTTTTATAGGAATTGAATCAGCTGAGAAGGTGGCACTCTGCAAACAGAACTGACTGAAAATGAACGGGACAGAAATCAGTAACTCTGAAAGTTTTATTTGCTATCAAATACAACCCACACACCCAGGCCCACACAATCCCCATCCCATTGCTCCAAATTGGGATCCCACTTCTCCCAGTCCCCTTCTAACCCCATCTCACCCTGGTGGCTGTGGAATGGAGAGTTTGGCATGGGATTGAGGTTTTTTGAGGAGGGAACAAGGAATTTGAGGTAGGATTGAGCCTTTTTGGGTTAAAATTCAGTTATTTTCAGTGGGATTTGAGTGGTTTTGAAGTGACAGATTCATCCCTCTTTGCTTTTGGAGTAGAGAGAGATGGAAAAGAGAAAAAAATTCAGGCCAAACCAAAGGACAAGCAGCCAGGAGTGTTCCCAACATGGATCACAGGGAATGTGAGTGACCAGGGCTGTGCCCAAAGTGCCTCCTCCAGTGGGGGATGGAGCTGCAGCAGCGCACGAAGCTCTTCCCGCACTCGGGGCACTCGCAGGGCTTCCCTTACCGGTGCCTCCGTTGGTGTTGGGTCAAGTGAGAGCTGCAGGAGAAGCTCTTCCCACACTGGGGACACTCATAGGGCCTCTCCCCTGTGTGGATGCGCCGGTGCCTGACGAGGGTGGAGTTCTGCTGGAATCCCTTCCCACAGTCGGGGCAGCGGAATGGCCTCTCCTCTGTGTGAATCCGATAGTGCCGGAGGAGATGGGAGCGGGTCTGAAACCTCTTCCTGCATTTATCACACTCGTAGGGCCTCTCCCCTGTGTGGATGCGCTGGTGCTTGATGAGGTCAGAGTTGCGCTTGAATCCCTTCCCACAGTCGGGGCATTGGAAGGGCCTCTCCTCTGTGTGACTCTGATAGTGCTGGAGGAGACTGGAGCTGGTCTGAAACCTCTTCCCACACTTGGAGCACTCATAGGGCCTCTCCCCCGTGTGGGTCCTCTGGTGCCTGATCAGGCTGGAGCTCCAGCTGAAGCTCTTCCCACACTCCCCACACTCGTAGGGCCATTCCCCAGTGTGGGTCCTCTGGTGCTTGATCACCTCGGAGTTCCACCTGAAGCTCTTCCCACACTCCACGCACATGTGGGGCTTCTCCCCATCATGGAGCTGCTCATGGAGCACCAGCTCCGAGCTCTGGCTCCATCTCCAGCCGCCTTCCCGGCCCAGGCTGGCTCTTTCCCCCTCAGGTCCCCGCCATCTGCGTTTGCAGCCCCTCCTCGTGCGGCAGCTCCGGGCCTTTTCCTCCCCGTTGGCTTCCTGCGCCGTGGAGCCGCTCAAAACGGCCTCTGCCACCAGGTTCTGCCACGGGCATTTGTCCTCCCTGCTCTCCATGCTCAGCTCCTGCTCTGGGCGAGGAAGGACAAGGACAGCATGGGATTTGCCTCCGTGCCACAGGCAAGGGCAACGAGATCCCCCCAGGCCGTCTCTGGGGACGCAGTGCCCCCTCTTGGCTCTCCCCATTTCGGGATGCCGGGGCTCTTTGGGCTCCCGGGCTCCCTTCTCCCCTCATTCTCTGCTCTGGGCTGCAGCGGCTCCAAGGAGTCCCCCCTGCCCCTCTCCAGGCTCTTGAGGCTCCCGCCAATGGCGGCGCTCCCCCCTCTCTGGCCTCCCCACTTTGGCCTCCTGGGGCACACAGGGCTCTGCTCCTCCAGGCTGCCTCTGCCCGCAGCCGCCACCGCCACCCCCCGATGTCCCCCCGAGGGGCCTTTTCCGCTCAGCCTTGGACTTCTTCATTCTCCAAACATCCCCCCAAAAACCCAACCCAGGGACCCCCCGGGATATCCGGGCCGGGCTCCCCCTCCCCGCTCACCGGAGCCATGGGGGGGGGCGATGATCCCACAGGTGGGGGCTGCGAATTCAGGCAGGGATCGAGACCGCGTGGCTCCCGCAGCTCAGCCTTGATCCGCCTTTGTCCCTCCTCTTCCTCTTCCTCCCGCTCCTCCTCTGTCCTATCTCCACCTCCCTCTCCTCCTCCCCCCTAACCCCGCCTCCTTCACTGCTCTTTCTCCTCCCGCTCCTCCTCTTCCATCCCCCCTCCTCCTCCTCCCCTGTCTTATCCCCACCTCCTGCTCCTCTTCCATCCCGCCCCTTCCATTCCTTCTCCCCCTCCTGCCCCCTTACCCCGCCTCCTCCTCCCCCTCCATCCCTGCCCTTCCCTCCCTCCTCCTCCTCCCCCAGCAGCAGCCACACCCTCGGTGCCCCGTTCCCGCAGCCCTCGCAGCCCGCGGCAGCAGCGGCCATGGAGCCGGGCCAGGTCTGCATGGGCAGCGCAGGGCTCTCGGCTGCTCCCAGCCGCTGCGGGCGGGGGGAACCCGGCCCGGCCAAAGGAGAGGCAAACTGGGCAAACTGGGGGCAGATCACAAAGCTAAGGATGCAGCAGAAAATGGAGCTGAAAGAGTTATGTTAATATTAACTCCAAACGAGGAAAAACTGGAAATTCCAAAGTTTAGGGAAGCCGAGAAAAAAGAATTAAACAAGATAGGAAATGAACAAGATAAATCAGGGAAATAGAAACTTCTACATGGAAGACAATTACTTAATAAAATGTGCTTACTAGGAAAAGATTAGAAGACGTGCATCAGAAACCCCACTGGCGTACTCAAGCTTTGTGTGATCATTTTTTAAGGAATTTTGGGTGCACTGGGATTTTTGGTGTAGCAAAGCAAGTCACTGAAAGATGCTTAATTTGCCAAAGGATAAATAAAAAGGTGATGAGAAAAACAACATTAGGAGGTCATGAGTTAGCTCGTCGACCATTTCAAAATATCCAAGCATTGGATTTGTTAGGTTCTGGATTTATTTGGAAAAAAACCCATTTAATCTAGAAAAAAGAGAATATGCCATATGTTAGACAGGAGATTTTAGGAGAATAAAAATCTTTGAAGTATCAGAAACACCCGAGGAAAAAAAACAAGAAAATAAAAAGGGGAAATGAAAGGGAGGGGAACAAGAGGAAAAGTCAGAAAGAGAGTGGGATCCTCTGCAGGTCTTGCCCCCTCCGTTGGCGGCCGAGGCGCCTGTCCCGGGTCCCGGCTCGCTGCCCGCCTCAGCTCCGCCTGCCCCGGTTTCCATCCCAGGTGCGGGCTCACTGCCCAGGGCAGCTCCACCTGCCCCGGCGCTGGCGGTGAATTTGTGTGCCCTGGCCCCACTGCCCGGCCCGCGGCCGCTCTGCCGGCCATGCTGGGCAAGATGGGGTTGCTCTGTCCTGCCGCGTGGGCCGAGGTCACCGCGCCGACCGCACCGAGGGCGGGTCCCAGCCATCCCATCCCCGGCTGCCCTGCCCGTGCCAGCTGCGCTGGGCAGCGCCGCTGCTGCTGCCGGGGTCTCCCACCTGCCTTTTCTCTGCCGGGAGCTGCCGGATCAGCCGCCATAAGCCATGTGGGGGCTGCCCACGCTCCGGCTCGGCCTCCACGGGAAGATCCCCCTCTGGCGATTCCGGCAGCACACCCTGCCCACACTCCGACCGAGCCTCGGCGGGATATCCTCCCCTGACCCCTCCTGCTCTGAGTTACGTCCCCTTGGTAACCACAGCTCCGGCTGTTCAGGGAAAATCCCTCTCTCTACAGGAAGCACCTTATCAAAACACTAGGAGCTCAGTTAAAAGGCAGCCCTCTCCAAATTCTTTCTCAAAACACGGGAGAAAGGCTACGGAAGGTAAAAAAGTGAAAGAGTTAGATGAAGGGATTGCTCTGTTGCCGTTAAGAGAGGTTCCCATGGCAGGGATGCGCTGCCCCGCCCCGCGGGAGCCACCGGCGCCCCTGCCGGCCGTGCCCGGAACTGCACCCAAGGGGAAAGCGCCGCGGCCGAAAGGCCGGGACCGGCTCCGGGCTCTGTTTGTTGTCACTGCCGGACCTGTTTATACACACTACTATTATTATATTATACACACTAGGAAAGAACCGTTATTCCTAATCCCATATCTTTGCCTGAGAGCCCCTTGATTTCACTATCCTAAAAATTAAGAGGGAGGGGGTTTGCATTCTCCATTCCAAGAGAGGCTTTTTCTGCCTTCCCAAGCAGACGCCTGTCTTGTAAAGCAAGACAAGCACCCACAGGCACTGAGGGGGGCTGCAGGAGGGGCAGAAGAAGGCCCTGCAGCACTTGGGCACAAAGGCCCAGCAGGTGAATGCAAGAAGGGAGCAGCAAAAGGCCAAGCTGAAGGCAAAGGCCAGGGCAGAGCTCCTACAGCCCCTGAGGGATCAGCCCCAGGGCCCAAGGGGGCCCCAGCACCCAGGGCACGGCTCGGCCACAAGCACCCGGCAGAGGCATTGCCCTCCTCGGCAGGGCACAGCCCACCCAAACAGCCCCTGGCAAGGAATCAGGGCTCCAGCTGCAGGGCACAAGGACACTGCAAGCAGAGACAGCAGCACCCTCAGGACCAGCAAGTCCAGCCCGTGATGGACATGGATTGGCAGGGCTGTCACAGCTCCCATCACACCAGGGACCCTCCACACTGGAGCCCTTGAGAACATTCAGGTGGGTCTGCATTGAGAGGAGGCATTTCCTGATGGACACAGGGGCCTCTCAATCTGCTCTGAATCTTAGACCTAAAGGGGAAAATAGTACAGGAATATTTTAATTTTTAAGGGAATGAGAGGGAAAGATGAGCAGGTATGATTTGTTCAACCACTATTAGAAGCTGTGGGGGATAGGTTTGAAATAAATTTCTTTTTCTTCCTCCTGTGATTGTAATTAACTAGGAAGGAGTTTGAGAGCTGGATTTTAATACTGTAAAAAGGGATACAGAGGCTAGTTCTGTTGTACCTCTGTGTCAAAAGTCTGACAAGGCCTATGCTGAAGTGAACCCAGAAGTGTGGGCAGCCCCAGGGAAGTACAGAAAATTAGATATGGAGCCTCTACAAATTAAAGCAACCAGGACAAGCAATACCCTGTTCCAAGAGAGGGAAGGAAGGGCTTACAGCCTGGTATTGAGTCCCTGTAGAAGGCAGGGCTTTGGGAGCCAAGGATGTCTCCCTACAACACTCCTATCTTGCCAGTCAACAAACTGGATGGATGGACACAAGGAGGAAACACAGAATTTTCAAGTGTTAAAATTAAGATTAACTGAGGCGAGTGGCCTGGGCCTTCCAGACAGGGAAAAGGAATTTGAATTATAGGTGGACGTTAAACAGGGTCTTGCCAAAGGAATTCTTGTGCTAAAATGTTTAACCCAGTGGCCAGAGAGCAGCCTCATTGTCTGCAGAATTGTGCAGCCACAGCTTCCGTGGGAGCAGAGGCTGAAAACTGATGACAACAGGAGGATCTCCTAGAGTTCAAGTCTGGCATCAAGTTAAAGCTTTGACAACCAAAAGAGCCTCTAAATGGATGAGCAGGGCTCGGTTATTACAGTATGAAACTTGTTCAATGGCACAGGAGGATTCAGAACTGAGGACAGGGCAAGGGTTTAACCCAGCCTCCTGTTTGAACAGCCTGGAGAGGGGCTGGCAAGGAACCCAGGACTGCACTCAAGGGACAGAGCTCCCGAGCCAGGCTGGGAGAGATTGATGGGACATTCCCTGGCCTGAGGGAGACAATGTGTTTGTGCATGGCTCTGCAAGGGCAGCAGGAGGGAAAAGAGCTACAAGACAGGCTGTTATTAAGGAAGGGGAATCAGACAAAGCGCAGGTCACCGCCCCATGCTCAGCTCAACCCGCGGAGCTGTGGGTGCTTGTAAGAGCCTGGCACTGAAATGCCCTGAGCAGGAAGGCTTCAAAATCTTCTGCTGACACCATGGCACCTAACAGGGGGGCAAAAGCAATTCTGACTGCTTCAGCAAGCACTGGATCACTTATTAACCTATTTCTAAAAGAAATAATTCAAAGATAATGGATTGTGGAAGCAATAGATTCAGATGGGGAACTCATTTTACAGGAAAGACCCTTCAGGGGGTTATGGCAGCTTTAGGAATACAATGGGACCTCCATAACCCCTGGCAAGCCCAGAGCTCGGGTTGGGTAGAAAGAATGAATGGGGAAATAAAGAAACACCTTTGGAAGCCGGAGATAGAAACCAAGATGCCATGGGTACAGCTTTTGCCATTGGCCTTGGCAAGAAAAAGAGCCAGACCCAAGGCAGATATTCAATTATCTCCCTTGGAATTCATGTCTGGAATTCCTTACCTGGGCAGTTCTCCACCTAGTGCAGGGTGGAAATAAGGGATGTAAATGTAAGGCAGGCTGTAGCCAGGATCCTGTCTCCTGTGGAATCTCTCCCCCAGGAAGCTGGGCTGGCACAGAGCCTGCCCTGGGACTTTGCTGTTGCCAACACCCAGCCAGGCCATCGGCTCCTGCCTAAGGAGTGCAAAGCAGCACCACTGGTGGCCAAGGGGCCCACGCCAAGTGTCCCTGAGGCCAGAAACAGCCGCCAGCACAGCTGAGCACGGGGGGACCCCTCAGCCTGGCCTCAGGGGCTCTGAAGCCCCGGAGATTTGCACTTCCCGCCCGCAGCAGGACCATGGGAGCCGCCCCTGAGCCTGCCCTGAAGGCAACGCAGCAGCAGCCAGGGCTCCACAGCGGGCCAAGCCCCTGGGCCTGCCCACAGATCCTCTGCTCAAACCCTCGGGAATCCTGGCCACCCTCCCCTGGCACCTCCAGCCACTGCGGCCAAGCCTCGCTGCCGCTGCTGCAGCTCCAGCGCTGGCTGGGCCTGCACTGCCACAGCTGCTGGGGAGCACCGCGGCACAATTCCACCCTGGGGCTCACTCACACCCACACTCTGGGCTGCCTGCGACTGCACTGCTGCAAAATGTACCCATCCTGCTTCTTTTAAATCTTATTTCTCTGCTCAGAAAGGTTTCTCTACTCAAAGGTTTGCCTTTGGGAAAGAAATTTTAAAGGTTTTATTTAAGGGGTTCCCAGTCTGTTCGGATGTTAAACTCATCTCCACCACTCAATGGAGACGAGTTTAACATCCGAACAGACTGGGAATAGCCCAAAAGACACCCACAGAGATAAGGACCAGCAACAAAACATCAACGCCCCGCAGCAAACAGCAACCAACAGCTACCCCAGACACTGCCCCCGCACAGCTGGAGACACCTGGTCTGGAAAAGGCTGAGAAGGAAATCCAGGAGTGTGGGCGGAATTCACAGCAGAGGGGAAGAAATCCGAGTCTAATAGGAAACCAAATACTAAAAACTTACACGACTTGGAAGCAATGAACATTAAAGCAGTGGATTTAGATTGGTTCAGACTACGTAAAGTTTAGGAAAAATCGAGTAAAACTGACATGTCATGGAATGATGTTTTCTGCACAGCCAGGCTATTTGTGGATGAAAGTATTTCTGTTGCCCATCCTGGCCAGAACCAAGCAATGCCTTGACTCTCTCACACTAAAGAGATTCTTGGAGAGTTTTTGTTTTGAGAAAGAATTTGGAGAGGGCTGCCTTTTAACTGAGCTCCTAGTGTTTTGATAAGGTGCTTCCTGTAGAGAGAGGGATTTTCCCTGAACAGCCGGAGCTGTGGTTACCAAGGGGACGTAACTCAGAGCAGGAGGGGTCAGGGGAGGATATCCCGCCGAGGCTCGGTCGGAGTGTGGGCAGGGTGTGCTGCCGGAATCGCCAGAGGGGGATCTTCCCGTGGAGGCCGAGCCGGAGCGTGGGCAGCCCCCACATGGCTTATGGCGGCTGATCCGGCAGCTCCCGGCAGAGAAAAGGCAGGTGGGAGACCCCGGCAGCAGCAGCGGCGCTGCCCAGCGCAGCTGGCACGGGCAGGGCAGCCGGGGATGGGATGGCTGGGACCCGCCCTCGGTGCGGTCGGCGCGGTGACCTCGGCCCACGCGGCAGGACAGAGCAACCCCATCTTGCCCAGCATGGCCGGCAGAGCGGCCGCGGGCCGGGCAGTGGGGCCAGGGCACACAAATTCACCGCCAGCGCCGGGGCAGGTGGAGCTGCCCTGGGCAGTGAGCCCGCACCTGGGATGGAAACCGGGGCAGGCGGAGCTGAGGCGGGCAGCGAGCCGGGACCCGGGACAGGCGCCTCGGCCGCCAACGGAGGGGGCAAGACCTGCAGAGGATCCCATTCTCTTTCTGACTTTTCCTCTTGTTCCCCTCCCTTTCATTTCCCCTTTTTATTTTCTTGGTTTTTTCCTCGGGTGTTTCTGATACTTCAAAGATTTTTATTCTCCTAAAATCTCCTGTCTAACATATGGCATATTCTCTTTCTTCTAGATTAAATGGGTTTTTTTCCAAATAAATCCAGAACCTAACAAATCCAAACTTCTGCTTGGATATTTTGAAATGGTCGACGAGCTAACTCATGACCTCCTAATGTTGTTTTTCTCATCACCTTTTTATTTATCCTTTGGCAAATTAAGCATCTTTCAGTGACTTGCTTTGCTACACCAAAAATCCCAGTGCACCCAAAATTCCTTAAAAAATGATCACACAAAGCTTGAGTACGCCAGTGGGGTTTCTGATGCACGTCTTCTAATCTTTTCCTAGTAAGCACATTTTATTAAGTCATGTAGAAGTTTCTATTACCCTGATTTATCTTGTTCATTTCCTATCTTGTTTAATTCTTTTTTCTCGGCTTCCCTAAACTTTGGAATTTCCAGCTTTTCCTCGTTTGGAGTTAATATTAAACTAACTCTTTCAGCTCCATTTTCTGCTGCATCCTTAGCTTTGTGATGTGCCCCCAGTTTGCCCAGTTTGCCTCTCCTTTGGCCTGGGCCGGGTTCCCCCCGCCCGCAGCGGCTGGGAGCAGCCGAGAGCCCCGCGCTGCCCATGCCGACCTGGCCCGGCTCCATGGCCGCTGCTGCCGCGGGCTGCGAGGGCTGCGGGAACGGGGCACCGAGGGTGTGGCTGCTGCTGGGGGAGGAGGAGGAGGGAGGGAAGGGCAGGGATGGAGGGGGAGGAGGAGGCGGGGTTAGGGGGGAGGAGGAGGAGAAGAAATGGAAGGGGAGTGATAGAAGATGAGAAGGAGGTGGGGAAAACAGAGAGGAGCGGGAGGAAGAGGAAGAGGAGGGACAAAGGCGGATCAAGGCTGAGCTGCGGGAGCCACGCGGTCTCGAGCCCTGCCTGAATTCGCAGCCCCCACCTGTGGGATCATCACCCCCCCCATGGCTCCGGTGAGCGGGGAGGGGGAGCCCGGCCCGGATATCCCGGGGGGTCCCTGGGTTGGGTTTTTGGGGGGATGTTTGGAGAATGAAGAAGTCCAAGGGTGAGCGGAAAAGGCCCCTCGGGGGGACATCGGGGGGTGGCGGTGGCGGCTGCGGGCAGAGGCAGCCTGGAGGAGCAGAGCCCTGTGTGCCCCAGGAGGCCAAAGTGGGGAGGCCAGAGAGGGGGGAGCGCCGCCATTGGCGGGAGCCTCAAGAGCCTGGAGAGGGGCAGGGGGGACTCCTTGGAGCCGCTGCAGCCCAGAGCAGAGAATGAGGGGAGAAGGGAGCCCGGGAGCCCAAACAGCCCCAGCATCCCGAAATGGGGAGAGCCAAGAGGGGGCACTGCGTCCCCGGGTGTGCCCTGGGGGGATCTCGTTGCCCTTGCGTGTGGCAGGGAGGCAAATCCCATGCTGTCCTTGTCCTTCCTCGCCCAGAGCAGGAGCTGAGCATGGAGAGCAGGGAGGACAAATGCCCGCGGCAGAACCTGGTGGCAGAGGCTGTTTTGAGCGGCTCCACGGCGCAGGAAGCCAACGGGGAGGAAAAGGCCCGGAGATGCCGCACGAGGAGGGGCTGCAAACGCAGATGGCGGGGATGTGAGGGGGAAAGAGCCAGCCTGGGCCGTGAAGGCGGCTGGAGATGGAGCCAGAGCTCAGAGCTGGTGCTCTATGAGCAGCTCCATGATGGGGAGAAGCCCCACACGTGCGTGGAGTGTGGGAAGAGCTTCAGGAGGAACTGCCACCTGATCGTGCACCAGAGGACCCACACTGGGGAACGGCCCTACGAGTGTGGGGAGTGTGGGAAGAGCTTCAGCCAGAGCTCCAGCCTGATCGTGCACCAGAGGACCCACACTGGGGAGAGGCCCTATGAGTGTTCCAAGTGTGCGAAGAGGTTTCAGAGCAGCTCCAGTCTCCTCCAGCACTATCAGAGTCACACAGAGGAGAGGCCCTTCCAATGCCCCGACTGTGGGAAGGGATTCAAGCGCAACTGCACCCTCGTCACCCACCGGCGCATCCACACAGGGGAGAGGCCCTACGAGTGTGATAAATGCAGGAAGAGGTTTCAGACCAGCTCCAATCTCCTCCTGCACTATCGGATTCACACAGAGGAGAGGCCATTCCGCTGCCCAGACTGTGGGAAGGGATTCAAGTACAACTCTGACCTCGTCAAGCACCGGCGCATCCACACTGGGGAGAGGCCCTACGAGTGTCCCCAGTGTGGGAAGAGCTTCTCCAGCAGCTCTCACTTGACCCGACACCAACGGAGGCACCGGTAAGGGAAGCCCTGCGAGTGCCCCGAGTGCGGGAAGAGCTTCGTGCGCTGCTGCAGCTCCATCCCCCACTGGAGGAGGCACTTTGGGCACAGCCCTGGTCACTCACATTCCCTGTGATCCATGTTGGGAACACTCCTGCCTGCTTGTCCTTTGGTTTGGCCTGAATTTTTTTCTCTTTTCCATCTCTCTCTACTCCAAAAGCAAAGAGGGATGAATCTGTCACTTCAAAACCACTCAAATCCCACTGAAAATAACTGAATTTTAACCCAAAAAGGCTCAATCCTACCTCAAATTCCTTGTTCCCTCCTCAAAAAACCTCAATCCCATGCCAAACTCTCCATTCCACAGCCACCAGGGTGAGATGGGGTTGGAAGGGGATTGGGAGAAGTGGGATCCCAATTTGGAGCAGTGGGATGGGGATTGTGTGGGGCTGGGTGTGTGGGTTGTATTTTATAGCAAATAAAACTTTCAGAGTTACTGATTTCTGTCCCGTTCATTTTCAGTCAGTTCTGTTTGCAGAGTGCCACCTTCTCAGCTGATTCAATTCCTATAAAAATCCCATTTTTTAAATCATCTATCCCAAACAATCCAAAAACCAATATTGAAATAAAACCACCCACACACAATTAATTTTTTAAAAGTAATTTTAGTTTTTCAAGAGTACTTAAGGATGTTATTAAAGTTTAATTGTTTGGTTGAAATGTCTGAGAAATTATAGTGGTGTTTGGTTTTGTGTTTAGTATATTTGTAATATGAATTGTTTAACTAAGAGGTGTTAGATTGCTTGGTTGTTTCTTTAGGTATTTTTATCTAAAGTATATTAGTCATCGAGTTAAAATTTTCAAAAGGTATTTCTTGATATATAATTTGTTTATTTATATGCATTGGTAATATTATAGTAATAGTTATTGTTGGTTTGAGTTAAATCATTGTTGGAGTATTGTAAAGAAGAGTTGAGATTTTTTTTATTATAATTTATTTAATTTCAATTATTATTTCTTTGTTTATAATTTTATTGCAATTTGTTGAGGGGATAGGAAGGAAGTTCAAGGGCAGGAACATTTTTTCCTGGCTGGGAACTGGAATTCCAGACCCTGGGAGTGTGTGCAGGACCCCACAGACTGGGATCAAATATGGGCTGGGATCACCTGGGCTGGGATCACCTGGATGGGGATCCTGTGGATCAGAACCCTCCAGACCAGGATAGCCTGGAGTGGGATCAAATATGGACTGGGACTGTATGGACTGGGATCCCAGGTTTCTGGGACCATATGGATCAGGACCACACAGACTGGGATCAAATATGGGCTGGGACTGTTTCTGAAAGTAACTTTGTTATGTAGTTTTTATTTCTGTTATTAATCAGTGAAATAGCTGCTTGTGTTAAACTGCCTGCTTGGATGGGATAACATCCAATGCACCCAGGATGAGGACACCTGTACAGATCTGCCAACTATCAGCACTCCCCGTCTGAAGGCAGAGTGCACCAAGGCCCAAAACCTGGAGGTGATAAAGAGAAGGAGCCAAAACCACAGCCAAGAAACACACATGCTCTGAAAAGGCAGACCCAGGGAGGGGCCATGTAAAATCATTCCTGGAATATGTAAAGTAGTTGATGGATATGCATGAGGGTCTACGAATATGCACCAGGCTGATGTAAGGGGAAAGGTATTTCAGGGCGATGCAAATTCCTTGGTTGTGGTTTTAGTCCATTTTTATCACCTCCAGTGTTTGGGCTTTGGTCTATTCTGACTCTGAGAAATTGAGGTTTTGGGATTTTTAGTATGTTGTGGATGGAAGCAAAATGGAGGGCACAGTGTTTCGTCCTGGGTTTCTTCTTCATGCTTCTTCCTTCTTCTTCATGAGTTTGGGTGGCTTTTTGTAATTGGGCAGAAATTCCACATTGCAGGCTCTTTGGGATCAGTTATTGGGTTAAAAGGGAAAATAATCTAGGTGTCAGTTCCTAATTGGATAGTTTAGTCTTAAAAGACCTTGGAACAAGAGATTGTTGGCCATTTTGTGCCTTCTAATGAAAAGCTGCTGAACTCCCAGTAATGAGGCTGTTTTACCAATAAGAAATAATAAACACTTGAGTCTGAACATGAATTACTGTCTCAAGTGCCTTCAATCCAGAGCCAGTGAAACCAACAACTGGTACCCCACAGCTTGAGGTAGTGCCAAGGCAGAACTTGTTCATGCTCTTTTCCCCTGGTGATTTTCTACTCTCGTCCAGACTCTGATAGCAAAGCCGTGCTGGTGACAAAAGATTGACCTTGGCATCCTGGGGCACTTTCTGGGTGGGTGTTTGAATCTGCTTTTCCAGGCCTCGGGCTGAGCAGGGTGAGGCCGAGGCCTGGGCCCCTCCAGGCGGCGCCGGGAGCGCCCGGGGCAGCGGCGAGGGGCGGCCCTGAGGGGCGGCACAGGGGGCATTTCCCCCGAGCGGGCGGGCGGGCGGGCGGCGGGGAAAGGCGCCCTGGGCACAAGGGCAGGCACAAGGGCCCCGGCTCTCTGCAGTGCGGGCGGCCCAGCGCCGATCGCTGCTCCCGGAGCCGCTGCCAGGGCCGGGTCTCCTCCCCGCCGCTGACCCTGCACCTGCAGCGCTGCCTCCGCCTCTGCCGGGCTCCCCGGCACGGACGGCAAGGACGTGGACACGCTGCAGCAGGGGCCCAGCAGGGACACCCAGATGGTGCCGGGGCTGCAGCTCCTCTCCTGCAAGGAAAGGCTGACACAGCTCGGCTTCTTCAGCCTGGGAAAGAGACCCAGCCTTGATCCAGCTGTGGCCTTCCAGTACCTGAGGGCAACACACAAGAAAGCTGGACAGGGACTTTGTACGAGGGCAGGCAAGGACAGGACAAGGGAGAATGGATCCAAATGGAGAGAGATTAGGTTTAGGTAAGGGATTCAGAAAAAAGGCTCTCCTGGAACAGGTTGCCCAGAGAAGGTGGGCATGTCCCGTCCCTGACAGTGTTCAAGGCCAGGCTGCATGGAGCTCTAGACAAGCCGGTCCAGTGCAAGGGGTCCCCAGCCACAGCAGGGGGGTTGCAGCCATGGGATTTTCCAGATCCCTTCCAAGCCAAACCATGCCACGACTCCATGATTCTGGGATACTTCCCCTCCTCATCCTCTGGCAGAAAAAGAAACTTGGCCCCAAGTTCCACACTGCAGACCATGTCTTTTGGCAGCCTGCAACTGTGTCAACAGAGGATGAAAAGAGATGACATTACTGACACGATTTTCCTTTTCTATTTGAAAAGTAAATGCTCTGCTCCAGTCCACTCTGGCAAAATTGTCAGAAGAGGCAATTGTTCCCCATGAAATGCTTGGTCTCATGCAAAGAAGAAAGAAGCCAGAAGCCAACAGTCTTCGTTATTGCTACGTTGTTTTCTTTGGTTACTTCTCTAATAGGAATGACTTTGGGGTGTGATCTGTTTGTTTCTCTCTTTCGTTCCTTGGGGCGCGCGGCGGCTCCTCCGTTGGGTTCGCGGGGGCAACGGAGGAACGGCCGCGAGCTCCGGCGGCTCCACAGCAGCAGCAGCAGCAGCGCTTCTCTCGATCGGTTTTCTGCTCGACTTCCCACTCGCTCGACATCCCCTTCTCCCTCTCACACTCACGCTACTCCCGTTCTGTCCCGTGCCGTCCGTGTTCCGCCTCTCCCAGCCTGGCTGATGCTGCGTCCCGCAAGGCGCCCCTCGGCGGGGCCGCCCCGTGCCCGCCCCTGCCCGGCCCGCCGTGGTTCCGCCTCGGCCGGGCTCTCTCTGTCCTGGCTGTGGCGCCGCTGGAAGAGCCGCTCGCTCTGGTGCTGGCGGAGCAGCGCGGGCTTTTGGCCGCGCCTGGCGCGGGCTCTGGCCCAGCCCCGGCCGAGGCCCCGGCCCCGAACGAAGCCCCTGCCGCGGTTCCGCCCGCGGCCGCCCCGCTGCTGCCCGGCTTCCGCCCCGTGGCCGACAGCGTGGCCGGCAGCTGCCCCGCTCCGAGCTCCGCCGCTCGCCAGCTCGGCCGCCGGCCCCGAGCCGCTGCAGCCCGGGGCGGTTCGGCAAGCAGCAGCACGCCGGGCGGGCGGGTGCCCCGGGCAGAAGAGCGGCAGCGCGGTGCCGCCCGCACGGGCGGAGAGGCCTCCCCTAGAGCAGCTCTAGCGGCAGGGCCCGCTGCTGGGCAGCGGCGGCTGCGGCAGCGTTTACTCCGGTCCCCGCCTCGCCGATGGCGCCCCGGGAAGAGACGGGGCCGGCTCGGAGGGTGGCGGCGGGCGGCGAGCGACAAGCTCAGCCCGCCTCTGGCCTTGGCTCGCAGGCGGCCATCAAGCGAGTGTCCCGGGAGCGCATCTCGGAGTGGGCGCGGCTGGGGAGTGAGCGGGGCCAGCGGGAGGAGCCGGCGGGGCGTGCAGGACGGGGCTGTGGCGAGGCCCGGCAGGGCGGCAGCCGGAACGCTGCGAGGGCAGCGAGCGTGGAGTGAGCGGGGGCCGCGCAGCGCCCCGGGCCGGGCCATGGCGAGCCGCGGCGGGGCCGGGCAGGGGCTGCCCGAGGCACAGCGCAGCATCGGCCCCGCTGACGGCATCGCGGTCCCCCCGCAGTGCAAGGGCGCCCTTGTGGCCCTGGAGCTGGCGCTGCTGTGGATGGTGTCGCGGCCTGGCTTCCGCGGCGTCGTGCGGCTCCTGGACTGGTTCGAGGTGCCCGAGGGCTTTGCGCTGCTCATGGAGCGTCCGCAGCGCTGTCAGCACCTCTGGTACTTCCTGCACGAGCGGCGGTTCCTGACGGAGCCCGTGGCGCGGGGGCTGTTCCGCCAGGTGCTGGAGGCCATGGGGCACTGCAGCAGCCGCGGCGTCCTGCACCCCCACATCAAGGCCGAGAACGTCCTCGTCGACCTGGCCATGGGTGAGGCGAAGTTCATCGACTTCGGCTGCGGCACGATCCTCCAGGACACGTTCTACACCCGGATGTCAGGTGAGCCCAAAGCCGGGGCCCAGCTGGGCAGCAGAAGTTCCTCCCTTGGCTGGCATAGGGGGAAGAGGGAGGGAAGGAAGGAGGCAAGGAAGGAGGGGGAATCCTTCTTCAGCCAGCTGCAGCCAAGTTGCTTTTTGGCAGGGCAGGGGCTGGCTGTTGTGGAACGGGAGCTGGCTGGGAGGGAGGGAGCAGCATGGGCCTGATGAGCTGCGCCCGTGTCCCATAGGAACGCCGGAGTACAGCCCACCGGAGTGGATCCTCTTTGGCTGCTACCATGGCCAGTCAGCCACCATCTGGTCCCTGGGCATCCTGCTCTATGAGCTGCTCTGAGGGCACCTTCCTTTCCACACCAACGAGAGGACATCGTCCGGGGCCAGCTCTTCTTCCTGCCCCGGGTGTCTCAAGGTGGGGATGTGCCTTCAAGGCACGAGGGGAAGAACGGGGTTGGGAGGGGCGGCTGGCACATAAGCGTCCTGCTCTTGCAGCTGGTGAGGAGGTGCATCTCCTGGGCTTAGCTGGAGGAGGTGGCACCTGTGCCTCTGTGCTGGTGTCCTCCGCAAAAGAGGATTGATAGGAAGCTTTTGGCTGCAGCTCTGAGCACTCCGGGTGTGGCCTGGGCGCTGTGGAATGTGGGAGAGCATGGACAGGAGCCTTGTCCCGCTGAGCGGCGGTTTCTGGTTTCTCTCCACAGAGTGCCAGCACCTCATCAGGTGGTGTTTATGCATGGATCCCACAGACAGGCCAGCACTGGAGGACCTTTTTGAGCATTCTTGGCTGCAGGAGCCCTGCCTGGCCCAGGAGACAGCAGAGATGCCTCCCTGTGCACAGGAGGATCCAGGAGCCCAGCAAGCAGCAGCGGCACGCGTCTCGTGGCGCTGGAAGAAAACCCCGGAGTGTTTCCCTGCGGCCGCGGCGCAGAGGAGAGAGCACAGCCGAGGAGATGCTGCTTCCGCTGGTCCCCGCGAGCTGTGGAGGGAGCGGCTCCGTGCTGCCCGTCCCATTGGAGAAGTGGTGGCAGTGTGGTGAAGGTGCCACGGACTGGGACAGGGGAAACATCCTCCTGCAGCTCAATGGCATCGTGATGTCCCCGCAAGCCCGGGCACAGCTGGCGCGTTCTTCTGGAGCACGACGTGGAGCTGGGAACACCATCCTGGAGCTGGCCGCTGGCGGGGCAGAGCCGATTGGCTTTGGCCGCGGCCCCTGCCTGGAGGACACGCTCTGCGCCCCGATGGAATCAAGATGAGTCCCCAGCCGGCGCAGGGGCGGGGGGATGCTGGTGCTCCCAGGCACGGCAGGGCTCGGCCTGGCCACGCGCCGGAGGTTCCCCGCTCGGCGGCGCTGGGGAATATTAATTTTCCCTCCGGCCGCCGAGCTGCTTTTTGGCAGGATAGAGGATGGATGTTGTGGAAGGGGAGCCGGCTCCTGGCCTTGCTGACAGCTTCTGCCAGCCAGCCTGGCACGGGCTGAGGCGGGGGCAGCCAGCCTGACAAAAGCATCCATCCATGTGGATGGGGGCGGCAGAGGGGGACGGGTTCCCAAGCCGTGCCCCAGCTGGTCTGCTCTGCAGGCCCTTGAGGAAGGGGTGCGTTTATGGGCGGGAGAGGTGCAGATTTTCCCTGCCCGTGGACAGGTTTAATTCTCACATGGAGTGGTCAGACCCTCCTCAGGCCCATGAAACGGTGACAGGCTTTGTGCTTTTTCTTGTTTCCAGGTCTTGTTTTGAATTGACTTTTGTGCAATTGTTCTTTGTTTTTTCCAGGAGGATTACACCTGGTGCCCGGACCGGACGGGGAAGCGCCTGCAGCGTCCGTGGAGCGCGTCCAGTGCCAGCGCTGCCCCAGGGGCCACGGTCTGCAGGGACAGCCCCTTCCAGAAGGACGAGGACCTGGTTTGGGATCGGCTCCTCTCCTGGCAGCAGCTCTGCAGAGGTGGGCACCCGGCTCCACAGCTCGGCTGGCAGAAGGGCTCCGGGCAGGCGGCAGCGGGCACACGGGCATCCCGCTCTTGCAGCTGCTGAGGAGGTTGCTGTGCCGGGATTAAGCAGAGGAGGTGGAACCTGGCCTGCCCCGCTGCCCTTCTCTAAAAACAGAGAATGGGTCGGGAGGTTTGGGCTCTGAGCAGAGCCAGCAGCCTGGCCTGGGCACAGGCCCTGGCGGGACAGGGGGACAGGAGCCTGCTGCCACTGACCGTGGCTCTCTGGTTTCTCTCCGCAGGCTGCCAGCACCTCATGCCATGGGAACGGCACCGCTTGGCCTGCCAGGCTGGGAGGGCTGGAGGGCGGCCGGTGTTCATTTGCTGTCAAAAATAAATTGGGGTTTTTTGTCATTGTCATCATTGGAGCGTTTCTTTCCTCCTTTTCCAAGCTCTTGGCCTCCCTTCCTCCAGGGTAATCTTTTTTCTCCTTCCTCAACCGCTTGACGGCATTTGGCAGGGGGGGTTAAGCAACGTGAAAAATTCAACAACAGCTCCTGTTGCCAACTGCAGCAGCCCCTTCAAGAGCCCTGAGCTTCCACCAAGGTCAGTGTGTGCCTTGCAAAAGGAAGTGCTTTGCAGTGATGGGGTTGTTGCCCTGCTGCAAAAGCTGGGAGGAAATCAGAAATGGGAAAATGCCAATTTGGCTCAACCACCTCCCAGGTTCTTCATCTTTTCCCTCTTCTCCATGATAGGCAGGCAGGGTTGGACTCCAGCAAGGTTCAAGTTCTTGGTGCTCTCTGGCATCAAAGGGATCAAGGAAACTCTTGTACGCAGGGACTACAACAGGGCTACTTGTCAGAACCCAGGAAATTCCCCTGGCTGCCCTGGAGGACTCGAGCCCCTGCCCAGGGGGCTCAGAGACCCTGGCACAGAGCCCAAGACCCCTGTGCCTTTGATTTAGCCCTTGGAAAAAACAACCTTACATGAAGAATTGCGAGCCATGAAAGTTTAAGTAGAATGATAGTGAATTTATCACAGGGTGAAATATAGATTGTTGGGGTTTCTAGAATGGGGCTTCAGGGGGCAAGATGGAGGAATCTGGGCATGTCCAGCCTTTCTCCTTCTTCTTGGCCTCCATCTTCCGCTGTGATGGTGGCACTTTCAGTTTGGTTTAGAGTAGAAGCACACTGTCTAACATAGGTGATAGGTATTGGAAAGTCATTGTAAATATTGTACAGGTAGTTTTTAGGATAAAAAGATAACACCACCCTGGGGCAGGCAGAATGCCATAGAATGTCTTGCTGAGCAGACCTTGGCAGGACAGGAGAAAGAATTTTATAGATAAGATACAAGAAACAACCTTGAGAGCCAGAAATTAAGAGCTCTGACTCCTTCTTTGAGCACCAGGCTGGGAAAAGAGACTTTGGAACTTATCTCGGGCTCACTCTGACCAGCCAGAGACCCCGAGAGCATGAGTCCGTAAGACGAAATCTTGAAGGATTGGCTCCAAAACATAAATATCCTTGTTGGCCGTGTCTTCTTGACCAAGAAATCCTTCAAAGCTCTTGTAACTACAAGTCTTGAGGCCCTGTGAGCCATGCGGTGCAGATGGGAGCCCAACTCACCCTTCCTGTCTATGGAGAAGAGAAGAAAAAGCAATGGCATCATCTGAAAAACTCAGAGGTCCGCTCTCTAGCTCCTTCCAAACTCCTTCAAATCACCCAAAGTGCAATTTAGCTACAAATAGGTGTCAAAGACTCTTTGTGCTGGCTCTTGGACACCAGAGCAGCTGCTTTAGAATGTTTCACAGAACCCTGTGTAGTTCTGTAGTGCCAGAAATAGATCATTTGAAGAAACTTTCCCAACTGACTTGCATGGAGATTTGTTTGAAGGGTATTTGAGGAGAAAGGCTCCCGGCAGAGCTCTGGGCTTTGGCCTAGCTGTGTCCCCTGCTGATTGTCAAGTGTGCCATCAGCTGCAGGGCTTTCTGGGCTAAAACTATCATCAAGTCACTGGGACTTGCTCTTTTTGGCCTCTAAAAGCTGGACCCACTTTCGGGGGAAATTTGGAGACCTCATCTCTGGGAGGATGGAGCAGCTAGGATTTTCCCAGTTGCTGGGAATGGTTCTCCAGGCCCTGGGTGTAAAACAGGGCTGCCCAGCAAGTGCGGATCTGCAAGATGATAAACAATTGTCTTGCTTTGAAAAGAGAGGTGTCTGCTAAGGAAGGCAGAAGCCTTCTCTGAAATGGAAAATGTCAATCCCCTCCCTTCAAATGATTCTCATTTAGAAATTCAAATGCTCTCAGGGAAAGATATGGGGATAGGACTGAGCCCGCAGAGGCGGGCAGCGTTTGCTGATGCTCTGAGCCCTTCCTAAAGATCCTGTGCGGGCTGTCTCAGACACCTGGGGCCAGGGATTCCTTCCAAGCTGGGCCACTTTGGCTGGGCCGGGGGCGGCCCCGGGGCAGAAGGCAGTGTGTGCAAGGGCCCTGGGTGGCACGCTGCAGCACGGTCACCGTGCCATGGAACGGAAGCCGGTGTCCAAGGCCCCTTTGTGACACGTGGGAAATAGAAGCTTGCCCGGCTGCTGGCAACACGCAACGGGGCACAAGGGGACAGAGCGGTGCCGTGAGGAGCCCCCGCACAGCGCACTCGCTCCCGTCTGACCCGGAGCTTCTCTGCGGCGCTGTTCCTGCAGCTGAGCTCGAGGCCAGAGCACAGGACTCGCTGACCCGTGGCCTTCCTGAGGCTTCTATTCTGCAGCTGCCCTCAAGGGCAGAGCGTGGGACTTGGTGCCCTGGAGCTTTCCCAAGGCATCTCTCCTGCAAGTAGCTCCAGGCACAGCCATGGAGCAGAGACCCCCGAGAGTGCCCAAGCTGGCCTGGGTGGAGGAGGAGGAGGAGAAAGAAGAAGGCCCTGGAGCTGCCCCAGCAGAGGAGACAGAAGAGGTGGTGCCGTTCCATCCACCGCAGGAGGGTGAGTGGCAGAGCTGGGCTGCAGGGCTGGAGCCTGCAGCCAATTGGCGCCATGCCATGCCATGCCATGCCATGCCATGCCATGCCATGCCATGCCATGCCATGCCATGCCATGCCATGCCATGCCATGCCATCCCCTGGGGAAATGCCCATGGACAGGAAGGAAGAGGGGCCTGGGCAGACACCCCGCAGTGGCCGTGCTCCATCCCCTGGGGCATCCCGGGGCTCTCCCTGCCTGGGCAGCGCAGGGCTGGGCTCTGTTCTCCGGCCTCTCCCGCAGCCCCTCAGCTCTGGGTGCCATCGCTCTTTGCCAGATGCAGCCCTGGAGCGCACACAAGAGCAGGAATCCAGCCGTGGCCGCTTCCGCAGAACAGCGCAGGTACCTGCAGCCACCCCCACCTGGGCTGGGCCTGCTGTCCCTGCTCAGCCCAGCACCGTGTGTGCAGCACTCCATGCAACATCCCCGGCCTCTTGCCCTTCTCCTACAGCTCGTCTGCGACTTTATCCGGAGCATTGGGCAGGAAGAGACCAGCACCATGGGCGCTGGGCTCAGAGCTCACTCAGAGCTCCTCAGTCATGAGACCAGTGCCGCCCTGCTGGATTTGCTCCTGGAGAAGGCTGTTGCCAGGCCAGAACAAGTGAGCAGCCTGGGGCCAGGCTTCAATTCCCCCATGAGTCCCGTGGCTTCCCCAGCCACGCCTGCTGGTCCCTGGGAGCCTTTGAGGCCATGGCAGTGCGCTGGCAAGGGAAGCACTTCTCTGGGGACCCTGGGGACATCGCTCCCTCTGGCAGCTTTCCAAGTCTCCCCGTGCCTTCTCTAGGTGCCCGCCATGGTGAGGTCCATTCACCGATGGCTCCTGGCCAATGATTCTGCCCAGCACAGGCTGGACAAGGCCCTGCTGAATCTCACCAGAGCACACCCGGGTGAGGCAGTGATGACGCTCCTGCGTGTGGCCCCGTCCTGTGACAGGTATGGGGCCCACCTGCCCAGAGGGCTCAGGCCTCCCCAGCCCATCACCCTGTACCGCCTGGCCCAGGTGTCTGAGCAACAGAGAGTTCCAGGGCCCTCTGGCTGCTGCCTTTCCCAGCCCTGGAACGTCAGCCCCTGAGCCTGCTGCCTGCTCCCTTGCCGTCCCTCAGGGGCCTGTCCCCACAGGGCTGGGCTGCCTGGCTGCTGCTGGCCAGGCCCAGTGGGCAGAGGAAGAGCCGGCGGTCAGCCCGGGCCCCTAGGGATGCCCAGGCCACGGTGCTGTGTCTGAGACCCCCCTGAGACAGAGCTCTAACCCCTCAGAGCTGCCATCTCCATGTGGAAGACCACCATGTGCTCGTCCAGGACTGCAGAGCCAGTGCTGCTGATCCTCCTGGATGTGCTGGGCAGCTGGCCCAAGCACAGCACGTGCACCTCCGATGGGGACAAAACGGGTGTCTTTGGCCTGGCTGTGAGTTTCTGCAAGTGGCCTTTGCTGACCCCATGGCCGGCTCTCCAGCAGCTCTCCATCCTCCTTCCCCCACTGCATCTCCCTGCCTCAGGCGCTGGCCTGAAACCTGGCCCAGGGGCAGCCTCAGGCCCACCAGGCCCTGTGCTCCCCCTGCCAAGGTCTCTGCGCGCCTCTCCCTGCCCTGCTCGGGCCCTGCCCCAGGGACACCTGGGCACTGAGCGCTGTCTCGGGGGCCTTTGTCCCTTGCAGGCAACCATGGTGATGTGGAAGATGCTCCAGGAGCCCCATGTGCCACGTGTAGTGAGGTCGTATTTCCCCCAGCTATTTGTGCATCTGCTCTTCCAAGTGTTCTTCAGCACAGAAGAGATGCCAGAGGAGGTCGATGCCTTCTGGAAGGAATGCCTGCAAGAGCACGGCCTTGCCACCAGCCCCAACAGGTGCTCCATGCCAGTCCTCCTGTCCCTGCCACGTGGCCTGCCAAGGAGCCAGTGCTGCCAGGGTGACCTGGCCTTTGCTGTGCACACAGGTTGGCAGTGCAGAGCCTGAAGTCCCTGCTCTGCCGAAAGCAGTACAAGGAGGTGGTGCTGTCAGTGGAACGCAAGCGTGGCTGGGACACGCTGCTCTGTGCTGACACCCGCCACTATGCCGTGGGTCTGCTGGCCAGGTGAGACTCCCCTTCTCCCCATTGCTCCCGGCATTTGTGCCCTGTGCCCGGGCTGTCCCACACAGTCCCTGTGGCCCTGGGTCACAGGGCCTTGTCACCGAGGGTCGGCCAAGCAGACTGGAAAAGGCTGGGAGGGGAGAGAGCACAGGAGGAGACACCTCCTAAAGGGCCCAGGTCCCCTTGCAGGACGGTGGTGAAAGACCAGCAGGCTCTGCCAGCCTGTCCTTGGAGAGATTTGCTCAGGTTCCTGGTCCCTTTTTCGCCCTCCTAGGGAGATGCGCCATGCTTGTCTTGGGTTGGCTTCCAGTATTGCACTCCACCTCCTCTGGCTGCTCAGCACACAGGAGCCACACTGGGATCTGCCCGCCCTGGCGTTCCTTGTGGAGGTGAGCCAGGTGTGCAGCGCTGCCTGGCTGAGCTGCCTCCCAGCTCTCTGCCCTCTGGGAGCCGCAGCCACCTGGGACGCTGCCCGCGCCCTGTGCTGCTGCTGCTGCTGCTGCTGCTGCTGCTGCTGCTGCTGCCTGGGCCCAGCCCTGTGCGGCTCCGGGCTCCTGCCGGCCGGCTCCCCCATCACTGGCCTGTGCCTTTCAGCTCCTCCAGTGCCTGGATGCCAGTGAATGTGGTGCCAGTGTTGTGAAGGTCTCTTCAAGGTACCTGCAGAGCGAGTGCAGGGAGAGGCGTCGCCTGGCGCTCAGGGCCCTGCTGGAGCTCATTGATGATCCCTCAATGGTGAGAAGGGGGCGGTGGCTGAAGCTGCGCTGGGAACGCAGTCACTTGGCCTTGCCTGGGCTTGGGCCGCTGGGGCAGCTGCTCCCAGCTCTCCTGCCTCCCGCTTCAGCTGCCCACGTGCTTCGGGACAGGCCTTTGGCCTCTGGGCCCTGCGGCAGCAGGATGGCCTTTCACAGACTTGTGTTCCGCACAGGCCGAAAGAATGTGGAGCCTGACCCAAAGCCTCATGGACCTACTGTGCGACAATGATGCAGAGATCGCTGGGATGACCCTCATCACACTCAGCTTTCTATTCCTGCACAAATCACATATTCTGATGTCAACCCCCATTGCCCTGCAGCTGGCTGAGGCGCTCCTGCCACTCTTTGACCACGTAAGGCTCTGTGCCCCCAGCCACAGCCGCCGGCTGCTGCCTGGAAACTGTGTGCCCTGAGCATTTCCAGCCCTGTGCCCAGGGGGTCCTGGAGGAGCCAACGCTGAGCTAGTTTTTCTTTTTATTTTCCTACAGGATAATAGCCAGGTCCAGCTGCTCTCCATCAAACTCTTCCGAGACATGACGGAGTATTTGGAAGAGAGAGAAAACCCTTTGGAAAGCCCTGTACAACAGAGCTTGCTTGCACTCCTCTTCCACTGCCATGATGAGAATCAGCGTGTGGCAGAGGTGAGGACTCGTGGGCTGCTGCTGTTCCCCTGGCAGGGGGCTCGGCTGCCTCCTGCCCTGCGCCTGCTGGATCGCAGCCTCCTGCAGGCCATGGCACGGGGACGCGGGTGCCGTGCCCTGGGCTGTGGGGCCATCTCCGCGTCCCTGCTGCTCTCCAGGCTTCTCGGGAAGTGCTGCTTTGTGCGGTCAAGTTGATGAACAGGAGGGATCTCAAGAAGCTGGTGAAGGAGCAGAAACTGTGGAAGTTCAGCGAGTGCCTGGTAAGGAGGGCCTGCAAGGCCCAGCCTCAGGCTGGAGAAGGCCCCTGAGGGCGGCGCTCAGTGTGCGGGCCGGGCAGCTGTGCCCCTGCCCGCTGCGGCAGCCAGAGGCCGCGCGGGCTCCTCCCCAGGCTCCCGTGGGCCCGAGCTGGGTGCCCGTGGAGCCCCGGCCCGGCGGGGCTGCGGGGCGGCACCGCGGCTCCCCGGGCAGCAGCCGGCCCGCTGCCCCCTCCCCTCGGGAGCCCTTGGCCGGCGGCTGCTGGCCGCGCCTCAGGGCTGTACGGGCAGGGGAGGCCGGGGCTGGGCGCAGGCAGCGCCCGGCCCAGGGGCTGAGCCCGCGCCAAGCCTTCCCTCCTGCCGCTCTCTGCAGCTGGCAGAGGACAGGAGCCGAGCGGCTGAGCACCTGCGCCGGGCCCTGCGTTACCTGCAGAGCCCACAGGAGCCCCTGCGAGAGGCGGCCATCAGCTTCATGGGTGAGCCACGAGCCCGCGCTCCCTCCCCGGCCCGGCCCGCCGCAGCTCGGCCCCGGCCCCGCCTGCTGCCCCGGCAGCGCCAGCCGGGCCCGGCGCCGTGGAGCCCCGCCTGGGCTGGGCATTGCTGCTGCCGCCCTCTGGCAGCCGTGCCCTGGGGCGGCAGCGTGCGCCAAGGGCCGGGCTGAGCCCTGCCGGGCCAGCAGCCCGTGTGGCCACAGCGCCGCCAGCGCCGCTGGCAGGGAGCTGTGCCGCTGCCGCCGTGACAGGCTCTGTGTTCACAGGCATGGCCGGGCGGCGCCTGAGGGGGCAGCAGCGAGAGCTGCAGCTGATCTGTACTGGTGAGTGAGGGCAGCGGGCTGGCAGCGGGGGCTGCCGGGGGGGAGCTGCAAGCCCTGGCCCGCCTGCGGAGGGCTCTGCTCCCGTGGCCAGAGCACACTGAGCTTTCAGGGCCACGGGGGCCATTGGTGGCCCGCAGCTTCGGCCTGATCGCCTTGCTCCCTGCTCCCTCCTGGCCATGGCAAGAGCCGGCTGGCATGGCCCTTGCTGGGGGCTCTCCTCGGCTCCCCGCACATCCGGCTCTGACCCTGGCTCTGTTGCTCTCTCTTGCAGCCCTTGAAGAAAAAACAAATGACATCAGCCTCGCCGTCGGAAGCCTGGCAATTCAAACGCTCTGCATCCTCAAGTCAGGAGAGCGGGCTCCCATCTCCAGGTTCCAGTGGCTCCAAAATCACCTGCGCAGGGCATGGAAGACACGGCCTCGTGTGTCACGGCTCGGCTGCCTGCCCTGCTGCAGCTCTGTGGAGAGCTGATCCCAGAAGCTGTTTTTGCTGGGCCACCTGAGTCAGGAGGATTTTTCTTTTACTTCAAGAATGTTCTTTTCTTTGTTTTTTTTTTTTTTCCCTTTACTATGTAAATATAGACTGTGTTCTAATACACAGACTGCCAGGATCTTTCTTTTTCTGCCCAGGCTCCGCAGGGCCTAGGGGAAGAGGGGATAAAGGGTGCTTGTGCTCAGCCAGCTGCCCAGGCGTGCAGTGGGCAAGGGGAAATGGCCAGAAGGCCCTTGGCCTTTGGTGGTTCTGCTGAAGCCTTTGTGCTGCCCACAGAGCGGCTGGGCAGGGCCGGAGCTGCGGGGATCCCTGCCAGAGCGCTGCCTGGAGATGGCCACAAGCCCTGTGCCAGGCAGGAAGCGCCATCCGTGCCCTCCTGCCCGTCTGCTGCTGGCTGCCTTGCTGAGGGCTCCCAGGTGCCTCTGCCTGGGGCTGCTCTGGAGCTGCTGTGGGGCTGCGGCGCTGCTGCCGGGCAGCTTGGCCGCGCTAGGGCAGGGCCTGAGGGGCTGGGGCGCTGGCAAGCCCTGAGCAATGGGGCTGTCAGAGGCCACAAGCAGCCCCCTGGCAGCCGCCTTCTTCCTGCCAGAGCTGACTTGCCAGGCGGATCCTGGGCACTCTGGAACTAACAGCATCAGTGTTATTAGAGAATGAAATTGACCAAAGATGTCTAAAGTCCCACCATTTCAGAGGTGTTTGAGGGGGAATTTAGGATTTGGGGACACATTCTGTGTGGAGTGCCCCTGTTGCTAAGAGGCAGGAATTTGATCTCACCCTTCTTGTGTTGCTAAGAACTCCTCCCCTGACCCAAACCTGTGTTGAGCTTTGTGGACAGTTGGCTGGCTGAGAAAGGTCACGTCGGCATAATACCGCTGGTTAAGCAAGAAGGAGACAAGTCTAGGAGTCAGCAGTCAGTGTCCATATAAGGCAAGGACATTGTGCCCTTGATGCAATAACAGGATAGGGAAGAGGCCCTTTTGCCAAAAATATGAAGAATAGTTTCAACAGAATAACCACAAGAATGCAGAAGTAGGCGTAGTTGGCCGATAAGTAACTAACCAATAATGAGCTCTTCTTTGCAATATGTATGAGCTTTATTAACACCAATATAAACATGTGTGACTCTCAATAAAGTTCGAGACTTGCTGATCAGTCATATTGCATGCCACATTTCTCCTGCCGATCCAACACAAACCCAAACTCCAGCCCTGGGATACCCTATAAAAACCCCACGGCCCTGCCTTTGCCCTGTCTTTCGGGGGTCAGAAATGGACTCTGGAGCTTTCTGAAACCCAGACCCGTCTCGTTTGTTCCCGGCACCGGCAGCTGCAGCCTCCCTGGACACCATGAACTCTGGAGAATGGGGGCAGCCAGTGGGGACGGGTCCTGGACTGCAAGATAAGTGTGTGCTCTGTTTGCCATCTGTCAGTGGTGGGGCAGTTATCTTCTGTTCATGGGGCAGTTTCTCTCTTCCACAACCAATCCTCCCTCTGGGGAGGTGTGTTCCATTAGTAGGCCATTAATTATTAATTATCTTCTGGTAATGGGCCACTGAGTGTCACTGCATGGCTGATTAAATGACATCATCGCATTGGGAGATGCTCCGCCCAGGGGGAGGAGCCAAGCATTCCTACCTGGATAGAATCTGAGATTTGGAACACTGTAGGCAGCCCTTTCCTACTGGATTCCCAGAGGAGCAGCTGTCTTTCTTCTCCACAGGATTCCCAGAGGATCAGCCTTTTCCTCCTGGATTCCCAGAGGAGCAGCTGTCTTTCTTCTCCACTGCATTCCCAGAGGATCAGCCTTTTCCAACTGGATTCCCAGAGGAAGGAAGATTCCCAGGCCCATCTACAGCAGCCCTGGACCTTCAGAGGAAAACTCCACCCTTCTCCAGGATCCCTGCTCCAACAGAGCCACACCTGGCACTGCAGGAGGGCTGCAGCCACCACTGAATGGGACTGCTGCCAGCACCCTGACCCACAGGGTGTCAGGCCCTGTTCTGACTCTGTCAGTGGGGTTTTTTTTCGTCTGTACTACTGCATTTATATTTTTAATTTTTCCTAAAAAAGAACTGTTATTCCTATTCCCATATCTTTGCCTGAAAGCTCCTTAATTTCAAAATTATAACAATTCAGAGGAAGGGAGTTTACATTTTCCATTCCAGGGGAGGCTCCTGCCTTCCTTAGCAGACACCTGGCTTTTCAAACCAAGACAATAACAAAGTTACTTTAACACCACAGATAGAAAATCCATTTTAATCTCTGCAAAAAGCCAATATTATGTGTCCATAACAATAAATGTCTCGCTGAGTGATGGTAGATGTCAAAGTAACTTTGTTATAAAGATACAGTTTTTATTTCTGTTGTTAATTAAGCTCAGTGAAAAGGCTGCTTGTGTTAAACTGCCTGCTTGGATGGGATAACATCCAATGCACCCAGGATGAGGACACCTGTACAAATCTGCCAACTATCAGCGCTCCCTGTCTGAAGTGAGCTACACTTTGGGAACATCTCATGTTTCATGTGTGCAGTGGGTGACAAGATGATTTAAAATGCTAATGAAATAAACTAGAAAGGTCATTTTTGTTCCTCAAAATAACAACAACAACAATTTCTGGTTTAATGAAAGGTGGAATCTGTTGCTCTTAAGAGCAAAGCTTCATAGCTGGAATAAAGAGTGTTCAGCCCAGCTGTTTCTACTATGAGGCCGTATTTCATCCCCCCTGAAAGTCCTTCATGTTTGCACAGAAAACTGTCCCTGCACAGCCCAATGAATTCCATCACTTCAGCTGGCCAAACAACCACTGTGGTCAAGTGGGGTCTGAGCAGCTTCCAGGATCCCAAGCAGCTTCAGAAGCTTCATTTTACACCTCCTCTTCTCCCAGTGAATACCCAGCACCACCATCACTGTGGACCCATAGCTATGGATCACTGGCCTGGCCAGCACAGGGCTAATGTTTGCATCAGCCAGGAGGAGCTGCTCTGCCTGCCTGTCTGTCTCAGCCTCAGCCCTGAGACCCCAAATGCCTCCATTCTGGCCCAATCCTTCCTGGTGCTGAGCATAAGAACTCGTGCAGACAAGAGCAGGGAGGGAATCTCCCCAGCCGTTTATCACCTCAGCAACAAGACCTTGGTACCAGGCTGTTATCTGTAGCAGAAAGCAGCAGCAGGAAGGAGACACCAGATCACCAGCCCCAGGCCATGGCCCTGGTGCTGTCCTTACCAGTGATCAGTGTCTGCAGCTCTCCAGGAGCTCAGGGAGCAGGGATGCTCCTCACCATCTCATCTTACCCATGCACCCAAAGCCACGGCCAGCTGTGTGCTCCTGCCCACCAGCACATGCCAAGGCACAGCGTGGGATTCTTGGGGAGGTGTCCTCTGCAGGGCCAGGAGTTGGACTTGGTGATCCTTGGGGGTCCTTTCCAGCCCAGGATATTTTGTGATTCTAAGGCTTTGGCCAGCCCAGGTTTCAGCCACCTCCCTGATCCAGGTGTGATTGACCCCAAACCAGATCTTGCCTCTGTCTACCCTCCAGTGCAAGGAACATGTTGCATCTACCCCAGCCCCGCTGCTTGTGTCTGATGGATCATGCTGACCTTTTCAACATATTTCTTGGAGTATTAGAAAACATTATCTGACAAAAAGAAAAAAAAAAAGAAAAAAAAAAAAAAAGAAAAAGAAAAAGAAAAAACAAACCAAAAAAACCAACAAACCAACCAAAACAAAATCAATTTGGGTAATGATGGTCTTTTGTTCCAGCTTATCCTGCACCAAACTCCACAGATGGTAACTCTGAACATTTCCCAGACCTTCACAGCAGAGCTTGGAACTGTCTCTCTGATTTCTTGGTTGTTTCATGACACATGCATTTCTCCTATATAATCCCAGTGTTTTGCTTAGAAGCCATATTGTAACTGGGAATCAATCATCTTCATTTGAACATCTAGGACAGATTCACACATCATTTCACCATTAACTAGGATAGACTCAGCCTTGCAGATCTTTCAGGTTTTAAGCCTGGCTGTGTTGTTTCAGTTCTTTGCTGCTGCCTGTGTTTTGTGGAAAAAAAAAACCAAAAAACAAACAAAACAAACAAACAAACAAACAAACAAACAAAAAAAAAACAAAAAAAAAAAACCAAAAAAAACCACCAAAAAACCAGACATTTGGACTTTCTGTTGCGGCTTGAAGAAGAACACAGGTTGTTTCATCACTGTTGTGAGACATGTGTTACCCGGCTCATTAATTCACAACAGTTCTTGTTTTCTCTGCCTTTTTCATGCTGATGTGAGACATTTGTGAAGTCCAGGGTTGTACTGGAAGTGATTAATGCTGCAGTAAAGTCTGATAAACTGAGATTCCGACAAAAAAGTGTGAAAAATGTAACCTCTAAAGTTCTGAAAGCTCACATGTGACAAAACCCATAAATCAGCCCAGAAGCAGTCATTATGGTGAGTTACTAACTAGATTATGCAGCTGCATTTGTCATCATTTCCCATTACGTAGAGAATAAACCTGTCAGGCTGATTTATGGCAGAGGGCTCCACAAGATGGGAACTGGCACCTGTACTGTTCTGTGGAAAACGATGAGAAATGCTGTGTCTGCTCAAGTGCTGAATGGAAAAGGAAGGAGGGGAGATAACTGTTCTTTGAAGGCACTGATTCAGGGACAAAGACTTCAGAGAGGAGTCATGCTTACACCCATGGGATGGCAGGAAGAGTATCCATCAACCTGTCCCAACAGCAGCAGCAGCATCAGAATGCGTTCTCCACAGGTGGAGGGAAGAGAGGAGAGAGGAGGTCTTTTGAGGGGACCAAAGTCAGTCATGGAGAAATCCTAGAAGCCTGGAATGGTTCGGGTCACAAGGAATCTGAAAAACCATCTTGTTCTAACCCCTGATGTGGGCAGTGACAAACTGAACAGCTGAATGCCTGGCTACTCAGGGCATACTCAAGGTTTTGGATTCCATGCCTGTGCATCTACCGTGGAGCAGCTGGGTCTGCTGGGAGCAGATGGCATCCACCTGAGCTCAGAGCAGGCCAAAAGATGGGCAGATGTGGCACTGAGCAGGGCGAGGGACATCCCTGCACAGCAGCGCTCTGACAAGAGCAGCAGTGGCCTCCTCTCAGTGCCCTTCCCCGAGCAGCAGCCGCTGAACACCATGGTGGCTACACAGATGCTTTTGGCTCTGCAATCCCTTTGTGCTCAAAGGCCACGCTGGGCATTTCAGCTGGGCTGGAAGGTCTGGCTGGGCAGGGAACAGGCAAGAGGCACTGCTGGTGTGAGCTCCATGTGCTCACTGGGGACACAAGGAAGATTCTGTTCATCCAAAGAAAAACACAAGCAGCCAGTCCCTGCTAACACAGCAGTGCGACTCTGTCCAGAGCAGCTCAAATTCTCTGCCAGAACCATTCCCCTGCACCTTCTTGATCTGAAGGGGACTAGAAGTGGTTTCACTGCAGTTCTTTATTTCTGCTGTCTGATAATGGGAAGGTTTCACAGAAGTCTTGGATGGACTGGATCAGGGAAGAGTCAAGCAAGAAAAACTGAGCAACCATCACCCAACCCCACTGACAGAAGAACAAGTCCCATTAGGAAAAGCACCTCAGGTGTTTTCATAGTTGAAAATATGTATCCTACTCAACATTATTGATTATAATCTTTTCCCTTTGGAAACTTATCAGTGGGGACTTCTGCCTGCTTTGTGAAGGGAGCCCCTGGGGCCCATCCCCTCCCAGAGGGGCTGCACTTGCTGCCTGCCGGGGCTTTCATTGCTGGGCCCACTGGGAGCCCCTGAGCTGGGCTGGGGACCAAGGGCAGGGCTGGCCCGGCTGTGATGCCTCTGGCCCCTGTGACACCAGGGGCAGCGTGTCACAATGGGGGCAGCTGGAAAAGGCCCCCGCAGGTAACGCTGGCCCAGCACAGCCTGGGCAAGCGGTGAGTGCGCACGTGGCGGGGCTGGGCCGGGCCAGGGCCGGGCCACAAGCGCCGCACCCGGGCCTGCATTGTCCCCCTGCACCCAGGGCCAGCCCCTGGGGCCGGCGCCTTGGCCGGGGCACGGGGCTGCTGCTGCTGGCCCACTGGCTCAGGCCCTGCTGCCTGCCAGCTGCCCGGGGCCCTCTGCTTCTGCCCTCACATCCCTGCGCCTCCGGGCCTCACTTCAGCCCCCACAAGCTCCCTTGGCAGCCCCAGTGAAAGCCTTGTCTCTCTCCTCCTGCAGACCATGGCGCACAGAGCAGTCCTGGCTGGGCTTGTGCTGCTCCTCTTCCTGTTCCCACTTTCCGTGGTGGACAGATTTCACGGGGATGGGCAGCCCCGTGCAGAGGAGATGAAAGCGGCCCCCCCAGAGCCAGCTGAGCCTGGCTGGGGACCCTGGCTCCTGGCTGCCTTGCGCTACCTGCACCAGCTCTGGCAAATTGCTCAGCCGCTGCTCCTGCTTTTGGGCTGGTGGCTCAGGCGCAGAAGGGCAGCCACGAGGCAGAGAGCAGCGGCCCAGAGAGCTGAGGAAAAGGCCAGAAGGAGGAAGGTGGAAAGCGAGCGGAGAAGGCAGCTCCTTAGGAAGAGATTCAAAGACATGGAGCAAATGCGCCGGGCCACGAAAGAAATAGAAAAGCAAATGGCCAGGCTGATTGGAATGAATAGGGATACAAACAGGATGCTGAAGGTAGGCAGGGCAGGCTCTTGGAGGAGCACAGGCAGTGGCTGTGTGAAGAAAAGCTTCCTGCTGGAGATGCTCTCTGGGCCGGCCAAGGCGAGCCGCACATCTTTGTGAGCAGCCGGTGCACAGAGCTGCGCTTGCTGCCCAGCACAGCCCTGCGCCGGGGCACAGGCTCCGGGCTCCTGACACACCCTGCCCCTCTGCCCTCTCTCTCCTCACGGGATCTGTAGTAACTGCATCGATTTTAACCCTTTTCCATGCAGAGGCTTTGCATCTGCTCGGAGGAAAGCACCATTTGAAGGCATCAGGCGCAATGATTGGAGAATGATTCAAATTCTTAAATAGTTTTGAAATATTTAAAATGTTTTCTTTAAAAATAATTGTCTTTAGAAACATTTTCCAAACTTTTTATTACTATAATGTAGATTACTAGTCTTGTAAGAGATCGTAAATATTTTAATAATAAGTAGGAATTAAATAATGGCGCTTTTTTTATATTACATAGAACTTATATTTATCAAAATTACCAAGAATTATTGCAGTTAAGCAAAACTGAAGTATACTTTATTTTTATCTAAACCAGCAAATGTTGCTTAATCTTCATGATCCAATAATTATTTTGTGTCTTGTTTAATATTCATATATACAGTATATAGACTGTTGCTACGAATGCCTATAATCACAATTGGTTAATTTAAATTACACTCTCTGCCCTCCTGTCTCGGGAGGGTGACTTCCCTCAGGCAGCTGCAGTCCCTGTCAAGATGCAATAAAGGCAATGCCTGAACAAACGCTGTGTCTGTGAGTGTCCATGCTGGACTCAGGTGTCAGCTGTGGGGAATTCCTGACACAGGGGCACCACAGCAGCCCTTGGCCATGCAGAGGCTCCTTTCCTCCCCTGCAGCAGCTGCTCCTTTGGTGCTGTGATCCAGCCTCTGCTCTGCGCGATGCCAAATGCAAGAAAACCAGGAGTGCCACCACTCAGACTGTCACTCGGGTCCCTGCAGAACTCAGGAGCCACCATGGCTGTGTAGGTGTGGAACCTGCAGTGGGCCATGACAGCAGGGACAGCAGGGACAGCAGGGACAGGGGGACACAGCACAGCAATCACAGCCCGGCTGCCCTGGGACAGGCCCGGCAGGCGGACAGGACACGGGGCAGGCAGGAGTCCCCATCCTCTCTGTGCCCTCCTGAGCACAGGCACATAAGGGACAGGGGCAATGGGGACACAGCCGGCCCCTCTCCTCTGGGAATATCCCACCTGCCCAGGGGCCCTGACAGAACGCAGGGGCTGAGGCTCTGCAAGGGGAACCCAAGGGTGAGCAGGAGGACCTCCAAGTCACATCTGCCCACATTCTGCATGCAAACTGCTGTGTGGAGGAGAAAACCAGAGGGGCCTTGCCACAGCAGATCCCATCTGAGGGATGTTGTTCTCTATTCCTGCACATGGGTGCCCCATGCAACATGGAGCACATGAATGCACTTTGACACCAGATTCTCAGCCCTGCTCGAGCGCTCTGGCACAGCAGGAGCGGCCATTCCCTAATAACACATGGGTTTGCAACTCTTGTGCAAAGCAACACAAATTGTCTCTCTCCTCCTGCAGACCATGGTGTCCAAATCAGTCCCTGCCCTGCTGGTGCTGCTCCTCTTCCACTTCCCACGGCCCGTGGTGATCAGTTGGGATGAGGATGCAGAGCTGGGCAAAGAGGGCCTGGAGCAGGCTACCCCAGAGGCACCCGAGCCTGCCTGGGGACCCCTGCTCTGGGCAGCCGTGCAGCAGGGGCCCTACTGGGCTGCTGCTGAGCTGCTCTTCCTGCCTTTCTTCCTCTGCCTCAGGCCCAGAAGGGCGGCCATGAAGCAGAGAGCAGCGGCCCGGAGAGCTGAAGAAGAGGCCAGAAGGCGCAGGATGGAAATGGAGCAGAGAAGGCTTCGCTTAAAGAGGGCATGCAAAGACTTGAAGGAGATGTGGAGGACCATGAAGATGATCAAGAAGAAAATGGCCAGGCTGATTTGAATGAACAGCAAGGTGAGCGGGATGCTCTCTGGGCCGGCCAAGGCGAGCCGCACATCTTTGTCAGCAGCCAGCGCACAGAGCTGCGCTTGCTGCCCAGCACAGCCCTGCGCCAGGGCACAGGCTCAGGGCTCCTGACACACCCTGCCCCTCTGCCCTCTCTCTTACTTTATCCGTGTTAACTGTATCTATTTGAACCCTTTTCCATACAGAAGCTTTGCATTTGCTCGAGGATGGAGGCATTTGAATCAGGATTGGGCCGGATGGATGGATGGATGGATGGGGCAGGCACAGGGCCTGCAAGGCCTCCATGGCGTTCAGCAGCCTAAGGCAGGAAATGCCGAGTCATGATGGCTGGGCCTAAGATGCCCCTCTTCCGCCTTTGGGCCCCTGCTTATCTCTCTCTACGACTATAGGTCACTTTCGCCTCAACCCTTATTATTGAACAATTTCTGAAACCCCTGAATGCTATAAAAACCTTTACTTTCACCCAGATTGGCAGAAGAGGCTGTCCCTGAAAACCTTTGCAGAAGAGCCCAATAAAGACATCTCTGTGGAACCTCACACAGCCTTCTCCTCTCTCTCCCTGCATCTGCCCAAGGCACTTAGCAAGCCAAAGAGCTGAAATCCCAAATGATTTGCTGATAATCACAAAGAGCTGATATCCCCCATGAGCTGAGCTTGCTAAGGTAGTCTGCAGCTGGAAGCTGCCTGGGAGTCCAGGCAGGCTGTGCTGGACAGGACTGTGCTATCCGGAGCAGCCACAGCCGGACGGGGATACCCCGAAACGTGGCCGAGGCACGCATTAGATGGATATTGATTTAACTTCATACTTAGTTTAGAAATAATTTAGATAGCTTATTTTTTTATCTATAAAGAATTTCATTGTATAGTATAAAAATTGTACATTTTGGTAGGAATTATATAAGAGACAACTACTAATTCTCTTAGAATGATTCTACATTCTACTTACTACATAGTAATTATCATTAATTGTAACAATTACTGCGAATTATGGCAATGAACCAGAATTGATATGTGTTGAATCTTTGTCACACTAAGTAACTTTTCACACTCTACAATGTCCAAACACCATTGTCATTCTATTAGTTCATATATCTTTTAGAACGCTCTAGAAAAAAATTCTTAAGGTAAGGATGACTATTACTGTGATTTGTTCCTGAGGATGTTTAAAGTATATGATAGATTTTCAAAAGGACACTGCCCGCCCTCATTTCTTGTGGCATTCTGTTCCCTCTGGAGCTGCAGTCAGTGCAGAGTTCCAACAAAGGCAGGGCTTGAACAAACACTGTGTCTGTGAGTGTCCACAGTGGCCTCCAAGGCCATCCAGTTCTACCCCTGTGCCATGGGCTGGGACACCTCTGGCTGGGCCAGGCTGCTCCAAGGCCCATCCAGCCTGGACTGGAACACTTGCAGGGACGGGGCAGCCGCAGCTGCTCTGAGCGCCCTGTGCCAGGGCCTCACAGCCCACACAGCCAAGGCTTCCTTCCCCAGAGCCCAGCTCGGCCTGCCCTGTGGCAGGGGGAAGAAGCCATTGGCCCTGGCGCTGGCCCTGCAGGCCCTGGCCCACAGCCCCTCTGCAGGGCTCTGCTGGGCCTGGTGCAGGCACGGAAAGGCCGCAGGAAGGCGCCCCTGGAGAAGGCCTTGGAGAGCGCTGGGGCCAGCAGTGCCCCCGTGAGGGCAGCGAGCAGGGCCCGGCCTGTCCGTCCGTGTGCGAGGGCACAGGGCGGGCGCTGGGGCCCTGCCAGCTGGAGCGCATGAATGCGCTCGGACCTGAGATTCCTGCCCCTTGCTCAGCTGTTCCGCTACAGCACGAGTGGCCAATTTGTGCCACTCTCGTACAAAACAGCTGAAATTCTCTGCCAGAACCAGCCGTGTGCTGCTTCTTGATCTAGAGGAGCCTGGAGGTGGCCTGGCTACTGTTCCATCTCAGTGATGTCCGACAATGGGAAGGTTTCACAGAGCTCTTGGATGGGCTGCATCTGGGAAGACTCAGGCAGGAAAACTGAGCCACCCTCACCTACTCCACAGAGAAAGAGAGAAAAACCAGCGCCATCACAGAAGCAACTCTGGTGCTCTCATAGTTGATATTATGTATCCTATTCGAGATTATCAGTTATATTCTTTTCTCTTCCACAACATGTCTGGCAACTTCTGCCTGCTTTGTGGAGGGAGCCCCTGGGGCCCATCCCCTCCCAGAGGGGCTGCACTTGCTGCCTGCCGGGGCTTTCATTGCTGGGCCCACTGGGAGCCCCTGAGCTGGGCTGGGGACCAAGGGCAGGGCTGGCCCGGCTGTGATGCCTCTGGCCCCTGTGACACCAGGGGCAGCGTGTCACAATGGGGGCAGCTGGAAAAGGCCCCCGCAGGTAACGCTGGCCCAGCACAGCCTGGGCAAGCGGTGAGTGCGCACGTGGCGGGGCTGGGCCGGGCCAGGGCCGGGCCACAAGCGCCGCACCCGGGCCTGCATTGTCCCCCTGCACCCAGGGCCAGCCCCTGGGGCCGGCGCCTTGGCCGGGGCACGGGGCTGCTGCTGCTGGCCCACTGGCACAGGCCCTGCTGCCTGCCAGCTGCCCGGGGCCCTCTGCTTCTGCCCTCACAGCCCTGCGCCTCCGGGCCTCACTTCAGCCCCCACAAGCTCCCTTGGGAGCCCCTGTGAAAGCCTTGTCTCTCTCCTCCTGCAGACCATGGCGCACAGAGCAGTCCTGGCTGGGCTTGTGCTGCTCCTCTTCCTGTTCCCACTTTCCGTGGTGGACAGATTTCACGGGGATGGGCAGCCCCGTGCAGAGGAGATGAAAGCGGCCCCCCCAGAGCCAGCTGAGCCTGGCTGGGGACCCTGGCTCCTGGCTGCCTTGCGCTACCTGCACCAGCTCTGGCAAATTGCTCAGCCGCTGCTCCTGCTTTTGGGCTGGTGGCTCAGGCGCAGAAGGGCAGCCACGAGGCAGAGAGCAGCGGCCCAGAGAGCTGAGGAAAAGGCCAGAAGGAGGAAGGTGGAAAGCAAGCGGAGAAGGCGGCTCCTTAGGAAGAGATTCAAAGACATGGAGCAAATGCGCCGGGCCACGAAAGAAATAGAAAAGCAAATGGCCAGGCTGATTGGAATGAATAGGGATACAAACAGGATGCTGAAGGTAGGCAGGGCAGGCTTTTGGAGGAGCACAGGCAGTGGCTGTGTGAAGAAAAGCTTCCTGCTGGAGATGCTCTCTGGGCCGGCCAAGGCGAGCCGCACATCTTTGTGAGCAGCCGGCGCACAGAGCTGCGCTTGCTGCCCAGCACAGCCCTGCGCCGGGGCACAGGCTCCGGGCTCCTGACACACCCTGCCCCTCTGCCCTCTCTCTCCTCACGGGATCTGTAGTAACTGCATCGATTTTAACCCTTTCCCATATAGAGGCTTTGCATCTGCTCGGAGGAAAGCACCATTTGAAGGCATCGGGCGCAATGATTGGAGATTGATTCAAATTCTTAAATAGTTTTGAAATATTTAAAATGTTTTCTTTAAAAATAGTTGTCTTTAGAAACATTTTCAAAACTTTTTATTACTATAATGTAGATTACTAGTCTTGTAAGATAACATAAATATTTTAATATTAAGTAGTAATAAATAATGGAACTTTTCCTTATATTACATAGAACTTATAATTCATCAAAATTACCAAGAATTATTACAGTTAACAAAAACTGAAGTATACTTTATTTCTGTTTAAACCAGCAAATGTTGCTTGATCATCATGATCCAATAATTATTTTGTGTCTTGTTTAATATTCATATATACAGTACATAGACTGTTGCTACGAATGCCTATAATCACAATTGGTTAATTAAAATTACACTCTCTGCCCTCCTGTCTCGGGAGGGTGACTTCCCTCAGGCAGCTGCAGTCCCTGTCAAGATGCAATAAAGGCAATGCCTGAACAAACGCTGTGTCTGTGAGTGTCCATGCTGGACTCAGGTGTCAGCTGTGGGGAATTCCTGACACAGGGGCACCACAGCAGCCCTTGGCCATGCAGAGGCTCCTTTCCTCCCCTGCAGCAGCTGCTCCTTTGGTGCTGTGATCCAGCCTCTGCTCTGCGCGATGCCAAATGCAAGAAAACCAGGAGTGCCACCACTCAGACTGTCACTCGGGTCCCTGCAGAGCTCAGGAGCCACCACGGCTGTGTAGGTGTGGAACCTGCAGTGGGCCATGACAGCAGGGACAGCAGGGACAGCAGGGACAGCAGGGACAGGGGGACACAGCACAGCAATCACAGCCCGGCTGCCCTGGGACAGGCCCGGCAGGCAGACAGGACACGGGGCAGGCAGGAGTCCCCATCCTCTCTGTGCCCTCCTGAGCACAGGCACATAAGGGACAGGGGCAATGGGGACACAGCCGGCCCCTCTCCTCTGGGAATATCCCACCTGCCCAGGGGCCCTGACAGAACGCAGGGGCTGAGGCTCTGCAAGGGGAACCCAAGGGTGAGCAGGAGGACCTCCAAGTTACATCTGCCCACATTCTGCATGCAAACTGCTGTGTGGAGGAGAAAACCAGAGGGGCCTTGCCACAGCAGATCCCATCTGAGGGAAGGTGTTCTCTATTCCTGCACACGGGTGCCCCATGCAACATGGAGCACATGAATGCACTTTGACACCAGATTCTCAGCCCTGCTCGAGCGCTCTGGCACAGCAGGAGCGGCCATTCCCTAATAACACACGGGTTTGCAACTCTTGTGCAAAGCAACACAAATTGTCTCTCTCCTCCTGCAGACCATGGTGTCCAAATCAGTCCCTGCCCTGCTGGTGCTGCTCCTCTTCCACTTCCCACGGCCCGTGGTGATCAGTTGGGATGAGGATGCAGAGCTGGGCAAAGAGGGCCTGGAGCAGGCTACCCCAGAGGCACCCGAGCCTGCCTGGGGACCCCTGCTCTGGGCAGCCGTGCAGCAGGGGCCCTCCTGGGCTGCTGCTGAGCTGCTCTTCCTGCCTTTCTTCCTCTGCCTCAGGCGCAGAAGGGCGGCCATGAAGCAGAGAGCAGTGGCCCGGAGAGCTGAAGAAGAGGCCAGAAGGCGCAGGATGGAAATGGAGCAGAGAAGGCTTCGGGTGTCTGGGGAACATTCCCGGGTTTCTTGGGAACACTCCCGGGTGTCTGGGGAACACCCCCGGGTGTCTGGGGCTCTCCTGGCCCCGTTCCCAGCCCAGGTTCCCGGGGTTCAGGAGCTGCCCTGGTGCCCGGGCCCCGCGACATCGCCTGGGTGCACTTGGAGCCCGAGGTGCAGGCGGGCACCGCCCGCGAGGCCCTGCAGGGCTTCAGCATCACCCAGAGCAGCGCCAGGAAGATCTCCTGCGCCAAAAAGGGACCCAGTTTCCCACCTAAATCCCCTCTCTCCATCCCAAATCCTTCTTTGTGCATTCCAAATCCTTCTTCTTTCACCCCAAATCCCCTTTCCCAGCCCCCAGGGATTTTGGGGCTCCAGAGGGGTTATTGGGGTTTTTCCCAGCATTGTACCCAGGGTCTCTCTGCCGACATTGCACCTGGAGCTGCCCCAAATAAACCCCAAATGACCCCAAATTTTGGGACTGGGGGTTGGGGGGGGGGGGTGATACTAAAATTCGGGGTTTTAAGGTGTTTGACCCCAATCTTTGGGAACTGGGGGGTTTGATCCTGAACTTTGGGCGTTGGGTGGGGTTGATCCTAAAATTTGGGGTTTAGGGGATTTTGACACCTCAGGGTTTGGGGATTTTTGACCCCAAACTTTGGGAATTGGGGATGTTTGACACCCCTGGGTTTGGGATTTGGGGGTTTTTGTTCCCAGGATTTGGGGTTTGGGAGTTTTTTTCCCCAGGATTTGGGGATCAGGGGGTTTGAGCCCCAAACTTTGGGATCAGGGCGGTTGGACACCCCAGATGTTTCAAGCCCCAGGATTTGGGGTCAGGGGGTTTTGACCCCAAAGTTTGGGATTGGGGACTTTGACCCCAAACTTTGGGTAATGAGGAGGGTTGGACACCCCAGATATTTCAGACCCCAGAGTTGGGGATTGGGGCTTTAGACCCCAAACTTTGGGGGTTGGGGGTGTTTGACACCTCAGGATTTGGGATTTGGGGGTGTTTGGCCCCAGACTTTGGGAACGGGAGGTGTTGGACAGCCCAAATGTTTCAAACCCCAGTATTTGGGGTCAGGGGGATTTAACCCCAACATTTGCAAATTGCAGAGTGTTTGACACCCCAGGATCTGGGATTTGGGGGGTTTAAGGCCTAAAATTTGGGGTTCGGGCTGGGGGCCGGGGGGGAGGTTGAGATCCCAGAGTTTGGGTCTCGGGGTGTTTGGCCCCCCCCAGTGTTTGAACCCCAGGATTTGGGGTGTTTGACCCCAATGTTTGGCCTCACCTCGGGTTTGGGGTCGGGGTTGAGATCAGGGACATTCCCTGGAGCCAGCGGCGGGATCGGGATCGGGAACGGGATCGGGAAGCGGAACAGGAACGGGGAGGGTCCCTGAGCCAAAGCCGGACCCCAACCCCAGGGAGAGGCCCCGCCGCAGTCCCGGAATGGCCCCATCCCCACAATCCCGGAGCCCTCCCCAGGCCCAGCCCCTCCCCGGCCGCTGAACGGAGCCTCCCTCAATCCCAGCCCGCCCCGATCCGGGCCGGAGCCATCCCCAGAGCCTCCCCCATTCCCGGCCCGGACCCTTCCATCCCTTTTTGGGGCGGCTCCTGCCGCTCCCCGCCCATTTCTGGGGGTTCCAAAGGGCCCCGCGGACCCTCCCCATTTTGGGGGTGTTGGGGGGGCCCCAGGGCCGCCCCGAGGGCCGAGGGGGGATCGAAAGCCCCAGACCCGAGGGGCTCCTGGGGGTGCCCAGTTCCTCCCGTCCCCAGCCCGAAACAGATCCTGGCCAATCAGAGCGCGGGGCTCTGATGACGATCCCGTTGCCGGGCAGAAACTCGGCGCACTGGCCCCGCCCGGCGATTTCCAGCGAATCAGCGCCCGGCTCGGCTGTGACTCATCGGGTGCCGGGCAGAACCCAGCGCCTCTCCCAGCGCTGGCCAATCAGAGACTGCGCGGGGCCATTCCCAGCCAATCAGAGCGTTTGTCGCTGATGGCTCTCAGTGCCCAGGAGCGGAATTTGGGGCGGGGGCGGTGACCCCGGCGATGGGGATGGGGCGTGCGGGGGCAGCTGGGGCCGCACTGGTGGCACTGGGGGCGCTGGGAGCCCCCCCGGCCGCGGGGGGAGCGGGGAGCGCGGGGAGAAGGGGGGCGGGGGGGCCCCAAATTCAACCCAAGGGGGGTCGGGACCCCCAAAGGGAGCAGGAGGGGCCTGGAACCCCCAAAACCAAGCACGGGGGAGGGGATTGGGGACTGGGGGAACGATGGGGAAGGGGCGGGAGAGCGGGGGGAAAGAGGGGGATGGGACCCTCAAATTGAGGTGGGAGGGAGCTGTGGACTGGGGGAAACCCCCATCAAATCCCATTAAAATCCCATTAAAATCACATTAAATTCCACTCAATTCCCATTAAACACCATTAAAATCCCATTAAAATCCTATTATATTCCATTAAAATCCCATGACATCTCATTAAAATCCCATAAAATTCTATTACAATCCCATCAAATCCCATTAAAAGTCCATAAAATCCCACTAAAATCCCATTAAATCCTATTAAAATTCCTTTTAAATCCCATTAAATTCTATTAAAATCCTACTAAATTCCTATTAAAATCCATTAAAATCCCTTCCAATCCCATAAAATGATCCCAAACCCACACAGAACTGGCCCTGAATTACCCCCCACACACACAGCCCTAAAAACCAAAAAATGTGAAAAATTACCTCAAATGATCCCAAATTTACCCCGAATAACCCCAAAAAACCCCAAATAACCTCAAAGGCACACAAAGAACCCAAATCCCCCAAATGAACCCAAATCCCATAAATGACCCCAAATTCTCCAGATGACCCCAATCCCATAAATTACCACAAATCCCATAAATGACCCCAAATCCCATAAATGGGATTGGGAGAGGGGAGGAGAGGGCAGGGAAAGGGGGAGTGGGACAAACTGGGCGAGGAAATCAAACTCTGCAGTCAGACAGAGCAGGGATTTGTGTATCCAGCGCTGGGAGCGAGGGGGATCTCTCTGGCAAAAACCCACTCGGTCTCCTTTGGCCTTCAGCTCCATTTTAAAAGTCACAATTACAACACTTCATTAGCATAGTCACATTTGCATAAAGCCGTGTCCCGGTTTTACAGCCGTGTGTGGCTTCAGCGCCTGCGTCCGTTCCTCCTGTGGCGGCCCTCAGTCTTCTGGTGCTCTTTTGATGAAGGCTTCTGTCGTCCTCCTCACGTTGGAACTTTTTACCTGGACCATCAGCCCATGCCTGGTGCTCCTTGTTCTTCAGTCTAACCTGGTCCGAGCTGATTTTGCCCTTTGCAAGCTCTGTTCAAACTTGCTCTCTCGCTCTCGGTGCGTTTGTTGTGTCACTGGCTCTGCTCTCTCTCTTGCTCTGCTGCCTCGCTGGCTTTGCCTGCATGTGAAAAATGCATGTATTTTATGATTGGCTTTTCGCAAATATTAAAATGAATATTATATGTCTGCTGTTAGAAAGTAATGCTGTATTAATTCTCTTAAGTACTGTGTTAAATATAGTTTTAGGTTATAAAAATTGTTAAAATAGAAACGATGCTATGTAGGATTCTTGTTTTAATTAAAGGACTTGCAGTGAGATAGCAGCCACAGGACACCTAAATCTTTCTGAGAAAAAGAATTTATTGCCCTCTTATCAGAAGAAATGAATTTCTTCCCGCCTTGAAGGCGCTGTTAGGATTCAGAGGAAGAAGGTGGCACTGTCCAGACAGAATCCTGTGTTTGAATGGAATTTATGCATCATGGATGAAGTGTATGAATATGCAACAGGCTGTTGTTTTTAAGGGTTAATCCTTTGTTAACGGGTGTCCCTTTTCGGGCTCGTGGTGCCCAGAAAAAGGTACCCGGACCTCCATAACCCTTTTTCTCTATTGTCTCATATTGTCCTAATTCAAATTGTCCAAATTATTATTACTCTAATTGTATTGCTATTTTTATTACCATTTTATTACTATGGAACTTTTACAATTTTAAAAACAAGTGATTGGCGTGTTTCACACTGCACATCTCGCTCCAGGGCTGCTTGTGCTGAACCTTTCCTTGCACAGCCCTGAGGATTCCCCCAGCCCGGGCTCCCAGCAGCTCCAGGCCCGGCCAGGAGGAGCAGCAGGGCCAGGGCTGGCCGGGCGTCCCCCCAGATGTGGCCCCCGCTGGTGGCACAGCCGGACCCTTGGGAGGCTGCCTCAGGCTTTATTGTCCACCAGCATCCCAGGAGGGAGCAGAAAATCCTCCTGCAGATGCTGATTCCGGAGGCTCCCAGCGCTTCCTTGTCCCCAGGAGCTTCTGCCAAGCCCCAGTGAAACCTCGGTGCCACATTGTTCCACAGCCTCACAACGCTCTCCTGGCTCCCGTGAGGTCCCTCTGGGTCCCGCTGCAGCCTTAGCTCCATCAGGCTCTCCTGGCTCCATCAGGGTCTCCTGGCTTCCATCAGGGTCTCCTGGCTTCCATCAGGCTCTCCTGGCTCCATCAGGCTCTCCTGGCTTCCATCAGGCTCTCCTGGTCTCCATCAGGGTCTCCTGGCTCCATCAGGCTCTCCTGGCTTCCATGATGCTCCACTCTGTCCCAGGGGCATCCGCGGCTCAGCTTTGGAGCCCTGCAAGATCCAAAGGTTCCCCCCAACAAACACCAGCCCAGGGACCCCCAGGATATTTGGGCTGAGCTCCCGCTGCCCAGGCACCTGCATGGAACCCAAGTGACCGCTGGGACTCCATGGAATGTCCTGGGACAAACTGTCCCTGGTCAGACAGGGGTGCCATGGAACACAGGTGCCACTGGGACACGGACACTGCCCATGGAACCGAGTGTCCATGGGGACAGAGCCGGGCCTGATGGAACACTGGAGAACATTGTCACCCCATGGAATCCATGGAACCAGGTGTCCATGGTGACACTGCAGAACATTGTCACCCCATGGAATCCATGGAACCAGGTGTCCATGGTGACACTGGAGAACATTGTCACCCCATGGAATCCCATGGAACCAGGTGTCCATGGTGACACTGGAGAACATTGTCACCCAAAGGAATCCCATAGAACCAGGTGTCCATGGTGACAGAGCCGGGCCCAATGGAACCTACTGGAACACAGGAGAACATTGTTACCTGTTGGAACCCGGGCTGCTGAGAATTTCGGACTTTCTGAGCTGACAGACACTGACCCCCAAGAGAACACTGCATTTGGCTTGAGGCTGTGGAGAAGGCTTCCAAAACGGAATGATGGAGCTGGGATTATGGGTGTGGAGTTTGAATAGAAGGGTGTAATATCACATGGTGGACAACTTGGAGTTTAAGGTTTTAGAATATAGTAATATATATAAAGCAAGATGGAGGTTTTAGGGTGGAGGCTGATCCTTCTTCTTCTTCTTCTTTTTCTTCTTCTTCTTCTTCTTCTTCTTCTTCTTCTTCTTCTTCTTCTTCTTCTTCTTCTTCTTCTTCTTCTTCTTCTTCTCCTTCTTCTTCTTCTCCTTCTCCTCCTCCTCCTCCTCCTCTTCCTCCTCCTCCTCCTCGTCCCTTATGTTGGGCATGGGTGATTGGTTATTGGGTTAAAAGTAAAAATAATTTAGCTGCCATTTCTTAATTGGACAGTTTATCCTCAAAAGACCTTGCAGAGAGAGAGACAGGGCTCCATTTTTACCTTGTTAGCGAAGTGCCACAGAACTCACAGCTTGTGAGACTGTTCTAGAGACAAGAGCTAATGAACACCTGAGTCCAAACAAGAAATGCTGTCTTGGGATTTCATCCCGACCTTGGCAGAAAAGAAGCAAAAGAATTGACTGTTACCCCATGGAATCTCATGGAACCAGGTGCCCACTGTTTCACGGTGCAGCCTCAGAGAGCGATGAGACCCTTGTGGCACCATGGAATATCCTGAAACCACAGCTCCCTTGTGACAAACCTGGGCTTTATGAAACCAAGGACACCGCTGGGATGCAATGGAATCTCAAGGAGCCAAGGGTCAGCTGTCAACACATCAGTTTCTCAGGAAACCAAGGTAAACACTGTGACACAGAGAGGGGCCTCATGGGACCCAGGAGACCATGGTGACACCGTGGTGGGATCTCATGGAACCAAGTGTGAATTGTTACAGGAGCCAGGAGACCATGGTGACACCGTGGTGGGATCTCATGGAACCAAGTGTGAATTGTTACAGGACCCAGGAGACCATGGTGACACCGTGGTGGGATCTCATGGAACCAAGTGTGAATTGTTACAGCACCCAGGAGTCCATGGTGACACCATGGTGGGATCTCAGGGAACCAAGAGCCCAGAGTTTCACAGCTCAGCCTCAAGGAGCGCTGGAGACCATGGTGTCCCAATGGGAACACATGGAACAAAGGCTCCTTAGTGACACAGCAGGGCCTCATGGAATGCAAGAGATCATCCTGATGGAATGGGAACTCATGGATTCAAGGGTCCACTCTTTTGCTGCGTGGCCTCATGGAATGCTGGAGATCATTGTGGCACCATGGAAACGAATGGCACAAAGGCTCCACTGTGACCCAGCAGGGCCTCATGGAACCAAGGACACTGCTGTGATACAATGGAATCTCATGGAACCAAGGTCCAGTTGTGACAAAGCTGGGCCTCATGGAACCAAGGACACAGCCGTGATGCAATGGAATCTCTAGGATCCAAGGATCAATTGTCAACACATCAGGTTCCCATGAAACCAAGCAGAACATTGTGACACAGTGGAATCTCATGGGAGCAAGGCTCTGCTTTGATCAAGTGGGGCCTCATGGGACACAGGTGCCACTGGGACATTGTCAGGCCTGGTAGGAACAAGACACCACTGTGGCAGACCAAGGCCTCATGGGACCTAGGAGAGCCCTGTGACACAATGGAACCTGATGGAACCAAGGGCCCATTGTGACACGGCAGGGTCTCCTGGAACCCCTGTGCCACTGGGACATTGCCAGGGCTGGTGCAAGCAAGGTTCCACTGTGACAAAGGCAGGCCTTGTGGCACCCAGGAGACCATTGTGGGACAATGGAATCTCATGGAAGCAAGGCCCCATTGTGACAAAGCGCGGCCTCATGGAAGCCCAGTGCCACTGGGACATCTCCAGCCTTGGAGGAAGCAAGTGTCCATTGTGACACAGCACAGCCTCAAATCACAGGAGAGCAGAGGGATGGAGCCATGGAATCTTGGGGAACCAAGTGTCAATTCTAAACACAGCGAGGACTCATGGAACCCAGGAGACCATTGTGATGCTGCACTTTGTCACAATGGGGCCGTGCTTCTATGAGGATCCATGGGCCCACAATGTTCTCCTGGGTTCCAGGAGGCCCCGCTGGGTCACAATGGCCCCTTGCTCCCACGAGCCACAGCACGGTCCCCGTTGCCCCTGGGTTCTGTGAGGCCCTGCTGCGTTCACAACTGACACTTGCTTCCATGGGATTCCATTGCGTCACAGTGGCCCCCGTGTTTCCATGAGGTTCTGCTGTGTCACAGTGGACACTGGGTTCCGCAAGAGCTGGCAATGTCCCAGTGGCACCTGTGTCCTGTGGGCCCCACTTTGCCAAAGCAGAGCCTTGGCTCCATGAGATTCCAGGCTGTCCCAATGCTCTGCTGAGTTCCACGAGGCTGTGCTGTGTCACAATGGACACTGAGTTCCACCTGCCCTGGCAATATCCAAGTGGCCCCTGGCTTCCATGAGGCCCCGTTGTGTTGGCAGGTGACACTTGGTTCCCCAAGATGTCATTGTCACGCCGCTCTCCTGGGCGCCCTGAGGCCTTGCTGTCTGTGAGAAATGACCTCAACTTTTAAAATTTTAAGGGTGATTCAACCTTGAAAAAAATGACAACAAAGGACTGAAACAGGAGAAATCACAGCACTGGGAGCCCTTCCCCACCCCATGGCTATCAGCCACATGGCTCCTTCACAAATTGGCTGCTCCTCCTTTTAGACTTTTGGTGTTGCACCAGGTAATCCTAGCCCCACCCAAAGTCTGTCAGGTAACTCTTTGTGGCCATCCATTGGTGGAGAATGCTTTCTTGCACCCTGACTGGAGAGCAGGTGTTGCCATGCCTGCCTTCCAGTGACAAACCTGCCCTCCCCAAATGCCCCAACCACCAAGGCCATTACAAGGGCAGGGGAAGAGGACTATGGGGGACAGATGACAATAACATCACTACACATCTTAACACACACATAGGATCTATCTCCTCACTGTGAGACCCAACTATGACATTACTCATCTGTAACACTGTGCAATAATGGAGCCTTGTTCCTAGCAGACCTGGCAATGTCCCAGTGGCACCTGTGTCCCATGAGGCCCCACTTGATAAAAGCAGAGCCTTGGCTTAACAACTGACCCTTGTTTCCTTGAGATTCCATTTGTGAAAAATGCGTTCACTCTCCTGTGAAAATGTACAAAGTTTAATAAAGGACAATGGGAGACCAGGACCATGGAGCAAAGGTTATTACGGCCGGGTGCATCTTGGCACTCAGCCAGGAGCACCCTGTTACCTTCGGGGACCCCCTGAAATACCTTTCTCCTTACATCAGCCTGGTGCATATTCATAGAGCCTCATGCATATCCATAAACTACTTTACATATTCCAGGAATGATTTTACATGGCCCCTCCTTGGGTCTGCCTTTTCAGAGCATGTGTGTTTCTTGGCTGTGGTTTTGGCTCCTTCTCTTTATCACCTCCAGGTTTTGGGCCTTGGTGCACTCTGCCTTCAGACAGGGAGTGCTGATAGTTGGCAGATCTGTACAGGTGTCCTCATCCTGGGTGCATTGGATGTTATCCCACCCAAGCAGGCAGTTTAACACAAGCACACTCCTATTAGCTATTTCACTACTATGTCTAAGCTCAATTAACAACAGAAATAAAAACTATATCTTTAGAACAAAGTTACTTTAACACCACACAGATAAAATCCATTTTAATATTTGCAAAAAGCCAATATTATGATATTTATCTATAACAGGGTGAAGGAGCCCTGGCCCAGGCTCTGGCCCTGGGGGACACGGGGACGCTGCCAGGGGGTCCCTGTCCCCCTGTGCCACCCCCAGGGCCCCGGCCCCCCGTCCCCGTGTCAGGCTCTGGGGTCGATCTTGTGGAACATCCTCTGGGAGAGGCTGCGGGGCCGGGGGCGGGGGGACCCGGGGGGACAGGGGACCCCACTGTGCACGAGCAGGGTTGGACTGCTCTGGGGGGAGCTGTGAGGGGGCCGGGGCAGAGTGACCGCCCCAGTGACCTCACACAGCCCCTGTGATGTCACACAGCCCCATGTGATGTCACACAATCTCTGTGATGTCACACAGCCCCCGTGATGTCACACAGCCTCTGTGATGTCACACAGCCCCCGTGATGTCACACTGTCCCTGTGATGTCACACTGCCCCTGTGATGTCACACTGTCCCTGTGATGTCACACAATCACTCTGTTAGGTCACACAACCTCCATATGATGTCATTCAGCTGCTATGTGATGTCACACAGCACATTTGTGGTGTCACAGTCACCCTGTGATGTCACAACCTTCTCTGTGGCATCACACAGCTGCTCTGTGACTCTCGGTCACAACCCACATTGTGATGCCACAGAGCCGCCTTCTCTGATGTCACAGCTTGCTCTGTGATGTCACAACCCCCTCAGTGCTGTCACACAGCCCACTCTGTGCTGTCACACAGCCCCTTGCTGCCATCCCAGCTGCTCTGTGGCTCTGGGACACAGCCCCAGAGGTGCTGCTGTGACACAGCCCCCGCGGGGACATCCCACAGCCCCGGCCAGTGCTGAGCCCCTGGGAGCTCTGTCTGTGCCCTGCTCGTGTCCCTGAGGGGCCCTGGCAGTGCCCCAGCCCTGCTGGGCTGTGCACAGGAGCTGCTCCTGGCCAGAGCTGTCTCTCTGCAGCTCTGCTGCCCTTGCCAGGAGCTGTCTCTGGGCCAGGAGCCCGGCCCAGCTCAGCAGCACAGACACAGCACAAGGACTTTAATCACCCTCTGGGCCTTTGCTGCTCTTTGCATCACACCCAGTCCCTCAGAGTGGGCTCAAAGACTTCTCAAGAGCTCACATTGAGATTGAAATACTGAAGTTTCTTGTACTTTAAAGAGATCCCTGTGAGGGACAGCACTGAGAAAGTGTCCCCAGGTTCCAGGGAGAGCAGAACACTGGAGGCACTGATGGCAGCTGGGGACAAACAAGGCAAAGGTGTCTCTGGTGCTGAGCAAACCTGGATTTGTTTCAGGAATGTAAAGGGCCAAGGCCTGAGCCCCAGGGCCTGGCCAGGCAGATCCTGTCCCTCCCTCCTTGCTCAGGGCTCTTCCCGGGATGGGCACTAGTATGTGGGGATGGGCAATGCCAAGGGCAGGAGCGTGGGGCGGCCCCTGCCAGGCTGCTGAGCAGGGACAAGGAGGCAATGAGGCCCCAGGCCTGCAAGGGTCACTTGTCCCCTCCTGGCTCAGGCCCAGGGCCAGCAGCCATGGCCAAAGCGCTGCCCAGGTTGGCTCTGTCAGGGCTGTCTTGCAGCTGCTGCCCATCCCTGTGCCCTGTGCAGCCCAGGCTGTCCCATGGTGTCCCTGCCCTGGCCTCTGTCCCTGCAGGCTCTGGGCATCCCCCGGCTGCACCACCTGGCTGGGCCCTTCCTTTGCTGACAGCTCTGCCTCCTGCCTGCCCCTGCCTGCCCACACAGAGCCTGGGGCTGCTCCAGGCTCCTGCTGGGGACATGCTGCACCACAGCCCTGCCCTGACAGGGAAATTCCTTTCTCCTCATGCCACTCTGGGCCTCCCCAGCTGCCCTTGGCATTAATTCTTTCTCTGGCTGTTTTCCACTATGTCAAAAGGATCCACCATCCCTTAAATCGCTCTTTAAACACTCTCATGGCTCTGCTCCACTGTCCTCAGGCTCCACCCCACTGAGCACAGAGCTCCTTTGTCCCTATACAGTGCTCATGGGCCCAAGGCCTCCAAACCCCCACTCCTTGGGACATCTCTGGGCCCTCTCCAAAGTGTTTCCAAATGAAAACATTCACCTCAGAGTCTAAAGAAATCACCAGAGGACAGGGCCAGCCCGACCTGTCTGTCCTGGCTACTTTTGTCTGGGAGCAATCCTTGGATATCCATAATTTGGGAGGCCAAATTCTAATTTTGGCCATGGTCCCTGGACAAGAAGGCTGGTTCTTTTCCATAGGAATGAAGGAACAGAGCCCCTCTGTTTCAGGGACAGATGAGAGGTGACCACCAGAGGCCACGGCCAGCCAGAGCTGGCAGGTTTGGTTTTGTGAGATACCCTTGCATAGAGGAAATTATTTTAGGGAGAGTACCCGTTTTGGCAATGGGCATCTGAAAAGTCAGACAGCTCTTTTCCATAGCAAGGAAAGCAGAGAGCCCCAGTGCTCCAGGAGCTGATGAGAGGCAGCCCTTGACATCCCAAGATCAGTCAGAGCTGTCAGGTGGCCCCTGGGAGGCCAAGCCAGCCAGAGCTGTTCCATGTTCCCTGGGTTCCATGGGTCCCACAGTGTCCCAATGGTCCCTTGCTTCCATGGGGCCCTGAGGTGTCATAATGCCCCCTTGGTGACACCAGGCCCTGAAGGTTGGAATGGTCTCCATGGTTCCATCAGGCCCCACAGAGCCACAATGGTCTCTGGGTCCATGGAGCCCCTCTGTGTCACCATGGCCCCTTGGTTCCAAGGGCTCCAGTGGTGCCACAATGATCCCCTTGGTTCCCTGGGCTCCAGTGGTGCCACAATGATCCCCTTGGTTCCCTGGGCTCCAGTGGTGCCACAATGATCCCCTTGGTTCCATGGGCTCCAGTGGTGCCCCAATGATCCCCTTGGTTCCATGAGGTCCCCACAGTGTCCCAGGGATCTCCATGGGAGGGAAAGAACCCAGCCCCACTGTTGCAGGCGCAGCCACCAGAGGCCCAGGCCAGCCAGCCTTGACGGTACTGGCAGATTTTGCCTGGGAGCAACCCTTGGATATTGAGAATTTCAGAGGTGGAATCCCAATTTCAGACATGGACACTGGAGGAGAAGGATGGTTCTTTTCCATAGGAAGGAAAGCACAGAACACCGGTGGTGTCTCCGGGGCAGATGAAAGGCGGCCATCAGAGGCCAAGGCCAGCCAGACCTCTCTGTCCTGGCAGCTTTTGTCTGAAAGCAACCCTTGGATATCAGGAATTTGGGAGGTGGAACCCCAATTTCGGCCGTTTCTGCATGGATAAGAAGGACGGTTCTTTTCCATAGGAAGGAAAGCACCCAGCCCCAGTGTTTGGACAGCAGGGGAGAGGCACCCCCAGGAGGCCAAGGGCAGCCAGACCTGTCTGTCCTGGCAGCTTTCACCTGGGAGCAATCCTTGGATGTACGGAGTTTTGGAGGTGGAATCCCAGTTTTGGCCATGGTCAAGATGGGTCTTTTTGCCCATAGGAAAGTAAAGCACAAAGTCCAAGTGTTGAGGAAGAAGATGAGAGGTGGCCACCCTCAGGCCAAGCCAGCCAGCCCTGTCTCTCCTGGCACCTTTTGTCTAGGGGCTTTCCTTGGACATTGGGCATTTTGGAGGTGCAATCTCAGTTTTGGCTGTGGGTGCCTGGACAGGAAGAAGAGCTCTTTTTATAAGGAAGGAAAGCACCCAGCCCCAGTGTTTCAGAGGCAGATGAGGGCCAGCCCTCAGGAAGCCAAGGCCAGCCAGACTTGTCACTCCTGGCAGCTTTTGTCTGGGAGCTATCCTTGGATATAAGGAATTCCAGAGGCAGTTGCCCAGTTTTGGCCATGAGTGCCTGGTTGAGATGGAGGGTTTTTTCCACAAGAAATAAAAGTGATAGTGGAGCCCTGGAAAATGTTAAAAATAGTCTTTGAAAATATTGGGCTTTGTGTTTTCTCAGGTCACTGCACATGCGTAAGCAGTATGATAAAAGATATAATTGTTAGATGTGGTGATTGTTTAGTAATTAAATAGAATTATTATATAACCATAAGAAGAATCGTGAGAAACTATGTTGGAAATTTAAAGGGGGCTATGTTTAGCTGAAATCTGTGTATACAATAGAACAATATAAGTTTAATAATTACATGAAAGTTATGTAATGATAGAGTATAAAACACATTCACCTCGAATGTGTGGTCGGAATCAGATTTGGGTGGAAAATTCCCCGATTCCCAGAGCTCTTGAATAAAAAGCACCGCATATAATCGCTGATGTCATTATGTGTTTCTGAACGCTAACATTTTGGCGACCCCGGATGGGACCCTGCGGGTGCTGCTGAGCGAGTTTCGCGACTCGACCGCGCTCCAGCCGGCACCGAGGGATTCTCGGGGAGCTCGATCGGCCGCGACCGCTTCTGCCGCTCGCCACGTCCCCGGGAGAAAGGTAAGGTGCTTTTTACTTTGGTTTGGGTGCCTGCCAATGAGACGCAGCGAAAGCTACGCTTGGTTGGGCTAAAGGAATTCCTGCTGGTACAAGCCCAGGCGCCGTTCCATAAGACAATCACGAGAGCGTTGCGGGTTCGGCAATTTGTGGTATATTTGGAAGGGAGAAACTTAAAGGGATTTTGGGCGGCAACACCTCTATCCCGCAAAGTTCTCCTTTGGGGTGCTTACTAGCACATTGGAAACAGGATAATTTTGGGGAAGAATTACGTAAAGCTAAGTTGATTGATTATTGTAATACATGGTGGCCAGGATATGCCTTGGAGAATGACAACAAACAGCCAAAATACGGGACTCTGCAATATAACACTATTTCGCAGTTAATGTCGTTTTGTAAACAAGAAGGAAAATGGGATGAGGTTCCGTATGTTGATTTGTTTTTCTATTTACGGGCAAAGCCAGAATGGCAGGATGAATGTGGATTAATGATGGTTAAAACATCTGCAAGCAATAAGTGTGGGGTTTGTGAGGAACGTTGTTTAGAACACTTGGCGTTGAAAGAAAGCCTGAGTAGGGAAAATTATACAGATATTGATTTACAGGTAGCTCCAATAGGAACAAGAGAACCTAACCCTATCCCACCTGTTCCATCTGTCCCTATCCCACTGCCTGCTCCTACCCCACCTAGTCCTGAACCTGTCTCGTCTAGTACACCCTTCCCTCTTTATTCTCCTCTCCCATCGTCACCTGATCCCTCTTCCTCGGAAGAGGAGCAAAACCTAACTGTGGTAGAAAGGAGAGAGAGAGAATCAATGATGGGGTAGCCCCCAGAACCAGGAGTCGGTCTAACCTTGCCCCAGTTATGGATAGAAAAGACATAGGCAGACAAAAACGGACTGTAATTGCCCCCTTGCGACAAAGTGTAGGAGTGGAAGGGCCAGTATTTATAAAAGTGCCTTTCTCTCCTGCAGATTTAGTTATTTGGAAACAATCAGCCAGAATTCATAGAGAAAATCCTGATAAAATGGCATGAGTATTAAAAATGGTTATAAAAAACTTAAAATCTTGACTGGGATGACATACAATAATATGTATATTAATATATTATAAATATATATATAATTATATATAGTATATTAATATATCTAATATATTTATATTATATACTTTGATGGATTCTACTGAGAAAGAGATGGTACTTAAGGCAGCCAATGAAAGGGTAAGAGAGGACATCAGAAACGGACTCGTAACAGGGAATTTAGATGAGAATTTCCCAACTGAGGATCCAAATTGGGACCCTAATTTATTTTGCGATGTGGGAAGACTATGGAAATATCAAGAGTGGATCCAAATAGGAGTTCAGAATGCTGTGCCCAAAACTATAAATTGGTCTAAACTATATGAAGTTTGGCAGGAAAAGACAATGTCCAGACTTGAACAACCAGTTTCACCAGGGCAATCAGTGCCAGCAGGTTACCAAGGGGATGGTTTTGGGGGAGTATACCAGCTGACTAGACACAGAGCCAGTAGAACAAGTTAAGGAACCTCTTATAAATAAACAATTAGGACATAAAGAGGTCAAATTTCTAATAGATACAGGAGCTACTTACTCGGTATTGAATGATCTGCAAGGACAAATTGGGGACAAGGAAACAACGATAGTCGGCGCTACAGGGAAAGAGGAAAAACGGCCATTCTTGCAACCCCTAGATTTGTGTTTTGGGAACAAAGTTATAACACACAAATTCCTATACGTACCTGAGTGTCCAATTCCGATTTTAGAGAGAGATTTGCTAGAGAAACTTGATGCGGTAATAACCTTTGAAAATGGGGAGCTTATAATGAAAATATCTGAATCAAAGACGGGACAGATATTAATGATCAAAGAAAAACCTGTTCCCTCTACCCCTAGGGAGGTAGGAGATGCAGTGATTCCCTCTGTATGGGAGACAGATATACCAGGGAAATCTAAATTGGCCCAACCAGTGCATGTAGAGTTAAAAGAAGGGGCGAGGCCTCTACAAGTCAAACACTATTCCATAAAACCAGAAGCATGGCAAGGAATAAGTAAAGATTATTGAGAAATTCTTGAAATACCAAATATTAGAAGAATGTGAATCAGAATTGAATACACCAATATTTCCAGTAAAGAAGCCAAATGGTGAATATAGATTAGTGCAGGATTTGAGAGCAATAAATAAAATCACAAAGGACATTTATCCAGTGGTAGCAAATCCTTACACATTGCTAACATCCGTAAAAGAGATATATAAGTAGTTTACTGAAATTTATTTAAAAGATGCCTTTTTCTGCATCCCCCTTGACAAAGAAAGTAGGAAACTGTTTGCCTGTGAGTGGGAAAACCCAGGGAATGGGAGAAAGACCCAGCTCACCTGGACACGATATAAGAACTCGCTGACCCTATTTGGAAACCAACTGGCAAAGGAGCTGGAGATTTGGACCGAGAGTGGGCAAGTACCAAGAGACCAATACCTGTTGTTGCAGTATGTTGATGATATACTAATAGCTACAGAAGAAAAGGCAACCTGTATAAAGGTAACCATTGAGATTTTATATTCCCTGGGAATGGGAGGTTATAACGTATCCAGAGGAAAGGCACAAATTGCCCAACAGACTGTGATCTACCTGGGATGTGAAATTTCACAAGGGCAACGAAAACTAGGCACTAACCGTATCCAAGCTATTTGTGCTATTCCAGAGCCCCAGAACCTACATGAGCTGCGAGTCTTCCTCAGGATGGCAGGATGGTGTCTCCTGTGGATCATGGACTATGGACTGATTGCGAAGCCCCTGTGTGAAGCTCAGAAGATGCAGCCATTCACCTGGGGCAAACCACAGAAAGAAGCCTTCCTAAAATTAAAGGAAGCACTGACAACTGCTCCAGCATTAGGCTTACCTGATCTGTCTAAAGATTTTCAGCTGTTTGTCCATGAAAGGCTGCGCCTAGCACTAGGAGTCCTGACCCAAGGTCTGGGAAGCTGGAAAAGGCCGGTGGGCTACTTTTCCAAACAACTTGACAGCATAAGTGCCGGGTGGCCTCCATGTCTGCGGGCAGTCGCAGCCACTGTGATGCTGATACAAGAAGCCAGGAAGCTCACGATGGGAAGGCACATAGATGTCAATGTACCACACATGGTAACCACTGTCCTAGAGCAGAAGGGGGCCATTGGCTATCCCCAAGCAGGATGATGAAATTCCAGGTAGTCCTGACTGAGCAGGATGATGTCACATTAAAAACAACTAACCTTTTGAATCCAGCTTTGTTCCTGGGTACCACAACTGAAGAAGGCCCATTAGAGCATGACTGTGTGGAGGTAATAGAGTACACCTACTCAGCAAGAGAAGACCTGAAAGATGTCCCACTAGAGCAGCCAGAGTGGGAGCTGTTTACAGATGGGAGCAGCTTCGTGGAAAACGGAACCAGATACGCTGGGTATGCGGTAACAACAGTCAGTACAGCAGTGGAGGCAAAGGCATTACCACCAAATACATCTGCCCAGAAGGCAGAACTGGTTGCTTTAACCAGGGCCCTAGAATTAAGTGAAGGGAAAAAGGCAAATATCTGGACTGACTCAAAATATGCTTTTGGAATGGTGCATGTACACGGAGCACTATGGAAAGAAAGGGGACTATTGTCCTTCTCAGGGTATGCACATTAAACATCAGGATGCAGTCCTGCAATTGATAAAGGCAGTACAAAAACCTGAACAAGTGGCAATCATACACTGTAAAGCACAGCAATCAGGAAACTCCAAAATCTGTGGGGGAAATAGAAAGGCAGACTGGGCAGCCCGACAGGTTGCTCGAGAGGTGCAAACAACAATGGCATTGATACCTTTATAGCTTAATGTATCCCAATTCAATTTGCCTCCAGAACCAAAATATTCAGTAGAAGATGAGAGACTGGCACGTTTGCTAAATGCACAAAAGAATTCAGAGGGATGGTATGTGACTGCACAAGGACAGATAGTGGTACCCCCTTGATAATGAGAGAAGTTCTACAAATTAAACATAATGAATGTCACTGGGGAGCAGAGGCATTGGTAAAATTGCTAAAGCAGAGTTTAATTTCGGTATGTATGTTAACAATGGCAAAATCAGTAATGTCAAAGTGTGAGATCTGCTTGAAAAACAACCCAGTGGCTAGGCGACAGGCACACCTAGGAAGAATTCGGATAGGAATAGAGCCAGGAGACTATTGGCAGGTAGATTTTGTAGAACTGCCAAGAACTCGAGGATACAAATACCTGTTAGTGGGGGTTGACACATTCTCTGGGTGGCCAGAAGCCCTTCCCTGTCGCACCAACCAAGCAAAGGAAACAGTAAAGTGGTTACTACAGGAGATTATTCCCAGGTTCGGGGTGCCCCTAGGGTATCATCAGATAGGGGGCCCCATTTCATAGCTACAGTAGTAAGAGAGGTAAGTAGATTGCTGGGGATAACTTGGGACCTCCACACACCATGGAGACCCCAGTCAAGTGGACAGGTAGAGAGGATGAATCAGACACTAGAGAGGCAAATCAGTAAAATATGCCAAGAAGCCAAATTGCAGTGGCCCCAGGCTTTGCCAATAGCACTGTTGAGGATTCGGATAAAGCCTAGGAGTGGGATGTCAGTCAGCCCTTAGGAGATATTGCATGGGAAACCATATGAATCTCCTGAGCCTAACCCTAATGTGCACGTCACAGGAAAGCAGGAAGTGTATAATTATGTTCTGTCTCTCGGGAAAACTTTAGCTCGGCTCCGGAGCATCCTCGTGTGGAATAGACCGCTGACTCTCGAGAACCCAGTTCATAACATACATCCAGGAGACGAGGTGTACATCAAGAACTGGAATGAAGAACTGCTGAAAGAAAAGTGGAGTGGACCCCACCAGGTACTGCTGACCACCTTTACAGCAGCCAAAGTAGCCGGCGTGGACCCCTGGATTCACTACACCCGAGTGAAGAAAATCCATCCTGGATCACGGCCTGTGTAAACTGTGGAACCAACAAGGCTGCAGATAAGATGTGTTTAATCACTTTGAGAATGCTATCAGTAATTGTGCCAATGTTATGGTCATTAATGTCTTTGGGATGTGAAATACAAAAAGATCAACTAACCACTCTTCATTCTAGAATGAAGAGAGAGGTACAAGCAGAAACACAGGTGATAAAGGTTTCTAATGCAGTTTGGGCTGAGAATGTAATGATTGGATTAGTCAAAGACTTTGCCAAATGCAAAACACCTGTAGAATAACTGCCTGTCTGCCAATACCAAAGGGCAGCAGGAGATCCAGTAAATTGGGGAATCATAACATCAAAACTACCTGAAATACAAAAGAACAAAACAATTGCATGCAAACAGGTACCTGAGTCGAGGCAAGTAGTCAAGGAAACTTGGGAGAAAATAGGAACATGGATGAGACCCATGGGCCAGAAAGACTGTATTCTAAGTGATGGCACACTAGGAACCCCTATGGGAGAATCAGGAGGCATCACACAATGGCAATGCTATTTGCCACACTATAAAAAGATTACAGAAAATGTTACAGAAACCACTCTGGTATGGAAGTGTGAGGCCAAGGATCAGAAAGGTCAGACAGAGCCTTGGGACAGTGCATGGTCTGTGAGTATCCTTCAAAGATTCCAATGTATGGCAAACACCCCTTGGTGCATTAAGTGGGAAGGCCCCGAGAATGAAACAGATCCAGCAGTAACAAACACTGCCACCAGCAGCAGAACGAGGGCAGACAAAGTAAGTTGGTGGGCATGTAATAAAACTTATGACTGCACTTCTGATGATGCAGAGATAAAGCAGATGCCACCTCTGGCAATAGCCCTAAACACTGGCTGTGCTTGCAGAGGGATCAAACATAAACAAGGCAGAGTGAATTATAAAGCAGCTGTAGGATGTACCAGGAGTACAGTCCGAGGTCCAGGACAATTTGTATGGGCAGCAAGCGATGGCACCTGGACAACACATCTGCCTGTAGATGGGAAAGTAAAGGAAATTACTTTAGGCCTCCCAACCTCATGTCCAATTTGGAAAAAGTCCCCATTTAACGGAAAACATGAACTTGTGCAGATAAGAGCAAGACGAGAAGTTCTAGACAATGAAAATCCAGATGACACTTGGCAAGAACCCTCTGGTGGAGTGAAATTTGGGTGGGCCCGAGAGTCTTTGCTTGGTCCTACAGCAAACTATCAGAGTAGGGAGATGCTGTACAAACTTACAGGTCAGGTTGATAGACTGGCAAGAGTCACCCGGGAAGGATTTAAAGAATTAAGCCAGCACAAAAATGACTTTACAAAATCGATTAGCCTTAGATTTGTTACTCCTGAAAGAGCATGGAGTATGTGGATTTTTAAAGGGACGGGTTGGTCATTGCTGCGTTCACATCCCAAATGTAACTGCAGATGTAGAATATGACATCAATCAGTTGAAACAAAGAGAGCATGAAGCACAAGAAGAGCAAAAGGATTTGACTACGACCTGGCTAGGCAAAATCTTTAAAGGGTTAGGGTGGAATGTGAGTTCATGGATTAAATCTATCATTGAGAGTGTGATAATCTTACTAATTGTATTCTTAGCAATTTGGTTAGTTCACAGCATCTTGAAAGGAGAGATACAGAAGAAAACGTCATGGAACCAGAAGATAATAAAGGCTCTGACACGAGATCCACGCCCACCATCTTCTGGTTCTCCAGTTCGTGACAGCATCCACGACAACGTTTACATCAACCATGGACTTGAAGAACGTCAAGAATAAATTGAGAAATAAAGGCCTGTATCAAGTGAAAACATTTACACCTATAGTCAAGTGAAAATGCTTTCAAAGGGGGGAGAATGATAGTGGGGCCCTGGAAAAATGTCAAAAATAGACTCTGAAAATGTTAGGCTTTGTGCTTGCCAGATCATGTGAAATCGCACCTGCGTAAGCAGAACATGATAAATGATATAATTGTTAGATGTGATGATTGTTTAGTAATTAAATATAATTATTGTTTAATCATAAGAAGAATCATGAGAAACTATGTTAGAAGTTTGAGGGGGGCCACAAGGAGCCCATGCTTGGCTGAAATCTATGTATACAATAGAACAATTGAAGTTTAGTCATTAACATGAATGTTATATAAGGATAGAATATAAAAACACGTTCATCCCGAACCCATGTCGGAGTCAGATTTGGGTTGGTACCCCTGACACCCAGAGCTCTTCAATAAAAGCACCTGCATATAATCATTCTGGTGATTATGTGTTTCTGAACGCTAATATACCCAGTAAAGTGTTAAACCCTTCCCAGCTGCTGTGCATGAGGCTCTATGAATATGCACCAGGCTGATGTAAGGGGAAAGGTATTTCAGGGGATCCCTGAAGGTAACAGGGTGCTCCTGGCTGAGTGCCAACATGCACCCAGTTTACATCTTCCAAGAACTGTTTAGCATGGCTCTGCCCTGGATCTGCCTTTTTAGAGCATGCAGATTCCTTGGCTGTGGTTTTAGTCCATTCTCTTTATCACCTCCAGGTTTTGGGCCTTGGTGCACTCTGCCTTCAGACGGGGAGTGCTGATAGTTGGCAGATCTGTACAGGTGTCCTCACCCAGTGTGCATTGGATGTTATCCCATCCAAGCAGGCAGTTTAACACAAGCAGCTATTTCACTGAGCTTAATTAACAACAGAAATAAAAACTATAGAACAAAGTTACTTTAAAAAACAGTCCCAGCCCATATTTGATCCCAGTCTGTGTGGTCCTGATCCATATGGTCCCAGTCCCTGGGATCCCAGTCCATACAGTCCCAGTCCATATTTGATCCCACTCCAGGCTATCCTGGTCTGGAGGGTTCTGATCCACACGATCCCCATCCATGTGATCCCAGTCCATCTTTGATCCCAGCCCATATTTGATCCCAGCCCATCTTCGATCCCAGTCTGGGGGGTCCTGCACACACTCCCTGGGTCTGGAATTCCAGTTCCCAGCCAGGAAAAAATGTTCCTGCCCTTGAACTTCCTTCCTATCCCCTCAACAAATTGCAATAAAATTATAAACAAAGAAATAATAATTGAAATTAAATAAATTATAATAAAAATAAAATATAAAAATCTCAACTCTTCTTTCCAATGATTCAACTCCAACAATGATTCAACTCAAACCAACAATAACTATTACTATAATATTACCAATGCGTATAAATAAACAAATTATATATCAAGAAATACCTTTTGAAAATTTTAACTCGATGACTAATGTACTTTAGATAAAAATATCTAAAGAAACTACCATGCAATCTAACACATCTTAGTTAAACAATTCATATTACAAATATACTAAACACAAAACCAAACACCACTACAATTTCTCAGACATTTCAACCAAACAATTAAACTTTAATAACATCCTTAAGTACTCTTGAAAAATTAAAATTATTTTTAAAACATTAATTGTGTGCAGGTGGCTTTATTTTGATATTGGTTTTTGGATTGTTTGGGTTAGATGATTTAAAAAATGGGATTTTTATAGGAATTGAATCAGCTGAGAAGGTGGCACTCTGCAAACAGAACTGACTGAAAATGAATGAGGCAGAAATCAGTAACTCTGAAAGTTTTATTTGCTATCAAATACATCCCACACACCCAGCCCCACACAATCCCCATCCCATTGCTCCAAATTGGGATCCCTCTTCTCCCAGTCTCCTTCCAACTCCATCTCAACTTGACAGCTGTGGAATGGAGTGAGTTTGGCCTGGGATTGAGTTTTTTGAGGAGGGAACAAGCAATCTGAGGTGGAATTGAGCCCTTTGGGGTTAAAATTCAGTTATTTTCAGAGGGATTTAAGTGGTTTTGAGGTGACTGTTCCATCCCAATGGACTTTTGGAGGACAGAGAGATTGAGAAGAGAAAAAAATTCAGGTCAAACCAAAGGAGAAGCAGCCAGGAGTGTTCCCAACATGGATCACAGGGAATGTGAGTGACCAGGGCTGTGCCCAAAGTGCCTCCTCCAGTGGGGGATGGAGCTGCAGCAGCGCACGAAGCTCTTCCCGCACTCGGGGCACTCGCAGGGCTTCCCTTACCGGTGCCTCCGTTGGTGTTGGGTCAAGTTAGAGTTCCTGGAGAAGCTCTTCCCACACTGGGGACACTCGTAGGGCCTCTCCCCTGTGTGGATGCGCCGGTGGGTGACGAGGTGGGAGTTCTGCCTGAATCCCTTCCCACAGTCGGGGCATTGGAATGGCCTCTCCTCTGTGTGAATCCGATAGTGCTGGAGGAGATTGGAGCTGGTCTGAAACCTCTTCCTGCATTTATCACACTCGTAGGGCCTCTCCCCAGTGTGGATGCGCCGATGGGTGACGAGGGTGGAGTTACGCTGGAATCCCTTCCCACAGTCGGGGCATTGGAAGGGCCTCTCCTCTGTGTGACTCTGATAGTGCTGGAGGAGACTGGAGCTGGTCTGAAACCTCTTCCTGCATTTATCACACTCATAGGGCCTCTCCCCTGTGTGGATGCACCGATGGGTGACGAGGGTGCAGTTGCGATTGAATCCCTTCCCACAGTCGGGGCATTGGAAGGGCCTCTCCTCTGTGTGAATCCGATAGTGCCGGAAGAGACTGGAGCTGGTCTGAAACCTCTTCGCACACTTGGAGCACTCGTAGGGCCTCTCCCCAGTGTGGGTCTTCTGGTGGCTGATCAGGTGGGAGCTCCTCCTGAAGCTCTTCCCACACTCCCCACACTCGTAGGGCTTTTCCCCAGTGTGGGTCCTCTGGTGCATGATCAGGCGGCAGTTCCACCTGAAGCTCTTCCCACACTCCATGCACATGTGGGGCTTCTCCCCATCATGGAGCTGCTCATGGAGCACCAGCTCCGAGCTCTGGCTCCATCTCCAGCCGCCTTCCCGGCCCAGGCTGGCTCTTTCCCCCTCACATCCCCGCCATCTGCGTTTGCAGCCCCTCCTCGTGCGGCATCTCCGGGGCTTTTCCTCCCCGTTGGCTTCCTGCGCCGTGGAGCCGCTCAAAACGGCCTCTGCCACCAGGTTCTGCCGCGGGCATTTGTCCTCCCTGCTCTCCATGCTCAGCTCCTGCTCTGGGCAAGGAAGGACAAGGACAGCATGGGATTTGCCTCTGTGCCACAGGCAAGGGCAACGAGATCCCCCCAGGCCGTCTCTGGGGACGCAGTGCCCCCTCTTGGCTCTCCCCATTTCGGGATGCCGGGGCTGTTTGGGCTCCCGGGCTCCCTTCTCCCCTCATTCTCTGCTCTGGGCTGCAGCGGCTCCAAGGAGTCCCCCCTGCCCCTCTCCAGGCTCTTGAGGCTCCCGCCAATGGCGGCGCTCCCCCCTCTCTGGCCTCCCCACTTTGGCCTCCTGGGGGACACAGGGCTCTGCTCCTCCAGGCTGCCTCTGCCGGCAGCCGCCACCGCCACCCCCCGATGTCCCCCCGAGGGGCCTTTTCCGCTCAGCCTTGGACTTCTTCATTCTCCAAACATCCCCCCAGAAACCCAACCCAGGGACCCCCCGGGATATCCGGGCCGGGCTCCCCCTCCCCACTCACCGGAGCCATGGGGGGGGGGGGCGATGATCCCACAGGTGGGGGCTGCGAATTCAGGCAGGGATCGAGACCGCGTGGCTCCCGCAGCTCAGCCTTGATCCGCCTTTGTCCCTCCTCTTCCTCTTCCTCCCGCTCCTCCTCTGTCTCATCTCCGCCTCCTTCTCCTCCTGCCCTCTAACCCCGCCTCCTTCACTGCTCTTTCTCCTCCCGCTCCTCCTCTTCCATCCCCCCTCCTCCTCCTCCTCTGTGTTATCCCCACCTCCTGCTCCTTTTCCATCCCGCCCCTTCCATTCCTTCTCCCCCTCCTGCCCCCTTACCCCGCCTCCTCCTCCCCCTCCATCCCTGCCCTTCCCTCCCTCCTCCTCCTCCCCCAGCAGCAGCCACACCCTCGGTGCCCCGTTCCCGCAGCCCTCGCAGCCCGCGGCAGCAGCGGCCATGGAGCCGGGCCAGGTCGGCATGGGCAGCGCGGGGCTCTCGGCTGCTCCCAGCCGCTGCGGGCGGGGGGAACCCGGCCCGGGCCAAAGGAGAGGCAAACTGGGCAAACTGGGGGCAGATCACAAAGCTAAGGATGCAGCAGAAAATGGAGCTGAAAGAGTTTCTTTAATATTAACTCCAAACGAGGAAAAACTGAAAATTCCAAAGTTTAGGGAAGCCGAGAAAAAAGAATTAAACAAGACAGGAAATGAACAAGATAAATCAGGGTAATAGAAACTTCTACATGGAAGACAATTACTTAATAAAATGTGCTTACTAGGAAAAGATTAGAAGACGTGCATCAGAAACCCCACTGGCGTACTCAAGCTTTGTGTGATCATTTTTTAAGGAATTTTGGGTGCACTGGGATTTTTGGTGTAGCAAAGCAAGTCACTGAAAGATGCTTAATTTGCCAAAGGATAAATAAAAAGGTGATGAGAAAAACAACATTAGGAGGTCATGAGTTAGCTCGTCGACCATTTCAAAATATCCAAGCAGAAGTTTAGATTTGTTAGCTTCTGGATTTATTTGGAAAAAAAACCCATTTAATCTAGAAGAAAGAGAATATGCCATATGTTAGACAGGAGATTTTAGGAGAATAAAAATCTTTGAAGTATCAGAAACACCCGAGGAAAAAACCAAGAAAATAAAAAGGGGAAATGAAAGGGAGGGGAACAAGAGGAAAAGTCAGAAAGAGAGTGGGATCCTCTGCAGCTCTTGCCCCCTCCGTTGGCGGCCGAGGCGCCTGTCCCGGGTCCCGGCTCGCTGCCCGCCTCAGCTCCGCCTGCCCCGGTTTCCATCCCAGGTGCGGGCTCACTGCCCAGGGCAGCTCCACCTGCCCCGGCGCTGGCGGTGAATTTGTGTGCCCTGGCCCCACTGCCCGGCCCGCGGCCGCTCTGCCGGCCATGCTGGGCAAGATGGGGTTGCTCTGTCCTGCCGCGTGGGCCGAGGTCACCGCGCCGACCGCACCGAGGGCGGGTCCCAGCCATCCCATCCCCGGCTGCCCTGCCCGTGCCAGCTGCGCTGGGCAGCGCCGCTGCTGCTGCCGGGGTCTCCCACCTGCCTTTTCTCTGCCGGGAGCTGCCGGATCAGCCGCCATAAGCCATGTGGGGGCTGCCCACGCTCCGGCTCGGCCTCCACGGGAAGATCCCCCTCTGGCGATTCCGGCAGCAGACCCTGCCCACACTCCGACCGAGCCTCGGCGGGATATCCTCCCCTGACCCCTCCTGCTCTGAGTTACGTCCCCTTGGTAACCACAGCTCCGGCTGCTCAGGGAAAATCCCTCTCTCTACAGGAAGCACCTTATCGAAACACTAGGAGCTCAGTTAAAAGGCAGCCCTCTCCAAATTCTTTCTCAAAACACGGGAGAAAGGCTACAGAAGGTAAAAAAGTGAAAGAGTTAGATGAAGGGATTGCTCTGTTGCCGTTAAGAGAGGTTCCCATGGCAGGGATGCGCTGCCCCGCCCCGCGGGAGCCACCGGCGCCCCTGCCGGCCGTGCCCGGAACTGCACCCAAGGGGAAAGCGCCGCGGCCGAAAGGCCGGGACCGGCTCCGGGCTCTGTTTGTTGGCACTGCCGGAGCTGTTTATACACACTACTATCATTATATTATACACACTAGTAAAGAACCGTTATTCCTAATCCCATATCTTTGCCTGAGAGCCCCTTGATTTCACTATCCTAAAAATTAAGAGGGAGGGGGTTTGCATTCTCCATTCCAAGAGAGGCTTTTTCTGCCTTCCCAAGCAGACGCCTGTCTTGTAAAGCAAGACAAGCACCCACAGGCACTGAGGGGGGCTGCAGGAGGGGCAGAAGAAGGCCCTGCAGCACTTGGGCACAAAGGCCCAGCAGGTGAATGCAAGAAGGGAGCAGCAAAAGGCCAAGCTGAAGGCAAAGGCCAGGGCAGAGCTCCTACAGCCCCTGAGGGATCAGCCCCAGGGCCCAAGGGGGCCCCAGCACCCAGGGCACGGCTCGGCCGCAAGCACCCGGCAGAGGCATTGCCCTCCTCGGCAGGGCACAGCCCACCCAAACAGCCCCTGGCAAGGAATCAGGGCTCCAGCTGCAGGGCACAAGGACACTGCAAGCAGAGACAGCAGCACCCTCAGGACCAGCAAGTCCAGCCCGTGATGGACATGGATTGGCAGGGCTGTCACAGCTCCCATCACACCAGGGACCCTCCACACTGGAGCCCTTGAGAACATTCAGGTGGGTCTGCATTGAGAGGAGGCATTTCCTGATGGACACAGGGGCCTCTCAATCTGCTCTGAATCTTAGACCTAAAGGGGAAAATAGTACAGGAATATTTTAATTTTTAAGGGAATGAGTGGGAAAGATGAGCAGGTATGATTTGTTCAACCACTATTAGAAGCTGTGGGGGATAGGTTTGAAATAAATTTCTTTTTCTTCTTCCTGTGATTGTAATTAACTAGGAAGGAGTTTGAGAGCTGGATTTTAATACTGTAAAAAGGGATACAGAGGCTAGTTCTGTTGTACCTCTGTGTCAAAAGTCTGACAAGGCCTATGCTGAAGTGAACCCAGAAGTGTGGGCAGCCCCAGGGAAATACAGAAAATTAGATATGGAGCCTCTACAAATTAAAGCAACCTGGACAAGCAATACCCTGTTCCAAGAGAGGGAAGGAAGGGCTTACAGCCTGGTATTGAGTCCCTGTTAAAGGCAGGGCTTTTGGAGCCAAGGGTGTCTCCCTACAACACTCCTATCCTGCCAGTCAACAAACTGGATGGATGGACACAAGGAGGAAACACAGAATTTTCAAGTGTTAAAATTAAGATTAACTGAGGCGAGTGGCCTGGGCCTTCCAGACAGGGAAAAGGAATTTGAATTATAGGTGGACGTTAAACAGGGTCTTGCCAAAGGAATTCTTGTGCTAAAATGTTTAACCCAGTGGCCAGAGAGCAGCCTCATTGTCTGCAGAATTGTGCAGCCACAGCTTCCGTGGGAGCAGAGGCTGAAAACTGATGACAACAGGAGGATCTCCTAGAGTTCAAGTCTGGCATCAAGTTAAAGCTTTGACAACCAAAAGAGCCTCTCAATGGCTGAGCAGGGCTCGGTGATTACAGTATGAAACTTGTTCAGTGGCACAGGAGGATTCAGAACTGAGGACAGGGCAAGGGTTTAACCCAGCCTCCTGTTTGAACAGCCTGGAGAGGGGCTGGCAAGGAACCCAGGACTGCACTCAAGGGACAGAGCTCCCGAGCCAGGCTGGGAGAGATTGATGGGACATTCCCTGGCCTGAGGGAGACAATGTGTTTGTGGATGGCTCTGCAAGGGCAGCAGGAGGGAAAAGAGCTACAAGACAGGCTGTTATTAAGGAAGGGGAATCAGACAAAGCGCAGGTCACCGGCCCATGCTCAGCTCAACCCGCGGAGCTGTGGGTGCTTGTAAGAGCCTGGCACTGAAATGCCCTGAGCAGGAAGGCTTCAAAATCTTCTGCTGACACCATGGCACCTAACAGGGGGGCAAAAGCAATTCTGACTGCTTCAGCAAGCACTGGATCACTTATTAACCTATTTCTAAAAGAAATAATTCAAAGATAATGGATTGTGGAAGCAATAGATTCAGATGGGGAACTCATTTTACAGGAAAGACCCTTCAGGGGGTTATGGCAGCTTTAGGAATACAATGGGACCTCCATAACCCCTGGCAAGCCCAGAGCTCGGGCTGGGTAGAAAGAATGAATGGGGAAATAAAGAAACACCTTTGGAAGCCGGAGATAGAAACCAAGATGCCATGGGTACAGCTTTTGCCATTGGCCTTGGCAAGAAAAAGAGCCAGACCCAAGGCAGATATTCAATTATCTCCCTTGGAATTCATGTCTGGAATTCCTTACCTGGGCAATTCTCCACCTAGTGCAGGGTGGAAATAAGGGATGTAAATGTAAGGCAGGCTGTAGCCAGGATCCTGTCTCCTGTGGAATCTCTCCCCCAGGAAGCTGGGCTGGCACAGAGCCTGCCCTGGGACTTTGCTGTTGCCAACACCCAGCCAGGCCATCGGCTCCTGCCTAAGGAGTGCAAAGCAGCACCACTGGTGGCCAAGGGGCCCACGCCAAGTGTCCCTGAGGCCAGAAACAGCCGCCAGCACAGCTGAGCACGGGGGGACCCCTCAGCCTGGCCTCAGGGGCTCTGAAGCCCCGGAGATTTGCACTTCCCGCCTGCAGCAGGACCATGGGAGCCGCCCCTGAGCCTGCCCTGAAGGCAACGCAGCAGCAGCCAGGGCTCCACAGCGGGCCAAGCCCCCGGGCCTGCCCACAGATCCTCTGCTCAAACCCTCGGGAATCCTGGCCACCCTCCCCTGGCACCTCCAGCCACTGCGGCCAAGCCTCGCTGCCGCTGCTGCAGCTCCAGCGCTGGCTGGGCCTGCACTGCCACAGCTGCTGGGGAGCACCGCGGCACAATTCCACCCTGGGGCTCACTCACACCCACACTCTGGGCTGCCTGCGACTGCACTGCTGCAAAATGTACCCATCCTGGTTCTTTTAAATCTTATTTCTCTGCTCAGAAAGGTTTCTCTACTCAAAGGTTTGCCTTTGGGAAAGAAATTTTAAAGGTTTTATTTAAGGGGTTCCCAGTCTGTTCGGATGTTAAACTCATCTCCACCACTCAATGGAGACGAGTTTAACATCCGAACAGACTGGGAATAGCCCAAAAGACACCCACAGAGATAAGGACCAGCAACAAAACATCAACGCCCCGCAGCAAACAGCAACCAACAGCTACCCCAGACACTGCCCCGGCACAGCTGGAGACACCTGGTCTGGAAAAGGCTGAGAAGGAAATCCAGGAGTGTGGGCGGAATTCACAGCAGAGGGGAAGAAATCCGAGTCTAATAGGAAACCAAACACTAAAAACTTACACGACTTGGAAGCAATGAACATTAAAGCAGTGGATTTAGATTGGTTCAGACTACGTAAAGTTTAGGAAAATCGGGTAAAACTGACATGTCATGGAATGATTTTTTCTGCACAGCCGGGCTATGTGTGGATGAAAGTATTTCTGTTGCACATCCTGGCCAGAACCAAGCAATGCCTTGACTCTCTCACACGAAAGAGATTCTTGGAGAGTTTTTGTTTTCCCTACAGTTTCAGTGATAAGATTACAACATGAGAAACATTTTTTATAATAATCCTACTTTATATTGTCAGGTAGGTTTGGGACAGAAGGGTGAGAATCAATTTTTGGTCTGGGTTTTTCCATGTTCGCCTTTATGTTGCATTTTGCAAAATTGAAGAGCTTTAACCGTGATACTTTTAACTCTTAAATAGTTAATACTTTTTTTTAAAAAAGCAGATTCCGGGGGCCACATGTGACTCACCAGATGGCTGCCCTGGAAGAGAAGCTTTGGTTCTAGTCAGCCAGGAGAGGAGCTTTAGGAATGCAAATGAACCCTGCTGGGCAAAGCCTGGCCAATGTACCTGGGTCTCTTGCCTGGGGCAGGAATTGGGCTGATTCCCCCTGCCCCTCACCCCGAGCTCTGCCTGCTTGCCCTGATGGAATTTGCACAGCTCAAGGCAGAGCCCGGGGTGAGGATATCTGACCCTGCAACAGAAACGGGTGAAGCTGCAAAGGGAAACAGCAAATGGAGAATGTTGGGAAAACTTCACTATAAATAAATGGGGGGAATCATCCCTCTGCCCACTCCAACGTGTGCTGTCACTGTCTATGTTATATAGGGTGGATTAGAGCACTGAGATGTTCTTGCTCCCACAAGTTCCGGGAAATCAGTTGGGAATCCAAGTATTTGATGATTTAATTAGAGACAAATGGTCAATTGATGCAGCCCTGGCTGGAGAGAGCGGCCAAAAATGGGGAGAAGATGAATGGCCAGCAGAACAAATCCTACAACACCATGGACCAGCCCCTGGGAACCCAAACCAATTCATATCAGGAGCCACAGAACCCATTCCTCATTTCAATGGCACCATTAGATTACAAGCTGGCCTCGGAATAACCAACCAGACAGCTCCAGCTCCTGACCTTCCTGCTGAGCAATCCACTGAAATGAGGAACACAACATTTCACCATGGGATGGGATCAGATCATCTGTTAGCAGAGAAAAGAGGAGTTTGTGGAAAATCAAATGACTCAAACTGGTCTTGGCAAATAGATGACAAAGCCAAAGTGGTGAAACAGATAACAAAGGAAACAAAAAAGCAGCTCATGTACCAGTCCAAACGTGGAAAGGATGGGAATGGGACATGGTTTTGTGGTTCCCTGGCAGACCATGGGTTAAACGAATGCTGCTTCTGCTCTGATGTGCTACAGCACCTCTCACCTTTTTACCATGCTCCACACCTTGAGAGTGCAGCTCATTCAGCAGCTGAGCGAGGGGCCAGGGACTTGTAGATAAGGAAGTAACGGGCGAAACCACCAGCTTCAATAAATGTTATTAATTAACATGGACTGCTGCTCGCAGAAAGTCCCGCTAAATTCCTGAATGTCGAGAACAAAAAAGACTTAACAGAGCCGTGAATATCGGCTGTTCTACAAAAGTGGGGGTGCACATTAACGAGGACGTGCAGTTGGCAGATCGGGAGGTCTGAACCTTCCAAGTACCTCAGCCAGTGGGCAAAGGGAGAGGGAGATGAGCCGGGAAAATGAGGATAAAAAGGAGGCTGCGAACTACAACAATGGCAGCGAGCGCACGGCAAATGCGCCACGGCCTCTCCCTCTGCTCAGCAATAAAGTCACTTGTACAGGACTCCTCTGTCTCCTCGGGGCACGGAAACCTCCGGCCACGTGAATTTCCCCGCACAGCCGCGGGCACGGGGCAGCCGCCCCTGTGCCAGCCACAGGAACCGGGCCGAGCCAGCGCTGCTCCGGCAGCGGCTCCTGCCGAGGCAGCGGCCGCAAGGAGACCGCGGGCAGCCGCTCCCGCAGCGCCCTCACGGCAGCGGCACCACGGGCCGGACACGGCACAAGGAACCCGCCTGAGCCCCCTGCCGCCCCCGAGGCCCGCAGCGAGCCCCGAGCCCCCGCACAACCCAGCGCGGCTCCCACCTGCGCTGCGGCCGCCTCCCAGCTCCGCCGCCGCCTCACCGGTGGCTCCCGGTCACTCCCAGTATGGTCCAAATCTCTCCCGGTAGGATCCCAGTTGCCCCCGACACGGTCCCAGCGGCTCCCAGTCATGCCCCGTATGGTTCCTTTCGCTCTCAGTCCCTCTCAGTAAGAGCCCAGTGTGGCCCCAGGCACTTCCAGTATGAGCCCGGTCACACCTTACCCGATGCCATTTGCCCCCGCTGTGGTCCCAGTTGCTGCCAGTATAAGTCCAGTCACCTCCAGTTTGATCCCAGTTACTCCCAGACACTCCCAGTACTATGCCAGTCACTCCAAGTGTCACCCCATCAGTCCCAGTATGATCCCAGTATGACCCCAGCATGGGGCAGCTGCTCCCAGTATGATCCCAGTTGCTCCCTGCATTATTCCAGTTTCTCTTCTTCACCCCTACTACAGATCTGATCACTCCCAGTATGATTCCAGTCAGTCCCAGGATGATCCAAACCATTCCCAGTCCCTCCCAGTCCAATCTCAATTGTCCCCTGCATGTTCCCAGTAGCCCTCAGTGTGGTCCCAGTATATCCCAGTATGATCTCTGCTGCCTCAGTTCTGCTCCCAGTGGGTTCTTTTCCCAGTCTGTCCCAGTCCATTCCAGTCTGTCCCAGTCTCTCTCCAGCAGCTGCTGCCCACCCCCCCTCCCAACCCCATTCCCGGGCACTGGGACCCCCCCCTGCACCCCCTTATCCTGCACCAACACCCCCCTGCACCCCCTTTCCCGGGTATCCTCCTCTCCCAGCCCCTGGATCCCCCATTTCCGTGAGCCCAGGGAGCCCGGGGCCCCCATTCCCGGCCAGCCCGGGGCACCTCAGCCCCAGCCTCCCTTTGCTGGGAAACCCGGCCTGGGCACGGGGCTCTGCGGCCGCTCTGGGATTTATGATCCCCTAAAGGAAAGGGAGAGAACAGCAGAGAGAGAGCGAGAGAGAGAAGGAGATTGGGAATCAGGGATCGGGTCCCAGCGCCCAGCCCTGCTCCGCCGGGGGTGGGACCCGCACCCGCAGCAAAAATTGGCTCCGCTGCTCCCGCTGCTTGCCCGGCTTTGGGCCGAGCCCAGCGGGGTCCGGGCAGAGTTTGAGCGCAGGGCCGGGAGTTCAGCAGAGCCCGGCCCGGGGGTCCCGCAGGGCGCGGCCCTGGAGGGTCCCAGACGGATCCCCGAGGGATCCAGAGGGGTGCCAGGAGGGGATCCAGGTGAATTCCCTGGAATTCGCCCTTTCCCCCTCCCCCCGCGCTCCCTCGGGCACTTTCGCTTTCGCGTCTCTGCAGCCGCGATCGGGGACGGCTGCGATGGCCCCAGCGCTGGGGCTGGGGGTGCTCCGGGGGCTCCTGGGGCTCCTGGGGGACCCGGGGGCCGCGACCAAAGGTGAGTGGGACCCCCCGAAACCGGGACCCCCCTGAACCGCAATTCCCGGGCACCGGGACCCCCTTGATCTTCCATTCCCGGGCAGGGGAACCCTCCTGAACCCCCATTTTGGGTCATGTCACCCCCCCTCACTCAACTTCCCCAGCACCGGGACCCCCCTGTACCCCCTCATCTGGCACCGAGATCCCCTGAACCCCCATTTCTGTTCACCGGGACCCCCCTGAACCGCAATTCCTGGGCCCCGGGAACTCCCTAAACCTCCATTCCCGGGTACCGGGACTCCCCTGAACCCCCATTTTCGGTCCTGTGACCCCCTCAGCACCCTTTTTCAGCACCGGGACCCCCCTGAACCCCCATTCCTGAGCACGCGGACCCCCTTGAGCGCCCATTTCTGGGCACAGGGACCCCCCTGTACCCCCTTGCCCAGCATTGGCACCGCCCCGTACCCCCTCATGTGGCCCCAGGACCCCCCTGAATCCCCATTTCTGGTCACCGACGCCCCCGGAACCGCAATTCCTGGCCACCGGAACCCCCTTGAATCCCAAATTCCTGGAAGGAAACTCCCCCCGAACCCGCATTCCCCAGCACGGGAACCCCCTGAACCCCAATTTTTGGGCACTGGGACCCTCCTGCCGCCCCTAATCCGGGCCTAGGATCCCCCCACACCCCCGTCAGTGCTCTGGGACGCCCTGCACGCCCATTCCCGGCCACCTCGTCCTTCCCAGACCCCAGACCCGCCCTTTTCCTCGGCTTTTGGACCCCCAGATCTCCCAAATTTCGGCGTCCCCCCAGTTCTTCATTCCCGGCGCTTCCTGGAAGGGGTTCCAGGGGATCCCGGAGGGTCCCCTGGGGTTCCAGGGGGTCAAGAGACCCCCCTTGAACGTTCATTTCGGGGCACTGGGACCCCCCCCTGTACCCCCTTCCTCAGCCCCGATAACCCCTGCACCCCCTTATCTGCAGCCTGGAACCCCCTGAGCCCCCATTCCCGGGCAGGGAAACCGCCCTGAACCCCAATTTCTGGGCACCGGGATCCACTACATCCCCTTACCCGGCACCGGGACCCCCTGAACCTCAATTTTCAGGCACCAGGACCCCTTGAACCCTGGAACTCGGGAACGGAACCCCCCGGAACCCCATTCCTGGGCACCGGGACCCCAGTGCATCCCGTTATCTGGCCCTGGGACCCCCTGCACCCCTTTTCCCAGCACCAGATCCCAGCCAGGCCATTATCTGGCACCGGCACCCCTGAACCCCCATTCCTGGGCACCGGGACCCCACTGCATCCCCTTACACAGCACCAGGACCCCCTGAACCCCCATTCCACTGCACCAGGACCCCCGTGCACCCCCATATCTGAGACTGGAACCCTCCCAAACCCTCCGTTCTCAGGCACAGGGACCCCCCCCTGCACCCCCTTATCCAGCACGGGGACCCTCCTGCACCCCCTCATGCAGCACCAATGCCCCCCCGCACCCCCTTTCCCGGCCCTCCCCCTCTCAGACACCCCAGCCCCCGCTTTTCCTTGACCCCAGCACCCCCTGGGCCCCCACTCCTGCCTTCCACAGCCCCCACCCACCACCTTCCTCAACACCGGGGCCCATGCACCCCCTTTCCTGGGCACAGGGACCCCCTGGACACCCCATTGTTATAAAATTGACTCAAAACGAGTAATTTCCAATCAAAGAATTTATTAATTATTGAAGCAGTTATACTACGTAAGCAAAGGCTCAGCGCTGGGCGACAGGGGAGTCTCCGCTCCACTACTGCCGCCCCAACTAGTTTCTGATTCAGTCCTTTTATCCTCTCCATCCTTCAGGAGTCCATGTTATCTCGGAGTTCTCTGCGCCTGCGCTGGTTGTTGCTAGGGGGTCATCCTTCTGTCTCCTGGTGGTCGGTGATAAAGGCTGCGGAGTCTTCCTCAGCCGCGTCTTCTTCACCCTATGTCTTTATTTGGTGACTTCTCCGTGGAAAATTACCAAAATCTTATGATTAACGCAATATGTGCCCTATCAAGCTTAAGCAAGCAAATGTCCTGCCTTGCAAACTGTGCCCTATCAAGCTTAAGCAAGCAAATATCCTGCCTTGCAGACTGTTTATCTGCCCCTGCCCCTTCCCCAGCTTTTCCCTGGTTGTTATCTCTGTGAGTTATCTGCTTGTACCATTTGTCAGCGGGAAAGGTTTCCCTGCTGGGTGTTTATCTGCCCCTGCCCTTTCCCCAGCCTTTCCCTGGTCGTTATTTCTGTGAGTTATCTGTTTGTACCATTTGCTGGGTGGGACTATGTGTGGGCTCCTGCAACCCCTTCCCTGGTATCCTTGTGGCTCATATCTCATGAAGTAGTACAGAAATAGTCAGCAGACAACTCTTGTAACACACTGGTCTCTTTTTCGTGACGAACAAAATGTAGTCCCTCATCTCAATCCCCCCTTTGTTTTGATACTCAATTTTGTTCGTCAAAACACTCTAATTCCCTTTTGCTGAGCTCCAGAGATTCTTCTGGATCATCCATCTTCAAGGTTCCGTATTTTGCTCGTGTGAGCATAAGGTGAGCAGCTTCTAATCTGCCTTTTACAATGCTAATCAATTTATTAAAAATACAAGGGCCAAACGTGAGTCCCAATAGTAAGAGAAGTAGTGGACCCGCTATCGTTGATAATAACGTTGTAAGCCAAGGAGAATAGTTAAACCAAGATTCATACCAGCTTTGGTGTTTTTCCCTTTCTCTTTGTCTTCTTTCTAGCCCCTCCCTTAGTTTTGCCATTGAGTCCCGTATAATTCCGCTCTTGTTTACATATGTGCAGCATTCTTCTCTTAAAGCAGCACATAGTCCTCCTTGTTGCAGGAATAATAGATTTAACCCCCTTCGATTTTGTAAGGCTACCTCTGCTAGGGAATCTAATGATTCTGTGAGGTCTTTGATGGAGGTTTCGATCCTCCTGAGGTCTTCATCTACAGAGGCTCTTAGTTCTTGGAATCCTCGGTGTTGCTGTATGAGTGAGGCTATTCCTGTTCCTGTCCCGGCTGCACCTATTCCTAGTAACATTGCTATAGTGAAGGTTGTGAATATTTCCCGTTTCACTATGTGGGGTCCTATATTTTGATATTGTTCATAAACGTACTCTACGGGGTGGTAAAGGACTCTGGGTACTATCAATACTTGAATACAAAAGTCACTGGATTCATTAAATCGGTCTATATTTATACATGGGGTGACTCCGAGAGTGTTACAGACCCATTTAGTATTTGCTGCTGGCAGTATCCAGCTGGCAGGTTTCTTAGGGTCACTCAGATTCCCCATAACCTGACATAGATGTCGTTTTTCCACTGGTACTCGTCCTATACATCTTCCCCTCCCCGTTACCCTTGCCAAGGTTATCCCTCTCGATTCTTCTCCTTCTTTTTTCCATAGGCACCTAGCTGGGTTGGTCCCATTTACTCGTCTGCTTTTTGCTGTTACCCCTATGGCTTCATAGAACGGGGGGTTTACGGTGTAACACAGCCAACATTCCTCAGTTAGATTTGGATGGGTGTCATTCAGGACTAGGAAAGTGGCCTGTAATATTTTCCACAAGTCCCCTTCTCCCGGGTTTTCAGGTCCTCGGGTCGAATCAGTAAAGTTTTGCTTATACATTTCTGGAAGACTAGTGGTTGGGGCTGTTTCTGATTCATTTCCATTATTTTCTCCTAGCGTTAGTTCTCCAGCTATCACCTGGTTTGGTCCAATTGGTTCGGGGTCGTGTGGCACAGTTGTCTTTTGGATTATAAAGTGCCCCCCTCTGTCTGTCCCTGGTTCCCATAATCGGGCTCCCCACATTTTCCCTAATAACCAGACTTGGTCATGTGGTTTTGTCACATTAATGTAAATCATATTGCAGGTTCCATCTAACCCTCCTTCTTTCTGGGTATATGTGGAAGTGGGCTGTGTACACCCGTATGGACCCCATCCAGTTCTGATAAACCCGTCCTCGTTCCCCCCAAAGGAGCTTACTGATACACAGTCCCAATAAGCACAGTAAAAGTGTCCTGGATAGTTACAATACCCTTTTCCCGGGTTTGAGCTTGGACAAAAATAATATCCAAACTGATTTAAACATGGATTTACAGGTATTAAATCACACAAAGTACATAAAAAGCTGGGTGCGCCAGACGTGATTTTGGTCTGGATAACATACTGGTCTTCCCATCTAATCAGTGACCATTTGAAGGGTTGATGTGAATACCCTTCTGCCCCTGAACTTGTTACGATGCACCAGAAAAGAATTAAGGTTTGTAATTTGGGGCTGTCATTGTCGGAGCTCAGGTTGAATTTTACCTTTGGTTTCCCCAGTGGTGGGTTACCAATCCTGGGGCAGGACGGCCAACATTTCCTGGACATCCCATATGGGGGTCGGGGCTTCCGACAGACTCCACTGGTTATTACCTCTCTGCCTCGCCCGACGACTCGGTTGCTGCGAGCCTCGGGGTTTGCCATCTTCTCGGCAGCAGAGGTATTCTTCAGGAGCCGGATAAACCTCCCGTTTCCACTTTTTAGCACTGGCGGCCCAGTTATCAGCTTTTATTAATGAGAGGTCACGCCGCAAATTGGGGGCTTTCTTCCGACACACCACTTCCAGGATGTCCAGGAGAAAGGGGATCGGTTCGTTAGGGTGGTAGCAGAACCGATCAGGATTTACCCCTTTGGAAAAGGTTTCCCACCACTCGTCAGATCCAAGCTTTACCTCCCCCGTACCAACTCTGCTACTAAGAATGATAGAAGTTAGTCTCCTCTCTTTCTCATAGCATGGCGTGCAAATTCCCCTAGGTGTTCTACCACTCCAACAATGAGACCACCAAGGTTCGTGACACAATTTACAGGAAAAGCATACAAGGGGGTGACAGTCACAATCTAACCAGTTACACTTTAACCTAATATCTTTGTTTTGTGCTTTTTCCCCCTCCCATGTGTGCCCTTTATGTTCTAATCTTGGGGACTTAAAGTAGGGCTTTCTCAACTCGTCCTCTAAGAGTTTGCAATATCCAAGAGCCTCCCGATTCCCTATTAGGTGGGTTTGGAGATAATGGTTATCTCCAACCCAGATTACTATCCAAATCATTTATCAGTTCGTTTCAGCTTTAATTTGGTTTCTCCTGGGAGACTGCAAACCTCCCAGCTGTGAGGGGGTTTTACCGGTCCTTTTATGCGACTAGCATGAGTCCATCCTTTTTCAGCGGTTCGTATGGCTGCTTCTGTGGTGAGGAGTACTTGGAACGGTCCTTCCCACCTTGGAGTCAAGGGGTTTTCTTTCCAGCTTTTCACGAGCACCCAATCTCCTGGCTGTACCTGGTGTAAGATAAAATCTAAAGGGCCGTTGTGCTAACATACCTTTTTCCCATAATGCCTTTCTGTACTTTGTCAATTCCACCAAATATTTTTGCGTACATGTGTCATTAATGACAGGATGTTCGTTAGGATTTTCTAGGTTATACGGCATCCCATACATCATTTCAAAGGGTGATACCCCTAAATCAGCTCTAGGTCTTGTTCTTATATTTAGCAATGCTAGAGGAATACATTTAACCCAGGTCAAATTGGTTTCTGCTACCAGTTTGGTCAATTGCTTTTTTATTTCCCCATTCATTCGTTCAACTCGTCCAGAGCTCTGGGGATGCCAGGGGGCATGTTGTTCCCACCGTATGCCCAGAGCTGTTGCTAAGTTTTGGGTAACTTGGGAAATAAAATGCGGCCCTCTATCTGAGTCAATGACTTCTGGGACCCCGTATCTCGGGATTATCTCTTCCATCAATATTTTCGTAACTACTTTGGCTGTTTCTCTTACGGTTGGGAAGGCTTCCACAAAATGTGTTAGGTGGTCCACCAAGACCAATAAATATTTGGTTCTCCCTACTTTGGGGAGCTCGGTGAAATCTATCTGAATGTGGGAGAAAGGCCTTTTCGCTAGCGGTCGGCCTCCCTCCGGTAATTTTCTCAAATTTTTTCTATTTACTTGTAAGCAAATTAGGCATCCTCTGGTTACTTGTTTGGCAATGTCCCAGATTCCCACACTCACATACTTTGCAGCAAAATAATCTACCAGTCCCTGTGATCCCCAATGTGTTTTTTGATGTATCTTAGTCAGTAATCTACGTGCCAATGCTCTAGGTATTATTTCTCTGCCATCTGCTAATTTCCATGCTCCTTGTGCATCCCTTTTAGCTCCTAGTTTTTGTATTTTATTCTCTTCCTCTTTATTAAACTTGATGTCGGGGTCAGGTTCTGGCGTTTGGGAGTGTTCTATGTTTTCCTGCAAGGTGAGGAGTCTCAGGGCAGCCCGTTTAGCCTCCTGGTCAGCTGCATTATTTCCCCTACTTCTCAAATCCAGTCCTTTCTGGTGACCTTTCAGGTGAACTATAGCTATTTTTCGGGGTTTTTGTAGGGCACTGAGCACGTCTAATATTAATTTATGGTGAACTAAATCTTTCCCTTGTGAATTTATTAGTCCTCTTTCCTCCCATATTTTGCCAAATGTATGGACTACCCCATAGCTATATTTCGAGTCCGTAAAAATAGTCCCATCTTTTCCTGTTAACCATTCCAGGGCTCGTAGTACAGCATATAGTTCACATGCTTGGGCGGACCAGGATCCACTAAGGGGTCCCGATTCTATCACTTCCAGGTTGGGTCCCCTTATGATAGCATATCCTGATTTTCTCCTTCTCTCAACTACTCTGGAGGATCCATCCACAAACAGTCTTCCTCCTTTTTCCAATTCTTCTTCTTCCAAATCTGGTCTGATTTTTGTCTGTTCTTCTATAGTCACTATACAATCATGTGTTAGTGCTTCTTCTGGTCCTCCATATAAGAAGGAAGCTGGATTTTGGATATTAGTAGTTTCTAGAGTTAAATTTGGAGCCTCAATTAATATTCCTTCATATTTTAGAAGCCTTGCGTCTGAGATCCATTTTTCAGCCTTTTGCTGTAAGACTCCCCGTATGTTATGGGGGGACAGCACTTTCAGGCTGCTATTAAATGTAATTTTCCGGGCTTCTTCTACCAAAAGAGCACATCCTACAATTGCTTGTAAGCACGTAGGCCATCCTCTGCTTACTGGGTCCAAGATCTTTGATAGATAAGCCACCGGTTTCCTTTTCTCTGCCCATTCTTGAGTAAGGACCCCATATGCGACCCCCTTGTCTACGTTTATGAACAAAAAGAAGGGTCTATTAGTATTAGGTAAACTTAATACCGGGGCATGGATTAGGCTCTCTTTAAGCTCTTTCAGCCTTTCGGTGTCCTCCTGATCCCATTTTAGGAGTCCCTCTTGAGTAAGTTTCTGATACAAGAAAGTCGCCTTACTACTGTAGTTTTCAATCCATTGTTGACAATAACCAGTTAGTCCAAGTATTTGCCTGATTTGTCTCTTATTTCTTGGAATTGGTAATGCTAAAATCGCCTGTATTCGTTCGGGGTCTATTCTCTTCTCTCCTTTCTTTAGATAATGGCCTAGGTATTTTACTTCTTCTTCGACAAATTGTAGTTTTGCCTTGGAGACTTTCAATCCCTTTAAGCCTAAAAAGTTCAATAACTTAATACTTTCTTTCCGTACATTCTCTTCCTGCTGCCCCGCCAGGAGTAGATCATCTACGTATTGGATTAATGTAACCCCTGGCCCCACTTGGTAATCCTGTAAAATTTGCTCTAAAGCCTGCCCGAAGAGATTAGGGGACTCAGTGAATCCTTGAGGGAGTACCGTCCATCTTAATTGTTGTCTCCTTCCTGTATCGGGGTCTTCCCATTCAAATGCAAAATAATCCCGGCTTTCTTTAGCCAAAGGGCATGCCCAAAAGGCATCTTTGAGATCTATAACACTGTACCATAAATTCTCAGGCCCCAGTTTAGTCAAGAGGGTATAAGGATTTGCCACCACCGGGAACTGGGCTACAGTTCGCTTGTTTATTTCCCTTAAATCATGTACCAATCGATAGGTGCCGTTTGGCTTTTTAACTGGTAGGATGGGAGTATTGAAGGGAGACATGCAGGGTTCTAACAATCCATTATTCAACAACCTTTCTATTTCTGGTTTTAATCCTCATCTCCCTTCTGGGGATAATGGGTATTGCTTAATTCGGACGGGGACATCCGGATTTTTGATAGTTACCGAAAATGGAGTGATTTTTAGCTGTCCCACGCTCTCAGGTGTGTACCAGACTTCGGGGTTAATTTGCTTTTCATCTTCTACCCTTAAAGGGCATAATTTAATTTTTAATTCCTTATTATCTACACCTATACTAATCCCTAATTCTATAATCATGTCTCGCCCGAGCAGATTATAATCTGACTCGGGTACCAATAATAGATTTCCCATCCTTATTTTGGATCCTGATTCTATAGTCACATTTTTTATGATTCGTACTTCAAAAGGTTCCCCTTTCGCCCCTATGACAGTGGCAGTTTCTTTAGAGATGGTACATCCTTTTGGTAGGTTCTGTACCGTGGATCTTTCTGCCCCCGTATCTACCAAAAATTCCATTTCTTGGTTGTGGGGACCCACTTTAAGTTTTATCAAGGGCTCTTTATGATTTTTCCGGGTCCCCACCAAATAGAGCCCCTGACCCCCCTAGTCCATTTGGAACTGCTTCTCGTCTCTGATTCGGACTCTACATTCTCGCTTAAAATGCCCTTTTTTTCCGCAATAAAAACACACCTTCACCCCTTCTGACTCCCCTATACTTTTCTCTTTTTGTTCATTCGAACCTCCCTTTCGCCCTTCTCTTTGGTACCTCCCCCCACCTGTTGCTGCGACCATCAACCTTACTTGTCTGCGGTCCCTTTCGTCGTCCCTACGGACATATACTTTCTGTGCCTCCCTAAGCAGTTCATCCAGCCCCCTGTCCTGCCAGTCCTCTAACTTCTGGATTTTCTTCTTTATGTCGTCCCACGATTTTAAAACGAAATGAACTTTCAGCATTGACTGTGAAGTTTGGCTATCGGGGTCCATTCTGGAGTACAATTGTAAGTTCCGCCGTAATCTCTCGAGCCATTCCGTAGGCGACTCGTCCTTCTTTTGCCTATCATTGAATGCCCGATCTATATTTTGCCCCCTCGGGACTGAGTCCCTAATCCCTTGAATAATTATGGTCCTTAAATCCTGCATATGTGTTCTATGTGCCGCATTTTGGTGGTCCCAATGGGGGCTCTGTAGGGGCCATTTAGTGTCCGCAGCCGGGCCTTGGACATGCTGCGTGTCCCAAATACGCATTCCTTCCCTTCTTATCATATTCCGTTCTTCAGTAGAGAACAGAATGCCCAAAATGGACTGCATTTCTTCCCAGGTATAGATGTTTGGTCCTAAGAACTGGTCGACCCTCTCGGCTACCCCAAAAGGGTCCTCTAATAAATGTCCCATGTCCTTCTTAAAATCTCGTACATCTGCCGAACTCAAGGGGACAGTAATAAATCCTATACCCGCCTGTGGTCCACCCATGGGCATCTCCCGTAGAGGGAATAGCCCCGTCTCAACCCTACTGCGGCTCCTTGTAATCGGGCCTTGGTAACCGGTTTGGTTAACCTCCCCTTGGTTACCCTCTTCATCATTGTTCGGTGCAGGTGGTTGTGGAGGTGGTGGGGCATTGGGTGCTGGCGGTGGGACATATGGGGGCGGTGCTATAATTAAGTCGCCCAAATGATTGTCCCTCTTCCCCTTTTTGTCCGGATCCCCTTTCCCTTCTCTTAATTGGAAAACATACACTTCAGGTCTTGCTACCCATATTTTGGCATAATCACTCTCCTCTTACGAGAAGGGCTCTTTAGAATTTACCCATAGGTTCAAGTCCTGTTGAACCCAGTCTTCAGATGATCCAAACACGGGCCAAAAAACTTTTTTTGAAATCTCTTTCCCACCCCATACTTCCATGCAATAATGTATCATTCTGGCCCTATCCTTAGTCTCGGTCCCCGGGTAATGCTTCCAATTACTAAGCATAAATCCTAGGGGACTGTCCCTTGGAATGGGGGGGAGTTTGACTTGGGTTGGGGTCTTGCTTTTCCCCTGCCCCATTCGTCCGGAGTGCCTTCTTTCACTCTCAAATTCCTTTCACTTCCCCTTTTTCGTGGCCCGAGCCCTTGCGGGTCTACGGGAACCGCACTACTCAAGGGTCCGCACTCACTTGGAGAGTCCGGCTGCCGGCCCTCCTCTCATTCACACTTGTCCACCGCCACACTCCAGGATCCCAACCCCACCCGAACGGATTCCCTTTTATACTTACGCGTCCTGCGTCTTCGTCCGGACTCCGTGCACAGATTATTAAGGGGTTCACCGGTATAATTTGTCCCGTTTGCTTACTAGTATATATTTTAGGGTCGTCGGTGAGAGTGGCGGAGGTCTTCCCCAGAGGGGCCACCCGGAAAGCACTGGATGAGGCGCCCCCCACTCTGGGTAGATCTTACCCGATCCAAACTCTCATCCGAGTCACGGCACCAAATTGTTATAAAATTGACTCAAAACGAGCAATTTCCAATCAAAGAATTTATTAATTATTGAAGCAGTTATACTACGTAAGCAAAGGCTCAGCGCTGGGCGACAGGGGAGTCTCCGCTCCACCTACTGCCGCCCCAACTAGTTTCTGATTCAGTCCTTTTATCCTCTCCATCCTTCAGGAGTCCATGTTATCTTGGAGTTCTCTGCGCCTGCGCTGGTTGTTGCTAGGGGGTCATCCTTCTGTCTCCTGGTGGTCGGTGATAAAGGCTGCGGAGTCTTCCTCAGCTGCGTCTTCTTCACCCTATGTCTTTATTTGGTGACTTCTCCGTGGAAAATTACCAAAATCTTATGATTAACGCAATATGTGCCCTATCAAGCTTAAGCAAGCAAATGTCCTGCCTTGCAAACTGTGTCCTATCAAGCTTAAGCAAGCAAATATCCTGCCTTGCAGACTGTTTATCTGCCCCTGCCCCTTCCCCAGCTTTTCCCTGGTCGTTATCTCTGTGAGTTATCTGCTTGTACCATTTGTCAGCGGGAAAGGTTTCCCTGCTGGGTGTTAATCTGCCCCTGCCCTTTCCCCAGCCTTTCCCTGGTCGTTATTTCTGTGAGTTATCTGTTTGTACCATTTGCTGGGTGGGACTATGTGTGGGCTCCTGCAACTCCTTCCCTGGTATCCTTGTAACTCCTATCTCATGAAGTAGTACAGAAATAGTCAGCAGACAACTCTTGTAACACACTGGTCTCTTTTTCGTGACGAACAAAATGTAGTCCCTCATCTCAATTCCCCCCCATTTATTTATAGTATAGTAAAGCAGCAGCAGCGCTTCTCTTGATTGGTTTTCCGCTTGACTTTTCACTCGCTCCGCATCCCCTTCTCCCTCTCACACTCACTCTACTCCCGTCCCGTTCCGTCCTGTCCCGTCCGTGTTCCGCCTCTCCCAGCCCGGCTGATGCCGCGTCCCGCAAGGCGCCCCTCCGTGGGGCCGCCCCGTGCCCGCCCCTGCCCGGCCCGCCGTGGTTCCGCCTCGGCCGGGCTCTCTCCGTCCTGGCTGTGGCGCCGCTGGAAGAGCCGCTCGCTCTGGTGCTGGCGGAGCAGTGCGGTCTTTTGGCCGCGCCTGGCGCGGGCTCTGGCCAAGCCCCGGCCGAGGCCCCGGCCCCGAACGAAGCCCCTGCCGCGGTTCCGCCTGCAGCCGCCCCGCTGCCGCCCAGCTCCCGCCCCGTGGCCGACAGCGTGGCCGGCAGCTGCCCCGCTCCGAGCTCCGCCGCTCGCCAGCTCGGCCGCCGGCCCCGAGCCGCCGCAGCCCGGGGCGGCTCGGCAAGCAGCAGCGCGCCGGGCGGGCGGGTGCCCCGGGCAGAAGAGCGGCAGCGCGGTGCCGCCTGCACGGGAGGAGAGGCCTCCCCTGGAGCAGCTCTAGCGGCAGGGCCCGCTGCTGGGCAGCGGCGGCTGCGGCAGCGTTTACTCCAGTCCCCGCCTCGCCGACGGCGCCCCGGGAAGAGACGGGGCCGGCTCGGAGGGTGGCGGCGGGCGGCGGGCGATGAGCTCAGCCCGCCGCTGGCCTTGGCTCGCAGGCGGCCATCAAGCGAGTGTCCCGGGAGCGCATCTCGGAGTGGGCGCGGCTGGGGAGTGAGCGGGGCCAGCGGGAGGAGCCGGCGGGGCGTGCCGGGCAGGGCTGAGGCTAGGCCCGGCAGGGCGGCAGCCGGAACGCTGCGAGGGCAGCGAGCGTGGAGTGAGCGGGGGCTGCGCAGCGCCCCGGGCCGGGCCATGGCGAGCCGCGGCGGGGCCGGGCAGGGGCTGCCCGAGGCGCGGCGCAGCATCGGCCCCGCTGACGGCATCGCGGTCCCCCCGCAGCGCAAGGGCGCCCTTGTGCCCCTGGAGCTGGCGCTGCTGTGGAAGGTGTCGCGGCCTGGCTTCGTGTGGCTCCTGGACTGGTTCGAGGTGCCTGAGGGCTTCGCGCTGCTCATGGAGCGTCCGCAGCGCTGTCAGCACCTCTGGTACTTCCTGCACGAGCGGCGGTTCCTGACGGAGCCCGTGGCGCGGGGGCTGTTCCGCCAGGTGCTGGAGGCCATGGGGCACTGCAGCAGCCGCGGCGTCCTGCACCCCCACATCCAGGCCGAGAACGTCCTCGTCGACCTGGCCACGGGCGAGGCAAAGCTCATCGACTTCGGCTGCGGCACAATCCTCCAGGACACGTTCTACACCCAGATGTCAGGTGAGCCCAAAGCCAGTGCCCAGCTGGGCAGTGGAGTTCCTCCCTTGGCTGGCAGAGGGGGAAGAGGGAGGGAAGGAAGGAGGGAAGGAAGGAGGGGGAATCCTTCTTCAGCCAGCTGCAGCCAAGTTGCTTTTTGGCAGGGCAGGGGCTGGCTGTTGTGGAACGGGAGCTGGCTGGGAGGGAGGGAGCAGCATGGGCCTGATGAGCTGCGCCCGTGTCCCATAGGAATGCCAGAGTACAGCCCACCGGAGTGGATCCTCTTTGGCTGCTACCATGGCCAGCCAGCCACCATCTGGTCCCTGGGCATCCTGCTCTATGAGCTACTCTGTGGGCACCTTCCTTTCCATACCAACTAGGACATCGTCCGGGGCCAGCTCTTCTTCCTGCCCCAGGTGTCTCAAGGTGGGGATGCGCCTTCAAGGCACGAGGGGAAGAACGGGGTTGGGAGGGGCGGCTGGCACATAAGCGTCCTGCTCTTGCAGCTGGTGAGGAGGTGGATCTCCTGGGCTTAGCTGGACGAGGTGGCACCTGTGCCTCTGTGCTGGTGTCCTCTGCAAGAGAGGATCGATAGGAAGCTTTTGGCTGCAGCTCTGAGCACTCCTGGTGTGGCCTGGGCACTGTGGAATGTGGGAGAGCATGGACAGGAGCCTTGTCCCGCTGAGCTTTGTAGACAGTTGGCTGGCTGAGAAAGGTCACGTCGACATAATACCCCTGTTTAAGCAAGAAGGAGACAAGTCTAGGAGTCAGCAGTCAGTGTCCATATAAGGCAAGGACATTACGCCCTTGATGCAACAACAGGATAGGGAAGAGGCTCTTTTGCCAAAAATATGAAGAATAGTTTCAACAGAATAACCACAAGAATGCAGAAGGAGGCGTAGTTGGCCGATAAGTAACTAACCAATAATGAGCTCTTCTTTGCAATATGTATGAGCTTTATTAACACCAATATAAATATGTGTGACTCTCAATAAAGTTCGAGACTTGCTGATCAGTCATATTGCATGCCACATTTCTCCTGCCGATCCAACACAAACCCAAACTCCAGCCCTGGGATACCCTATAAAAGCCCCACGGCCCTGCCTTTGCCCTGTCTTTCGGAGGTCAGAAATGGACTCTGGAGCTTTACTGAAACCCAGACCCATCTTGTTTGTTCCCGGCACCGGCAGCTGCAGCCTCCCTGGACACCATGAACTCTGGAGAATGGGGACAGCCAGTGGGGACAGGTCCTGGACTGCAAGATAAGTGTGTGTTCTGTTTGCCATCTGTCAGTGGTGGGGCAGTTATCTTCTGTTCATTGGGCAGTTTCTCTCTTCCACAACCAATCCTCCCTGTGGGGAGGTGTGTTCCATTAATAGGCCATTGATTATTAATTATTAATCTTCTGGTAATGGGCCACTGAGTGTCACTGCATGGCTGATTAAATGACATCATCCCATTGGGAGATGCTCCGCCCAGGGGGAGGAGCCAAGCATTCCTACCTGGACAGAATCTGAGATTTGGAACACTGTAGGCAGCCTTTTCCTCCTGGATTCCCAGAGGAGCAGCTGTCTTTCTTCTCCACGGGATTCCCAGAGGATCAGCCTTTTCCAACTGGATTCCCAGAGGAGCAGCTGTCTTTCTTCTCCACGGGATTCCCAGAGGATCAGCCTTTTCCAACTGGATTCCCAGAGGAAGGAAGATTCCCAGACCCATCTACAGCAGCCCTGGACCTTCAGAGGAAAACTCCACCCTTCTCCAGGATCCCTGCTCCAACAGAGCCACACCTGGCACTGCAGGAGGGCTGCAGCCACCACTGAATGGGACTGCTGCCAGCACCCTGACCCACAGGGGGTCAGGCCCTGTTCTGACTCTGTCAGTGGGGTTTTTTTCGTTTGTACTACTGCATTTATATTTTTAATTTTTCCTAAAAAAGAACTGTTATTCCTATTCCCATATCTTTGCCTGAAAGCTCCTTAATTTCAAAATTATAACAATTCAGAGGGAGGGGGTTTACATTTCCCATTCCAGGGGAGGCTCCTGCCTTCCTTAGCAGACACCTGGCTTTTCAAACCAAGACAATAACAAAGTTACTTTAACACCACAGATAGAAAATCCATTTTAATCTCTGCAAAAAGCCAATATTATGTGTCCATAACAATAAACCTCTCGCTGAGTGATGGTAGATGTCAAAGCAACTTTGTTCTAAAGATATAGTTTTTATTTCTGTTGTTAATTAAGCTCAGTGAAATAGCTGCTTGTGTTAAACTGCCTGCTTGGATGGGATAACATCCAATGAACCCAGGATGAGGACACCTGTACAGATCTGCCAACTATCAGCACTCCCTGTCTGAAGTGAGCTACACTTTGGGAACATCTCATGTTTCATGCATGCAGTGGGTGACCAGATGATTTAAAATGCTAATAAAATAAACAAGAAAGATCATTTTTGTTCCTCAAAATAACAACAACTACAACAACAACAACAACAAGTTCTGGTTTAATGAAAGGTGGAATCTGTTGCTCTTAAGAGCAAAGATTCATAGCTGGAATAAAGAGTGTTCAGCCCAGCTGTTTCTACTGTGAGGCCGTATTTCATCCCCCCTGAAAGTCCTTCATGTTTGCACAGAAAACTGTCCCTGCACAGCCCAATAAATTCCATCACTTCAGCTGGCCAAACAACCACTGTGGTCAAGTGGGGGCTGAGCAGCTTCCAGGATCCCAAGCAGCTTCAGAAGCTTCATTTTACACCTCCTCTTCTCCCAGTGAATACCCAGCACCACCATCACTGTGGACCCATAGCTATGGATCACTGGCCTGGCCAGCACAGGGCTAATGTTTGCATCAGCCAGGAGGAACTGCTCTGCCTGCCTGTCTGTCTCATCCTCAGCCCTGAGACCCCAAATGCCTCCATTCTGGCCCAATCCTTCCTGGTGCTGAGCATAAGAACTCGTGCAGACAAGAGCAGGGGGGGAATCTCCCCAGCCGTTTATCACCTCAGCAACAAGACCTTGGTACCAGGCTGTTATCTGTAGCAGAAAAAGCAGCAGCAGGAAGGAGGCACCAGATCACCAGCCCCAGGCCATGGTCCTGGTGCTGTCCTTACCAGTGATCAGTGTCTGCAGCTCTCCAGGAGCTCAGGGAGCAGGGATGCTCCTCACCATCTCATCTTACCCATGCACCCAAAGCCACAGCCAGCTGTGTGCTCCTGCCCACCAGCACATGCCAAGGCACAGCGTGGGATTCTTGGGGAGGTGTCCTCTGCAGGGCCAGGAGCTGGACTTGGTGATGCTTGGGGGTCCTTTCCAGCCCAGGATATTTTGTGATTCTAAGGCTTTGGCCAGCCCAGGTTTCAGCCACCTCCCTGATCCAGGTGTGATTGACCCCAAACCAGATCTTGCCTCTGTCTACCCTCCAGTGCAAGGAACATGTTGCATCTACCCCAGACCCCCTGCTTGTGTCTGATGGATCATGCTGACCTTTTCAACATATTTCTTGGAGTATTAAAAAACATTATCTGACAAAAAGCAAACAAACAAAAAAAAAAAAAAAAAAAAGAAAAAGCAAACCAAAAACCAACAGACCAGCCCAAACGAAATCAATTTGGGTAATGATGGCCTTTTGTTCCAGTTTATCCTGCACCAAACTCCACAGATGGTAAATCTGAACATTTCCCAGACCTTCACAGCAGAGCTTGGAAGTGTCTCTCTGATTTATTGGTTGTTTCATGACACGTGCATTTCTCCTATATAATCCCAGTGTTTTGCTTAGAAGCCATATTATAACTGGGAATCAATCATCTTCATTTGAACATCTAGGACAGATTCACACATCATTTCACCATTAACTAGGATAGACTCAGCCTTGCAGATCTTTCAGGTTTCAAGCCTGGCTGTGTTGTTTCAGTTCTTTGCTGCTGCCTGTGTTTTGTGAAAAAAAAAAAAAAAAAATAACCAGACTTTGGGACTTTCTGTTGTGGCTTGAAGAAGAACACAGGTTGTTTCATCGCTGTTGTGAGACATGTGTTACCCGGCTCATTAATTCACAACAGTTCTTGTTTTCTCTGCCTTTTTCATGCTGATGTGATACATTTGTGAAGTCCAGGGTTGTACTGCAAGTGATTAATGCTGCAGTAAAGTCTGATAAACTGAGATTCCAACAAAAAAGTGTGAAAAATGTAACCTCTAAAGTTCTGAAAGCTCACATGTGACAAAACCCATAAATCACCCCAGAAGCAGTCATTATGCTGAGTTACTAACTAGATTATGCAGCTGCATTTGTCATCATTTCCCATTACGTAGAGAATAAACCTGTCAGGCTGATTTATGGCAGAGGGCTCCACAAGATGGGAACTGGCACCTGTACTGTTCTGTGGAAAACGATGAGAAATGCTGTGTGTGCTCAAGCGCTGAATGGAAAAGGAAGGAGGGGAGATAACTGTTCTTTGAAGGCACTGATTCAGGGACAAAGACTTCAGAGAGGAGTCATGCTTACTCCCATGGGATGGCAGGAAGAGTATCCACCAACCTGTCCCAACAGCAGCAGCAGCATCAGAATGCGTTCTCCACAGGTGGAGGGAAGAGAGGAGAGAGGAGGTCTTTTGAGGGGACCAAAGTCAGTCATGGAGAAGTCCTAGAAGCCTGGAATGGTTCGGGTCACAAGGAATCTGAAAAACCATCTTGTTCTAACCCCTGCTGTGGGCCGTGACAAACTGAACAGCTGAATGCCTGGCTACTCAGGGGATACTCAAGGTTTTGGATTCCATGCCTGTGCATCTACCGTGGAGCAGCTGGGTCTGCTGGGAGCAGATGGCATCCACCTGAGCTCAGAGCAGGCCAAAAGATGGGCAGATGTGGGACTGAGCAGGGCGAGGGACATCCCTGCACAGCAGCGCTCTGACAAGAGCAGCAGTGGCCTCCTCTCAGTGCCCTTCCCCGAGCAGCAGCCGCTGAACACCATGGTGGCTACACAGATGCTTTTGGCTCTGCAATCCCTTTGTGCTCAAAGGCCACGCTGGGCATTTCAGCTGGGCTAGAAGGTCTGGCTGGGCAGGGAACAGGCAAGAGGCACTGCTGGTGTGACCTCCATGTGGTCACTGGGGACACAAGGAAGATTGTTCATCCAAAGAAAAACACAAGCAGCCAGTCCCTGCTAACACAGCAGTGCGACTCTGTCCAGAGCAGCTCAAATTCTCTGCCAGAACCACCCCCCTGCACCTTCTTGATCTGAAGGGGACTAGAAGTGGTTTCACTGCAGTTCTTTATTTCTGCTGTCTGATAATGGGAAGGTTTCAGAGAAGTCTTGGATGGACTGGATCAGGGAAGAGTCAAGCAAGAAAAACTGAGCAACCATCACCCAACCCCACTCACAGAAGAACAAGTCCCATTAGGAAAAGCACCTCAGCTGTTTTCATAGTTGATAATATGTATCCTACTCAACATTAGTGATTATAATCTTTTCCCTTTGGAAACTTATCAGTGGCAACTTTTGCCTGCTTTGTGAAGGGAGCCCCTGGGGCCCATTCCCTCCCAGAGGGGCTGCACTTGCTGCCTGCCGGGGCTTTCATTGCTGGGCCCACTGGGAGCCCCTGAGCTGGGCTGGGCACCAAGGGCAGGGCTGGCCCGGCTGTGATGCCTCTGGCCCCTGTGACACCAGGGGCAGCGTGTCACAATGGGGGCAGCTGGAAAAGGCCCCCGCAGGTAACGCTGGCCCAGCACAGCCTGGGCAAGCGGTGAGTGCGCACGTGGCGGGGCTGGGCCGGGCCAGGGCCGGGCCACAAGCGCCGCACCCGGGCCTGCATTGTCCCCCTGCACCCAGGGCCAGCCCCTGGGGCCGGCGCCTTGGCCGGGGCACGGGGCTGCTGCTGCTGGCCCACTGGCACAGGCCCTGCTGCCTGCCAGCTGCCCGGGGCCCTCTGCTTCTGCCCTCACATCCCTGCGCCTCCGGGCCTCACTTCAGCCCCCACAAGCTCCCTTGGCAGCCCCAGTGAAAGCCTTGTCTCTCTCCTCCTGCAGACCATGGCGCACAGAGCAGTCCTGGCTGGGCTTGTGCTGCTCCTCTTCCTGTTCCCACTTTCCGTGGTGGACAGATTTCACGGGGATGGGCAGCCCCGTGCAGAGGAGATGAAAGCGGCCCCCCCAGAGCCAGCTGAGCCTGGCTGGGGACCCTGGCTCCTGGCTGCCTTGCGCTACCTGCACCAGCTCTGGCAAATTGCTCAGCCGCTGCTCCTGCTTTTGGGCTGGTGGCTCAGGCGCAGAAGGGCAGCCACGAGGCAGAGAGCAGCGGCCCAGAGAGCTGAGGAAAAGGCCAGAAGGAGGAAGGTGGAAAGCGAGCGGAGAAGGCGGCTCCTTAGGAAGAGATTCAAAGACATGGAGCAAATGCGCCAGGCCACGAAAGAAATAGATAAGCAAATGGCCAGGCTGATTGGAATGAATAGGGATACAAACAGGATGCTGAAGGTAGGCAGGGCAGGCTCTTGGAGGAGCACAGGCAGTGGCTGTGTGAAGAAAAGCTTCCTGCTGGAGATGCTCTCTGGGCCGGCCAAGGCGAGCCGCACATCTTTGTGAGCAGCCGGCGCACAGAGCTGCGCTTGCTGCCCAGCACAGCCCTGCGCCGGGGCACAGGCTCCGGGCTCCTGACACACCCTGCCCCTCTGCCCTCTCTCTCCTCACGGGATCTGTAGTAACTGCATCTATTTTAACCCTTTCCCATACAGAGCCTTTGCATCTGCACAGAGGAAAGCACCATCTGAAGGCATCGGGCCCAATGATTGGAGATTGATTCAGATCTTAAATAGTTTTGAAATATTTAAAATATCTTATTTAAAAAAAATTGTCTTTAGAAATATTTTCCAAACTTTTTATTATTATAATGTAGATTAATACTCTTGTAAGAGATCATAAATATTTTAATAGTAAGTAGGAATTAAATAATGGCACTTTTCTTTTGATTACATATAATAATATATTATAATTAATTTATAATTAATTGTATTAATTATATAATTCTTCAAAATTACCAAGAATTATTGCAGCTAACCAAAACTGAGGTATACTTTATTTTTATCTAAACCAGCAAATGTTGCTTAATCTTCATGATCCAATAATTATTTTGTGTCTTGTTTAATATTCATATATACAGTATATAGGCTGTCGCTACGAATGCCTATAATCACAATTGGTTAATTTAAATTACACTCTCTGCCCTCCTGTCTCGGGAGGGTGACTTCCCTCAGGCAGCTGCAGTCCCTGTCAAGATGCAATAAAGGCAATGCCTGAACAAATGCTGTGTCTGTGAGTGTCCATGCTGGACTCAGGTGTCAGCTGTGGGGAATTCCTGACACAGGGGCACCACAGCAGCCCTTGGCCATGCAGAGGCTCCTTTCCTCCCCTGCAGCAGCTGCTCCTTTGGTGCTGTGATCCAGCCTCTGCTCTGCACGATGCCAAATGCAAGAAAACCAGGAGTGCCACCACTCAGACTGTCACTCGGGTCCCCGCAGAGCTCAGGAGCCACCATGGCTGTGTAGGTGTGGAACCTGCAGTGGGCCATGACAGCAGGGACAGCAGGGACAGCAGGGACAGGGGGACACAGCACAGCAATCACAGCCCGGCTGCCCTGGGACAGGCCCGGCAGGCAGACAGGACACGGGGCAGGCAGGAGTCCCCATCCTCTCTGTGCCCTCCTGAGCACAGGCACATAAGGGACAGGGGCAATGGGGACACAGCCGGCCCCTCTCCTCTGGGAATATCCCACCTGCCCAGGGGCCCTGACAGAACGCAGGGGCTGAGGCTCTGCAAGGGGAACCCAAGGGTGAGCAGGAGGACCTCCAAGTTACATCTGCCCACATTCTGCATGCAAACTGCTGTGTGGAGGAGAAAACCAGAGGGGCCTTGCCACAGCAGATCCCATCTGAGGGAAGGTGTTCTCTATTCCTGCACACGGGTGCCCCATGCAACATGGAGCACATGAATGCACTTTGACACCAGATTCTCAGCCCTGCTCGAGCGCTCTGGCACAGCAGGAGCGGCCATTCCCTAATAACACACGGGTTTGCAACTCTTGTGCAAAGCAACACAAATTGTCTCTCTCCTCCTGCAGACCATGGTGTCCAAATCAGTCCCTGCCCTGCTGGTGCTGCTCCTCTTCCACTTCCCACGGCCCGTGGTGATCAGTTGGGATGAGGATGCAGAGCTGGGCAAAGAGGGCCTGGAGCAGGCTACCCCAGAGCCACCCGAGCCTGCCTGGGGACCCCTGCTCTGGGCAGCCGTGCAGCAGGGGCCCTCCTGGGCTGCTGCTGAGCTGCTCTTCCTGCCTTTCTTCCTCTGCCTCAGGCCCAGAAGGGCGGCCATGAAGCAGAGAGCAGCGGCCTGGAGAGCCAAAGAAGAGGCCAGAAGGCGCAGGATGGAAATGGAGCACAGAAGGCTTCGCTTCAAGAGGACATGCAAAAAGACTTGAAGGTGATGTGGAAGACCATGAAGATGATCAAGAAGAGAATGGCCAGGCTGATTTGAATGAACAGCAAGGTGAGCTGGTTCCTGCTGTGCAGCTGAACTCATTGTGTTCAATCAGATTTCCTCTGCACGGATGTCATTGTAGTCAGATGAGAAACTGGCCCCTTAATTTGAATGCAGTGGTGCATAGAGCTTTAGTCTACTGTTTTAATGTAGCTGACCTGTGCCCTGATAGCAAGGGGTGTTTAACAAATCTGGTATTGCCAGAAGGCTTTTGTTACTCTCAGACTGTGCTCTGCACATGGAGCAGCAGAAGAATTAAGGCCAAATCCTCCCTCAGGAACTGGAGGATATCACATTTGGGTAAGGAGCTTTTGTAAGGAAGAATTGACTGTTCTTCTCTCCCACCAGGTGACCCTGTGCTCCAACACGGTGATGGAGTTCTACCAGAGAATGCTGGTGGGCCTGGAGGGTGTTGGCAAGGGAGGGGCAACCCTGATCATCACAGCCAGGTCCCAGCCCTTGCCTGGCTCCCCCAGGCACTGCCTTGCCCAGGCTTTGCTGGCTGCAGCTGCCAAGGAGAAGTGCTGCTGGATGCCCTCATGTTGTGCCAGCTGGACATGAGAACAGCAGTGCTTGGGCAGCAGCCTGTGGTGAAAAGCACCCCTGCTCACAGCCCAGCACGGGCCTGGGCCCTCTTCTAAAGGCACCAGCAATGATATCATTTCTTGGCCTGGGTTTTGGTGCGTGAGGGGGAACAAATTTCCCGAGGGCCTCCTCTCCTTCTTCCTGCAAGAGGTGGAGTTGTGCTGGTGGTGAGCACCGTGCACGGGTTTGGGCCACACCAAGCAGCTGCTGAGAGTCAGGGTCTGGCTCTGTCCATGAGGGCCCATGGCAGGGGGGAAGTGGCTCCCAGCAAGAGTGGGGAGGGCAAGGTCTGACGAGGGGAAAGCAGCCCTTGGTGTGGCAGGTCAGCTCCAGATTTTCTCCTTCCCTCTGCTTCCCATTTTGAGCTTTAATGTTGTCAGAGCTGAGCCCAAAAGTCGTGGTTGCTGCAGCAGAATTCCATGCTGCTGTGCTGCTGTGGGTGTCAGTGTGATGCCCAGAGGGACGCAGCTCCCTGGGGCTGTTCCCTGTCCCAGGCAGAGCCATGCAGGCAGTGCCTGGGCTGCCATTCTGTAAAGCAGGTGGAGCTGGGGCCAGGCAGGGCCTGGAGCTGTGCAGTGAAGGAGCCAGGGAGCTGCAGGACCTGGCAGGGGCTGATCAGCCCCTCTGTGGGGCAGCTGCTGTCTCGTGCCCTCCAGGGCTGGGGCAAAGAGCTGAGTTCTCAGGCAGGGCAGCAGCACCATGGCAGAGAAGGGAGTCATTTGTACTGAGACACTGGGGCTGTGTGTTCCTTGGGCCTTGGGGAGCCCTGATCCTTGTTGGGAAGGCTCCCCCAGAGCTCGTGGCTCACTGGGACTGTTCCAGGAGTCCTTGCAAGCCTTCTGGGGTACAGGAGGGGCTGAGGCAGCTGTGGGGCAAAGGGCTCTGCCTGGGGCACTGGGCAGCCTCTGGGTGCTGCCTCTCAGGGTTTGGGCCTCCTTGACAAGACGTGTTGGAGTGGGCAGAGGTAGAAGGCAATTTATCCCTGTAGGGCTGTTCAATGTGCATTGGACAGTGACCAATGTGTTCTGCTCCATTGCACAATCTCTGGGGGGAAACGTTCTCCATTCTCTCAGGATCTCTGATTGCCCTGGGGTCATCTCTCTGCCCAGATGTCTCGTTCCTGAGCTCCAAGTGTCCCCCCAAGTGCTGCTGTACGGTGAGTGCCACCTGAAGGTGCCCTAGGAGAGGAAGATCCTCATGAGGAATCCCAGCCACCTTCCTGGCTGCTACGGGCTCATTCCCCAAGTTTGGCATCACATCCACCTCCTCCTGTCAAATATTACTGAGGAGATTGTTAGGGGAAAAAAGGGTTTGGATAAGACCTTTCTGGTTTCTATTCAGCCTTAAAGATCTGCTGAGAACAGGATCCTACCCGAATGTAAACTTTAGGAGGCAGTTGAAGCTCCTGAGGAAACAGTTGATGTTCTGGTCTTCAGGGGCTTTTCTTGTGGGAGATCTGAGAGGGCTGTGAAAAGCTGCTGCATCCACAGACACCAGTGCCTGTGCTGGCAGCCTCCTTGCAGGATCCCCTGGGAGTGCTGAGCCTACAATTCTTGCATCTTGTTTGTGCCTTTTACCTTTGTCCTGGGCAGTTGTAAACGTGTGTGTAAGTTGCTGTTGCGGTGCATGTTAAGGAGTCTAAAGTTTCTCCAGAGGTGCCTCTGAAGCTGCATTTCATTCTGTCCCTGCCAGAAACGCAAGGAGGACTCTGCTGTGCTTGACTCCAGCCCCAAGCCCTGTGGGATTGTGCAGCCCCAGAGCTCAGCAGAGATCCCAGCTGTGGTGGCAGTGCAGGCCCTGGGCACTCACGGCCCCAGCGCTGTCATCGGCGTGTTCGGGGATGAGCTGGGTCCCGAGCGGGTGGCTCGGGGATCCAATACGGGGACGCGTCGCTCCGGCAGCCCCGGCAGCCCCGGAGGGCTCCGGCCCCTGCCCGGCAGAGCTGCGGCTGCTGAGACCCCAAAATATCCCCAAAAAACAGGTGAGACACCCCAAAAATATCCCAAAAAATCCAGGGGAGACCCCTCAAAATCCCAAAAAATCCCAGTCAGACCCCCCTGAAAAATCTCAAACAATCTGGGTGAGATTCCCTCAAAAAGGCCAAAAAAATCCAGGTGAGATCCTCCAGAAAAAATCTCCTAAAAACCAAGTGAGATCCTCCCCAAAAAATCCCCAAAAAAATCCCAAAGTCCAGGTGAGACACCTCCCCAAAAAAATTTTTAAAAATTCAGGTGAGACCTCCCCCAAAAATCTCAGTGAGGCCCCCCCAAAAAATCCCAGAAAACAAGTGAGACCTCCCCAAAAAAATCCAGGTGAGACCCCTCCAAAAAATCCATCAAAAATCTAGGTGAGATCCCCCAAAAATGCCAAAAAATCCAGGTGAGACTCTTCTCCCAAAAAACCTCAAATAAATCCCAAACCCACCCCAAAAAATCCAGGAGAAACCCCCAAAAATAAAACAAAAAACAGGTGAGATCCCCCCAAAAATCCCAAAAAATCCCACTCAGACCCCCCTGGATTTTTTGTGTGCAGCTGCTCCTGGCAGGGTGCACAGGGACAGGGATTCTGCCAGGGAAAACAGGCACAGGCTGCTGCGGAGAAGGACAGGAGGGATGGGAGGCACAAACAGCTCCTGCTGGTGCAGGTGTCCCTCCCTCCCACTGCAGGTCCCTGTTCATGGTTATCTTATTTTCCAGAGATGAGCTTTACCCTCCTAAAGTCAAACCCCACCCACCAAAGGGGAAGAGAAGCAGTTTGGGTTCCTTGGCATCTCAATGGAGGCATTTCAAGGTCAGAAATGTGGAGGAGCCAGTCACAGCCCTGAAAGAAGTGCAGGATTTTCCCCACTCTTCAGGAGCAGAGGTGGATTTTCTTGTCCATGCCGTGCTTGTGTTCCTCCCCAGCCTGCCAGCACCAAGTCCTGCTCAGGCTGAGCTCCCTTTTTGCTGCCCTGCTGGGCTGTGCCCTGACAGTGGGCTGGGCAGCAGGGCCAGTGGCTGGACATGGGCTGAGGGGGAGGGAGAAACAGGAGAGTTTTCCTTGGAGAAGCTGACTCAGATCCTACAGGCCTGTGCTGAGTGTGGGATTTTGTGCCTTGTTTCCTTCCCAGTGTAAGATGAGGCTTTTCCCTGCATCATCCTGGTCAGATCTCCAGCTTCCCTCCCAGAGCCAGCTGGGATGATCCTGATCTCCATGGAGCCTCTTCCCAAGGCAGCCAGACTCCCTGTTTGCAGGGCTCTGCTTTCCCCCAGAGCTGCTGCTGCCCTGCTGGCCCTGGAGCTGTCTGACAAAGGGAGACTTTGCAAAGTGGCTGTCTCTGCCTCCCAGCACAGAAAATGGCTTGTTTTCCAGGTGCCAGCACCAACTCCTGAGCACCCTCACCTGCCACGAGGCTCGGAGGGGTTCAGGTGCTCCCTGGACGTGGCGCACGCTCCCCTGGGAGCGGAGAAGGCAGGAGGGAATCTGTCTCCCTGCCCATTGTCAGCGTGGCCAGCAGGGCTGGAGCTGCCAGTGCCGCTGGGGGCCCTCAGCACTGGCCACAGAGGGGCCTCCCATCCCTGCAGGCCCATCACAAAGGGCTGCTGGAGCAGCTGCTTGTTGGAGAGGCCGTGCAGGACACGTTGCAGGGCTGCCCAAGGACGCTGTGCAGCACCTGTGCAGGGCACTGCTCCCCCTGGAACTCCTCAGGTGCTCCACAGGAAATTTTGGCAGGAGCTTTTGCTGCAGCGCCTTGAGAAAGCAGCATTTAAATCAGAGAGAGAGGGCAAGAGCCTCAGGAGTCAGATGGGCTGGGCTGGACTCCTTCCCTCAGCTCCAGGAGCTCTCACTCTGAGTCTCCTATTTTCTAAAAGCAGGAAGCTTTTAAACTTTTTAAAGGCAAGTTGTGCATCAGAGAGAATTTCTACTGCCAGGAGACATCCCAGTTCCCTTTCATGTCATGTACTAATTAATGCATTGGCCCGTGAGTGTGGGAGAAGATTTTGCCCATGGTCCCTGCCCTGGTCAGTGGCATGGATGCAGGATGAGGTGAGGGTGATTCTGGCAGTGTTTGGGGAATAGGCCCCTCTGGCTGCAGCTGCCCTTTTCTCCAAGATGCTCTTCTGCATCCATTCCCATGCTCAGCACCTCAATCTCTCCTGTCTTCCCCCCAGGCTTTCAGTATCCTGCCCCTGCCAGGTGTGCTGCAGCCAGGAGAGAGCCAGCAGGTCTCCTCCACCTTCTCTGGCCACCTCAGCAGCACCTGCAGTGTCCCGGAGCTGTGCCACGTGGAGGGAGGCCCCAGCTACGAGGGGCTGGTGCCCGGGGAGGCCTCACGTGTCAGCTCCTCCCTGAGCCCCCCGAGATCAACTGTGGCTCCCAGGCCCCTCTCAGGGACAGGTGAGTCAGCCTTCCATGGGCTCCTGCTCTGCCATGGGTTATTGTCCCTGCAGGGCTCCCCTGCTCCAAGGACTCTGAGCTCAGAGGTGCTGCACAGCAAAGGCAGCAGCAACACAGGCATGGCCACTCTGAGCTCCCTGGCTGCCAAGAGAGGAAGGACCTTCTCCTGTTGAGACACAACATCTTCTTCTCTATCTGAGTGCTGAGCCCTCCTGGCTTAGCTGCTGCCTGCAGGGAGCTGGGCTCTGGGCTTGCCTTGGCACTGCCTCTAGAGGGGTCTGGAAGTCCATGGTGTTGAGTGGCATCTTCTCCATCATCTCCCTTCTTCACCAAAGCACTGGGATTGTGCTATGGGCAGGCGTGGGGCACAGAGCAAACCTTGCTTTGGGCCCTGCTCCTGCCCCAGATGAAGCCCTTGCACTGCTGATCTGCCAGGGCTCTCCTTATGCTGGGACAGCAGCCAGAAAAGCTCCTGTCCTTTAGGCTCCCCTGCAGCTGCAGCCGTGGGCAAGCACAGGAGAAGCTCAGCTCCAGCAAGGCAGCCCAGCCCAGGACACACAGGCCCAGGCTGGAGCTGGGAGTGGAGGTGCTCCAAGCCAGCCTGTGCATCAGGACTTCTTCAGGCCAGGCTGGAGTTGGTTTCATGGGGAGGAGAGGGACCAGGCTGCTTCCAATGGTTTCCGTGGCAGCCAGCACTGGTTTGCTTGGTCCCAGCTGGGCTCCAGCAGGAAATCTGCCTGACAGGAGCCTGCCTTGCAGGAGAGGAGTTCCTGCAGCCTCTGCTTTCTGACTGATAGCATTGTTCTCATGAAGGAGCAGGCTATGGGTCGTTAAAGCCCAAGATCACGGGCAGAGACTCTCTAACTAATTAGAGTTAGACAGTGCTGTGTTTATTAACACCGGCGGGCGGCACCAGAGCCGTCCCTAAAAGGCGAGACCGCGCTGCCCAAGGTTCTTTGCCCTCTCTTTATTGCCCAAGATCTTGCATACAACACATCTGCACAAGCCCAGCACCTCCCATCCCTGCTCTGTATTCAAATGAGCTCATTGGTCCTTCACACCTGTGCAATTCCTCCCTTGAATTGGGTCCGTGGTCTCGAATTGGGTCCGTGGTCTTAAGGGATGAAGTCAGGAATGTCTTCATCAGGTCTCTGTGACCCTCTGGCACCATCCAAGGTCCCCTGCTTAGTGACTGATTGACATCAAGCCCAGGTGCTAAACCATTGTTCTCCTGGTTTCAAGATGTTCTTCTAACAGTTCACTGACTCCACTTCCTTCTGGAAAGAAGCTCCTCATGGTAAACAATAGAACAATCAGCTCCAGCTTAAGCATCTCACAATCATTAACCTATGGTCTGCCTGTCTAACTTACATCCTGATCAGTGGGAATTGCTTCTAAGCCTCAGCTGAAATCTGAACTCTTTACAATCATGCTTCAGCCATGCCCAGGGGGAAGGGGGCTGAATGAGCTGAGTAAGAATTGTAGGGGAGATGAGCAGCTGTCAGCAATCTGTGCTCTGCTCTAAACTGGGAAGCCAAGAGACAAAGGGCGTTTTCAGGCAGCAGCACAGAGAGCTGCTGGATCAGCCTTGGGCAGGGCCTGGAGGGGTCTGGCTGTGCCTTCAGAGGGAGCTGGCACAGTCAAGAGCCTCTGATGGCAAAGCTGAGGTTTGGCTGGGCCTGGAGGTCCCCTTCCACCAATGCCCTCCCTTGGGATGTTCCCAGCCCCTGTGGGTTGAGGAGAATTCACGGGAATGGCCTCAGGGTCAAGGAATGAAGTGCAGGGCCAGCCAGGACTGGGGAGCCCAAGTTTCTGGTGGGGACTCTCAGCCATGGCTTCTGTTTTGTCTGCACAAGGGAGCTGAAGCAGCCGGCTCAAAAGCTTGAGGAGGAGGCAAAAGCCTTAGAGGAGGGAGAGAGGGGGAAGGAGGAAGAGAGGCAGAAGAAGGAAAAGAAGGGTGTCTCTGTGGGGAAGCAACCCCCAAAACCAGAGAAGGGGAAAAGCAAACAACCACAGAAGAAGGAAGCCAAGGCCCCAGAGAAGAAGGAAACCAAAATCCCAGAGAAGAAGAAAACCAAAGCCTCAAAGAAGGGGGAACCCAAAGCCCCAAAGAAGGGGGGAACTCAAATCCCAGAGGACACAGCTGAGCTGGAGAAGAACTCTTTACTCTTTATTCACAGAACTCATTTTACACAGTTTGACAGACCTCATGTGCAACTTTAGTTAGTTCATAGATTTCTTGCAGGTTATTCTAATATTGGTTAATAAAATAGATTTTACTTGTGCATCAAATCTCTCTGTTGTATTGTTTACCTGTTCTCTTCACTGATTCTCATGGACAAATTCCTTGTTGTTGCAGGTACATTTGTTTTTCACCCTCAGAACAGATTGTTCACAAAGTCTCATTCTCACAAGAGCTTCCCATGGGAACTTGTAACTGCTTAGCTGCACTCAGAAGAGATGGCAGGCCAGCTGTTAATGTGGCAGAACAAGGCCTGATTTCATAAGGCCTTTCTTTTATCATTATCCCACCTGCCTGTGACATCTCCCCCTTCTCGTTCATTTAAAAAAGGCTCCTATGTTCTGATGCTGAAACAGCTCACTCTTGTCAGGGCATTATCTCATCAAGGTTATCACTGGTTATCTGTTAGATATGGGATAAGATGGATAAAAGACCACTTACAATCCACAAAACTTCCCAAATTCCATCAAGTCATTGACACAGGGTATTGCAGCATGAGAAGGCAAAAGAATAATGTCCAATGTCACTTAGGGAAATGGAAAGAAATGGCCATTGTTTCCAATGAGTTGAGAAGTGTGAGAAAGTCTTTGAGCTGGAAATGTTGATCTTTGACACCACTGAATGTCCCCTGGCAGCTGGAACAGGGAATAACTGGAGAAGGTTCGTAGGAGCTCTGTACCATGAGGATGCCAGGAGGCTTTTGCTGGCAAATTGCCTCTGTCAGTGCCCAGACACAGCCGTGTCTGGCCAGGCCTCCTCCTGCTCCTGCTCTGGCCACAAAGGCTGCAAGGTGATGAGGTTATTTCTCTCTGCACTGGGCCTCATTTCTTCAGAGCTGATCAGTATCTGATGCAATGAACAGGTGACTGCTTTGAGCTGCTGATGATGAAACACAGGCACATCTTCTCCTGAAGGTGATGAATCAATCAGGCTGCACTGTGGTACACTCCATTGGGATTTAGATGGGATGATCTCTTTTCCAAATTCCTCATGTAAATATTGCATTATTCAAAATGATTCCTTGTCCAAATGTCTCATGTTCATATTGCATTATTTGAACATTCTTAAGGCATTCATTCCTCTTCTTTTTTGTTTTTTAAGAATGAGATGCATGTCTTTTGTTATGAGCATGAAGCAACATCAAAGTAAAATAATACATGCAGTGGACAAGAAACTTAGAGCAATTAGGAAGAATTTGGATACAACAATCAGGAACATTTCAAATAGCAGACAAAGCTAAAAACGTAGGTGGAATGAGGTAAATAGCAATCTCTGCAATAATGTACCATCATCTCAGAGTCTGCAAACAGCTGACAAACCTCGATTCAGGGGGGACTTGGATCATTATTTCCAGATAATAATTCCCAAGCTGCCTTTAAAAAGAGTTCAACTGTCATGTCTAGAGGGTCAGATGGCCAAGTCAAAGCAACTCAAATCCGGTTTTGATGCAGAAAACATCTGGGTCTGTTGGCAAATTCCCGTCCAGGCAGAGCCAAGGCCTGGCTGCCACCCAAGCTCTAAGTGGGAGAGAATTCCCTGAACGTCATTTAAAACAAGGCTCTTGAGAACAGCGCTGAGGAGTAAAGGTCTGGGGGCGACAGACTAATGAACCATGCAAGAGCTGTCTCCTCCAAAATCCCCTCAGCACAGAGATGCTTTAAACCCAGCAAACTGTGGGAGTGGTTCTGTAATAATCATTGGGGCTGCATCTGATTGCTGAGAGTAGATGTCACAATGCCATCAGTTTAGAGGAGGCTTCCCACCAAGCTGAGATATCATTTCTTGGAACTGTGAAAAAGACTTAAAAATGACGAGACAGCCCTGGGTCAAAGCATGGAGGATTTTGGTGGGATTTTGGGCAGATGGTTTGGTGTGTATCCAGAGTGACTTTGGGCAGATTTGGGGCCTGCTTGGGGCAGGTTTGGGGCAGATTTGTTGCTGCTGTTGGGGTTTTTCTCCCGTTTCCCCAGCTGTGGGCAGAGCCCCGAAGCACATCCTGTTCCTGCCCCGCTCCCTGAGGAGCCCAAGGAGCTGCTGCTCCCCATGCTCTGCACCCAGGGAGATCTGGGGCAATCCCGGCATCCCGGGCATCCCGGGCATTCCGGGCCCTTTGGGCACTGGGGGATTCTGGGGCTTGGGGGGCGAGAGGGGTGAGGGGGGCTTGGGGCTGGATTGTCTGGGGAAAGGATCGGGATTTTGGGGGGATGTCTGCATTTTTGGGAAAGAGCAGGGTTTGGGGGGAGGAAATTCTGGATATTTTAGGGAGGAAATTTCTTGAATTTTGGTGGAAATTTCTCGATTTTTTAGGGAGGAATTTCTGAATTTTCTGCCGAGGTCTTCTGGATTTTTTGGGGAGGGGTTTCTGGATTTTTGGGAATGTTTCTGGAGTTTTTGGGAAAGTTTCTGCATGGGGAATGGGGTTGGTTTTGTATAGTTTGGGGAGGAATGTTTCTGGATTTTCTGGGGAAAGTTCCTCATTTTTTTGGGAATGTTCCAGGATTTTTGGAGGAACATTTCTGGATTTCTATGGGAATGTTTCTGGATTTTTGGGGGAAAAGTTTCAGGCGTTCTTTTGAGAACATTTCTGGATTTTTTGGGGAACATTTCTCCATTTGGGGGGGAACATTTCTGGATTTTTGGAGGGAAATATTCCCAGGTTTCTGGGGAACACTCCCGGGTGTCTGGGGAACATTCCTGGGTTTCTGGGGAACATTCCCGGGTGTCTGGGGAACACTCCCGGGTTTCTGTGGAACATTCCCAGGTGTCTGGGGAACACTCCCGGGTGTCTGGGGAACACTCCCGGGTGTCTGGGGAACACTCCCGGGTGTCTGGGGAACATTCCCAGGTTTCTGGGGAACATTCCCGGGTGTCTGGGGCACACTCCCGGGTGTCTGGGGAACATTCCCGGGTGTCTGGGGAACACCCCCGGGTGTCTGGGGCTCTCCTGGCCCCGTTCCCAGCCCAGGTTCTCGGGGTTCAGGAGCTGCCCTGGTGCCCGGGCCCCGCGACATCGCCTGGGTGCACTTGGAGCCCGAGGTGCAGGCGGGCGCCGCCCGCGAGGCCCTGCAGGGCTTCAGCATCACCCAGAGCAGCGCCAGGAAGATCTCCTGCGCCAAAAAGGGACCCACAACACCCCAAACTCCACCAAAACACCCCCAAACCCCAAACAACGGGCCTGAAGTACCCCAAAAATCCCAAAAAACGCCTCAAACCTGCCCCCAAATACCCAAAAACTGCCCCCAAACACCCCAAATCCCTCCAAACCACCCCAAAATCCCATAGAAACACCCCAAAATCCCTCAGAAAGACCCCAACATTATTCAAAACTTCCCCTGAATACCTAAATCACCTCAAATGCCTTTAAGCTGCCACAAAATCCCATAGAAGCACCCCAAAATCCCATAGAAACACCCCAAAATCCCAGAAAACTGCCCAAAAAACCAGTCCTGACCCTACCCCAAACTCCCCACGTGCCCCCACTCCCCCAGGTAAGCTCAGCTCTGCGCAAATCCTCCTTTTTTTATCCCAAATCCTCATTTTACCCCAAATCCTCCCTTTTTCAACCCCAAAATTTCTCTTCACCCCAAATCTCCTTTTTTTTGACCCCAAATCCTTCTTTGTGCACCCCAAATTTCCTTTTCCCATCCCAAATTCTCCTTTTTCCACCCCAAATCCTTTGTGTGTGCCCAAATCCCTTTTCCCATCCCAAAATCTCCCTTTTCCACCCCAATTTCCCACCCCAAATCCCCTTTTCCCACCCCAAATCCTTCTCCTTTCACCCCAAAATCTCCTTTTCCAATCCTAAATCCTTCTTTTTCCACCCCAAATCTCCTCACCCCAAATCCCCTTCTGCCACCCCAGATCCCCACCCTAAATCCCCTTTCCCAGCCCCCAGGGATTTTGGGGCTCCTGAGGGGTTTTTGGGGTTTTTCCCAGCATTGTCCCCAGGGTCTCTCTGCAGACATTGCACCTGGACCTTCCCCAAATAAACCCCAAATAACCCAAAATTTTGGCACTGCGGGTGGCTGACACTAAAATTTAGGGTGTGGGGGTGTTTGACCCCAAACGTTGGGAATTGGGGGGTTTGATCCTAAAATTTGGGGGTTGGGTGGGGTTGATCCTAAAATTTGGGGTTTAGGGGATTTTGACACCTCAGGGTTTGGGGATTATTGACCCCAAAATTTGGGAATTGGGCATGTTTGACACCCCTGGCTTTGGGATTTGGGGGTTTTTGTTCCCAGTATTTGGGGTTTGGGAGTTTTTTCCTCAGAATTTGGGGATCAGGGGGTTTGAGCCCCAAACTTTGGGATCAGGGCAGTTGGACACCCCAGATATTTCAAACCCTAGAGTTGGGGATTGGGGGTTTAGACCCCAAACTTTGGGGGCTGGGGGTGTTTGACACCTCAGGATTTGGGATTTGGGGGTGTTTGACCCCAGACTTTGGGAACAGGGGGTGTTGGACACCCCAAATGTTTCAAACCCCAGGATTTGGGGTCAGGGGGATTTAACCCCAACATTTGCAAATTGGAGAGTGTTTGACACCCCAGGATCTGGGATTTGGGGGGTTTAAGGCCTAAAATTTGGGGTTCGGGCTGAGGGGCAGGGGGGGAGGTTGAGATCCCAGAGTTTGGGTCTGGGGGTGTTTGGCCCCCCCCAGTGTTTGAACCCCAGGATTTGGGGTCCGGGGAGTTGACCCCAGGATTTGGGGTGTTTGACCCCAATGTTTGACCTCACCTCGGGTTTGGGGTCGGGGTTGAGATCAGGGACATTCCCTGGAGCCAGCGGCGGGATCGGGATCGGGATCGGGAACGGGATCGGGAAGCGGAACAGGAACGGGGAGGGTCCCTGAGCCAATGCCGGACCCCAACCCCAGGGAGAGGCCCCGCCGCAGTCCCGGAATGGCCCCATCCCCACAATCCCGGAGCCCTCCCCAGGCCCAGCCCCTCCCCGGCCGCTGAACGGAGCCTCCCTCAATCCCAGCCCGCCCCGATCCGGGCCGGAGCCATCCCCAGAGCCTCCCCCATTCCCGGCCCGGACCCTTCCATCCCTTTTTGGGGCGGCTCCTGCCGCTCCCCGCCCATTTCTGGGGGTTCCAAAGGGACCCGCGGACCCTCCCCATTTTGGGGGTGTTGGGGTGGCCCCAGGGCCGCCCCGAGGGCCGAGGGGGGATCGAAAGCCCAGACCCGAGGGGCTCCTGGGGGTGCCCAGTTCCTCCCGTCCCCAGCCCGAAACAGACCCTGGCCAATCAGAGCGCGGAGCGCTGATGACGATCCTGTTGCCGGGCAGAAACTCGGCGCACTGGCCCCGCCCGGCGATTTCCAGCGAATCAGCGCCCGGCTCGGCTGTGACTCATCGGGTGCCGGGCAGAACCCAGCGCCTCTCACAGCGCTGGCCAATCAGAGACTGCGCGGGGCCATTCCCAGCCAATCAGAGCGTTTGTCGCTGATGGCTCTCAGTGTCCAGGAGCGGAATTTGGGGCGGGGGGCGGTGACCCCGGCGATGGGGATGGGGCGTGCGGGGGCAGCTGGGGCCGCACTGGTGGCACTGGGGGCGCTGGGAGCCCCCCCGGCCGCGGGGGGAGCGGGGGGCGCGGGGAGAAGGGGGGCGGGGGGGCCCCAAATTCAACCAAAGGGGGGTCGGGACCCCCAAAGGGAGCAGGAGGGGCCTGGAACCCCCAAAACCAAGCACGGGGGAGGGGATTGGGGACTGGGGGAACGATGGGGAAGGGGCGGGAGAGCGGAGGAAAGAGGGGAATGGGACCCCCAAATTGAGGTGGGAGGGAGCTGTGGACTGGGGGAAACCCCCATCAAATCCCATTAAAACCCCATAGAAATCCCATTAAATTCCACTCAATTCCCATTAAACACCATTAAGATCGTATTAAAATCCTATTAAATTCCATTAAAATCCCATTAAAATCACATGACATCTCATTAAAATCCCATAAAACTCCATTACAATCCCATCAAATTCCATTAAAAATCCATAAAATCCCATTAAAATCCCATTAAATCCTATTAAATTCCTATTAAATCCCATTAAATCCCATTAAAATCCTACTAAATTCCTATTAAAAATCCAATAAAATCCCCTCCAATCCCATAAAATGATCCCAAACCCACACAGAATTGGCCCTGATTTACCCCACACAGCCCTAAAAACCCAACAATGTGAAAAGTTACCCCAAATGATCCCAAATTTACCCTGAATAATCCCCCAAAAAACCCCAAATAATCCCAAAGGCACACAAAGAACCCCAAATCCCCCAAATGACCCCAAATCCCCCAAATGACCCCAAATCCCATAAATGACCCCAAATCCCATAAATGGGATTGGGAGAGGGGAGGAGAGGGCAGGGAAAGGGGGAGTGGGAAAAACTGGGCGAGGAAATCAAACTCTGCAGTCAGACAGAGCAGGGATTTGTGTATCCAGCGCTGGGAGCGAGGGGGATCTCTCTGGCAAAAACCCACTCGGTCTCCTTTAGCCTTCAGCTCCATTTTAAAAGTCACAATTACAACACTTCATTAGCATAGTCACATTTGCATAAAGCTGTGTCCCGGTTTTACAGCCGTGTGTGGCTTCAGCGCCTGCGTCCGTTCCTCCTGTGGCGGCCCTCAGTCTTCTGGTGCTCTTTTGATGAAGGCTTCTGTCGTCCTCCTCACGTTGGAACTTTTTACCTGGACCATCAGCCCATGCCTGGTGCTCCTTGTTCTTCAGTCTAACCTGGTCTGAGCTGATTTTGCCCTTTGCAAGCTCTGTTCAAACTTGCTCTCTCGCTCTCGCTGCGTTTGTTGTGTCGCTGGCTCTGCTCTCTCTCTTGCTCTGCTGCCTCGCTGGCTTTGCCTGCATGTGAAAAATGCATGTATTTTATGATTGGCTTTTCACAAATATTAAAATGAATATTATTTGTCTGGTGTTAGAATATTATATATATTTTTTTAAATATATATATATATATAATATATATTATATATATATATAAAAGGGTTATATATTATATATGATTGTATATAATATATTATATATATAACATATATAATATATGATATTATATTATATATAATATATATAACATAATATTACATATATAATATATCATATAATATATATAATATATATAATATATTATATATTATACATATAATATATAAAATATATAATATATAATATATAATATATATATTATATATTATATATAATATATTATATAATTATTTTATATATAATATATATTATATATAATATATATTATATATAATATATATTATATCATCAGATATTATTTATTTATTATATATAATATATATAATATATATACTATATTATATATTATTATATATATATATATATTTATTATATGTCTGGTGTATTAATTTTCTTAAGCAGTGTGTTAAATATAGTTTTAGGTTATAAAAATTGTTAAAATAGAAACGATGCAATGTAGGATTCTTTTTTTAAAGAAAGGACTCACAGTGAGATAGCAGCCACAGGACACCTAAATCTTTCAGAAAAAAAGAATTTATTTCCCTCTTCTCAGAAGAAATGAACTTCTTCCTGCCTCTAAGGCGCTCTTAGGATTTGGAGGAAGAAGGTGGCACTGCCCAGACAGAATCCTGTGTTTGAATGCAATTTATGCATCATGGATGAAGTGTATGAATATGCAACGGGCTGTTGTTTTTAAGGGTTAATCCTTTGTTAACGGGTTCCTTTTTCAGGCTCGTGGTGCCCAGAAAAGGTACCCGGACCTCCATAACCCTTTCTCTCTATTGTCTCATATTGTCCTAATTCAAATTGTCCAAATTATTATTTCTCTAATTGCATTGCTATTTTTATAACCATTTTATTACTAATGAACTTTTACAATTTTAAAAACAAGTGATTGGCGTGTTTCACACTGCACATCTCGCTCCAGGGCTGCTTGTGCTGAACCTTTCCTTGCACAGCCCTGAGGATTCCCCCAGCCCGGGCTCCCAGCAGCTCCAGGCCCGGCCAGGAGGAGCAGCAGGGCCAGGGCTGGCCGGGCGTCCCCCCAGATGTGGCCCCCGCTGGTGGCACAGCCGGACCCTTGGGAGGCTGCCTCAGGCTTTATTGTCCACCAGCATCCCAGGAGGGAGCAGAAAATCCTCCTGCAGACGCTGATTCCGGAGGCTCCCAGCGCTTCCTTGTCTCCAGGAGCTTCTGCCAAGCCCCAGTGAAACCTCGGTGCCACATTGTTCCACAGCCTCACAACGCTCTCCTGGCTCCCGTGAGGTCCCTCTGGGTCCCGCTACAGCCTTGGCTCCATCAGGGTCTCCTGGCTCCATCAGGGTCTCCTGGTCTCCATCAGGGTCTCCTGGCTCCCATCAGGGTCTCCTGGTCTCCATCAGGGTCTCCTGGCTTCCATCAGGATCTCCTGGCTTCCATCAGGGTCTCCTCGTCTCCATCAGGCTCTCCTGGCTTCCATCAGGCTCTCCTGGCTTCCATGATGCTCCACTCTGTCCCAAGGGGCATCCGCGGCTCAGCTTTGGAGCCCTGCAAGATCCAAAGGTTCCCCCCAAAAAACCCCAGCCCAGGGACCCCCAGGATATTTGGGCTGGGCTCCCGCTGCCCAGGCACCTGCATGGAACCCAAGTGACCGCTGGGACTCCATGGAATGTCCTGGAACAAACTGTCCCTGGTCAGACAGGGGTGCCATGGAACACAGGTGCCACTGGGACACGGATACTGCCCATGGAACCGAGTGTCCATGGGGACAGAGCCGGGCCTGATGGAACACTGGAGAACATTGTCACCCCATGGAATCCATGGAACCAGGTGTCCATGGTGACACTGGAGAACATTGTCACCCAATGGAATCCATGGAACCAGGTGTCCATGGTGACACTGGAGAACATTGTCACCCAATGGAATCCCATGGAACCAGGTGTCCATGGTGACAGAGCCGGGACCAATGGAATCTACTGGAACAGAGGAGAACATTGTTACCTGTTGGAACCTGGGCTGCTGAGAATTTTGGACTTTCTGAGCTGGCAGACACTGACCCCCAAGAGAACACTGCATTTGACCTGAGGCTGTGGAGAAGGCTTCCAAAATGGAATGATGGAACTGGGATTAGGGGTGTGGCGTTTGAATAGAAGGGTGCAATATCACACGGTGGACAACTTGGAGTTTAAGGTTTTAGAATATAGTAATATATATAAAGCAAGATGGAGGTTTTAGGGTGGAGGCTGATCCTTCTTCTTTGCCGCCTTCTTCTTCTTCTTCTTCTTCTTCTTCTTCTTCTTCTTCTTCTTCTTCTTCTTCTTCTTCTTCTTCTCCTTCTCCTTCTCCTTCTCCTTCTTCTCCTTCTCCTCCTTCTCCTTCTCCTCCTCCTCCTCCTCCTCCTCCTCGTCCCTTATGTTGGGCATGGGTGATTGGTTATTGGGTTAAAAGTAAAAACAATTTAGGTGTCATTTCTTAATTGGACAGTTTATCCTCAAAAGACCTTGCAGAGAGAGAGACGGGGCTCCATTTTTACCTTGTTAGCGAAGTGCTGCAGAACTCACAGCTTGTGAGACTGTTCTAGAGACAAGAGCTAATGAACACCTGAGTCCAAACAAGAAATGCTGTCTTGGGATTTCATCCCGACCTTGGCAGAAAAGAAGCAAAAGAATTGACTGTTACCCCACGGAATCTCGTGGAACCAGGTGTCCACTGTTTCACGGTGCAGCCTCAGAGAGTGGTGAGACCCTTGTGTCACCATGGAATATCCTGAAACCAGGGCTCCCTTGTTACAAACCTGGGCTTTATGAAACCAAGGACACCGCTGGGATGCAATGGAATCTCATAGAACCAAGGGTCAACTGTCAACACATCAGCTTCTCAGGAAACAAAGGCAAACACTGTGGCACAGAGAGGGGCCCTCATGGGACCCAGGAGACCATGGTGACACCGTGGTGGGATCTCATGGAACCAACTGTGAATTGTTGCAGGACCCAAGAGACCATGGTAACACCATAGAATCTCATGGAACCAAGGTCCAGTTGTGGCAAAGCTGGGCCTCATGGAACCAAGGACACAGCCGTGATGCAATGGAATCTCTAGGATCCAAGGATCAATTGTCAACACATCAGGTTCTCATGAAACCAAGCAGAACATTGTGACACAGGGGAATCTCATGGGAGCAAGGCTCTGCTTTGATCAAGTGGGGCCTCATGGGACACAGGTGCCACTGGGACATTGTCAGGCCTGGTAGGAGCAAGACACCACTATGGCAGACCAAGGCCTCATGGGACCTAGGAGAGCCCTGGGACACAATGGAACCTGATGGAACCAAGGGCCCATTGTGACACGGCAGGGTCTCATGGAACCCCTGTGCCACTGGGACATTGCCAGGGCTGGTGCAAGCAAGGTTCCACTGTGACAAAGGCAGGCCTTGTGGCACCCAGGAGACCATTGTGGGACAATGGAATCTCATGGAAGCAAGGCCCCATTGTGACAAAGCGCGGCCTCATGGAAGCCCAGTGCCACTGGGACATCTCCAGCCTTGGAGGAAGCAAGTGTCCATTGTGACACAGCACAGCCTCAAATCACAGGAGAGCAGAGGGATGCCATGGAATCTTGGGGAACCAAGTGTCAATTCTAAACACAGTGAGGACTCATGGAACCCAGGAGACCATTGTGATGCTGCACTTTGTCACAATGGGGCCGTGCTTCTATGAGGATCCATGGGCCCACAATGTTCTCCTGGGTTCCAGGAGGCCCCGCTGGGTCACAATGGCCCCTTGCTCCCACGAGCCACAGCACGGTCCCCATTGCCCCTGGGTTCTGTGAGGCCCTGCTGCGTTCACAACTGACACTTGCTTCCATGGGATTCCATTGCGTCACAGTGGCCCCCATGTTTCCATGAGGTTCTGCTGTGTCACAGTGGACACTGGGTTCCACAAGAGCTGGCAATGTCCCAGTGGCACCTGTGTCCTGTGGGCCCCACTTTGCCAAAGCAGAGCCTTGGCTCCATGAGATTCCAGGCTGTCCCAATGCTCTGCTGAGTTCCACGAGGCTGTGCTGTGTCACAATGGACACTGAGTTCCACCTGCCCTGGCAATATCCAAGTGGCCCCTGGCTTCCATGAGGCCCCGTTGTGTTGGCAGGTGACACTTGGTTCCCCAAGGTGTCATTGTCACGCCGCTCTCCTGGGCGCCCTGAGGCCTTGCTGTGTGTGAGAAATGACCGCTACTTTTAAAATTTTAAGGTTGACTCAACCTTGAAAAAAATGACAACAAAGGACTGAAACAGGAGAAATCACAGCACTGGGAGCCCTTCCCCACCCCGTGGCTATCAGCCACATGGCTCCTTCACAAATTGGCTGCTCCTCCTTTTAGACTTTGGTGTTGCATCAGGTAATCCTAGCCCCACCCAAAGTCTGTCAGGTAACTCTTTGTGGCCGTCCATTGGTGGAGAATGCTTTCTTGCACCCTGACTGGAGAGCAGGTGTTGCCATGCCTGCCTTCCAGTGACAAACCTGCCCTCCCCAAATGCCCCAACCACCAAGGCCATTACAAGGGCAGGGGAAGAGGACTATGGGGGACAGATGACAATAACATCACTACACATCTTAACACACACATAGGATCTATCTCCTCACTGTGAGACCCAACTATGACATTACTCATCTGTAACACTGTGCAATAATGGAGCCTTGTTCCTAGCAGACCTGGCAATGTCCCAGTGGCACCTGTGTCCCATGAGGCCCCACTTGGTCAAAGCAGAGCCTTGGCTTAACAACTGACCCTTGTTTCCTTGAGATTCCATCTGTGAAAAACACGTTCACTCTCCTGTGAAAATGTACAAAGTTTAATAAAGGACAATGGGAGACCAGGACCATGGAGCAAAGGTTATTACGGCCGGGTGCCTCTTGGCACTCAGCCAGGAGCACCCTGTTACCTTCGGGGACCCCCTGAAATACCTTTCCCCTTACATCAGCCTGGTGCATATTCATAGAGCCTCATGCATATCCATAAACTTATTTACAAATTCCAGGAATGATTTTACATGGCCCCTCCTTGGGTCTGCCTTTTCAGAGCATGTGTGTTTCTTGGCTGTGGTTTTGGCTCCTTCTCTTTATCACCTCCAGGTTTTGGGCCTTGGTGCACTCTGCCTTCAGACGGGGAGTGCTGATAGTTGGCAGATCTGTACAGGTGTCCTCATCCTGGGTGCATTGGATGTTATCCCATACAAGCAGGCAGTTTAACACAAGCACACTTCTATCAGCTATTTCACTACTATGTCTAAGCTCAATTAACAACAGAAATAAAAACTATGTCTTTAGAACAAAGTTACTTTAACACCACACATATAAAATCCATTTTCATATTTGCAAAAAGCCAATATTATGATATTTATCTATAACAGGGTGAAGGAGCCCTGGCCCAGGCTCTGGCCCTGGGGCACACGGGGACGCTGCCGGGGGGTCCCTGTCCCCCTGTGCCACCCCCAGGGCCCCGGCCCCCGTCCCTGTGTCAGGCTCTGGGGTCGATCTCGTGGAACATCCTCTGGGGGAGGCTGCCGGGCCGGGGGACCCGGGGGGACCTGGGGGGACAGGGGACCCTGCTGTGCACGAGCAGGGTTGGACTGCTCTGGGGGGAGGTGTGAGGGGGCCGGGGCAGAGTGACCTCCCCAGGGACGTCCCACAGCCCCCGTGATGTCACACAGCCCCTGTGATGTCACACAGCCCCATGTGATGTCACACAATCACTCTGTGATGTCACACAACCTCCATATGATATCATTCAGCTGCTATGTGATGTCACACAGCAGATTTGTGATGTCACAGTCACCCTGTGATGTCATAACCTTCTTTGTGACATCACACAGCTGCTCTGTGACTCTGTGTCACAACCCATATTGTGATGTCACAGAGCCGCCTTCTGTGATGTCACAGCTCGCTCTGTGATGTCACAACCCCCTCAGTGCTGTCACACAGCCCACTCTGTGCTGTCCCACAGCCCCTTGCGGCCATCCCAGCTGCTCTGTGGCTCTGGGACACAGCCCCAGCGGTGCTGCTGTGACACAGCCCCCGCGGGGACATCCCACAGCCCCGGCCAGTGCTGAGCCCCTGGGAGCTCTGTCTGTGCCCTGCTCGTGTCCCTGAGGGGCCCTGGCAGTGCCCCAGCCCTGCTGGGCTGTGCACAGGAGCTGCTCCTGGCCAGAGCTGTCTCTCTGCAGCTCTGCTGCCCTTGCCAGGAGCTGCCTCTGGGCCAGGAGCCCGGCCCAGCTCAGCAGCACAGACACAGCACAAGGACTTTAATCACCCTCTGGGCCTTTGCTGCTCTTTGCATCACACCCAGTCCCTCAGAGTGGGCTCAAAGAACTTCTCAAGAGCTCCAAGTGAGATTGAAAGACTGAAGTTTCCTGTACTTTACAGAGATCCCTGTGAGGGACAGCACTGAGAAAGTGTCCCCAGGTTCCAGGGAGAGCAGAACATTGGAGGCACTGATGGCAGCTGGGGACAAACAAGGCAAAGGTGTCTCTGGTGCTGAGCAAACCTGGATTTGTTTCAGGAATGTAAAGGGCCAAGGCCTGAGCCCCAGGGCCTGGCCAGGCAGATCCTGTCCCTCCCTCCTTGCTCAGGGCTCTTCCCGGGATGGGCACTGGCATGTGGGGATGGGCAATGCCAAGGGCAGGAGCGTGGGGCGGCCCCTGCCAGGCTGCTGAGCAGGGACAAGGAGGCAATGAGGCCCCAGGCCTGCAAGGGTCACTTGTCCCCTCCTGGCTCAGGCCCAGGCCCAGCAGCCATGGCCAAAGTGCTGCCCAGGTTGGCTCTGTCAGGGCTGTCTTGCAGCTGCTGCCCATCCCTGTGCCCTGTGCAGCCCAGGCTGTCCCACGGTGTCCCTGCCCTGGCCTCTGTCCCTGCAGGCTCTGGGCATCCCCCGGCTGCCCCACCTGGCTGGGCCCTTCCTTTGCTGACAGCTCTGCCTCCTGCCTGCCCCTGCCTGCCCACACAGAGCCTGGGGCTGCTCCAGGCTCCTGCTGGGGACGTGCTGCACCACAGCCCTGCCCTGACAGGGAAATTCCTTTCTCCTGGAGCCACTCTGGGCCTCCCCAGCTGCCCTTGGCCTTAATTCTTTCTCTCTCTGGATGTTTTCCACTATGTCAAAAGGATCCACCATCCCTGAAATCGCTCTTTAAACACTCTCATGGCTCTGCTCCACTCTCCTTAGTCTCCACCCCACTGAGCACAGAGCTCCTTTGTCCCTATACAGTGCTCATGGGCCCAAGTCCTCCAAACCCCTCCTTGGGACATCTCTGGGCCCTCTCCAAGGTGTTTCCAAATGAAAACATTCAGCTCAGAGTGTAAAGAAATCACCAGAGGACAGGGCCAGCTCAACCTGTCTGTCCTGGCTACTTTTGTCTGGGAGGCAATCCTTGGATATACAGAATTTGGGAGGCCAAATTCTAATTTTGGCCATGGTCCCTGGACAAGAAGGCTGGTTCTTTTCCATAGGAATGAAGGAACAGAGCCCCAGTGTTTCAGGGGCAGATGAGAGGTGACCACCAGAGGCCAAGGCCAGCCAGAGCTGGCAGGTTTTGTTTTGTGAGATACCCTTGCATAGAGGAAATTATTTTAGGGACAGTACCCATTTTGGCAATGACCATCTGAAAAGTCAGACAGCTCTTTTCCATAGCAAGGAAAGCAGAGAGCCCCAGTGCTCCAGGAGCTGATGAGAGGCAGCCCTTGACATCCCAAGATCAGTCAGAGCTGTCAGGTGGCCCCTGGGAGACCAAGCCAGCCAGAGCTGTTCCATGTTCCCTGGGTTCCATGGGGCCCCACAGTGTCCCAATGGTCCCTTGCTTCCATGGGGCCCTGAGGTGTCATAATGCCCCCTTGGTGACACCAGGCCCTGAAGGTTGGAATGGTCTCCATGGTTCCATCAGGCCCCACAGAGCCACAATGGTCTCTGGGTCCATGGAGCCCCTCTGTGTCACCATGGCCCCTTGGTTCCCTGGGCTCCAGTGGTGCCACAATGATCCCCTTGGTTCCCTGGGCTCCAGTGGTGCCACAATGATCCCCTTGGTTCCCTGGGCTCCAGTGGTGCCACAATGATCCCCTTGGTTCCCTGGGCTCCAGTGGGGCCACAATGATCCCCTTGGTTCCATGGGCTCCAGTGGTGCCACAATGATCCCCTTGGTTCCATGGGCTCCAGTGGTGCCACAATGATCCCCTTGGTTCCATGAGGTCCCCACAGTGTCCCAGGGATCTCCATGGGAAGGAAAGAACCCAGCCCCACTGTTGCAGGCACAGCCACCAGAGGCCAAGGCCAGCCAGCCTTGACAGTACTGGCAGATTTTGCCTGGGAGCAACCCTTGGATATTGAGAATTTCAGAGGTGGAATCCCAATTTCAGACATGGACACTGAGAGAAGAAGGATGGTTCTTTTCCATAGGAAGGAAAGCACAGAACACTGGTGGTGTCTCAGGGGAAGATGAAAGGCGGCCATCAGAGGCCAAGGCCAGCCAGACCTCTCTGTCCTGGCAGCTTTTGTCTGAAAGCAACCCTTGGATATCGGGAATTTGGGAGGTGGAACCCCAATTTCAGCCGTTTCTGCATGGATAAGAAGGACGGTTCTTTTCCATAGGAAGGAAAGCACCCAGCCCCAGTGTTTGGACAGCAGGGGAGAGGCACCCCCAGGAGGCCAAGGGCAGCCAGACCTGTCTGTCCTGGCAGCTTTCACCTGGGAGCAATCCTTGGATGTACGGAGTTTTGGAGGGGGAATCCCAGTTTTGGCCATGGTCAAGATGGGTGGTTTTGCCCATAGGAAAGTAAAGCACAAAGTCCAAGTGTTTAGGAAGAAGATGAGAGGTGGCCACCCTCAGGCCAAGCCAGCCAGCCCTGTCTCTCCTGGCATCTTTTGTCTAGGGGCTTTCCTTGGACATTGGGCATTTTGGAGGTGCAATCTCAGTTTTGGCTGTGGGTGCCTGGACAGGAAGAAGAGTTCTTTTCATAAGGAAGGAAAGCACCCAGCCCCAGTGTTTCAGAGGCAGATGAGGGCCAGCCCTCAGGAAGCCAAGGCCAGCCAGACTTGTCAGTGCTGGCAGCTTTTGTCTGGGAGCTATCCTTGGATATAAGGAATTCCAGAGGCAGTCGCCCAGTTTTGGCCATGAGTGCCTGGTTCAGATGGAGGGTTTTTTCCCACAAGAAATAAAAGTGATAGTGAAGCCCTGGAAAATGTTAAAAATAGTCTTTGAAAATATTGGGCTTTGTGTTTTTTTAGGTCACTGCATATGTGTAAGCAGTATGATAAAAGATATAATTGTATAGATGTGGTGATTGTTTCGTAATTAAATAGAATTATTATATAACCATAAGAAGAATCGTGAGAAACTATGTTGGAAATTTAAAGGGGGCTATGTTTAGCTGAAATCTGTGCATACAATACAACAATATAAGTTTAATAATTACATGAAAGTTATGTAATGGTAGAGTATAAAACAGGTTCACCTCGAATGTATGGTCAGAATCAGATTTGGGTGGAAAATTCCCCGATTCCCAGAGCTCTTGAATAAAAAGCACCGCATATAATCGCTGATGTCATTATGTGTTTCTGAACGCTAACATTTTGGCGACCCCGGATGGGACCCTGCGGGTGCTGCTGAGCGAGTTTCGCGACTCGACCGCGCTCCAGCCGGCACCGAGGGATTCTCGGGGAGCTCGATCGGCCGCGACCGCTTCTGCCGCTCGCCACGTCCCCGGGAGAAAGGTAAGGTGCTTTTTACTTTGGTTTGGGTGCCTGCCAATGAGACGCAGCGAAAGCTACGCTTGGTTGGGCTAAAGGAATTCCTGCTGGTACAAGCCCAGGCGCCGTTCCATAAGACAATCGCGAAAGCATTGTGGGTTCGGCAATTTGTGGTATATTTGGAATGGAGAAACTGAAAGGGATTTTGGGCGGCAACACCTCTATCCCGCAAAGTTCTCCTTTGGGGTGCTTATTAGCACATTGGAAACAGGGTAATTTTGGGGAAGAATTACGTAAAGCTAAGTTGATTGATTATTGTAATACATGGTGGCCAGGATATGCCTTGGAGAATGGTGACAAATGGCCAAAATACGGTACTCTGCCATATAACACTATTTCGCAGTTACTGTCATTGTGTAAACAAGAAGGAAAATGGGATGAGGTTCCGTATGTTGATTTGTTTTTCTCTTTATGGGGAAAGCCAGAATGGCAGGATGAATGTGGATTAATGATTAAAACATCTGCAAGCAATAAGTGTGGGGTTTGTGAGGAACGTTGTTTGGAACACTTGGCGTTGAAAGAAAGCCTGAGTAGGGAAAATTATACAGATATTGATTTACAGGTAGCTCCAATAGGAACAAGAGAACCTAACCCTATCCCACCTGTTCCATCTGTCCCTATCCCACTGCCTGCTCCTACCCCACCTAGTCCTGAACCGGTCTCGTCTAGTACACCCTTCCCTCTTTATTCTCCTCTCCCATCGTCACCTGATCCCTCTTCCTCGGAAGATGAGCAAAACCTAACTGTGGCTAGAAAGGAGAGAGAGAGAATCAGCGATGGGGTAGCCCACAGAACCAGGAGTTGGTCTAACCTTGCCCCAGTTATGGATAGAAAAGACATAGGCAGACAAAAACGGATTGTAATTGCCCCCTTGCGACAAAGTGTAGGAGTGGAAGGGCCAGTATTTATAAAAGTGCCTTTCTCTCCTGCAGATTTAGTTATTTGGAAACAATCAGCCAGAATTCATAGAGAAAATCCTGATAAAATGGCATGAGTATTAAAAATGGTTATAAAAACCTCAAAATCCTGACTGGGATGACATACAATTATATATATATAATATCATATTATATTAATATATTTAATATATATTTATATATAGTATATTAATATATCTAATATATTAATATTAGATACCTTGATGGATTCTACTGAGAAACAGATGGTACTTAAGGCAGACAAAGAAAGGGCAAGAGAGGACATCAGAAACAGACTCGTAACAGGGAATTTAGATGAGAATTTCCCAATTGAGGATCCAAATTGGGACCCTAATTTATTTTGCGATATGGGAAGACTACAGAAATATCAAGAGTGGATCCAAATAGGAGTTCAGAATGCTGTTCCCAAAACTATAAATTGGTCTAAACTATATGAAGTTCAGCAGGAAAAGACAATGTCCAGACTTGAACAACCAGTTTCACCAGGGCAATCAGTGCCAGCAGGTTACCAAGGGGATGGTTTTGGGGGAGTATACCAGCTGACTAGACATAGAGCCAGTAGAACAAGTTAAGGAACCTGTTATAAATATAAAATTAGGACATAAAGAGGTCAAATTTCTAATAGATACAGGAGCTACTTACTCGGTATTGAATGATTTGCAAGGACAAATTGGGGACAAGGAAACAACAATAGTCGGCGCTACAGGGAAAGAGGAAAAACGGCCATTCTTGCAACCCCTAGATTTGTGTTTTGGGAACAAAGTTATAACACACAAATTCCTATACGTACCTGAGTGTCCAATTCCGCTTTTAGGGAGAGATTTGCTAGCGAAACTTGATGCGGTAATAACCTTTGAAAATGGGGAGCTTATAATAAAAATATCTGAATCAAAGATGGGACAGATTTTAATGATCAAAGAAAAACCTATTCCCTCTACCCCTAGGGAGGTAGAAGATGCAGTGATTCCCTCTGTATGGGAGACAGATATACCAGGGAAATCTAAATTGGCACAACCAGTGCATGTAGAGTTAAAAGAAGGGGCGAGGGCTCTAAAAGTCAAACACTATTCCATAAAACCAGAAGCATGGCAAGGAATAAGTAATGATTATTGATAAGTTCTTGAAATACCAAATTCTAGAAGAATGTGAATCAGAATTTAATACACCAATATTTCCAGTAAAGAAGCCAAATGGTGAATATAGATTAGTGCAGGATTTGAGAGCAATAAATAAAATAACAAAGGACATTTATCCAGTGGTAACAAATCCTTACACATTGCTAACATCCATAAAAGAGATATATAAATGGTTTACGGTAATTGATTTAAAAGATGCCTTTTTCTGCATCCCCCTTGACAAAGAAAGTAGGAAACTGTTTGCCTGTGAGTGGGAAAACCCAGGGAGTGGGAGAAAGACCCAGCTCACCTGGACACGATATAAGAACTCGCCGACCCTATTTGGAAACCAACTGGCAAAGGAGCTGGAGATTTGGACCGAGAGTGGGCAAGTACCATGAGACCAATACCTGTTGTTGCAGTATGTTGATGATATACTAATAGCTACAGAAGAAAAGCAACCTGTATAAAGGTAACCATTGAGATTTTAAATTCCCTGGGAATGGGAGGTTATAAAGTATCCAGAGGAAAGGCACAAATTGCCCAACAGACTGTGATCTACCTGGGATGTGAAATTTCACAAGGGCAATGAAAACTAGGCACTAACCGTATCCAAGCCATTTGTGCTATTCCAGAGCCCCAGAATCTACATGAGCTGCGAGTCTTCCTCGGGATGGCAGGATGGTGTTGCCTGTGGATCATGGACTATGGACTGATTGTGAAACCCCTGTGTGAAGCTCAGAAGATGCAGCCATTCACCTGGGGCAAGCCACAGAAAGAAGCCTTCCTAAAATTAAAGGAAGCACTGACAACTGCTCCAGCATTAGGCTTACCTGATCTGTCTAAAGATTTTCAGCTGTTTGTCCATGAAAGGCTGTGCCTAGCACTCGGAGTCCTGACCCAAGGTCTGGGAAGCTGGAAAAGGCCGCTGGGCTACTTTTCCAAACAACTTGACAGCATAAGTGCCGGGTGGCCTCCATGTCTGCGGGCAGTCGCAGCCACTGTGATGCTGATACAAGAAGCCAGGAAGCTCACGATGGGAAGGCACATAGATGTCAATGTACCACACATGGTAACCACTGTCTTAGAGCAGAAGGGGGCCATTGGCTATCCCCAAGCAGGATGATGAAATTCCAGGTAGTCCTGACTGAGCAGGATGATGTCACATTAAAAACAACTAACCTTTTGAATCCAGCTTTGTTCCCGGGTACCACAACTGAAGAAGGCCCATTAGAGCATGACTGTGTGGAGGTAATAGAGTACACCTACTCAGCAAGAGAAGACCTGAAAGACGTCCCACTAGAGCAGCCAGAGTGGGAGCTGTTTACAGATGGGAGCAGCTTCGTGGAAAACGGAACCAGATACGCTGGGTATGCGGTAACAACAGTCAGTACAGCAGTGGAGGCAAAGGCATTACCACCAAATACATCTGCCCAGAAGGCAGAACTGGTTGCTTTAACCAGGGCACTAGAATTAAGTGAAGGGAAAAAGGGAAATATCTGGACTGACTCAAAATATGCTTTTGGAGTGGTGCATGTACATGGAGCACTATGGAAAGAAAGGGGACTATTGTCCTTCTCTGGGTATGCACATTAAACATCAGGATGCAGTCCTGCAATTGATAAAAGCAGTACAAAAACCTGAACAAGTGGCAATCATACACTGTAAAGCACAGCAAGCAGGAAACTCCAAAATCTGTGAGGGAAATCGAAAGGCAGACTGGGCAGCCCGACAGGTTGCTCGAGAGGTGCAAACAACAATGGCATTGATACCTTTAAAGCTTAATGTATCCCAATTCAATTTGCCTCCAGAACCAAAATATTCAGTAGAAGATGAGAGACTGGCACGTTTGCTACATGCACAAAAGAATTCAGGGGGATGGTATGTGACTGCACAAGGACAGATAGTGGTACCCCCTTGATAATGAGGAAGTTCTACAAATTAAACATAACGAATGTCACTGGGGAGCAAAGGCATTGGTAAAATTGCTAAAGCAGAGTTTAATTTCGGTACGGATGTTAACAATGGCAAAATCAGTAATGTCAAAATGTGATATCTGCTTGAAAAACAACCCAGTGGCTAGGCGACAGGCACAGCTAGGAAGAATTTGGATAGGAATAGAGCCTGGAGACTATTGGCAGGCAGATTTTGTAGAACTGCCAAGAACTCGAGGATACAAATACCTGTTAGTGGGGGTTGACACATTCTCTGGCTGGCCAGAAGCCCTTCCCTGTCGCACCAACCAAGCAAAGGAAACAGTAAAGTGGTTACTACAGGAGATTATTCCCAGGTTCGGGGTGCCCCTAGGGTATCATCAGATAGGGGGCCCCATTTCATAGCTACAGTAGTAAGAGAGGTAAGTAGATTGCTGGGGATAACTTGGGATCTCCACACAGCATGGAGACCCCAGTCAAGTGGACAGGTAGAGAGGATGAATCAGACACTAGAGAGGCAAATCAGTAAAATATGCCAAGAAGCCAAATTGCAGTGGCCCCAGGCTTTGCCAATAGCACTGTTGAGGATTCGGATAAAGCCTAGGAGTGGGATGTCAGTCAGCCCTTATGAGATATTGCATGGGAAACCATATGAATCTCCTGAGCCTAACCCTAATGTGCACGTCACAGGAAAGCAGGAAGTGTATAATTATGTTCTGTCTCTCGGGAAAACTTTAGCTCGGCTCCGGAGCATCCTCGTGTGGAATAGACCGCTGACTCTCGAGAACCCAGTTCATAAGATACATCCAGGAGACGAGGTGTACATCAAGAACTGGAACGAAGAACTGCTGAAAGAAAAGTGGAGTGGGCCCCACCAGGTACTGCTGACCACCTTTACAGCAGCCAAAGTAGCCGGCGTGGACCCCTGGATTCACTACACCCGAGTGAAGAAAATCCATCCTGGATCACGGACTGTGTAAACTCTGGAACCAACAAGGCTGCAGATAAGATGTGTTTAATTGCTTCAGAATGCTATCAGTAATTGTGCTAACGTTATGGTCATTAATGTCTTTGGGATGTGAAATGCAAAAAGATCAACTAAACACTCTTCATTCTAGAATGAAGAGAGAGGTACAAACAGAAACACAGGTGATAAAGGTTTCTAATGCAGTTTGGGCTGAGAATGTAATGATTGGATTAATCAAAGACTTTGCCAAAATGCAAAACACCTGTAGAATAACTGCCTGTATACCAATACCAAAGGGCAGCAGGAGATCCAGTGAATTGGGGAATCATAACAGCAAAACTACCTGAAATACAAAACAACAAAACAATTGCATGCAAACAGGTACCTGAGTCGAGGCAAGTAGTCAAGGAAACTTGGGAGAAAATAGGAACATGGATGAAACCCATGGGCCAGAAAGACTGTATTCTAAGTGCTGGCACACTAGGAACCCCTATGGGAGAATCAGGAGGCATCACACAATGGCAATGCTATTTGTCACACTATAAAATATTACAGAAAATGTTACAGAAACCACTCTGGTATGGAAGTGTGAGGCCAAGGATCAGAAAGATCAGATAGAGCCTTGGGACAGTGCATGGTCTGTGAGTATCCTACAAAGATTCCAATGTATGGCAAACACCCCTTGGTGCATTAAGTGGGAAGGCCCCGAGAATGAAACAGATCCAGCAGTAACAAACACTGCCACCAGCAGCAGAACGAGGGCAGACAAAGTAAGTTGGTGGGCATGTAATAAAACTTATGACTGCACTTCTGATGATGCAGAGATAAAGCAGATGCCACCCCTGGCAATAGCCCTAAACACTGGCTGTGCTTGCAGAGGGATCAAACATAAACAAGGCAGAGTGAATTATAAAGCAGTTGTAGGATGTACCAGGAGTACAGTCCGAGGTCCAGGACAATTTGTATGGGCAGCAAGCAATGGCACCTGGACAACACATCTGCCTGTAGATGGGAAAGTAAAGGAAATTACTTTAGGCCTCCCAACCTCATGTCCAATTTGGAAAAAGTCCCCATTTAACGGAAAACATGAACTTGTGCAGATAAGAGCAAGATGAGAAGTTCTAGACAATGAAAATCCAGATGACACTTGGCAAGAACCCTCTGGTGGAGTGAAATTTGGGTGGGCCCGAGAGTCTTTGCTTGGTCCTACAGCAAACTATCAGAGTAGGGAGATGCTGTACAAACTTACAGGTCAGGTAGATAGACTGGCAAGAGTCACCCGGGAAGGATTTAAAGAATTAAACGTACAATTACAAGCCAGCACAAAAATGACTTTACAAAATCGATTAGCCTTAGATTTGTTACTCCTGAAAGAGCATGGAGTATGTGGATTTTTAAAGGGACGGGTTGGTCATTGCTGCATTCACATCCCAAATGTAACTGCAGATGTAGAATATGACATCAATCAGTTGAAACAAAGAGAGCATGAAGCACAAGAAGAGCAAAAGGATTTGACTACGACCTGGCTAGGCAAAATCTTTAAAGGGTTAGGGTGGAATGTGAGTTCATGGATTAAATCTATCATTGAGAGTGTGATAATCTTACTAACTGTATTCTTAGCAATTTGGTTAGTTCACAGCATCTTAAAAGGAGAGATACAGAAGAAAACATCCTGGAACCAGAAGATAATAAAGGCACTGACACGAGATCCACGCCCACCATCTTCTGGTTCTCCAGTGCGTGACAGCATCCACGACAACGTTTACATCAACCATGGACTTGAAGAACATCAAGAATAAATTGAGAAATAAGGGACTGTATCAAGTGAAAACATTTACACCTATAGTGAAGTGAAAATGCTTTCAAAGGAGGGAGAATGATAGTGGGGCGCTGGAAAAATGTCAAAAATAGACTCTGAAAATGTTAGGCTTTGTGCTTGCCAGATCATGTGAAATCGCACCTGCGTAAGCAGAACATGATAAATGATATACTTGTTAGATGTGATGATTGTTTAGTAATTAAATATAATTATTGTTTAATCATAAGAAGAATCATGAGAAACTATGTTAGAAGTTTGAGGGGGGCCACAAGGAGCCCATGCTTGGCTGAAATCTATGTATACAATAGAACAATTGAAGTTCAGTCATTAACATGAAAGTTATATAAGGATAGAATATAAAAACATGTTCATCCAAAACCCATGTTGGAGTCAGATTTGGGTTGGTACCCCTGACACCCAGAGCTCTTCAATAAAAGCACCTGCATATAATCATTCTGGTGATTATGTGTTTCTGAACGCTAATATACCCAGTAAAGTGTTAAACCCTTCCCAGCTGCTGTGCATGAGGCTCTATGAATATGCACCAGGCTGATGTAAGGGGAAAGGTATTTCAGGGGATCCCTGAAGGTAACAGGGTGCTCCTGGCTGAGTGCCAACATGCACCCAGTTTACATCTTCCAAGAACTGTTTAGCATGGCTCTGCTCTGGATCTGCCTTTTTAGAGCATGCAGATTCCTTGGCTGTGGTTTTAGTCCATTCTCTTTATCACCTCCAGGTTTTGGGCCTTGGTGCACTCTGCCTTCAGACAGGGAGTGCTGATAGTTGGCAGATCTGTACAGGTGTCCTCATCCCGTGTGCATTGGATGTTATCCCATCCAAGCAGGCAGTTTAACACAAGCAGCTATTTCACTGAGCCTAATTAACAACAGAAATAAAAACTATAGAACAAAGTTACTTTAAAAAACAGTCCCAGCCCATATTCGATCCCAGTCTGTGTGGTCCTGATCCATATGGTCCCAGTCCCTGGGATCCCAGTCCATACAGTCCCAGTCCATATTTGATCCCACTTCAGGCTATCCTGGTCTGGAGGGTTCTGATCCACAGGATCCCCATCCATGTGATCCCAGTCCGTATTTGATCCAAGCCCATCTTTGATCCCAGCCCATCTTTGATCCCAGTCTGTGGGGTCCTGCACACACTCCCTGGGTCTGGAATTCCAGTTCCCAGCAAGGAAAAAATGTTCCTGCCCTTGAACTTCCTTCCTATCCCCTCAACAAATTGCAATAAAACTATAAGCAAAGAAATAATAATTGAAATTAAATAAATTATAATAAAAATAAAATATAAAAATCTCAACTCTTCTTTACAATGATTCAACTCCAACAATGATTCAACTCAAACCAACAATAAATATTACTATAATATTACCAATGCATATAAATAAACAAATTATATATCAAGAAATACCTTTTGAAAATTTTAACTCGATGACTAATGTACTTTAGATAAAAATATCTAAAGAAACTACCAAGCAATCTAACACCTCTTAGTTAAACAATTCATATTACAAATATACTAAACACAAAACCAAACACCAGTACAATTTCTCAGACATTTCAACCAAACAATTAAACTTTAATAACATCCTTAAGTACTCTTGAAAAATTAAAATTATTTTTAAAACATTAATTGTGTGCAGGTGGTTTTATTTTGATATTGGTTTTTGGATTGTTTGGGTTAGATGATTTAAAAAATGGGATTTTTATAGGAATTGAATCAGCTGAGAAGGTGGCACTCGGCAAAAAGAAATGACTGAAAATGAACGGGACAGAAATCAGTAACTCTGAAAGTTTTATTTGCTATCAAATACATCCCACACACCCAGCCCCACACAATCCCCATCCCACTGCTCCAAATTGAGATCCCACTTCTCCCAATCTCCTTCCAACTCCATCTCAACTTGACAGTTGTGGAATGGAGTGAGTTTGGCCTGGGATTGAGTTTTTTGAGGAGGGAACAAGCAATCTGAGGTGAAATTGAGCCCTTTGGGGTTAAAATTCAGTTATTTCCAGTGGAATTTGAGTGGTTTTGAGGTGACTGTTCCATCCCAATGGACTTTTGGAGGACTGAGAGATGGAGAAGAGAAAAAAATTCAGGCCAAACAAAAGGAGAAGCAGCCAGGCGTGTTCCCAACATGGATCACAGGGAATGTGAGTGACCAGGGCTGTGCCCAAAGTGCCTCCTCCAGTGGGGGATGGAGCTGCAGCAGCACACGAAGCTCTTGCCGCACTCGGGGCACTCACAGGGCTTCCCTTACCGGTGCCTCCGTTGGTGTTGGGTCAAGTGAGAGCTCCTGGAGAAGCTCTTCCCACACTGGGGACACTCGTAGGGCCTCTCCCCTGTGTGGATGCGCCGGTGCCTGACGAGGGTGGAGTTGCGCTAGAATCCCTTCCCACAGTCTGGGCATTGGAATGGCCTCTCCTCTGTGTGAATCCAATAGTGCCGGAGGAGCTTGGAGCTGGTCTGAAACCTCTTCCTGCATTTATCACACTCGTAGGGCCTCTCCCCACTGTGGATGCGCCGGTGGGTGACGAGGGTGGAGTTACGCTGGAATCCCTTCCCGCAGTCGGGGCATTGGAAGGGCCTCTCCTCTGTGTGACTCTGATAGTGCCGGAGGAGACTGAAGCTGGTCTGAAACCTCTTCCCACACTTGGAGCACTCATAGGGTCTCTCCCCAGTGTGGGTCCTCTGGTGCCTGATCAGGCTGGAGCTGCAGCTGAAGCTCTTCCCACACTCCCCACACTCGTAGGGCCTCTCCCCAGTGTGGGTCCTCTGGTGCCTGATCAGCTCGGAGTTCCACCTGAAGCTCTTCCCACACTCCACGCACGTGTGGGGCTTCTCCCCATCATGGAGCTGCTCATGGAGCACCAGCTCCGAGCTCTGCCTCCATCTCCGGCCGCCTTCCCGGCCCAGGCTGGCTCTTTCCCCCTCACATCCCCGCCATCTGCGTTTGCAGCCCCTCCTCGTGCAGCATCTCCGGGCCTTTTCCTCCCCGTTGGCTTCCTGCGCCGTGGAGCCGCTCAAAACGGCCTCTGCCACCAGGTTCTGCCGTGGGCATTTGTCCTCCCTGCTCTCCATGCTCAGCTCCTGCTCTGGGCGAGGAAGGACAAGGACAGCATGGGATTTGCCTCCGTGCCACAGGCAAGGGCAACGAGATCCCCCCAGGGCTGTGCTGCAGCTGGGGGCCGTGCTGGGCTGGGAGATGGAGCAGCACAGAGGGGAAAGTGGCACTGACTTCCTCCTCACCTGCCTCAGTGTCCCAGAGCATCTTCCTCTTTCTCACAGCCTCACAGGGGTTGGCAATGTGAAATCCTGGTTTGGAGAAAACAAGGGATGAGCACCTGGAGTTTGAAGGTCCCCCCACCCAAGTCCATCTCTACAAGTCACCGGCCATCTGGGCTCCAGAAAACCCTCCCAAACACCAGGATTCAGCCCTGAAAAAGCCTTCCAGGAGTTCCCCATCCCTGGTCCCTCCCCTCTGGTGTTCGGGGGTTCCCCCCTGTCCCAGCTGCTGGGGTCAAACTTGGATTGGGGGTCCCCCTTCTCCTGGGTGCCCGCCCTGCCCAGGCTGCTGGCAGTGACAGCAATGCCAAAAGCTCCCCCCTCTTGGCTCTCCCCATTTCGGGATGCCGGGGCTCTTTGGGCTCCCGGGCTCCCTTCTCCCCTCATTCTCTGCTCTGCGCTGCAGCGGCTCCAAGGAGTCCCCCCTGCCCCTCTCCAGGCTCTTGAGGCTCCCGCCAATGGCGGCGCTCCCCCCTCTCTGGCCTCCCCACTTTGGCCTCCTGGGGCACACAGGGCTCTGCTCCTCCAGGCTGCCTCTGCCGGCAGCCGCCACCGCCACCCCCCGATGTCCCCCCGAGGGGCCTTTTCCGCTCAGCCTTGGACTTCTTCATTCTCCAAACATCCCCCAAAAACCCAACCCAGGGACCCCCCGGGATATCCGGGCCGGGCTCCCCCTCCCCGCTCACCGGAGCCATGGGGGGGGCGATGATCCCACAGGTGGGGGCTGCAAATTCAGGCAGGGATCGAGACCGCGTGGCTCCCTCAGCTCAGCCTTGATCCGCCTTTGTCCCTCCTCTTCCTCTTCCTCCCATCGTCCTCTTCCATCCCCCCTCCAGCTCCTCTGTTATGCCCACCGGCTTCTCAACTTCCATCCCTGCCCTTCCATCCCTTCTCCTCCTCCCTAACCCCACCTCCTTCTCCTCCTTCCATCGCTGCTCTCTCTCCGCCTTCATCCCTCCCCTTCCATCCCTCCTCCCTTTCCTCCTCCTCCCCTCTTACCCCGCCTCCTCCTCCCCCTCCATCCCTGCCCTTCCCTCCTCCTCCTCCTCCTCCCCCAGCAGCAGCCACACCCTCGGTGCCCCGTTCCCGCAGCCCTCGCAGCCCGCGGCAGCAGCGGCCATGGAGCCGGGCCAGGTCGGCATGGGCAGCGCGGGGCTCTCGGCTGCTCCCAGCCGCTGCGGGCGGGGGGAACCCGGCCCGGGCCAAAGGAGAGGCAAACTGGGCAAACTGGGGGCTGCACATCCAAACTGGGCCTTGCTGGGGACCCTGCCTGGCCACTGCCAGCCCTTGGGGCTCCTCTCGGCACATCCGCCAGGGGGGAACGCACACAGGCCTGGGGGATCCCAGCAGTGGCAGCACTGCCAGGGACTGGGCTGCACTGGGATCGGACTGGGAGCGACTGGGGCTGTACTGGCTTTGTACTGACATCAGACTGGGATCATACTGGGATTATACTGCCGTACCAGGGCAGATTGTGATCACACTGATGGAGAGTGGAATCATACTGGGAGTGAGCAGGAGTCTGCAGGAGGCAATTGAGAGCCTGTTAGGGGCAAATGGGATATACTGGGAGTGACTGCGATTATGCTGAGGGTGACTGGGAGTAGCTGTGAGCAACTGGGATCATGGTAGGAGCAACTGGGAGGAACTGGGTGATTGGAAACTGTGGCGCTTATACTGGGGTGAACTGGGATCATGCTGGAGCTGACTGGGATCATTCTGGCAGTGAGTGCCACTACACTGAGGCTGACTGGGAGTGCTTGGGAGCAAATGGGATCATACTGGAAGGAACTGCAAAGATGCTGGAGGGAACTGGGCTACACTGGGGGATACTGGGAGTGACTGGAACAAAAGTGAAGGTGAAAGAGAGAAACTGGAACCATGTAGAGCAAAACTGGTTCATACTGGCAGGGACTGGGAGCACACTGGGGCCATATTTGGATCATACTGGGAGGGACTGGACTAATACTGGGAGGATCTGAGAGGGACTGGGAGCACACCCTGCACATCATCCCCCAGACTGGGCCTGACTGGGAGCAACTGGGAGCACGCTGGCAGCAAATGGCATCATACTGGGACTGACTGGGCTGATCTAGGAAACAACTGGGAGAGATTGGAACAACTGGGATTATACTGGGACCACACTGGCAGGGCTGGCATGTGACTGGGATCAAACTGGAGCTTACTGGGATCATATTGGGGTTGAAAGGGAGCGACTGGGATCACACTTTGGGCTACTGGGAGCAGCTGAGGGAAACTGGGATGATGCTGCAAGCAAACTGGAGGAACTGGGAAGGACGGGATGCATGCTGGGGGCAACTGGGATATAATGGGCATGACTGGGGGATCATACTGGGATAACTGACACCTTACTGGGGCCACTGGCAGTGCCTGGAAATGACTGCAGACATGCTGGGGGCAACTGGGATATACTGGGATTGTCTGGAACCATACTTGGGGCACTGGAACCACACTGGGAACAACTGGGACCATGCTGGGGACAACTGGGACCATGCTTGGGGCAACTGGGAGTGAGTGGGACCATGCTGGGAGGGACTGGGATCATCTGGGGAGTGACTGGGACTAGAGCAGGGGCAACTGGGTTTAACTGGGACCATCCTGGGAGTGTCTGTAACCATAGGGGAGTGATGGAAGCACACTGGGAACAGCTGGGCCCATGCTGGGAGCAACTGGGGTCACACTGGGGGCACTGGCATCAGACTGGGAGTGACTGGGAGCAACTGGGATTAGACTGCAAGGGACTGGGATCATACTGGGAGTGGCTACACTCATACTGGGATTATACTGGGCATGAATGGAACCTGACTGGGGCTTACTGGGAGCTACTGGGCCCATGTTGGGAGGAAAATGTGACCCACTGGGAGCAACTGGGATCGGCTGGAAGGTTCTGGAACCATGCTGAGAGGACTGAGACTACAACTGGGGCAACTGGGATCATCCTGGGAGCAACTGGGGCCACCCTTTGAGCAACAGATGGAAACTGGGATGATGCCAGAGGAAACTGGGAGGAACTCGGAAAGACTGGGATCATTCTGAGGTAACTGAAACATACTGGGAGTGTCTCTAACCATCCTGGGGGCACTGGAACCACACTGGGAACAGCTGGGATCATGCTGGGAGCAACTGGGACGATGCTGGGGGAAACTGAATCTACCCTGGAGGCAACTGGGCACGACTGGGACCCTGCTGGGAGGGACTGGGACTATTCTTGGGGCAACTGGGATCATCATGGGAGGAACTGGGAACATCTGGAATTATGCTGGGAGCAACTGGGATCACACTGGGATCCCAGTGAGAGCAGCTGAGGCCATGCTGGGTTACACTGGGATCTCATTGAGAGCAACTGGAATCACACTGGGATTGACTGGGAGTGGCTGGTTTTGTGGATTTGGGGGGTTTGGATTTTGGGGGATTTTCTTAGCATTTTGAGGGGGAGTATTTCTGGGGGAGTTTGGGGGTTTATTGAATTTTTTTGTGGCTCTTTCTGAATTTTGGGGGTTTTACTGGGATTTTGTTGGGATTTTTTGGGATTCTCAGAAATTCCTGGGGTTTTATTGGGATTTTTAGGAGATTTTGCGGCATTTTTTTGGAATTGTGGTGGCATTCAGAGGGATTAATTGGGGATTTGGGATTTTTGGGATTTTTGGTGGGATTTGGGGGGGTTTGGGTGTTGCCAGGATTTCTTTGGATCTTGGGGGAGATTTTGTGGGACTTTTTCTGGTTTTCGGGACACCTTTGGGGGATTGGTGGAGTTTAATCAGGATTTTTTGGGGTTTTTGGGATTCCAAAGGATTTTGTGGGCTTTTATTGGGATTCTAGGGTGTTCTAATGGGATTTTGAGAGATTTAATTGGGATTTAGTGGGTTTTATTGGGACTTTTGGGGCTTTTAAGGAGATTTTGGTGCCTCTCAGCCCTTCCCCACACCCAGGGAATGCCCCAAAGCCCCCCTAAAATTCCACTAAAACCCCACAAAATCCCCAAAAATTACAAGATAACCCTCAAAAACCCCAGAGAATCACCAAACATCCCAGTGGAACTCACCAAAATTTAAAAAGCTCCCCAATTTTTCAATAAATCCTTCCCCAAAAAACCTACACAACCCCAACAAAACACCAAAAATCCAAAACACCCCAAATCAACAAAACCCCCCAAAATCACATAACCATCTCAAACCCCAACAATTCTCCCCCAAACCCCCAATAATCCCTCCTAAACTCCCAACAAAATCCCAAAAAAGCCAAAAAAAGCCACCCCCAAATCCCCAAAACCCCTCTCAGAACCCCAAAGTCCCCACAAACCCCCCCAGACTCAGTGTGCAGCCCCCAGTTTGCCCAGTTTGCCTCTCCTTTGGCCCGGGCCGGGTTCCCCCCGCCCGCAGCGGCTGGGAGCAGCCGAGAGCCCCGCGCTGCCCATGCCGACCTGGCCCGGCTCCATGGCCGCTGCTGCCGCGGGCTGCGAGGGCTGCGGGAACGGGGCACCGAGGGTGTGGCTGCTGCTGGGGGAGGAGGAGGAGGGAGGGAAGGGCAGGGATGGAGGGGGAGGAGGAGGCGGGTAGAGGGGGCAGGAGGAGGAAAGGGAGGAGGGATGGAAGGGGAGGGATGAAGGCGGAGAGAGAGCAGCGATGGAAGGAGGTGGGGTTAGGGAGGAGGAGAAGGGATGGAAGGGCAGGGATGGAAGTTGAGAAGCCGGTGGGCATAACAGAGGAGCTGGAGGGGGGAGGGAAGAGGACGATGGGAGGAAGAGGAAGAGGAGGGACAAGGGCGGATCAAGGCTGAGCTCAGGGAACCACGCGGTCTCGATCCCTGCCTGAATTCGCAGTCCCCACCTGTGGGATCATCGCCCCCCCCCCCCCCATGGCGCAGGTGAGCAGGGAGGGGGAGCCTGGCCCGGATATCCCGGGGGGTCCCTGGGTTGGGTTTTTGGGGGGATGTTTGGAGAATGAAGAAGTCCAAGGCTGAGCGGAAAAGGCCCCTCGGGGGGACATCGGGGGGTGGCGGTGGCGGCTGCCGGCAGAGGCAGCCTGGAGGAGCAGAGCCCTGTGTGCCCCAGGAGGCCAAAGTGGGGAGGCCAGAGAGGGGGGAGCGCCGCCATTGGCGGGAGCCTCAAGAGCCTGGAGAGGGGCAGGGGGGACTCCTTGGAGCCGCTGCAGCGCAGAGCAGAGAATGAGGGGAGAAGGGAGCCCGGGAGCCCAAAGAGCCCCGGCATCCCGAAATGGGGAGAGCCAAGAGGGGGCAGTGCGTCCCCAGAGACGGCCTGGGGGGATCTCGTTGCCCTTGCCTGTGGCACGGAGGCAAATCCCATGCTGTCCTTGTCCTTCCTCGCCCAGAGCAGGAGCTGAGCATGGAGAGCAGGGAGGACAAATGCCCGCGGCAGAACCTGGTGGCAGAGGCCGTTTTGAGCGGCTCCACAGCGCAGGAAGCCAACGGGGAGGAAAAGGCCCGGAGATGCCGCACGAGGAGGGGCTGCAAACGCAGATGGCGGGGACCTGAGGGGGAAAGAGGCAGCCTGGGCCGGGAAGGCGGCCGGAGATGGAGCCAGAGCTCAGAGCTGGTGCTCCATGAGCAGCTCCATGATGGGGAGAAGCCCCACATGTGCGTGGAGTGTGGGAAGAGCTTCAGGTGGAACTGCCACCTGATCAGGCACCAGAGGACCCACACTGGGGAGAGGCCCTATGAGTGCTCCAAGTGTGGGAAGAGCTTTCAGACCAGCTCCCATCTTCTCCTGCACTATCAGAGTCACACAGAGGAGAGGCCCTTCCAATGCCCCGACTGCGGGAAGGGATTCAAGAACAACTCTGACCTCGTCAAGCACCGGCGCATCCACACTGGGGAGAGGCCCTACGAGTGTGATAAATGCAGGAAGAGGTTTCAGACCAGCTTCAATCTCCTCCGGCACTATCGGATTCACACAGAGGAGAGGCCCTTCTGCTGCCCCGACTGTGGGAAGGGATTCCAGCGTAACTCCACCCTCGTCAGGCACCGGCGCATCCACACGGGGGAGAGGCCCTACGAGTGTCCCCAGTGTGGGAAGAGCTTCTCCAGGAGCTCTCACTTGACCCGACACCAACGGAGGCACCGGTAAGGGAAGCCCTGCGAGTGCAGGAAGAGCTTCGTGCACTGCTGCAGCTCCATCCCCCACTGGAGGAGGCACTTTGGGCACAGCCCTGGTCACTCACATTCCCTGTGATCCATGTTGGGAACACGCCTGGCTGCTTCTCCTTTTGTTTGGCCTGAATTTTTTTCTCTTCTCCATGTGTTTCCAATCCAAAAGCCAAGAGGGATGAATCTGTCACCTCAAAAGCACTCAAATCCCTCTGAAAATAACTGAATTTTAACCCAAAAAGGCTCAATCCTACCTCAAATTCCTTGTTCCCTCCTCAAAAAACCTCAATCCCATGCTAAACTCTCCATTCCACAGCCACCAGGGTGAGATGGGGTTAGAAGGGGACTGGGAGAAGTGGGATCCCAATTTGGAGCAATGGGATGGGGATTGTGTGGGGCTGGGTGTGTGGGATGTATATGATAGCAAAAAAAACTTTCAGAGTTACTGATTTCTGTCCTGTTCAATTTCAGTCAGTTCTGTTTGCAGAGTGCCACCTTTTCAGCTGATTCAATTCTTATAAAAGTCCCATTTTTTAAATCATCTAGCCTCTAACAATTAAAAAACCAATATCCAAATAAAACCACGCACCCCCAATAAACCTTTTAAAAATAATTTTAATTGTTTTGGAGTACTTAAGGATGTTATTAATGTTTAATTGTTTGGTTGAAATGTCTGAGAAATTATAGTGGTGTTTGGTTTTGTGTTTAGTATATTTGTAATACGAATTGTTTTACTAAGGTGTGTTAGATTGCTTGGTAGTTTCTTTAGATTTTTTTATCTAAAGTACATTAGTCATCGAGTTAAAATTTTCAAAAGGTATTTCTTGATATATAATTTGTTTATTTATATGCTTTGGTAATATTATAGTAATAGTTGTTGCTTTGGTTTGAATCATTGTTGGAGTATTGTAAAGAAGAGTTGAGATTTTTATATTTTATTTTTATTATAATTTTTAAAATTTCAATTATTATTTCTTTGTTTATAATTTTATTGCAATTTGTTGCGGGGATAGGAAGGAAGTTCAAAGGCAGGAACATTTTTTCCTGGCTGGGAACTGGAATTCCAGACCCTGGGAGTGTGTGCAGGACCCCACAGACTGGGATCAAATATGGGCTGGGATCAAATACGGACTGGGATCAAATACGGACTGGGATCAAATATGGGCTGGGATCACCTGGACTGGGATCACATGGATTGGGATCCTGTGGATCAGAACCCTCCAGACCAGGATAGCCTGGAGTGGGATCAAATATGGACTGGGACTGTATGGACTGGGATCCCAGGGACTGGGACCATATGGATCAGGACCACACAGACTGGGATCAACTATGGGCTGGGACTGTTTCTGAAAGTAACTTTGTTATAAGTTTTTATTTCTGTTTTTAATTAAGCTCAGTGAAATGGCTGCTTGTGTTAAACTACCTGCTTGGATGGGATAACATCCAATGCACCCAGGATGAGGACACCTGTACAGATCTGCCAACTATCAGCACTCCCTGTCTGAAGGCAGAGTGCACCAAGGCCCAAAAACTGGAGGTGATAAAGAGAAGGAGCCAAAACCACAGCCAAGAAACACACATGCTCTGAAAAGGCAGACCCAGGGAGGGGCCATGTAAAATCATTCCTGGAATATGTAAAGTAGTTTATGGGTATGCATGAGGCTCTATGAATATGCACCAGGCTGATGTAAGGGGAAAGGTATTTCAGGGTGATGCAGATTCCTTGGTTGTGGTTTTAGTCCATTCTTATCACCTCCAGTTTTTGGGCTTTGGTCTGCTCTGACTCTGAGAAATTGAGGTTTTGGGATTTTTAGTATGTTGTGGATGGAAGCAAAATGGAGGGCACAGTGTTTTGTCCTGGGTTTCTTCTTCATGCTTCTTCCTTCTTCTTCATGAGTTTGGGTGGCTTTTTGTAATTGGGCAGAAATTCCACATTGCAGGCTCTTTGGGATCAGTTATTGGGTTAAAAGGGAAAATAATCTAGGTGTCAGTTCTTAATTGGATAGTTTAGTCTGAAAAGACCTTGGAACAAGAGATTGTTGGCCATTTTGTGCCTTCTAATGAAAAGCTGCTGAACTCCCAGTAATGAGGCTGTTTTACTGATAAGAAATAATAAACACTTGAGTCTGAACATGAATTACTGTCTCAAGTGCCTTCAATCCAGAGCCAGTGAAACCAACAACTGGTACCCCACAGCTTGAGGTAGTGCCAAGGCAGAACTTGTCCATGCTCTTTTCCCCTGGTGATTTTCTACTCCCATTCAGACTCTGATAGCAAAGCCGTGCTGGTGACAAAAGATTGACCTTGGCATCCTGGGGCACTTTCTGGGTGGGTGTTTGAATCTGCTTTTCCAGGCCTCGGGCTGAGCAGGGTGAGGCCGAGGCCTGGGCCCCTCCAGGCGGCGCCGGGAGCGCCCGGGGCAGCGGCGAGGGGCGGCCCTGAGGGGCGGCACAGGGGGCATTTCCCCCGAGCGGGCGGGCGGGCGGGCGGCGGGGAAAGGCGCCCTGGGCACAAGGGCAGGCACAAGGGCCCCGGCTCTCTGCAGTGCGGGCGGCCCAGCGCCGATCGCTGCTCCCGGAGCCGCTGCCAGGGCCGGGTCTCCTCCCCGCCGCTGACCCTGCACCTGCAGCGCTGCCTCCGCCTCTGCCGGGCTCCCCGGCATGGACGGCAAGGACATGGACACGCTGCAGCAGGGGCCCAGCAGGGACACCCAGATGGTGCCGGGGCTGCAGCTCCTCTCCTGCAAGGAAAGGCTGACACAGCTTGGCTTCTTCAGCCTGGGAAAGAGACCCAGCCTTGATCCAGCTGTGGCCTTCCAGTACCTGAGGGCAACACACAAGAAAGCTGGACAGGGACTTTGTACCAGGGCAGGCAAGGACAGGACAAGGGAGCATGGATCCAAATGGAGAGAGATTAGGTTTAGGTAAGGGATTCAGAAAAAAGACTCTCCTGGAACAGGTTGCCCAGAGAAGGTGGGCATGTCCCGTCCCTGACAGTGTTCAAGGCCAGGCTGCATGGAGCTCTAGACAAGCCGGTCCAGTGCAAGGGGTCCCCAGCCACAGCAGGGGGGTTGCACCCATGGGATTTTCCAGATCCCTTCCAAGCCAAACCATGCCACGACTCCATGATTCTGGGATACTTCCCCTCCTCATCCTCTGGCAGAAAAAGAAACTTGGCCCCAAGTTCCACACTGCAGACCATGTCTTTTGACAGCCTGCAACTGTGTCAACAGAGACAGAGATGACATTACTGACACGATTTCCCTTTTCTACTTGAAAAGTAAATGCTCTGCTCCTGTCCACTCTGGCAAAATTGTCAGAAGAGGCAATTGTTCCCCATGAAATGCTTGGTCTCATGCAAAGAAGAAAGAAGCCAGAAGCCAACAGTCTTTGTTATTGCTACGTTGTTTTCCTTGGTTACTTCTCTAATAGGAATGACTTTGGGGTGTGATCTCCTTGTTTCTCTCTTTCGTTCCTTGGGGCGCGCGGCGGCTCCTCCGTTGGGTTCGCGGGGGCAACGGAGGAACGGCCGCGAGCTCCGGCGGCTCCGCAGCAGCAGCAGCAGCAGCAGCAACAGCAGCAGCGCTTCTCTTGATTGGTTTTACACTCGACTTCCCACTCGCTCGACATCCCCTTCTCCCTCTCACACTCACTCTATTCCCGTCCCTTGCTGTGCCGTCCGTGTTCCGCCTCTCCCAGCCCGGCTGATGCTGCGTCCTGCAAGGGGCCCCTCGGCGGGGCCGCCCCGTGCCCGCCCCTGCCCGGCCCGCCGTGGTTCCGCCTCGGCCGGGCTCTCTCTGTCCTGGCTGTGGCGCCGCTGGAAGAGCCGCTCGCTCTGGTGGTGGCGGAGCAGCGCGGGCTTTTGGCTGCGCCTGGCGCGGGCTCTGGCCCAGCCCCGGCCGAGGCCCCGGCCCCGAACGAAGCCCCTGCCGCGGTTCCGCCCGCAGCCGCCCCGCTGCTGCCTGGCTTCCGCCCCGTGGCCGACAGCATGGCCGGCAGCTGCCCCGCTTCGAGCTCCGCCGCTCGCCAGCTCGGCCGCCGGCCCCGAGCCGCCGCAGCCCGGGGCGGCTCGGCAAGCAGCAGCACGCCGGGCGGGCGGGTGCCCCGGGCAGAAGAGCGGCAGCGCGGTGCCGCCCGCACGGGCGGAGAGGCCTCCCCTAGAGCAGCTCTAGCGGCAGGGCCCGCTGCTGGGCAGCGGCGGCTGCGGCAGCGTTTATTCCGGTCCCTGCCGCGCCGACGGCGCCCGGGAAGAGACGGGGCCGTCTCGGAGGGCGGCATCGGGCGGCGGGCGACGAGCTCAGCCCGCCGCTGGCCTTGGCTCGCAGGCGGCCATCAAGCGAGTGTCCCGGGAGCGCATCTCGGAGTGGGCGCGGCTGGGGAGTGAGCGGGGCCAGCGGGAGGAGCCGGCGGGGCGTGCCGGGCGGGGCTGAGGCGAGGCCCGGCAGGGCGGCAGCCAGAACGCTGCGAGGGCAGCGAGCGTGGAGTGAGCGGGGGCCGCGCAGCGCCCCGGGCTGGGCCATGGCGAGCCGCGGCGGGGCCGGGCAGGGCTGCCCGAGGCGCGGCGCAGCTTCGGCCCCGCTGACGGCATCGCGGTCCCCCCGCAGCGCAAGGGCGCCCTTGTGCCCCTGGAGCTGGCGCTGCTGTGGATGGTGTCACGGCCTGGCTTCCCCGGCGTCGTGAGGCTCTTGGACTGGTTTGAGGTGCCCGAGGGCTTCGCGCTGCTCATGGAGCGTCCGCAGCACTGTCAGCACCTCTGGTACTTCCTGCACGAGCGGCGGTTCCTGACGGAGCCCGTGGGGCGGGGGCTGTTCCGCCAGGTGCTGGAGGCCATGGGGCACTGCAGCAGCCGCGGCGTCCTGCACCGCCACATCAAGGCCGAGAACGTCCTCGTCAACCTGGCCATGGGTGAGGCGAAGCTCATCGACTTCGGCTGCGGCACGATCCTCCAGGACACGTTCTACACCCGGATGTCAGGTGAGCCCAAAGCCGGGGCCCAGCTGGGCAGCAGAGTTCCTCCCTTGGCTGGCAGAGGGGGAAGAGGGAGGGAAGGAAGGAGACAAGGAAGGAGGGGGAATCCATCTTCAGCCAGCTGCAGCCAAGTTGCTTTTTGGCAGGGCAGGGCCTGGCTGTTGTGGAACGGGAGCTGGCTGGGAGGGAGGGAGCAGCATGGGCCTGATGAGCTGTGCCCGTGTCCCATAGGAACGCCGGAGTACAGCCCACCGGAGTGGATCCTCTTTGGCTGCTACCACGGCCAGCCAGCCACCATCTGGTCCCTGGGCATCCTGCTCTATGAGCTGCTCTGAGGGCACCTTCCTTTCCACAGCAACGAGGGCATCGTCTGGGGCCAGCTCTTCTTCCTGCCCCGGGTGTCTCAAGGTGGGGATGTGCCTTCAAGGCACGAGGGGAAGAACAAACGAGGTTGGGAGGGGCGGCTGGCACATAAGCGTCCTGCTCTTGCAGCTGGTGAGGAGGTGGATCTCCTGGGCTTAGCTGGAGGAGGTGGCACCTGTGCCTCTGTGCTGGTGTCCTCCGCAAGAGAGGATCGATAGGAAGCTTTTGGCTGCAGCTCTGAGCACTCCTGGTGTGGCCTGGGCACTGTGGAATGTGGGAGAGCATGGACAGGAGCCTTGTCCCGCTGAGCGGCGGTTTCTGGTTTCTCTCCGCAGGGTGCCAGCACCTCATCAGGTGGTGTTTATGCATGGAGCCCACAGACAGGCCAGCACTGGAGGACCTTTTTGAGCATTCTTGGCTGCAGGAGCCCTGCCTGGCCCAGGAGACAGCAGAGATGCCTCCCTGTGCACAGGAGGATCCAGGAGCCCAGCAAGCAGCAGTGGCACGCGTCTCGTGGCGCTGGAAGAAAACCCCGGAGCGTTTCCCTGCAGCCGCGGCGCGGAGGAGAGAGCGCAGCCGAGGAGATGCTGCTTCCGCTGGTCCCCGCGAGCTGTAGAGGGAGCGGCTCCGTGCTGCCCGTCCCATTGGAGAAGTGGTGGCAGTGCGGTGAAGGTGCCACAGACTGGGACAGGGGAAACATCCCCCTGCAGCTCAATGGCATCGTGATGTCCCCGCAAGCCCGGGCACAGCTGGCGCGTTCTTCTGGAGCACGACGTGGAGCTGGGAACACCATCCTGGAGCTGGCCGCTGGCGGGGCAGAGCCGATTGGCTTTGGCTGCGGCCCCTGCCTGGAGGACACGCTCTGCGCCCCGATGGAATCAAGATGAGTCCCCAGCCGGCGCAGAGGCGGGGGGATGCTGGTGCTCCCAGGCACGGCAGGGCTCGGTCTGGCCACGCGCCGGAGGTTCCCTGCTCGGCGGCACTGGGGAATATTAATTTTTCCGCCAGCCGCCGAGCAGCTTTTTGGCAGGACAGGGGATGGATGTTGTGGAAGGGGAGCTGGCTCCTGGCCTTGCTGACAGCTTCTGCCAGCCAGCCTGGCACGGGCTGAGGCGGGGGCAGCCAGCCTGACAAAAGCATCCATCCATGTGGATGGGGCGGCAGAGAGGGACGGGTTCCAAAGCCGTGCCCCAGCTGGTCTGCTCTGCACGCCCTTGAGGAAGGGGTGCGTTTATGGGCAGGAAAGGTGGGGATTTTCCCCACCCGTGGACAGGATTAATTCTCACATGGAGTGGTCAGACCCTCCTCAGGCCCATGAAACGGTGACAGGCTTTGTGCTTTTTCTTGTTTCCAGGTCTTGTTTTGAATTGACTTTCGTGCAATTGTTCTTTGTTTTTCCCAGGAGGATTACACCTGGTGCCCGGACCGGACGGGGAAGCGCCTGCAGCGTCCGTGGAGCGCGTCCAGTGCCAGCGCTGCCCCAGGGGCCACGGTCTGCAGGGACAGCCCCTTCCAGAAGGACGAGGACCTGGTTTGGGATCGGCTCCTCTCCTGGCAGCAGCTCTGCAGAGGTGGGCACCCAGCTCCACAGCCCGGCTGGCAGAAGGGCTCTGGGCAGGCGGCAGCGGGCACACGGGCATCCTGCTCTTGCAGCTGCTGAGGAGGTTGCTGTGCCGGGATTAAGCAGAGGAGGTGGAACCTGGCCTGCCCCGCTGCCCTTCTCTAAAAACAGAGAATGGGTCAGGAGGTTTGGGCTCTGAGCACAGCCAGCAGCCTGGCCCGGGCACAGGCCCTGGCGGGACAGGGGGACAGGAGCCTGCTGCCACTGACCGTGGCTCTCTGGTTTCTCTCCGCAGGCTGCCAGCACCTCATGCCATGGGAACGGCACCGCTCGGCCTGCCAGGCTGGGAGGGCTGGAGGGCGGCCGGTGTTCATTTGCTGTCAAAAATAAATTGGGTTTTTTGTCATTGTCATCATTGGAGCGTTTCTTTCCTCCTTTTCCAAGCTCTTGGCCTCCCTTCCTCCAGGGTAATCTTTTTTCTCCTTCCTCAACCGCTTGACGGCATTTGGCAGGGGGGGTTAAGCAACGTGAAAAATTCAACAACAGCTCCTGTTGCCAACTGCAGCAGCCCCTTCAAGAGCCCTGAGCTTCCACCAAGGTCAGTGTGTGCCTTGCAAAAGGAAGTGCTTTGCAGTGATGGGGTTGTTGCCCTGCTGCAAAAGCTGGGAGGAAATCAGAAATGGAAAAATGCCAATTTGGCTCAACCACCTCCCAGGTTCTTCATCTTTTCCCTCTTCTCCATGATAGGCAGGCAGTGCTGGACTCCAGCAAGGTTCAAGTTCTTGGTGCTCTCTGGCATCAAAGGGATCAAGGAAACTCTTGTACGCAGGGACTACAACAGGGCTACTTGTCAGAACCCAGGAAATTCCTCTGGCTGCCCTGTAGGACTCGAGCCCCTGCCCAGGGGGCTCAGAGACCCTGGCACAGAGCCCAAGACCCCTGTGCCTTTGATTTAGCCCTTGGACAAAACAACCTTACATGAAGAATTGCGAGCCATGAAAGTTTAAGTAGAATGATAGTGAATTTATCCCAGGGTGAAATATAGATTGTTGGGGTTTCTAGAATGGGGCTTCAGGGGGCAAGATGGAGGAATCTGGGCATGTCCAGCCTTTCTCCTTCTTCTTGGCCTCCATCTTCTGCTGTGATGGTGGCACTTTTAGATTGGTTTAGAGTAGAAGCACACTGTCTAACATAGGTGATAGGTATTGGAAAGTCATTGTAAATATTGTACAGGTAGTTTTTAGGATAAAAAGATAACACCACCCTGGGGCAGGCAGAATGCCATAGAATGTCTTGCTGAGCAGACCTTGGCAGGACAGGAGAAAGAATTTTATAGATAAGATACAAGAAACAACCTTGAGAGCCAGAAATTAAGAGCTCTGACTCCTTCTTCGAGCGCCGGGCTGGGAAAAGAGACTTTGGAACTTATCTCGGGCTCACTCTGACCAGCCAGAGACCCCGAGAGCATGAGTCCGTAAGACTAAATACTGAAGGATTGGCACCAAAACATAAATATCCTTGTTGGCCGTGTCTTCTTGACCAAGAAATCCTTCAAAGCTCTTGTAACTACAAGTCTTGCGGCCCTGTGAGCCATGCGGTGCAGATGTGAGCCAAACTCACCCTTCCTGTCTATGTAGAAGAGAAGAAAAAGCAATGGCATCATCTGAAAAACTTAGAGGTCCGCTCTCTAGCTCCTTCCAAACTCCTTCAAATCGCCCAAAGTGTGATTTAGCTACAAATAGGTGTCAAGGACTCTTAGTGCTGGCTCTTGGACACCAGAGCAGCTGCTTTAGAATCTTTCACAGAACCCTGTGCAGTTCTGTGGTGCCAGAAATGGATCATTTGAAGAAACTTTCCCAACTGACTTGCATGGAGGTTTGTTTGAAGGGTATTTGAGGAGAAAGGCTCCCGGCAGAGCTCTGGGCTTTGGCCTAGCTGTGTCCCCTGCTGATTGTCAAGTGTGCCATCAGCTGCAGGGCTTTCTGGGGTATAACTATCATCAAGTCACTGGGACTTGCTCTTTTTGGCCTCTAAAAGCTGGAGCCACTTTTGGGGCAAATTTGGAGACCTCATCTCTGGGTGGATGGAGCAGCTAGGATTTTCCCAGTTGCTGGGAATGGTTCTCCAGGCCCTGGGTGTAAAACGGGGCTGCCCAGCAAGTGCGGATCTGCAAGATGATAAACAATTGTCTTGCTTTGAAAAGAGAGGTGTCTGCTAAGGAAGGCAGAAGCCTTCTGTGAAATGGAAAATGTCAATCCCCTCCCTTCAAATGATTCTCATTTAGAAATTCAAATGCTCTTGGGGAAAGATATGGGGATAGGACTGAGCCCGCAGAGCCGGGCAGCGTTTGCTGATGCTCTGAGCCCTTGCTAAAGATCCTGTGCGGGCTGTCTCAGACACCTGGGGCCAGGGATTCCTTCCAAGCTGGGCCACTTTGGCTGGGCCGGGGGCGGCCCCGGGGCAGAAGGCAGTGTGTGCAAGGGCCCTGGGTGGCACGCTGCAGCACGGTCACCGTGCCATGGAACGGAAGCCGGTGTCCAAGGCCCCTTTGTGACACGAGGGAAATAGAAGCTTGCCCGGCTGCTGGCAACACGCAACGGGGCACAACGGGACAGAGCGGTGCCGTGAGGAGCCCCCGCACAGCGCACTCGCTCCCGTCTGACCCGGAGCTTCTCCGTGGCGCTGTTCCTGCAGCTGAGCTCGAGGCCAGAGCACAGGACTCGCTGACCCGTGGCCTTCCTGAGGCTTCTATTCTGCAGCTGCCCTCAAGGGCAGAGCGTGGGACTTGGTGCCCCGGAGCTTTCCCAAGGCATCTCTCCTGCAAGGAGCTCCAGGCACAGACATGGAGCAGAGACCCCCGAGAGTGCCCAAGCTGGCCTGGGTGGTGGAGGAGGAGGAGGAAGAAGAAGGCCCTGGAGCTGCCCCAGCACAGGAGACAGAAGAGGTGGTGCCGTTCCATCCACCGCAGGAGGGTGAGTGGCAGAGCTGGGCTGCAGGGCTGGAGCCTGCAGCCAATTGGTGCCATGCCATGCCATGCCATGCCATGCCATCCCCTGGGGAAATGCCCATGGACAGGAGGGAAGAGGGGCCAGGCAGACACCCCGCAGTGGCCGTGCTCCATCCCCTGGGGCATCCCGGGGCTCTCCCTGCCTGGGCAGCGCAGGGCTGGGCTCTGTTCTCCGGCCTCTCCCGCAGCCCCTCAGCTCTGGCTGCGCTCGCTCTTTGCCAGATGCAGCCCTGGAGCGCACACAAGAGCAGGGATCCAGCCGTGGCCGCTTCCGCAGAACAGCACAGGTACCTGCAGCCACCCCCACCTGGGCTGGGCCTGCTGTCCCTGCTCAGCCCAGCACCGTGTGTGCAGCACTCCTTGCAATATCCCCGGCCTCTTGCCCTTCTCCTACAGCTCGTCTGCGACTTTATCCGGAGCATTGGGCAGGAAGAGACCAGCACCATGGGCACTTGGCTCAGAGCTCACTCAGAGCTCCTCAGTCATGAGACCAGTGCCGCCCTGCTGGATTTGCTCCTGGTGAAGGGTGTTGCCAGGCCAGAACAAGTGAGCAGCCTGGGGCCAGGCTTCAATTCCCCCATGAGTCCCGTGGCTTCCCCAGCCACGCCTGCTGGTCCCTGGGAGCCTTTGAGGCCATGGCAGTGCGCTGGCAAGGGAAGCACTTCTCTGGGGACCCTGGGGACATGGCTCCCTCTGGCAGCTTTCCAAGTGTCCCCGTGCCTTCTCCAGGTGCCCGCCCTGGTGAGGTCCATTCACCGATGGCTCCTGGCCAATGATTCTGCCCAGCACAGGCTGGACAAGGCCCTGCTGAATCTCACCAGAGCACACCCGGGTGAGGCAGTGGTGACGCTCCTGCGTGTGGCCCCGTCCTGTGACAGGTATGGGGCCCACCTGCCCAGAGGGCTCAGGCCTCCCCAGCCCATCACCCTGTACCGCCTGGCCCAGGTGTCTGAGCACCAGAGAGTTCCAGGGCCCTCTGGCTGCTGCCTTTCCCAGCCCTGGCACGTCAGCCCCCGAGCCTGCTGCCATGCTCCCTTGCCGCCCCTCAGGGGCCTGTCCCCACAGGGCTGGGCTGCCTGGCTGCTGCTGGCCAGGCCCAGTGGGCAGAGGAAGAGCCGGCAGTCAGCCCGGGCCCCTAGGGATGCCCAGGCCACGGTGCTGTGTCTGAGACCCCCCTGAGACAGAGCTCTAACCCCGCAGAGCTGCCATCTCCATGTGGAAGACCATCATGTGCTCGTCCAGGACTGCAGAGCCAGTGCTGCTGATCCTCCTGGATGTGCTGGGCAGCTGGCCAGAGCGCAGCACGTGCACCTCCCATGGGGACAAAACGGGTGTCTTTGGCCTGGCTGTGAGTTTCTGCAAGTGGCCTTTGCTGGCCCCATGGCCGCCTCTCCAGCAGCTCTCCATCCTCCTTCCCCGACTGCATCTCCCTGCCTCAGGCGCTGGCCTGAAACCTGGCCCAGGGGCAGCCTCAGGCCCACCAGGCCCCGTGCTCCCCCTGCCAAGGTCTCTGCGGGCCTCTCCCTGCCCTGCTCGGGCCCTGCCCCAGGGACACCTGGGCACTGAGCGCTGTCTCGGGGGCCTTTGTCCCTTGCAGGCCACCGTGGTGATGTGGAAGATGCTCCAGGAGCCCCATGTGCCACGTGTAGTGACGTCGTATTTCCCCCAGCTATTTGTGCATCTGCTCTTCCAAGTGTTCTTCAGCACAGAAGAGATGCCAGAGGAGGTCGATGCCTTCTGGAAGGAATGCCTGCAAGAGCACGGCCTTGCCACCAGCCCCAACAGGTGCTCCATGCCAGTCCTCCTGTCCCTGCCACGTGGCCTGCCAAGGAGCCAGTGCTGCCAGGGTGACCTGACCTTTGCTGTGCACACAGGTTTGCAGTGCAGAGCCTGAAGTCCCTGCTCTGCCGAAAGCAGTACAAGGAGGTGGTGCTGTCAGTGGAACGCAAGCGTGGCTGGGACACGCTGCTCGGTGCTGACACCCGCCACTATGCCGTGGGTCTGCTGGCCAGGTGAGACTCCCCTTCTCCCCATTGCTCCCGGCATTTGTGCCCTGTGCCCGGGCTGTCCCACACAGTCCCCGTGGCCCTGGGACACAGGGCCTTGTCACCGAGGGTCGGCCAAGCAGACCGGAAAAGGCCGGGAGGGGAGAGAACACAGGAGGAGACACCTCCTAAAGGGCCTAGGTCCCCTTGCAGGATGGTGGTGAAAGACCAGCAGGCTCTGCCAGCCTGTCCTTGGAGAGATTTGCTCAGGTTCCTGGTCCCTTTTTCACCCTCCTAGGGAGATGCGCCATGCTTGTCTTGGGTTGGGTTCCAGTATTGCACTCCACCTCCTCTGGCTGCTCAGCACACAGGAGCCACACTGGGATCTGCCCGCCCTGGCGTTCCTTGTGGAGGTGAGCCGGGTGTGCAGCGCTGCCTGGCTGAGCTGCCTCCCAGCTCTCTGCCCTCTGGGAGCCGCAGCCGCCTGGGACGGTGCCCGCGCCCTGTGCTGCTGCTGCTGCTGCTGCTGCTGCTGCTGCTGCTGCTGCTGCTGCTGCCTGGGCCCAGCCCTGTGCGGCTCCAGGCTCCTGCCGGCTGGCTCCCCCATCACTGGCCTGTGCCTTTCAGCTCCTCCAGTGCCTGGATGCCAGTGAATGTGGTGCCAGTGTTGTGAAGGTCTCTTCAAGGTACCTGCAGAGCGAGTGCAGGGAGAGGCGTCGCCTGGCGCTCAGGGCCCTGCTGGAGCTCATTGATGATCCCTCAATGGTGAGAAGGGGGCGGTGGCTGAAGCTGCGCTGGGAACGCAGTCACTTGGCCTGGCCTGGGCTTGGGCCGCTGGGGCAGCTGCTCCCAGCTCTCCTGCCTCCCGCTTCAGCTGCCCGCATGCTTCGGGACAGGCCTTTGGCCTCTGGGCCCTGCGGCAGCAGGATGGCCTTTCACAGACTTGTGTTCCGCACAGGCCGAAAGAATGTGGAGCCTGACCCAAAGCCTCATGGACCTACTGTGCGACAATGATGCAGAGATAGCTGGCATGACCCTCATCACACTCAGCATTCTATTCCTGCACAAATCACATATTCTGATGTCAACCCCCATTGCCCTGCAGCTGGCTGAGGCGCTCCTGCCACTCTTTGACCACGTAAGGCTCTGTGCCCCCAGCCACAGCCGCCGGCTGCTGCCTGGAAACTGTGTGCCCTGTGCATTTCCAGCCCTGTGCCCAGGGGGGCCTGCAGGAGCCAATGCTGAGGTAGTTTTTCTTTTTTTGTCCCTACAGGATAATAGCCAGGTCCAGCTGCTCTCCATCAAACTCTTCCGAGACATGATGGAGTATTTGGAAGAGAGAGAAAAACCTTTGGAAAGCCCTGTGCAACAGAGCCTGCTTGCACTGTTCTTCCACTGCCATGATGAGAATCAGCGTGTGGCAGAGGTGAGGACTCGTGGGCTGCTGCTGTTCCCCTGGCAGGGGGCTCGGCTGCCTCCTGCCCTGCACCTGCTGGATCGCAGCCTCCTGCAGGCCATGGCACGGGGACGGGGGTGCCGTGCCCTGGGCTGTGGGGCCATCTCTGCGTCCCTGCTGCTCTCCAGGCTTCTCGGGAAGCGCTGCTTTGTGCGGTCAAGTTGATGAACAGGAGGGATCTCAAGAAGCTGGTGAAGGAGCAGAAACTGTGGAAGTTCAGCGAGTGCCTGGTAAGGAGGGCCTGCAAGGCCCAGCCTCAGGCTGGAGAAGGCCCCTGAGGGCGGCGCTCAGTGTGCGGGCCGGGCAGCTGTGCCCCTGCCCGCTGCGGCAGCCAGAGGCCGCGCGGGCTCCTCTCCAGGCTCCCGTGGGCCCGAGCCGGGTGCCCGTGGAGCCCCGGCCCGGCGGGGCTGCGGGGCGGCACCGCGGCTCCCCGGGCAGCAGCCGGCCCGCTGCCCCCTCCCCTCGGGAGCCCTTGGCCGGCGGCTGCTGGCCGCGCCTCTGGGCTGTGCGGGCAGGGGAGGCCGGGGCTGGGCGCAGGCAGCGCCCGGCCCAGGGGCTGAGCCCGCGCCAAGCCTTCCCTCCTGCCGCTCTCTGCAGCTGGCAGAGGACAGGAGCTGAGCGGCCGAGCACCTGCGCCGGGCCCTGCGCTACCTGCAGAGCCCACAGGAGCCCCTGCGAGAGGCGGCCATCAGCTTCATGGGTGAGCCACGAGCCCGCGCTCCCTCCCCGGCCCGGCTCGCCGCAGCTCGGCCCCGGCCCCGCCTGCTGCCCCGGCAGCGCCAGCCGGGCCCGGCGCCGTGGAGCCCCGCCTGGGCTGGGCATTGCTGCTGCCGCCCTCTGGCAGCCGTGCCCTGGGGCGGCAGCGTGCGCCAAGGGCCGGGCTGAGCCCTGCCGGGCCAGCAGCCCGTGTGGCCACAGCGCCGGCAGCGCCGCTGGCAGGGAGCTGTGCCGCTGCCGCCGTGACAGGCTCTGTGTTCACAGGCATGGCCGGGCGGCACCTGAGGGGGCAGCAGCGAGAGCTGCAGCTGATCTGCGCTGGTGAGTGAGGGCAGCGGGCTGGCAGCGGGGGCTGCCGGGGGGGAGCTGCAAGCCCTGCCCCGGCTGCGGAGGGCTCTGCTCCCGTGGCCAGAGCACACTGAGCTTTCAGGGCCACGGGGGCCATTGGTGGCCCGCAGCTTCGGCCTGATCGCCTTGCTCCCTGCTCCCTCCTGGCCATGGCAAGAGCTGCCTGGCATGGCCCTTGCAGGGGGCTCTCCTCGGCTCCCCGCACATCCGGCTCTGACCGTGGCTCTGTTGCTCTCTCTTGCAGCCCTTGAAGAAAAAACAAATGACATCAGCCTCGCTGTCGGAAGCCTGGCAATTCAAACGCTCTGCATCCTCAAGTCAGGAGAGCGGGCTCCCATCTCCAGGTTCCAGTGGCTCCGAAATCACCTGCGCAGGGCATGGAAGACATGGCCTCGTCTGTCACTGCTCGGCTGCCTGCCCTGCCGCAGCTCTGTGGAGAGCTGATCCCAGAAGCTCTTTTTGCTGGGGCCACCTGAGTCAGGAGGAATTTTCTTTTACTTCAAGAATGTTCTTTTTTTTTTCCTTTACCATGTAAATATAGACTGTATTCTAATACACAGACTGCCAGGATCTATCTTTTGCTGCCCAGGGTGCGCAGGACCTAGGGGAAGAGGGGATAAAGGGTGCTTGTGCTCAGCCAGCTGCCCAGGCGTGCAGTGGGCGAGGGGAAATGGCCAGAAGCCCCTTGGCCTTTGGTGGTTCTGCTGAAGCCTTTGTGCTGCCCACAGAGCGGCTGGGCAGGGGCCGGAGCTGCGGGGATCCCTGCCAGAGCGCTGCCTGGAGATGGCCACAAGCCCTGTGCCAGGCAGGAAGCGCCATCCGTGCCCTCCTGCCCGTCTGCTGCTGGCTGCCTTGCTGAGGGCTCCCAGGTGTCTCTGCCTGGGGCTGCTCTGGAGATGCTGTGGGGCTGCAGCGCTGCTGCCGGGCAGCTTGGCCGCGCTAGGGCAGGGCCTGAGGGGCTGGGGCGCTGGCAAGCCCTGAGCAATGGGGCTGTCAGAGGCCACAAGCAGCCCCCTGGCAGCCGCCTTCTTCCTGCCAGAGCTGACTTGCCAGGCGGATCCTGGTCTCTCTGGAAATAACAGTTTAATGAAAGGTGGAATCTGTTGCTCTTAAGGGCAAAGATTCATAGCTGGAATAAAGAGTGTTCAGCCCAGCTCTTTCTACTATGAGGCCGTATTTCATCCCCCCTGAAAGTCCTTCATGTTTGCACAGAAAACTGTCCCTGCACAGCCCAATAAATTCCATCACTTCAGCTGGCCAAACAACCACTGTGGTCAAGTGGGGTCTGAGTAGCTTCCAGGATCCCAAGCAGCTTCAGAAGCTTCATTTTACACCTCCTCTTCTCCCAGTGAATACCCAGCACCACCATAACTGTGGACCCATAGCTATGGATCACTGGCCTGGCCAGCACAGGGCTAATGTTTGCATCAGCCGGGAGGAGCTGCTCTGCCTGGCTGTCTGTCTCAGCCTCAGCCCTGAGACCCCAAATGCCTCCATTCTGGCCCAATCCTTCCTGGTGCTGAGCATAAGAACTTGTGCAGACAAGAGCAGGGAGGGAATCTCCCCAGCCGTTTATCACCTCAGCAACAAGACCTTGGTACCAGGCTGTTATCTGTAGCAGAAAGCAGCAGCAGGAAGGAGACACCAGATCACCAGCCCCAGGCCATGGCCCTGGTGCTGTCCTTACCAGTGATCAGTGTCTGCAGCTCTCCAGGAGCTCAGGGAGCAGGGATGCTCCTCACCATCTCATCTTACCCATGCACCCAAAGCCACGGCCAGCTGTGTGCTCCTGCCCACCAGCACATGCCAAGGCACAGCGTGGGATTCTTGGGGAGGTGTCCTCTGCAGGGCCAGGAGCTGGACTTGGTGATTCTTGGGGGTCCTTTCCAACCCAGGATATTTTGTGATTCTAAGGCTTTGGCCAGCCCAGGTTTCAGCCACCTCCCTGATCCAGGTGTGATTTAGCCCAAACCAGATCCTGCCTCTGTCTACCCTCCAGTGCAAGGAACATGTTGCATCTACCCCAGCCCCCCTGCTTGTGTCTGATGGATCATGCTGACCTTTTCAACATATTTCTTGGAGTATTATAAAACATTATCTGACAAAAAATTTAAAAAACAAAAAAAACCAAAACAAACAAAAAAAAAAGAAAACCAAACCAAAAAACAACAGACCAACCCAAATGAAATCAATTTGGGTAATGATGGCCTTTTGTTCCAGTTTATCCTGCACCAAACTCCACAGATGCTAACTCTGAACATTTCCCAGACCTTCACTATAGAGCTTGGAACTGTCTCTCTGATTTCTTGGTTGTTTCATGACACGTGCATTTCTCCTATATAATCCCAGTGTTTTGCTTAGAAGCCATATTATAACTGGGAATCAATCTTCTTCATTGAACATCTAGGACAGCTTCACACATCATTTCACCATTAACTAGGAGAGACTCAGCCTTGCAGATCTTTCAGGTTTCAAGCCTGGCTGTGTTGTTTCAGTTCTTTGCTGCTGCCTGTGTTTTGTGAAAAAAAAAAATTAAATAAGCAGACTTTGGGACTTTCTGTTGTGGCTTGAAGAAGAACACAGGTTGTTTCATCGCTGTTGTGAGACATGTGTTACCCGGCTCATTAATTCACAACAGTTCTTGTTTTCTCTGCCTTTTTCATGCTGATGTGATACATTTGTGAAGTCCAGGGTTGTACTGCAAGTGATTAATGCTGCAGTAAAGTCTGATAAACTGAGATTCCAACAAAAAAGTGTGAAAAATGTAACCTCTAAAGTTCTGAAAGCTCACATATGACAAAACCCATAAATCCCCCCAGAGGCAGTCATTATGGTGAGTTACTAACGTGATTATGCAGCTGCATTTGTCATCATTTCCCATTACGTAGAGAATAAACCTGTCAGGCTGATTTATGGCAGAGGGCTCCACAAGATGGGAACTGGCACCTGTACTGTTCTGTGGAAAACGATGAGAAATGCTGTGTCTGCTCAAGTGCGGAATGGAAAAGGAAGGAGGGGAGATAACTGTTCTTTGAAGGCACTGATTCAGGGACAAAGACTTCAGAGAGGAGTCATGCTTACTCCCATGGGATGGCAGGAAGAGTATCCACCAACCTGTCCCAACAGCAGCAGCAGCATCAGAATGCGTTCTCCACAGGTGGAGGGAAGAGAGGAGAGAGGAGGTCTTTTGAGGGGACCAAAGTCAGTCATGGAGAAATCCTAGAAGCCTGGAATGGTTCGGGTCACAAGGCATCTGAAAAACCATCTTGTTCTAACCCCTGATGTGGGCCGTGGCAAACTGAACAGCTGAATGCCTGGCTACTCAGGGGATACTCAAGGTTTTGGATTCCATGCCTGTGCATCTACCGTGGAGCAGCTGGGTCTGCTGGGAGCAGATGGCATCCACCTGAGCTCAGAGCAGGCCAAAAGATGGGCAGATGTGGGACTGAGCAGGGCGAGGGACATCCCTGCACAGCAGCGCTCTGACAAGAGCAGCAGCGGCCTCCTCTCAGTGCCCTTCCCCGAGCAGCAGCCGCTGAACACCATGGTGGCTACACAGATGCTTTTGGCTCTGCAATCCCTTTGTGCTCAAAGGCCACGCTGGGCATTTCAGCTGGGCTGGAAGGTCTGGCTGGGCAGGGAAGAGGCAAGAGGCACTGCTGGTGTGAGCTCCATGTGTTCACTGGGGACACAAGGAAGATTCTGTTCATCCAAAGAAAAACACAAGCAGCCAGTCCCTGCTAACACAGCAGTGCGACTCTGTCCGGAGCAGCTCAAATTCTCTGCCAGAACCAACCCCCTGCACCTTCTTGATCTGAAGGGGACTAGAAGTGGTTTCACTGCAGTTCTTTATTTCTGCTGTGTGAGAATGGGAAGGTTTCAGAGAAGTCTTGGATGGACTGGATCAGGGAATAGTCAAGCAAGAAAAACATCACCCAACCCCACTGACAGAAGAACAAGTCCCATTAGGAAAAGCACCTCAGGTGTTTTCATAGTTGATAATATGTATCCTACTCAACATTATGGATTATAATCTTTTCCATTTGGAAACTTATCAGAGGGGACTTCTGCCTGCTTTGTGGAGGGAGCCCCTGGGGCCCATCCCCTCCCAGAGGGGCTGCACTTGCTGCCTGCCGGGGCTTTCATTGCTGGGCCCACTGGGAGCCCCTGAGCTGGGCTGGGCACCAAGGGCAGGGCTGGCCCGGCTGTGATGCCTCTGGCCCCTGTGACACCAGGGGCAGCGTGTCACAATGGGGGCAGCTGGAAAAGGCCCCCGCAGGTAACGCTGGCCCAGCACAGCCTGGGCAAGCGGTGAGTGCGCACGTGACGGGGCTGGGCCGGGCCAGGGCCGGGCCACAAGCGCCGCACCCGGGCCTGCATTGTCCCCCTGCACCCAGGGCCAGCCCCTGGGGCCGGCGCCTTGGCCGGGGCACGGGGCTGCTGCTGCTGGCCCACTGGCACAGGCCCTGCTGCCTGCCAGCTGCCCGGGGCCCTCTGCTTCTGCCCTCACAGCCCTGCGCCTCCGGGCCTCACTTCAGCCCCCACAAGCTCCCTTGGCAGCCCCAGTGAAAGCCTTGTCTCTCTCCTCCTGCAGACCATGGCGCATAGAGCAGTCCTGGCTGGGCTTGTGCTGCTCCTCTTCCTGTTCCCACTTTCCGTGGTGGACAGATTTCACGGGGATGGGCAGCCCCGTGCAGAGGAGATGAAAGCGGCCCCCCCAGAGCCAGCTGAGCCTGGCTGGGGACCCTGGCTCCTGGCTGCCTTGCGCTACCTGCACCAGCTCTGGCAAATTGCTCAGCCGCTGCTCCTGCCTTTGGGCTGGTGGCTCAGGCGCAGAAGGGCAGCCACGAGGCAGAGAGCAGCGGCCCAGAGAGCTGAGGAAAAGGCCAGAAGGAGGAAGGTGGAAAGCGAGCGGAGAAGGCGGCTCCTTAGGAAGAGATTCAAAGACATGGAGCAAATGCGCCAGGCCACGAAAGAAATAGATAAGCAAATGGCCAGGCTGATTGGAATGAATAGGGATACAAACAGGATGCTGAAGGTAGGCAGGGCAGGCTTTTGGAGGAGCACAGGCAGTGGCTGTGTGAAGAAAAGCTTCCTGCTGGAGATGCTCTCTGGGCCGGCCAAGGCGAGCCGCACATCTTTGTGAGCAGCCGGCGCACAGAGCTGCGCTTGCTGCCCAGCACAGCCCTGCGCCGGGGCACAGGCTCCGGGCTCCTGACACACCCTGCCCCTCTGCCCTCTCTCTCCTCACGGGATCTGTAGTAACTGCATCTATTTTAACCCTTTTCCATACAGAGCCTTTGCATCTGCTCGGAGGAAAGCACCATCTGAAGGCATCGGGCCCAATGATTGGAGAATGATTCAAATTCTTAAATAGTTTTGAGATATTTAAAATGTTTTCTTTAAAAATAATTGTCTTTAGCAACATTTTAAAAAACTTTTTATTACTATAATGTAGATTAATACTCTTGTAAGATAACATAAATATTTTAATATTAAGTAGTAATTAAATAATGGCACTTTTCTTTAGATTATATAGAACTTATAATTCATCAGAATTACCAAGAATTATTGCAGTTAACCAAAACTGAAGTATACTTTATTTTTATCTAAACCAGCAAATGTTGCTTAATCTTCATGATCCAATAATTACTTTGTGTCTTGTTTAATATTCATATATACAGTACATAGACTGTCGCTCTGAATGCCTACAATCACAATTGGTTAATTTAAATTACACTCTCTGCCCTCCTGTCTCGGGAGGGTGACTTCCCTCAGGCAGCTGCAGTCCCTGTCAAGATGCAATAAAGGCAATGCCTGAACAAACGCTGTGTCTGTGAGTGTCCATGCTGGACTCAGGTGTCAGCTGTGGGGAATTCCTGACACAGAGGCACCACAGCAGCCCTTGGCCATGCAGAGGCTCCTTTCCTCCCCTGCAGCAGCTGCTCCTTTGGTGCTGTGATCCAGCCTCTGCTCTGCGCGATGCCAAATGCAAGAAAACCAGGAGTGCCACCACTCAGACTGTCACTCGGGTCCCTGCAGAGCTCAGGAGCCACCATGGCTGTGTAGGTGTGGAACCTGCAGTGGGCCATGACAGCAGGGACAGCAGGGACAGCAGGGACAGGGGGACACAGCACAGCAATCACAGCCCGGCTGCCCTGGGACAGGCCCGGCAGGCAGACAGGACACGGGGCAGGCAGGAGTCCCCATCCTCTCTGTGCCCTCCTGAACACAGGCACATAAGGGACAGGGGCAATGGGGACACAGCCGGCCCCTCTCCTCTGGGAATATCCCACCTGCCCAGGGGCCCTGACAGAACGCAGGGGCTGAGGCTCTGCAAGGGGAACCCAAGGGTGAGCAGGAGGACCTCCAAGTTACATCTGCCCACATTCTGCATGCAAACTGCTGCGTGGAGGAGAAAACCAGAGGGGCCTTGCCACAGCAGATCCCATCTGAGGGAAGGTGTTCTCTATTCCTGCACACGGGTGCCCCGTGCAACATGGAGCACATGAATGCACTTTGACACCAGATTCTCAGCCCTGCTCGAGCGCTCTGGCACAGCAGGAGCGGCCATTCCCTAATAACACACGGGTTTGCAACTCTTGTGCAAAGCAACACAAATTGTCTCTCTCCTCCTGCAGACCATGGTGTCCAAATCAGTCCCTGCCCTGCTGGTGCTGCTCCTCTTCCACTTCCCACGGCCCGTGGTGATCAGTTGGGATGAGGATGCAGAGCTGGGCAAAGAGGGCCTGGAGCAGGCTACCCCAGAGCCACCCGAGCCTGCCTGGGGACCCCTGCTCTGGGCAGCCGTGCAGCAGGGGCCCTACTGGGCTGCTGCTGAGCTGCTCTTCCTGCCTTTCTTCCTTTGCCTCAGGCCCAGAAGGGCGGCCATGAAGCAGAGAGCAGTGGCCCGGAGAGCTGAAGAAGAGGTCAGAAGGCGCAGGATGGAAATGGAGCAGAGAAGGCTTCGCTTAAAGAGGACATGCAAAGACTTGAAGAAGATGTGGAGGACCATGAAGATGATCAAGAAGAAAATGGCCAGGCTGATTTGAATGAACAGCAAGGTGAGCAGGATGCTCTCTGGGCCGGCCAAGGCGAGCCGCACATCTTTGTGAGCAGCCAGCGCACAGAGCTGCGCTTGCTGCCCAGCACAGCCCTGCGCCAGGGCACAGGCTCCGGGCTCCTGACACACCCTGCCCCTCTGCCCTCTCTCTTACTTTATCCGTGTTAACTGTATCTATTTGAACCCTTTTCCATACAGAAGCTTTGCATTTGCTCGAGGATGGAGGCATTTGAAGCAGGATTGGGCCGGATGGATGGATGGGGCAGGCACAGGGCCTGCAAGGCCTCCCTGGCGTTCAGCAGCCTAAGGCAGGAAATGCCGAGTCATGATGGCTGGGCCTAAGATGCCCCTCTTCCGCCTTTGGGCCCCTGCTTATCTCTCTCTACGACTATAGGTCACTTTCGCCTCAACCCTTACTATTAAACAAATTCTAAAACCCCTGAATGCTGTAAAAACCTTTACTTTCACCCAGATTGGCAGAAGAGGCTGTCCCTGAAAACCTTTGCAGAAGAGTCCAATAAAGACATCTCTGTGGAACCTCACACAGCCTTCTCCTCTCTCTCCCTGCATCTGCCCAAGGCACTTAGCAAGCCAAAGAGCTGAAATCCCAAATGATTTGCTGATAATCACTAAAGAGCTGATATCCCCCATGAGCTGAGCTTGCTAAGGTAGCCTGCAGCTGGAAGCTGCCTGGGAGTCCAGGCAGGCTGTGCTGGACAGGACTGTGCTCTCCGGAGCAGCCACAGCCGGACGGGGATACCCCGAAACGTGGCCGAGGCACGCATTAGGTGGATATTGATTTCACTTCACACTTAGTTTAGAAATAATTTAGATAGTTTATTTTTTTATCTATAAAGAATTTCATTGTATATTATAAAAATTGTACATTTTAGTAGGAATTATATAAGAAACAACTACTAATTCTCGTAGAATGATTCTACATTCTACTTACTACATAGTAATTATCATTAATTGTAACAATTACTGCGAATTATGGCAATGAACCAGAATTGATATGTGTTGAATCTTTGTCACACTAAGTAACTTTTCACACTCTACAATGTCCAAACACCATTGTCATTCTATTAGTTCATATATCTTTTAGAACACTCTAGAAAAAAATTCCTAAGGTAAGGATGATTATTATTGTGATTTGTTCCTGAGGATGTTTAAAAGATATGATAGATTTTCAAAAGGACACTGCCTGCCCTTATTTCTTGTGGCATTCTGTTCCCTCTGGAGCTGCAGTCAGTGCAGAGTTCCAACAAAGGCAGGGCTTGAACAAACACTGTGTCTGTGAGTGTCCACAGTGGCCTCCAAGGCCATCCAGTTCTACCCCTGTGCCATGGGCTGGGACACCTCTGGCTGGGCCAGGCTGCTCCAAGGCCCATCCAGCCTGGACTGGAACACTTGCAGGGATGGGGCAGCCGCAGCTGCTCTGAGCACCCTGTGCCAGGGCCTCACAGCCCTCACAGCCAAGGCTTCCTTCCCCAGAGCCCAGCTCGGCCTGCCCTGTGGCAGGGGGAAGAAGCCATTGGCCCTGGCGCTGGCCCTGCAGGCCCTGGCCCACAGCCCCTCTGCAGGGCTCTGCTGGGCCTGGTGCAGGCACGGAAGGGCTGCAGGAAGGCGCCCCTGGAGAAGGCCTTGGAGAGCGCTGGGGCCAGCAGTGCCAGCGTGAGGGCAGCGAGCAGGGCCCAGCCTGTCCGTCCGTGCGCGAGGGCACAGGGCGGGCGCTGGGGCCCTGCCAGCTGGAGAGCATGAATGCGCTCGGACCCGAGATTCCTGCCCCTTGCTCAGCTGTTCCGCTACAGCACGAGTGGCCAATTTGTGCCACTCTCGGACAAAACAGCTGAAATTCTCTGCCAGAACCAGCCGTGTGCTGCTTCTTGATCTAGAGGAGCCTGGAGGTGGTCTGGCTACTGTTCCATCTCAGTGGTGTCCGATAATGGGAAGGTTTCACAGAGCTCTTGGATGGGCTGCATCTGGGAAGACTCAGGCAGGAAAACTGAGCCACCCTCACCTACTCCACAGAGAAAGAGAGAAAAACCAGCGCCATCACAGAAGCACCTCTGGTGCTCTCATAGTTGATATTATGTATCCTATTCAAGATTATCAGTTATATTCTTTTCTCTTCCACAGCATGTCTGGCAACTTCTGCCTGCTTTGTGGAGGGAGCCCCTGGGGCCCATCCCCTCCCAGAGGGGCTGCACTTGCTGCCTGCCGGGGCTTTCATTGCTGGGCCCACTGGGAGCCCCTGAGCTGGGCTGGGCACCAAGGGCAGGGCTGGCCCGGCTGTGATGCCTCTGGCCCCTGTGACACCAGGGGCAGCGTGTCACAATGGGGGCAGCTGGAAAAGGCCCCCGCAGGTAACGCTGGCCCAGCACAGCCTGGGCAAGCGGTGAGTGCGCACGTGGTGGGGCTGGGCCGGGCCAGGGCCGGGCCACAAGCGCCGCACCCGGGCCTGCATTGTCCCCCTGCACCCAGGGCCAGCCCCTGGGGCCGGCGCCTTGGCCGGGGCACGGGGCTGCTGCTGCTGGCCCACTGGCACAGGCCCTGCTGCCTGCCAGCTGCCCGGGGCCCTCTGCTTCTGCCCTCACATCCCTGCGCCTCCGGGCCTCACTTCAGCCCCCACAAGCTCCCTTGGGAGCCCCAGTGAAAGCCTTGTCTCTCTCCTCCTGCAGACCATGGCGCACAGAGCAGTCCTGGCTGGGCTTGTGCTGCTCCTCTTCCTGTTCCCACTTTCCGTGGTGGACAGATTTCACGGGGATGGGCAGCAGCGCGCAGAGGAGATGAAAGCAGCCCCCCCAGAGCCAGCTGAGCCTGGCTGGGGACCCTGGCTCCTGGCTGCTTTGCGCTACCTGCACCAGCTCTGGCAAATTGCTCAGCCGCTGCTCCTGCTTTTGGGCTGGTGGCTCAGGCGCAGAAGGGCAGCCACGAGGCAGAGAGCAGCGGCCCAGAGAGCTGAGGAAAAGGCCAGAAGGAGGAAGGTGGAAAGCGAGCGGAGAAGGCGGCTCCTTAGGAAGAGATTCAAAGACATGGAGCAAATGCGCCGGGCCACGAAAGATATAGAAAAGCAAATGGCCAGGCTGATTGGAATGAATAGGGATACAAACAGGATGCTGAAGGTAGGCAGGGCAGGCTTTTGGAGGAGCACAGGCAGTGGCTGTGTGAAGAAAAGCTTCCTGCTGGAGATGCTCTCTGGGCCGGCCAAGGCGAGCCGCACATCTTTGTGAGCAGCTGGCGCACAGAGCTGCGCTTGCTGCCCAGCACAGCCCTGCGCCGGGGCACAGGCTCTGGGCTCCTGACACACCCTGCCCCTCTGCCCTCTCTCTCCTCACGGGATCTGTAGTAACTGCATCGATTTTAACCCTTTCCCATACAGAGGCTTTGCGTCTGCTCGGAGGAAAGCACCATTTGAAGGCTTCGGGCCCAATGATTGGAGAATGATTCAAATTCTTAAATAGTTTTGAAATATTTAAAATGTTTTCTTTAAAAATAGTTGTCTTTAGAAACATTTTCCAAACTTTTTATTACTATAATGTAGATTACTACTCTTGTAAGATAACATAAATATTTTAATATTAAGTAGTAATTAAATAATGGCACTCTTCTTTATATTACATAGAATTTATAATTCTTCAAAATTACCAAGAATTATTGCAGTTAACCAAAACTGAAGTATACTTTATTTTTATCTAAACCAGCAAATGTTGCTTGATCATCATGATCCAATAATTATTTTGTGTCTTGTTTAATATTCATATATACAGTACATAGACTGTCGCTCTGAATGCCTACAATCACAATTGGTTAATTTAAATTACACTCTCTGCCCTCCTGTCTCGGGAGGGTGACTTCCCTCAGGCAGCTGCAGTCCCTGTCAAGATGCAATAAAGGCAATGCCTGAACAAACGCTGTGTCTGTGAGTGTCCATGCTGGACTCAGGTGTCAGCTGTGGGGAATTCCTGACACAGGGGCACCACAGCAGCCCTTGGCCATGCAGAGGCTCCTTTCCTCCCCTGCAGCAGCTGCTCCTTTGGTGCTGTGATCCAGCCTCTGCTCTGCGCAATGCCAAATGCAAGAAAACCAGGAGTGCCACCACTCAGACTGTCACTCGGGTCCCTGCAGAGCTCAGGAGCCACCATGGCTGTGTAGGTGTGGAACATGCAGTGGGCCATGACAGCAGGGACAGCAGGGACAGCAGGGACAGGGGGACACAGCACAGCAATCACAGCCCGGCTGCCCTGGGACAGGCCCGGCAGGCAGACAGGACACGGGGCAGGCAGGAGTCCCCATCCTCTCTGTGCCCTCCTGAACACAGGCACATAAGGGACAGGGGCAATGGGGACACAGCCGGCCCCTCTCCTCTGGGAATATCCCACCTGCCCAGGGGCCCTGACAGAACGCAGGGGCTGAGGCTCTGCAAGGGGAACCCAAGGGTGAGCAGGAGGACCTCCAAGTTACATCTGCCCACATTCTGCATGCAAACTGCTGCGTGGAGGAGAAAACCAGAGGGGCCTTGCCACAGCAGATCCCATCTGAGGGAAGGTGTTCTCTATTCCTGCACACGGGTGCCCCATGCAACATGGAGCACATGAATGCACTTTGACACCAGATTCTCAGCCCTGCTCGAGCGCTCTGGCACAGCAGGAGCGGCCATTCCCTAATAACACACGGATTTGCAACTCTTGTGCAAAGCAACACAAATTGTCTCTCTCCTCCTGCAGACCATGGTGTCCAAATCAGTCCCTGCCCTGCTGGTGCTGCTCCTCTTCCACTTCCCACGGCCCGTGGTGATCAGTTGGGATGAGGATGCAGAGCTGGGCAAAGAGGGCCTGGAGCAGGCTACCCCAGAGCCACCCGAGCCTGCCTGGGGACCCCTGCTCTGGGCAGCCGTGCAGCAGGGGCCCTACTGGGCTGCTGCTGAGCTGCTCTTCCTGCCTTTCTTCCTCTGCCTCAGGCCCAGAAGGGCGGCCATGAAGCAGAGAGCAGCGGCCCGGAGAGCTGAAGAAGAGGCCAGAAGGCGCAGGATGGAAATGGAGCAGAGAAGGCTTCGCTTCAAGAGGACCTGCACAGACTTGAAGGAGCTGTGGAGGACCATGAAGATGATCAAGAAGAAAATGGCCAGGCTGATTTGAATGAACAGCAAGGTGAGCTGGTTCCTGCTGTGAAGCTGAACTCATTGTGTTCAATCAGATTTCCTCTGCACGGATGTCATTGTAGTCAGATGAGAAATTGGCCCCTTAATTTGAATGCAGTGGTGCATAGAGCTGTAGTCTAATGTTTCAATGTAGCTGACCTGTGCCCTGATAGCAAGGGGTGTTTAACAAATCTGGTATTGCCAGAAGGCTTTTGTTACTCTCAGACTGTGCTCTGCACATGGAGCAGCAGAAGAATTAAGGCCAAATCCTCCCTCAGGATCTGGAGGATATCACACGTGGGTAAGGAGCTTTTGTAAGGGAGAATTGACTGGTCTTCTCTCCCACCAGGTGACCCCGTGCTCCAACACGGTGATGGAGTTCTACCAGAGAATGCTGGTGCACCTGGAGGGTGTTGGCAAGGGAGGGGCAACCCTGATCATCACAGCCAGGTCCCAGCCCTTGCCTGGCTCCCCCAGGCACTGCCTTGCCCAGGCTTTGCTGGCTGCAGCTGCCAAGGAGAAGTGCTGCTGGATGCCCTCATGTTGTGCCAGCTGGACATGAGAACAGCAGTGCTTGGGCAGCAGCCTGTGGTGAAAAGCACCCCTGCTCACAGCCCAGCACGGGCCTGGGCCCTCTTCTAAAGGCACCAGCAATGATATCATTGATTGGCCTGGGCTTTGGTGCGTGAGGGGGAACAAATTTCCCGAGGGCCTCCTCTCCTTCTTCCTGCAAGAGGTGGAGTTGTGCTGGTGGTGAGCACCGTGCACGGGTTTGGGCCACATCAAGCAGCTGCTGAGAGTCAGGGTCTGGCTCTGTCCATGAGGGCCCATGGCAGGGGGGAAGTGGCTCCCAGCAAGAGTGGGGAGGGCAAGGTCTGACGAGGGGAAAGCAGCCCTTGGTGTGGCAGGTCAGCTCCAGATTTTCTCCTTCCCTCTGCTTCCCATTTTGAGCTTTAATGTTGTCAGAGCTGAGCCCAAAAGTCGTTGTTGCTGCAGCAGAATTCCATGCTGCTGTGCTGCTGTGGGTGTCAGTGTGATGCCCAGAGGGATGCAGCTCCCTGGGGCTGTTCCCTGTCCCAGGCAGAGCCATGCAGGCAGTGCCTGGGCTGCCATTCTGTAAAGCAGGTGGAGCTGGGGCCAGGCAGGGCCTGGAGCTGGGCAGTGAAGGAGCCAGGGAGCTGCAGGGCCTGGCAGGGGCTGATCAGCCCCTCTGTGGGGCAGCTGCTGTCTCGTGCCCTCCAGGGCTGGGGCAAAGAGCTGAGTTCTCAGGCAGGGCAGCAGCACCATGGCAGAGAAGGGAGTCATTTGTACTGAGACACTGGGGTTGTGTGTTCCTTGAGCCTTGGGGAGCCCTGATCCTTGTTGGGAAGGCTCCCCCAGAGCTCGTGGCTCACTGGGACTGTTCCAGGAGTCCTTGCAAGCCTTCTGGGGTGCAGGAGGGGCTGAGGCAGCTGTGGGGCAAAGGGCTCTGCCTGGGGCACTGGGCAGCCTCTGGGTGCTGCCTCTCAGGGTTTGGGCCTCCTTGACAAGACGTGTTGGAGTGGGCAGAGGTAGAAGGCAATTTATCCCTGTAGGGCTGTTCAATGTGCATTGGACAGTGACCAATGTGTTCTGCTCCATTGCACAATCTCTGGGGGGAAACGTTCTCCATTCTCTCAGGATCTCTGATTGCCCTGGGGTCATCTCTCTGCCCAGATGTCTCGTTCCTGAGCTCCAAGTGTCCCCCCAAGTGCTGCTGTACGATGAGTGCCACCTGAAGGTGCCCTAGGAGAGGAAGATCCTCATTAGGAATCCCAGCCACCTTCCTGGCTGCTACGGGCTCATTCCCCAGGTTTGGCATCACATCCACCTCCTCCTGTCAAATATTATTGAGGAGATTATTAGGGGAAAAAAGGGTTTGGATAAGACCTTGCTGGTTTCTATTCAGCCTTAAAGATCTGCTGAGAACAGGATCCTACCCGAATGTAAACTTTAGGAGGCAGTTTGTAGAGAGCTTTTTAGATAATTGGTTAGCTGAGAAAGGACATTCCGATGTGATACCGATGGATAAGGGTAAGAGAAACAAGCTGAGAACTGAGCAACCAGTGCTCAATTACTGACGAAGGTCACAGTGACCTTCTCTAAAACGAGAAGACGGGGGAGAAAATTGCTTGCCAGAAAATGTAGCTATCCCAAGATAGAGAAATTAGAAGAATGTACACATAGAAGCAAAATAATTGTTAAGAGATAGAAGTAGGTGTGTTTGATTTAAGTGTGCTTTAACCAATAATGAGCTCGGCTTTTGCAATATGTATAAGCTTCATTAACACTGATATAAATATGTGTAGAGTTTCAATAAACTTCGAGATTTGCTATTCATCGCATATGGTGTGTCGCATCTCTCCCGCCGCTACGACAGCAGTTGAAGCTCCTGAGGAAACAGTTGATGTTCTGGTCTTCAGGGGCTTTTCTTGTGGGAGATCTGAGAGGGTTGTGAAAAGCTGCTGCATCCACAGACACCAGTGCCCGTGCTGGCAGCCTCCTTGCAGGATCCCCTGGGAGTGCTAAGCCTACAATTCTTGCATCTTGTTTGTGCCTTTTACCTTTGTCCTGGGCAGTTGTAAACGCGTGTGTAAGTTGCTGTTGCGGTGCATGTTAAGGAGTCTAAAGTTTCTCCAGAGGTGCCTCTGAAGCTGCATTTCATTCTGTCCCTGCCAGAAACGCAAGGAGGACTCTGCTGTGCTCGACCCCAGCCCCAAGCCCTGTGGGATTGTGCAGCCCCAGAGCTCAGCAGAGATCCCAGCTGTGGTGGCAGTGCAGGCCCTGGGCACTCACGGCCCCAGCGCTGTCATCAGCGTGTTCGGGGATGAGCTGGGTCCCGAGCGGGTGGCTCAGGGATCCAATACGGGGACGCGTCGCTCCGGCAGCCCCGGCAGCCCCGGAGGGCTCCGGCCCCCGCCCGGCAGAGCTGCGGCTGCTGAGACCCCAAAATATCCCCAAAAAACAGGTGAGACACCCCAAAAATATCCCAAAAAATCCAGGGGAGACCCCTCAAAATCCCAAAAAATCCCAGTCAGACCCCCCTGAAAAATCTCAAACAATCTGGGTGAGATTCCCCCAAAAATGCCAAAAAATCCGGGTGAGATCCTCCCCAAAAAATCCCCAAAAAACCCCAAAGTCCAGGTGAGACACCTCCCCAAAAAAATTTTTAAAAATTCAGGTGAGACCCCCCCCCTCGAAAATCCCAGTGAGACCCCCCCAAAAGCCCAGAAAACAAGTGAGACCCCCCAAAAAAATCCAGGTGAGAAACATCAAAAAATTCCTCAAAAATCTAGGTGAGGTCCTCCAAAAATGCCAAAAAGTCCAGGTGAGACCCTCCCCCCAAAAAAACCCAAATAAATCCCAAACCCACCCCAAAAAATCCAGGAGAAACCCCTAAAAATAAAATAAAAAACAGGTGAGATCCCCCCCAAAAATCCCAAAAAATCCCACTCAGACCCCCCTGGATTTTTTGTGTGCAGCTGCTCCTGGCAGGGTGCACAGGGACAGGGATTCTGCCGGGAAAAACAGGCCCAGGCTTCTGTGGAGAAGGACAGGAGGGATGGGAGGCACAAACAGCTCCTGCTGGTGCAGGTGTCCCTCCCTCCCACTGCAGGTCCCTGTTCATGGTTATCTTATTTTCCAGAGATGAGCTTTACCCTCCTAAAGTCAAACCCCACCCACCAAAGGGGAAGAGAAGCAGTTTGGGTTCCTTGGCATCTCAATGGAGGCATTTCAAGGTCAGAAATGTGGAGGAGCCAGTCGCAGCCCTGAAAGAAGTGCAGGATTTTCCCCACTCTTCAGGAGCAGAGGTAGATTTTCTTGTCCATGCCGTGCTTGTGTTCCTCCCCAGCCTGCCAGCACCAAGTCCTGCTCATGCTGAGCTCCCTTTTTGCTGCCCTGCTGGGCTGTGCCCTGACAGTGGGCTGGGCAGCAGGGCCAGTGGCTGGACATGGGCTGAGGGGCAGGGAGAAACAGGAGAGTTTTCCTTGGAGAAGCTGACTCAGATCCTACAGGCCTGTGCTGAGTGTGGGATTTTGTGCCTTGTTTCCTTCCCAGTGTAAGATGAGGCTTTTCCCTGCATCATCCTGGTCAGATCTCCAGCTTCCCTCCCAGAGCCAGCTGGGATGATCCTGATCTCCATGGAGCCTCTTCCCAAGGCAGCCAGACTCCCTGTTTGCAGGGCTCTGCTTTCCCCCAGAGCTGCTGCTGCCCTGCTGGCCCTGGAGCTGTCTGACAAAGGGAGACTTTGCAAAGTGGCTGTCTCTGCCTCCCAGCACAGAAAATGGCTTGTTTTCCAGGTGCCAGCACCAACTCCTGAGCACCCTCACCTGCCACGAGGCTCGGAGGGGTTCAGGTGCTCCCTGGACGTGGCGCACGCTCCCCTGGGAGCGGAGAAGGCAGGAAGGAATCTGTCTCCCTGCCCATTGTCAGCGTGGCCAGCAGGGCTGGAGCTGCCAGTGCCACTGGGGGCCCTCAGCACTGGCCACAGAGGGGCCTCCCATCCCTGCAGGCCCATCACAAAGGGCTGCTGGAGCAGCTGCTTGTTGGAGAGGCCGGGCAGGACACGTTGCAGGGCTGCCCAAGGACGCTGTGCAGCACCTGTGCAGGGCACTGCTCCCCCTGGAACTCCTCAGGTGCTCCACAGGAAATTTTGGCAGGAGCTTTTGCTGCAGCACCTTGAGAAAGCAGCATTTAAACCAGAGAGAGAGGGGAAGAGCCTCAGGAGTCAGATGAGCTGGGCTGGGCTCCTTCCCTCAGCTCCAGGAGCTCTCACTCTGAGTCTCCTCCTTTTCTAAAAGCAGGAAGCTTTTAAACTTTTTAAAGGCAAGTTGTGCATCTGTGGTAGGCCAGGGACAGGCGCTCGGAAGATTTCGGGCTGTAACGGAAAGTTACGGGAATCCTTCTACCCCCCTCCCCATAGATAAGGATCACCCTTGGAATGTAGCCAGACATGTAGCCCCCCTAACCTATGCATGCCAGTAACTTTCCACTCCATACTAACCCTAGAAAGTATAGCCAAACCCCTGTCTGACATAGAGAGACCCCTTAGTCCATAAATACCTTTAAGACCCTTCAATAAAGGCCTTTAACCGTCCACCACATTGGTGTCAGCGTCCGTTATTGGCCACAAGGGATCCCACGAAGGAGATCGCAGTGCTGGACCCTGAAACCAGGTCGCCGTGGCCTTCAAAAGAAGGCAACATGCATCAGAGAGAATTTCTACTGCCAGGAGACATCCCAGTTCCCTTTCATGTCATGTACTAATTAATGCATTGGCCTGTGAGTGTGGGAGAAGATTTTGCCCATGGTCCCTGCACTGGTCAGTGGCATGGATGCAGGATGAGGTGAGGGTGATTCTGGCAGTGTTTGGGGAATAGGCCCCTCTGGCTACAGCTGCCCTTTGCTCCAAGATGCTCTTCTGCATCCATTTCCATGCTCAGCACCTCAATCTCTCCTGTCTTCCACCCAGGCTTTCAGTATCCTGCCCCTGCCAGGTGTGCTGCAGCCAGGAGAGAGCCAGCAGGTCTCCTCCACCTTCTCTGGCCACCTCAGCAGCACCTGCAGTGTCCCGGAGCTGTGCCACGTGGAGGGAGGCCCCAGCTACGAGGGGCTGGTGCCCGGGGAGGCCTCACGTGTCAGCTCCTCCCTGAGCCCCCCGAGATCAACTGTGGCTCCCAGGCCCCTCTCAGGGACAGGTGAGTCAGCCTTCCATGGGCTCCTGCTCTGCCATGGGTTATTGTCCCTGCAGGGCTTCCCTGCTCCAAGGACTCTGAGCTCAGAGGTGCTGCACAGCAAAGGCAGCAGCAACACAGGCATGGCCACTCTGAGCTCCCTGGCTGCCAAGAGAGGAAGGACCTCCTCCTGTTGAGACACAACATCTTCTTCTCTATCTGAGTGCTGAGCCCTCCTGGCTCAGCTGCTGCCTGCAGGGAGCTGGGCTCTGGGCTTGCCTTGGCACTGCCTCTAGAGGGGTCTGCAAGTCCATGGTGTTGAGTGGCATCTTCTCCATCATCTCCCTTCTTCACCAAAGCACTGGGATTGTGCTATGGGCAGGCGTGGGGCACAGAGCAAACCTTGCTTTGGGCCCTGCTCCTGCCCCAGATGAAGCCCTTGCCCTGCTGATCTGCCAGGGCTCTCCTTATGCTGGGACAGCAGCCAGAAAAGCTCCTGTCCTTTAGGCTCCCCTGCAGCTGCAGCCGTGGGCAAGCACAGGAGAAGCTCAGCTCCAGCAAGGCAGCCCAGCTCAGGACACACAGGCCCAGGCTGGAGCTGGGAGTGGAGGTGCTCCAAGCCAGCCTGTGCATCAGGACTTCTTCAGGCCAGGCTGGAGTTGGTTTCATGGGGAGGAGAGGGACCAGGCTGATTCCAATGGTTTCCGTGGCAGCCAGCACTGGTTTGCTTGGTCCCAGCTGGGCTCCAGCAGGAAATCTGCCTGACAAGAGCCTGCCTTGCAGGAGAGGAGTTCCTGCAGCCTCTGCTTTCTGACTGATAGCATTGTTCTCATGAAGGAGCAGGCTATGGGTCGTTAAAGCCCAAGATCACGGGCAGAGACTCTCTAACTAATTAGAGTTAGACAGTGGTGTGTTTATTAACACCGGCGGGCGGCACCAGAGCCGTCCCTAAAAGGCGAGACCGCGCTGCCCAAGGTTCTTTGCCCTCTCTTTATTGCCCAAGATCTTACATACAATACATCTGCACAAGCCCAGCACCTCCCATCCCTGCTCTGTATTCAAATGAGCTCATTGGTCCTTCACACCTGTGCAATTCTTCCCTTGAATTGGGTCAGTGGTCTCGAATTGGGTCCGTGGTCTTAAGGGATGAAGTCAGGAATGTCTTCATCAGGTCTCTGTGACCCTCTGGCACCATCCAAGGTCCCCTGCTTAGTGACTGATTGACATCAAGCCCAGGTGCTAAACCATTGTTCTCCTGGTTTCAAGATGTTCTTCTAACACTTCACTGACTCCACTTCCTTCTAGAAAGGAGCTCCTAATGGTAAACAATAGAACAATCAGCTCCAGCTTAAGCATCTCATCATCATTAACCTATGGTCTGCCTGTCTAACTTACATCCTGATCAATGGGAATTGCTTCTAAGCCTCAGCTGAAATCTGAACTCTTTACAATCATGCTTCAGCCATGCCCAGGGGGAAGGGGGCTGAATGAGCTGAGTAAGAATTGTAGGGGAGATGAGCAGCTGTCAGCAATCTGTGCTCTGCTCTAAACTGGGAAGCCAAGAGACAAAGGGCGTTTTCAGGCAGCAGCACAGAGAGCTGCTGGATCAGCCTTGGGCAGGGCCTGGAGGGGTCTGGCTGTGCCTTCAGAGGGAGCTGGCACAGTCAAGAGCCTCTGATGGCAAAGCTGAGGTTTGGCTGGGCCTGGAGGTCCCCTTCCACCAATGGCCTCCCTTGGGATGTTCCCAAGCCCTGTGGCTTGAGGAGAATTCACGGGAATGGCCTCAGGGTCAAGGAATGAAGTGCAGGGCCAGCCAGGACTGGGGAGCCCAAGTTTCTGGTGGGGACTCTCAGCCATGGCTTCTGTTTTGTCTGCACAAGGGAGCTGAAGCAGCCGGCTCAAAAGCTTGAGGAGGAGGCAAAAGCCTTAGAGGAGGGAGAGAGGGGGAAGGAGGAAGAGAGGCAGAAGAAGGAAAAGAAGGGTGTCTCTGTGGGGAGGGAACCCCCAAAACCAGAGAAGGGGAAAAGCAAACAACCACAGAAGAAGGAAGCCAAGGCCCCAGAGAAGAAGGAATAGAAAACCCCAGAGAAGAAGAAAACCAAAGCCTCAAAGAAGGGGGAACCCAAAGCCCCAAAGAAGGGGGGAACTCAAATCCCGGAGGACACAGCTGAGCTGGAGAAGAACTCTTTACTCTTTATTCACACAACTCATTTTACACAGTTTGACAGACCTCGTGTGCAACTTTAGTTAGTTCATAGATTTCTTGCAGGTTATTCTATTACTTGTTAATAAAATAGATTTTACTTGTGCATCAAATCTCTCTGTTGTATTGTTTACCTGTTCTCTTCACTGATTCTCATGGACAAATCCCTTGTTGTTGCAGGTGCATTCGTTTTTCACTCTCAGAACAGATTGTTCACAAAGTCTCATTCTCACAAGAGCTTCCCATGGGAACTTGTAACTGCTTAGCTGCACTCAGAAGAGATGGCAGGCCAGCTGTTAATGTGGCAGAACAAGGCCTGATTTCATAAGGCCTTTCTTTTATCATTATCCCACCTGCCTGTGACATCTCCCCCTTCTCGTTCATTTAAAAAAGGCTCCTATGTTCTGATGCTGAAACAGCTCACTCTTGTCAGGGCATTATCTCATCAAGGTTATCACTGGTTATCTGTTAGATATGGGATAAGATGGATAAAAGACCACTTACAATCCACAAAACTTACCAAATTCCATCAAGTCATCGACACAGGGTTTTGCAGCATGAGAAGACAAAAGAATAATGTCCAATGTCTCTTGGGGAAATGGAAAGAAATGACCATTGTTTCCAATGAGTTGAGAAGTGTGAGAAAGTCTTTGAGCTGGAAATGTTGATCTTTGACACCACTGAATGTCCCCTGGCAGCTGGAACAGGGAATAACTGGAGAAGGTTCGTAGGAGCTCTGTACCATGAGGATGCCAGGAGGTTTTTGCTGGCAAATTGCCTCTGTCAGTGCCCAGACACAGCCGTGTCTGGCCAGGCCTCCTCCTGCTCCTGCTCTGGCCACAAAGGCTGCAAGGTGATGAGGTTATTTCTCTCTGCACTGGGCCTCATTTCTTCAGAGCTGATCAGGATCTGATGGAATGAACAGGTGACTGCTTTGAGCTGCTGCTGATGAAACACAGGCACATCTTCTCCTGAAGGGAATGAATCAATCAGGCTGCACTGTGGTACACTCCATTGGGATTTAGATGGGATGATCTTGTTTCCAAATTCCTCATGTAAATATTGCATTATTCAAAATGATTCCTTGTCCAAATGTCTCATGTACATATTGCATTATTTGAACGTTCTTAAGGCGTTCATTCCTCTTTTTTTTTGTTTTTTAAGAATGAGATGCATGTCTTTTGTTATGAGTATGAAGCAACATCACAGTAAAATAATACATGCAGTGGACAAGAAACTTACAGCAATTGGGAATAATTTGGATACAACAATCAGGAACATTTCAAATAGCAGACAAAGCTAACAACGTAGGTGGAATGAGGTAAATAGCAATCTCTGCAATAATGTACCATCATCCCAGAGTCTGCAAACAGCTGACAAACCTCGATTCAGGGGGGACTTGGATCATTATTTCCAGATAATAATTCCCAAGCTGCCTTTAAAAAGAGTTCAACTGTCATGTCTAGAGGGTCAGATGGCCAAGTCAAAGCAACTCAAATCCAGTTTTGATGCAGAAAACATCTGGGTCTGTTGGCAAATTCCCGTCCAGGCAGAGCCAAGGCCTGGCCACCACCCAAGCTCCAAGTGGGAGAGAATTCCCTGAACGTCATTTAAAACAAGGCTCTTGAGAACAGCGCTGAGGAGTAAAGGTCTGGGGGCGACAGACTAATGAACCATGCAAGAGCTGTCTCCTCCAAAATCCCCTCAGCACAGAGATGCTTTAAACCCAGCAAACTGTGGGAGTGGTTCTGTAATAATCATTGGGACTGCATCTGATTGCTGAGAGTAGATGTCACAATGCCATCAGTTTAGAGGAGGCTTCCCACCAAGCTGAGATATCATTTCTTGGAACTGTGAAAAAGACTTAAAAATGATGAGACAGCCCTGGGTCAAAGCATGGAGGATTTTGGTGGGATTTTGGGCAGATGGTTTGGTGTGTATCCAGAGTGACTTTGGGCAGATTTGGGGCCTGCTTGGGGCAGGTTTGGGGCAGATTTGTTGCTGCTGTTGGGGTTTTTCTCCCGTTTCCCCAGCTGTGGGCAGAGCCCCGAAGCACATCCTGTTCCTGCCCCGCTCCCTGAGGAGCCCAAGGAGCTGCTGCTCCCCATGCTCTGCACCCAGGGAGATCTGGGGCAATCCCGGCATCCCGGGCATCCCGGGCATTCCGGGCCCTTTGGGCATTGGGGGATTCTGGGGCTTGGGGGGCGAGAGGGGTGAGGGGGGCTTGGGGCTGGATTGTCTGGGGAAAGGATCGGGATTTTGGGGGAATGTCTGGAGTTTTGGGAAAGAGCAGGATTTGGCGGGGAGGAAATTCTGGATATTTTAGGGAGGAAATTTCTTGAATTTTGGTGGAAATTTCTGGATTTTTTAGGGAGAATTTTCTGAATTTTTTGTGGGGCTCTTCTGGATTTTTGGGGAGGGATTTCTGGATTTTTGGGAATGTTTCTGGAGTTTTTGGGAATGTTTCTGCATGGGGAATGGGGTTGGTTTTGTATAGTTTGGGGAGGAATGTTTCTGGATTTTCTGGGGAAAGTTCCTCAGTTTTTGGGAATGTTCCAGGATTTTTGGAGGAACATTTCTGGATTTCTATGGGAATGTTTCTGGATTTTTGGGGGAATGTTTCAGGTGTTCTTTTGAGAACATTTCTGGATTTTTTGGGGAACATTTCTCCAATTGTGGGGGAACATTTCTGGATTTTTGGCGGGGAATATTCCCAGGTTTCTGGGGAACATTCCCGGGTGTCTGGGGAACACTCCCGGGTGTCTGGGGCTCTCCTGGCCCCGTTCCCAGCCCAGGTTCCCGGGGTTCAGGAGCTGCCCTGGTGCCCGGGCCCCGCGACATCGCCTGGGTGCAGTTGGAGCCCGAGGTGCAGGCGGGCGCCGCCCGCGAGGCCCTGCAGGGCTTCAGCATCACCCAGAGCAGCGCCAGGAAGATCTCCTGCGCCAAAAAGGGACCCAGTTTCCCACCCAAATCCCCTCTCTCCATCCCAAATCCTTCTTTGTGCATTCCAAATCCTTCTTCTTTCACCCCAAATCCCCTTTCCCAGCCCCCAGGGATTTTGGGGTTCCTGAGGGGTTATTGGGGTTTTTCCCAGCATTGTACCCAGGGTCTCTCTGCAGACATTTCACCTGGAGCTGCCCCAAATAAACCCCAAATAACCCCAAATTTTGGGACTGAAGGGGGGGGGGGGGGGAGTGATACTAAAATTCGGGGGTTTGGGGTGTTTGACCCCAAACTTTGGGAATTGGGGGGTTTGATCCTAAAATTTGGGGGTTGGGTGGAGTTGATCCTAAAATTTGGGGTTTAGGGGATTTTGACACCTCAGGCTTTGGGGATTTTTGACCCCAAACTTTGGAAACTGGGGATGTTTGACACCCCTGGGTTTGGGATTTGGGGGTTTTTGTTCCCAGGATTTGGGGTTTGGGAGTTTTTTTTTCCCCAGGATTTGGGGATCAGGGGGTTTGAGCCCCAAAATTTGGGATCAGGGCGGTTGGACACCCCAGATGTTTCAAACCCCAGGATTTGGGGTCAGGGGGTTTAGACCCCAAACTTTGGGGGTTGGGGTGTTTGACACCTCAGGATTTGGGATTTGGGGGTGTTTGACCCCAGACTGTGGGAATGGGGGGTGTTGGACACCCCAAATGTTTCAAACCCCAGGATTTGGGGTCAGGGAGATTTAACCCCAACATTTGCAAATTGCAGAGTGTTTGACACCCCAGGATCTGGGATTTGGGGGGTTTAAGGCCTAAAATTTGGGGTTCGGGCTGGGGGGCAGGGGGGGAGGTTGAGATCCCAGAGTTTGGGTCTGGGGGTGTTTGGCCCCCCCCAGTGTTTGAACCCCCAGGATTTGGGGTCCGGGGGAGTTGACCCCAGGATTTGGGGTGTTTGACCCCAATGTTTGGCCTCACCTCGGGTTTGGGGTCGGGGTTGAGATCAGGGACATTCCCTGGAGCCAGCGGCGGGATCGGGATCGGGAACGGGATCGGGAAGCGGAACAGGAACGGGGAGGGTCCCTGAGCCAATGCCGGACCCCAATCCCAGGGAGAGGCCCCGCCGCAGTCCCGGAATGGCCCCATCCCCACAATCCCGGAGCCCTCCCCAGGCCCAGCCCCTCCCCGGCCGCTGAACGGAGCCTCCCTCAATCCCAGCCCGCCCCGATCCGGGCCGGAGCCATCCCCAGAGCCTCCCCCATTCCCGGCCCGGACCCTTCCATCCCTTTCTGGGGCGGCTCCTGCCGCTCCCCGCCCATTTCTGGGGGTTCCAAAGGGCCCCGCGGACCCTCCCCATTTTGAGGGTGTTGGGGTGGCCCCAGAGCCGCCCCGAGGGCCGAGGGGGGATCGAAAGCCCCAGACCCGAGGGGCTCCTGGGGGTGCCCAGTTCCTCCCGTCCCCAGCCCGAAACAGATCCTGGCCAATCAGAGTGCGGGGCTCTGATGACGATCCTGTTGCCGGGCAGACACTCTGCGCACTGGCCCCGCCCGGCGATTTCCAGCGAATCAGCGCCCGGCTCGGCTGTGACTCATCGCGTGCCGGGCAGAACCCAGCGCCTCTCACAGCGCTGGCCAATCAGAGACTGCGCGGGGCCATTCCCAGCCAATCAGAGCGTTTGTCGCTGATGGCTCTCAGTGTCCAGGAGCGGAATTTGGGGCGGGGGGCGGTGACCCCGGCGATGGGGATGGGGCGTGCGGGGGCAGCTGGGGCCGCACTGGTGGCACTGGGGGCGCTGGGAGCCCCCCCGGCCGCGGGGGGAGCGGGGGGCGCGGGGAGAAGGGGGGCGGGGGGGCCCCAAATTCAACCAAAGGGGGGTCGGGACCCCCAAAGGGAGCAGGAGGGGCCTGGAACCCCCAAAACCAAGCACGGGGGAGGGGATTGGGGACTGGGAGAACGATGGGGAAGGGGCGGGAGAGCGGGGGGAAGAGGGGGATGGGACCCCCAAATTGAGGTGGGAGGGAGCTGTGGACTGGGGGAAACCCCCATCAAATCCCATTAAAATCCCATAAAAATCCCATTAAATTCCACTCAATTCCCATTAAACACCATTAAAGTCCAATAAAATACTATTAAATTCCATTAAAATCCCATGACATCTCATTAAAATCCCATAAAATTCCATTACAATCCCATAAAATTCCATTAAAAGTCCATAAAATCCAATTCTATTAAAATCCTACAAAATTCCCATTAAAATCCATTAAAATCCATTAAAATCCCCTCCAATCCCAAAAAATGATCCCAAACCCACACAGAATTGGCCCTGAATTACCCCCCACACATACGGCCCTAAAAACCCAACAATGTGAAAAATTACCCCAAATGATCCCAAATTTACCCTGAATAACCCCAGAAATACCCCCAAATAACCCCAAAGGCACACAAAGAACCCAAATCCCCCAAATGACCCAAATCCCATAAATGACCCCAAATCCCATAAATGACCCCAAATCCCATAAATGGGACTGGGAGAGGGGAGGAGAGGGCAGGGAAAGGGGGAGTGGGACAAACTGGGCGAGGAAATCAAACTCTGCAGTCAGACAGAGCAGGGATTTGTGTATCCAGCGCTGGGAGCGAGGGGGATCTCTCTGGCAAAAACCCACTCGGTCTCCTTTAGCCTTCAGCTCCATTTTAAAAGTCACAATTACAACACTTCATTAGCATACTCACATTTGCATAAAGCTGTGTCCCGGTTTTACAGCCGTGTGTGGCTTCAGCGCCTGCGTCCGTTCCTCCTGTGGCGGCCCTCAGTCTTCTGGTGCTCTTTTGATGAAGGCTTCTGTCGTCCTCCTCACGCTGGAACTTTTTACCTGGACCATCAGCCCATGCCTGGTGCTCCTTGTTCTTCAGTCTAACCTGGTCTGAGCTGATTTTGCCCTTTGCAAGCTCTGTTCAAACTTGCTCTCTCGCTCTCGGTGCGTTTGTTGTGTCGCTGGCTCTGCTCTCTCTCTTGCTCTGCTGCCTCGCTGGCTTTGCCTGCATGGGAAAAATGCATGTATTTTATGAATGGCTTTTCGCAAATATTAGAATGAATATTATATGTCTGCTGTTAGAAAGTAATGCTGTATTAATTCTCTTAAGTACTGTGTTAAATATAGTTTTAGGTTATAAAAATTGTTAAAATAGAAACGATGCTATGTAGGATTCTTGTTTTAAAGAAAGGACTCGCAGTGAGATAGCAGCCACAGGACACCTAAATCTTTCAGAGAAAAAGAATTTATTGCCCTCTTATCAGAAGAAATGAACTTCTTCCCACCTCGAAGGCGCTGTTAGGATTCGGAGGAAGAAGGTGGCACTGCCCAGACAGAATCCTGTGTTTGAATGGAATTTATGCATCATGGATGAAGTGTATGAATATGCAACAGGCTGTTGTTTTTAAGGGTTAATCCTTTGTTAACGGGTGTCCTTTTTCGGACACGTGCTGCCCAGAAAAAGGTACCCGGACCTCCATAACCCTTTTTCTCTATTGTCTCATATTGTCCTAATTCAAATTGTCCAAATTATTATTTCTCTAATTTTACTACTATTTTTATAACCATTTTATTACTATTGAACTTTTACAATTTCAAAATCAAGTGATTGGCGTGTTTCACACTGCACATCTCGCTCCAGGGCTGCTTGTGCTGAACCTTTCCTTGCACAGCCCTGAGGATTCCCCCAGCCCGGGCTCCCAGCAGCTCCAGGCCCGGCCAGGAGGAGCAGCAGGGCCAGGGCTGGCCAGGCGTCCCCCCAGATGTGGCCCCCGCTGGTGGCACAGCCGGACCCTTGGGAGGCTGCCTCAGGCTTTATTGTCCACCAGCATCCCAGGAGGGAGCAGAAAATCCTCCTGCAGACGCTGATTCCGGAGGCTCCCAGCGCTTCCTTGTCTCCAGGAGCTTCTGCCAAGCCCCAGTGAAACCTCGGTGCCACATTGTTCCACAGCCTCACAACGCTCTCCTGGCTCCCGTGAGGTCCCTCTGTGTCCCGCTGCAGCCTTGGCTCCATCAGGCTCTCCTGGCTCCATCAGGGTCTCCTGGCTCCCATCAGGCTCTCCTGGCTTCCATCAGGGTCTCCTGGCTCCATCAGGCTCTCCTGGCTCCATCAGGGTCTCCTGGTCTCCATCAGGGTCTCCTGGCTCCATCAGGCTCTCCTGGCTTCCATGATGCTCCACTCTGTCCCAAGGGGCATCCGCGGCTCAGCTTTGGAGCCCTGCAACATCCAAAGGTTCCCCCCAAAAAACACCAGCCCAGGGACCCCCAGGATATTTGGGCTGAGCTCCCGCTGCCCAGGCACCTGCATGGAACCCAAGTGACCGCTGGGACTCCATGGAATGTCCTGGGACAAACTGTCCCTGGTCAGACAGGGGTGCCATGGAACACAGGTGCCACTGGGACACGGACACTGCCCATGGAACCGAGTGTCCATGGGGACAGAGCCGGGCCTGATGGAACACTGGAGAACATTGTCACCCCATGGAATCCATGGAACCAGGTGTCCATGGAACACTGGAGAACATTGTCACCCCATGGAATCCCATGGAACCAGGTGTCCATGGTGACACTGGAGAACATTGTCACCCCATGGAATCCATGGAACCAGGTGTCCATGGTGACACTGGAGAACATTGTCACCCAATGGAATCCATGGAACCAGGTGTCCATGGTGACACTGGAGAACATTGTCACCCAATGGAATCCATGGAACCAGGTGTCCATGGTGACACTGGAGAACATTGTCACCCCATGGAATCCATGGAACCAGGTGTCCATGGTGACACTGGAGAACATTGTCACCCCATGGAATCCATGGAACCAGGTGTCCATGGTGACACTGGAGAACATTGTCACCCCATGGAATCTCATGGAACCAGGTGTCCATGGTGACAGAACTGGGCCCAATGGAACCTACTGGAACACAGGAGAACATTGTTACCTGTTGGAACCCGGGCTGCTGAGAATTTCGGACTTTCTGATCTGACAGACACTGACCCCCAAGAGAACACTGCATTTGACCTGAGGCTGTGGAGAAGGCTTCCAAAATGGAATGATGGAACTGGGATTATGGGTGTGGAGTTTGAATAGAAGGGTGTAATCTCACATGGTGGACAACTTGGAGTTTAAGGTTTTAGAATGTAGTAATATATATAAAGCAAGATGGAGGTTTTAGGGTGGAGGCTGATCCGTTTTCTTTGCCTTCTTCACCTGCTTCTTCTTCTTCTTCTTCTTCTCCTCCTTGTTTTCCTTCTCCTTCTCCTTCTCCTCCTCCTCCTCCTCCTCAGGTTTGGGTGGTACTGTGTAATTGGATAAAAAAGTCCCTTATGTTGGGCACAGCTGATTGGTTATTGGGTTAAAAGTAAAAATAATTTAGGTGTCATTTCTTAATTGGACAGTTTATCCTCAGAAGACCTTGCAGAGAGAGAGATGGGGCTCCATTTTCACCTTGTTAGTGAAGTGCTGCAGAACTCACAGCTTGTGAGACTGTTCTAGAGACAAGAGCTAATGAACACCTGAGTCCAAACAAGAAATGCTGTCTTGGGATTTCATCCCGACCTTGGCAGAAAAGAAGCAAAAGAATTGACTGTTACCCCACGGAATCTCATGGAACCAGGTGTCCACTGTTTCACAGTGCAGCCTCAGAGAGTGGTGAGACCCTTGTGTCACCATGGAATATCCTGAAACCACGGCTCCCTTGTGACAAACCTGGGCTTTATGAAACCAAGGACACCGCTGGGATGCAATGGAATCTCAAGGAACCAAGGGTCAGCTGTCAACACATCAGCCTCTCAGGAAACCAAGGCAAACACTGTGACACAGAGAGGGGCCCTCATGGGACCCAGGAGACCATGGTGACACCGTGGTGGGATCTCATGGAACCAAGTGTGAATTGTTACAGGACCCAGGAGACCATGGTGACACCGTGGTGGGATCTCATGGAACCAAGTGTGAATTGTTACAGGACCCAGGAGACCATGGTGACACCGTGGTGGGATCTCATGGAACCAAGAGCCCAGAGTTTCACAGCTCAGCCTCAAGGAGCACTGGAGACCATGGTGTCCCAAAGGGAACACATGGAACAAAGGCTCCTTAGTGACACAGCAGGGCCTCATGGAATGCAAGAGATCATCCTGATGGAATGGGAACTCATGGATTCAAGGGTCCACTCTTTTGCTGCGTGGCCTCATGGAATGCTGGAGACCATTGTGGCACCATGGAAACGAATGGCACAAAGGCTCCACTGTGACCCAGCAGGGCCTCATGGAACCAAGGACACCGCTGTGATACAATGGAATCCCATGGAACCAAGGTCCAGTTGTGACAAAGCTGGGCCTCATGGAACCAAGGACACAGCCATGATGCAATGGAATCTCTAGGATCCAAGGATCAATTGTCAACACATCAGGTTCTCATGAAACCAAGCAGAACATTGTGACACAGGGGAATCTCATGGGAGCAAGGCTCTGCTTTGATCAAGTGGGGCCTCATGGGACACAGGTGCCACTGGGACATTGTCAGGCCTGGTAGGAACAAGACACCACTGTGTCAGACCAAGGCCTCATGGGACCTAGGAGAGCCCTGGGACACAATGGAACCTGATGGAACCAAGGGCCCATTGTGACACGGCAGGGTCTCCTGGAACCCCTGTGCCACTGGGACATTGCCAGGGCTGGTGCAAGCAAGGTTCCACTGTGACAAAGGCAGGCCTTGTGGCACCCAGGAGACCATTGTGGGACAATGGAATCTCATGGAAGCAAGGCCCCATTGTGACAAAGCGCGGCCTCATGGAAGCCCAGTGCCACTGGGACATCTCCAGCCTTGGAGGAAGCAAGTGTCCATTGTGACACAGCACAGCCTCAAATCACAGGAGAGCAGAGGGATGGAGCCATGGAATCTTGGGGAACCAAGTGTCAATTCTAAACACAGCGAGGACTTATGGAACCCAGGAGACCATTGTGATGCTGCACTTTGTCACAACGGGGCCGTGCTTCTATGAGGATCCATGGGCCCACAATGTTCTCCTGGGTTCCAGGAGGCTCCGCTGGGTCACAATGGCCCCTTGCTCCCACGAGCCACAGCACGGTCCCCGTTGCCCCTGGGTTCTGTGAGGCCCTGCTGCGTTCACAACTGACACTTGCTTCCATGGGATTCCATTGCGTCACAGTGGCCCCCATGTTTCCATGAGGTTCTGCTGGGTCACAGTGGACACTGGGTTCCACAAGAGCTGGCAATGTCCCAGTGGCACCTGTGTCCTGTGGGCCCCACTTTGCCAAAGCAGAGCCTTGGCTCCATGAGATTCCAGGCTGTCCCAATGCTCTGCTGAGTTCCACGAGGCTGTGCTGTGTCACAATGGACACTGAGTTCCACCTGCCCTGGCAATATCCAAGTGGCCCCTGGATTCCATGAGGCCCCGTTGTGTTTGCAGGTGACACTTGGTTCCCCAAGATGTCATTGTCACGCCGCTCTCCTGGGCGCCCTGAGGCCTTGCTGTGTGTGACAAATGACCGCTACTTTTAAAATTTTAAGGTTGATTCAACCTTGAAAAAATGACAACAAAGGACTGAAACAGGAGAAATCACAGCACTGGGAGCCCTTCCCCACCCCGTGCCTATCAGCCACGTGGCTCCTTCACAAATTGGCTGCTCCTCCTTTTAGACTTTTGGTGTTGCATCAGGTAATCCTAGCCCCACCCAAAGTCTGTCAGGTAACTCTTTGTGGCCGTCCATTGGTGGAGAATGCTTTCTTGCACCCTGACTGGAGAGCAGGTGTTGCCATGCCTGCCTTCCAGTGACAAACCTGCCCTCCCCAAATGCCCCAACCACCAAGGCCATTACAAGGGCAGGGGAAGAGGACTATGGGGGACAGATGACAATAACATCACTACACATCTTAACACACACATAGGATCTATCTCCTCACTGTGAGACCCAACTATGACATTACTCATCTGTAACACTGTGCAATAATGGAGCCTTGTTCCTAGCAGACCTGGCAATGTCCCAGTGGCACCTGTGTCCCATGAGGCCCCACTTGGTCAAAGCAGAGCCTTGGCTTAACAACTGACCCTTGTTTCCTTGAGATTCCATCTGTGAAAAACACGTTCACTCTCCTGTGAAAATGTACAAAGTTTAATAAGGGACAATGGGAGAGCAGGACCATGGAGCAAAGGTTATTACGGCCGGGTGCATCTTGGCACTCAGCCAGGAGCACCCTGTTACCTTTGGGGATCCCCTGAAATACCTTTCCCCTTACATCAGCCTGGTGCATATTCATAGAGCCTCATGCATATCCATAAACTACTTTACATATTCCAGGAATGATTTTACATGGCCCCTCCTTGAGTCTGCCTTTTCAGAGCATGTGTGTTTCTTGGCTGTGGTTTTAGTCCATTCTCTTTATCACCTCCAGGTCTTGGGCCTTGGTGCACTCTGCCTTCAGACGGGGAGTGCTGATAGTTGGCAGATCTGTACAGGTGTCCTCATCCCATGTGCATTGGATGTTATCCCACCCAAGCAGGCAGTTTAACACAAGCACACTTCTATCAGCTATTTCACTACTATGTCTAAGCTAAATTAACAACAGAAATAAAAACTACATCTTTAGAACAAAGTTATTTTAACATCACACATATAAAATCCATTTTAATATTTGCAAAAAGCCAATATTATGATATTTATCTATAACAGGGTGAAGGAGCCCTGGCCCAGGCTCTTGCCCTGGGGGACACGGGGACGCTGCCGGGGGGTCCCTGTCCCCCTGTGCCACCCCCAGGGCCCCGGCCCCCCGTCCCCGTGTCAGGCTCTGGGGTCGATCTCGTGGAACATCCTCTGGGGGAGGCTGCGGGGCCGGGGGCGGGGGGACCCGGGGGGACAGGGGACCCTGCTGTGCACGAGCAGGGTTGGACTGCTCTGGGGGGAGCTGTGAGGGGGCCGGGACAGAGTGACCTCCACAGGGACCTCACACAGCCCCCGTGATGTCACACAGCCCCTGTGATGTCACACGGCCCCTGTGATGTCACACAGCCCCTTGCTGCCATCCCAGCTGCTCTGTGGCTCTGGGACACAGCCCCAGAGGTGCTGCTGTGACACAGCCCCCGCGGGGACATCCCACAGCCCCGGCCAGTGCTGAGCCCCTGTGAGCTCTGTCTGTGCCCTGCTCGTGTCCCTGAGGGGCCCTGGCAGTGCCCCAGCCCTGCTGGGCTGTGCACAGGAGCTGCTCCTGGCCAGAGCTGTCTCTCTGCAGCTCTGCTGCCCTTGCCAGGAGCTGCCTCTGGGCCAGGAGCCCGGCCCAGCTCAGCAGCACAGACACAGCACAAGGACTTTAATCACCCTCTGGGCCTTTGCTGCTCTTTGCATCACACCCAGTCCCTCAGAGTGGGCTCAAAGACTTCTCAAGAGCTTCAGAAATACTGAAGTTTCTTGTACTTTAAAGAGATCCCTGTGAGGGACAGCACTGAGAAAGTGTCCCCGGGTTCCAGGGAGAGCAGAACACTGGAGGCACTGATGGCAGCTGGGGACAAACAAGGCAAAGGTGTCTCTGGTGCTGAGCAAACCTGGATTTGTTTCAGGAATGCAAAGGGCCAAGGCCTGAGCCCCAGCCCCTGGCCAGGCAGATCCTGTCCCTCCCTCCTTGCTCAGGGCTCTTCCCGGGATGGGCACTGGCACGTGGGGATGGGCAATGCCAAGGGCAGGAGCGTGGGGCGGCCCCTGCCAGGCTGCTGAGCAGGGACAAGGAGGCAATGAGGCCCCAGGCCTGCAAGGGTCACTTGTCCCCTCCTGGCTCAGGCCCAGGCCCAGCAGCCATGGCCAAAGTGCTGCCCAGGTTGGCTCTGTCAGGGCTGTCTTGCAGTTGCTGCCCATCCCTGTGCCCTGTGCAGCCCAGGCTGTCCCACAGTGTCCCTGCCCTGGCCTCTGTCCCTGCAGGCTCTCGGCATCCCCCGGCTGCCCCACCTGGCTGGGCCCTTCCTTTGCTGACAGCTCTGCCTCCTGCCTGCCCCTGCCTGCCCACACAGAGCCTGGGGCTGCTCCAGGCTCCTGCTGGGGACGTGCTGCACCACAGCCCTGCCCTGACAGGGAAATTCCTTTCTCCTGCAGCCACTCTGGGCCTCCCCAGCTGCCCTTGGCGTTGATTCTTTCTCTCTCTGGCTGTTTTCCACTATGTCAAAAGGATCCACCAGCCCTGAAATCGCTCTTTAAACACTCTCATGGCTCTGCTCCACTGTCCTCAGGCTCCACCCCACTGAGCACAGAGTTCCATTGTCCCTATACAGTGCTCATGTTCCCAAGGCCTCCAAACCCCTCCTTGGGACATCTCTGGGCCCTCTCCAAGGTGTTTCCAAATGAAAACATTCAGCTCAGGGTCTAAAGAAATCACCAGAGGAAAGGGCCAGCCCGACCTGTCTGTCCTTGCTACTTTTGTCTGGGAGCAATCCTTGGATATACAGAATTTGGGAGGCCAAATTCTAATTTTGGCCATGGTCCCTGGACAAGAAGGCTGGTTCTTTTCCATAGGAATGAAGGAACAGAGCCCCAGTGTTTCAGGGGCAGATGAGAGGTGACCACCAGAGGCCACGGCCAGCCAGAGCTGGCAGGTTTTGTTTTGTGAGATACCCTTGCATAGAGGAAATTATTTTAGGGAGAGTACCCGTTTTGGCAATGGGCATCTGAAAAGTCAGACAGCTCTTTTCCATAGCAAGGAAAGCACAGATCCCCAGTGCTCCAGGAGCTGATGAGAGGCAGCCCTTGACATGCCAAGATCAGCCAGAGCTGTCAGGTGGCCCCTGGGAGGCCAAGCCAGCCAGAGCTGTTCCATGTTCCCTGGGTTCCATGGGTCCCACAGTGTCCCAATGGTCCCTTGCTTCCATGGGGCCCTGAGGTGTCATAATGCCCCCTTGGTGACACCAGGCCCTGAAGGTTGGAATGCTCTCCATGGTTCCACCAGGCCCCACAGAGCCACAATGGTCTCTGGGTCCATGAAGCCCCTCTGTGCCACCATGGCCCCTTGGTTCCATGGGCTCCAGTGGTGCCACAATGATCCCCTTGGTTCCCTGGGCTCCAGTGGTGCCACAATGATCCCCTTGGTTCCCTGGGCTCCAGTGGTGCCACAATGATCCCCTTGGTTCCCTGGGCTCCAGTGGGGCCACAATGATCCCCTTGGTTCCATGGGCTCCAGTGGGGCCACAATGATCCCCTTGGTTCCATGAGGTCCCCACAGTGTCCCAGGGATCTCCATGGGAAGGAAAGAACCCAGCCCCACTGTTGCAGGCGCAGCCACCAGAGGCCCAGGCCAGCCAGCCTTGACGGTACTGGCAGATTTTGCCGGGAGCAACCCTTGGATATTGACAATTTCAGAGGTGGAATCCCAGTTTCAGACATGGACACTGGAGGAGAAGGATGGTTCTTTTCCATAGGAAGGAAAGCACAGAACACTGGTGGTGTCTCAGGGGCAGATGAAAGGTGGCCATCAGAGGCCAAGGCCAGCCAGACCTCTCTGTCCTGGCAGCTTTTGTCTGAAAGCAACCCTTGGATATCGGGAATTTGGGAGGTGGAACCCCAATTTCAGCCGTTTCTGCATGGATAAGAAGGACGGTTCTTTTCCATAGGAAGGAAAGCACCCAGCCCCAGTGTTTGGACAGCAGGGGAGAGGCACCCCCAGGAGGCCAAGGGCAGCCAGACCTGTCTGTCCTGGCAGCTTTCACCTGGGAGCAATCCTTGGATGTACAGAGTTTTGGAGGTGGAATCCCAGTTTTGGCCATGGTCAAGATAGGTGTTTTTGCCCATAGGAAAGTAAAGCACAAAGTCCAAGTGTTGAGGAAGAAGATGAGAGGTGGCCACCCTCAGGCCAAGCCAGCCAGCCCTGTCTCTCCTGGCACCTTTTGTCTAGGGGCTTTCCTTGGACATTGGGCATTTTGGAGGTGCAATCTCATTTTTGGCTGTGAGTGCCTGGACAGGAAGAAGAGTTCTTTTTATAAGGAAGGAAAGCACCCAGCCCAGTGTTTCAGAGGCAGATGAGGGCCTGCCCTCAGGAAGCCAAGGCCAGCCAGACTTGTCAGTGCTGGCAGCTTTTGTCTGGGAGCTATCCTTGGATATAAGGAATTCCAGAGGCAGTTGCCCAGTTTTGGCCATGAGTGCCTGGTTGAGATGGAGGGTTTTTTCCCACAAGAAATAAAAGTGACAGTGGAGCCCTGGAAAATGTTAAAAATAGTCTTTGAAAATATTGGGCTTTGTGTTTTCTCAGGTCACTGCACCTGCGTAAGCAGTATGATAAAAGATATAATTGTTAGATGTGGTGATTGTTTCGTAATTAAATAGAATTATTATATAACCATAAGAAGAATCGTGAGAAACTATGTTGGAAATTTAAAGGGGGCTATGTTTAGCTGAAATCTGTGTATACAATAGAACAATATATGTTTAATAATTAACATGAAAGTTATGTAATGATAGAGTATAAAACACATTCACCTCGAATGTGTGGTCGGAATCAGATTTGGGTGGAAAATTCCCCGATTCCCAGAGCTCTTGAATAAAAAGCACCGCATATAATCGCTTCTGTGATTATGTGTTTCTGAATGCTAACATTTTGGCGACCCCGGATGGGACCCTGCGGGTGCTGCTGAGCGAGTTTCGCGACTCGACCGCGCTCCAGCCGGCACCGAGGGATTCTCGGGGAGCTCGATCGGCCGCGACCGCTTCTGCCGCTCGCCACGTCCCCGGGAGAAAGGTAAGGTGCTTTTTACTTTGGTTTGGGTGCCTGCCAATGAGACGCAGCGAAAGCTACGCTTGGTTGGGCTAAAGGAATTCCTGCTGGGACAAGCCCAGGCGCTGTTCCATAAGACAATCGCGAGAGCGTTGCGGGTTCGGCAATTTGTGGTATATTTGGAAGGGAGAAACTTAAAGGGATTTTGGGCGCCAACACCTCTATCCCGCAAAGTTCTCCTTTGGGGTGCTTACTAGCACATTGGAAACAGGGGAATTTTGGGGAAGAATTACGTAAAGCTAAGTTGATTGATTATTGTAATACATGGTGGCCAGAATATGCCTGGGAGAATGGTGAAAAATGGCCAAAATACGGTACTTTGCAATATAACACTATTTCGCAGTTAATGTCGTTTTGTAAACAAGAAGGAAAATGGGATGAGGTTCCGTATGTTGATTTGTTTTTCTATTTACGGGCAAAGCCAGAATGGCAGGATGAATGTGGATTAATGATGGTTAAAACAACTGCAAGCAATAAGTGTGGGGTTTGTGAGGAACGTTGTTTGGAACTTGGCATTGAAAGAAAGCCTGAGTAGGGAAAATTATACAGATATTGATTTACAGGTAGCTCCAATAGGAACAAGAGAACCTAACCCTATCCCACCTGTTCCATCTGTCCCTATCCCACTGCCTGCTCCTACCCCACCTAGTCCTGAACCTGTCTTGTCTAGTACACCCTTCCCTCTTTATTCTCCTCTCCCATCATCACCTGATCCCTCTTCCTCGGAAGAGGAGCAAAACCTAACTGTGGCAGGAAGGAGAGAGAGAGAATCAATGATGGGGTAGCCCCCAGAACCAGGAGTCGGTCTAACCTTGCCCCAGTTATGGATAGAAAAGACATAGGCAGACAAAAACGAACTGTAATTGCCCACTTGCGACAAAGTGTAGGAGTGGAAGGGCCAGTATTTGTAAAAGTGCCTTTCTCTCCTGCAGATTTAGTTATTTGGAAACAATCAGCCAGAATTCATAGAGAAAATCCTGATAAAATGGCATGAGTAGTAAAAATGGTTATAAAAACCTCAAAATCCTGACTCGGATGACATAAAATAATATGTATATTAATACATATATATATATATATATATATAGTATATTAATATATCTAATATATATTTATATTTAGTATATTAATATATCTAATATATTAATATTAGACACTTTGATGGATTCTACTGAGAAAGAGATGGTACTTAAGGCAGACAAAGAAAGGGCAAGAGAGGACATCAGAAATGGACTCGTAACAGGGAATTGAGATGAGAATTTCCCAATTGAGCATCCAAATTGGGACCCTAATTTATTTTGTGATATGGGGAGACTACAGAAATATCAAGAGTGGATCCAAATAGGAGTTCAGAATGCTGTGCCCAAAACTATAAATTGGTCTAAACTATATGAAGTTTGGCAGGAAAAGAAGGAATCTCCCACTGCATTTTTGGAGAGGCTTAAGGAGTAGCAAGAAAATATACAGATCTCCAAATGGACACAGAACAAGCAAAGGTTCAGCTCGCTCTCATATTCTTGGGCCAGTCACAGGACGATATTCGTAGAAAATTGCAAAATTAGAAGGGGAAGAACTAAGGAATTTGGATAAGCTACTTGAGGTAGCCTGGAAGGTATATAACAATCGCGAAAGAGAAGCTAGTAAAAGGCAGCAGCAGAATCTGTTGGCAGTAATACAAGGAAAAGGGAACCCAAATTTCAGGGGATGTAACAGGAATAGTCAAAATAGGAGACCAGTCAGGCAGGGGTTAAACCTAAATCAATGTGCGTATTGCAAGCGGGAGGGGCATTGGAAAAGACAATGTCCAGACTTGAACAACCAGTTTCACCAGGGCAATCAGTGCCAGCAGGTTACCAAGGGGATGGTTTTGGGGGAGTATACCAGCTGACGAAACACAGAGCCAGTAGAACAAGTTAAGGAACCTGTTATAAATATACAATTAGGACATAAAGAAGTCAAATTTCTAATAGATACAGGAGCTACTTACTCGGTATTGAATGATCTGCAAGGACAAATTGGGGACAAGGAAACAACAATAGTCGGCGCTACAGGGAAAGAGGAAAAACGGCCATTCTTGCAACCCCTAGATTTGTGTTTTGGGAACAAAGTTATAACACACGAATTCCTATACGTACCTGAGGGTCCAATTCCGCTTTTAGGGAGAGATTTGCTAGAGAAACTTGATGCGGTAATAACCTTTGAAAATGGGGAGCTTATAATGAAAATACCTGAATCAAAGACGGGACAGATTTTAATGATCAAAGAAAAACCTGTTCCCTCTATCCCTAGGGAGGTAGGAGATGCAGTGATTCCCTCTGTATGGGAGACAGATATACCAGGGAAATCTAAATTGGCACAACCAGTGCATGTAGAGTTAAAAGAAGGGGCGAGGGCTCTACAAGTCAAACACTATTCCATAAAACCAGAAGCATGGCAAGGAATAGTAAAGATTTTTGAGAAATTCTTGAAATACCGAATTTTAGAAGAATGTGAATCAGAATTGAATACACCAATATTTCCAGTAAAGAAGCCAAATGGTGAATATAGATTAGTGCAGGATTTGAGAGCAATAAATAAAATCACAAAGGACATTTATTCATTGGTAACAAATCCTTACACATTGCTAACATCCGTAAAGGAGATATATAAGTAGTTTACTGAAATTTATTTAAAAGATGCCTTTTTCTGCATCCCCCCTTGACAAAGAAAGTAGGAAACTGTTTGCCTGTGAGTGGGAAAACCCAGGGAATGGGAGAAAGACCCAGCTCACCTGCACACGATATAAGAACTCGCCGACCCTATTCCGAAACCAACTGGCAAAGGAGCTGGAGATTTGCACCGAGAGTGGGCAAGTACCATGAGACCAATACCTGTTGTTGCAGTATGTTGATGATATACTAATAGCTACAGAAAAAAAGCAACCTGTATAAAGGTAACCATTGAGATTTTAAATTCACTGGGAATGGGAGGTTATAAAGTATCCAGAGGAAAGGCACAAATTGCCCAACAGACTGTGATCTACCTGGGATGTGAAATTTCACAAGGGCAAATGAAAACTAGGCACTAACCGTATCCAAGCTATTTGTGCTATTCCAGAGCCCCAGAATCTACATGAGCTGCGAGTCTTCCTCGGGATGGCAGGATGGTGTCGCCTGTGGATCATGGACTATGGACTGATTGTGAAACCCCTGTGTGAAGCTCAGAAGATGCAGGCATTCACCTGGGGCAAGCCACAGAAAGAAGCCTTCCTAAAATTAAAGGAAGCACTGACAACTGCTCCAGCATTAGGGTTACCTGATCTGTCTAAAGATTTTCAGCTGTTTGTCCATGAAAGGCTGCGCCTAGCACTAGGAGTCCTGACCCAAGGTCTGGGAAGCTGGAAAAGGCTGGTGGGCTACTTTTCCAAACAACTTGACAGCATAAGTGCCGGGTGGCCTCCATGTCTGCAGGCAGTCGCAGCCACTGTGATGCTGATACAAGAAGCCAGGAAGCTCACGATGGGAAGGCATATAGATGTCAATGTACCACACATGGTAACCTCTGTCTTAGAGCAGAAGGGGGCCATTGGCTATCCCCAAGCAGGATGATGAAATTCCAGGTAGTCCTGACTGAGCAGGGTGATGTCACATTAAAAACAACTAACCTTTTGAATCCAGCTTTGTTCCTGGGTACCACAACTGAAGAAGGCCCATTAGAGCATGACTGTGTGGAGGTAATAGAGTACACCTACTCAGCAAGAGAAGACCTGAAAGACGTCCCACTAGAGCAGCCAGAGTGGGAGCTGTTTACAGATGGGAGCAGCTTCGTGGAAAACGGAACCAGATACGCTGGGTATGCGGTAACAACAGTCAGTACAGCAGTGGAGGCAAAGGCATTACCACCAAATACATCTGCCCAGAAGGCAGAACTGGTTGCCTTAACCAGGGCACTAGAATTAAGTGAAGGGAAAAAGGATAAATATCTGGACTGACTCAAAATATGCTTTTGGAGTGGTGCATGTACACGGAGCACTATGGAAAGAAAGAGGACTATTGTCCTTCTCTGGGTACGCACATTAAACATCAGAATGCAGTCCTGCAATTGATAAAGGCAGTACAAAAACCTGAACAAGTGGCAATCATACACTGCAAAGCACACCAATCAGGAAACTCCAAAATCTGTGAGGGAAATCGAAAGGCAGACTGGAGAGCCCGACAGGTTGCTCAAGAGGTGCAAACAACAATGGCATTGATACCTTTATAGCTTAATGTATCCCAATTCAATTTGCCTCCAGAACCAAAATATTCAGTAGAAGATGAGAGACTGGCACGTTTGCTAAATGCACAAAAGAATTCAGAGGGATGGTATGTGACTGCACAAGGACAGATAGTGGTACCCCCTTGATAATGAGAGAAGTTCTACAAATTAAACATAATGTATGTCACTGGGGAGCAGAGGCATTGGTAAAATTGCTAAAGCAGAGTTTAATTTCGGTATGGATGTTAACAATGGCAAAATCAGTAATGTCAAAGTGTGATATCTGCTTGAAAAACAACCCAGTGGCTGGCGACAGGCACAGCTAGGAAGAATTCGGATAGGAATAGAGCCAGGAGACCATGGGCAGGTAGATTTTGTAGAACTGCCAAGAACTCGAGGATACAAATACCTGTTAGTGGGGGTTGACACATTCTCTGGGTGGCCAGAAGCCCTTCCCTGTCGCACCAACCAAGCAAAGGAAACAGTAAAGTGGTTACTACAGGAGATTATTCCCACGTTCGGGGTGCCCCTAGGGTATCATCAGATAGGGGGCCCCATTTCATAGCTACAGTAGTAAGAGAGGTAAGTAGATTGCTGGGGATAACTTGGGACCTCCACACACCATGGAGACCCCAGTCAAGTGGACAGGTAGAGAGGATGAATCAGACACTAAGGAGGCAAATCAGTAAAATATGCCAAGGAGCCAAATTGCAGTGGCCCCAGGCTTTGCCAATAGCACTGTTGAGGATTCGGATAAAGCCTAGGAGTGGGATGTCAGTCAGCCCTTATGAGATATTGCATGGGAAACCATATGAATCTCCTGAGCCTAACCCTAATGTGCACGTCACAGGAAAGCAGGAAGTGTATAATTATGTTCTGTCTCTCGGGAAAACTTTAGCTCGGCTCCGGAGCATCCTCGTGTGGAATAGACCGCTGACTCTCGAGAACCCAGTTCATAAGATACATCCAGGAGACGAGGTGTACATCAAGAACTGGAACGAAGAACCGCTGAAAGAAAAGTGGAGAGGGCCCCACCAGGTACTGCTGACCACCTTTACAGCAGCCAAAGTAGCCGGTGTGGACCCCTGGATTCACTACACCCGAGTGAAGAAAATCCATCCTGGATCACGGCCTGTGTAAACTGTGGAACCAACAAGGCTGCAGATAAGATGTGTTTAATCACTTTGAGAAAGCTATCAGTAATTGTGCCAATGTTATGGTCATTAATGTCTTTGGGATGTGGAATGCAAAAAGATCAACTAACCACTCTTCATTCTAGAATGAAGAGAGAGGTACAAACAGAAACACAGGGGATAAAGGTTTCTAATGCAGTTTGGGCTGAGAATGTAATGATTGGATAAGTCAAAGACTTTGCCAAATGCAAAACACCTGTAGAATAACTGCCTGTCTGCCAATACCAAAGGCAGCAGGAGACCCAGTAAATTGAGGAATCATAACATCAAAATTACCTGAAATACAAAAGAACAAAACAATTGCATGTAAACAGGTTCCCGAATCGAGGCAAGTAATCAAGGAAACTTGGGAGAAAATAGGAACATGGATGAGACCCATGGGCCAGAAAGACTGTATTCTAAGTGATGGCACACTAGGAACCCCTATGGGAGAATCAGGAGGCATCACACAATGGCAATGCTATTTGCCACACTATAAAAAGATTACAGAAAATGTTACAGAAACCACTCTGGTATGGAAGTGTGAGGCCAAGGATCAGAAAGATCAGACAGAGCCTTGGGACAGTGCGTGGTCTGTGAGTATCCTTCAAAGATTCCAATGTATGGCAAACACCCCTTGGTGCATTAAGTGGGAAGGCTCTGAGAATGAAACAGATCCAGCAGTAACAAACACTGCCACCAGCAGCAGAACGAGGGCAGACAAAGTAAGTTGGTGGGCATGTAATAAAACTTATGACTGCACTTCTGATGATGCAGAGATAAAGCAGATGCCACCTCTGGCAATAGCCCTAAACACTGGCTGTGCTTGCAGAGGGATCAAACATAAACAAGGCAGAGTGAATTATAAAGCAGCTGTAGGATGTACCAGGAGTACAGTCCGAGGTCCAGGACAATTTGTATGGGCAGCAAGCGATGGCACCTGGACAACACATCTGCCTGTAGATGGGAAAGTAAAGGAAATTACTTTAGGCCTCCCAACCTCATGTCCAATTTGGAAAAAGTCCCCATTTAACGGAAAACATGAACTTGTGCAGATAAGAGCAAGACGAGAAGTTCTAGACAATGAAAATCCAGATGACACTTGGCAAGAACCCTCTGGTGGAGTGAAATTTGGGTGGGCCCGAGAGTCTTTGCTTGGTCCTACAGCAAACTATCAGAGTAGAAGATGCTGTACAAACTTACAGGTCAGGTAGATAGACTGGCAAGAGTCACCCGGGAAGGATTTAAAGAATTAAGCCAGCACAAAAATGACTTTACAAAATCGATTAGCCTTAGATTTGTTACTCCTGAAAGAGCATGGAGTATGTGGATTTTTAAAGGGACGGGTTGGTCATTGCTGCGTTCACATCCCAAATGTAACTGCAGATGTAGAATATGACATCAATCAGTTGAAACAAAGAGAGCATGAAGCACAAGAAGAGCAAAAGGATTTGACTACGACCTGGCTAGGCAAAATCTTTAAAGGGCTAGGGTGGAATGTGAGTTCATGGATTAAATCTATCATTGAGAGTGTGATAATCTTACTAATTGTATTCTTAGCAATTTGGTTAGTTCACAGCATCTTAAAAGGAGAGATACAGAAGAAAACGTCCTGGAACCAGAAGATAATAAAGGCACTGACACGAGATCCACGCCCACCATCTTCTGGTTCTCCAGTTCGTGACAGCATCCACGACAACGTTTACATCAACCATGGACTTGAAGAACGTCAAGAATAAATTGAGAAATAAAGGACTGTATCAAGTGAAAACATTTACACCTATAGAGAAGTGAAAATGCTTTCAAAGGGGGGAGAATGATAGTGGGGCCCTGGAAAAATGTCAAAAATAGACTCTGAAAATGTTAGGCTTTGTGCTTGCCAGATCATGTGAAATCGCACCTGCGTAAGCAGAACATGATAAATGATATAATTGTTAGATGTGATGATTGTTTAGTAATTAAATATAATTATTGTTTAATCATAAGAAGAATCATGAGAAACTATGTTAGAAGTTTGAGGGGGGCCACAAGGAGCCCATGCTTGGCTGAAATCTATGTATACAATAGAACAATATAAGTTTAGTCATTAACATGAAAGTTATATAAGGATAGAATATAAAAACACGTTCATCCCGAACCCATGTCGGAGTCAGATTTGGGTTGGTACCCCTGACACCCAGAGCTCTTCAATAAAAGCACCTGCATATAATCATTCTGGTGATTATGTGTTTCTGAACGCTAATATACCCAGTAAAGTGTTAAACCCTTCCCAGCTGCTGTGCATGAGGCTCTATGAATATGCACCAGGCTGATGTAAGGGGAAAGGTATTTCAGGGGATCCCTGAAGGTAACAGGGTGCTCCTGGCTGAGTGCCAAGATGCACCCAGTTTACATCTTCCAAGAACTGTTTAGCATGGCTCTGCCCTGGATCTGCCTTTTTAGAGCATGCAGATTCCTTGGCTGTGGTTTTAGTCCATTCTCTTTATCACCTCCAGTTTTTGGGCCTTGGTGCACTCTGCCTTCAGACAGGGAGTGCTGATAGTTGGCAGATCTGTACAGGTGTCCTCACCCAGTGTGCATTGGATGTTATCCCATCCAAGCAGGCAGTTTAACACAAGCAGCTATTTCACTGAGCCTAATTAACAACAGAAATAAAAACTATAGAACAAAGTTACTTTAAAAAACAGTCCCAGCCCATATTTGATCCCAGTCTGTGTGGTCCTGATCCATATGGTCCCAGAAACCCGGGATCCCAGTCCATACAGTCCCAGTCCATATTTGATCCCACTTCAGGCTATCCTGGTCTGGAGGGTTCTGATCCACACGATACCCATCCATGTGATCCCAGTCCAGGTGATCCCAGTCCATCTTTGATCCCAGCCCATATTTGATCCCAGCCCATCTTTGATCCCAGTCTGTGGGGTCCTGCACACACTCCCAGGGTCTGGAATTCCAGTTCCCAGCCAGGAAAAAATGTTCCTGCCCTTGAACTTCCTTCCTATCCCCTCAACAAAATGCAATAAAACTATAAACAAAGAAATAATAATTGAAATTAAATAAATTATAATAAAAATAAAATATAAAAATCTCAACTCTTCTTTACAATGATTCAACTCCAACAATGATTCAACTCAAACCAACAATAACTATTACTATAATATTACCAATGCATATAAATAAAGAAATTATATATCAGGAAATACCTGTTGAAAATTTTAACTCGATGACTAATGTACTTTAGATAAAATTATCTAAAGAAACTACCATGCAATCTAACACATCTTAGTTAAACAATTCATATTACAAATATACTAAACACAAAACCAAACACCACTATAATTTCTCAGACATTTCAACCAAACAATTAAACTTTAATAACATCCTTAAGTACACTTGAAAAATTAAAATTATTTTTAAAACATTAATTGTGTGCAGGTGGTTTTATTTTGATATTGGTTTTTGGATTGTTTGGGTTAGATGATTTAAAAAATGGGAATTTTATAGGAATTGAATCAGCTGAGAAGGTGGCACTCGGCAAACAGAACTGACTGAAAATGAACAGGACAGAAATCAGTAACTCTGAAAGTTTTATTTGCTATCAAATACATCCCACACACCCAGCCCCACACAATCCCCATCCCACTGCTCCAAATTGGGATCCCACTTCTCCCAATCTCCTTCCAATTCCATCTCAACTTGACAGCTGTGGAATGGAGTGAGTTTGGCATGGGATTGAGTTTTTTGAGGAAGGAACAAGCAATCTGAGGTGGAATTGAGCCCTTTGGGGTTAAAATTCAGTTATTTTCAGTGGAATTTGAGTGGTTTTGAGGTGACTGTTCCATCCCAATGGACTTTTGGAGGACAGAGAGATGGAGAAGAGAAAAAAATTCAGGCCAAACCAAAGGAGAAGCAGCCAGGCGTGTCCCCAACATGGATCACGGGGACTGTGAGTGACCAGGGCTGTGCCCAAAGTGCCTCCTCCAGTGGGGGATGGAGCTGAAGCAGCGCACGAAGCTCTTCCCGCACTCGGGGCACTCGCAGGGCTTCCCTTACCGGTGCCTCCGTTGGTGTTGGGTCAAGTGAGAGCTCCTGGAGAAGCTCTTCCCACACTGGGGACACTCGTAGGGCCTCTCCCCTGTGTGGATGCGCCGGTGCCTGACGAGGTGGGAGTTGCGCTGGAATCCCTTCCTGCAGTCTGGGCATTGGAATGGCCTCTCCTCTGTGTGAATCCAATAGTGCCGGAGGAGATGGGAGCTGGTCTGAAACCTCTTCCTGCATTTATCACACTCGTAGGGCCTCTCCCCTGTGTGGATGCGCCGATGGGTGACGAGGTCGGAGTTGTTCTTGAATCCCTTCCCACAGTCGGGGCATTGGAAGGGCCTCTCCTCTGTGTGACTCTGATAGTGCAGGAGGTGATTGGAGCTGGTCTGAAACCTCTTCCCACACTTGGAGCACTCATAGGGTCTCTCCCCAGTGTGGCTCCTCTGGTGCCTGATCAGCTCGGAGTTCCTCCTGAAGCTCTTCCCACACTCCACGCATGTGTGGGGCTTCTCCCCATCCTGGAGCTGCTCATGGAGCACCAGCTCCGAGCTCTGGCTCCATCTCCGGCCGCCTTCCCGGCCCAGGCTGCCTCTTTCCCCCTCACATCCCCCCCATCTGCGTTTGCAGCCCCTCCTCGTGCGGCAGCTCCGGGCCTTTTCCTCCCCGTTGGCTTCCTGCGCCGTGGAGCCACTCAAAACGGCCTCTGCCACCAGGTTCTGCCGCGGGCATTTGTCCTCCCTGCTCTCCATGCTCAGCTCCTGCTCTGGGCGAGGAAGGACAAGGACAGCATGGGATTTGCCTCCGTGCCACAGGCAAGGGCAACGAGATCCCCCCAGGCTGTCTGTGGGGACGCACTGCCCCCTCTTGGCTCTCCCCATTTCGGGATGCCGGGGCTCTTTGGGCTCCCGGGCTCCCTTCTCCCCTCATTCTCTGCCCTGGGCTGCAGCGGCTCCAAGGAGTCCCCCCTGCCCCTCTCCAGGCTCTTGAGGCTCCCGCCAATGGCGGCGCTCCCCCCTCTCTGGCCTCCCCACTTTGGCCTCCTGGGGCACACAGGGCTCTGCTCCTCCAGGCTGCCTCTGCCGGCAGCCACCACCGCCACCCCCCGATGTCCCCCCGAGGGGCCTTTTCCGCTCAGCCTTGGACTTCTTCATTCTCCAAACATCCCCCCAAAAACCCAACCCAGGGACCCCCCGGGATATCCGGGCCGGGCTCCCCCTCCCCGCTCACCTGCGCCATGGGAGGGGGGGGCGATGATCCCACAGGTGGGGGCTGCGAATTCAGGCAGAGATCGAGACCGCGTGGTTCCCTCAGCTCAGCCTTGATCCGTCCTTGTCCCTCCTCTTCCTCTTCCTCCCGCTCTTCTGCTGTCTTATCTCCCCCTTCTACTTCTCCTCCATCCCTCCTCCCTCTTCTCCTCCCCCCTAACCCCGCCTCCTTCACTGCTCTTTCTCCTCCCCCTCCTCCTCTTCCATCCCCCCTCCTCCTCCCCTGTCTAATCACCACCTCCATCTCCTCTTCCATCCCGCCCCTTCCATCCCATCTTCTCCTCCTCCCCCCTTACCCCGCCTCCTCCTCCCCCTCCATCCCTGCCCTTCCCTCCCTCCTCCTCCTCCCCCAGCAGCAGCCACACCCTCGGTGCCCCGTTCCCGCAGCCCTCGCAGCCCGCGGCAGCAGCGGCCATGGAGCCGGGCCAGGTCGGCATGGGCAGCGCGGGGCTCTCGGCTGCTCCCAGCCGCTGCGGGCGGGGGGAACCCGGCCCGGGCCAAAGGAGAGGCAAACTGGGCAAACTGGGGGCTGCACATCCAAACTGGGCCTTGCTGGGGACCCTGCCTGGCCACTGCCAGCCCTTGGGGCTCCTCTCGGCACATCCGCCAGGGGGGAACGCACACAGGCCTGGGGGATCCCAGCAGTGGCAGCACTGCCAGGGACTGGGCTGCACTGGGATCGGACTGGGAGCAACTGGGGCTGTACTGGCTTTGTACTGACATCAGACTGGGATCATACTGGGATTATACTGCCGTACCAGGGCAGATTGTGATCACACTGATGGAGAGTGGAATCATACTGGGAGTGAGCAGGAGTCTGCAGGAGGCAATTGAGAGCCTGTTAGGGGCAAATGGGATATACTGGGAGTGACTGCGATTATGCTGAGGGTTACTGGGAGTAGCTGTGAGCAACTGGGATCATGGTAGGAGCAACTGGGAGGAACTGGGTGATTGGAAACTGTGGCGCTTATACTGGGGTGAACTGGGATCATGCTGGAGCTGACTGGGATCATTCTGGCAGTGAGTGCCACTACACTGAGGCTGACTGGGAGTGCTTGGGAGCAAATGGGATCATACTGGAAGGAACTGCAAAGATGCTGGAGGGAACTGGGCTACACTGGGGGATACTGGGAGTGACTGGAACAAAAGTGAAGGTGAAAGAGAGAAACTGGAACCATGTAGAGCAAAACTGGTTCATACTGGCAGGGACTGGGAGCACACTGGGGCCATATTTGGATCATACTGGGAGGGACTGGACTAATACTGGGAGGATCTGAGAGGGACTGGGAGCACACCCTGCACATCATCCCCCAGACTGGGCCTGACTGGGAGCAACTGGGAGCACGCTGGCAGCAAATGGCATCATACTGGGACTGACTGGGCTGATCTAGGGAGCAACTGGAACCACGCTGGAGGCAGCTGGGACCATACTGGGAGAGACTGGAAGCAACTGGGATTATACTGGGAGCACACTGGGAGGGCTGGCATGTGACTGGGATCAAACTGGAGCTTACTGAAACATACTGGGATTGTCTGTAACCATCCTGGGGGCACTGGAACCACACTGGGAACAGCTGGGATCATGCTGGGAGCAACTGGGACGATGCTGGGGGAAACTGAATCTGCCCTGGAGGCAACTGGGCACGACTGGGACCCTGCTGGGAGGGACTGGGACTATTCTTGGGGCAACTGGGATCATCATGGGAGGAACTGGGAACATCTGGAATTATGCTGGGAGCAACTGGGATCACAATGGGATCCCAGTGAGAGCAGCTGAGGCCATGCTGGGTTACACTGGGATCTCATTGAGAGCAACTGGAATCACACTGGGATTGACTGGGAGTGGCTGGTTTTGTGGATTTGGGGGGTTTGGATTTTGGGGGATTTTCTTGGCATTTTGAGGGGGAGTTTTTCTGGGGGTGGTTGGGGGTTTATTGAAATTTCTTGTGTCTCTTTTTGAATTTTTGGGGTTTTACTGGGATTTTGTTGGGATTTTTTGGGATTCTCAGAAATTCCTGGGGTTTTATTGAGATTTTTAGGAGATTTTGGGGCATTTTATTGGAATTGTGGTGGCATTCAGAGGGATTAATTGGGGATTTGGGATTTTTGGTGGGATTTGGGGGGCTTTGGGTGTTGCCAGGATTTCTTTGGATCTTGGGGAAGATTTTTTGTGATTTTTTCTGATTTTGGGGACATCTTTGAGGGATTTGCCGAGTTTAATTTGGATTTTTGGGGTTTTTGGAATTCCAAAGGATTTTGTGGGCTTTTATTTGGATTCTAGAGTGTTCTAATGGGATTTTGAGAGATTTAATTGGGATTTTGTGGGTTTTATTGGGGCTTTCACAGCTTTTAAGGAGATTTTGGTGCTTTTCTGCCCTTCCCCACACCCAGGGAATGCCCCAAAGCCCCCCTAAAATTCCACTAAAACTTCACAAAATCCTCAAAAATTACAAGAAAACCCTCCAAAACCCCTAAGAATCTCCAAACATCCCAGTGGAACTCACCAAAATTTAAAAAAACTCACAGAATTTCCAATAAATTTCCCCCCAAAAAACTCCCACAACCCCAACAAAACACCAAAAATCCAAAACCCCCCAAATCAACAAAATCCCCCAAAATCACATTGCCATCACAAAACCCAATAATTCTCCCCAAAAACCCCAATAATTCCCCCCAAAGTCCCAAGAAAATCTCCCAAAGAAGCCACCCCCAAATCCCCAAAAACCCTCTCAGAACCCCAAAGTCCCCAAAATCCCCCCAGACTCAGTGGGGCCGTCCTGGATCAGGGGGCACCGGCCGGTGGAACAGGAGCCACTTCAGGGGGCCCGGCGAGCTTTTTGGGGAGGGGGCACCATGGGAGACCCCCCAAAAACCGGGGGGGGGGGGGGGGGGAACCCCTGCTGTGCCCCCTCCCCCCGAAACCCCCAGACCCCGGTTCAGGGTGGGCCTGGGAGCCCCCGGGACCCCCAAATCTCCCCCAGGACCCCTCCAGGAACGCCCAACCCCGCAGAGCTCCCCCAGTGTTGGCCCAGAACCTCTCTGGACCCCCAAACCCTCCCCAGGACCCCCAAAACCTCCCCAGAACCCTCAACCCCCCCCAGTTCTCCCCAGAATTCACCCCAGACCCACCTGAGACGCCCCCAAATCCATCAAACTGCCCCAAATCCCCCTCAGACGCCTCAATCCCCCCAAACCTCATGAAATCGCCTCAGACTCCTCGAAATTCCCCAGACCCACCTCAGAACGGCCCAGATCCTCTCGCAATCCCCCAAAATCCCCTCAGACTCTCCCAATTCCTCTCAGTTCCCCCTAAACCCACCTGAGAACGCTCCAGACGCTCTCAAGCTCCCCCCAAAGCTCCCTAAAGCCCCCTCAGACCCCCTCATTCCCCCCAAACCCACCGTACACCCTCGTGTTTCCTGTCGATGCCCCTAAAAATACCCAATTTCCCCTGAGACCCGCCCCAAACCCCCCCAGTTTGCCCCCGGCCCCACCTCAGCTCCGCTCTCCCTCACAATCTCGCGCCTCCACCGCGTGTGCGGGCTCTCAGCTATGACGGCGCGCCCCGCCCCGAACCAACCAATCAGAGTGCTGCACATCCCTGAACTAACCAATCACGGCGCGGCTCCCCTCAGCAAGGCCCGCCTCCCCCTCGCCGTCCCAGCCAATCAGAGGTGAGCCAGAAGCGGCGCCCCCTTCCCCGCCGCCGCCGGGACCCCCCGGGCTCGGGACAGGAGCGGGAGGGGCCTGAGAGGGGATCGGGGGGGGCGGGGGAGGGTCCGGGGGGTCTGGGGGGGCTTTGGGGAGGGGTCCGGGGGTTTGGGGGGGTCTGGGGAGGGGTCCTGGGGCACTGTGGGGGGACCTGGGGGGTGCGGATGGGTCCTAAGAGGGGTCTCGGGAGGGGTCGCGAGATATGAGACACTCATGCCACAGTGTAAGCTGTAAGCTGTAAGCGAAAGGAATTGTAAGAGCTGTTTTGGTTATTTCAGAGAAAGTTTAAAAGGGAGAAGCTGCTGTGTGATGTTATGATCGATTTTTGGTGCCAGAGTCCAAGGAGTTTAGGGCTGGAAATCCCAGCCCCACTGGATCCAAATGAGGAAATCACCTGGCCCTGTCCAACCAAGGTGTCACGTTGGTGAAATTAAAAGGCAAAACACGGTCCATAAGACAGAAAGGAAAGTGGTAGTGCCTCAAGAAAACCTCTTAAGCCAGTCTGGCTGCACTTTTTATTCAAGAGAAAAGCAAAGTTCAGGAGAAAATGAAAAGTGTTTTGCATGGCTGATCAAAGACATCTGGAAGATTTAGAAGAAAGCCCAGCAAGCTGCTGCAATTGATAAAAAAAGATTAGTGCAGAGCAATTTTCTTGGAGATTGCCAGGAAAGAGCAGAATAGCAGAGAGCAGAGAAAGGGATCCACCCTGAGGTGTCTTGTCCATATCCATGACTGACTCCAACAAATCCAAGAATATCCTGAGCTGGAAGGGACTCACAGGGATCATGAGTCTGACTCATGGCCCTGCGCAGGACATCCCACCACAGGTCTGGGAGCCTTGTCCAAACATTCCTTGAATTCACAGGGGCTGGGACCATTCCCTGGGGAGTCTGTTCCAGTGTCCAGCACCCTCTGGTCCAAATCTGATGAAAACTGCACCAGGACAGAGTCCAAACCCAAAGACTAAGGAAAGTCAGGAGACCCCTTGGTCTGAATGCACTGAATGTCCCAGCACCAGACCCATGATTCAGAATGGGCAGTCATCAATGCAAGATTAACTAATTGTGGGAGTCAGAAGTAAGTTGAAGTGATATAAATTGAGGTTTTTGGCCTCACTGAAAGGTGCAATGGCCACAAGCTTTCAACGGAGGACTCACAGGAAGAAATGTTAGATTTCCTAAAAGGCCAGTTGAGGTTTTGGAGGATGGAGCCCACCAAGACCTCCAGAAGTAGGAGAGAGGCTGAAAGGATGAAGTCAGCAGGGACAGAAATGGGAGAAAAGCCACACTTGCCAAGGAAATTCCAGAAGCAGTGATGGCAACAGCAGCACTGGCTCCAGCTTCCTCAGCTTCTTCTTTAAGGTGGGAACGGAGGAAAAGGGGGGGAAGATGTTCTTAGAAGGGAAGGCTTGGCACTGATGGGGCTGTGGACTCCTCGCCTGAAACTCCCTGAAACTGTGACACTGGCTCAAACCACGGCATTTTTTAAAAGCTAATTTTCTTGAGAGCAAAATTTTGAGTCTTGAAAGTGATCTCAGGCTTCACACCTTATCTGAGAAAAGTTTTTAAACAAACACTGAAATTCTCAGTGACATGGCTCCAAGAACGGAGATACAAGGGTAGGCATTGAGAACTCCTTGATTCCCCTGGATCCTAATGCATCTTAGGATCAGCTTAATAAAGGAGGAATGGATTTAGGTGCTGTCTCAAGTCCAACATTCATTAATATTTGTGGGTGTGGATGTTGTGGCTGCCCCATCCCTGGAAATGTTCCATGCCAGGCTGGATGGGCTTGGAGCAATCTGGGATGCTGGAAGGTGTCCTGTGGCAGGGGGTGGGACTGGATGAGCTTTAAGATCCTTTCCAGCCTGAACCATTTGGGGATTCTGTGATTCCATGAACACGTCCACACCCAGCCTGACTCCAAACGTGTCAAGCAGGGACGGGGGGTTGGCAGTCCCCAGACAACAGTGGGCAGGAGGAGAAGAAGCTGGCATGGATTAACTGAGCTGCTCTCCACAGAAAGAGCAGCAAGGGGGATTCTCAGCCAGGACCAGCCCCAGAGGGACCCGGGCTCCTCCCTGGATGTGAGGGGGAATGCAAACAAGAGGCGTCACACATTCCTCTGTGCATCCCTCACCTGCAGCTGGCCTGAGGAGGTGGCCAGCTCACGGCCAAAGGGAAGGGTGTGTTTGTGCAGCATCCCGGCTTCCATGTGGGCCAAAGCAGAGCCAAACTCCCGTTTGATTAATGAGCCCTTGGATCCAGCTCCCTGCCTCCCTCCGCGTGCAAGGAGCACGATCCCAGCAGCACGCACTGCTGGCCTTCAAGGGCTGGCTGGGGCAGCTCCTGATAGCGCTGTTTATTCAGCTTCCCCAAGGAAACAGTGTGGATTTTATTAAATGATCCCATCAGTGTTTCTCCATGCTGTCAGTGCAGACTCCAAAGGATGATTCCTGTTGGCTCGTAGGTCTTTGTCCGCGCACCGAGAGCGGCAGCCAAGGACAAAGCGTTGCGGGACGGGGCGGGGGGAGCCCTGCTGCTCCGGCTGCGCGGCCCTGCCGGGCTCTGAGCCCCCCGTGCCACATGCCAGGCCACAAAGGGGACAGCTGGCCCGCCAAGGACAGTGACACGAGGCACAGGGACACCTGGGGCTGCCCTTGGTGCTGTCACACTCCCGCATGGATGGCTTCAAGGGAGAGAGGCACAGCCCATGGAGACCCAGCCACAGGCAAGGTTTTTATGCTATTTGAAGTGGCACGGATCCTTTTATCCCAGAAAAATGGCACCTGTTTGTCACCTGCTGGTTCTTAGCCCTAAGAATTACATTGATAATGCCAGGCCAGTTTTCTGCCTATTTTTGCCATTTTTCCACCCCATCATTCCCTGATTTTATTCCCCAAACCAATTTTGCCTGTTTTGTATGCACGCTGGTTTTCACCTCAGGAGCGAAGCAAATAATCCACTCAGTGAAGAAAACACAGCTATGAAGTGGAGGACTGTCCCCTTTGGGACACAAAAGCCACAGCCACCCACACTTGGACAAAGCAAGCTGTGGCAATGCCAGGAGTGACTGTGCAGTCAGTATGGATGGAGCCAGGAGTACATTCCCCAGGGAATCCTTCACATGGGCTTGGAGAGGTGTCCAAAATGCAAAGCCCATGCTTTTCAGAGTACTCCCCTGTGTTGCTCTGAGTTTGTGCTGAGGTTGTGGGAATGAGCCAATCCTGAGATGTATCTTCCCATACTGAAAAAAATCCAAGGTTTTTGCTGGCAGGCACCACCTTTGTGTGTGTGTGTGTGTGTCCAAGGGCTTTGCTCTCAAAGCTCACCCTGAAGATCCACCAGATGCCTTGGTCACTTGCTCTCTCTGCCAAATGAGCAGAGGGCTCATGCTCTGGGTGAGGGGGGTCACAAAAACACATCCAGCAACTCCATGGCCCTGTGAGCTGCTGAAAAATCAGACAAGGAGCTCTGGAGCTGCTTTTCATGCACATGGGATGGCTGAGTGAGCCTGCTCCTCACCCTCCTGTTTAAACACAACCTCTGCCCTCAGCTGCAGCGAGAGTGTTTCACCCTGTGCGAGGCTCCCAGGGAAGATCTTCCTCTTTGGGAAACTGCAGTTGGAGTGGATGTTTTGAAGAGGCTCAAACCTCCTCTCTCTCACCCATGGAAGGTCACTGTGATCACTGTAAAACAGAGCTTTCGAGTTATTGGAGCCTAGCCTGTGACTTCCCCACTGTTTTTGTCAGCACCTGCACACCCCAAATGTTTCTATGCCTAAAACAGCACTACTGAGAGCTCAGAGTGATGTTGTAGAGAGGATCTGGGGGGAGCCTGTGCAGGATAGCAAAAGTGCAGCTCAGTTTCTGGCATATTTTTGGTTAAAAATCATCACATGCTGAAAGCAAAAGTCAGAATTGAACCAAACAAAAATGCATTTATCATCCACAAGTCTAAGATCCTGCCGAATCAAGAAGCTTTCCTTGCCCAGCTTTGGAAAGATCACTTCTCTGGCCTAAACCCTACTTATGCTTCTTGTTTCTTCTTTATTTCCTAATTTTTTTTTTTTAATTCTTCTTAGGTCTTCAGTTTATTAAGCCATCGTCTAGCCTTCCATTGCACTGCAACAAACCTTGGACCAAGCTCCAGGAGCTTGTGGCAATGGCCAGAGCAGCTCTGCAGGGACTGGCTCACAAGGGCTGGGGCAGGGTGACAGTGTGTCCCCTTGCAGAGGACAGGCACCAGCACACAGCTGCTCTCCTTCCCTCCGTGCTGGCCACTCAGTGGGTGAAGTGTTTCTTCTTCTGGCTGCAGAGAATGAGGCTCCAAAATCTGGCAGCAGTAACAAGGAAATGGAACAGCCTTGCCTTTCTTCAGGGTGAGGGCTGCTGTGTCTGGATTTCAGCAGCTCTCAAAAGACCACCAAGCCAGCCCCTTTCCTGCCACTCCAGTGGGAAAGGGTGGCATGAAAGCCCAAGTCTCAGGTGTCCGCATGGACATGCCTAAGCAGAGACAAATCACAGAATCCCAGAATGGTTTGGGTGGGAAGGGACACTAAAGATCATTCATTCCAATGCCTTCCACTATCCTATTGCTCCAAGCTCCTTCCAGCCTGGCCTTGGACACTCCCAGGGATCCGGGGCAGCCACAGCTTCTCTGGGCAGCCTCTTCCAAGAGCTGCATCCAAAAAAGTCACAGAGGCGCCTGCGTGCACTTTGCAGGTGAATCCCTCACTGGGGCAAGGAGATGAGCTCAAGCTCTGAGTCTTGCAGGGAAATGTTTCCCCTAAGCCAGCATAAAGACTGACTATGTTACTACAGGCTGGAGAAACCCCTGAAATAGTGACATACAGCTGAAGGGAAGAATATATTGGGAAGGGAATCATCCGGCCGGCTGGGAAACGCAGGGCTCTGAAAGGGGATGGGGCGGCACAGGAAGAACATTCCTTTCTCACTCCAAGCGCCTGCAGCCGCTCGGGAAGCATCGGCCGGGGCCGCCCGCTCGCAGCCCGGGGCCGGCAGCGCTGCTCCTGCCGCGGGCAGATGCTGCTCTGGGCGGCCGCAGGCTCATCCCGGACCAGCAGCATGGATGGAGAGCGATGAGGTGCCCGGCAAGAGGCAGCCTGAGCCCCAGATGCTGCGGGGGGCTGGCGATCGCCGCCTGTGCCGGGTGCGGGCGGCCGCGGGCGGCGGGGTCACCCTGCCCTGTGGCCACCGCTGGGCTGCGCGCATGGAGAAAGAGGGAGAGGGCAGCGCGGGGCTGCAGGGCTGTGCTTTGCAATTCCGCGCCGTGCTCGCTTCTCTCTGCCCTCGGAAGATGGGGGGAACTGCAGTTGCTTCGTGCTTTCAGCTCAAACGGGGCTTTACAGCCCCTTCCCCACCTTGCCGAGGGGCACAGAGGAGTGGATCAGCCTCAGAGCAGGGCTCCTTTCCAGCACCCTGCTGCTCATCTCCTTGTCTCTGCATCTGCTTGGCCACACTGTTTCATTAATTTGTCTGTTCTTCCCCAAATTTCTGAATTATTGTCAAAACCAGGGCTTGTGGATACATGGAAGTGAAGAATGAAACCCCTCTCCTGCGTCTGAGGCTGACAAAGCCATACTTGGGATGTCAAGGCCAACCCAAATGACCAGATGAGAGTAGGAACTGCTGAGGCAGCCCCTGGCTCCCCCTTAAGCAGCACAACCCCCTACACTGTGTCATGGTTTGACACTGGCACAATGCCAGTGCCCCCATGAGAATACCCTCTCCCTGGTTTCTGCTGTGAGATGGGACCAGGAATAAGCACAGCAGGCTCCCACTTGGGAAAAAAAAATAAATTATTAACTAAACTACAAGGGAAAGGAAAAAAACAACAAAATAAAAGAAACACACAAGGAAAATGAAAACTTTACAAATACATCTCCTCCTCCTCCCCACCAAATTCCCAACACAATACATCCCCCAAATCATCGACTCTCAGTCCGGCACCACCCTTCAGAATACTCAATCCTCATTCATCAAGAGGAGAAGGAGTCCTTCTTGTGCCAATGGGGACCTCTTCCTTTCATGTCCAGCGCTCTCACCACTGAACATGGACCAGAGCTGCTTCTAGGGTTGTCTTTTTAAGGATGCTTTGTCCCGATCCAAAAAGGGCACAGTCTCTCCTTTGGGACACCTGTCCCCCCCATATTTCACCCCCTGGGGCCGAGGGGCACCAACACTGAACCCTCTTGGTCCTGAGGCATTGCCTCCCCCTGGATGCAGTCTCTGTGTCACAAGGAACATGGTTCTGTCCATGGCTGTACAAAAAGAGTCCAGCAAAAGCCACTCCATCATCTCTTCCCACTAAGATTCTTCTCTATTCTTCCAACATCTCTCACTTGCCCAGACCTCTCTCACACTTGCCCATTTCCTTCTTCATCTTCCACTCTATCTTCTAGGAAAGGTCAATGTTCTGTAAAGTTCTCATTCTCCAAAAAGGGGTTAAAAGCTCCTACAAGCGGCCGGCTGCACCCCCCCTTCTTCTCCGTCCCAGCCGTGCTGCTGGCACAGGCCCATGTTTATCAAGGTTCAAGGTCACAGTCCCAGGCACCGGCTCTCTCTCTCTCTCTCTGTCTCCCGGGGGGGCTGCCCGATGGCTCCCGGTGTCTCTCTCTCTCTCTTCCACCCTTCCAGCCCCGGGGTCAGGCCTACCTCTCCCGGCCACATGGCTTTTCCCCTCCGCCCGCCCAGCCAGCAGCTGGGCCGGGGCAGAGACCCGAACTCTTTCCCCATGGAAACCCAAGAGAACTTCCCCCACAAGTGCTCTGCTTTTAACCCCTGTGTTCTCAGAGATGTGTCCAATGCCCAGGAGGCCACATTAGGTGCCAATATTAAAATCGGAACATCCATTGGCCTAACCACAGCATCCTAGAAAACATATTTCCTGTCAAACACCCACACACGGGGAGGAAAGTTGAAGTGGAGGAAAGTTTAGTGGTTTAGAGTTCAAGATCTAGAAAATATCAAAGTAGTTCCAATGGTAAACAAGAAGTTTAGGATGCAGTGCTGGAGGTTTGTGTGTCATAACACGATTGGCTAAGGAAGCTTACAGCTTACACTGTAGCATGATGTGGGAACGCAGGAAATTCCTCTGGCTGCCCTGGAGGACTCGAGCCCCTGCCCAGGGGGCTCAGAGACCCTGGCACAGAGCCCAAGACCCCTGTGCCTTTGATTTAGCCCTTGGAAAAATCAATTACCAACGTTGTAGGAAGAATGACAAGCTGCCAAAGTTTCAGTAGAATGATAGTGAATTTATCCCAGGGTGAAAATAGATTGTTGGGGTTTTTAGAACGGGGCTTCAGGGGGCAAGATGGAGGAATCGGGGCTTGTCCAGCCTTTCTCCTTCTTTTTCTTCTTCTTCTTCTTGGCCTCCATCTTCTGCTGTGATGGTGGCACTTTTAGATTGGTTTAGAGTAGAAGCTCACTGTCTAGGTGATAGGTATTGGAAAGTCATTGTAAATATTGTACAGGGAGTTTTTAGGATTAAAAGATGGGGGCAGGAGAAAGAATTTTATAGATAAGATACAAGAAACAACCTTGAGAGCCAGAAATGAAGAGCTCTGACTCCTTCTTCGAGCGCCGGGCTGGGAAAAGAGACTGTGGAACTTATCTCGGGCTCACTCTGACCAGCCAGAGACCCCGAGAGCATGAGTCCGTAAGATGAAATACTGAAGGATTGGCTCCAAAACATAAATATCCTTGTTGGTCGTGTCTTCTTGACCAAGAAATCCTTCAAAGCTCTTGTAACTACAAGTCTTGCGGCCCTGTGAGCAATGCGGTGCAGATGGGAGCCCAACTCACACTTCCTGTCTATGGAGAAGAGAAGAAAAAGCAATGGCATCATCTGAAAAACTTAGAGGTCCGCTCTCTAGCTCCTTCCAAACTCCTTCAAATCGCCCAAAGTGGGATTTAGCTACAAATAGATGATAAGGACTGGAGGAAACCCCCATCAAATCCCATTAAAACCCCATAAAAATCCCATTAAATTCCACTCAATTCCCATTAAACACCATTAAAATCCCATTAAAATCCCATGACATCTCATAAAAATCCCATAAATTTCCATTACAATCCCATCAAATTCCATTAAAAGTCCATAAAATCCCATTAAAATCACATTAAATCCTATTAAAATTCCTATTAAATCCCATTAAATTCTATTAAAATCCTACTAAATTCCTATTAAAATCCATTAAAATCCCCTCCAATCCCATAAAATGATCCCAAACCCACACAATGCCCTGAATTACCCCAAATACACACGGCCCTAAAAACCCAACAATGTGAAAAATTTCCCCAAATTATCCCAAATTTACTATGAATAACCCCAGAAAAAAACCCCAAATAACCTCAAAGGCACACAAAGAACCCAAATCCCCCAAATGACCCCAATCCCATAAATGACCCAAATCCCATAAATGACCCCAAATCCCATAAATGACCCCAAATCCCATAAATGGGATTGGGAGAGGGGAGGAGAGGGCAGGGAAAGGGGGAGTGGGACAAACTGGGCGAGGAAATCAAACTCTGCAGTCAGACAGAGCAGGGATTTGTGTATCCAGCGCTGGGAGCGAGGGGGATCTCTCTGGCAAAAACCCACTCGGTCTCCTTTGGCCTTCAGCTCCATTTTAAAAGTCACAATTACAACACTTCATTAGCATACTCACATTTGCATAAAGCTGTGTCCCGGTTTTACAGCCGTGTGTGGCTTCAGCGCCTGCGTCCGTTCCTCCTGTGGCGGCCCTCAGTCTTCTGGTGCTCTTTTGATGAAGGCTTCTGTCGTCCTCCTCATGCTGGAACTTTTTACCTGGACCATCAGCCCATGCCTGGTGCTCCTTGTTCTTCAGTCTAACCTGGTCTGAGCTGATTTTGCCCTTTGCAAGCTCTGTTCAAACTTGCTCTCTCGCTCTCGGTGCGTTTGTTGTGTCACTGGCTCTGCTCTCTCTCTTGCTCTGCTGCCTCGCTGGCTTTGCCTGCATGTGAAAAATGCATGTATTTTATGATTGGCTTTTCGCAAATATTAAAATGAATATTATATGTCTGCTGTTAGAAAGTAATGCTGTATTAATTCTCTTAAGTACTGTGTTAAATATAGTTTTAGGTTATAAAAATTGTTAAAATAGAAACGATGCTATGTAGGATTCTTGTTTTAAAGAAAGGACTCGCAGTGAGATAGCAGCCACAGGACACCTAAATCTTTCAGAGAAAAAGAATTTATTGCCCTCTTATCAGAAGAAATGAACTTCTTCCCACCTCGAAGGCGCTGTTAGGATTCGGAGGAAGAAGGTGGCACTGCCCAGACAGAATCCTGTGTTTGAATGGAATTTATGCATCATGGATGAAGTGTATGAATATGCAACAGGCTGTTGTTTTTAAGGGTTAATCCTTTGTTAACGGGTGTCCTTTTTCGGACACGTGCTGCCCAGAAAAAGGTACCCGGACCTCCATAACCCTTTTTCTCTATTGTCTCATATTGTCCTAATTCAAATTGTCCAAATTATTATTTCTCTAATTTTACTACTATTTTTATAACCATTTTATTACTATTGAACTTTTACAATTTCAAAAACAAGTGATTGGCGTGTTTCACACTGCACATCTCGCTCCAGGGCTGCTTGTGCTGAACCTTTCCTTGCACAGCCCTGAGGATTCCCCCAGCCCGGGCTCCCAGCAGCTCCAGGCCCGGCCAGGAGGAGCAGCAGGGCCAGGGCTGGCCGGGCGTCCCCCCAGATGTGGCCCCCGCTGGTGGCACAGCCGGACCCTTGGGAGGCTGCCTCAGGCTTTATTGTCCACCAGCATCCCAGGAGGGAGCAGAAAATCCTCCTGCAGACGCTGATTCCGGAGGCTCCCAGCGCTTCCTTGTCTCCAGGAGCTTCTGCCAAGCCCCAGGGAAACCTCGGTGCCACATTGTTCCACAGCCTCACAACACTCTCCTGGCTCCCGTGAGGTCCCTCTGTGTCCCGCTGCAGCCTTGGCTCCATCAGGGTCTCCTGGCTCCATCAGGGTCTCCTGGCTCCATCACGCTCTCCTGGCTCCATCAGGCTCTCCTGGCTTCCATGATGCTCCACTCTGTCCCAAGGGGCATCCGCGGCTCAGCTTTGGAGCCCTGCAAGATCCAAAGGCTCCCCCCAAAAAACACCAGCCCAGGGACCCCAGGATATTTGGGCTGAGCTCCCGCTGCCCAGGCACCTGCATGGAACCCAAGTGACCGCTGGGACTCCATGGAATGTCCTGGAACAAACTGTCCCTGGTCAGACAGGGGTGCCATGGAACACAGGTGCCACTGGGACATGAATGCTGCCCATGGAACCGAGTGTCCATGGGGACAGAGCCGGGCCTGATGGAACACTGGAGAACATTGTCACCCCATGGAATCCATGGAACCAGGTGTCCATGGTGACACTGGAGAACATTGTCACCCCATGGAATCCCATGGAACCAGGTGTCCATGGTGACACTGGAGAACATTGTCACCCCATGGAATCCCATGGAACCAGGTGTCCATGGTGACACTGGAGAACATTGTCACCCCATGGAATCCATGGAACCAGGTGTCCATGGTGACACTGGAGAACATTGTCACCCCATGGAATCCCATGGAACCAGGTGTCCATGGTGACGCTGGAGAACATTGTCACCCCATGGAATCTCATGGAACCAGGTGTCCATGGTGACAGAACTGGGCCCAATGGAACCTACTGGAACACAGGAGAACATTGTTACCTGTTGGAACCCGGGCTGCTGAGAATTTTGGACTTTCTGAGCTGACAGACACTGACCCCCAAGAGAACACTGCATTTGACCTGAGGCTGTGGAGAAGGCTTCCAAAATGGAATGATGGAACTGGGATTATGGGTGTGGAGTTTGAATAGAAGGGTGTAATATCACATGGTGGAAAACTTGGAGTTTAAGGTTTTAGAATATAGTAATATATATAAAGCAAGATGGAGGTTTTAGGGTGGAGGCTTCTCCTTTTTATTTGCCTTCTTCTTCACCTTCTTCTTCCTCTTCTTCTTCTTCTTCTTCTTCTTCTTTGCCTTCTTTTCCTTCTTCTCCTTCACCTTCTTCTTCTCCTCCTTCTCCTCCTCCGCCTCCTCCTCCTCCTCCTCTTCCTCGGGTTTGGGTGGTATTGTGTAATTGGATAAAAAAGTCCCTTATGTTGGGCACGGGTGCTTGGTTATTGGGTTAAAAATAAAAATAATTTAGGTGTCATTTCTTAATTGGACAGTTTATCCTCAAAAGACCTTGCAGAGAGACAGATGGGGCTCCATTTTTACCTTGTTAGTGAAGTGCTGCAGAACTCACAGCTTGTGAGACTGTTCTAGAGACAAGAGCTAATGAACACCTGAGTCCAAACAAGAAATGCTGTCTTGGGATTTCATCCCGACCTTGGCAGAAAAGAAGCAAAAGAATTGACTGTTACCCCACGGAATCTCGTGGAACCAGGTGTCCACTGTTTGACGGTGCAGCCTCAGAGAGTGGTGAGACCCTTGTGTCACCATGGAATATCCTGAAACCAGGGCTCCCCTGTGACAAACCTGGGCTTTATGAAACCAAGGACACCGCTGGGATGCAATGGAATCTCAAGGAGCCAAGGGTCAACTGTCAACACATCAGCTTCTCAGGAAACCAAGGCAAACACTGTGACACAGAGAGGGGCCTCATGGGACTCAGGAGACCATGGTGACACTGTGGAATCTCATGGAACCAAGTCTGAATAGTTACAGTGTCGGGTCCGGCTGTCTGTCTCTGCCCCGACACGGGTAGGGTGGTTCTTGGGTGGCACGCGATGCAAAGGACGAGTCTGGACTCTTCAGCTTTCGGTCTTCAGGTTGTTTATTATTTCTTATCTACAAAATTTTTCTGTCTGCCCAACAGAGGTCTGATCTGCAAGCAGTCACAGGCACTCTCTGACCACCCACGGGGCGGTCATGTCTTTTTATACTAAAACTTACGTATACAATATTTACCTTTATTTCCCAATGCTTTTCGCCCATGTTAGCAAGTGCACCTTCACCATAAACCAATCTCTAAGTGCCAACATCATCACAGGAGATGGAGGACAAGAAGAAGAAAGAAGAAGGACAAGACACGCCCTGATCCCTCCATCTTGTCTCCATAACCCCCCTGTACCAAAAACCTTAAAGTCTGTATCTCACCCTCTAAATGTGTCTCTTTTACACCTTTTACTCTAAAGTGATTCTCTTGTCCTCAGACTCTTGTTACTTCTGTGGATGGATCAAAATCAAGCCACCAAACACTCTTGGCAACATTCCAGGATTTTCGAGACCCCCAAGGGTTCTCCTGGCATCTCTGGACATCGGGAACGATGTGCTGAGATCCCACATCTCCCCCTTCTGTTTGCACCAAGAAGACTTCTTTGGCAACTTGACTCATGACACGTCTCACACACATAAAGATGCATGGGACGATGAGCATGAGGACTAAGAGTATTATTAAAATATAAAATCCCATTTTTAAAAACCCTCTCCATAAGGGAGAAAGATCAAAAAATCCCGCCACATCATCAATCCATGACCCAGTGATTTCGCCCAATTTCTTTATACTGTCTTTTATATTTTGAATGCTTTCATGAATTGATCTCGAATGATCTGAGAGATTCATGCAGCACATTCCCTCAAACTCTTCACATCCATGTCCATGAGCGAGCAATAGATAATCGATTGCTGCTCTATTTTGAAGAGTTGCCTCTCTCACACTGCTTACATCTTTCAACATGTCACTCAAAGCGAGAGAGACTGATTGAGCATGCTTGCTCAACCAACAACCCATGTGGTCCAGTTGAGTCAAGGCCACCCCCGACGCTGTCTGAGGTGAGAAAATTGCTGCTGCAATTCTCCTTGCCTTGTCCCAGGTGTACACTTCATCATCACAGTCTGCACTGTAATGTTGCAAGGACCTTTTCTCTTTGTGTTTTTGCTCTCTCAACACTTTCAAATCTGGTGACAACATTGAAATCCTCCCAATGCTGCATGGACCTCCCTTGGCATTTGCAGGAATGCCGTGCCAAATTCTGTCCCCACAAATTAAAAACAACCCACGTGGCAATTGCACTGGGACCTGGATTGATCCTTTGACTGTCGTCACAGTGTGATTGCACCAAGCTGATGCGTTTCTATAATATTCATGATTCGGTGTGACATCAATGCTATTGTTTGTCCTTGACACATTCGAATTTTCAAATTTCATGCATAGCTCCATTGTTGTGGACCCAAAAATCTCCAATTCCTGCGGTTCAGTAGAAGCCACAGGTAAAAGATGTGTCCACGCACACCATTCATTCACAGGATCTTTGATGACCTGTGAAATCTCCATTGGAGGATGCCCTGGAATTGGCCATTCGCCCACTGGCAACCCAACCATGCATGCCGTGAATGGTTTCCCTGGTTTCGAATGTGTCAGGCAGATACTTTCTAAATTTGCTGCCTGGGCTAACGTTTCCCAAACATTTTGTTTTGGCTGACTGACTGAGCTGGCATTGAGGGTTGAGTACTTGAGCGTTTCTTTTGAGTGGAAGGGGTTTGAACCATAGGATTTGAGGCTAGAGGCATCGGTCTCGGAGAGGGGATGGAGCGCCGGGATGCCGAACTCCGAGCGTGGCCCCTCCTTTCCGCCCCAGACGTCACAGAGGATCGGACTCGCCCCCGACCTCGCTCCGCCGGCACTTCCCGCGCATGCGTGCCTTTGGGGACGCCTTCTGCCTCCCCTGTACTGACGTCACTGTCTCCGTCCCGCTCCACCTCCGAAGTCTCCTCCCTATCGTCTGTTCCTGCCCCTCTCTCCTCCTCCTCTGACGCTGTATCCACATCCCCCGTCGAAGCGTGCAGCCCCCTCCCCGCGGGTGCCCCCTTTCTCGCAGCGATTCGAGCCGATCTCCGGGTCCAGACTTCCGGGTCTGACGTCACCACCGCGCGTCTCCTGCGTCCCTTCACGGCAGCTCTCCGGAGCTCTGCAGCTGCTCTGCTCTTGCCGCCCGTGTCTGACGCTCCCGCGCTGGTTTGAGAGCTCTCCCCGGCTGTCTCCTGAGCCTTGCTCGACCCGCGCGTCTTTGGCACTGCTCCAGAGGCGACTGTCGCTCTCGGCGTTGCGCTCGCAAGAGCCACACTGAAACCCGTGTCTCCCATTGCCTCCCCGCCCCCCCGCCGGCTGCCGCCGCTTCCGCGCCGCCGCGCCTGCCGCGAGAGAGCACATCCCCCCTCCCCGCTTGCTCCCTTTGAACCCCCCTCCCCGACTCCGCCACGTTTTCCACCTCCTCCCCCCCTGATTCCTGCGAATCGGGACAGTACACTCCGGAAGGGTGGCCTGTCTCCTCGATGTCGCTGGGAGAAAACTTTATTTCATCAGGAAGAGGAATGGTATCATCAGTGTCTGAGTCGGAGTCTGAGGCCCCTGTACTCTCTGTGGTTTCAGGGTGCTTTAGGGTTCCCTTGGGTTTTCGGGATGGTGGGACTGAGGGCAATGACATTTCCCCTTGTACCCTTTTCTCGGGCACCTTTTCCCCCGGGCTAATTGAGATCAGAGCCAATTTCTGCTTGGAACCTTGCTCTGCTCCCTCCGCCCCTTTGGGACCTGCAACAAGTTGTTGCCTGGCTGACCCCCTAAATTGAGTCGAGGTCACCTCTAACATAATTCTTGCTGAGGACAGCAATTTTAAGGCTGTTTTATCCTCATTGATGGCTAGAAAATATAGATGTCTGTTAACTTCTTGCCAAAAGCCTACTTCAAATAACAACCTTGTTTCGGAGTACGGGTAATTACACCGCACCCACAGCAATAATTCTCTAAGCTTTTTCTTTGGGATCCCCTTAGTGTGTGTGTCTGCCACGCCTTGTAGGTCGGACAGAATTTCTATTTGTTCCTGGGAAAGTGTACCCCCCATGTTCTTAATTCTTGACCTTCTCACCGAATTCCTGTCGTCAGAGCAGTCCGGAAGCTCCTGGTCTCTGGCCTGCAGGTCACAGGAGATGGATCCGGAGGCGCCTTTCCGATTCCGATCCGGGCTGTTCTGCTACGAACTTTCTTCGGCTGAGGTGGAGTGCGATGTTTTCTGCGGCTGCTGCGTTTTCAATTCTCCTGGCTGCTTTCTGGCTGTTTTCCCAAGGAGTTATCAGGCTCTCCTGGGAATGAGTCCAACTCGGGAGCTGCCCACTCAGTGCTTCAAGGCTGCCCCTGTGCAAGAGGTGCACAGCAGAGCTCACCGTGGCTCAGCGAAGGCTGCTGGATGCTGCTGGATCGCCGGTCGCTGCCAAGCTGCTCCCGGGTCGCCGCCGGGTGCCCACCCAGGGACGCCAAATGTCGGGTCCGGCTGTCTGTCTCTGCCCCGACACGGGTAGAGTGGTTCTTGGGTGGCACGCAATGCAAAGGACGAGTCTGGACTCTTCAGCTTTTCGATCTTCAGGTTGTTTATTATTTCTTATCTACAAAATTTTTCTGTCTGCCCAACAGAGGTCTGATCTGCAAGCAGTCACAGGCACTCTCTGACCACCCACGGGGCGGTCATGTCTTTTTATACTAAAACTTACGTATACAATATTTACCTTTATTTCCCAATGCTTTTCGCCCATGTTAGCAAGTGCACCTTCACCATAAACCAATCCCCAAGTGCCAACATCATCACAGGAGATGGAGGACAAGAAGAAGAAAGAAGAAGGACAAGACACGCCCTGATCCCTCCATCTTGTCTCCATAACCCCCCTGTACCAAAAACCTTAAAGTCTATATCTCACCCTCTAAATGTGTCTCTTTTACACCTTTTACTCTAAAGTGATTCTCTTGTCCTCAGACTCTTGTTACTTCTGTGGATGGATCAAAATCAAGCCACCAAACACTCTTGGCAACATTCCAGGATTTTCGAGACCCCCCAAGGGTTCTCCTGGCATCTCTGGACATCGGGAACGATGTGCTGAGATCCTACATTACAGGACCCAGGAGACCATGGTGACACCGTGGTGGGATCTCATGGAACCAAGTGTGAATTGTTACAGGACCCAGGAGACCATGGTGACACCGTGGTGGGATCTCATGGAACCAAGAGCCCAGAGTTTCACGGCTCAGCCTCATGGAGAGCTGGAGACCATGGTGTCCCAAAGGGAACACATGGAACAAAGGCTCCTTAGTGACACAGCAGGGCCTCATGGAATGCAAGAGATCATCCTGATGGAATGGGAACTCATGGATTCAAGGGTCCACTCTTTTGCTGCATGGCCTCATGGAATGCTGGAGACCATTGTGGCACCATGGAAACGAATGGCACAAAGGCTCCACTGTGACCCAGCAGGGCCTCATGGAACCAAGGACACCGCTGTGATACAATGGAATCTCATGGAACCAAGGTCCAGTTGTGACAAAGCTGGGCCTCACGGAACCAAGGACACAGCCGTGATGCAATGGAACCTCTAGGATCCAAGGATCAATTGTCAACACATCAGGTTCCCATGAAACCAAGCAGAACATTGTGACACAGTGGAATCTCATGGGAGCAAGGCTCTGCTTTGATCAAGTGGGGCCTCATGGGACACAGGTGCCACTGGGACATTGTCAGGCCTGGTAGGAACAAGACACCACTGTGTCAGACCAAGGCCTCATGGGACCTAGGAGAGCCCTGGGACACAATGGAACCTGATGGAACCAAGGGCCCATTGTGACACGGCCCTTTATATTCTATTGTTATATAACTTTCATATTAATGATTAAACTTCAATTGTTCTATTGTATACATAGATTTCAGCCAAGCATGGGCTCCTTGTGGCCCCCCTCAAACTTCTAACATAGTTTCTCATGATTCTTCTTATGATTAAACAATAATTATATTTAATTACTAAACAGTCATCATATCTAACAATTATATCATTTATCATGTACTGCTTATGCAGGTGCGATTTCACATGATCTGGCAAGCACAAAGCCTAACATTTTCAGAGTCTATTTTTGACATTTTTCCAGGGCCCCACTATCATTCTCCCCCCTTTGAAAGCATTTTCACTTCACTATAGGTGTAAATGTTTTCACTTGATACAGTCCTTTATTTCTCAATTTATTCTTGACGTTCTTCAAGTCCATGGTTGATGTAAACGTTGTCGTGGATGCTGTCACGAACTGGAGAACCAGAAGATGGTGGGCGTGGATCTCGTGTCAGTGCCTTTATTATCTTCTGGTTCCAGGACGTTTTCTTCTGTATCTCTCCTTTTAAGATGCTGTGAACTAACCAAATTGCTAAGAATACAATTAGTAAGATTATCACACTCTCAATGACAGATTTAATCCATGAACTCACATTCCACCCTAGCCCTTTAAAGATTTTGCCTAGCCAGGTCGTAGTCAAATCCTTTTGCTCTTCTTGTGCTTCATGCTCTCTTTGTTTCAACTGATTGATGTCATATTCTACATCTGCAGTTACATTTGGGATGTGAAGGCAGCAATGACCAACCCGTCCCTTTAAAAATCCACATACTCCATGCTCTTTCAGGAGTAACAAATCTAAGGCTAATCGATTTTGTAAAGTCATTTTTGTGCTGGCTTGTAATTGTAGTTTAATTCTTTAAATCCTTCCCAGGTGACTCTTGCCAGTCTATCCACCTGACCTGTAAGTTTGTACAGCATCTCCCTACTCTGATAGTTTGCTGTAGGACCAAGCAAAGACTCTAGGGCCCACACAAATTTCACTCCACCAGAGGGTTCTTGCCAAGTGTCATCTGGATTTTCATTGTCTAGAACTTCTCGTCTTGCTCTTATCTGCACAAGTTCATGTTTTCCGTTAAATGGGGACTTTTTCCAAATTGGAGATGAGGTTGGGAGGCCTAAAGTAATTTCCTTTACTTTCCCATCTACAGGCAGATGTGTTGTCCAGGTGCCATCGCTTGCTGCCCATACAAATTGTCCTGGACCTCGGACTGTACTCCTGGTACATCCTACAACTGCTTTATAATTCCCTCTGCCTTGTTTATGTTTGATCCCTCTGCAAGCACAGCCAGTTTGTAGGGCTATTGCCAGGGGTGGCATCTGCTTTATCTCTGCATCATCAGAAGTGCAGTCATAAGTTTTATTACATGCCCACCAACTTACTTTGTCTGCCCTCGTTCTGCTACTGGTGGCAGTGTTTGTTACTGCTGGATCTGTTTCATTCTCGGAGCCTTCCCACTTAATGCACCAAGGGGTGTTTGCCATACATTGGAATCTTTGAAGGATACTCACAGACCACGCACTGTCCCAAGGCTCTGTCTGACCTTTCTGATCCTTGGCCTCACACTTACCATACCAGAGTGGTTTCTGTAACATTTTCTATAATATTTTATAGTGTGGCAAATAGCATTGCCATTGTGTGATGCCTCCTGATTCTCCCATAGGGGTTCCTAGTGTGCCAGCACTTAGAATACAGTCTTTCTGGCCCATGGGTCTCATCCATGTTCCTATTTTCTCCCAAGTTTCCTTGATTACTTGCCTCGATTCGGGTACCTGTTTACATGCAATTGTTTTGTTCTTTTGTATTTCAGGTAGTTTTGATGTTATGATTCCCCAATTTACTGGATCTCCTGCTGCCTTTGGTATTGGCAGACAGGCAGTTATTCTACAGGTGTTTTGCATTTTGGCAAAGTCTTTGACTAATCCAATCATTACATTCTCAGCCCAAACTGCATTAGAAACCTTTATCACCTGTGTTTCTGCTTGTACCTCTCTCTTCATTCTAGAATGAAGAGTGGTTAGTTGATCTTTTTGCATTCCACATCCCAAAGACATTAATGACCATAACATTGGCACAATTACTGATAGCATTCTCAAAGTGATTAAACACATCTTATCTGCAGCCTTGTTGGTTCCACAGTTTACACAGTCCGTGATCCAGGATGGATTTTCTTCACTCGGGTGTAGTGAATCCAGGGGTCCACGCCGGCTACTTTGGCTGCTGTAAAGGTGGTCAGCAGTACCTGGTGGGGCCCACTCCACTTTTCTTTCAGCAGTTCTTCGTTCCAGTTCTTGATGTACACCTCGTCTCCTGGATGTATCTTATGAACTGGGTTCTCGAGAGTCAGCGGTCTATTCCACACGAGGATGCTCCGGAGCCGAGCTAAAGTTTTCCCGAGAGACAGAACATAATTATACACTTCCTGCTTTCCTGTGACGTGCACATTAGGGTTAGGCTCAGGAGATTCATATGGTTTCCCATGCAATATCTCATAAGGGCTGACTGACATCCCACTCCTAGGCTTTATCCGAATCCTCAACAGTGCTATTGGCAAAGCCTGGGGCCACTGCAATTTGGCTTCTTGGCATATTTTACTGATTTGCCTCTCTAGTGTCTGATTCATCCTCTCTACCTGTCCACTTGACTGGGGTCTCCACGGTGTGTGGAGGTCCCAAGTTATCCCCAGCAATCTACTTACCTCTCTTACTACTGTAGCTATGAAATGGGGCCCCCTATCTGATGATACCCTAGGGGCACCCCGAACCTGGGAATAATCTCCTGTAGTAACCACTTTACTGTTTCCTTTGCTTGGTTGGTGCGACAGGGAAGGGCTTCTGGCCACCCAGAGAATGTGTCAACCCCCACTAACAGGTATTTGTATCCTCGAGTTCTTGGCAAGTCTACAAAATCTGCCTGCCAATAGTCTCCTGGCTCTATTCCTATCCGAATTCTTCCTAGCTGTGCCTGTCGTCTAGCCACTGGGTTGTTTTTCAAGCAGATATCGCACTTTGACATTACTGATTTTGCCATTGTTAACATCCGTACCGAAATTAAACTCTGCTTTAGCAATTTTACCAATGCCTCTGCTCCCCAGTGACATTCGTTATGTTTAATTTGTAGAACTTCTCTCATTATCAAAGGGGTACCACTATCTGTCCTTGTGCAGTCACATACCATCCCCCTGAATTCTTTTGTGCATTTAGCAAATGTGCCAGTCTCTCATCTTCTACTGAATATTTTGGTTCTGGAGGCAAATTGAATTGGGATACATTAAGCTTTAAAGGTATCAATGCCATTGTTGTTTGCACCTCTCGAGCAACCTGTCGGGCTGCCCAGTCTGCCTTTTGATTTCCCCCACAGATTTTGGAGTTTCCTGATTGGTGTGCTTTGCAGTGTATGATTGCCACTTGTTCAGGTTTTTGTACTGCTTTTATCAATTGCAGGACTGCATCCTGATGTTTAATGTGCATACCCTGAGAAGGACAATAGTCCCCTTTCTTTCCACAGTGCTCTGTGTACATGCACCACTCCAAAAGCATATTTTGTGTCAGTCCAGATATTTACCTTTTTCCCTTCACTTAATTCTAGTGTCCTGGTTAAAGCAACCAGTTCTGCCTTCTGGGCAGATGTATTTGGTGGTAATGCCTTTGCCTCCACTGCTGTACTGACTGTTGTTACCGCATACCCAGCGTATCTGGTTCCGTTTTCCACGAAGCTGCTCCCATCTGTAAACAGCTCCCACTCTGGCTGCTCTAGTGGGACATCTTTCAGGTCTTCTCTTGCTGAGTAGGTGTACTCTATTACCTCCACACAGTCATGCTCTAATGGGCCTTCTTCAGTTGTGGTACCTGGGAACAAAGCTGGATTCAAAAGGTTGGTTGTTTTTAATGTGACATCATCCTGCTCAGTCAGGACTACCTGGAATTTCATCATCCTGCTTGGCGATAGCCAATGGCCCCCTTCTGCTCTAAGACAGAGGTTACCATGTGTGGTACATTGACATCTATGTGCCTTCCCATCGTGAGCTTCCTGGCTTCTTGTATCAGCATCACAGTGGCTGCGACTGCCCGCAGACATGGAGGCCACCCGGCACTTATGCTGTCAAGTTGTTTGGAAAAGTAGCCCAGCGGCCTTTTCCAGCTTCCCAGACCTTGGGTCAGGACTCCTAGTGCTAGGCGCAGCCTTTCATGGACAAACAGCTGAAAATCTTTAGACAGATCAGGTAAGCCTAATGCTGGAGCAGTTGTCAGTGCTTCCTTTAATTTTAGGAAGGCTTCTTTCTGTGGCTTGCCCCAGGTGAATGGCTGCATCTTCTGAGCTTCACACAGGGGTTTCGCAATCAGTCCATAGTCCATGATCCACAGGCAACACCATCCTGCCATCCCGAGGAAGACTCGCAGCTCATGTAGATTCTGGGGCTCTGGAATAGCACAAATAGCTTGGATACGGTTAGTGCCTAGTTTTCATTGCCCTTGTGAAATTTCACATCCCAGGTAGATCACAGTCTGTTGGGCAATTTGTGCCTTTCCTCTGGGTACTTTATAACCTCCCATTCCCAGTAAATTTAAAATCTCAATGGTTACCTTTATACAGGTTGCTTTTCTTCTGTAGCTATTAGTATATCATCAACATACTGCAACAACAGGTATTGGTCTCTTGGTACTTGCCCACTCTTGGTCCAAATCTCCAGCTCCTTTGCCAGCTGGTTTCTGAATAGGGTCGGCGAGTTCTTATATCCTGTCTAGGTGAGCTGGGTCTTTCTCCCATTCCCTGGGTTTTCCCACTCACAGGCAAACAGTTTCCTACTTTCTTTGTCAAGGGGGGATGCAGAAAAAGGCATCTTTTAAATCAATTTCAGTAAACCACTTGTATATCTCTTTTACGGATGTTAGCAATGTGTAAGGATTTGTTACCACTGGAGAAATGTCCTTTGTGATTTTATTTATTGCTCTCAAATCCTGCACTAATCTATATTCACCATTTGGCTTCTTTACTGGAAATATTGTGTATTAAATTCTGGTTCTTCTAAAATTTGGTATTTCAAGAATTTCTCAATAATCTTTACTTATTCCTTGTCATGCTTCTGGTTTTATGGAATAGTGTTTGACTTGTAGAGGCCTCGCCCCTTCTTTTAACTCTACATGCACTGGTTGTGCCAATTTAGATTTCCCTGGTATATCTGTCTCCCATACAGAGGGAATCACTGCATCTCCTACCTCCCTAGGGGTAGAGGGAACAGGTTTTTCTTTGATCATTAATATCTGTCCCGTCTTTGATTCAGATATTTTCATTATAAGCTCCCCATTTTCAAAGGTTATTACCGCATCAAGTTTTGCTAGCAAATCTCTCCCGAAAAGCGGAATTGGACACTCAGGTACGTATAGGAATTTGTGTGTTATAACTTTGTTCCCAAAACACAAATCTAGGGGTTGCAAGAATGGCCGTTTTTTCTCTTTCCCTGTAGCGCCGACTATCGTTGTTTCCTTGTCCCCAATTTGTCCTTGCAGATCATTCAATACCGAGTAAGTAGCTCCTGTATCTATTAGAAATTTGACCTCTTTATGTCCTAATTGTATATTTATAACAGGTTCCTTAACTTGTTCTACTGGCTCTGTGTCTAGTCAGCTGGTATACTCCCCCAAAACCATCCCCTTGGTAACCTGCTGGCACTGATTGCCCTGGTGAAACTGGTTGTTCAAGTCTGGACATTGTCTTTTCCTGCCAAACTTCATATAGTTTAGACTAATTTATAGTTTTGGGCACAGCATTCTGAACTCCTATTTGGATCCACTCTTGATATTTCCATAGTCTTCCCACATCGCAAAATAAATTAGGGTCCCAATTTGGATCCTCAGTTGGGAAATTCTCATCTAAATTCCCTGTTATGAGTCCGTTTCTGATGTCCTCTCTTACCCTTTCTTTGGCTGCCTTAAGTACCATCTCTCAGTGGTATCCATCAAAGTATCTAATATTAATATATTAGATATATTAATATACTATATATAGATATATATTAGATATACTAATATAATATATATATATATATATATACATATTATTGTATGTCTTCCCAGTCAGGATTTTGAGTTTTTATAACCATGTTTAATACTCATGCCATTTTATCAGGATTTTCTCTATGAATTCTGGCTGATTGTTTCCAAATAACTAAATCTGCAGGAGAGAAAGGCACTTTTATAAATACTGGCCCTTCCACTCCTACACTTTGTCGCAAGGGGGCAATTACAGTTCGTTTTTGTCTGCCTATGTCTTTTCTATCCATAACTGGGGCAAGGTTAGACCGACTCCTGGTTCTGTGGGCTACCCCATCGTTGATTCTCTCTCTCTCCTTCCTGCCACAGTTGGGTTTTGCTCATCTTCCGAGGAAGAGGGATCAGGTGACAATGGGAGAGGAGAATAAAGAGGGAAGGGTGTACTAGACGAGACAGGTTCAGGACTAGGTGGGGTAGGAGCAGGCAGTGGGATGGGGACAGATGGAACAGGTGGGATAGGGTTAGGTTCTCTTGTTCCTATTGGAGCTACCTGTAAATCAATATCTGTCTAATTTTCCCTACTCAGGCTTTCTTTCAATGCCAAGTGTTCTAAACAACGTTCCTCACAAACCCCGCACTTATTGCTTGCAGATGTTTTAATCATCATTAATCCACATTCATCCTGCCATTCTGGCTTTGCCCGTAAATAGAAAAACAAATCAACATACGGAACCTCATCCCATTTTCCTTCTTGTTTACACAATGACATTAACTGCGAGATAGTGTTATATTGCAGAGTCCCGTATTTTGGCCATTTGTCACCATTCTCCAAGGCATATTCTGGCCACCATGTATTACAATAATCAATCAACTTAGCTTTACGTTATTCTTCCCCAAAATTACCCTGTTTCCAATGTGCTAGTAAGCACCCCAAAGGAGAACTTTGCGGGATAGGGGTGTTGCCGCCCAAAATCCCTTTCAGTTTCTCCATTCCAAATATACCACAAATTGCCGAACCCGCAACGCTCTCGCGATTGTCTTATGGAACGGCGCCTGGGCTTGTACCAGCAGGAATTCCTTTAGCCCAACCAAGTGTAGCTTTCACTGCGTCTCATTGGCAGGCACCCAAACCAAAGTAAAAAGCACCTTACCTTTCTCCCGGGGACGTGGCGAGCGGCAGAAGCGGTCGCGGCCGATCGAGCTCCCCGAGAATCCCTCGGTGCCGGCTGGAGCGCGGTCGAGTCGCGAAACTCGCTCAGCAGCACCCGCACGGTCCCCTCCGGGGTCGCCAAAATGTTAGCGTTCAGAAACACATAATCACATCAGCGATTATATGCGGTGCTTTTTATTCAAGAGTTCTGGGAATCGGGGAAGTTTCCACCCAAATCTGATTCCGACCACACATTCGAGGTGAACCTGTTTTATACTCTATCATTACATAACTTTCATGTAATTATTAAACTTAAATTGTTGTATTGTATGCACAGATTTCAGCTAAACATAGCCCCCTTTAAATTTCCAACACAGTTTCTCACGATTCTTCTTATGGTTATATAATAATTCTATTTAATTACTAAACAATCACCACATCTTACAATTATATCTTTTATCATACTGCTTACGCAGGTGCAGTGACCTGAGAAAACACAAAGCCCAATATTTTCAAAGACTATTTTTAACATTTTCCAGGGGTCCACTATCACTTTTATTTCTTGTGGAAAAAACCCTCCATCTCAAGCAGGCACTCATGGCCAAAACTGGGCAACTGCCTCTGGAATTCCTTATATCCAAGGATAGCTCCCAGACAAAAGCTGCCAGCACTGACTAGTCTGGCTGGCCTTGGCTTCCTGAGGTCTGGCCCTCATCTGCCTCTGAAACACTGGGGCTGGGTGCTTTCCTTCCTTATGAAAAGAGCTCTTCTTCCTGTCCAGGCACCCACAGCCAAAACTGAGATTCCACCTCCAAAATGCCCAATGTCCAAGGAAAGCCCCTAGACAAAAGATGCCAGGAGAGACAGGGCTGGCTGGCTTGGCCTGAGGGTGGCCACCTCTCATCTTCTTCCTAAACACTTGGACTTTGTGCATTACTTTCCTATGGGCAAAACCACCCATCTTGACCATGGCCAAAACTGGGATTCCACCTCCAAAACTCCGTACATCCAAGGATTGCTCCCAGGTGAAAGCTGCCAGGACAGACAGGTCTGGCTGCCCTTGGCCTCCTGGGGGTGCCTCTCCCCTGCTGTCCAAACACTGGGGCTGGGTGCTTTCCTTCCTATGGAAAAGAACCGTCCTTCTTATCCATGCAGAAACGGCCGAAATTGGGGTTCCACCTCCCAAATTCCTGATATCCAAGGGTTGCTTTCAGACAAAAGCTGCCAGGACAGAGAGGTCTGGCTGGCCTTGGCCTCTGATGGCCGCCTTTCATCTGCCCCTGAGACACCACCGGTGTTCTGTGCTTTCCTTCCTATGGAAAAGAACCATCCTTCTCCTCCAGTGTCCAGGTCTGAAATTGGGATTCCACCTCTGAAATTCTCAATATCCAAAGGTTGCTCCCGGCAAAATCTGCCAGTACCATCAAGGCTGGCTGGCCTGGGCCTCTGGTGGCTGCGCCTGCAACAGTGGGGCTGGGTTCTTTCCTTTCCATGGAGATCCCTGGGACACTGTGGGGACCTCATGGAACCAAGGGGATCATTGTGGCACTACTGGAGCCCATGGAACCAAGGGGATCATTGTGGCCCCACTGGAGCCCATGGAACCAAGGGGATCATTGTGGCACCACTGGAGCCCATGGAACCAAGGGGATCATTGTGGCACCACTGGAGCCCAGGGAACCAAGGGGATCATTGTGGCCCCACTGGAGCCCAGGGAACCAAGGGGATCATTGTGGCATCACTGGAGCCCATGGAACCAAGGGGATCATTGTGGCACCACTGGAGCCCAGGGAACCAAGGGGATCATTGTGGCGCCACTGGAGCCCAGGGAACCAAGGGGATCATTGTGGCACCACTGGAGCCCATGGAACCAAGGGGATCATTGTGGCCCCACTGGCGCCCATGGAACCAAGGGGATCATTGTGGCACCACTGGAGCCCATGGAACCAAGGGGATCATTGTGGCACCACTGGAGCCCAGGGAACCAAGGGGCCATGGTGACACAGAGGGGCTCCATGGACCCAGAGACCATTGTGGCTCTGGGGGGCCTGATGGAACCATGGAGACCATTCCAACCTTATGGGCCTCGTGTCACCAAGGGGGCATTATGACACCTCAGGGCCCCATGGAACCAAGAGACCATTGGGACACTGTGGGACCCCATGGAACCCAGGGAACGTGGAACAGCTCTGGCTGGCTTGGCCTCCCAGGGGCCACCTGACAGCTCTGGCTTATCTTGGGCTGTCAAGGGCTGCCTCTCATCAGCTCCTGGAGCACTGGGGCTCTGTGCTTTCCTTGCTATGGAAAAGGGCTGTCTGACTTTTCAGATGGTCATTGCCAAAAGGGGTACTCTGCCTAAAATAATTTCCTCTGTGCAAGGGTATCTCACCAAACAAAACCTGCCAGGTCGTGCTGGCCTTGGCCTCTGGTGGTCACCTCTCATCTGCCCCTGAAACACTGGGGCTCTGTTCCTTCATTCCTATGGAAAAGAACCAGCCTTCTTGTCCAGGGACCATGGCCAAAATTAGAATTTGGCTTCCCAAATTCTGTATATCCAAGGATTGCTCCCAGACAAAAGTAGCCAGGGCAGACAGGTCGGGCTGGCCCTGTCCTCTGGTGATTTCTTTAGACTCTGAGGTGAATGTTTTCATTTGGAAACACCTTGGAGAGGGCCCAGAGATGTCCCAAGGAGTGGGGGTTTGGAGGCCTTCGGCCCATGAGTACTGTATAGGGACAAAGGAGCTCTGTGCTCAGTGGGGTGGAGACTGAGGACAGTGGAGCAGAGCCATGAGAGTGTTTAAAGAGCGATTTCAGGGCTGGTGGATCCTTTTGACATAGTGGAAAACAGCCAGAGAGAGAAAGAATCAACGCCAAGGGCAGCTGGGGAGGCCCAGAGTGGCTGCAGGAGAAAGGAATTTCCCTGTCAGGGCAGGGCTGTGGTGCAGCACGTCCCCAGCAGGAGCCTGGAGCAGCCCCAGGCTTTGTGTGGGCAGGCAGGGGCAGGCAGGAGGCAGAGCTGTCAGCAAAGGAAGGGCCCAGCCAGGTGGGGCAGCCGGGGGATGCCAAGAGCCTGCAGGGACAGAGGCCAGGGCAGGGACCCCGTGGGACAGCCTGGGCTGCACAGGGCACAGGGATGGGCAGCAGCTGCAAGACAGCCCTGACAGAGCCAACCTGGGCAGCACTTTGGCCATGGCTGCTGGCCCTGGGCCTGAGCCAGGAGGGGACAAGTGACCCTTGCAGGCCTGGGGCCTCATTGCCTCCTTGTCCCTGCTTAGCAGCCTGGCAGGGGCTGCCCCACGCTCCTGCCCTTGGCATTGCCCATCCCCACATGCCAGTGCCCATCCCGGGAAGAGCCCTGAGCAAGGAGGGAGGGACAGGATCTGCCTGGCCAGGGGCTGGGGCTCAGGCCTTGGCCCTTTGCATTCCTGAAACAAATCCAGGTTTGCTCATCACCAAAAACACCTTTGCCTTGTTTGTCCCCAGCTGCCATCAGTGCCTCCAGTGTTCTGCTCTCCCTGGAACCTGGGGACACTTTCTCAGTGCTGTCCCTCACAGGGATCTCTATAAAGTACAAGAAACTTCAGTATTTCAATCTGACTTGGAGCTCTTGAGAAGTCTTTGAGCCCACTCTGAGGGACTGGGTGTGATGCAAAGAGCAGCAAAGGCCCAGAGGGTGATTAAAGTCCTTGTGCTGTGTCTGTGCTGCTGAGCTGGGCCGGGCTTCTGGTCCAGAGGCAGCTCCTGGCAAGGGCAGCAGAGCTGCAGAGAGACAGCTCTGGCCAGGAGCAGCTCCTGTGCACAGCCCAGCAGGGCTGGGGCACTGCCAGGGCCCCTCAGGGACACGAGCAGGGCACAGACAGAGCTCACAGGGGCTCAGCACTGGCCGGGGCTGTGGGATGTCCCCGCGGGGGCTGTGTCACAGCAGCACCTCTGGGGCTGTGTCCCAGAGCCACAGAGCAGCTGGGATGGCAGCAAGGGGCTGTGTGACAGCACAGAGTGGGCTGTGGGACAGCACTGAGGGGGTTGTGACATCACAGAGCTAGCTGTGACATCCCAGAAGGCGGCTCTGTGACATCACAATGTGGGTTGTGACACAGAGTCACAGAGCAGCTGTGTGATGCCACAGAGAAGGCTGTGACATCACAGGGTGACTGTGACATCACAAATCTGCTGTGTGACATCACATATCAGCTGAATATCATCACATATCATATGAAGGTTGTGTGACATAACAGAGTAGTTGTGTGACATCACAGGGGCTGTGTTAATAAAGCCTCTTATCTGGCCTTATTATCAAGCAGTGCAAGTTAGTCCATGCGGTTTACTGCACTGTGTGACATCACAGGGGCTGTGTGACATCCCGGGGGCTGTGTGAGGTCACTGGGGAGGTCACTCTGCCCTGGCCCCCTCACAGCTCCCCCCAGAGCAGTCCAACCCTGCTCGTACACAGCGGGGTCCCCTGTCCCCCCGGGTCCCCCCGGCCCGGCCCCGCAGCCTCCCCCAGAGGATGTTCCACGAGATCGACCCCAGAGCCTGACACGGGGACGGGGGCCGGGGCCCTGGGAGTGGCACAGGGGGACAGGGACCCCCCGGCAGCGTCCCCGTGTCCCCCAGGGCCAGAGCCTGGGCCAGGGCTCCTTCACCCTGTTATAGATAAATATCATAATATTGGCTTTTTGCAAATATTAAAATGGATTTTATCTGTGTGGTGTTAAAGTAACTTTGTTCTAAAGATATAGTTTTTATTTCTGTTGTTAATTGAGCTTAGACATAGTAGTGAAATAGCTGATAGAAGTGTGCTTGTGTTAAACTGCCTGCTTGGATGGGATAACATCCAATGCACACAGGATGAGGACACCTGTACAGATCTGCCAACTATCAGCACTCCCCGTCTGAAGGCAGAGTGCACCAAGGCCCAAAACCTGGAGGTGATAAAGAGAAGGAGCCAAAACCACAGCCAAGAAACACACATGCTCTGAAAAGGCAGACCCAAGGAGGGGCCATGTCAAATCATTCCTGGAATATGTAAAGTAGTTTATAGATATGCATGAGGCTCTATGAATATGCACCAGGCTGATGTAAGGGGAAAGGTATTTCAGGGGATCCCCGAAGGTAACAGGGTGCTCCTGGCTGAGTGCCAAGATGCACCCGGCCGTAATAACCTTTGCTCCATGGTCCTGGTCTCCCATTGTCCTTTATTAAACTTTGTACATTTTCACAGGAGAGTGAACGTGTTTTTCACAGATGGAATCTCAAGGAAACAAGGGTCAGTTGTTAAGCCAAGGCTCTGCTTTGACCAAGTGGGGCCTCATGGGACACAGGTGCCACTGGGACATTGCCAGGTCTGCTAGGAACAAGGCTCCATTATTGCACAGTGTTACAGATGAGTAATGTCATAGTTGGGTCTCACAGTGAGGAGATAGATCCTATGTGTGTGTTAAGATGTGTAGTGATGTTATTGTCATCTGTCCCCCATAGTCCTTTTTCCCTCCCCTTGTAATGGCCTTGGTGGTTGGGGCATTTGTGGAGGGCAGGTTTGTCACTGGAAGGCAGGCATGGCAACACCTGCTCTCCAGTCAGGTTGCAAGAAAGCATTCTCCACCAATGGACGGCCACAAAGAGTTACCTGACAGACTTTGGGTGGGGCTAGGATTGCCTGATGCAACACCAAAAGTCTAAAAGGAGGAGCAGCCAATTTGTGAAGGAGCCATGTGGCTGATAGGCACGGGGTGGGGAAGGGCTCCCAGTGCTGTGATTTCTCCTGTTTCAGTCCTTTGTTGTCATTTTTTTCAAGGTTGAATCACCCTTAAAATTTTAAAAGTAGCGGTCATTTCTCACACACAGCAAGGCCTCAGGGCGCCCAGGAGAGCGGCGTGACAATGACACCTTGGGGAACCAAGTGTCACCTGCAAACACAACAGGGCCTCATGGAAGCCAGGGGCCACTTGGATATTGCCAGGGCAGGTGGAACTCAGTGTCCATTGTGACACAGCACAGCCTCGTGGAACTCAGCAGAGCATTGGGACAGCCTGGAATCTCATGGAGCCAAGGCTCTGCTTTGGCAAAGTGGGGCCCACAGGACACAGGTGCCACTGGGACATTGCCAGCTCTTGTGGAACCCAGTGTCCACTGTGACCCAGCAGAACCTCATGGAAACATGGGGGCCACTGTGACGCAATGGAATCCCATGGAAGCAAGTGTCAGTTGTGAACGCAGCAGGGCCTCACAGAACCCAGGGGCAACGGGGACCGTGCTGTGGCTCATGGGAGCAAGGGGCCATTGTGACCCAGCGGGGCCTCCTGGAACCCAGGAGAACATTGTGGGCCCATGGATCCTCATAGAAGCACGGCCCCGTTGTGACAAAGTGCAGCATCACAATGGTCTCCTGGGTTCCAGGAGTCCTCGCTGTGTTTAGAATTGACACTTGGTTCCCCAAGATTCCATGGCTCCATCCCTCTGCTCTCCTGTGATTTGAGGCTGTGCTGTGTCACAATGGACACTTGCTTCCTCCAAGGCTGGAGATGTCCCAGTGGCACTGGGCTTCCATGAGGCCACGCTTTGTCACAATGGGGCCTTGCTTCCATGAGATTCCATTGTATCACAGTGGTGTCCTTGGTTCCATGAGGCCCAGCTTTGTCACAACTGGACCTTGGTTCCATGAGATTCCATTGTATCACAGCGGTATCCTTGGTTCCATGAGGCCCTGCTGGGTCACAGTGGAGCCTTTGTGCCATTCGTTTCCATGGTGCCACAATGGTCTCCAGCATTCCATGAGGCCACACAGCAAAAGAGTGGACCCTTGAATCCATGAGTTTCCATTCCATCAGGATGATCTCTTGCATTCCATGAGGCCCTGCTGTGTCACTAAGGAGCCTTTGTTCCATGTGTTCCCTTTGGGACACCATGGTCTCCAGCGCTCCATGAGGCTGAGCCGTGAAACTCTGGGCTCTTGGTTCCATGAGATCCCAGTACGGTGTCACCATGGTCTCCTGGGTCCTGTAACAATTCACACTTGGTTCCATGAGATCCCACCACGGTGTCACCATGGTCTCCTGGGTCCTGCAACAATTCACACTTGGTTCCATGAGATCCCACCACGGTGTCACCATGGTCTCCTGGGTCCTGCAACAATTCACACTTGGTTCCATGAGATCCCACCACGGTGTCACCATGGTCTCCTGGCTCCTGTAACAATTCACACTTGGTTCCATGAGATCCCACCACGGTGTCACCATGGTCTCCTGGGTCCTGTAACAATTCACACTTGGTTCCATGAGATCCCACCACGGTGTCACCATGGTCTCCTGGGTCCCATGAGGCCGCTCTCTGCGGCCGTGCTGGTGTTCGGAGACCCAGCGATCCACAGCCCAGCTCACAGTTTCGGGTGCTTGTCCGACCCTAAGTCGGATCCGCACCTGTGGGTCAGCGACTCACAGAAGGGCGGCAGCCAAGGTGCACGCAGAAGAAAGGGAGGACTCAGGTGGCAGGAGAAAGTCAGATTTATTATCCAACCAGGCGGGAGAGCAGGGTGAGAGGGAGTTGCCAGGGCAGGGGGTTACCACCTGAACAAGGAGCAACTGAATTACAGCAACTTATAAAGGCAGGGGGCGGGTATGGGTGTAAACCTTAAGCAACGAATGCGGACACAGAAACTTAGATACATATCGGGAGTGACAAGCTAAACCAACAAATCAAGAAAAAATTGAGGAGGGGCCCCAGCCCCTGACCAATAACCCGACGCCCTGGAGAGAAGAATCTAGAAGAAAAGGATGGGTTGCCGGGTGACGGACAAGGGGACTGGGGTGGGGAAAACTTGAATACATCAAAGAAACCATAGCAACATAGGAGGGACGAAGGGATTGACATTAAACTGTCTGAGGTAGGGGAATTCCGGGACAGAACCACTTCTGCCCGTGATAGGGGGAGCTGGAACGAAACAAGAACAGAACACCACACCTCTCTGTGTCACAGTGTTTGCCTTGGTTTCCTGAGAAGCTGATGTGTTGACAGTTGACCCTTGGTTCCTTGAGATTCCATTGCATCCCAGCAGTGTCCTTGGTTTCATAAAGCCCAGGTTTGTCACAAGGGAGCCCTGGTTTCAGGATATTCCATGGTGCCACAATGGTCTCACCACTCTCTGAGGCTGCACTGTCAAACAGTGGACACCTGGTTCCACGAGATTCCGTGGGGTAAGAGTCAATTCTTTTGCTTCTTTTCTGCCAAGGTCGGGATGAAATCCCAAGACAGCATTTCTTGTTTGGACTCAGGTGTTCATTAGCTCTTGTCTCTAGAACAGTCTCACAAGCTGTGAGTTCTGCAGCACTTCGCTAACAAGGTAAAAATGGAGCCCCATCTCTCTCTCTGCAAGGTCTTTTGAGGATAAACTGTCCAATTAAGAAATGACACCTAAATTGTTTTTACTTTTAACCCAATAACCAATCAGCCGTGCCCAACATAAGGGACTTTTTTATCCAATTACACAATACCACCCAAACCCGAGGAGGAGGAGGAGGAGGAGGAGGAGGAGGAGGAGGAGGAGAAGAAGAAGAAGGAGATGAAGGAGATGAAGAAGAAGAAGGTAAAGAAGGAGGAGAAGGAGGAGAAGGAGAAGGAGGAGAAGGAGAAGGAGAAGGAGAAGGAGAAGGAGAAGGAGAAGGAGAAGGAGAAGGAGAAGGAGAAGGAGAAGGAGAAGGAGAAGGAGAAGAAGGTGAAGAAGAAGAAGGAAAAGAAGAAGAAGAAGAAGAGGAGAAAGAGGAAGAAGAGGAAGAAGAAGACAAGGAAGAAGAGGAGGAGGAAGAGGAAGGGGAAGAGGAAGAGGTAGAAGAAGGAGAAGAAGGAGAAGAAGAAGGAGAAGAAGAAGAAGAGAAGAAGGAGAAGAGGAAGAAGAAGAAGGAGAAGGAGAAGGAGAAGGAGAAGGAGAAGGAGAAGGAGAAGGAGAAGAAGAAGAAGAAGAAGAAGAAGAAGAAGAAGAAGAAGGCAAAGAAGAAGGATCAGCCTCCGCCCTAAAACCTCCATCTTGCTTTATATATAGTACTATATTCGAAAACCTTAAACTCCGAGTTGTCCACCATGTGATATTACACCCTTCTATTCAAACTCCACACCCATAATCCCAGTTCCATCATTCCATTTTGGAAGCCTTCTCCACAGCCTCAGGTCAAATGCAGTGTTCTCTTGGGGGTCAGTGTCTGTCAGCTCAGAAAGTCCAAAATTCTCAGCAGCCCGGGTTCCAACAGGTAACAATGTTCTCCTGTGTTCCAGTAGGTTCCATTGGGCCCAGTTCTGTCACCATGGACACCTGGTTCCATGAGATTCCATGGGGTGACAATGTTCTCCAGTGTCACCATGGACACCTGGTTCCATGGGATTCCATGGGGTGACAATGTTCTCCAGTGTCACCATGGACACCTGGTTCCATGGATTCCATGGGGTGACAATGTTCTCCAGTGTCACCATGGACACCTGGTTCCATGGATTCCATGGGGTGACAATGTTCTCCAGTGTTCCATCAGGCCCGGCTCTGTCCCCATGGACACTCGGTTCCATGGGCAGTGTCCGTGTCCCAGTGGCACCTGTGTTCCATGGCACCCCTGTCTGACCAGGGACAGTTTGTTCCAGGACATTCCATGGAGTCCCAGCGGTCACTTGGGTTCCATGCAGGTGCCTGGGCAGCGGGAGCTCAGCCCAAATATCCTGGGGGTCCCTGAGCTGGTGTTTTTTGGGGGGAACCTTTGGATCTTGCAGGGCTCCAAAGCTGAGCCGCGGATGCCCCTTGGGACTGAGTGGAGCATCATGGAAGCCAGGAGACCCTGATGGAGCCAGGAGACCCTGATGGAAGCCAGGAGACCCTGATGGAAGCCAGGAGACCCTGATGGAGCCAGGAGAGCCTGATGGAGCCAGGAGACCCTGATGGAGCCAGGAGAGCCTGATGGAGCCAGGAGACCCTGATGGAAGCCAGGAGACCCTGATGGAGCCAAGGCTGCAGCGGGACACAGAGGGACCTCACGGGAGCCAGGAGAGCGTTGTGAGGCTGTGGAACAATGTGGCACCGAGGTTTCCCTGGGGCTTGGCAGAAGCTCCTGGAGACAAGGAAGCGCTGGCAGCCTCCGGAATCAGCGTCTGCAGGAGGATTTTCTGCTCCCTCCTGGGATGCTGGTGGACAATAAAGCCTGAGGCAGCCTCCCAAGGGTCCGGCTGTGCCACCAGCGGGGGCCACATCTGGGGGGACGCCCGGCCAGCCCTGGCCCTGCTGCTCCTCCTGGCCGGGCCTGGAGCTGCTGGGAGCCCGGGCTGGGGGAATCCTCAGGGCTGTGCAAGGAAAGGTTCAGCACAAGCAGCCCTGGAGCGAGATGTGCAGTGTGAAATACGCCAATCACTTGATTTTGAAATTGTAAAAGTTCATTAGTAATAAAATGGTTATAAAAATAGCAATGCAATTAGAGAAATAATAATTTGGACAATTTGAATTAGGACAATATGAGACAATAGAGAGAAAGGGTTATGGAGGTCCGGGTACCTTTTTCTGGGCACCACGAGCCCAAAAAGGGACACGCGTTAACACAGGAGTAACCCTTAAAAACAACAGCCTGTTGCATATTCATACACTTCATCCATGATGCATAAATTCCATTCAAACACAGGATTCTGTCTGGGCAGTGCCACCCTCTTCCTCCGAATCCTAACAGCGCCTTCGAGGCGGGAAGAAGTTCATTTCTTCTGATAAGAGGGCAATAAATTCTTTTTCTCTGAAAGATTTAGGTGTCCTGTGGCTGCTATCTCACTGCGAGTCCTTTCTTTAAAACAAGAATCCTACATAGCATCGTTTCTATTTTAACATTTTATAACCTAAAACTATATTTAACACACTGCTTAAGAGAATTAATACACCAGACATATAATAATAATATATATAATAATGTATAATATATATATAATATATAATATATAATATATATAATTATATAATATATGATTATATAATATATAATAAATAATATATATTCTATATTATATAATTATACATATAATATATATTCTATATTATATATTATATAATATATATAATATATTATACTATGATATTATATAATATATAATATGATATATATAATATATAATATATAATATATAATATATAATATATAATATATAATATATAATATATAATGATATATAATATATAACCCTATAATATATAATATATATGATATATATAATATATATCATATATATTATATAATATATATATTATATATATATATATATATAATATTCTAACACAAGACATATAATATTCATTTTTATATTTGTGAAAAGCCAATCATAAAATACATGCATTTTTCACATGCAGGCAAAGCCAGCGAGGCAGTAGAGCAAGAGAGAGAGCAGAGCCAGCGACACAACAAACGCACCGAGAGCGAGAGAGCAAGTTTGAACAGAGCTTGCAAAGGGCAAAATCAGCTCAGACCAGGTTAGACTGAAGAGCAAGGAGCACCAGGCATGGGCTGATGGTCCAGGTAAAAAGTTCCAGCATGAGGAGGACGACAGAAGCCTTCATCAAAAGAGCACCAGAAGACTGAGGGCTGCCACAGGAGGAACGGACGCAGGCGCTGAAGCCACACACGGCTGTAAAACCGGGACACAGCTTTATGCAAATGTGAGTATGCTAATGAAGTGTTGTAATTGTGACTTTTAAAATGGAGCTGAAGGCCAAAGGAGACCGAGTGGGTTTTTGCCAGAGAGATCCCCCTCGCTCCCAGCGCTGGATACACAAATCCCTGCTCTGTCTGACTGCAGAGTTTGATTTCCTCACCCAGTTTGTCCCACTCCCCCTTTCCCTCCCCTCTCCTCCCCTCTCCCAGTCCCATTTATGGGATTTGGGGTCATTTATGGGATTTGGGGTCATTTATGGGATTTGGGTCATTTATGGGATTGGGGTCATTTGGGGGATTTGGGGTTATTTATGGGATTGGGGTCATTTGGGGGATTTGGGTTCTTTGTGTGCCTTTGGGGTTATTTGGGGGGTTTTTCTGGGGTTATTCAGGCTAAATTAGGGATAATTTGGGGTAATTTTTCACATTGTTGGGTTTTTACCATTCAGGGCCAGTTCTGTGTGGGTTTCTGATCATTTTATGGGATTGGATGGGATTTTAATGGATTTTTAATAGGAATTTAGTAGGATTTTAATGGGATTTAATGGGATTTAATAGGAATTTTAATAGGATTTAATGGGATCTTAATGGGATTTTATGGATTTTTAATGAAATTTGATGGGATTGTAATGGAATTTAATGGGATTTTAATGAGATGTCATGGGATTTTAATGGAATTTAATAGGAGTTTAATAATGCTTAATGGGAATTGAATGGAATTTAATGGGGTTTTAATGGGATTTGATGGGGGTTTCCCCCAGTCCACAGCTCCCTCCCACCTCAATTTGGGGGTCCCATCCCCCTCTTCCCCCCGCTCTCCCGCCCCTTCCCCATCGTTCTCCCAGTCCCCAATCCCCTCCCCCGTGCTTGGTTTTGGGGGTTCCAGGCCCCTCCTGCTCCCTTTGGGGGTCCCGACCCCCCTTTGGTTGAATTTGGGGCCCCCCCGCCCCCCTTCTCCCCGCGCCCCCCGCTCCCCCCGCGGCCGGGGGGGCTCCCAGCGCCCCCAGTGCCACCAGTGCGGCCCCAGCTGCCCCCGCACGCCCCATCCCCATCGCCGGGGTCACCGCCCCCCGCCCCAAATTCCGCTCCTGGGCACTGAGAGCCATCAGCGACAAACGCTCTGATTGGCTGGGAATGGCCCCGCGCAGTCTCTGATTGGCCAGCGCTGTGAGAGGCGCTGGGTTCTGCCCGGCACGCGATGAGTCACAGCCGAGCCGGGCGCTGATTCGCTGGAAATCGCCGGGCGGGGCCAGTGCGCCGAGTTTCTGCCCGGCAACGGGATCGTCATCAGCGCTCCACGCTCTGATTGGCCACGATCTGTTTCGGGCTGGGGACGGGAGGAACTGGGCACCCCTAGGAGCCCCTCGGGTTTGGGGCTTTCGATCCCCCCTCGGCCCTCGGGGCGGCCCTGGGGCCACCCCAACACCCCCAAAATGGGGAGGGTCCGCGGGGCCCTTTGGAACCCCCAGAAATGGGCGGGGAGCGGCAGGAGCCGCCCCAAAAAGGGATGGAAGGGTCCGGGCCGGGAATGGGGGAGGCTCTGGGGATGGCTCCGGCCCGGATCGGGGCGGGCTGGGATTGAGGGAGGCTCCGTTCAGCGGCCGGGGAGGGGCTGGGCCTGGGGAGGGCTCCGGGATTGTGGGGATGGGGCCATTCCGGGACTGCGGCGGGGCCTCTCCCTGGGGTTGGGGTCCGGCATTGGCTCAGGGACCCTCCCCGTTCCTGTTCCGCTTCCCGATCCCGTTCCCGATCCCGATCCCGCCGCTGGCTCCAGGGAATGTCCCTGATCTCAACCCCGGCCCCAAACCCGAGGTGAGGTCAAACATTGGGGTCAAACACCCCAAATCCTGGGGTCAACTCCCCCCGACCCCAAATCCTGGGGGTTCAAACACTGGGGGGGGGCCAAACACCCCCAGACCCAAACTCTGGGATCTCAACCTCCTCCCCACCCCCCAGCCCGAACCCCAAATTTTAGGCCTTAAACCCCCCAAATCCCAGATCCTGGGGTGTCAAACACTCTCCAGTTTGCAAATGTTGGGGGTAAATCCCCCTGACCCTGAATACTGGGGTTTGAAACATTTGGGGTGTCCAACACCCCCCGTTCCCAAAGTCTGGGGTCAAACACCCCCAAATCCCAAATCCTGAGTTGTCAAACACCCCCAACCCCCAAAGTTTGGGGTCTAAACCCCCAATCCCCAAATCCTAGGGTTTGAAATATCTGGGGTGTCCAACCCTCCTCATCCCCAAAGTTTGGGGTCAAAGCCCCCTGACCCCAAATCCTGGGGTTTGAAACATCTGGGGTGTCAACCACCCTGATCCCAGAGTTTGGGGGTCAAACCCCCTGATCCCCAAGTCCTGTGGACAAAAACCCCCAAATCCCAAACCCAGGGGTGTCAAACATCCCAATTCCCAAAGTTTGGGGTCAAAAATCCCCAAACCCTGAGGTGTCAAAATCCCCTAAACCCCAAATTTTGGGATCAAACCCCCCAACTCTGAAAGTTTGGAGTCAAACACCCCAAAACCCCGAATTTTAGTATCACCCCCCCCCCCCCACCCCCCCCCCCACCCCCCCCCCACCCCGAGTCCCCAAATTTGGGGTCATTTGGGGTTTATTTGGGGCAGCTCCAGGTGCAATGTCTGCAGAGAGACCCTGGGTACAATGCTGGGAAAAACCCCAATAACCCCTCTGGAACCCCAAAATCCCTGGGGGCTGGGAAAGGGGATTTGGGGTGAAAGAAGAAGGATTTGGAATGCACAAAGAAGGATTTGGGATGGAGAGAGGGGATTTGGGTGGGAAACTGGGTCCCTTTTTGGCGCAGGAGATCTTCCTGGCGCTGCTCTGGGTGATGCTGAAGCCCTGCAGGGCCTCGCGGGCGGCGCCCGCCTGCACCTCGGGCTCCAACTGCACCCAGGCGATGTCGCGGGGCCCGGGCACCAGGGCAGCTCCTGAACCCCGGGAACCTGGGCTGGGAACGGGGCCAGGAGAGCCCCAGACACCCGGGGGTGTTCCCCAGACACCCGGGAGTGTGCCCCAGACACCCGGGAATGTTCCCCAGGCACCCGGGAATGTTCCCCAGACACCCGGGAATGTTCCCCAGGATCCCGGGAATGTTCCCCAGACACCCGGGAATGTTCCACAGAATCCTGGGAATGTTCCCCAGAAACCTGGGAATATTCCCCCCCCAAAATCCAGAAATGTTCCCCCCCAAATGGAAAAATGTTCCCCAAAATATCAAGAAATGTTCTCAAAAGAACGCTCAAACATTCCCCCAAAAATCCAGAAACATTCCCAAAGAAATCCAGAAATGTTCCTCCAAAAATCCTGGAACATTCCCAAAACATGAGGAACTTTCCCCAGAAAATCCAGAAACATTCCTCCCCAAACTATACAAAACCAACCCCATTCCCCATGCAGAAACATTCCCATAAACTTCATAAACATTCCCAAAAATCCAGAAATCCCTCCCCAAAAAATCCAGAAGACCTCTGCAAAAAATTCAGAAATTCCTCCCTAAAAAATCCAGAAATTTCCACCAAAATTCAAGAAATTTCCTCCCTAAAATATCCAGAATTTCCTCCCCCCCAAACCCTGGTCTTTCCCAAAAATGCAGACATTCCCCCAAAATCCCGATCCTTTCCCCAGACAATCCAGCCCCAAGCCCCCCTCACCCCTCTCGCCCCCCAAGCCCCAGAATCCCCCAGTGCCCAAAGGGCCCGGAATGCCCGGGATGCCCGGGATGCCGGGATTGCCCCAGATCTCCCTGGGTGCAGAGCATGGGGAGCAGCAGCTCCTTGGGCTCCTCAGGGAGCGGGGCAGGAACAGGATGTGCTTCGGGGCTCTGCCCACAGCTGGGGAAACGGGAGAAAAACCCCAACAGCAGCAACAAATCTGCCCCAAACCTGCCCCAAGCAGGCCCCAAATCTGCCCAAAGTCACTCTGGATACACACCAAACCATCTGCCCAAAATCCCACCAAAATCCTCCATGCTTTGACCCAGGGCTGTCTCATCATTTTTAAGTCTTTTTCACAGTTCCAAGAAATGATATCTCAGCTTGGTGGGAAGCCTCCTCTAAACTGATGGCATTGTGACATCTACTCTCAGCAATCAGATGCAGCCCCAATGATTATTACAGAACCACTCCAACAGTTTGCTGGGTTTAAAGCATCTCTGTGCTGAGGGGATTTTGGAGGAGACAGCTCTCGCATGGTTCATTAGTCTGTCACCCCCAGACCTTTACTCCTCAGCGCTGTTCTCAAGAGCCTTGTTTTCAATGACGTTCAGGGAATTCTCTCCCACTTAGAGCTTGGGTGGTGGCCAGGCCTTGGCTCTGCCTGGACGGGAATTTGCCAACAGACCCAGATGTTTTCTGCATCAAAACTAGATTTGAGTTGCTTTGGCTTGGCCATCTGACCCTCTAGACATGACAGTTGAACTCTTTTAAAGGCAGCTTGGGAATTATTATCTGGAAATAATGATCCAAGTCCCCCCTGAATCGAGGTTTGTCAGCTGTTTGCAGATTCTGGGATGATGGTACATTATTGCAGGGATGGCTATTTACCTCATTCCACCTATGTTGTTAGCTTTGTCTGCTATTTGAAATGTTCCTGATTGTTGTATCCAAATTATTCCCAATTGCTGTAAGTTTCTTGTCCACTGCATGTATTATTTTACTGTGATGGTGCTTCATACTCATAACAAAAGACATGCATCTCATTCTTAAAAAACAAAAAAGAAGAGGAATGAATGCCTTAAGAACGTTCAAATAATGCAATATGTACATGAGACATTTGGACAAGGAATCATTTTGAATAACGCAATATTTACATGAGGAATTTGGAAACGAGATCATCCCATCTAAATCCCAATGGAGTGTACCACAGTGCAGCCTGATTGATTCATTCCCTTCAGGAGAAGATGTGCCTGTGTTTCATCATCAGCAGCTCAAAGCAGTCACCTGTTCATTCCATCAGATCCTGATCAGCTCTGAAGAAATGAGGCCCAGTGCAGAGAGAAATAACCTCATCCCCTTGCAGCCTTTGTGGCCAGAGCAGGAGCAGGAGGAGGCCTGGCCAGACACGGCTGTGTCTGGGCACTGACAGAGGCAATTTGCCAGCAAAGCCTCCTGGCATCCTCATGGTACAGAGCTCCTACGAACCTTCTCCAGTTATTCCCTGTTCCAGCTGCCAGGGGACATTCAGTGGTGTCAAAGATCAACATTTCCAGCTCAAAGACTTTCTCACACTTCTCAACTCATTGGAAACAATGGTCATTTCTTTCCATTTCCCTAAGAGACATTGGACATTATTCTTTTGCCTTCTCATGCTGCAATACCCTGTGTCAATGACTTGATGGAAGTTGGTAAGTTTTGTGGATTGTAAGTGGTCTTTTATCCATCTTATCCCATATCTAACAGATAACCAGTGATAACCTTGATGAGATAATGCCCTGACAAGAGTGAGCTGTTTCAGCATCAGAACATAGGAGCCTTTTTTAAATGAACGAGAAGGGGGAGATGTCACAGGCAGGTGGGATAATGATAAAAGAAAGGCCTTATGAAATCAGGCCTTGTTCTGCCACATTAACAGCTGGCCTGCCATCTCTTCTGAGTGCAGCTAAGCAGCTACAAGTTCCCATGGGAAGCTCTTGTGAGAATGAGACTTTGTGAACAATCTGTTCTGAGGGTGAAAAACAAATGCACCTGCAACAACAAGGGATTTGTCCATGAGAATCAGTGCAGAGAACAGGTAAACAATACAACAGAGAGATTTGATGCACAAGTAAAATCTATTTTATTAACCAATATTAGAATAACCTGCAAGAAATCTATGAACTAACTAAAGTTGCACACAGGGTCTGTCAAACTGTGTAAAATGAGTTGTGTGAATAAAGAGTAAAGAGTTCTTCTCCAGCTCAGCTGTGTCCTCTGGGATTTGAGTTCCCCCCTTCTTTGGGGCTTTGGGTTCCCCCTTCTTTGAGGCTTTGGTTTTCTTCTTCTCTGGGATTTTGGTTTCCTTCCTCTCTGATGCTTTGGTGTCCTTCGACTCTGGGGTCTTGGTTTCTTTCTTCTCTGGGATTTTGGTTTCCTTCTTCTCTGGGATTTTGGTTTCTTTCCTCTCTGGTGCTTTGGTTTCCTTCTTCTCTGGGGCCTTGGTTTCTTTCTTCTCTGGGTCTTTCTTTTCCTTCTTCTCTGGGGCCTTGGCTTCCTTCTTCTGTGGTTGTTTGCTTTTCCCCTTCTCTGGTTTTGGGGGTTCCCTCCCCACAGAGACACCCTTCTTTTCCTTCTTCTGCCTCTCTTCCTCCTTCCCCCTCTCTCCCTCCTCTAAGGCTTTTGCCTCCTCCTCAAGCTTTTGAGCCGGCTGCTTCAGCTCCCTTGTGCAGACAAAACAGAAGCCATGGCTGAGAGTCCCCACCAGAAACTTGGGCTCCCCAGTCCTGGCTGGCCCTGCACTTCATTCCTTGACCCTGAGGCCATTCCCGTGAATTCTCCTCAAGCCACAGGGCTTGGGAACATCCCAAGGGAGGGCATTGGTGGAAGGGGACCTCCAGGCCCAGCCAAACCTCAGCTTTGCCATCAGAGGCTCTTGACTGTGCCAGCTCCCTCTGAAGGCACAGCCAGACCCCTCCAGGCCCTGCCCAAGGCTGATCCAGCAGCTCTCTGTGCTGCTGCCTGAAAACGCCCTTTGTCTCTTGGCTTCCCAGTTTAGAGCAGAGCACAGATTGCTGACAGCTGCTCATCTCCCCTACAATTCTTACTCAGCTCATTCAGCCCCCTTCCCCCTGGGCATGGCTGAAGCATGATTGTAAAGAGTTCAGATTTCAGCTGAGGCTTAGAAGCAATTCCCATTGATCAGGATGTAAGTTAGACAGGCAGACCATAGGTTAATGATTGTGAGATGCTTAAGCCGGAGCTGATTGTTCTATTGTTTACCATTAGGAGCTCCTTTCTAGAAGGAAGTGGAGTCAGTGAACTGTTATAAGAACATCTTGAAACCAGGAGAACAATGGTTTAGCACCTGGGCTTGATGTCAATCAGTCACTAAGCAGGGGACCTTGGATGGTGCCAGATGGTCACAGAGACCTGATGAAGACATTCCTGACTTCATCCCTTAAGACCACGGACCCAATTTGAGACCATGGACCCAATTCAAGGGAGGAATTGCACAGGTGTGAAGGACCAATGAGCTCATTTGAATACAGAGCAGGGATGGGAGGTGCTGGGCTTGTGTAGATGTATTGTATGTAAGATCTTGGGCAATAAAGAGAGGGCAAAGAACCTTGGGCAGCGCGGTCTCGCCTTTTAGGGACGGCTCTGGTGCCGCCCGCCGGTGTTAATAAACACACCACTGTCTAACTCTAATTAGTTAGAGAGTCTCTGCCCGTGATCTTGGGCTTTAACGACCCATAGCCTGCTCCTTCACGAGAACAATGCTATCAGTCAGAAAGCAGAGGCTGCAGGAACTCCTCTCCTGCAAGGCAGGCTCTTGTCAGGCAGATTTCCTGCTGGAGCCCAGCTGGGACCAAGCAAACCAGTGCTGGCTGCCACGGAAACCATTGGAAGCAGCCTGGTCCCTCTCCTCCCCATGAAACCAACTCCAGCCTGGCCTGAAGAAGTCCTGATGCACAGGCTGGCTTGGAGCACCTCCACTCCCAGCTCCAGCCTGGGCCTGTGTGTCCTGAGCTGGGCTGCCTTGCTGGAGCTGAGCTTCTCCTGTGCTTGCCCACGGCTGCAGCTGCAGGGGAGCCTAAAGGACAGGAGCTTTTCTGGCTGCTGTCCCAGCATAAGGAGAGCCCTGGCAGATCAGCAGTGCAAGGGCTTCATCTGGGGCAGGAGCAGGGCCCAAAGCAAGGTTTGCTCTGTGCCCCACGCCTGCCCATAGCACAATCCCAGTGCTTTGGTGAAGAAGGGAGATGATGGAGAAGATGCCACTCAACACCATGGACTTGCAGACCCCTCTAGAGGCAGTGCCAAGGCAAGCCCAGAGCCCAGCTCCCTGCAGGCAGCAGCTAAGCCAGGAGGGCTTAGCACTCAGATAGAGAAGAAGATGTTGTGTCTCAACAGGAGAAGGTCCTTCCTCTCTTGGCAGCCAGGGAGCTCAGAGTGGCCATGCCTGTGTTGCTGCTGCCTTTGCTGTGCAGCACCTCTGAGCTCAGAGTCCTTGGAGCAGGGGAGCCCTGCAGGGACAATAACCCATGGCAGAGCAGGAGCCCATGGAAGGCTGACTCACCTGTCCCTGAGAGGGGCCTGGGAGCCACAGTTGATCTCGGGGGGCTCAGGGAGGAGCTGACACGTGAGGCCTCCCCGGGCACCAGCCCCTCGTAGCTGGGGCCTCCCTCCACGTGGCACAGCTCCGGGACACTGCAGGTGCTGCTGAGGTGGCCAGAGAAGGTGGAGGAGACCTGCTGGCTCTCTCCTGGCTGCAGCACACCTGGCAGGGGCAGGATACTGAAAGCCTGGGTGGAAGACAGGAGAGATTGAGGTGCTGAGCATGGAAATGGATGCAGAATAGCATCTTGGAGCAAAGGGCAGCTGCAGCCAGAGGGGCCTATTCCCCAAACACTGCCAGAATCACCCTCACCTCATCCTGCATCCATGCCACTGACCAGGGCAGGGACCATGGGCAAAATCTTCTCCCACACTCACGGGCCAATGCATTAATTAGTACATGACAGGAAAGGGAGCTGGGATGTCTCCTGGCAGTAGAAATTCTCTCTGATGCACAACTTGCCTTTAAAAAGTTTAAAAGCTTCCTGCTTTTAGAAAAGGAGGAGACTCAGAGTGAGAGCTCCTGGAGCTGAGGGAAGGAGTCCAGCCCAGCTCATCTGACTCCTGAGGCTCTTGCCCTCTCTCTCTGGTTTAAATGCTGCTTTCTCAAGGTGCTGCAGCAAAAGCTCCTGCCAAAATTTCCTGTGGAGCACCTGAGGAGTTCCAGGGGGAGCAGTGCCCTGCACAGGTGCTGCACAGCGTCCTTGGGCAGCCCTGCAACGTGTCCTGCCCGGCCTCTCCAACAAGCAGCTGCTCCAGCAGCCCTTTGTGATGGGCCTGCAGGGATGGGAGGCCCCTCTGTGGCCAGTGCTGAGGGCCCCCAGCGGCACTGGCAGCTCCAGCCCTGCTGGCCACGCTGACAATGGGCAGGGAGACAGATTCCCTCCTGCCTTCTCCGCTCCCAGGGGAGCGTGCGCCACGTCCAGGGAGCACCTGAACCCCTCCGAGCCTCGTGGCAGGTGAGGGTGCTCAGGAGTTGGTGCTGGCACCTGGAAAACAAGCCATTTTCTGTGCTGGGAGGCAGAGACAGCCACTTTGCAAAGTCTCCCTTTGTCAGACAGCTCCAGGGCCAGCAGGGCAGCAGCAGCTCTGGGGGAAAGCAGAGCCCTGCAAACAGGGAGTCTGGCTGCCTTGGGAAGAGGCTCCATGGAGATCAGGATCATCCCAGCTGGCTCTGGGAGGGAAGCTGGAGATCTGACCAGGATGATGCAGGGAAAAGCCTCATCTTACACTGGGAAGGAAACAAGGCACAAAATCCCACACTCAGCACAGGCCTGTAGGATCTGAGTCAGCTTCTCCAAGGAAAACTCTCCTGTTTCTCCCTCCCCCTCAGCCCATGTCCAGCCACTGGCCCTGCTGCCCAGCCCACTGTCAGGGCACAGCCCAGCAGGGCAGCAAAAAGGGAGCTCAGCATGAGCAGGACTTGGTGCTGGCAGGCTGGGGAGGAACACAAGCACGGGATGGACAAGAAAATCCACCTCTGCTCCTGAAGAGTGGGGAAAATCCTGCACTTCTTTCAGGGCTGCGACTGGCTCCTCCACATTTCTGACCTTGGAATGCCTCCATTGAGATGCCAAGGAACCCAAACTGCTTCTCTTCCCCTTTGGTGGGTGGGGTTTGACTTTAGGAGAGTAAAGCTCATCTCTGGAAAATAAGATAACCATGAACAGGGACCTGCAGTGGGAGGGAGGGACACCTGCACCAGCAGGAGCTGTTTGTGCCTCCCATCCCTCCTGTCCTTCTCCACAGCAGCCTGGGCCTGTTTTCCCCGGCAGAATCCCTGTCCCTGTGCACCCTGCCAGGAGCAGCTGCACACAAAAAATCCAGGGGGGTCTGAGCGGGATTTTTTGGGATTTTTGGGGGGGATCTCACCTGTTTTTTGTTTTATTTTTTGAGGGTTTCTCCTGGATTTTTTGGGGTGGGTTTGGGATTTATTTGGGTTTTTTTTGGGGGGGGTCTCACCTGGATTTTTTGGGGGGGGGTCTCACTTGTTTTCTTTGGGAAAAAAAAATCTTTGGGATTTTTGGGGGGTCTCACTGGGATTTTCGCGGGGGGGGTCTCACCTGAATTTTTAAAAATTTTTTTGCTGAGGTGTCTCACCTGGACTTCAGGTTTTTGGGGATTTTTTGGGGAGGATCTCACCTGAATTTTTTGGCATTTTTGGGGGAATCTCACCCAGATTGTTTGAGATTTTTCAGGGGGGTCTGACTGGGATTTTTTGGGATTTTGAGGGGTCTCCCCTGGATTTTTTGGGATATTTTTGGGGTGTCTCACCAGTTTTTTGGGGGATATTTTGGGGTCTCAGCAGCCGCAGCTCTGCCGGGCGGGGGCCGGAGCCCTCCGGGGCTGCCGGGGCTGCCGGAGCGACGCGTCCCCGTATTGGATCCCCGAGCCACCCGCTCGGGACCCAGCTCATCCCCGAACACGCCGATGACAGCGCTGGGGCCGTGAGTGCCCAGGGCCTGCACTGCCACCACAGCTGGGATCTCTGCTGAGCTCTGGGGCTGCACAATCCCACAGGGCTTGGGGCTGGGGTCGAGCACAGCAGAGTCCTCCTTGCCTTTCTGGCAGGGACAGAATGAAATGCAGCTTCAGAGGCACCTCTGGAGAAACTTTAGACTCCTCAACATGCACCGCAACAGCAACTTACACACGCGTTTACAACTGCCCAGGACAAAGGTAAAAGGCACAAACAAGATGCAAGAATTGTAGGCTTAGAACTCCCAGGGGATCCTGCAAGGAGGCTGCCAGCACAGGCATTGGTGTCTGTGGATGCAGCAGCTTTTCACAACCTTCTCAGATCTCCCACAAGAAAAGCCCCTGAAGACCAGAACATCAACTGTTTCCTCAGGAGCTTCAAGTGCCTCCTAAAGTTCACATTCGGGTAGGATCCTGTTCTCAGCAGATCTTTAAGGCTGAATAGAAACCAGCAAGGTCTTATCCAAACCCTTTTTTCCCCTAATAATCTCCTCAGTAATATTTGACAGGAGGAGGTGGATGTGATGCCAAACCTGGGGAATGAGCCCGTAGCAGCCAGGAAGGTGGCTGGGATTCCTCATGAGGATCTTCCTCTCATGGGGCACCTTCAGGTGGCACTCATCGTACAGCAGCACTTGGGGGGACACTTGGAGCTCAGGAACGAGACATCTGGGCAGAGAGATGACCCCAGGGCAATCAGAGATCCTGAGAGAATGGAGAACGTTTCCCCCCAGAGATTGTGCAATGGAGCAGAACACATTGGTCACTGTCCAATGCACATTGAACAGCCCTACAGGGATAAATTGCCTTCTACCTCTGCCCACTCCAACACGTCTTGTCAAGGAGGCCCAAACCCTGAGAGGCAGCACCCAGAGGCTGCCCAGTGCCCCAGGCAGAGCCCTTTGCCCCACAGCTGCCTCAGCCCCTCCTGTACCCCAGAAGGCTTGCAAGGACTCCTGGAACAGTCCCAGTGAGCCACGAGCTCTGGGGGAGCCTTCCCAACAAGGATCAGGGCTCCCCAAGGCCCAAGGAACACACAACCCCAGTGTCTCAGTACAAATGACTCCCTTCTCTGCCATGGTGCTGCTGCCCTGCCTGAGAACTCAGCTCTTTGCCCCAGCCCTGGAGGGCACGAGACAGCAGCTGCCCCACAGAGGGGCTGATCAGCCCCTGCCAGGCCCTGCAGCTCCCTGGCTCCTCCACTGCACAGCTCCAGGCCCTGCCTGGCCCCAGCTCCACCTGCTTTACAGAATGGCAGCCCAGGCACTGCCTGCATGGCTCTGCCTGGGACAGGGAACAGCCCCAGGGAGCTGCATCCCTCTGGGCATCACACTGACACCCACAGCAGCACAGCAGCATGGAATTCTGCTGCAGCAACCACGACTTTTGGGCTCAGCTCTGACAACATTAAAGCTCAAATTGGGAAGCAGAGGGAAGGAGAAAATCTGGAGCTGACCTGCCACACCAAGGGCTGCTTTCCCCTCGTCAGACCTTGCCCTCCCCACTCTTGCTGGGAGCCACTTCCCCCCTGCCATGGGCCCTCATGGACAGAGCCAGACCCTGACTCTCAGCAGCTGCTTGGTGTGGCCCAAACCCGTGCACGGTGCTCACCACCAGCACAACTCCACCTCTTGCAGGAAGAAGGAGAGGAGGCCCTCGGGAAATTTGTTCCCCTTCACGCACCAAAGCCCAGGCCAAGAAATGATATCATTGCTGGTGCCTTTAGAAGAGGGCCCAGGCCCGAGCTGGGCTGTGAGCAGGGGTGCTTTTCACCACAGGCTGCTGCCCAAGCACTGCTGTTCCCATGTCCAGCTGGCACAACATGAGGGCATCCAGCAACACTTCTCCTTGGCACTGCAGCCAGCAAAGCCTGGGCAAGGCAGTGCCTGGGGGAGCCAGGCAAGGGCTGGGACCTGGCTGTGATGATCAGGGTTGCCCCTCCCTTGCCAACACCCTCCAGGTGCACCAGCATTCTCTGGTAGAACTCCATCACCGTGTTGGAGCACAGGGTCACCTGGTGGAAGAGAAGAACAGTCAATTCTCCCTTACAAAAGCTCCTTACCCACGTGTGATATCCTCCAGTTCCCGAGGGAGGATTTGGCCTTAATTATTCTGCTGCTCCATGTACAGAGCACAGTCTCAGAGTCACAAAAGCCTTCTGGCAATACCAGATTTGTTAAACACCCCTTGCTATCAGGGCACAGGTCAGCTACATTGAAACATTAGACTACAGCTCTATGCACCACTGCATTCAAATTAAGGAGCCAATTTCTCATCTGACTACAATGACATCCGTGCAGAGGAAATCTGACTTGAACACAATGAGTTCAGCTGCACAGCAGGAACCAGCTCACCTTGCTGTTCATTCAAATCAGCCTGGCCATTTTCTTCTTGATCATCTTCGTGGTCCCCCACAGCTCCTTCAAGTCTTTGCAGCTCCTCTTGAAGCGAAGCCTTCTCTGCTCCATTTCCATCCTGCGCCTTCTGGCCTCTTCTTCAGCTCTCCGGGCCGCTGCTCTCTGCTTCATGGCCGCCCTTCTGCGCCTGAGGCAGAGGAAGAAAGGCAGGAAGAGCAGCTCAGCAGCAGCCCAGTAGGGCCCCTGCTGCACGGCTGCCCAGAGCAGGGGTCCCCAGGCAGGCTCGGGTGCCTCTGGGGTAGCCTGCTCCAGGCCCTCTTTGCCCAGCTCTGCATCCTCATCCCAACTGATCACCACGGGCCGTGGGAAGTGGAAGAGGAGCAGCAGCAGCAGGGCAGGGACTGATTTGGACACCATGGTCTGCAGGAGGAGAGAGACAATTTGTGTTGCTTTGCACAAGAGTTGCAAACCCGTGTGTTATTAGGGAATGGCCGCTCCTGCTGTGCCAAAGCGCTGGAGCAGGGGTGAGAATCTGGTGTCCAAGTGCATTCATGTGCTCCATGTTGCATGGGGCACCCGTGTGCAGGAATAGAGAACACCTTCCCTCAGATGGGATCTGCTGTGGCAAGGCCCCTCTGGTTTTCTCCTCCACGCAGCAGTTTGCATGCAGAATGTGGGCAGATGTGACTTGGAGGTCCTCCTGCTCACCCTTGGGTTCCCCTTGCAGAGCCTCAGCCCCTGCGTTCTGTCAGGGCCCCTGGGCAGGTGGGATATTCCCAGAGGAGAGGGGCCGGCTGTGTCCCCATTGCCCCTGTCCCTTATGTGCCTGTGCTCAGGAGGGCACAGAGAGGATGGGGACTCCTGCCTGCCCCGTGTCCTGTCTGCCTGCCGGGCCTGTCCCAGGGCAGCCGGGCTGTGATTGCTGTGCTCTGTCCCCCTGTCCCTGCTGTCCCTGCTATCCCTGCTGTCCCTGCTGTCATGGCCCACTGCAGGCTCCACACCTACACAGCCATGGTGGCTCCTGAGCTCTGCAGGGACCTGAGTGACAGTCTGAGTGGTGGCACTCCTGGTTTTCTTGCATTTGGCATCACGCAGAGCAGAGGCTGGATCACAGCACCAAAGGAGCAGCTGCTGCAGGGGAGGAAAGGAGCCTCTGCATGGCCAAGGGCTGCTGTGGTGCCCCTGTGTCAGGAATTCCCCACAGCTGACACCTGAGTCCAGCATGGACACTCACAGACACAGCGTTTGTTCAGGCATTGCCTTTATTGCATCTTGACAGGGACTGCAGCTGCCTGAGGGAAGTCACCCTCCCGAGACAGGAGGGCAGAGAGTGTAATTTAAATTAACCAATTGTGATTATAGGCATTTGTAGCGACAGTCTATGTACTGTATATATGAATATTAAACAAGACACAAAGTAATTATTGGATCATGAAGATTAAGCAACATTTGCGGGTTTAAACAGAAATAAAGTATACTTCAGTTTTTGTTAACTGTAATAATTCTTGGTAATTTTGATGAATTATAAGTTCTATGTAATATAAGGAAAAGTGCCATTATTTATTACTACTTAATATTAAAATATTTATGTTATCTTACAAGAGTAGTAATCTACATTATAGTAATAAAAAGTTTTGAAAATGTTGCTAAAGACAACTATTTTTAAAGAAAACATTTTAAATATTTCAAAACTATTTAAGAATCTGAATCAATCTCCAATCATTGGCCCGATGCCTTCAGATGGTGCTTTCCTTTGAGCAGATGCAAAGGCTCTGTATGGGAAAGGGTTAAAATAGATGCAGTTCCTACAGATCCCGTGAGGAGAGAGAGGGCAGAGGGGCAGGGTGTGTCAGGAGCCCGGAGCCTGTGCCCCGGCGCAGGGCTGTGCTGGGCAGCAAGCGCAGCTCTGTGCGCCGGCTGCTCACAAAGATGTGCGGCTCGCCTTGGCCGGCCCAGAGAGCATCTCCAGCAGGAAGCTTTTCTTCACACAGCCACTGCCTGTGCTCCTCCAAGAGCCTGCCCTGCCTACCTTCAGCATCCTGTTTGTATCCCTATTCATTCCAATCAGCCTGGCCATTTGCTTTTCTATTTCTTTCGTGGCCCGGCACATTTGCTCCATGTCTTTGAATCTCTTCCTAAGGAGCCGCCTTCTCCGCTCGCTTTCCACCTTCCTCCTTCTGGCCTTTTCCTCAGCTCTCTGGGCCGCTGCTCTCTGCCTCGTGGCTGCCCTTCTGCGCCTGAGCCACCAGCCCAAAAGCAGGAGCAGCGGCTGAGCAATTTGCCAGAGCTGGTGCAGGTAGCGCAAGGCAGCCAGGAGCCAGGGTCCCCAGCCAGGCTCAGCTGGCTCTGGGGGGGCCGCTTTCATCTCCTCTGCACGGGGCTGCCCATCCCCGTGAAATCTGTCCACCACGGAAAGTGGGAACAGGAAGAGGAGCAGCACAAGCCCAGCCAGGACTGCTCTGTGCGCCATGGTCTGCAGGAGGAGAGAGACAAGGCTTTCACTGGGGCTGCCAAGGGAGCTTGTGGGGGCTGAAGTGAGGCCCGGAGGCGCAGGGATGTGAGGGCAGAAGCAGAGGGCCCCGGGCAGCTGGCAGGCAGCAGGGCCTGTGCCAGTGGGCCAGCAGCAGCAGCCCCGTGCCCCGGCCAAGGTGCCGGCCCCAGGGGCTGGCCCTGGGTGCAGGGGGACAATGCAGGCCCGGGTGCGGCGCTTGTGGCCCGGCCCTGGCCCGGCCCAGCCCCGCCACGTGCGCACTCACCGCTTGCCCAGGCTGTGCTGGGCCAGCGTTACCTGCGGGGGCCTTTTCCAGCTGCCCCCATTGTGACACGCTGCCCCTGGTGTCACAGGGGCCAGAGGCATCACAGCCGGGCCAGCCTCGCCCTTGGTGCCCAGCCCAGCCCAGGGGCTCCCAGTGGGCCCAGCAATGAAAGCCCCGGCAGGCAGCAAGTGCAGCCCCTCTGGGAGGGGATGGGCCCCAGGGGCTCCCTTCACAAAGCAGGCAGAAGTCCCCACTGATAAGGTTCCAAAGGGAAAAGATTATAATCCATAATGTTGAGTAGGATACATATTATCAACTATGAAAACACCTGAGGTGCTTTTCCTAATGGGACTTGTTCTTCTGTGAGTGGGGTTGGGTGATGGTTGCTCAGTTTTTCTTGCTTGACTATTCCCTGATCCAGTCCATCCAAGACTTCGGTGAAACCTTCCCATTGTCAGACAGCAGAAATAAAGAACTGCAGTGAAACCACTTCTAGTCCCCTTCAGATCAAGAAGGTGCAGGGGGATGGTTCTGGCAGAGAATTTGAGCTGCTCTGGACAGAGTCGCACTGCTGTGTTAGCAGGGACTGGCTGCTTGTGTTTTTCTTTGGATGAACAGAATCTTCCTTGTGTCCCCAGTGAACACATGGAGCTCACACCACCAGTGCCTCTTGCCCGTTCCCTGCCCAGCCAGACCTTCCCGCCCAGCTGCAATGCCCAGCGTGGCCTTTGAGCACAAAGGGATTGCAGAGCCAAAAGCATCTGTGTAGCCACCATGGTGTTCAGCGGCTGCTGCTCGGGGAAGGGCACTGAGAGGAGGCCACTGCTGCTCTTGTCAGAGTGCTGCTGTGCAGGGATGTCCCTCGCCCTGCTCAGTCCCACATCTGCCCATCTTTTGGCCTGCTCTGAGCTCAGGTGGATGCCATCTGCTCCCAGCAGACCCAGCTGCTCCACGGTAGATGCACAGGCATGGAATCCAAAACCTTGAGTATCCCCTGAGTAGCCAGGCATTCAACTGTTCAGTTTGTCACGGCCCACAGCAGGGGTTAGAACAAGATGGTTTTTCAGATTCCTTGTGACCTGAACCATTCCAGGCTTCTAGGATTTCTCCATGACTGACTTTTTTCCCCTCAAAAGACCTCCTCTCTCCTCTCTTCCCTCCACCTGTGGAGAACGCATTCTGATGCTGCTGCTGCTGTTGGGACAGGTTGGTGGATACTCTTCCTGCCATCCCATGGGTGCAAGCATGACTCCTCTCTGAAGTCTTTGTCCCTGAATCAGTGCCTTCAAAGAACAGTTATCTCCCCTCCTTCCTTTTCCATTCAGCACTTGAGCAGACACAGCATTTCTCATTGTTTTCCACAGAACAGTACAGGTGCCAGTTCCCATCTTGTGGAGCCCTCTGCCATAAATCAGCCTGACAGGTTTATTCTCTACGTAATGGGAAATGATGACAAATGCAGCTGCATAATCACGTTAGTAACTCACCATAATGACTGCCTCTGGGGTGATTTATGGGTTTTGTCACATGTGAGCTTTCAGAACTTTAGAGGTTACATTTTTCACACTTTTTTGTTGGAATCTCAGTTTATCAGACTTTACTGCAGCATTAATCACTTGCAGTACAACCCTGGACTTCACAAATGTCTCACATCAGCATGAAAAAGGCAGAGAAAACAAGAACTGTTGTGAATTAATGAGCCGGGTAACACATGTCTCACAACAGTGATGAAACAACCTGTGTTCTTCTTCAAGCCACAACAGAAAGTCCCAAAGTCTGGTTATTTAATTTTTTTTTTTCACAGAACACAAGCAGCAGCAAAGAACTGAAACAACACAGCCAGGCTTGAAACCTGAAAGATCTGCAAGGCTGAGTCTATCCTAGTTAATGGTGAAATGATGTGTGAAGCTGTCCTAGATGTTCAAATGAAGAAGATTGATTCCCAGTTATAATATGGCTTCTAAGCAAAACACTGGGATTATATAGGAGAAATGCATGTGTCATGAAACAACCAAGAAATCAGAGAGACACTTCCAAGCTCTACTGTGAAGGTCTGGGAAATGTTCAGAGTTAGCATCTGTGGAGTTTGGTGCAGGATAAACTGGAACAAAAGGCCATCATTACCCAAAATGATTTAGTTTGGGCTAGTTTGTTGGCTCTTTGGTTTGTTTTTTGGGTTTGTTTTGTTTTGTTTGTTTCTTTTGCTTTTTGTCAGATAATGTTTTATAATACTCCAAGAAATATGTTGAAAAGGTCAGCATGATCCATCAGACACAAGCAGGGGGGCTGGGGTAGATGCAACATGTTCCTTGCACTGGAGGGTAGACAGAGGCAAGATCTGGTTTGGGGTCAATCACACCTGGATCGGGGAGGTGGCTGAAACCTGGGCTGGCCAAAGCCTTAGAATCACAAAATATCCTGGGCTGGAAAGGACCCCCAAGGATCACCAAGTCCAGCTCCTGGCCCTGCAGAGGACACCTCCCCAAGAATCCCACGCTGTGCCTTGGCATGTGCTGGTGGGCAGGAGCACACAGCTGGCTGTGGCTTTGGGTGCATGGGTAAGATGAGATGGTGAGGAGCATCCCTGCTCCCTGAGCTCCTGGAGAGCTGCAGACACTGATCACTGGTAAGGACAGCACCAGGACCATGGCCTGGGGCTGGTGATCTGGTGTCTCCTTCCTGCTGCTGCTTTCTGCTACAGATAACAGCCTGGTACCAAGGTCTTGTTGCTGAGGTGATAAACGGCTGGGGAGATTCCCTCCCTGCTCTTGTCTGCACGAGTTCTTATGCTCAGCACCAGGAAGGATTGGGCCAGAATGGAGGCATTTGGGGTCTCAGGGCTGAGGCTGAGACAGACAGGCAGGCAGAGCAGCTCCTCCTGGCTGATGCAAACATTAGCCCTGTGCTGGCCAGGCCAGTGATCCATAGCTATGGGTCCACAGTGATGGTGGTGCTGGGTACTCACTGGGAGAAGAGGAGGTGTAAAATGAAGCTTCTGAAGCTGCTTGGGATCCTGGAAGCTGCTCAGACCCCACTTGACCACAGTGGTTGTTTGGCCAGCTGAAGTGATGGAATTTATTGGGCTGTGCAGGGACAGTTTTCTGTGCAAACATGAAGGACTTTCAGGGGGGATGAAATACGGCCTCATAGTAGAAACAGCTGGGCTGAACACTCTTTATTCCAGCTATGAAGCTTTGCTCTTAAGAGCAACAGATTCCACCTTTCATTAAACCAGAACTTCTTGTTGTTGTTGTTATTTTGAGGAACATAAATGACCTTTCTTGTTTATTTTATGAGCATTTTTAAATCTTTCTTGTTTATTTCATTAGCATTTTAAATCATCTTGTCACCCACTGCAGGCATGAAACATGAGATGTTACCAAAGTGTAGCTCACTTCAGACAGGGAGTGCTGATAGTTGGCAGATCTGTACAGGTGTCCTCATCCTGGGTGCATTGGATGTTATCCCATCCAAGCAGGCAGTTTAACACAAGCAGCTATTTCACTGAGCTTAATTAACAACAGAAATAAAAACTGTATCTTTATAACAAAGTTACTTTGACATCTACCATCACTCAGCGAGAGGTTTATTGTTATGGACACATAATATTGGCTTTTTGCAGAGATTAAAATGGATTTTCTATCTGTGGTGTTCAAGTAACTTTGTTATTGTCTTGGTTTGAAAAGCCAGGTGTCTGCTAAGGAAGGCAGGAGCCTCCCCTGGAATGGAAAATGTAAACCCCTCCCTCTGAATTGTTATAATTTTGAAATTAAGGAGCTGTCAGGCAAAGATATGGGAATAGGAATAACAGTTCTTTTTTAGGAAAAAATAAAAATATTAATGCAGTAGTACAAACGAAAAAAACCCCACTGACAGAGTCAGAACAGGGCCTGACCCCCTGTGGGTCAGGGTGCTGGCAGCAGTCCCATTCAGTGGTGGCTGCAGCCCTCCTGCAGTGCCAGGTGTGGCTCTGTTGGAGCAGGGATCCTGGAGAAGGGTGGAGTTTTCCTCTGAAGGTCCAGGGCTGCTGTAGATGGGCCTGGGAATCTTCCTTCCTCTGGGAATCCAGTTGGAAAAGGCTGATCCTCTGGGAATCCCGTGGAGAAGAAAGACAGCTGCTCCTCTGGGAATCCAGGAGGAAAAGGCTGATCCTCTGGGAATCCCGTGGAGAAGAAAGACAGCTGCTCCTCTGGGAATCCAGTTGGAAAAGGCTGATCCTCTGGGAATCCCGTGGAGAAGGAAGACAGCTGCTCCTCTGGGAATCCAGGAGGAAAAGGCTGCCTACAGTGTTCCAAATCTCAGATTCTATCCAGGTAGGAATGCTTGGCTCCTCCCCCTGGGCGGAGCATCTTCCAATGGGATGATGTCATTTAATCAGCCATGCAGTGACACTCAGTGGACCATTACCAGAAGATTAATAATTAATAATTAATGGCCTATTAATGGAACACACCTCCCCACAGGGAGGATTGGTTGTGGAAGAGAGAAACTGCCCAATGAACAGAAGATAACTGCCCCACCACTGACAGATGGCAAACAGAACACACACTTATCTTGCACTCCAGGACCTGTCCCCACTGGCTGCCCCCATTCTCCAGAGTTCATGGTGTCCAGGGAGGCTGCAGCTGCCGGTGCCGGGAACAAACGAGACGGGTCTGGGTTTCAGAAAGCTCCAGAGTCCATTTCTGACCCCCGAAAGACAGGGCAAAGGGAGGGCCGTGGGGTTTTTATAGGGTATCCCAGGGCTGGAGTTTGGGTTTGTGTCGGATCGGCGGGAGAAATGTGGCATGCAATATGACTGATCAGCACGTCTCGAACTTTATTGAGAGTCACACATGTTTATATTGGATTTAATAAAGCTCATACATATTGCAAAGGAGTGCTCATTATTGGTTAGTTACTTATCGGCCAACTACGCCTTCTTCTGCATTCTTGTGGTTATTCTGTTGAAACTATTCTTCATATTTTTGGCAAAAGAGCCTCTTCCCTATCCTGTTGTTGCATCAAGGGCACAATGTCCTTGCCTTATATGGACACTGACTGCTGACTTCTAGACTTCTCTCCTTCTTGCTTAACCAGGGGTATTATGTTGACGTGACCTTTCTCAGCCAGCCAACTGTCTACAAAGCTCAGCAGGACAAGGCTCCTGTCCATGCTCTCCCACATTCCACAGTGCCCAGGCCACACCAGGAGTGCTCAGAGCTGCAGCCAAAAGCTTCCTATCGATCCTCTCTTGCGGAGGACACCAGCACAGAGGCACAGGTGCCACCTCCTCCAGCTAAGCCCAGGAGATCCACCTCCTCACCAGCTGCAAGAGCAGGACGCTTATGTGCCAGCCGCCCCTCCCAACCCCGTTCTTCCCCTCGTGCCTTGAAGGCGCATCCCCACCTTGAGACACCCGGGGCAGGAAGAAGAGCTGGCCCCAGACGATGTCCTCGTTGGTGTGGAAAGGAAGGTGCCCTCAGAGCAGCTCATAGAGCAGGATGCCCAGGGACCAGATGGTGGCTGGCTGGCCATGGTAGCAGCCAAAGAGGATCCACTCCGGTGGGCTGTACTCCGGCGTTCCTATGGGACACGGGCGCAGCTCATCAGGCCCATGCTGCTCCCTCCCTCCCAGCCAGCTCCCGTTCCACAACAGCCAGCCCCTGCCCTGCCAAAAAGCAACTTGGCTGCAGCTGGCTGAAGATGGATTCCCCCTCCTTCCTTCCCTCCTTCCTTCCCTCCCTCTTCCCCCTATGCCAGCCAAGGGAGGAACTTCTGCTGCCCAGCTGGGCCCCGGCATTGGGCTCACCTGACATCCGGGTGTAGAACGTGTCCTGGAGGATCGTGCCGCAGCCGAAGTCGATGAGCTTCGCCCAGCCCGTGGCCAGGTCGATGAGGACGTTCTCAGCCTTGATGTGGGGGTGCAGGACGCCGCGGCTGCTGCAGTGCCCCATGGCCTCCAGCACCTGGCGGAACAGCCCCCGCCCCACGGGCTCCGTCAGGAACCGCCGCTCGTGCAGGAAGTACCAGAGGTGCTGACAGCGCTGCGGACGCTCCATGAGCAGCGCGAAGCCCTCGGGCACCTCGAACACGTCCAGGAGCCTCACAAGGCCGCGGAAGCCAGGCCGTGACACCTTCCACAGCAGCGCCAGCTCCAGGGGCACAAGGGCGCCCTTGCGCTGCGGGGGGACCACGATGCCGCCAGGAACGAAAGAGAGAAACAAACAAATCACATCCCAAAGTCATTCCTATTAGAGAAGTAACCAAAGAAAACAATGTAGCAATAACGAAGACTGTTGTCTTCTGGCTTCTTTCTTCTTTGCATGAGACCAAGCTTTTCATGGGGAACAATTGCCTCTTGTGACAATTTTGCCAGAGTGGACAGGAGCAGAGCATTTACTTTTCAAGTAGAAAAGGGAAATCGTGTCAGTAATGTCATCTCTTTTCATCCTCTGTTGACACAGTTGCAGGCTGCCAAAAGACATGGTCTGCAGTGTGGAACTTGGGGCCAAGTTTCTTTTTCTGCCAGAGGATGAGGAGGGGAAGTATCCCAGAATCATGGAGTCGTGGCATGGTTTGGCTTGGAAGGGATCTGGAAAATCCCATGGCTGCAACCCCCCTGCTGTGGCTGGGGACCCCTTGCACTGGACCGGCTTGTCTAGAGCTCCATGCAGCCTGGCCTTGAACACTGTCAGGGACGGGACACGCCCACCTTCTCTGGGCAACCTGTTCCAGGAGAGCCTTTTTTCTGAATCCCTTACCTAAACCTAATCTCTCTCCATTTGGATCCATGCTCCCTTGTCCTGTCCTTGCCTGGCCTTGTACAAAGTCCCTGTCCAGCTTTCTTGTGTGTTGCCCTCAGGTACTGGAAGGCCACAGCTGGATCAAGGCTGGGTCTCTTTCCCAGGCTGAAGAAGCCGAGCTGTGTCAGCCTTTCCTTGCAGGAGAGGAGCTGCAGCCCCGGCACCATCTGGGTGTCCCTGCTGGGCCCCTGCTGCAGCGTGTTCACGTCCTTGCCGTCCGTGCCGGGGAGCCCGGCAGAGGCGGAGGCAGCGCTGCAGGTGCAGGGTCAGCGGCGGGGAGGAGACCCGGCCCTGGCAGCGGCTCCGGGAGCAGCGATCGGCGCTGGGCCGCCCGCACTGCAGAGAGCCGGGGCCCTTGTGCCTGCCCTTGTGCCCAGGGCGCCTTTCCCCGCCGCCCGCCCGCCCGCCCGCTCGGGGGAAATGCCCCCTGTGCCGCCCCTCAGGGCCGCCCCTCGCCGCTGCCCCGGGCGCTCCCGGCGCCGCCTGGAGGGGCCCAGGCCTCGGCCTCACCCTCCTCAGCCCAAGGCCTGGAAAAGCAGATTCAAACACCCACCCAGAAAGTGCCCCAGGATGCCAAGGTCAATCTTTTGTCACCAGCACGGCTTTGCTGTCAGAGTCTGGACGAGAGTAGAAAATCACCAGGGGAAAAGAGCATGAACAAGTTCTGCCTTGGCACTACCTCAAGCTGTGGGGTACCAGTTGTTGGTTTCACTGGCTCTGGATTGAAGGCACTTGAGACAGTAATTCATGTTCAGACTCAAGTGTTTATTATTTCTTATCAGTAAAACAGCCTCATTACTGGGAGTTCAGCAGCTTTTCAGTAGAAGGCACAAAATGGCCCACAATCTCTTGTTCCAAGGTCTTTTAAGACTAAACTATCCAATTAGGAACTGACACCTAGATTATTTTCCCTTTTAACCCAATAACTGATCCCAAAGAGCCTGCAATGTGGAATTTCTGCCCAATTACAAAAAGCCACCCAAACCCATGAAGAAGAAGGAAGAAGCATGAAGAAGAAACCCAGGACAAAACACTGTGCCCTCCATTTTGCTTCCATCCACAACATACTAAAAATCCCAAAACCTCAATTTCTCAGAGTCAGAGTAGACCAAAGCCCAAAAACTGGAGGTGATAAAAATGGACTAAAACCACAACCAAGGAATCTGCATCGCCCTGAAATACCTTTCCCCTTACATCAGCCTGGTGCATATTCATAAGAGCCTCATGCATACCCATAAACTACTTTACATATTCCAGGAATGATTTTACGTGGCCCCTCCTTGGGTCTGCCTTTTCAGAGCATGTGTGTTTCTTGGCTGTGGTTTTGGCTCCTTCTCTTTATCACCTCCAGGTTTTGGGCCTTGGTGCACTCTGCCTTCAGACGGGGAGTGCTGATAGTTGGCAGATCTGTACAGGTGTCCTCATCCCGTGTGCATTGGATGTTATCCCATCCAAGCAGGCAGTTTAACAGAAGCAGCTATTTCACAAGCTTAATTAACAACAGAAATAAAAACTTATAACAAAGTTACTTTAAAAAACAGTCCCAGCCCATATTTGATCCCAGTCTGTGTGGTCCTGATCCATATGGTCCCAGTCCCTGGGATCCCAGTCCATATTTGATCCCACTCCAGGCTATCCTGGTCTGGAGGGTTCTGATGCACAGGATCCCCATCCATGTGATCCCAGCCCATATTTGATCCCAGCCCATATTTGATCCCAGTCCGTATTTGATCCCAGTCCGTATTTGATCCCAGTCCGTATTTGATCCAAGCCCATATTTGATCCCAGTCCGTATTTGATCCCAGCCCATATTTGATCCCAGCCCATCTTTGATCCAAGCCCATATTTGATCCCAGTCTGTGGGGTCCTGCACACACTCCCAGGGTCTGGAATTCCAGTTCCCAGCCAGGAAAAAATGTTCCTGCCCTTGAACTTCCTTCCTATCCCCTCAACAAATTGCAATAAAATTATAAACAAAGAAATAATAATTGAACTTTAAAAAATTATAATAAAAATAAAATATAAAAATCTCAACTCTTCTTTACAATACTCCAACAGTGATTCAAACCAAAGCAACAACTATTACTATAATATTACCAATGTATATAAATAAACAAATTATATATCAAGAAATACCTTTTGAAAATTTTAACTCTATGACTAATGTACTTTAGATAAAAATATCTAAAGAAACTACCAAGCAATTTAACACACCTTAGTAAAACAATTCATATTACAAACTAAACACAAAATTACAATATTACAATTCATACACATATGACACATATGACAATATTACAATTCATACACAAAACACATATTACAATTCATATTACATACTAAACACAAAACCAAACACCAGTACAATTTCTCAGACATTTCAACCAAACAATTAAACTTTAATAACATCCTTAAGTACTCCAAAACAATTAAAATTATTTTTAAAAGGTTTATTGGGGGTGCGTGGTTTTATTTGGATATTGGTTTTTTAATTGTTAGAGGCTAGATGATTTAAAAAATGGGACTTTTATAAGAATTGAATCAGATGAAAAGGTGGCACTCTGCAAACAGAACTGACTGAAAATGAACAGGACAGAAATCAGTAACTCTGAAAGTTTTATTTGCTATCAAATACAACCCACACACACAGCCCCACACATTCCCAATCCCATTGCTCCAAATTGGGATCCCACTTCTCCCAGTCCCCTTCTAACCCCATCTCACCCTGGTGGCTGTGGAATGGAGAGTTTAGCATGGGATTGAGGTTTTTTGAGGAGGGAACAAGGAATTTGAGGTAGGATTGAGCCTTTTTGGGTTAAAATTCAGTTATTTTCAGAGGGATTTGAGTGGTTTTGAGGTGACAGATTCATCCCTCTTGGCTTTTGGAGTGGAAACACATGGAGAAGAGAAAAAAATTCAGGCCAAACCAAAGGAGAAGCAGGCAGGTGTGTTCCCAACATGGATCACAGGGAATGTGAGTGACCAGGGCTGTGCCCAAAGTGCCTCCTCAGTGGGGGATGGAGCTGCAGCAGCGCACGAAGCTCTTCCCGCACTCGGGGCACTCGCAGGGCTTCCCTTACCGGTGCCTCCGTTGGTGTTTGGTCAAGTTAGAGCTGCAGGAGAAGCTCTTCCCACACTGGGGACACTCGTAGGGCCTCTCCCCAGTGTGGATGCGCCGGTGGGTGACGAGGGTGGAGTTGTACTTGAATCCCTTCCCGCAGTCGGGGCAGCGGAATGGCCTCTCCTCTGTGTGAATCCGATAGTGCTGAAGGAGATGGGAGCTGGTCTGAAACCTCTTCCTGCATTTATCACACTCGTAGGGCCTCTCCCCTGTGTGGATGCGCCGGTGCTTGACGAGGTCAGAGTTGCGCTTGAATCCCTTCCCACACTCGGGGCATTGGAAGGGCCTCTCCTCTGTGTGACTCTGATAGTGCAGGAGAAGATCAGAGCTGGTCTGAAACCTCTTCCCACACTTGGAACACTCATAGGGCCTCTCCCCAGTGTGGGTCCTCTGGTGGCTGATCAGGTGGGAGCTCCTCCTGAAGCTCTTCCCACACTCCCCACACTCGTAGGGCCTCTCCCCAGTGTGGGTCCTCTGGTGGCTGATCAGGTGGGAGCTCCTCCTGAAGCTCTTCCCACACTCCACGCATGTGTGGGGCTTCTCCCCATCATGGAGCTGCTCATGGAGCACCAGCTCTGAGCTCTGGCTCCATCTCCGGCCGCCTTCCTGGCCCAGGCTGGCTCTTTCCCCCTCACATCCCCGCCATCTGCGTTTGCAGCCCCTCCTCGTGCGGCATCTCCGGGCCTTTTCCTCCCCGTTGGCTTCCTGCGCCGTGGAGCCGCTCAAAACGGCCTCTGCCACCAGGTTCTGCCGCGGGCATTTGTCCTCCCTGCTCTCCATGCTCAGCTCCTGCTCTGGGTGAGGAAGGACAAGGACAGCATGGGATTTGCCTCCGTGCCACAGGCAAGGGCAATGAGATCCCCCCGGGCCATCTCTGGGGATGCACTGCCCCCTCTTGGCTCTCCCCATTTTGGGATGCCGGGGCTGTTTGGGCTCCCGGGCTCCCTTCTCCCCTCATTCTCGGCTCTGGGCTGCAGCGGCTTCAAGGAGTCCCCCCTGCCCCTCTCCAGGCTCTTGAGGCTCCCACCAATGGCGGCGCTCCCCCCTCTCTGGCCTCCCCACTTTGGCCTCCTGGGGCACACAGGGCTCTGCTCCTCCAGGCTGCCTCTGCCGGCAGCCGCCACCGCCACCCCCCGATGTCCCCCCGAGGGGCCTTTTCCGCTCAGCCTTGGACTTCTTCATTCTCCAAACATCCCCCAAAAACCCAACCCAGGGACCCCCCGGGATATCCGGGGCGGGCTCCCCCTCCCCGCTCACCGGAGCCATGGGGGGGGCGATGATCCCACAGGTGGGGGCTGCGAATTCAGGCAGGGCTCGAGACCGCGTGGCTCCCGCAACTCAGCCTTGATCTGCCTTTGCCCCTCCTCTTCCTCTTCCTCCCGCTCCTCCTCTGTCCTATCTCCACCTCCCTGTCCTCCTCCCTCCTAACCCCGCCTCCTTCCCTGCTCTTTCTCCTCCCGCTCCTCCTCTTCCATCCCCCCTCCTCCTCCTCCTCCTCTGTCTTATCCCCGCCTCCTGCTCCTCTTCCATCCCGCCCCTTCCATTCCTTCTCCTCCTCCTCCCCCTCCATCCCTGCCCTTCCCTCCCTCCTCCTCCTCCCCCAGCAGCAGCCACACCCTCGGTGCCCCGTTCCCGCAGCCCTCGCAGCCCGCGGCAGCAGCGGCCATGGAGCCGGGCCAGGTCGGCATGGGCAGCGCGGGGCTCTCGGCTGCTCCCAGCCGCTGCGGGCGGGGGGAACCCGGCCCGGGCCAAAGGAGAGGCAAACTGGGCAAACTGGGGGCAGATCACAAAGCTAAGGATGCAGCAGAAAATGGAGCTGAAAGAGTTATTTTAATATTAACTCCAAACGAGGAAAAACTGGAAATTCCAAAGTTTAGGGAAGCCGAGAAAAAAGAATTAAACAAGATAGGAAATGAACAAGATAAATCAGGGAAATAGAAACTTCTACATGGAAGACAATTACTTAATAAAATGTGCTTACTAGGAAAAGATTAGAAGACGTGCATCAGAAACCCCACTGGCGTACTCAAGCTTTGTGTGATCATTTTTTAAGGAATTTTGGGTGCACTGGGATTTTTGGTGTAGCAAAGCAAGTCACTGAAAGATGCTTAATTTGCCAAAGGATAAATAAAAAGGTGATGAGAAAAACAGCATTAGGAGGTCATGAGTTAGCTCGTCGACCATTTCAAAATATCCAAGCAGAAGTTTGGATTTGTTAGGTTCTGGATTTATTTGGAAAAAAAACCATTTAATCTAGAAGAAAGAGAATATGCCATATGTTAGACAGGAGATTTTAGGAGAATAAAAATCTTTGAAGTATCAGAAACACCCGAGGAAAAAACCAAGAAAATAAAAAGGGGAAATGAAAGGGAGGGGAACAAGAGGAAAAGTCAGAAAGAGAGTGGGATCCTCTGCAGCTCTTGCCCCCTCCGTTGGCGGCCGAGGCGCCTGTCCCGGGTCCCGGCTCGCTGCCCGCCTCAGCTCCGCCTGCCCCGGTTTCCATCCCAGGTGCGGGCTCACTGCCCAGGGCAGCTCCACCTGCCCCGGCGCTGGCGGTGAATTTGTGTGCCCTGGCCCCACTGCCCGGCCCGCGGCCGCTCTGCCGGCCATGCTGGGCAAGATGGGGTTGCTCTGTCCTGCCGCGTGGGCCGAGGTCACCGCGCCGACCGCACCGAGGGCGGGTCCCAGCCATCCCATCCCCGCCTGCCCTGCCCGTGCCAGCTGCGCTGGGCAGCGCCGCTGCTGCTGCCGGGGTCTCCCACCTGCCTTTTCTCTGCCGGGAGCTGCCGGATCAGCCGCCATAAGCCATGTGGGGGCTGCCCACGCTCCGGCTCGGCCTCCACGGGAAGATCCCCCTCTGGCGATTCCGGCAGCACACCCTGCCCACACTCCGACCGAGCCTCGGCGGGATATCCTCCCCTGACCCCTCCTGCTCTGAGTTACGTCCCCTTGGTAACCACAGCTCCGGCTGTTCAGGGAAAATCCCTCTCTCTACAGGAAGCACCTTATCAAAACACTAGGAGCTCAGTTAAAAGGCAGCCCTCTCCAAATTCTTTCTCAAAACACGGGAGAAAGGCTACAGAAGGTAAAAAAGTGAAAGAGTTAGATGAAGGGATTGCTCTATTGCCGTTAAGAGAGGTTCCCATGGCAGGGATGCGCTGCCCCGCCCCGCGGGAGCCACCGGCGCCCCTGCCGGCCGTGCCCGGAACTGCACCCAAGGGGAAAGCGCCGCGGCCGAAAGGCCGGGACCGGCTCCGGGCTCTGTTTGTTGTCACTGCCGGAGCTGTTGATACACACTACTATTATTATATTATACACACTAGTAAAGAACCGTTATTCCTAATCCCATATCTTTGCCTGAGAGCCCCTTGATTTCACTATCCTAAAAATTAAGAGGGAGGGGGTTTGCATTCTCCATTCCAAGAGAGGCTTTTTCTGCCTTCCCAAGCAGACGCCTGTCTTGTAAAGCAAGACAAGCACCCACAGGCACTGAGGGGGGCTGCAGGAGGGGCAGAAGAAGGCCCTGCAGCACTTGGGCACAAAGGCCCAGCAGGTGAATGCAAGAAGGGAGCAGCAAAAGGCCAAGCTGAAGGCAAAGGCCAGGGCAGAGCTCCTACAGCCCCTGAGGGATCAGCCCCAGGGCCCAAGGGGGCCCCAGCACCCAGGGCACGGCTCGGCCACAAGCACCCGGCAGAGGCATTGCCCTCCTCGGCAGGGCACAGCCCACCCAAACAGCCCCTGGCAAGGAATCAGGGCTCCGGCTGCAGGGCACAAGGACACTGCAAGCAGAGACAGCAGCACCCTCAGGACCAGCAAGTCCAGCCCGTGATGGACATGGATTGGCAGGGCTGTCACAGCTCCCATCACACCAGGGACCCTCCACACTGGAGCCCTTGAAAACATTCAGGTGGGTCTGCATTGAGAGGAGGCATTTCCTGATGGACACAGGGGCCTCTCAATCTGCTCTGAATCTTAGACCTAAAGGGGAAAATAGTAAAGGAATATTTTAATTTTTAAGGGAATGAGTGGGAAAGATGAGCAGGTATGATTTGTTCAACCACTATTAGAAGCTGTGGGGGATAGGTTTGAAATAAATGAATTTCTTTTTCTTCCTCCTGTGATTGTAATTAACTAGGAAGGAGTTTGAGAGCTGGATTTTAATACTGTAAAAAGGGATACAGAGGCTAGTTCTGTTGTACCTCTGTGTCAAAAGTCTGACAAGGCCTATGCTGAAGTGAACCCAGAAGTGTGGGCAGCCCCAGGGAAATACAGAAAATTAGATATGGAGCCTCTACAAATTAAAGCAACCAGGACAAGCACTACCCTGTTCCAAGAGAGGGAAGGAAGGGCTCACAGCCTGGTATTGAGTCCCTGTTAAAGGCAGGGCTTTTGGAGCCAAGGATGTCTCCCTACAACACTCCTATCTTGCCAGTCAACAGACTGGATGGATGGACACAAGGAGGAAACACAGAATTTTCAAGTGTTAAAATTAAGATTAACTGAGGCGAGTGGCCTGGGCCTTCCAGACAGGGAAAAGGAATTTGAATTATAGGTGGACGTTAAACAGGGTCTTGCCAAAGGAATTCTTGTGCTAAAATGTTTAACCCAGTGGCCAGAGAGCAGCCTCATTGTCTGCAGAATTGTGCAGCCACAGCTTCCCTGGGAGCAGAGCCTGAAAACTGATGACAACAGGAGGATCTCCTAGAGTTCAAGTCTGGCATCAAGTTAAAGCTTTGACAACCAAAAGAGCCTCTAAATGGATGAGCAGGGCTCGGTGATTACAGTATGAAACTTGTTCAGTGGCACAGGAGGATTCAGAACTGAGGACAGGGCAAGGGTTTAACCCAGCCTCCTGTTTGAACAGCCTGGAGAGGGGCTGGCAAGGAACCCAGGACTGCACTCAAGGGACAGAGCTCCCGAGCCAGGCTGGGAGAGATTGATGGGACATTCCCTGGCCTGAGGGAGACAATGTGTTTGTGGATGGCTCTGCAAGGGCAGCAGGAGGGAAAAGAGCTACAAGACAGGCTGTTATTAAGGAAGGGGAATCAGACAAAGCGCAGGTCACCGCCCCATGCTCAGCTCAACCCGCGGAGCTGTGGGTGCTTGTAAGAGCCTGGCACTGAAATGCCCTGAGCAGGAAGGCTTCAAAATCTTCTGCTGACACCATGGCACCTAACAGGGGGGCAAAAGCAATTCTGACTGCTTCAGCAAGCACTGGATCACTTATTAACCTATTTCTAAAACAAATAATTCAAAGATAATGGATTGTGGAAGCAATAGATTCAGATGGGGAACTCATTTTACAGGAAAGACCCTTCAGGGGGTTATGGCAGCTTTAGGAATACAATGGGACCTCCATAACCCCTGGCAAGCCCAGAGCTCGGGTTGGGTAGAAAGAATGAATGGGGAAATAAAGAAACACCTTTGGAAGCCGGAGATGGAAACCAAGATGCCATGGGTACAGCTTTTGCCATTGGCTTTGGCAAGAAAAAGAGCCAGACCCAAGGCAGATATTCAATTATCTCCCTTGGAATTCATGTCTGGAATTCCTTACCTGGGCAATTCTCCACCTAGTGCAGGGTGGAAATAAGGGATGTAAATGTAAGGCAGGCTGTAGCCAGGATCCTGTCTCCTGTGGAATCTCTCCCCCAGGAAGCTGGGCTGGCACAGAGCCTGCCCTGGGACTTTGCTGTTGCCAACACCCAGCCAGGCCATCGGCTCCTGCCTAAGGAGTGCAAAGCAGCACCACTGGTGGCCAAGGGGCCCACGCCAAGTGTCCCTGAGGCCAGAAACAGCCGCCAGCACAGCTGAGCACGGGGGGACCCCTCAGCCTGGCCTCAGGGGCTCTGAAGCCCCGGAGATTTGCACTTCCCGCCTGCAGCAGGACCATGGGAGCCGCCCTGAGCCTGCCCTGAAGGCAACGCAGCAGCAGCCAGGGCTCCACAGCGGGCCAAGCCCCTGGGCCTGCCCACAGATCCTCTGCTCAAACCCTCGGGAATCCTGGCCACCCTCCCCTGGCACCTCCAGCCACTGCGGCCAAGCCTCGCTGCCGCTGCTGCAGCTCCAGCGCTGGCTGGGCCTGCACTGCCACAGCTGCTGGGGAGCACCGCGGCACAATTCCACCCTGGGGCTCACTCACACCCACACTCTGGGCTGCCTGCGACTGCACTGCTGCAAAATGTACCCATTCTGCTTCTTTTAAATCTTATTTCTCTGCTCAGAAAGGTTTCTCTACTCAAAGGCTTGCCTTTGGGAAAGAAATTTTAAAGGTTTTATTTAAGGGGTTCCCAGTCTGTTCGGATGTTAAACTCATCTCCACCACTCAATGGAGACGAGTTTAACATCCGAACAGACTGGGAATAGCCCAAAAGACACCCACAGAGATAACGACCAGCAACAAAACATCAACGCCCCGCAGCAAACAGCAACCAACAGCTACCCCAGACACTGCCCCCGCACAGCTGGAGACACCTGGTCTGGAAAAGGCTGAGAAGGAAATCCAGGAGTGTGGGCGGAATTCACAGCAGAGGGGAAGAAATCCGAGTCTAATAGGAAACCAAACACTAAAAACTTACACGACTTGGAAGCAATGAACATTAAAGCAGTGGATTTAGATTGGTTCAGACTACGTAAAGTTTAGGAAAAATCGAGTAAAACTGACATGTCGTGGAATGATTTTTTCTGCACAGCCGGGCTATGTGTGGATGAAAGTATTTCTGTTGCCCATCCTGGCCAGAACCAAGTAATGCCTTGACTCTCTCACACTAAAGAGATTCTTGGAGAGTTTTTGTTTTCCCTACAGTTTCAGTGATAAGATTACAACATGAGAAACATTTTTTATAATAGTCCTACTTTATATTGTCAGGTAGGTTTGGGACAGAAGGGTGAGAATCAATTTTTGGTCTGGGTTTTTCCATGTTCGCCTTTATGTTGCATTTTGCAAAATTGAAGAGCTTTAACCGTGATACTTTTAACTCTTAAATAGTTAATACTTTTTTTAAAAAAGGCAGATTCCGGGGGGCCACATGTGACTCACCAGATGGCAGCCCTGGAAGAGAAGCTTTGGTTCTAGTCAGCCAGGAGAGGAGCTTTAGGAATGCAAATGAACCCTGCTGGGCAAAGCCTGGCCAATGTACCTGGGTCTCTTGCCTGGGGCAGGAATTGGGCTGGTTCCCCCTGCCCCTCACCCCGAGCTCTGCCTGCTTGCCCTGATGGAATTTGCACAGCTCAAGGCAGAGCCCGGGGTGAGGATATCTGACCCTGCAACAGAAACGGGTGAAGCTGCACAGGGAAACAGCAAATGGAGAATGTTGGGAAAACTTCACTATAAATAAATGGGGGGGAATCATCCCTCTGCCCACTCCAACGTGTGCTGTCACTGTCTATGTTATATGGGGTGGATTAGAGCACTGAGATGTTCTTGCTACCACAAGTTCCGGGAAATCAGTTGGGAATCCAAGTATTTGATGATTTAATTAGAGACAAATGGTCAATTGATGCAGCCCTGGCTGGAGAGAGCGGCCAAAGATGGGGAGAAGATGAACGGCCAGCAGAACAAATCCTACAACACCATGGACCAGCCCCTGGGAACCCAAACCAATTCATATCAGGAGCCACAGAACCCATTTCTCATTTCAATGGCACCATTAGATTACAAGCTGCCCTCGGAATAACCAACCAGACAGCTCCAGCTCCTGACCTTCCTGCTGAGCAATCCACTGAAATGAGGAACACAACATTTCACCATGGGATGGGATCAGATCATCTGTTAGCAGAGAAAAGAGGAGTTTGTGGAAAATCAAATGACTCAAACTGGTCTTGGCAAATAGATGACAAAGCAAAAGTGGTGAAACAGATAACAAAGGAAACAAAAAAGCAGCTCATGTACCAGTCCAAACGTGGAAAGGAAGGGAATGGGACATGGTTTTGTGGTTCCCTGGCAGACCATGGGTTAAACGAATGCTGCTTCTGCTCTGATGTGCTACAGCACTTCTCACCTTTTTACCATGCTCCACACCTTGAGAGTGCAGCTCATTCAGCAGCTGAGCGAGGGGCCAGGGACTTGTAGATAAGGAAGTAACGGGCGAAACCACAGCTTCAATAAATGTTATTAATTAACATGGACTGCTGCTCGCAGAAAGTCCCGCTAAATTCCTGAACGTCGAGAACAAAAAAGACTTAACAGAGCCGTGAATATCGGCTGTTCTACAAAAGTGGGGGTGCACATTAACGAGGACGTGCAGTTGGCAGATCGGGAGGTCTGAACCTTCCAAGTACCTCAGCCAGTGGGCAAAGGGAGAGGGAGATGAGGCGGGAAAATGAGGATAAAAAGGAGGCTGCGAACTACAACAATGGCAGCTAGCGCACGGCAAATGCCCCACGGCCTCTCCCTCGGCACAGCAATAAAGTCACTTGTACAGGACTCCTCTGTCTCCTCGGGGCACGGAAACCTCCGGCCACGTGAATTTCCCCGCACAGCCCCGGGCACGGGGCAGCCGCCCCTGTGCCAGCCACAGGAACCGGGCCGAGCCAGCGCTGCTCCGGCAGCGGCTCCTGCCGAGGCAGCGGCCGCAAGGAGACCGCGGGCAGCCGCTCCCGCAGCGCCCTCACGGCAGCGGCACCACGGGCCGGACACGGCACAAGGAACCCGCCTGAGCCCCCTGCCGCCCCCGAGGCCCGCAGCGAGCCCCGAGCCCCCGCACAACCCAGCGCGGCTCCCACCTGCGCTGCGGCCGCCTCCCAGCTCCGCCGCCGCCTCACCGGTGGGTCCCGGTCGCTCCCAGTATGGTCCAAATCACTCCCGGTAGGATCCCAGTTGCCCCCGACACGGTCCCAGCGGCTCCCAGTCATGCCCCGTATGGTTCCTTTCACTCTCAGTCCCTCTCAGTAAGAGCCCAGTGTGGCCCCAGTCACTTCCAGGATGAGCCCGGTCACACCTTACCCGATGCCATTTGCCCCCGCTGTGGTCCCAGTTGCTGCCCGTATAAGTCCAGTCACCTCCAGTTTGATCCCAGTTACTCCCAGACACTCCCAGTACTATGCCAGTCACTCCAAGTGTCACCCCATCAGTCCCAGTATGATCCCAGTATGACCCCAGCATGGGGCAGCTGCTCCCAGTATGATCCCAGTTGCTCCCTGCATTATTCCAGTTTCTCTTCTTCACCCCTACTACAGATCTGATCACTCCCAGTATGATTCCAGTCAGTCCCAGGATGATCCAAACCATTCCCAGTCCCTCCCAGTCCACTCTCAATTGTCCCCTGCATGTTCCCAGTAGCCCTCAGTGTGGTCCCAGTATATCCCAGTATGATCTCTGCTGCCTCAGTTCTGCTCCCAGTGGGTTCTTTTCCCAGTCTGTCCCAGTCCATTCCAGTCTGTCCCAGTCTCTCTCCAGCAGCTGCTGCTCACCCCCCCGTCCCAACCCCATTCCCGGGCACTGGGACCCCCCCCTGCACCCCCTTATCCTGCCCCAACACCCCCCTGCACCCCCTTTCCCGGGTATCCTCCTCTCCCAGCCCCTGGAGCCCCCATTTCCGTGAGCCCAGGGAGCCCCGGGCCCCCATTCCCGGCCAGCCCGGGGCACCTCAGCCCCAGCCTCCCTTTGCTGGGAAACCCGGCCTGGGCACGGGGCTCTGCGGCCGCTCTGGGATTTATGATCCCCCAAAGGAAAGGGAGAGAACAGCAGAGAGAGAGCGAGAGAGAAGGAGATTGGGAATCAGGGATCGGGTCCCAGCGCCCAGCCCTGCTCCGCCGGGGGTGGGACCCGCACCCGCAGCAAAAATTGGCTCCGCTGCTCCCGCTGCTTGCCCGGCTTTGGGCCGAGCCCAGCGGGGTCCGGGCAGAGTTTGAGCGCAGGGCCGGGAGTTCAGCAGAGCCCGGCCCGGGGGTCCCGCAGGGCGCGGCCCTGGAGGGTCCCAGACGGATCGCCGAGGGATCCAGAGGGGTGCCAGGAGGGGATGCAGGTGAATTCCCTGGAATTCGCCCTTTCCCCCTCCCCCCGCGCTCCCTCGGGCACTTTCGCTTTCGCGTCTCTGCAGCCGCGATCGGGGACGGCTGCGATGGCCCCAGCGCTGGGGCTGGGGGTGCTCCGGGGGCTCCTGGGGCTCCTGGGGGACCCGGGGGCCGCGACCAAAGGTGAGTGGGACCCCCCGAAACCGGGACCACCCTGATCCGCAATTCCCGGGCACCGGGACCCCCTTGATCTTCCATTCCCGGGCAGGGGAACCCTCCTGAACCCCCATTTTGGGTCATGTCACCCCCCCTCACTCAACTTCCCCAGCACCGGGACCCCCCTGTACCCCCTCATCTGGCACCGAGATCCCCTGAACCCCCATTTCTGTTCACCGGGACCCCCCTGAACCGCAATTCCTGGGCCCCGGGAACTCCCTAAACCTCCATTCCCGGGTACCGGGACTCCCCTGAACCCCCATTTTCGGTCCTGTGACCCCCTCAGCACCCTTTTTCAGCACCGGGACCGCCCTGAACCCCCATTCCTGAGCACGCGGACCCCCTTGAGCGCCCATTTCTGGGCACAGGGACCCCCCTGTACCCCCTTGCCCAGCATTGGCACCGCCCTGTACCCCCTCATGTGGCCCCAGGACCCCCCTGAATCCCCATTTCTGGTCACCAACGCCCCCGGAACCGCGATTCCCGGCCACCGGGACCCCCTTGAATCCCAAATTCCTGGAAGGAAACTCCCCCCGAACCCGCATTCCCCGGCACGGGAACCCCCTGAACCCCAATTTTTGGGCACTGGGACCCCCCTGCCCCCCCTAATCCGGGCCTAGGATCCCTCCGCACCCCCGTCAGTGCTCTGGGACGCCCTGCACGCCCATTCCCGGCCACCTCGTCCTTCCCAGACCCCAGACCCGCCCTTTTCCTCGGCTTTTGGACCCCCAGATCTCCCAAATTTCAGTGTCCCCCCAGTTCTTCATTCCCGGCGCTTCCTGGAAGGGGTTCCAGGGGATCCCGGAGGGTCCCCTGGGGTTCCAGGGGGTCAAGAGACCCCCCTTGAACGTTCATTTCGGGGCACTGGGACCCCCCCTGAACCCCCTTCCTCAGCCCCGATAACCCCTGCACCCCCTTATCTGCAGCCTGGAACCCCCTGAGCCCCCATTCCCGGGCAGGGAAACCGCTCTGAACCCCAATTTCTGGGCACCGGGATCCACTACATCCCCTTATCCGGCACCGGGACCCCCTGAACCTCAATTTTCAGGCACCAGGACCCCTTGAACCCCGGAACCCGGGAATGGAACCCCCCGGAACCCCATTCCTGGGCACCGGGACCCCAGTGCATCCCGTTATCTGGCCCTGGGACCCCCTGCACCCCCTTTCCCAGCACCAGATCCCAGCCAGGCCATTATCTGGCACCGGCACCCCTGAACCCCCATTCCTGGGCACCGGGACCCCACTGCATCCCCTTATACAGCACCAGGACCCCCTGAACCCCCATTCCACTGCACCAGGACCGCCGTGCACCCCCATATCTGAGACTGGAACCCTCCCAAACCCTCCGTTCTCAGGCACAGGGACCCCCCCCTGCACCCCCTTATCCAGCACGGGGACCCTCCTGCACCCCCTCATGCAGCACCAATGCCCCCCCGCACCCCCTTTCCCGGCCCTCCCCCTCTCAGACACCCCAGCCCCCGCTTTTCCTTGACCCCAGCACCCCCTGGACCCCCACTCCTGCCTTCCACAGCCCCCACCCACCACCTTCCTCAACACCGGGGCCCGTGCACCCCCTTTCCTGGGCACAGGGACCCCCTGGACACCCCATTGTTATAAAATTGACTCAAAACGAGTAATTTCCAATCAAAGAATTTATTAATTATTGAAGCAGTTATACTACGTAAGCAAAGGCTCAGCGCTGGGCGACAGGGGAGTCTCCGCTCCACCAACTGCCGCACCAACTAGTTTCTGATTCAGTCCTTTTATCCTCTCCATCCTTCAGGAGTCCATGTTATCTCGGAGTTCTCTGCGCCTGCGCTGGTTGTTGCTAGGGGGTCATCCTTCTGTCTCCTGGTGGTCGGTGATAAAGGCTGCGGAGTCTTCCTCAGCTGCGTCTTCTTCACCCTATGTCCTTATTTGGTGACTTCTCCGTGGAAAATTACCAAAATCTTATGATTAATGCAATATGTGCCCTATCAAGCTTAAGCAAGCAAATGTCCTGCCTTGCAAACTGTGCCCTATCAAGCTTAAGCAAGCAAATATCCTGCCTTGCAGACTGTTTATCTGCCCCTGCCCCTTCCCCAGCTTTTCCCTGGTCATTATCTCTGTGAGTTATCTGCTTGTACCATTTGTCAGCGGGAAAGGTTTCCCTGCTGGGTGTTAATCTGCCCCTGCCCTTTCCCCAGCCTTTCCCTGGTCGTTATTTCTGTGAGTTATCTGTTTGTACCATTTGCTGGGTGGGACTATGTGTGGGCTCCTGCAACCCCTTCCCTGGTATCCTTGTGGCTCATATCTCATGAAGTAGTACAGAAATAGTCAGCAGACAACTCTTGTAACACACTGGTCTCTTTTTCATGATGAACAAAATGTAGTCCCTCATCTCAATTTCCCCCCCATTTATTTATAGTAAAGTTTTCCCAACATTCTCCATTTGCTGTTTCCCTTTGCAGCTTCACCCTGCTTTTTTTTAAAAAAAGTATTAACTATTTAAGAGTTAAAAGTATCACGGTTAAAGCTCTTCAATTTTGCAAAATGCAACATAAAGGTGAACATGGAAAAACCCAGACCAAAAATTGATTCTCACCCTTCTGTCCCAAACCTACCTGACAATATAAAGTAGGATTATTATAAAAAATGTTTCTCATGTTGTAATCTTATCACTGAAACTGTAGGGAAAACAAAAACTCTCCAAGAATCTCTTTAGTGTGAGAGAGTCAAGGCATTACTTGGTTCTGGCCAGGATGTGCAACAGAAATACTTTCATCCACACATAGCCCGGCTGTGCAGAAAAAATCATTCCATGACATGTCAGTTTTACTCGATTTTTCCTAAACTTTACCTAGTCTGAACCAATCTAAATCCACTGCTTTAATATTCATTGCTTCCAAGTCGTGTAAGTTTTTAGTGTTTGGTTTCCTATTAGACTCGGATTTCTTCCCCTCTGCTGTGAATTCCGTCCACACTCCTGGATTTCCTTCTCAGCCTTTTCCAGACCAGGTGTCTCCAGCTGTGCGGGGGCAGTGTCTGGGGTAGCTGTTGGTTGCTGTTTGCTGCGGGGCGTTGATGTTTTGTTGCTGGTCGTTATCTCTGTGGGTGTCTTTTGGGCTATTCCCAGTCTGTTCGGATGTTAAACTCGTCTCCATTGAGTGGTGGAGATGAGTTTAACATCCGAACAGACTGGGAACCCCTTAAATAAAACCTTTAAAATTTCTTTCCCAAAGGCAAGCCTTTGAGTAGAGAAACCTTTCTGAGCAGAGAAATAAGATTTAAAAGAAGCAGGATGGGTACATTTTGCAGCAGTGCAGTCGCAGGCAGCCCAGAGTGTGGGTGTGAGTGAGCCCCAGGGTGGAATTGTGCCGCGGTGCTCCCCAGCAGCTGTGGCAGTGCAGGCCCAGCCAGCGCTGGAGCTGCAGCAGCGGCAGCGAGGCTTGGCCGCAGTGGCTGGAGGTGCCAGGGGAGGGTGGCCAGGATTCCCGAGGGTTTGAGCAGAGGATCTGTGGGCAGGCCCAGGGGCTTGGCCCGCTGTGGAGCCCTGGCTGCTGCTGCGTTGCCTTCAGGGCAGGCTCAGGGGCGGCTCCCATGGTCCTGCTGCAGGCGGGAAGTGCAAATCTCCGGGGCTTCAGAGCCCCTGAGGCCAGGCTGAGGGGTCCCCCGTGCTCAGCTGTGCTGGCGGCTGTTTCTGGCCTCAGGGACACTTGGCGTGGGCCCCTTGGCCACCAGTGGTGCTGCTTTGCACTCCTTAGGCAGGAGCCGATGGCCTGGCTGGGTGTTGGCAACAGCAAAGTCCCAGGGCAGGCTCTGTGCCAGCCCAGCTTCCTGGGGGAGAGATTCCACAGGAGACAGGATCCTGGCTACAGCCTGCCTTACATTTACATCCCTTATTTCCACCCTGCACTAGGTGGAGAATTGCCCAGGTAAGGAATTCCAGACATGAATTCCAAGGGAGATAATTGAATATCTGCCTTGGGTCTGGCTCTTTTTCTTGCCAAGGCCAATGGCAAAAGCTGTACCCATGGCATCTTGGTTTCCATCTCCGGCTTCCAAAGGTGTTTCTTTATTTCCCCATTCATTCTTTCTACCCAACCCGAGCTCTGGGCTTGCCAGGGGTTATGGAGGTCCCATTGTATTCCTAAAGCTGCCATAACCCCCTGAAGGGTCTTTCCTGTAAAATGAGTTCCCCATCTGAATCTATTGCTTCCACAATCCATTATCTTTGAATTATTTGTTTTAGCAATAGGTTAATAACTGATCCAGTGCTTGCTGAAGCAGTCAGAATTGCTTTTGCCCCCCTGTTAGGTGCCATGGTGTCAGCAGAAGATTTTGAAGCCTTCCTGCTCAGGGCATTTCAGTGCCAGGCTCTTACAAGCACCCACAGCTCCGCGGGTTGAGCTGAGCATGGGCCGGTGACCTGCGCTTTGTCTGATTCCCCTTCCTTAATAACAGCCTGTCTTGTAGCTCTTTTCCCTTCTGCTGCCCTTGCAGAGCCATCCACAAACACATTGTCTCCCTCAGGCCAGGGAATGTCCCATCAATCTCTCCCAGCCTGGCTCGGGAGCTCTGTCCCTTGAGTGCAGTCCTGGGTTCCTTGCCAGCCCCTCTCCAGGCTGTTCAAACAGGAGGCTGGGTTAAACCCTTGCCCTGTCCTCAGTTCTGAATCCTCCTGTGCCACTGAACAAGTTTCATACTGTAATCACCGAGCCCTGCTCATCCATTTAGAGGCTCTTTTGGTTGTCAAAGCTTTAACTTGATGCCAGACTTGAACTCTAGGAGATCCTCCTGTTGTCATCAGTTTTCAGGCTCTGCTCCCAGGGAAGCTGTGGCTGCACAATTCTGCAGACAATGAGGCTGCTCTCTGGCCACTGGGTTAAACATTTTAGCACAAGAATTCCTTTGGCAAGACCCTGTTTAACGTCCACCCATAATTCAAATTCTTTTTCCCTGTCTGGAAGGCCCAGGCCACTCGCCTCAGTTAATCTTAATTTTAACACTTGAAAATTCTGTGTTTCCTCCTTGTGTCCATCCATCCAGTCTGTTGACTGGCAAGATAGGAGTGTTGTAGGGAGACATCCTTGGCTCCAAAAGCCCTGCCTTTAACAGGGACTCAATACCAGGCTATGAGCCCTTTCTTCCCTCTCTTGGAACGGGGTAGTGCTTGTCCTGGTTGCTTTAATTTGTAGAGGCTCCATATCTAATTTTCTGTATTTCCCTGGGGCTGCCCACACTTCTGGGTTCACTTCAGCATAGGCCTTGTCAGACTTTTGACACAGAGGTACAACAGAACTAGCCTCTGTATCCCTTTTTACAGTATTAAAATCCAGCTCTCAACCTCCTTCCTAGTTAATTTCAATCACAGGAGGAAGAAAAAGAAATTCATTTATTTCAAACCTATCCCCCACAGCTTCTAATAGTGGTTGAACAAATCATACCTGCTCATCTTTCCCTCTCATTCCCTTAAAAATTAAAATATTCCTTTACTATTTTCCCCTTTAGGTCTAAGATTCAGAGCAGATTGAGAGGCCCCTGTGTCCATCAGGAAATGCCTCCTCTCAATGCAGACCCACCTGAATGTTCTCAAGGGCTCCAGTGTGGAGGGTCCCTGGTGTGATGGGAGCTGTGACAGCCCTGCCAATCCATGTCCATCACGGGCTGGACTTGCTGGTCCTGAGGGTGCTGCTGTCTCTGCTTGCAGTGTCCTTGTGCCCTGCAGCCGGAGCCCTGATTCCTTGCCAGGGGCTGTTTGGGTGGGCTGTGCCCTGCCGAGGAGGGCAATGCCTCTGCCGGGTGCTTGTGGCCGAGCCGTGCCCTGGGTGCTGGGGCCCCCTTGGGCCCTGGGGCTGATCCCTCAGGGGCTGTAGGAGCTCTGCCCTGGCCTTTGCCTTCAGCTTGGCCTTTTGCTGCTCCCTTCTTGCATTCACCTGCTGGGCCTTTGTGCCCAAGTGCTGCAGGGCCTTCTTCTGCCCCTCCTGCAGCCCCCCTCAGTGCCTGTGGGTGCTTGTCTTGCTTTACAAGACAGGTGTCTGCTTGGGAAGGCAGAAAAAGCCTCTCTTCGGATGGAGAATGCAAACCCCCTCCCTCTTAATTTTTAGGATAGTGAAATCAAGGGGCTCTCAGGCAAAGATATGGGATTAGGAATAACGGTTCTTTACTAGTGTGTATAATATAATAATAGTAGTGTGTATCAACAGCTCCGGCAGTGACAACAAACAGAGCCCGGAGCCGGTCCCGGCCTTTCGGCTGCGGCGCTTTCCCCTTGGGTGCAGTTCCGGGCACGGCCGGCAGGGGCGCCGGTGGCTCCCGCGGGGCGGGGCAGCGCATCCCTGCCATGGGAACCTCTCTTAACGGCAATAGAGCAATCCCTTCATCTAACTCTTTCACTTTTTTACCTTCTGTAGCCTTTCTCCCGTGTTTTGAGAAAGAATTTGGAGAGGGCTGCCTTTTAACTGAGCTCCTAGTGTTTCGATAAGGTGCTTCCTGTAGAGAGAGGGATTTTCCCTGAACAGCCGGAGCTGTGGTTACCAAGGGGACGTAACTCAGAGCAGGAGGGGTCAGGGGAGGATATCCCGCCGAGGCTCGGTCGGAGTGTGGGCAGGGTCTGCTGCCGGAATCGCCAGAGGGGGATCTTCCCGTGGAGGCCGAGCCGGAGCGTGGGCAGCCCCCACATGGCTTATGGCGGCTGATCCGGCAGCTCCCGGCAGAGAAAAGGCAGGTGGGAGACCCCGGCAGCAGCAGCGGCGCTGCCCAGCGCAGCTGGCACGGGCAGGGCAGGCGGGGATGGGATGGCTGGGACCCGCCCTCGGTGCGGTCGGCGCGGTGACCTCGGCCCACGCGGCAGGACAGAGCAACCCCATCTTGCCCAGCATGGCCGGCAGAGCGGCCGCGGGCCGGGCAGTGGGGCCAGGGCACACAAATTCACCGCCAGCGCCGGGGCAGGTGGAGCTGCCCTGGGCAGTGAGCCCGCACCTGGGATGGAAACCGGGGCAGGCGGAGCTGAGGCGGGCAGCGAGCCGGGACCCGGGACAGGCGCCTCGGCCGCCAACGGAGGGGGCAAGAGCTGCAGAGGATCCCACTCTCTTTCTGACTTTTCCTCTTGTTCCCCTCCCTTTCATTTCCCCTTTTTATTTTCTTGGTTTTTTCCTCGGGTGTTTCTGATACTTCAAAGATTTTTATTCTCCTAAAATCTCCTGTCTAACATATGGCATATTCTCTTTCTTCTAGATTAAATGGTTTTTTTTCCAAATAAATCCAGAACCTAACAAATCCAAACTTCTGCTTGGATATTTTGAAATGGTCGACGAGCTAACTCATGACCTCCTAATGCTGTTTTTCTCATCACCTTTTTATTTATCCTTTGGCAAATTAAGCATCTTTCAGTGACTTGCTTTGCTACACCAAAAATCCCAGTGCACCCAAAATTCCTTAAAAAATGATCACACAAAGCTTGAGTACGCCAGTGGGGTTTCTGATGCACGTCTTCTAATCTTTTCCTAGTAAGCACATTTTATTAAGTAATTGTCTTCCATGTAGAAGTTTCTATTTCCCTGATTTATCTTGCTCATTTCCTATCTTGTTTAATTCTTTTTTCTCGGCTTCCCTAAACTTTGGAATTTTCAGTTTTTCCTCGTTTGGAGTTAATATTAAAGAAACTCTTTCAGCTCCATTTTCTGCTGCATCCTTAGCTTTGTGATCTGCCCCCAGTTTGCCCAGTTTGCCTCTCCTTTGGCCCGGGCCGGGTTCCCCCCGCCCGCAGCGGCTGGGAGCAGCCGAGAGCCCCGCGCTGCCCATGCCGACCTGGCCCGGCTCCATGGCCGCTGCTGCCGCGGGCTGCGAGGGCTGCGGGAACGGGGCACCGAGGGTGTGGCTGCTGCTGGGGGAGGAGGAGGAGGGAGGGAAGGGCAGGGATGGAGGGGGAGGAGGAGGCAGGGTTAGGGGGGAGGAGGAGGAGAAGGAATGGAAGGGGCGGGATGGAAGAGGAGCAGGAGGCGGGGATAAGACAGGGGAGGAGGAGGAGGGGGGATGGAAGAGGAGGAGCGGGAGGAGAAAGAGCAGTGAAGGAGGTGGGGTTAGAGGGCAGGAGGAGAGGGAGGAGGAGATAGGACAGAGGAGGAGCGGGAGGAAGAGGAAGAGGAGGGACAAAGGCGGATCAAGGCTGAGCTGAGGGAGCCACGCGGTCTCGAGCCCTGCCTGAATTCGCAGCCCCCACCTGTGGGATCATCGCCCCCCCCCATGGCTCCGGTGAGCTGGGAGGGGGAGCCCGGCCCGGATATCCCGGGGGGTCCCTGGGTTGGGTTTTTGGGGGGATGTTTGGAAGGTGAGCGGAAAAGGCCCCTCGGGGGGACATCGGGGCGTGGCGGTGGCGGCTGCCGGCAGAGGCAGCCTGGAGGAGCAGAGCCCTGTGTGCCCCAGGAGGCCAAAGTGGGGAGGCCAGAGAGGGGGGAGCGCCGCCATTGGCGGGAGCCTCAAGAGCCTGGAGAGGGGCAGGGGGGACTCCTTGGAGCCGCTGCAGCCCAGAGCAGAGAATGAGGGGAGAAGGGAGCCCGGGAGCCCAAAGAGCCCCGGCATCCCGAAATGGGGAGAGCCAAGAGGGGGCAGTGCGTCCCCAGAGACGGCCTGGGGGGATCTCGTTGCCCTTGCCTGTGGCAGGGAGGCAAATCCCATGCTGTCCTTGTCCTTCCTCACCCAGAGCAGGAGCTGAGCATGGAGAGCAGGGAGGACAAATGCCCGCGGCAGAACCTGGTGGCAGAGGCCGTTTTGAGCAGCTCCACGGCGCAGGAAGCCAACGGGGAGGAAAAGGCCCGGAGATGCCGCACGAGGAGGGGCTGCAAACGCAGATGGCGGGGATGTGAGGGGGAAAGAGCCAGCCTGGGCCGGGAAGGCGGCCGGAGATGGAGGCAGAGCTCGGAGCTGGTGCTCCATGAGCAGCTCCATGATGGGGAGAAGCCCCACACGTGCGAGGAGTGTGGGAAGAGCTTCAGGTGGAACTCTGAGCTGATCAAGCACCAGAGGATCCACACTGGGGAACGGCCCTACGAGTGTGGGGAGTGTGGGAAGAGCTTCAGCCAGAGCTCCAACGTGATCGTGCACCAGAGGACCCACACTGGGGAGAGGCCCTACGAGTGTGGGCAGTGTGGGAAGAGCTTCAGCCAGCGCTGCAGCCTGATCAGCCACCAGAGGACCCACACTGGGGAGAGGCCCTATGAGTGCTCCAAGTGTGGGAAGAGGTTTCAGACCAGGTCCCATCTTCTCCTACACTATCAGAGTCACACAGAGGAGAGGCCCTTCCAATGCCCCGACTGTGGGAAGGGATTCAAGCATAACTCCACCCTCGTCACCCATCGGCGCATCCACACTGGGGAGAGGCCCTACGAGTGTGATAAATGCAGGAAGAGGTTTCAGACCAGCTCCAATCACCTCCTGCACTATCGGATTCACACAGAGGAGAGGCCCTTCCAATGCCCCGACTGTGGGAAGGGATTCAAGCGCAACTCCGCCCTCATCACCCACCGGCGCATCCACACAGGGGAGAGGCCCTACGAGTGTGATAAATGCAGGAAGAGGTTTCAGACCAGCTCCAGTCTCCTCCGGCACTATCGGATTCACACAGAGGAGAGGCCCTTCCAATGCCCCGACTGCGGCAAGGGATTCAAGTACAACTCCCACCTCGTCCTTCACCAGCGCATCCACACAGGGGAGAGGCCCTACGAGTGTCCCCAGTGTGGGAAGAGCTTCTCCTGCAGCTCTCACTTGACCCGACACCAACGGAGGCACCGGTAAGGGAAGCCCTGCGAGTGCCCCGAGTGCGGGAAGAGCTTCGTGCGCTGCTGCAGCTCCATCCTCCACTGGAGGAGGCTCTTTGGGCACAGCCCTGGTCACTCACATTCCCTGTGATCCATGTTGGGAACACACCTGGCTGCTTGTCCTTTGGTTTGGCCTGAATTTTTTTCTCTTCTCCATGTGTTTCCACTCCAAAAGCCAAGAGGGATGAATCTGTCACCTCAAAACCACTCAAATTCCACTGAAAATAACTGAATTTTAACCCAAAAAGGCTCAATCCTACCTCAAATTCCTTGTTCCCTCCTCAAAAAACCTCAATCCCATGCTAAACTCTCCATTCCACAGCCACCAGGGTGAGATGGGGTTAGAAGGGGACTGGGAGAAGTGGGATCCCAATTTGGAGCAATGGGATTGGGATTGTGTGGGGCTGGGTGTGTGGGTTGTATTTGATAGCAAATAAAACTTTCAGAGTTACTGATTTCTGTCCTGTTCATTTTCAGTCAGTTCTGTTTGCAGAGTGCCACCTTCTCAGCTGATTCAATTCTTATAAAAGTCCCATTTTTTAAATCATCTAGCCTCTAACAATTAAAAAACCAATATCCAAATAAAACCACGCACCCCCAATAAACCTTTTAAAAATAATTTTAATTGTTTTGGAGTACTTAAGGATGTTATTAAAGTTTAATTGTATGGTTGAAATGTCTGAGAAATTGTAGTGGTGTTTGCTTTTGTGTTTAGTATATTTGTAATATGAATTGTTTTACTAAGGTGTGTTAGATTGCTTGGTAGTTTCTTTAGATATTTTTATCTAAAGTACATTAGTCATAGAGTTAAAATTTTCAAAAGGTATTTCTTGATATATAATTTGTTTATTTATATACATTAGTAATATTATAGTAATAGTTGTTGCTTTGGTTTGAATCACTGTTGGAGTATTGTAAAGAAGATTTGAGATTTTTATATTTTATTTTTATTATAATTTTTTAAAGTTCAATTATTATTTCTTTGTTTATAATTTTATTGCAATTTGTTGCGGGGATAGGAAGGAAGTTCAAGGGCAGGAACATTTTTTCCTGGCTGGGAACTGGAATTCCAGACCCTGGGAGTGTGTGCAGTACCCCACAGACTGGGATCAAAGATGGGCTGGGATCAAATACGGACTGGGATCAAATACGGACTGGGATCAAATATGGGCTGGGATCACATGGATGGGGATCGTGTGGATCAGAACCCTCCAGACCAGGATAGCCTGGAGTGGGATCAAATATGGACTGGGACTGTATGGACTGGGATCCCAGGGACTGGGACCATATGGATCAGGACCACACAGACTGGGATCAAATATGGGCTGGGACTGTTTTTTAAAGTAACTTTGTTATAAGTTTTTATTTCTGTTGTTAATTAAGCTTGTGAAATAGCTGCTTCTGTTAAACTGCCTGCTTGGATGGGATAACATCCAATGCACACGGGATGAGGACACCTGTACAGATCTGCCAACTATCAGCACTCCCCGTCTGAAGGCAGAGTGCACCAAGGCCCAAAACCTGGAGGTGATAAAGAGAAGGAGCCAAAACCACAGCCAAGAAACACACATGCTCTGAAAAGGCAGACCCAAGGAGGGGCCACGTAAAATCATTCCTGGAATATGTAAAGTAGTTGATGGGTATGCATGAGGCTCTATGAATATGCACCAGGCTGATGTAAGGGGAAAGGTATTTCAGGGCGATGCAGATTCCTTGGTTGTGGTTTTAGTCCATTTTTATCACCTCCAGTTTTTGGGCTTTGGTCTACTCTGACTCTGAGAAATTGAGGTTTTGGGATTTTTAGTATGTTGTGGATGGAAGCAAAATGGAAGGCACAGTGTTTCGTCCTGGGTTTCTTCTTCATGCTTCTTCCTTCTTCTTCATGGGTTTGGGTGGCTTTTTGTAATTGGGCAGAAATTCCACATTGCAGGCTCTTTGGGATCAGTTATTGGGTTAAAAGGGAAAATAATCTAGGTGTCAGTTCCTAATTGGATAGTTTAGTCTTAAAAGACCTTGGAACAAGAGATTGTGGGCCATTTTGTGCCTTCTACTGAAAAGCTGCTGAACTCCCAGTAATGAGGCTGTTTTACTGATAAGAAATAATAAACACTTGAGTCTGAACATGAATTACTGTCTCAAGTGCCTTCAATCCAGAGCCAGTGAAACCAACAACTGGTACCCCACAGCTTGAGGTAGTGCCAAGGCAGAACTTGTTCATGCTCTTTTCCCCTGGTGATTTTCTACTCCCATCCAGACTCTGATAGCAAAGCCGTGCTGGTGACAAAAGATTGACCTTGGCATCCTGGGGCACTTTCTGGGTGGGTGTTTGAATCTGCTTTTCCAGGCCTCGGGCTGAGCAGGGTGAGGCCGAGGCCTGGGCCCCTCCAGGCGGCGCCGGGAGCGCCCGGGGCAGCGGCGAGGGGCGGCCCTGAGGGGCGGCACAGGGGGCATTTCCCCCGAGCGGGCGGGCGGGCGGGCGGCGGGGAAAGGCGCCCTGGGCACAAGGGCAGGCACAAGGGCCCCGGCTCTCTGCAGTGCGGGCGGCCCAGCGCCAATCGCTGCTCCCGGAGCCGCTGCCAGGGCCGGGTCTCCTCCCCGCCGCTGACCCTGCACCTGCAGCGCTGCCTCCGCCTCTGCCGGGCTCCCCGGCACGGACGGCAAGGACGTGAACACGCTGCAGCAGGGGCCCAGCAGGGACACCCAGATGGTGCCAGGGCTGCAGCTCCTCTCCTGCAAGGAAAGGCTGACACAGCTCGGCTTCTTCAGCCTGGGAAAGAGACCCAGCCTTGATCCAGCTGTGGCCTTCCAGTACCTGAGGGCAACACACAAGAAAGCGGGACAGGGACTTTGTACGAGGGCAGGCAAGGACAGGACAAGGGAGCATGGATCCAAATGGAGAGAGATTAGGTTTAGGTAAGGGATTCAGAAAAAAGACTCTCCTGGAACAGGTTGCCCAGAGAAGGTGGGCATGTCCCGTCCCTGACAGTGTTCAAGGCCAGGCTGCATGGAGCTCTAGACAAGCCGGTCCAGTGCAAGGGATCCCCAGCCACAGCAGGGGGGTTGCAGCCATGGGATTTTCCAGATCCCTTCCAAGCCAAACCATGCCACGACTCCATGATTCTGGGATACTTCCCCTCCTCATCCTCTGGCAGAAAAAGAAACTTGGCCCCAAGTTCCACACTGCAGACCATGTCTTTTGGCAGCCTGCAACTGTGTCAACAGAGGATGAAAAGAGATGACATTACTGACACGATTTCCCTTTTCTACTTGAAAAGTAAATGCTCTGCTCCTGTCCACTCTGGCAAAATTGTCACAAGAGGCAATTGTTCCCCATGAAAAGCTTGGTCTCATGCAAAGAAGAAAGAAGCCAGAAGCCAACAGTCTTCGTTATTGCTACGTTGTTTTCTTTGGTTGCTTCTCTAATAGGAATGACTTTGGGGTGTGATCTGTTTGTTTCTTTCCTTCGTTCCTTGGGGCGCGCGGCGGCTCCTCCGTTGGGTTCCCCGGGCAATGGAGGAACGGCCGCGATCTCCGGCGGCTCCGCAGCAGCAGCAGCAGCAGCAGCAGCAGCAGCAGCAGCAGCAGCAGCAGCAGCAGCAGCGCTTCTCTTGATTGGTTTTCCACTCGACTTCCCACTCGCTCCCCATCCCCTTCTCCCTCTCACACTCACCCTACTCCCGTCCCGTTCCGTCCCGTGCCGTCCGTGTTCCGCCTCTCCCAGCCCGGCTGATGCCGCGTCCCGCAAGGCGCCCCTCGGCGGGGCCGCCCCGTGCCCGCCCCTGCCCGGCCCGCCGTGGTTCCGCCTCGGCCGGGCTCTCTCCGTCCTGTCTGTGGCGCCGCTGGAGGAGCCGCTCGCTCTGGTGCTGGCGGAGCAGTGCGGTCTTTTGGCCGCGCCTGGCGCGGGCTCTGGCCCAGCCCCAGCTGAGGCCCCGGACCCGAACGAAGCCCCTGCCGCGGTTCCGCCCGCGGCCGCCCCGCTGCCGCCCGGCTCCCGCCCCGTGGCTGACAGCGTGGCCGGCAGCTGCCCTGCTCCGAGCTCGGCCGCTCGCCAGCTCGGCCTCCGGCCCCGAGCCGCCGCAGCCCGGGGCGGTTCGGCAAGCAGCAGCGTGCCGGGCGGGCGGGTGCCCCGGGCAGAAGAGCGGCAGCGCGGTGCCACCCGCATGGGCGGAGAGGCCTCCCCTAGAGCAGCTCTAGCGGCAGGGCCCGCTGCTGGGCAGCGGCGGCTGCGGCAGCGTTTACTCCGGTCCCCGCCTCACCGATGGCGCCCCGGGAAGAGACGGGGCCGGCTCGGAGGGCGGCGGCGGGCGGCGGGCGATGAGCTCAGCCCGCCGCTGGCCTTGGCTCGCAGGCGGCCATCAAGCGAGTGTCCGGGAGCGCATCTCGGAGTGGGCGCGGCTGGGGAGTGAGCGGGGCCAGCGGGAGGAGCCGGCGGGGCGTGCCGGGCGGGGCTGAGGCGAGGCCCGGCAGGGCGGCAGCCGGAACGCTGCGAGGGCAGCGAGCGTGGAGTGAGCGGGGGCCGCGCAGCGCCCCGGGCCGGGCCATGGCGAGCCGCGGCGGGGCCGGGCAGGAGCTGCCCGAGGCGCGGCGCAGCTTCGGCCCTGCTGACGGCATCGCGGTCCCCCCGCAGCGCAAGGGCGCCCTTGTGCCCCTGGAGCTGGCGCTGCTGTGGATGGTGTCGCGGCCTGGCTTCGTGCGGCTCCTGGACTGCTTCGAGGTGCCCGAGGGCTTCGTGCTGCTCACGGAGCGTCCGCAGCGCTGTCAGCACCTCTGGTACTTCCTGCACGAGCGGCGGTTCCTGACGGAGCCCGTGGCGCGGGGGCTGTTCCGCCAGGTGCTGGAGGCCATGGGGCACTGCAGCAGCCGCGGCGTCCTGCACCCCCACATCAAGGCCGAGAACGTCCTCGTCGACCTGGCCACGGGCGAGGCGAAGCTCATCGACTTCGGCTGCGGCACGATCCTCCAGGACACGTTCTACACCCGGATGTCAGGTGAGCCCAATGCCGGGGCCCAGCTGGGCAGCAGAAGTTCCTCCCTTGGCTGGCAGAGGGGGAAGAGGGAGGGAAGGAAGGAGGGAAGGAAGGAGGGGGAATCCTTCTTCAGCCAGCTGCAGCCAAGTTGCTTTGTGGCAGGGCAGGGGCTGGCTATTGTGGAACGGGAGCTGGCTGGGAGGGAGGGAGCAGCATGGGCCTGATGAGCTGTGCCCGTATCCCATAGGAACGCCGGAGTACAGCCCACCAGAGTGGATCCTCTTTGGCTGCTACCATGGCCAGCCAGCCACCATCTGGTCCCTGGGCATCCTGCTCTATGAGCTGCTCTGTGGGCACCTTCCTTTCCACACCAACGAGGACATCGTCCGGGGCCAGCTCTTCTTCCTGCCCCGGGTGTCTCAAGGTGGGGATGCGCCTTCAAGGCACGAGGGGAAGAACGGGGTTGGGAGGGGCGGCTGGCACATAAGCGTCCTGCTCTTGCAGCTGGTGAGGAGGTGGATCTCCTGGGCTTAGCTGGAGGAGGTGGCACCTGTGCCTCTGTGCTGGTGTCCTCCGCAAGAGAGGATCGATAGGAAGCTTTTGGCTGCAGCTCTGAGCACTCCTGGTGTGGCCTGGGCACTGTGGAATGTGGGAGAGCACAGACAGGAGCCTTGTCCCGCTGAGCGGCGGTTTCTGGTTTCTCTCCGCAGAGTGCCAACACCTCATCAGGTGGTGTTTATGCATGGAGCCCACAGACAGGCCAGCACTGGAGGACCTTTTTGAGCATTCTTGGCTGCAGGAGCCCTGCCTGGCCCAGGAGACAGCAGAGATCCAGGAGCCCAGCAAGCAGCAGCGGCACGCGTCTCATGGCGCTGGAAGAAAACCCCGGAGCGTTTCCCTGCGGCCGCGGCGCAGAGGAGAGAGCGCAGCCGAGGAGATGCTGCTTCCGCTGGTCCCTGCGAGCTGTGGAGGCAGCAGCTCCGTGCTGCCCGTCCCATTGGAGAAGTGGTGGCAGTGGGGTGAAGGTGCCACGGACTGGGACAGGGGAAACATCCCCCTGCAGCTCAATGGCATCGTGATGTCCCCGCAAGCCGAGGCACAGCTGGCGCGTTCTTCTGGAGCACGACGTGGAGCTGGGAACACCATCCTGGAGCTGGCCGCTGGCGGGGCAGAGCCGATTGGCTTTGGCTGCGGCCCCTGCCTGGAGGACACGCTCTGCGCCCCGATGGAATCAAGATGAGTCCCCAGCCGGCGCAGGGGCGGGGGGATGCTGGTGCTCCCAGGCACGGCAGGGCTCGGCCTGGCCACGCGCCAGAGGTTCCCCGCTCGGCGGCGCTGGGGAATATTAATTTTTCCGCCGGCCGCCGAGCTGCTTTTTGGCAGGACAGGGGATGGATGTTGTGGAAGGGGAGCCGGCTCCTGGCCTTGCTGACAGCTTCTGCCAGCCAGCCTGGCACGGGCTGAGGCGGGGGCAGCCAGCCTGACAAAAGCATCCATCCATGTGGATGGGGGCGGCAGAGGGGGACGGGTTCCGAAGCCGTGCCCCAGCTGGTCTGCTCTGCAGGCCCTTGAGGAAGGGGTGCGTTTATGGGCGGGAGAGGTGGGGATTTTCCCCACCCGTGGACAGGTTTAATTCTCACATGGAGTGGTCAGACCCTCCTCAGGCCCATGAAACGGTGACAGGCTTTGTGCTTTTTCTTGTTTCCAGGTCTTGTTTTGAATTGACTTTCGTGCAATTGTTCTTTGTTTTTCCCAGGAGGATTACACCTGGTGCCCGGACCGGACGGGGAAGCGCCTGCAGCGTCCGTGGAGCGCGTCCATTGCCAGCGCTGCCCCAGGGGCCACGGTCTGCAGGGACAGCCCCTTCCAGAAGGACGAGGACCTGGTTTGGGATCGGCTCCTCTCCTGGCAGCAGCTCTGCAGAGGTGGGCACCCGGCTCCACAGCTCGGCTGGCAGAAGGGCTCCGGGCAGGCGGCAGCGGGCACACGGGCATCCTGCTCTTGCAGCTGCTTAGGAGGTTGCTGTGCCGGGATTAAGCAGAGGAGGTGGAACGTGGCCTGCCCCGCTGCCCTTCTCTAAAAACAGAGAATGGGTCGGGAGGTTTGGGCTCTGAGCACAGCCAGCAGCCTGGCCCGGGCACAGGCCCTGGCGGGACAGGGGGACAGGAGCCTGCTGCCACTGACCGTGGCTCTCTGGTTTCTCTCCGCAGGCTGCCAGCACCTCATGCCATGGGAACGGCACCGCTCGGCCTGCCAGGCTGGGAGGGCTGGAGGGCGGCCAGTGTTCATTTGCTGTCAAAAATAAATTGGGGTTTTTTGTCATTGTCATCATTGGAGCGTTTCTTTCCTCCTTTTCCAAGCTCTTGGCCTCCCTTCCTCCAGGGTAATCTTTTTTCTCCTTCCTCAACCGCCTGACGGCATTTGGCAGGGGGGTTAAGCAACGTGAAAAATTCAACAACAGTTCCTGTTGCCAACTGCAGCAGCCCCTTCAAGAGCCCTGAGCTTCCACCAAGGTCAGTGTGTGCCTTGCAAAAGGAAGTGCTTTGCAGTGATGGGGTTGTTGCCCTGCTGCAAAAGCTGGGAGGAAATCAGAAATGGAAAAATGTCAATTTGGCTCAACCACCGCCCAGGTTCTTCATCTTTTCCCTCTTCTCCATGATAGGCAGGCAGTGCTGGACTCCAGCAAGGTTCAAGTTCTTGGTGCTCTCTGGCATCAAAGGGATCAAGTAAACTCTTGTACGCAGGGACTACAACAGGGCTACTTGTCAGAACCCAGGAAATTCCCCTGGCTGCCCTGGAGGACTCGAGCCCCTGCCCAGGGCGCTCAGAGACCCTGGCACAGAGCCCAAGACCCCTGTGCCTTTGATTTAGCCCTTGGAAAAAACAACCTTACATGAAGAATTGCGAGCCATGAAAGTTTAAGTAGAATGATAGTGAATTTATCACAGGGTGAAATATAGATTGTTGGGGTTTCTAGAATGGGGCTACAGGGGGCAAGATGGAGGAATCTGGGCATGTCCAGCCTTTCTCCTTCTTCTTGGCCTCCATCTTCTGCTGTGATGGTGGCACTTTCAGTTTGGTTTAGAGTAGAAGCACAATGTCTAACATAGGTGATGGGTATTGGAAAGTCATTGTAAATATTGTACAGGTAGTTTTTAGGATAAAAAGATAACACCACCCTGGGGCAGGCAGAATGCCATAGAATGTCTTGCTGAGCAGACCTTGGCAGGACAGGAGAAAGAATTTTATAGATAAGATACAAGAAACAACCTTGAGAGCCAGAAATGAAGAGCTCTGACTCCTTCTTTGAGCACCAGGCTGGGAAAAGAGACTTTGGAACTTATCTCGGGCTCACTCTGACCAGCCAGAGACCCCGAGAGCATGAGTCCGTAAGACGAAATCTTGAAGGATTGGCTCCAAAACATAAATATCCTTGTTGGCCATGTCTTCTTGACCAAGAAATCCTTCAAAGCTCTTGTAACTACAAGTCTTGAGGCCCTGTGAGCCATGCGGTGCAGATGGGAGCCCAACTCACCCTTCCTGTCTATGTAGAAGAGAAGAAAAAGCAATGGCATCATCTGAAAAACTCAGAGGTCCGCTCTCTAGCTCCTTCCAAACTCCTTCAAATCACCCAAAGTGCAATTTAGCTACAAATAGGTGTCAAAGACTCTTTGTGCTGGCTCTTGGACACCAGAGCAGCTGCTTTAGAATCTTTCACAGAACCCTGTGCAGTTCTGTGGTGCCAGAAATGGATCATTTGAAGAAACTTTCCCAACTGACTTGCATGGAGGTTTGTCTGAAGGGTATTTGAGGAGAAAGGCTCCCGGCAGAGCTCTGGGCTTTGGCCTAGCTGTGTCCCCTGCTGATTGTCAAGTGTGCCATCAGCTGCAGGGCTTTCTGGGCTAAAACTATCATCAAGTCACTGGGACTTGCTATTTTTGGCCTCTAAAAGCTGGACCCACTTTCGGGGCAAATTTGGAGACCTCATCTCTGGGTGGATGGAGCAGCTAGGATTTTCCCAGTTGCTGGGAATGGTTCTCCAGGCCCTGGGTGTAAAACGGGGCTGCCCAGCAAGTGCGGATCTGCAAGATGATAAACAATTGTCTTGGTTTGAAAAGAGAGGTGTCTGCTAAGGAAGGCAGAAGCCTTCTGTGAAATGGAAAATGTCAATCCCCTCCCTTCAAATGATTCTCATTTAGAAATTCAAATGCTCTCAGGGAAAGATATGGGGATAGGACTGAGCCCGCAGAGCCGGGCAGCGTTTGCTGATGCTCTGAGCCCTTGCTAAAGATCCTGTGCGGGCTGTCTCAGACACCTGGGGCCAGGGATTCCTTCCAAGCTGGGCCACTTGGGCTGGGCCGGGGGCGGCCCCGGGGCAGAAGGCAGTGTGTGCAAGGGCCCTGGGTGGCACGCTGCAGCACGGGCACCGTGCCATGGAACGGAAGCCGGTGTCCAAGGCCCCTTTGTGACACGTGGGAAATAGAAGCTTGCCCGGCTGCTGGCAACACGCAACGGGGCACAACGGGACAGAGCGGTGCCGTGAGGAGCCCCCGCACAGCGCACTCGCTCCCGTCTGACCCGGAGCTTCTCCGTGGCGCTGTTCCTGCAGCTGAGCTCGAGGCCAGAGCACAGGACTCGCTGACCTGTGGCCTTCCTGAGGCTTCTATTCTGCAGCTGCCCTCAAGGGCAGAGCGTGGGACTTGGTGCCCCGGAGCTTTCCCAAGGCATCTCTCCTGCAAGGAGCTCCAGGCACAGCCATGGAGCAGAGACCCCCGAGAGTGCCCAAGCTGGCCTGGGTGGAGGAGGAGGAGGAGGAAGAAGAAGGCCCTGGAGCTGCCCCAGCACAGGAGACAGAAGAGGTGGTGCCGTTCCATCCACCTCAGGAGGGTGAGTGGAAGAACTGGGCTGCAGGGCTGGAGCCTGCAGCCAATTGGCGCCATGCCATGCCATGCCATGCCATGCCATCCCCTGGGGAAATGCCCATGGACAGGAAGGAAGAGGGGCCAGGCAGACACCCCGCAGTGGCCGTGCTCCATCCCCTGGGGCATCCCGGGGCTCTCCCTGCCTGGGCAGTGCAGGGCTCTGTTCTCCGGCCTCTCCCGCAGCCCCTCAGCTCTGGCTGCGCTTGCTCTTTGCCAGATGCAGCCCTGGAGCGCACACAAGAGCAGGAATCCAGCCGTGGCCGCTTCCGCAGAACAGCGCAGGTACCTGCAGCCACCCCCACCTGGGCTGGGCCTGCTGTCCCTGCTCAGCCCAGCACCGTGTGTGCAGTGCTCCATGCAACATCCCCGGCCTCTTGCCCTTCTCCTACAGCTCGTCTGCGACTTTATCCGGAGCATTGGGCAGGAAGAGACCAGCACCATGGGCGCTGGGCTCAGAGCTCACTCAGAGCTCCTCAGTCATGAGACCAGTGCCGCCCTGCTGGATTTGCTCCTGGAGAAGGGTGTTGCCAGGCCAGAACAAGTGAGCAGCCTGGGGCCAGGCTTCAATTCCCCCATGAGTCCCGTGGCTTCCCCAGCCACGCCTGCTGGTCCCTGGGAGCCTTTGAGGCCATGGCAGTGCGCTGGCAAGGGAAGCACTTCTCTGGGGACCCTGGGGACATCGCTCCCTCTGGCAGCTTTCCAAGTCTCCCCGTGCCTTCTCCAGGTGCCCGCCATGGTGAGGTCCATTCACTGATGGCTCCTGGCCAATGATTCTGCCCAGCACAGGCTGGACAAGGCCCTGCTGAATCTCACCAGAGCACACCCGGGTGAGGCAGTGGTGACGCTCCTGCGTGCGGCCCCGTCCTGTGACAGGTATGGGGCCCACCTGCCCAGAGGGCTCAGGCCTCCCCAGCCCATCACCCTGTACCGCCTGGCCCAGGTGTCTGAGCAACAGAGAGTTCCAGGGCCCTCTGGCTGCTGCCTTTCCCAGCCCTGGCACGTCAGCCCCCGAGCCTGCTGCCATGCTCCCTTGCCATCCCTCAGGGGCCTGTCCCCACAGGGCTGGGCTGCCTGGCTGCTGCTGGCCAGGCCCAGTGGGCAGAGGAAGAGCCGGCGGTCAGCCCGGGCCCCTAGGGATGCCCAGGCCACGGTGCTGTGTCTGAGACCCCCCTGAGACAGAGCTCTAACCCCTCAGAGCTGCCATCTCCATGTGGAAGACCATCATGTGCTCGTCCAGGACTGCAGAGCCAGTGCTGCTGATCCTCCTGGATGTGCTGGGCAGCTGGCCCAAGCACAGCACGTGCACCTCCGATGGGGACAAAACGGGTGTCTTTGGCCTGGCTGTGAGTTTCAGCAAGTGGCCTTTGCTGGCCCCAAGGCCGCCTCTCCAGCAGCTCTCCATCCTCCTTCCCCCACTGCATCTCCCTGCCTCAGGCGCTGGCCTGAAACCTGGCCCAGGGGCAGCCTCAGGCCCACCAGGCCCCGTGCTCCCCCTGCCAAGGTCTCTGCGGGCCTCTCCCTGCCCTGCTCGGGCCCTGCCCCAGGGACACCTGGGCACTGAGCGCTGTCTCGGGGGCCTTTGTCCCTTGCAGGCCACCGTGGTGATGTGGAAGATGCTCCAGGAGCCCCATGTGCCACGTGTAGTGACGTCGTATTTCCCCCAGCTATTTGTGCATCTGCTCTTCCAAGTGTTCTTCAGCACAGAAGAGATGCCAGAGGAGGTCGATGCCTTCTGGAAGGAATGCCTGCAAGAGCACGGCCTTGCCACCAGCCCCAACAGGTGCTCCATGCCAGTCCTCCTGTCCCTGCCACGTGGCCTGCCAAGGAGCCAGTGCTGCCAGGGTGACCTGGCCTTTGCTGTGCACACAGGTTTGCAGTGCAGAGCCTGAAGTCCCTGCTCTGCCGAAAGCAGTACAAGGAGGTGGTGGTGTCAGTGGAACGCAAGCGTGGCTGGGACACGCTGCTCTGTGCTGACACCCGCCACTATGCCGTGGGTCTGCTGGCCAGGTGAGACTCCCCTTCTTCCCATTGCTTCCGGCATTTGTGCCCTGTGCCCGGGCTGTCCCACACAGTCCCCGTGGCCCTGGGTCACAGGGCCTTGTCACCGAGGGTCGGCCAAGCAGACTGGAAAAGGCTGGCAGGGGAGAGAGCACAGGAGGAGACACCTCCTAAAGGGCCCAGGTCCCCTTGCAGGACGGTGGTGAAAGACCAGCAGGCTCTGCCAGCCTGTCCTTGGAGAGATTTGCTCAGGTTCCTGGTCCCTTTTTCGCCCTCCTAGGGAGATGCGCCATGCTTGTCTTGGGTTGGCTTCCAGTATTGCACTCCACCTCCTCTGGCTGCTCAGCACACAGGAGCCACACTGGGATCTGCCCGCCCTGGCGTTCCTTGTGGAGGTGAGCCGGGTGTGCAGCGCTGCCTGGCTGAGCTGCCTCCCAGCTCTCTGCCCTCTGGGAGCTGCAGCCACCTGGGACGCTGCCCGCGCCCTGTGCTGCTGCTGCTGCTGCTGCTGCTGCTGCTGCCTGGGCCCAGCCCTGTGCGGCTCCGGGCTCCTGCCGGCCGGCTCCCCCATCACTGGCCTGTGCCTTTCAGCTCCTCCAGTGCCTGGATGCCAGTGAATGTGGTGCCAGTGTTGTGAAGGTCTCTTCAAGGTACCTGCAGAGCGAGTGCAGGGAGAGGCGTCGCCTGGCGCTCAGGGCCCTGCTGGAGCTCATTGATGATCCCTCAATGGTGAGAAGGGGGCGGTGGCTGAAGCTGCGCTGGGAACGCAGTCACTTGGCCTGGCCTGGGCTTGGGGCGCTGGGGCAGCTGCTCCCAGCTCTCCTGCCTCCCGCTTCAGCTGCCCGCGTGCTTCGGGACAGGCCTTTGGCCTCTGGGCCCTGCAGCAGCAGGATGGCCTTTCACAGACTTGTGTTCCGCACAGGCCCAAAGAATGTGGAGCCTGACCCAAAGCCTCATGGACCTACTGTGCGACAGTGATGCAGAGATAGCTGGCATGACCCTCATCACACTCAGTTTTCTATTCCTGCACAAATCACACATTCTGATGTCAACCCCCATTGCCCTGCAGCTGGCTGAGGCGCTCCTGCCACTCTTTGACCACGTAAGGCTCTGTGCCCCCAGCCACAGCCACCGGCTGCTGCCTGGAAACTGTGTGCCCTGTGCATTTCCAGCCCTATGCCCAGGGGGGCCTGCAGGAGCCAATGCTGAGCTAGTTTTTCTTTTTATTTTCCTACAGGATAATAGCCAGGTCCAGCTGCTCTCCATCAAACTCTTCCGAGACATGATGGAGTATTTGGAAGAGAGAGAAAAACCTTTGGAAATCCCTGTACAACAGAGCTTGCTTGCACTCTTCTTCCACTGCCATGATGAGAATCAGTGTGTGGCAGAGGTGAGGACTCGTGGGCTGCTGCTGTCCCCCTGGCAGGGGGCTCGGCTGCCTCCTGCCCTGCGCCTGCTGGATCGCAGCCTCCTGCAGGCCATGGCACGGGGACGCGGGTGCCGTGCCCTGGGCTGTGGGGCCATCTCCGCGTCCCTGCTGCTCTCCAGGCTTCTCGGGAAGCGCTGCTTTGTGCGGTCAAGTTGATGAAGAGGAGGGATCTCAAGAAGCTGGTGAAGGAGCAGAAACTGTGGAAGTTCAGCGAGTGCCTGGTAAGGAGGGCCTGCAAGGCCCAGCCTCAGGCTGGAGAAGGCCCCTGAGGGCGGCGCTCAGTGTGCGGGCCGGGCAGCTGTGCCCCTGCCCGCTGCTGCAGCCAGAGGCCGCGCGGGCTCCTCTCCAGGCTCCCGAGGGCCCGAGCCGGGTGCCCGTGGAGCCCCGGCCCGGCGGGGCTGCGGGGCGGCACCGCGGCTCCCCGGGCAGCAGCCGGCCCGCTGCCCCCTCCCCTCGGGAGCCCTTGGCCGGCGGCTGCTGGCCGCGCCTCAGGGCTGTGCGGGCAGGGGAGGCCGGGGCTGGGCGCAGGCAGCGCCCGGCTCAGGGGCTGAGCCCGCGCCAAGCCTTCCCTCCTGCCGCTCTCTGCAGCTGGCAGAGGACAGGAGCCGAGCGGCCGAGCACCTGCGCCGGGCCCTGCGCTACCTGCAGAGCCCACAGGAGCCCCTGCGAGAGGCGGCCATCAGCTTCATGGGTGAGCCACGAGCCCGCGCTCCCTCCCCGGCCCGGCCCGCCGCAGCTCGGCCCCGGCCCCGCCTGCTGCCCCGGCAGCGCCAGCCGGGCCCGGCGCCGTGGAGCCCCGCCCGGCCTGGGCATTGCTGCTGCCGCCCTCTGGCAGCCGTGCCCTGGGGCGGCAGCGTGCGCCAAGGGCCGGGCTGAGCCCTGCCGGGCCAGCAGCCCGTGTGGCCACAGCGCCGGCAGCGCCGCTGGCAGGGAGCTGTGCCGCTGCCGCCGTGACAGGCTCTGTGTTCACAGGCATGGCCGGGCGGCGCCTGAGGGGGCAGCAGCGAGAGCTGCAGCTGATCTGCGCTGGTGAGTGAGGGCAGCGGGCTGGCAGCGGGGGCTGCCGGGGGGGAGCTGCAAGCCCTGCCCCGGCTGCGGAGGGCTCTGCTCCCGTGGCCAGAGCACACTGAGCTTTCAGGGCCACGGGGGCCATTGGTGGCCCGCAGCTTCGGCCTGATCGCCTTGCTCCCTGCTCCCTCCTGGCCATGGCAAGAGCCGGCTGGCATGGCCCTTGCAGGGGGCTCTCCTCGGCTCCCCGCAGATCTGCCTCTGACCGTGGCTCTGTTGCTCTCTCTTGCAGCCCTTGAAGACAAAACAAATGACATCAGCCTCGCCGTCGGAAGCCTGGCAATTCAAACGCTCTGCATCCTCAAGTCAGGAGAGCGGGCTCCCATCTCCAGCTTCCAGTGGCTCCGAAATCACCTGCGCAGGGCATGGAAGACACTGCCTCGTGTGTCACGGCTCGGCTGCCTGCCCTGCTGCAGCTCTGTGGAGAGCTGATCCCAGAAGCTGTTTTTGCTGGGCCACCTGAGTCAGGAGGATTTTTCTTTTACTTCAAGAATGTTCTTTTCTTTGTTTTTTTTTTTTTCCCTTTACTATGTAAATATAGACTGTGTTCTAATACACAGACTGCCAGGATCTTTCTTTTTCTGCCCAGGCTCCGCAGGGCCTAGGGGAAGAGGGGATAAAGGGTGCTTGTGCTCAGCCAGCTGCCCAGGCGTGCAGTGGGCAAGGGGAAATGGCCAGAAGGCCCTTGGCCTTTGGTGGTTCTGCTGAAGCCTTTGTGCTGCCCACAGAGCGGCTGGGCAGGGCCGGAGCTGCGGGGATCCCTGCCAGAGCGCTGCCTGGAGATGGCCACAAGCCCTGTGCCAGGCAGGAAGCGCCATCCGTGCCCTCCTGCCCGTCTGCTGCTGGCTGCCTTGCTGAGGGCTCCCGGGTGCCTCTGCCTGGGGCTGCTCTGGAGCTGCTGTGGGGCTGCGGCGCTGCTGCCGGGCAGCTTGGCCGCGCTGGGGCAGGGCCTGAGGGGCTGGGGCGCTGGCAAGCCCTGAGCAATGGGGCTGTCAGAGGCCACAAGCAGCCCCCTGGCAGCCGCCTTCTTCCTGCCAGAGCTGACTTGCCAGGCGGATCCTGGGCACTCTGGAACTAACAGCATCAGTGTTATTAGAGAATGAAAGTGATCAAAGATGTCTAAAGTCCCACCATTTCAGAGGTGTTTGAGGGGGAATTCAGGATTTGGGGACACATTCTGTGTGGGGTGCCCCTGTTGCTAAGAGGCAGGAATTTGATCTCACCCTTCTTGTGTTGCTAAGAACTCCTCCCCTGACCCAAACCCACACTCCAGCCCTGGGATACCCTATAAAAACCCCACGGCCCTGCCTCTGCCCTGTCTTTCAGGGGTCAGAAATGGACTCTGGAGCTTTCTGAAACCCAGACCCGTCTCGTTTGTTCCCGGCACCGGCAGCTGCAGCCTCCCTGGACACCATGAACTCTGGAGAATGGGGGCAGCCAGTGGGGACAGGTCCTGGAGTGCAAGATAAGTGTGTGTTCTGTTTGCCATCTGTCAGTGGTGGGGCAGTTATCTTCTGTTCATTGGGCAGTTTCTCTCTTCCACAACCAATCCTCCCTCTGGGGAGGTGTGTTACATTAATAGGCCATTAATTATTAATTATCTTCTGGTATTGGGCCACTGAGTGTCACTGCATGGCTGATGAAATGACATCATCGCATTGGGAGATGCTCCGCCCAGGGGGAGGAGCCAAGCATTCCTACCTGGATAGAATCTGAGATTTGGAACACTGTAGGCAGCCTTTTCCTCCTGGATTCCCAGAGGAGCAGCTGTCTTTCTTCTCCACGGGATTCCCAGAGGATCAGCCTTTTCCAACTGGATTCCCAGAGGAGCAGCTGTCTTTCTTCTCCACGGGATTCCCAGAGGATCAGCCTTTTCCCACTGGATTCCCAGAGGAACGAAGATTCCCAGGCCCATCTACAGCAGCCCTGGACCTTCAGAGGGAAACTCCACCCTTCTCCAGGATCCCTGCTCCAACAGAGCCACACCTGGCACTGCAGGAGGGCTGCAGCCACCACTGAATGGGACTGCTGCCAACAGCCTGACCCACAGGGGGTCAGGCCCTGTTCTGACTCTGTCAGTGGGGTTTTTTTCATCTGTACTACTGCATTTATATTGTTAATTTTTCCTAAAAAAGAACTGTTATTCCTATTCCCATATCTTTGCCTGAAAGCTCCTTAATTTCAAAATTATAACAATTCAGAGGGAGGGGTTTACATTTTCCATTCCAGGGGAGGCTCCTGCCTTCCTTAGCAGACACCTGGCTTTTCAAACCAAGACAATAACAAAGTTACTTTAACACCACAGATAGAAAATCCATTTTAATCTCTGCAAAAAGCCAATATTATGTGTCCATAACAATAAACCTCTCGCTGAGTGATGGTAGATGTCAAAGTAACTTTGCTATAAAGATACAGTTTTTATTTCTGTTGTTAATTAAGCTTAGTGAAATAGCTGCTTGTGTTAAACTGCCTGCTTGGATGGGATAACATCCAATGCACCCAGGATGAGGACACCTGTACAGATCTGCCAACTATCAGCACTGCCTGTCTGAAGTGAGCTACACTTTGGTAACATCTCATGTTTCATGCATGCAGTGGGTGACCAGATGATTTAAAATGCTAATAAAATAAACAAGAAAGATTTTAAAATGCTAATAAAATAAACAAGAAAGGTCATTTATGTTCCTCAAAATAACAACAACAATAACAACAACAACAACAAGTTCTGGTTTAATGAAAGGTGGAATCTGTTGCTCTTAAGAGCAAAGATTCATAGCTGGAATAAAGAGTGTTCAGCCCAGCTGTTTCTACTGTGAGGCCATATTTCATCCCCCCTGAAAGTCCTTCATGTTTGCACAGAAAACTGTCCCTGCACAGCCCAATGAATTCCATCACTTAAGCTGGCCAAACAACCACTGTGGTCAAGTGGGGTCTGAGCAGCTTCCAGGATCCCAAGCAGCTTCAGAAGCTTCATTTTACACCTCCTCTTCTCCCAGTGAATACCCAGCACCACCATAACTGTGGACCCATAGCTATGGATCACTGGCCTGGCCAGCACAGGGCTAATGTTTGCATCAGCCAGGAGGAGCTGCTCTGCCTGCCTGTCTGTCTCAGCCTCAGCCCTGAGACCCCAAATGCCTCCATTCTGGCCCAATCCTTCCTGGTGCTGAGCATAAGAACTCGTGCAGACAAGAGCAGGGAGGGAATCTCCCCAGCCGTTTATCACCTCAGCAACAAGACCTTGGTACCAGGCTGTTATCTGTAGCAGAAAGCAGCAGCAGGAAGGAGACACCAGATCACCAGCCCCAGGCCATGCCCCTGGTGCTGTCCTTACCAGTGATCAGTGTCTGCAGCTCTCCAGGAGCTCAGGGAGCAGGGATGCTCCTCACCATCTCATCTTACCCATGCACCCAAAGCCACGGCCAGCTGTGTGCTCCTGCCCAGCAGCACATGCCAAGGCACAGCGTGGGATTCTTGGGGAGGTGTCCTCTGCAGGGCCAGGAGCTGGACTTGGTGATGCTTGGGGGTCCTTTCCAGCCCAGGATATTTTGTGATTCTAAGGCTTTGGCCAGCCCAGGTTTCAGCCACCTCCCCGATCCAGGTGTGATTGACCCCAAACCAGATCTTGCCTCTGTCTACCCTCCAGTGCAAGGAACATGTTGCATCTACCCCAGCCCCCCTGCTTGTGTCTGATGGATCATGCTGACCTTTTCAACATATTTCTTGGAGTATTATAAAACATTATCTGACAAAAAGCAAACAAACAAAAAAAAAAAAAAAAAAGAAAAAGCAAACCAAAAACCAACAAACCAGCCCAAACGAAATCAATTTGGGTAATGATGGCCTTTTGTTCCAGTTTATCCTGCACCAAACTCCACAGATGGTAAATCTGAACATTTCCCAGACCTTCACAGCAGAGCTTGGAACTGTCTCTCTGATTTCTTGGTTGTTTCATGACACGTGCATTTCTCCTATATAATCCCAGTGTTTTGCTTAGAAGCCATATTATAACTGAATCAATCTTCTTCATTTGAACATCTAGGACAGATTCACACATCATTTCACCATTAACTAGGATAGACTCAGCCTTGCAGATCTTTCAGGTTTCAAGCCTGGCTGTGTTGTTTCAGTTCTTTGCTGCTGCTTGTGTTTTGTGAAAAAAAAAAAAAAATAACCAGACTTTGGGACTTTCTGTTGTGGCTTGAAGAAGAACACAGGTTGTTTCATCGCTGTTGTGAGACATGTGTTACCCGGCTCATTAATTCACAACAGTTCTTGTTTTCTCTGCCTTTTTTCACGCTGATGTGATACATTTGTGAAGTCCAGGGTTGTACTGCAAGTGATTAATGCTGCAGTAAAGTCTGATAAACTGAGATTCCAACAAAAAAGTGTGAAAAATGTAACCTCTAAAGTTCTGAAAGCTCACATATGACAAAACCCATAAATCACCCCAGAGGCAGTCATTATGGAGAGTTACTAACGTGATTATGCAGCTGCATTTGTCATCATTTCCCATTACGTAGAGAATAAACCTGTCAGGCTGATTTATGGCAGAGGGCTCCACAAGATGGGAACTGGCACCTGTACTGTTCCGTGGAAAACGATGAGAAATGCTGTGTGTGCTCAAGTGCTGAATGGAAAAGGAAGGAGGGGAGATAACTGTTCTTTGAAGGCACTGATTCAGGGACAAAGGCTTCAGAGAGGAGTCATGCTTACTCCCATGGGATGGCAGGAAGAGTATCCACTAACCTGTCCCAACAGCAGCAGCAGCATCAGAATGCGTTCTCCACAGGTGGAGGGAAGAGAGGAGAGAGGAGGTCTTTTGAGGGGACCAAAGTCAGTCATGGAGAAATCCTAGAAGCCTGGAATGGTTCAGGTCACAAGGAATCTGAAAAACCATCTTGTTCTACCCCCTGGTGTGGGCCGTGACAAACTGAACAGCTGAATGCCTGGCTACTCAGGGCATACTCAAGGTTTTGGATTCCATGCCTGTGCATCTACCGTGGAGCAGCTGGGTCTGCTGGGAGCAGATGGCATCCACCTGAGCTCAGAGCAGGCCAAAAGATGGGCAGATGTGGGACTGAGCAGGGCGAGGGACATCCCTGCACAGCAGCGCTCTGACAAGAGCAGCAGTGGCCTCCTCTCAGTGCCCTTCCCCGAGCAGCAGCCGCTGAACACCATGGTGGCTACACAGATGCTTTTGGCTCTGCAATCCCTTTGTGCTCAAAGGCCACGCTGGGCATTGCAGCTGGGCTGGAAGGTCTGGCTGGGCAGGGAACGGGCAAGAGGCACTGGTGGTGTGAGCTCCATGTGTTCACTGGGGACACAAGGAAGATTCTGTTCATCCAAAGAAAAACACAAGCAGCCAGTCCCTGCTAACACAGCAGTGCGACTCTGTCCAGAGCAGCTCAAATTCTCTGCCAGAACCATCCCCCTGCACCTTCTTGATCTGAAGGGGACTAGAAGTGGTTTCACTGCAGTTCTTTATTTCTGCTGTCTGACAATGGGAAGGTTTCACCGAAGTCTTGGATGGACTGGATCAGGGAATAGTCAAGCAAGAAAAACTGAGCAACCATCACCCAACCCCACTCACAGAAGAACGAGTCCCATTAGGAAAAGCACCTCAGGTGTTTTCATAGCTGATAATATGTATCCTACTCAACATTATTGATTATAATCTTTTCCCTTTGGAAACTTATCAGTGGGGACTTCTGCCTGCTTTGTGAAGGGAGCCCCTGGGGCCCATCCCCTCCCAGAGGGGCTGCACTTGCTGCCTGCCGGGGCTTTCATTGCTGGGCCCACTGGGAGCCCCTGAGCTGGGCTGGGCACCAAGGGCAGGACTGGCCCGGCTGTGATGCCTCTGGCCCCTGTGACACCAGGGGCAGCGTGTCACAATGGGGGCAGCTGGAAAAGGCCCCCGCAGGTAACGCTGGCCCAGCACAGCCTGGGCAAGCGGTGAGTGCGCACGTGGCGGGGCTGGGCCGGGCCAGGGCCGGGCCACAAGCGCCACACCCGGGCCTGCATTGTCCCCCTGCACCCAGGGCCAGCCCCTGGGGCCGGCGCCTTGGCCGGGGCACGGGGCTGCTGCTGCTGGCCCACTGGCACAGGCCCTGCTGCCTGCCAGCTGCCCGGGGCCCTCTGCTTCTGCCCTCACATCCCTGCGCCTCCGGGCCTCACTTCAGCCCCCACAAGCTCCCTTGGCAGCCCCAGTGAAAGCCTTGTCTCTCTCCTCCTGCAGACCATGGCGCACAGAGCAGTCCTGGCTGGGCTTGTGCTGCTCCTCTTCCTGTTCCCACTTTCCGTGGTGGACAGATTTCACGGGGATGGGCAGCCCCGTGCAGAGGAGATGAAAGCGGCCCCCCCAGAGCCAGCTGAGCCTGGCTGGGGACCCTGGCTCCTGGCTGCCTTGCGCTACCTGCACCAGCTCTGGCAAATTGCTCAGCCGCTGCTCCTGCTTTTGGGCTGGTGGCTCAGGCGCAGAAGGGCAGCCACGAGGCAGAGAGCAGCGGCCCAGAGAGCTGAGGAAAAGGCCAGAAGGAGGAAGGTGGAAAGCGAGCGGAGAAGGCGGCTCCTTAGGAAGAGATTCAAAGACATGGAGCAAATGCGCCGGGCCACGAAAGAAATAGAAAAGCAAATGGCCAGGCTGATTGGAATGAATAGGGATACAAACAGGATGCTGAAGGTAGGCAGGGCAGGCTCTTGGAGGAGCACAGGCAGTGGCTGTGTGAAGAAAAGCTTCCTGCTGGAGATGCTCTCTGGGCCGGCCAAGGCGAGCCGCACATCTTTGTGAGCAGCCGGCGCACAGAGCTGCGCTTGCTGCCCAGCACAGCCCTGCGCCGGGGCACAGGCTCCGGGCTCCTGACACACCCTGCCCCTCTGCCCTCTCTCTCCTCACGGGATCTGTAGTAACTGCATCGATTTTAACCCTTTCCCATACAGAGCCTTTGCATCTGCTCGGAGGAAAGCACCATTTGAAGGCATCGGGCGCAATGATTGGAGATTGATTCAAATTCTTAAATAGTTTTGAAATATTTAAAATGTTTTCTTTAAAAATAATTGTCTTTAGCAACATTTTCCAAACTTTTTATTACTATAATGTAGATTACTACTCTTGTAAGAGATCGTAAATATTTTAATAATAAGTAGGAATTAAATAATGGCGCTTTTTTTATATTACATAGAACTTATATTTATCAAAATTACCAAGAATTATTGCAGTTAAGCAAAACTGAAGTATACTTTATTTTTATCTAAACCAGCAAATGTTGCTTAATCTTCATGATCCAATAATTATTTTGTGTCTTGTTTAATATTCATATATACAGTACATAGACTGTTGCTACAAATGCCTATAATCACAATTGGTTAATTTAAATTACACTCTCTGCCCTCCTGTCTCGGGAGGGTGACTTCCCTCAGGCAGCTGCAGTCCCTGTCAAGATGCAATAAAGGCAATGCCTGAACAAACGCTGTGTCTGTGAGTGTCCATGCTGGACTCAGGTGTCAGCTGTGGGGAATTCCTGACACAGGGGCACCACAGCAGCCCTTGGCCATGCAGAGGCTCCTTTCCTCCCCTGCAGCAGCTGCTCCTTTGGTGCTGTGATCCAGCCTCTGCTCTGCGCGATGCCAAATGCAAGAAAACCAGGAGTGCCACCACTCAGACTGTCACTCGGGTCCCTGCAGAGCTCAGGAGCCACCATGGCTGTGTAGGTGTGGAACCTGCAGTGGGCCATGACAGCAGGGACAGCAGGGACAGCAGGGACAGCAGGGACAGGGGGACAGAGCACAGCAATCACAGCCCGGCTGCCCTGGGACAGGCCCGGCAGGCAGACAGGACACGGGGCAGGCAGGAGTCCCCATCCTCTCTGTGCCCTCCTGAACACAGGCACATAAGGGACAGGGGCAATGGGGACACAGCCGGCCCCTCTCCTCTGGGAATATCCCACCTGCCCAGGGGCCCTGACAGAACGCAGGGGCTGAGGCTCTGCAAGGGGAACCCAAGGGTGAGCAGGAGGACCTCCAAGTTACATCTGCCCACATTCTGCATGCAAACTGCTGTGTGGAGGAGAAAACCAGAGGGGCCTTGCCACAGCAGATCCCATCTGAGGGAAGGTGTTCTCTATTCCTGCACACGGGTGCCCCATGCAACATGGAGCACATGAATGCACTTGGACACCAGATTCTCAGCCCTGCTCGAGCGCTCTGGCACAGCAGGAGCGGCCATTCCCTAATAACACATGGGTTTGCAACTCTTGTGCAAAGCAACACAAATTGTCTCTCTCCTCCTGCAGACCATGGTGTCCAAATCAGTCCCTGCCCTGCTGGTGCTGCTCCTCTTCCACTTCCCACGGCCCGTGGTGATCAGTTGGGATGAGGATGCAGAGCTGGGCAAAGAGGGCCTGGAGCAGGCTACCCCAGAGCCACCCGAGCCTGCCTGGGGACCCCTGCTCTGGGCAGCCGTGCAGCAGGGGCCCTACTGGGCTGCTGCTGAGCTGCTCTTCCTGCCTTTATTCCCCTGCCTCAGGCCCAGAAGGGCGGCCATGAAGCAGAGAGCAGCGGCCCGGAGAGCTGAAGAAGAGGCCAGAAGGCGCAGGATGGAAATGGAGCAGAGAAGGCTTCGCTTCAAGAGGACATGCAAAGACTTGAAGGAGCTGTGGAGGACCATGAAGATGATCAAGAAGAAAATGGCCAGGCTGATTTGAATGAACAGCTGTAGAGAGCTTTTTGGATAATTGGCTAGCTGAGAAGGGCCACTTTGATGTGATACTGTTGGATAAGGATAGGGGAAACAAGCTGGGGATTATGCAGCCAGTGTCCAATCACTGACAAAAGTCATAGTGACCTTCGCTGAAACGGGAAGATGGGGGAGAAAATCACTTGCCAGAAAATGAAGATATCCTAGGTAGAGAAGCTAGAAGAATGCAAACATAGAAACAAAATAATCATTAGAGCATAGAAGTAGGTGTGGTTGATCTAAGTGTGCTTTAGCCAATAATGAGCTCAGCTTTTGCAATATGTATAAGCTTCATTAACACCAATATAAATATGTGTGAGCTTTCAATAAACTTTGGGATTTGCAATTCACGCATATTGTGTGAGGCATTTCTTCCGCTGTTCACAACAAACAGCAAGGTGAGCTGGTTCCTGCTGTGCAGCTGAACTCATTGTGTTCAAGGCAGATTTCCTCTGCACGGATGTCATTGTAGTCAGATGAGAAATTGGCCCCTTAATTGGAATGCAGTGGTGCATAGTGGAGCTGTAGTCTAATGTTTCAATGTAGCTGACCTGTGCCCGGATAGCAAGGGGTGTTTAACAAATCTGGTATTGCCAGAAGGCTTTTGTTACTCTCAGACTGTGCTCTGCACATGGAGCAGCAGAAGAATTAAGGCCAAATCCTCCCTCAGGAACTGGAGGATATCACACGTGGGTAAGGAGCTTTTGTAAGGGAGAATTGACTGTTCTTCTCTTCCACCAGGTGACCCTGTGCTCCAACACGGTGATGGAGTTCTGCCAGAGAATGCTGGTGCACCTGGAGGGTGTTGGCAAGGGAGGGGCAACCCTGATCATCACAGCCAGGTCCCAGCCCTTGCCTGGCTCCCCCAGGCACTGCCTTGCCCAGGCTTTGCTGGCTGCAGTGCCAAGGAGAAGTGCTGCTGGATGCCCTCATGTTGTGCCAGCTGGACATGAGAACAGCAGTGCTTGGGCAGCAGCCTGTGGTGAAAAGCACCCCTGCTCACAGCCAGCACGGGCCTGGGCCCTCTTCTAAAGGCACCAGCAATGATATCATTGATTGGCCTGGGCTTTGGTGCGTGAGGGGGAACAAATTTCCCGAGGGCCTCCTCTCCTTCTTCCTGCAAGAGGTGGAGTTGTGCTGGTGGTGAGCACCGTGCACGGGTTTGGGCCACACCAAGCAGCTGCTGAGAGTCAGGGTCTGGCTCTGTCCATGAGGGCCCATGGCAGGGGGGAAGTGGCTCCCAGCAAGAGTGGGGAGGGCAAGGTCTGACGAGGGGAAAGCAGCCCTTGGTGGGGCAGGTCAGCTCCAGATTTTCTCCTTCCCTCTGCTTCCCAATTTGAGCTTTAATGTTGTCAGAGCTGAGCCCAAAAGTCGTTGTTGCTGCAGCAGAATTCCATGCTGCTGTGCTGCTGTGGGTGTCAGTGTGATGCCCAGAGGGATGCAGCTCCCTGGGGCTGTTCCCTGTCCCAGGCAGAGCCATGCAGGCAGTGCCTGGGCTGCCATTCTGTAAAGCAGGTGGAGCTGGGGCCAGGCAGGGCCTGGAGCTGTGCAGTGGAGGAGCCAGGGAGCTGCAGGGCCTGGCAGGGGCTGATCAGCCCCTCTGTGGGGCAGCTGCTGTCTCGTGCCCTCCAGGGCTGGGGCAAAGAGCTGAGTTCTCAGGCAGGGCAGCAGCACCATGGCAGAGAAGGGAGTCATTTGTACTGAGCCACTGGGGCTGTGTGTTCCTCGAGCCCTGGGGAGCCCTGATCCTTGTTGGGAAGGCTCCCCCAGAGCTCGTGGCTCACTGGGACTGTTCCAGGAGTCCTTGCAAGCCTTCTGGGGTACAGGAGGGGCTGAGGCAGCTGTGGGGCAAAGGGCTCTGCCTGGGGCACTGGGCAGCCTCTGGGTGCTGCCTCTCAGGGTTTGGGCCTCCTTGACAAGACGTGTTGGAGTGGGCAGAGGTAGAAGGCAATTTATCCCTGTAGGGCTGTTCAATGTGCATTGGACAGCGACCAATGTGTTCTGCTCCATTGCACAATCTCTGGGGGGAAACGTTCTCCATTCTCTCAGGACCTCTGATTGCCCTGGGGTCATCTCTCTGCCCAGATGTCTCGTTCCTGAGCTCCAAGTGTCCCCCCAAGTGCTGCTGTACCATGAGTGCCACCTGAAGGTTCCCTAGGAGAGGAAGATCCTCATTAGGAATCCCAGCCACCTTCCTGGCTGCTACGGGCTCATTCCCCAGGTTTGGCATCACATCCACCTCCTCCTGTCAAATATTACTGAGGAGATTATTAGGGGAAAAAAGGGTTTGGATAAGACCTTGCTGGTTTCTATTCAGCCTTAAAGATCTGCTGAGAACAGGATCCTACCCAAATGTAAACTTTAGGAGGCAGTTGAAGCTCCTGAGGAAACAGTTGATGTTCTGGTCTTCAGGGGCTTTTCTTGTGGGAGATCTGAGAGGGCTGTGAAAAGCTGCTGCATCCACAGACACCAGTGCCTGTGCTGGCAGCCTCCTTGCAGGATCCCCTGGGAGTGCTAAGCCTACAATTCTTGCATCTTGTTTGTGCCTTTTACCTTTGTCCTGGGCAGTTGTAAACGTGTGTGTAAGTTGCTGTTGCGGTGCATGTTGAGGAGTCTAAAGTTTCTCCAGAGGTGCCTCTGAAGCTGCATTTCATTCTGTCCCTGCCAGAAAGGCAAGGAGGACTCTGCTGTGCTCGACCCCAGCCCCAAGCCCTGTGGGATTGTGCAGCCCCAGAGCTCAGCAGAGATCCCAGCTGTGGTGGCAGTGCAGGCCCTGGGCACTCACGGCCCCAGCGCTGTCACCGGCGTGTTCGGGGATGAGCTGGGTCCCGAGCGGGTGGCTCGGGGATCCAATACGGGGACGCGTCGCTCCGGCAGCCCCGGCAGCCCCGGAGGGCTCCGGCCCCCGCCCGGCAGAGCTGCGGCTGCTGAGACCCCAAAATATCCCCAAAAAACAGGTGAGACACCCCAAAAATATCCCCAAAAATCCAGGGGAGACCCCTCAAAATCCCAAAAAATCCCAGTCAGACCCCCCTGAAAAATCTCAAACAATCTGGGTGAGATTCCCCCAAAAAATGCCAAAAAATTCGGGTGAGATCCTCCCCAAAAAATCCCCAAAAACCCGAAGTCCAGGTGAGACACCTCAGCAAAAAAATTTTTAAAAATTCAGGTGAGACCCCCCCCCCAAAAATCCAAGTGAGACCCCCCCAAAAATCCCAAAGATTTTTTTTTCCCAAAGAAAACAAGTGAGACCCCCCCCAAAAAATCCAGGTGAGACCCCCCCCAAAAAAACCCAAATAAATCCCAAACCCACCCCAAAAAATCCAGGAGAAACCCCCAAAAATAAAACAAAAAACAGGTGAGATCCCCCCAAAAATCCCAAACAATCCCACTCAGACCTCCCTGGATTTTTTGTGTGCAGCTGCTCCTGGCAGGGTGCACAGGGACAGGGATTCTGCCGGGGAAAACAGGCACAGGCTGCTGGGGAGAAGGACAGGAGGGATGGGAGGCACAAACAGCTCCTGCTGGTGCAGGTGTCCCTCCCTCCCACTGCAGGTCCCTGTTCATGGTTATCTTATTTTCCAGAGATGAGCTTTACCCTCCTAAAGTCAAACCCCACCCACCAAAGGGGAAGAGAAGCAGTTTGGGTTCCTTGGCATCTCAATGGAGGCATTTCAAGGTCAGAAATGTGGAGGAGCCAGTCGCAGCCCTGAAAGAAGTGCAGGATTTTCCCCACTCTTCAGGAGCAGAGGTGGATTTTCTTGTCCATGCCGTGCTTGTGTTCCTCCCCAGCCTGCCAGCACCAAGTCCTGCTCATGCTGAGCTCCCTTTTTGCTGCCCTGCTGGGCTGTGCCCTGACAGTGGGCTGGGCAGCAGGGCCAGTGGCTGGACATGGGCTGAGGGGGAGGGAGAAACAGGAGAGTTTTCCTTGGAGAAGCTGACTCAGATCCTACAGGCCTGTGCTGAGTGTGGGATTTTGTGCCTTGTTTCCTTCCCAGTGTAAGATGAGGCTTTTCCCTGCATCATCCTGGTCAGATCTCCAGCTTCCCTCCCAGAGCCAGCTGGGATGATCCTGATCTCCATGGAGCCTCTTCCCAAGGCAGCCAGACTCCCTGTTTGCAGGGCTCTGCTTTCCCCCAGAGCTGCTGCTGCCCTGCTGGCCCTGGAGCTGTCTGACAAAGGGAGACTTTGCAAAGTGGCTGTCTCTGCCTCCCAGCACAGAAAATGGCTTGTTTTCCAGGTGCCAGCACCAACTCCTGAGCACCCTCACCTGCCACGAGGCTCGGAGGGGTTCAGGTGCTCCCTGGACGTGGCGCACGCTCCCCTGGGAGCGGAGAAGGCAGGAGGGAATCTGTCTCCCTGCCCATTGTCAGCGTGGCCAGCCCTGCCAGTGCCACTGGGGGCCCTCAGCACTGGCCACAGAGGGGCCTCCCATCCCTGCAGGCCCATCACAAAGGGCTGCTGGAGCAGCTGCTTGTTGGAGAGGCCGGGCAGGACACGTTGCAGGGCTGCCCAAGGACGCTGTGCAGCACCTGTGCAGGGCACTGCTCCCCCTGGAACTCCTCAGGTGCTCCACAGGAAATTTTGGCAGGAGCTTTTGCTGCAGCACCTTGAGAAAGCAGCATTTAAACCAGAGAGAGAGGGCAAGAGCCTCAGGAGTCAGATGAGCTGGGCTGGACTCCTTCCCTCAGCTCCAGGAGCTCTCACTCTGAGTCTCCTCCTTTTCTAAAAGCAGGAAGCTTTTAAACTTTTTAAAGGCAAGTTGTGCATCAGAGAGAATTTCTACTGCCAGGAGACATCCCAGTTCCCTTTCCTGTCATGTACTAATTAATGCATTGGCCCGTGAGTGTGGGAGAAGATTTTGCCCATGGTCCCTGCCCTGGTCAGTGGCATGGATGCAGGATGAGGTGAGGGTGATTCTGGCAGTGTTTGGGGAATAGGCCCCTCTGGCTGCAGCTGCCCTTTGCTCCAAGATGCTATTCTGCATCCATTTCCATGCTCAGCACCTCAATCTCTCCTGTCTTCCACCCAGGCTTTCAGTATCCTGCCCCTGCCAGGTGTGCTGCAGCCAGGAGAGAGCCAGCAGGTCTCCTCCACCTTCTCTGGCCACCTCAGCAGCACCTGCAGTGTCCCGGAGCTGTGCCACGTGGAGGGAGGCCCCAGCTACGAGGGGCTGGTGCCCGGGGAGGCCTCACGTGTCAGCTCCTCCCTGAGCCCCCCGAGATCAACTGTGGCTCCCAGGCCCCTCTCAGGGACAGGTGAGTCAGCCTTCCATGGGCTCCTGCTCTGCCATGGGTTATTGTCCCTGCAGGGCTCCCCTGCTCCAAGGACTCTGAGCTCAGAGGTGCCGCACAGCAAAGGCAGCAGCAACACAGGCATGGCCACTCTGAGCTCCCTGGCTGCCAAGAGAGGAAGGACCTTCTCCTGTTGAGACACAACATCTTCTTCTCTATCTGAGTGCTGAGCCCTCCTGGCTCAGCTGCTGCCTGCAGGGAGCTGGGCTCTGGGCTTGCCTTGGCACTGCCTCTAGAGGGGTCTGGAAGTCCATGGTGTTGAGTGGCATCTTCTCCATCATCTCCCTTCTTCACCAGAGCACTGGGATTGTGCTATGGGCAGGCGTGGGGCACAGAGCAAACCTTGCTTTGGGCCCTGCTCCTGCCCCAGATGAAGCCCTTGCACTGCTGATCTGCCAGGGCTCTCCTTATGCTGGGACAGCAGCCAGAAAAGCTCCTGTCCTTTAGGCTCCCCTGCAGCTGCAGCCGTGGGCAAGCACAGGAGAAGCTCAGCTCCAGCAAGGCAGCCCAGCTCAGGACACACAGGCCCAGGCTGGAGCTGGGAGTGGAGGTGCTCCAAGCCAGCCTGTGCATCAGGACTTCTTCAGGCCAGGCTGGAGTTGGTTTCATGGGGAGGAGAGGGACGAGGCTGCTTCCAATGGTTTCCGTGGCAGCCAGCACTGGTTTGCTTGGTCCCAGCTGGGCTCCAGCAGGAAATCTGCCTGACAAGAGCCTGCCTTGCAGGAGAGGAGTTCCTGCAGCCTCTGCTTTCTGACTGATAGCATTGTTCTCGTGAAGGAGCAGGCTATGGGTCGTTAAAGCCCAAGATCATGGGCAGAGACTCTCTAACTAATTAGAGTTAGACAGTGCTGTGTTTATTAACACCGGCGGGTGGCACCAGAGCCGTCCCTAAAAGGCGCGACCGCGCTGCCCAAGGTTCTTTGCCCTCTCTTTATTGCCCAAGATCTTACATACAATACATCTGCACAAGCCCAGCACCTCCCATCCCCGCTCTGTATTCAAATGAGCTCATTGGTCCTTCACACCTGTGCAATTCTTCCCTTGAATTGGGTCCGTGGTCTCAAATTGGGTCCGTGGTCTTAAGGGATGAAGTCAGGAATGTCTTCATCAGGTCTCTGTGACCCTCTGGCACCATCCAAGGTCCCCTGCTTAGTGACTGATTGACATCAAGCCCAGGTGCTAAACCATTGTTCTCCTGGTTTCAAGATGTTCTTATAACAGTTCACCGACTCCACTTCCTTCTAGAAAGAAGCTCCTAATGGTAAACAATAGAACAATCAGCTCCGGCTTAAGCATCTCACAATCATTAACCTATGGTCTGCCTGTCTAACTTACATCCTGATCAGTGGGAATTGCTTCTAAGCCTCAGCTGAAATCTGAACTCTTGAAAATCATGCTTCAGCCATGCCCAGGGGGAAGGGGGCTGAATGAGCTGAGTAAGAACTGTAGGGGAGATGAGCAGATGTCAGCAATCTGTGCTCTGCTCTAAACTGGGAAGCCAAGAGACAAAGGGCGTTTTCAGGCAGCAGCACAGAGAGCTGCTGGATCAGCCTTGGGCAGGGCCTGGAGGGGTCTGGCTGTGCCTTCAGAGGGAGCTGGCACAGTCAAGAGCCTCTGATGGCAAAGCTGAGGTTTGGCTGGGCCTGGAGGTCCCCTTCCACCAATGGCCTCCCTTGGGATGTTCCCAAGCCCTGTGGCTTGAGGAGAATTCACGGGAATGGCCTCAGGGTCAAGGAATGAAGTGCAGGGCCAGCCAGGACTGGGGAGCCCAAGTTTCTGGTGGGGACTCTCAGCCATGGCTTCTGTTTTGTCTGCACAAGGGAGCTGAAGCAGCCGGCTCAAAAGCTTGAGGAGGAGGCAAAAGCCTTAGAGGAGGGAGAGAGGGGGAAGGAGGAAGAGAGGCAGAAGAAGGAAAAGAAGGGTGTCTCTGTGGGGAAGCAACCCCCAAAACCAGAGAAGGGGAAAAGCAAACAACCACAGAAGAAGGAAGCCAAGGCCCCAGAGAAGAAGGAAAAGAAAGCCCCAGAGAAGAAGGAAACCAAGGCCCCAAAGAAGGAAACCAAAATCCCAGAGAAGAAGAAAACCAAAGCCTCAAAGAAGGGGGAACCCAAAGCCCCAAAGAAGGGGGGAACTCAAATCCCAGAGGACACAGATGAGATGGAGAAGAACTCTTTACTCTTTATTCACACAACTCATTTTACACAGTTTGACAGACCCCGTGTGCAGCTTTAGTTAGTTCATAGATTTCTTAGCAGTTATTCTATTACTGGTTAATAAAATAGATTTTACTTGTGCATCAAATCTCTCTGTTGTATTGTTTACCTGTTCTCTGCACTGATTCTCACGGACAAATCCCTTGTTGTTGCAGGTGCATTTGTTTTTCACCCTCAGAACAGATTGTTCACAAAGTCTCATTCTCACAAGAGCTTCCCATGGGAACTTGTAACTGCTTAGCTGCACTCAGAAGAGATGGCAGGCCAGCTGTTAATGTGGCAGAACAAGGCCTGATTTCATAAGGCCTTTCTTTTATCATTATCCCACCTGCCTGTGACATCTCCCCCTTCTCGTTCATTTAAAAAAGGCTCCTATGTTCTGATGCTGAAACAGCTCACTCTTGTCAGGGCATTATCTCATCAAGGTTATCACTGGTTATCTGTTAGATATGGGATAAGAGAGATAAAAGACCAATTACAATCAACAAAACTTACCAAATTCCATCAAGTCATTGACGCAGGGTTTTGCAGCAGGAGAAGACAAAAGAATAATGTCCAATGTCTCTTGGGGAAATGGAAAGGAATGACCATTGTTTCCAATGAGTTGAGAAGTGTGAGAAAGTCTTTGAGCTGGAAATGTTGATCTTTGACACCACTGAATGTCCCCTGGCAGCTGGAACAGGGAATAACTGGAGAAGGTTCGTAGGAGCTCTGTACCATGAGGATGCCAGGAGGCTTTGCTGGCAAATTGCCTCTGTCAGTGTCCAGACACAGCCATGTCTGGGCAGTCCTCCTCCTGTTCCTGCTCTGGCCACAAAGGCTGCAAGGGGATGAGGTTATTTCTCTCTGCACTGGGCCTCATTTCTTCAGAGCTGATCAGGATCTGATGGAATGAACAGGTGACTGCTTTGAGCTGCTGATGATGAAACACAGGCACATCTTCTCCTGAAGGGAATGAATCAATCAGGCTGCACTGTGGTACACTCCATTGGGATTTAGATGGGATGATCTTGTTTCCAAATTCCTCATGTAAATATTGCATTGTTCAAAATGATTCCTTGTCCAAATTTCTCATGTACATGTTGCATTATTTGAACGTTCTTAAGGCGTTCATTCCTCTTCTTTTTTTGTTTTTTAGGAATGAGATGCATGTCTTTTGTTATGAGCATGAAGCAACATCACAGTAAAATAATACATGCAGTGGACAAGAAACTTACAGCAATTAGGAATAATTTGGATACAACAATCAGGAACATTTCAAATAGCAGACAAAGCTAACAACGTAGGTGGAATGAGGTAAATAGCAATCTCTGCAATAATGTACCATCATCCCAGAGTCTGCAAACAGCTGACAAACCTCGATTCAGGGGGGACCTGGATCATTATTTCCAGATAATAATTCCCAAGCTGCCTTTAAAAAGAGTTCAACTGTCATGTCTAGAGGGTCAGATGGCCAAGTCAAAGCAACTCAAATCCAGTTTTGATGCAGAAAACATCTGGGTCTGTTGGCAAATTCCCGTCCAGGCAGAGCCAAGGCCTGGCCACCACCCAAGCTCTAAGTGGGAGAGAATTCCCTGAACGTCATTGAAAACAAGGCTCTTGGAAACAGCACTGAGGAGTAAAGGTCTGGGGGTGACAGACTAATGAACCATGCAAGAGCTGTCTCCTCCAAAATCCCCTCAGCACAGAGATGCTTTAAACCCAGCAAACTGTTGGAGTGGTTCTGTAATAATCATTGGGGCTGCATCTGATTGCTGAGAGTAGATGTCACAATGCCATCAGTTTAGAGGAGGCTTCCCACCAAGCTGAGATATCATTTCTTGGAACTGTGAAAAAGACTTAAAACTGATGAGACAGCCCTGGGTCAAAGCATGGAGGATTTTGGTGGGATTTTGGGCAGATGGTTTGGTGTGTATCCAGAGTGACTTTGGGCAGATTTGGGGCCTGCTTGGGGCAGGTTTGGGGCAGATTTGTTGCTGCTGTTGGGGTTTTTCTCCCGTTTCCCCAGCTGCGGGCAGAGCCCCGAAGCACATCCTGTTCCTGCCCCACTCCCTGAGGAGCCCAAGGAGCTGCTGCTCCCCATGCTCTGCACCCAGGGAGATCTGGGGCAATCCCGGCATCCCGGGCATCCCGGGCATTCCGGGCCCTTTGGGCATTGGGGGATTCTGGGGCTTGGGGGGCAAGAGGGGTGAGGGGGGCTTGGGGCTGGATTGTCTGGGGAAAGGATCGGGATTTTGGGGGAATGTCTGGAGTTTTGGGAAAGACCAGGGTTTGGGGGGGAGGAAATTCTGGATATTTTAGGGAGGAATTTCTGAATTTTTTGCGGAGGTCTTCTGGATTTTTTGGGGAGGGGTTTCTGGATTTTTGGGAATGTTTCTGCATGGAGAATGGGGTTGGTTTTATATAGTTTGGGGAGGAATGTTTCTGGATTTTCTGGGGAAAGTTCCTCATGTTTTGGGAATGTTCCAGGATTTTTGGAGGAACATTTCTGGATTTCTTTGGGAATGTTTCTGGATTTTTGGGGGAATGTTTCAGGTGTTCTTTTGAGAACATTTCTGGATTTTTTGGGGAACATTTCTCCATTTGGGGGGGAACATTTCTGGATTTTTGGGGGGGAACATACCTCCGTTTCTGGGGAACATTCCCGGGTTTCTGGGGAACATTCCCGGGTGTCTGGGGAACATTCCCGGGTTTCTGGGGAACATTCCCGGGTTTCTGGGGAACACTCCCGGGTGTCTGGGGAACACTCCCGGGTGTCTGGGGAACACCCCCGGGTGTCTGGGGCTCTCCTGGCCCCGTTCCCAGCCCAGGTTCCCGGGGTTCAGGAGCTGCCCTGGTGCCCGGGCCCCGCGACATCGCCTGGGTGCAGTTGGAGCCCGAGGTGCAGGCGGGTGCCGCCCGCGAGGCCCTACAGGGCCTCAGCATCACCCAGAGCAGCGCCAGGAAGATCTCCTGTGCCAAAAAGGGACCCAGTTTCCCACCCAAATCCCCTCTCTCCATCCCAAATCCTTCTTTGTGCATTCCAAATCCTTCTTCTTTCACCCCAAATCCCCTTTCCCAGCCCCAGGGATTTTGGGGCTCCTGAGGGGTTATTGGGGTTTTTCCCAGCATTGTACCCAGGGTCTCTCTGCAGACATTGCACCTGGAACTGCCCCAAATAAACCCCAAATAACCCCAAATTTTGGGACTGGGGGTGGGGGGGGGTGTGATAATAAAATTCGAGGTTTAGGGATGTTTGACCCCAAACTTTGGTAGTTGGGGGGTTTGATCCTAAACTTTGGGGGTTGGGTGGGGTTGATCCAAAAATTTGGGGTTTAGGGGATTTTGACACCTCAGGGTTTGGGGATTTTTGACCCCAGACTTTGGGAATTGGGGATGTTTGACACCCCTGGGTTTCGGATTTGGGGGTTTTTGTTCCCAGGATTTGGGGTTTGGGAGTTTTTTTCCCCAGGATTTGGGGATCAGGGGGTTTGACCCCCAAACTTTGGGATCAAGGCGGTTGGACACCCCAGATGTTTCAAACGCCAGGATTTGGGGTCTGGGGGTTTTGATCACAAAGTTTGGGAATTGGGGGGATTGAGCCCAGGATTTGGGGGGATTTAACCCCAAAGTTGGGGGAGCAGGGGGATTTGACACCCCAGAGTTTGGGATCGGGGGGCCTTTGACCCCAAAGTTTGGGGATTGGGGGCTTTGACCCAAAACTTTGGGGATGAGGAGGGTTGGACACCCCAGATGTTTCAAACCCCAGGAGTTGGGGATTGGGGCTTTAGACCCCAATCTTTGGGGGTTGGAGGTGTTTGACACCTCAGGATTTGGGATTTGGGGGGGTTTGACCCCAGACTTTGGGAACGGGGGGTGTTGGACACCCCAAATGTTTCAAACCCCAGCATTTGGGGTCAGGGGGATTTAACCCCAACATTTGCAAATTGCAGAGTGTTTGACACCCCAGGATCTGGGATTTGGGGGGTTTAAGGCCTAAAATTTGGGGTTCGGGCTGAGGGGCAGGGGGGAAGTTGAGATCCCAGAGTTTGGGTCTGGGGGTGTTTGGCCCCCCCCAGTGTTTGAACCCCAGGATTTGGGGTCCGGGGGAGTTGACCCCAGGATTTGGGGTGTTTGACCCCAATGTTCGGCCTCACCTCGGGTTTGGGGTCGGGGTTGAGATCAGGGACATTCCCTGGAGCCAGCGGCGGGATCGGGATCGGAAACGGGATCGGGAAGCGGAACAGGAACGGGGAGGGTCCCTGAGCCAAAGCCGGACCCCAACCCCAGGGAGAGGCCCCGCCGCAGTCCCGGAATGGCCCCATCCCCACAATCCCGGAGCCCTCCCCAGGCCCAGCCCCTCCCCAGCCGCTGAACGGAGCCTCCCTCAATCCCAGCCCGCCCCGATCCGGGCCGGAGCCATCCCCAGAGCCTCCCCCATTCCCGGCCCGGGCCCTTCCATCCCTTTTTGGGGCGGCTCCTGCCGCTCCCCGCCCATTTCTGGGGGTTCCAAAGGGCCCCGCGGACCCTCCCCATTTTGGGGGTGTTGGGGTGGCCCCAGGGCCGCCCCGAGGGCCGAGGGGGGATCGAAAGCCCCAAACCCGAGGGGCTCCTGGGGGTGCCCAGTTCCTCCCGTCCCCAGCCCGAAACAGATCGTGGCCAATCAGAGCGCGGGGCGCTGATGACGATCCTGCTGCCGGGCAGAAACTCGGCGCACTGGCCCCGCCCGGCGATTTCCAGCGAATCAGCGCCCGGCTCGGCTGTGACTCATCGCGTGCCGGGCAGAACCCAGCGCCTCTCACAGCGCTGGCCAATCAGAGACTGCGCGGGGCCATTCCCAGCCAATCAGAGCGTTTGTCGCTGATGGCTCTCAGTGCCCAGGAGCGGAATTTGGGGCGGGGGGCGGTGACCCCGGCGATGGGGATGGGGCGTGCGGGGGCAGCTGGGGCCGCACTGGTGGCACTGGGGGCGCTGGGAGCCCCCCCGGCCGCGGGGGGAGCGGGGGGCGCGGGGAGAAGGGGGGCGGGGGGGCCCCAAATTCAACCCAAGGGGGGTCGGGACCCCCAAAGGGAGCAGGAGGGGCCTGGAACCCCCAAAACCAAGCACGGGGGAGGGGATTGGGGACTGGGGGAACGATGGGGAAGGGGCGGGAGAGCGGAGGAAAGAGGGGAATGGGACCCCCAAATTGAGGTGGGAGGGAGCTGTGGACTGGGGGAAACCCCCATCAAATCCCATTAAAACCCCATAGAAATCCCATTAAATTCCACTCAATTCCCATCAAACACCATTAAAATCCCATTAAAATCCCATGACATCTCATAAAAATCCCATAAAATTACATTACAATCCCATCAAATTCCATTAAATGTCCATAAAATCCCATTAAAATCCCATTAAATCCTATTACATTTCTATTAAATCTCATTAAATTCTATTAAAATCCTACTAAATTCCTATTAAAATCCATTAAAATCTCCTTCAATCCCATAAAATGATCCCAAACCCACACAGAATTGGCCCTGAATTATCCCCCACACACACGGCCCTAAAAACCGAAAAATGTGAAAAACTACCCCAAATGATCCCAAATGTACCCTGAATAACCCAAAAAAAACCCCAAATAACCCCAAAGGCACACAAAGAACCCAAATCCCCCAAATGACCCCAATCCCATAAATGACCCCAAATCCCATAAATGACCCCAAATCCCATAAATGGGACTGGGAGAGGGGAGGAGAGGGCAGGGAAAGGGGGAGTGGGACAAACTGGGCGAGGAACTCAAACTCTGCAGTCAGACAGAGCAGGGATTTGTGTATCCAGCGCTGGGAGCGAGGGGGATCTCTCTGGCAAAAACCCACTCGGTCTCCTTTGGCCTTCAGCTCCATTTTAAAAGTCACAATTACAACACTTCATTAGCATACTCACATTTGCATAAAGCTGTGTCCCGGTTTTACAGCCGTGTGTGGCTTCAGCGCCTGCGTCCGTTCCTCCTGTGGCGGCCCTCAGTCTTCTGGTGCTCTTTTGATGAAGGCTTCTGTCGTCCTCCTCACGCTGGAACTTTTTACCTGGACCATCAGCCCATGCCTGGTGCTCCTTGCTCTTCAGTCTAACCTGGTCTGAGCTGATTTTGCCCTTTGCAAGCTCTGTTCAAACTTGCTCTCTCGCTCTCGGTGCGTTTGTTGTGTCGCTGGCTCTGCTCTCTCTCTTGCTCTGCTGCCTTGCTGGCTTTGCCTGCATGTGAAAAATGCATGTATTTTATGATTGGCTTTTCGCAAATATTAAAATGAATATTATATGTCTGCTGTTAGAAAGTAATGCTGTATTAATTCTCCTAAGTAGTGTGTTAAATATAGTTTTAGGTTATAAAAATTGTTAAAATAGAAACGATGCTATGTAGGATTCCTTTTTTAAAGAAAGGACTTGCAGTGAGACAGCAGCCACAGGACACCTAAATCTTTCAGAAAAAAGCATTTATGGCCCTCTTATCAGAAGAAATGAACTTCTTCCCATCTCGAAGGCGCTGTTAGGATTTGGAGGAAGAAGGTGGCACTGCCCAGACAGAATCCTGTGTTTGAATGGAATTTATGCATCCTGGATGAAGTGTATGAATATGCAACAGGCTGTTGTTTTTAAGGGTTAATCCTTTGTTAACGGGTGTCCCTTTTCAGGCTCGTGCTGCCCAGAAAAAGGTACCCGGACCTCCATAACCCTTTCTCTCTATTGTCTCATATTGTCCTAATTCAAATTGTCCAAATTATTATTTCTCTAATTGCATTGCTATTTTTATAACCATTTTATTACTAATGAACTTTTACAATTTCAAAATCAAGTGATTGGCGTGTTTCACACTGCACATCTCGCTCCAGGGCTGCTTGTGCTGAACCTTTCCTTGCACAGCCCTGAGGATTCCCCCAGCCCGGGCTCCCAGCAGCTCCAGGCCCGGCCAGGAGGAGCAGCAGGGCCAGGGCTGGCCGGGCGTCCCCACAGATGTGGCCCCCGCTGGTGGCACAGCCGGACCCTTGGGAGGCTGCCTCAGGCTTTATTGTCCACCAGCATCCCAGGAGGGAGCAGAAAATCCTCCTGCAGACGCTGATTCCGGAGGCTCCCAGCGCTTCCTTGTCTCCAGGAGCTTCTGCCAAGCCCCAGTGAAACCTCGGTGCCACATTGTTCCACAGCCTCACAACGCTCTCCTGGCTCCCGTGAGGTCCCTCTGTGTCCCGCTGCAGCCTTGGCTCCATCAGGGTCTCCTGGCTCCCATTAGGGTCTCCTGGCTCCATCAGGCTCTCCTGGCTCCATCAGGGTCTCCTGGCTTCCATCAGGGTCTCCTGGCTCCATCAGGCTCTCCTGGCTTCCATGATGCTCCACTCTGTCCCAAGGGGCATCCGCGGCTCAGCTTTGGAGCCCTGCAAGATCCAAAGGTTCCCCCCAAAAAACACCAGCCCAGGGACTCCGAGGATATTTGGGCTGAGCTCCCGCTGCCCAGGCACCTGCATGGAACCCAAGTGACCGCTGGGACTCCATGGAATGTCCTGGAACAAACTGTCCCTGGTCAGACAGGGGTGCCATGGAACACAGGTGCCACTGGGACACGGACACTGCCCATGGAACCGAGTGTCCATGGGGACAGAGCCGGGCCTGATGGAACACTGGAGAACATTGTCACCCCATGGAATCCATGGAACCAGGTGTCCATGGTGACACTGCAGAACATTGTCACCCCATGGAATCCATGGAACCAGGTGTCCATGGTGACACTGGAGAACATTGTCACCCCATGGAATCCCATGGAACCAGGTGTCCATGGTGACACTGGAGAACATTGTCACCCCATGGAATCCATGGAACCAGGTGTCCATGGTGACACTGGAGAACATTGTCACCCCATGGAATCCCATGGAACCAGGTGTCCATGGTGACACTGGAGAACATTGTCACCCCATGGAATCTCATGGAACCAGGTGTCCATGGTGACACTGGAGAACATTGTCACCCCATGGAATCCCATGGAACCAGGTGTCCATGGTGACACTGGAGAACATTGTCACCCCATGGAATCCATGGAACCAGGTGTCCATGGTGACAGAGCCGGGCCCAATGGAACCTACTGGAACACAGGAGAACATTGTTACCTGTTGGAACCCGGGCTGCTGAGAATTTTGGACTTTCTGAGCTGACAGACACTGACCCCCAAGAGAACACTGCATTTGACCTGAGGCTGTGGAGAAGGCTTCCAAAATGGAATGATGGAACTGGGATTATGAGTATGGAGTTTGAATAGAAGGGTGTAATATCACATGGTGGACAACTTGGAGTTTAAGGTTTTAGAATATAGTAATATATATAAAGATGGAGGTTTTAGGGCGGAGGCTGATCCTTTTTCTTTGCCTTCTTCTTCTTCTTCTTCTTCTTCTTCTTCTTCTTCTTCTTCTTCTTCTTCTTCTTCTTCTTCTTCTTCTTCTCCTTCTCCTTCTCCTTCTCCTTCTCCTTCTTCTTCTCCTTCTCCTTCTCCTTCTTGTTCTTCCTCTTCTCCTTCTTCTCCTTCTTCTCCTTCTTCTTCTCCTTCTTCTTCTTCTACGTCTTCCTCTTCCCCTTCCTCTTCCTCCTCCTCTTCTTCCTTGTCTTCTTCTTCCTCTTCTTCCTCTTCCTCCTCTTCTTCTTCTTCTTCTTCCTCATCTCCTTCTCCTTCTCCTTCTTCTCCTTCTCCTTCTCCTTCTCCTTCTCCCTCTCCCTCTCCTTCTCCTTCTCCTTCTCCTTCTCCTTCTCCTTCTCCTTCTCCTTCTCCTTCTCCTTCTCCTTCTCCTTCTCCTTCTCCTTCTCCTTCTCCTTCTCCTCCTTCTCTTCTTCTTTACCTTCTTCTCCTTCATCTCCTTCATCTCCTTCTTCTTCTTCTTCTCCTCCTCCTCCTCCTGCCCCTCCTCCTCCTCCTCCTCCTCAGGTTCGGGTGGTATTGTGTAATTGGATAAAAAAGTCCCTTATGTTGGGCACGGGCGATTGGTTATTGGGTTAAAAGTAAAAATAATTTAGGTGTCATTTCTTAATTGGACAGTTTATCCTCAAAAGACCTTGCAGAGAGAGAGACGGGGCTCCATTTTTACCTTGTTAGTGAAGTGCTGCAGATCTCACAGCTTGTGAGACTGTTCTAGAGACAAGAGCTAATGAACACCTGAGTCCAAACAAGAAATGCTGTCTTGGGATTTCATCCCGACCTTGGCAGAAAAGAAGCAAAAGAATTGACTGTTACCCCACGGAATCTCATGGAACCAGGTGTCCGCTGTTTGACGGTGCAGCCTCAGAGAGTGATGAGACCATTGTGCCACCATGGAATATCCTGAAACCACGGCTCCCTTGTGACAAACCTGGGCTTTATGAAACCAAGGACACCGCTGGGATGCAATGGAATCTCAAGGAGCCAAGGGTCAGCTGTCAACACATCAGCTTCTCAGGAAACCAAGGCAAACACTGTGACACAGAGAGGGGCCCTCATGGGACCCAGGAGACCATGGTGACACCGTGGTGGGATCTCATGGAACCAAGTGTGAATTGTTACAGGACCCAGGAGACCATGGTGACACCGTGGTGGGATCTCATGGAACCAAGTGTGAATTGTTACAGCACCCAGGAGACCATGGTGACACCGTGGTGGGATCTCATGGAACCAAGTGTGAATTGTTACAGCACCCAGGAGACCATGGTGACACCGTGGTGGGATCTCATGGAACCAAGAGCCCAGAGTTTCACGGCTCAGCCTCATGGAGCGCTGGAGACCATGGTGTCCCAAAGGGAACACATGGAACAAAGGCTCCTTAGTGACACAGCAGGGCCTCATGGAATGCAAGAGATCATCCTGATGGAATGGAAACTCATGGATTCAAGGGTCCACTCTTTTGCTGCGTGGCCTCATGGAATGCTGGAGACCATTGTGGCACCATGGAAACGAATGGCACAAAGGCTCCACTGTGACCCAGCAGGGCCTTATAGAACCAAGGACACTGCTGTGATACAATGGAATCTCATGGAACCAAGGTCCAGTTGTGACAAAGCTGGGCCTCATGGAACCAAGGACACAGCCGTGATGCAATGGAATCTCTAGGATCCAAGGATCAATTGTCAACACATCAGGTTCCCATGAAACCAAGCAGAACATTGTGACACAGTGGAATCTCATGGGAGCAAGGCTCTGCTTTGATCAAGTGGGGCCTCATGGGACACAGGTGCCACTGGGACATTGTCAGGCCTGGTAGGAACAAGACACCACTGTGTCAGACCAAGGCCTCATGGGACCCTGGAGAGCCCTGTGACACGATGGAACCTGATGGAACCAAGGGCCCATTGTGACACGGCAGGGTCTCATGGAACCCCTGTGCCACTGGGACATTGCCAGGGCTGGTGCAAGCAAGGTTCCACTGTGACAAAGGCAGGCCTTGTGGCACCCAGGAGACCATTGTGGGACAATGGAATCTCATGGAAGCAAGGCCCCATTGTGACAAAGCGCGGCCTCATGGAAGCCCAGTGCCACTGGGACATCTCCAGCCTTGGAGGAAGCAAGTGTCCATTGTGACACAGCACAGCCTCAAATCACAGGAGAGCAGAGGGATGCCATGGAATCTTGGGGAACCAAGTGTCAATTCTAAACACAGCGAGGACTCATGGAACCCAGGAGACCATTGTGATGCTGCACTTTGTCACAACGGGGCCATGCTTCTATGAGGATCCATGGGCCCACAATGTTCTCCTGGGTTCCAGGAGGCCCCGCTGGGTCACAATGGCCCCTTGCTCCCACGAGCCACAGCACGGTCCCCGTTGCCCCTGGGTTCTGTGAGGCCCTGCTGCGTTCACAACTGACACTTGCTTCCATGAGATTCCATTGCGTCACAGTGGCCCCCATGTTTCCATGAGGTTCTGCTGGGTCACAGTGGACACTGGGTTCCACAAGAGCTGGCAATGTCCCAGTGGCACCTGTGTCCTGTGGGCCCCACTTTGCCAAAGCAGAGCCTTGGCTCCATGAGATTCCAGGCTGTCCCAATGCTCTGCTGAGTTCCACGAGGCTGTGCTGTGTCACAATGGACACTGAGTTCCACCTGCCCTGGCAATATCCAAGTGGCCCCTGGCTTCCATGAGGCCCCGTTGTGTTTGCAGGTGACACTTGGTTCCTCAAGATGTCATTGTCACGCCGCTCTCCTGGGCGTCCTGAGGCCTTGCTGTGTGAGAAATGACCGCTACTTTTAAAATTTTAAGGTTGATTCAACCTTGAAAAAAATGACAACAAAGGACTGAAACAGGAGAAATCACAGCACTGGGAGCCCTTCCCCACCCCGTGCCTATCAGCCACATGGCTCCTTCACAAATTGGCTGCTCCTCCTTTTAGACTTTTGGTGTTGCACCAGGTAATCCTAGCCCCACCCAAAGTCTGTCAGGTAACTCTTTGTGGCCGTCCATTGGTGGAGAATGCTTTCTTGCACCCTGACTGGAGAGCAGGTGTTGCCATGCCTGCCTTCCAGTGACAAACCTGCCCTCCCCAAATGCCCCAACCACCAAGGCCATTACAAGGGCAGGGGAAAGAGGACTATAGGGGACAGATGACAATAACATCACTACACATCTTAACACACACATAGTATCTATCTCCTCACTGTGAGACCCAACTATGACATTACTCATCTGTAACACTGTGCAATAATGGAGCCTTGTTCCTAGCAGACCTGGCAATGTCCCAGTGGCACCTGTGTCCCATGAGGCCCCACTTGGTCAAAGCAGAGCCTTGGCTTAACAACTGACCCTTGTTTCCTTGAGATTCCATCTGTGAAAAACACGTTCACTCTCCTGTGAAAATGCACAAAGTTTAATAAAGGACAATGGGAGACCAGGACCGTGGAGCAAAGGTTATTACGGCCGGGTGCATCTTGGCACTCAGCCAGGAGCACCCTGTTACCTTCGGGGATCCCCTGAAATACCTTTCCCCTTACATCAGCCTGGTGCATATTCATAGAGCCTCATGCATACCCATAAACTACTTTACATATTCCAGGAATGATTTTACATGGCCCCTCCTTGGGTCTGCCTTTTCAGAGCATGTGTGTTTCTTGGCTGTGGTTTTGGCTCCTTCTCTTTATCACCTCCAGGTTTTGGGCCTTGGTGCACTCTGCCTTCAGACAGGGAGTGCTGATAGTTGGCAGATCTGTACAGGTGTCCTCATCCTGGGTGCATTGGATGTTATCCCATCCAAGCAGGCAGTTTAACACAAGCACACTTCTATCAGCTATTTCACTACTATGTCTAAGCTCAATTAACAACAGAAATAAAAACTATATCTTTAGAACAAGGTTATTTTACCACCACACATATAAAATCCATTTTAATATTTGCAAAAAGCCAATATTATGATATTTATCTATAACAGGGTGAAGGAGCCCTGGCCCAGGCTCTGGCCCTGGGGCACACGGGGACGCTGCCGGGGGGTCCCTGTCCCCCTGTGCCACCCCCAGGGCCCCGTCCCCCGTCCCCGTGTCAGGCTCTGGGGTCGATCTCGTGGAACATCCTCTGGGGGAGGCTGCAGGGCCAGGGACGGGGGGACCCTGGGGGACAGGGGACCCCGCTGTGCACGAGCAGGGTTGGACTGCTCTGGGGGGAGCTGTGAGGGGGCCAGGGCAGAGTGACCTCCCCAGTGACCTCACACAGCCCCCATGATGTCACACAGCCCCCGTGATGTCACACAGCCCCATGTGATGTCACACAATATCTGTGATGTCACACAGCCACCGTGATGTCACACAGCCTCTGTGATGTCACACAGCCCCCGTGATGTCACACAGCCTCTGTGATGTCACACTGCCCCTGTGATGTCACACTGTCCCTGTGATGTCACACAATCACTCTGTTAGGTCACACAACCTCCATATGATGTCATTCAGCTGCTATGTGATGTCACACAGCACATTTGTGGTGTCACAGTCACCCTGGGATGTGACAGCCTTCTCTGTGGCATCACACAGCTGCTCTGTGACTCTGTGTCACAACCCACATTGTGATGTCACAGAGCCGCCTTCTGTGATGTCACAGCTAGCTCTGTGATGTCACAACCCCCTCAGTGCTGTCCCACAGCCCACTCTGTGCTGTCACACAGCCCCTTGCTGCCATCCCAGCTGCTCTGTGGCTCTGGGACACAGCCCCAGAGGTGCTGCTGTGACACAGCCCCCGCGGGGACATCCCACAGCCCCGGCCAGTGCTGAGCCCCTGTGAGCTCTGTCTGTGCCCTGCTCGTGTCCCTGAGGGGCCCTGGCAGTGCCCCAGCCCTGCTGGGCTGTGCACAGGAGCTGCTCCTGGCCAGAGCTGTCTCTCTGCAGCTCTGCTGCCCTTGCCAGGAGCTGCCTCTGGGCCAGGAGCCCGGCCCAGCTCAGCAGCACAGACACAGCACAAGGACTTTAATCACCCTCTGGGCCTTTGCTGCTCTTTGCATCACACCCAGTCCCTCAGGGTGGGCTCAAAGACTTCTCAAGAGCTCCAAGTCAGATTGAAATACTGAAGTTTCTTGTACTTTAAAGAGATCCCTCTGAGGGACAGGACTGAGAAAGTGTCCCCGGGTTCCAGGGAGAGCAGAACTGTTGCCTTCTTGTGAAGGCCGCGATGACCTGGTTTCAGGGTCCAGCACTTCGATCTCCTTTTGTGGGATCCCTTGTGGCCAATAACGGACGCTGACACCAATGTGGTGGACAGTTAAAGGCCTTTATTGAGGGGTCTTAAGGGTATTTATGGACTAAGGGGTCTCTCTACGTCAGACAGGGGTTTGGCTATACTTTCTAGGGTTAGTATGGAGTGGAAAGTTACTGGCATGCATAGGTTAGGGGGGCTACACATCTGGCTACATTCCAAGGGTGATCCTTATCTATGGGGAGGGGGGTAGAAGGATTCCTGTAACTTTCCGTTACAGCCCGAAATCTTCCGAGCGCCTGTCCCTGGCCTACCACACTTCCCCCCCCTCTTTCACAAATGAACGAGGTAGTCTTGTACATTGGCACTAAAATGAGGTAGGAAGTTGAGATCTGACTAGGGAAAAGGGTCTTGGGGAAACCTGAGTAAGTTTCTGCCAGGCAAGTCTCTCGTGACTGGCAGTGTCTCCTGTTGAATTCACAGGAATTGTGGCTGTCCCAGGAACAGGATGTTAGCCCGTTCTATGCGGGCCTGAACGAATGAGACTAGCTTGTTCAGCAGACATGGCCCGAAGGTAATAGCTAAAAGCAGCATTGCCAATGGACCTATTAGGGTAGAAATCAGGGTGGTTAGCTATGGTGATTGGTTGAACCAGGATTCGAACCAGTTCTGTTGGGCTTCTCTGTCTTTCTGTCTCTGAGCCAGTCTGTTTCGGAGTTCTGCCATGGAGTCTCTAACGACTCTTGTATGGTCAGCGTAGAAACAGCATTCCTCTTTCAAGGCGGCACACAGGCCCCCTTGCTGCATGAACAGGAGATCCAGTCCTCGCCTGTTCTGCAGGACCACTTCTGAGAGTGAAGAGACTGACTTTTCTAGAAAGGAAATGGATTTCTCGATCCTCTGCAGGTCCTCATCGATGGTCATCTGCAGCTGGGACAATCCTTGGTGTTGAGTTGCTAGGGCTGAGACACCTGTTGCCGTTCCAGCCGCTCCTAGGCCGAGCAACATTGCGATAGTTATACCTGTTAATATTTCTCTCTTGTGGAGCCGGTTGTTATTTTTGGAAAGGTGGTACACCTCTTCGTCTGAGTGGTACAGGATCCTAGGGATGATCAGAACTTGAACACAAAAGTCGTTAGAGTTATCGAATTTGGCAAGAGACACGCAGGGACTTACTCCAGATCTCTGGCAAACCCACATCCCAGATGTGGATGGGACTACCCACTTATTATTTTTTCTGTCGGGCTCGACTACTTCAGTGCAGATGTCGCCTTTCCGCTTAGCTAGGGTTGCATTGCCAAAGCATCTGCCCTGACCTGTGACTTGACTCAGGGTAATTCCTTTGCGGGGTGTGTCCCATCTGCACTGGCGAGGGGCATCGGCTGTGGAATAGCTGAAAGGGGTATCTAAAGCGACTCCTTCGTAAAAGGGGGGTTTAACATCGTAACAAAGCCAGCAGGACTCAGGTTCGGGTTAGATTCATTTAGGGATAAAAAGGTAGCTTCTAACATGCGAAGGATTGGGTTCGAGCCTGAGCTGGCTGATTGGCCTATCTGGAAGGCTTCCTCATCGCCAGTCAGGACGTCGGTAACCCTTGTGGGTAAGGGTTTGGGGTAGGTCATATTTTTCCTTTTCTGTGTGCTTTTGATCACTTTGTTGGGCCCAACTGCTCTGGGTGCTGACGGTGGGAATCTGGTAATTCGCACATTCACCCACTTTTCTGACCCTTGAAGGACTACTGTCCATGCTTTGCCCACGGCCCAGCTAGGGTGATTCGGCTGTAAAACTGTCATGTTATAGTGAGTGCATTTCCGAAATTTGGGGACTTTATGTTGGTTTCGATAGAAACTTCCCTGGAGGAAGACGGGTGTTTTGCAGCCTGCGGGTGCCCAGGTGAACTGTAGGAATCTGTCGGGCTCTTGTGGGTCCCACCCAGGTCCTGACGGCCTGGCGTCTGTAACTATTGTTTCGCAGCCCCAGTGCCCACAGTATCCCCACCCTGGGCGATTGCAATAACTTTTTCCTGGGTTTGAGGCTGGGCACCAGTAAGATAGGTACATGTGCGTGGCGTGTGAAGAATGGGGGTCTACCTTTGGTTGTTCTGGAAACAGGTCGGTGATGTGAAGCATGAAGGACGGGGCGTTCGGCGTGGTGATGACTCTGAGCACCTTGTCACCAGCAACATGTTGCATGACCCACCTGAAGGGCTGATGAGGGTAGTAGTCTGGGCTGGCTTGTCCTCCGGTGACAAGCCCCAATAGCATAATCACGCAGAAACACCGCGTTTGCTTGGGTCTCGCCCGTGTGGGTCTCTCAGGTGCTGTCCGGTGGCTCGGTGGGCTGTCACTTTCCTCTGGGAGGGGAACGTACGCATCCCGGGGACGGCCGATAGAAACTCACAGTTCTCATCAGTCTTGTCCCGCCCACTGTGAAGGTCAGGCTTGATTGACCTAAGTGGACACCACCTAATTTCGCCGTCCTTTTTGACAGCTGCGTACCCTCGTCCCGTGAGCATCAACCTCCAGCCCTGTTCCCATTCACCTAGCTCATTTCTAATTGCAACCTGTGGGCCTTCCTCTAGAGCTCTGGTGGCCCAGTGTTTTTGGACAGGGCTGTTTGTTTCATCCCCCCTGGGAAACTGATTCAGTGCTAGCAAAGCAGTTGCTAGTATGCGTGCCTGATCTCCCGGGGGAATAGAATGGGCAAAACCCTCTGCTTTTGCCAACACCTCCAGCCTGGTTTTCAGGGTCTGATTCGCCCGCTCTACTATGGCCTGCCCAGTACTGTTATACGGGATACCCTGTACTAATGTGATGCCCCATTTCGAGGCGAATTCTTGCACTGGTTTGGAGGTGAAGTTGGAACCGTTGTCAGTTTTTATCTGCTTGGGGATGCCGAGCCACGCCATGACTGTCAGCCAGTGCTGAATTGTGGCTTTAGAGTTAGTTTTGGGGTGCTGTGTGGCCACGATCATTCCGCTGAAAGTGTCCACCGTCACGGCAAGCCACGCTCGGGGCTTCAGCAGTTGACACAAGGTGAAGTCCGACTGCCAGATTTGTGAAGGCTTGAGACCTCTCGGGTTGATCCCACTGGTCCACAGGGGTGACTTCTGGCAGTGAGGACAGGTAGCCACCACATGCCTTGCGTCTGCTGTCGAAATCCCGCACCTCTTCGCCAGGGCCTTGGCCCCGATGTGGAGTGATTCATGCAGCTGACGAGCTTCCTGCAACGTCCATACGCCTTTTGCTGCAGCGTCCGCCTTGTCGTTGCCTATCTGGAAGTAACCTTTGATTGGGTCGTGGCTGTTGGCGTGAATGATGGATACGGTGCCCTGTCGTGAAGAGAGCGCTTCTTCCAGCATTAGGGCTGCTGTAGATGTTGACACACCTGGTCCTGCCATGGCTAGGCAAAGCCTTGCCACGAATATAGAGTCTGTTACTATATTGAGGTGTTCATCTTTGAAAAGTCCGCACGCTAAGACCACTGCTGCCGCTTCCAGTTGCTGCACTGACAGTGTGGGGTCACATGCTTTGATGCAATGCCATTGCTCTCCTGCCTGCCACACTGCCGTTGCCGTAGAAGTCGTGGAGGAAGCGTCCGTGAAGACCGTTGGTCCTGGCTGCGGTCGGTCCTTGACCTTTGGCGGTACGTCTATGTCGACGATGGTCAGCAGCCGAGTCCAGGGCGGTTTTGCTGAGTAGGAGATTTCTCCTCCGAAGCCGGTGAGAGCAAGGGCTAGGTGCTCTGAAATTGCGGGTGACTCTGCAGACGGTTGCTTGCGAAAGGGAAGATGTATTCTTGTCGGCTCAGTTCCTAGGTGTCTCAGGGCGAGTTTCCTGCCTTTCCTGATGAGGTTAGCGATGCATTCGACTCCTGGGGAGAATGCACGAGCAGGTCTCCCGAGGACCACCCATTGGATCGGCCGGGCCTTTTCCGAAGGCCCTTGTGCCAGTGCCCCCACTCCGCCCTTTGGCGTGAAGTGTATGTATAAGTCCAGGGGCATGGCCGGGTTCCACCGGGCTAGCGTGCCAGTGGACATCTGCTGATCGATGAAATCGAGGGAGCTCGCCGCTTGTGGTGTCAGCTCCTTGGGTTCCCAGGGGTGTTGTCCCTTCAGGAGGTCATATAAAGGATCCATGACCTCGGGGGGGATCAGGATGACGTTGCGGACCCACTGCAGCAATCCCACCAGGCATTGCACATCGTGAAGTGTCCTGATGTCCCGGTTGATCCTTACCTTGGGAGGAGTCACATAGGAGCTTGTGATTCCCACTCCCAGGAAGGTCACGCAGGGTCCTCTCTTGACCTTTGCGCTTGCGATCTCGAAGCCGTTGGCCTGGAGGGTTTCTGTGATCGCAGACACCAGGTGATCCACCTGGCTCGTCGATGGTGCAGCGACTAGGATGTCGTCCATGTATTGGATGATGGTTGCGGCAGGGTAGGAATGTCGGACTGGCATCAGCGCTCTGTCCACGGTGATCTGGCAGATAACCGGACTGTCCACTAGGCCCTGGGGAAGTACCCTCCATTGGAAACGGAGGTTAGGCCGATTACCGTTTGGAAACGCGACGGAAAAGGCAAAGCGTTCTCTGTCGTCCGGATGCAGGGGTATCGAGAAGAAGCAGTCTTTGATGTCCAGTACTGCGCATGGCTGTCCTTCAGGGATGGCTGAATTCATGGGTAGCAGTGTCTGGACCGGACCCATGGGTCGAATCGTCTTGTTCACTTCTCTCAGGTCGTGGACGAGACGATGACCCTCTCCGGACCTTTTGGGGATTACAAACACAGGGGTGTTCCATGGACTGGTGGAGGGTTCTATGTGACCCTTTTGCAGTTCACGGTTGACCAGTTCCAGCAAAGCTGCCACTCGAGGCTCTGACAAAGGCCACTGCTCCCTCCAAACAGGATCTGATGATTTCCAAGTCAATTTGATCGGCAGCTGAGGGTGTACAGCAGTGACCCCTATGATAAATTTGTAATCTTGACTCCTAGCATAGCAAGGATGTCCCTTCCTATTAGTGGTGGAGAGTTTTGCAAAATGTAGGGGTAAATTGCTACTGTCTGTTCTGGTCCCTTGTTTGTGTGAAGTGTGATAGCCACCAGCTGGGTGCTTTTCCACGCCCGGGTTTGTCCCCCCACCCCGTTCACTGGGGGGACTTCCTTGAACCGCCAATGTCTGGGCCAATGCCGCTGAGGGAGAATCGTGCAGTCTGATCCCGTGTCTACCCAAAACTGAAGTCCTACGATGTGGGGGTCCTGACTGCCATAGAGGCGGCATGTCCCCCACACCCTCGGGGGTTCCTTCCCTATTCTCATGGCCAGGGCCACCCAGGGGTCCCGGTTTGGGGCGTCCCCTGCTGGCCCTGTTGCGCTTGCGTGGCTTGTGATGATGGGGGGTGCGAGGGTGCAGTCGGTGGTACTGCATAGCTCTGCCATTGTATTGCTGGTGAGGGTGCAATACTGGCTGCCTCCTGTGGGAACATAGGGTATGGGGATCCCCTGCCCCACTGTGGGTTGACATAGATGGGCCGTCTCGCATCCAGAGCGGGAGGGGGCTGAATATGGCCCGCACGCCCCCCCCCCTCCCGTTTCCCCGGGGCCGGGATCTACAGTCCCTAGCCAGGTGACCTCTCTTCCCACAGCTCCAGCAGGTCCCTCTGGGGCGCTGTTGGGGCGAGGGTGTTGCCTGGGGACGCTGTGCCGGCTGGGGGCAGTTAGCCGCGACATGACCTGACTGACCACATTTGAAGCAGGCCATCACACTGGTTAGGGTGTGCACGGTTGCCTGAAGTGGGGTCAGCTGCTCTTCCCTCACAACATGCTTAATCATGTCAGCCAGGCTGGCCCCGGCTGGTAGGGAACGCAATATATCTTTGGTTACGGTGTTACATTGTTGCCGAAGGCAGTCAGTTACCACCGGGCCTTTTGCGACAGTGGGTAAATTAGAGGAGTCCACGGCAGCCTGAAGGCGGTCAACAAATTGTGTAAAGCTTTCACTCTCCCCCTGTTTCATGGTCGACCATGGTGTCGGTCTGGCCACCACCCTGGATGCGGCGCGTATAGCTTCTCTGGCCGCCCGGGAAGTCGCCCTGACTTCCTCGATCCGGAGCTGGGCAGCTTGTTGCTGGGGTGTGGCCACTTCGTCGTGCTTCCCCAACAACCTAGATAAACTCGACCCGTGGAGTGGCTGCCCTTCCCCCGCCGTCTGAGCGAGCATGGTTGCACATTGGTCCGTCCATTCCTGTTTAAATATTATCAAACCCGCCCCATCAAAAAGCATACGGCTTATTTGCACTATATCGAAAGGGAGTAAATCGTCATTGCTAAAAAGACCATCCACGAGAGTGGAAACCACCCCTGAGTTAATTCCTTTTTCTGAAATGGCTTTTACTATTGTTTGAACATCTTTGGAATTAACGGGAGTATACGTTCTTTGCTGGTTCCCCTGGGGTCCCGTAATTCTCACCGGGAAGGCATGCACCGATGCTGCGGATGCCCATTCCGCGCATTCGATTTTGATTTTACCCCAGTCGGTGAGTTCGTATTGGGGCTGGTTCCCGGTTGTGTTAAAAGTTTTAATTGGTTTCGTCCGAAACCGCATTGATTCTGTTTTCTCTGCTTCCGAGTCGCTGCTGGACTCGGTGGGCTCCGCAGAGCGATCTGGGGAGCTGTGGCTCCCTTCAGAGTCGGAAGTCGACTGCCAATATACTTCCGGTCTCTGCTGCCGTTTTGTCCGGCTACGGCCCCGCTCCTCCCCTCGGGGGCGGTGCTGATGTTGCTGGCGGTGCCGCCCCCTGGGCTCGCCCTGCCTCCCGCAGGGAGGGATCTCTCCCATATATAGTGGCATCAGTGGGCGCGGCTCCTGAGTGAGTGTCCGCCCTCTGTTGCACCCCCACGCATGCGCGTCTGCTGGGACCCACGGCTCTCGGCCGGGCATGGGCTCAGCGCTGGTTTCCCGCGCATGCGTGTTCGCGGCTGGCCGCGGTTCTGGGTTCTTCCCGCCGTGAGGCGGCGGGCTCCACCCCTCTCCCCGGCCACCCGCGCCATATTCAAACGGGTAAGGCGGCGGATCCCCTCCGCCGCTCGCCCGCGCGCTTGCCCTCTCGATATTTCGGGCTTCTGCCGCCAGCCCCTCCCAAAAGGACCGTGCGAGTCCCTCCGCTTCTTGCGCTAAGTCGGCTAGCGGCGGGGAAGGGTTGGGCGAGGGGTCCGCGGGCACCCCGGGGGGCTCCGGAGGTGGTCTGGGCCCCGGCGGGTCCCCTGAAGGGGTCAGGGGGTCCCCCGGGGGCTCCGAGGGCTCCGGGGGCTTTGGGCTGGAGGAGGGATGGGTCGCGCCCGGTCCCCCCGTCTCCCCGCTCTCAATCGAGTCGCCACCAGGGGGGTTTCGCGTTCCCGCCCCCTCCCCCTGCTGTGGCGCGATTAACAAACAGGAGCGCGCAACGTTCCACGTCTCCTGTTCTTCTAATGCTTTGCGTAGGGCGGCTTCTGCCTTCCCCCACGCTTTCAGGCTTTTGCTGCTGCCTGTGGCTTTTGTGTCCTCTGCTAGCGCGACAGTACATTTCTGCCACACCCCAGGGTGTAATATATCTATGGGTCGAGAAATGACCCCAATTTCTAGGAGTCTCGTCAATGCGAGATTAAAATTCCTGAGTTCACATTTGATTCCCCATTGCATATGTATCAAACTTACGACCTTCGCTATCGCTTCCATACGAATCGCGGGTCTCTGGGGCGTCCCCCTTCTTCGTTATGGCCGTTCCGGCGTTGAGTGCTGTCCCCTGGCCAGGAGTACTCCCGTCGCCCGGACTCGTCCCGATCCCGGGTTTTGGCACCACTATGTTGCCTTCTTGTGAAGGCCGCGATGACCTGGTTTCAGGGGTCCAGCACTTCGATCTCCTTTTGTGGGATCCCTTGTGGCCAATAACGGACGCTGACTCCAATGTCGTGGACGGTTAAAGGCCTTTATTGAGGGGTCTTAAGGGTATTTATGGACTAAGGGGTCTCTCTACGTCAGACAGGGGTTTGGCTATACTTTCTAGGGTTAGTATGGAGTGGAAAGTTACTGGCATGCATAGGTTAGGGGGGCTACACGTCTGGCTACATTCCAAGGGTGATCCTTATCTATGGGGAGGGGGGTAGAAGGATTCCTGTAACTTTCCGTTACAGCCCGAAATCTTCCGAGCGCCTGTCCCTGGCCTACCACACAGAACACTGGAGGCACTGATGGCAGCTGGGGACAAACAAGGCAAAGGTGTCTCTGGTGCTGAGCAAACCTGGATTTGTTTCAGGAATGCAAAGGGCCAAGGCCTGAGCCCCAGCCCCTGGCAAGGCAGATCCTGTCCCTTCCACCTTGCTCAGGGCTCTTCCCGGGATGGGTCCTGGCATGTGGGGATGGGCAATGCCAAGGGCAGGAGCGTGGGGCGGCCCCTGCCAGGCTGCTGAGCAGGGACAAGGAGGCAATGAGGCCCCAGGCCTGCAAGGGTCACTTGTCCCCTCCTGGCTCAGGCCCAGGGCCAGCAGCCATGGCCAAAGCGCTGCCCAGGTTGGCTCTGTCAGGGCTGTCTTGCAGCTGCTGCCCATCCCTGTGCCCTGTGCAGCCCAGGCTGTCCCACGGTGTCCCTGCCCTGGCCTCTGTCCCTGCAGGCTCTGGGCATCCCCCGGCTGCCCCACCTGGCTGGGCCCTTCCTTTGCTGACAGCTCTGCCTCCTGCCTGCCCCTGCCTGCCCACACAGAGCCTGGGGCTGCTCCAGGCTCCTGCTGGGGACGTGCTGCACCACAGCCCTGCCCTGACAGGGAAATTCCTTTCTCCTGCAGCCACTCTGGGCCTCCCCAGCTGCCCTTGGCGTTAATTCTTTCTCTCTCTGGCTGTTTTCCACTATGTCAAAAGGATCCACCATTCCTGAAATCGCTCTTTAAACACTCTCATGGCTCTGGTCCACTGTCCTCAGTCTCCACCCCACTGAGCACAGAGCTCCTTTGTCCCTATACAGTGCTCATGGGCCCAAGGCCTCCAAACCCCTCCTTGGGACATCTCTGGGCCCTCTCCAAGGTGTTTCCAAATTAAAACATTCGGCTCAGAGTCAAAAGAAATCACCAGAGGACAGGGCCAGCCCGACCTGTCTGTCCTGGCTACTTTTGTCTGGGAGCGATCCTTGGATATACAGAATTTGGGAGGCCAAATTCTAATTTTGGCCATGGTCCCTGGACAAGAAGGCTGGTTCTTTTCCATAGGAATGAAGGAACAGAGCCCCAGTGTTTCAGGGACATATGAGAGGTGACCACCAGAGGCCAAGGCCAGCCAGAGCTGGCAGGTTTTGTTTTGTGAGATACCCTTGCATAGAGGAAATTATTTTAGGGAGAGTACCCGTTCTGGCAATGACCATCTGAAAAGTCAGACAGCTCTTTTCCATAGCAAGGAAAGCAGAGAGCCCCAGTGCTCCAGAAGCTGATGAGAGGCAGCCCTTGACAGCCCAAGATCAGCCAGAGCTGTCAGGTGGCCCCTGGGAGGCCAAGCCAGCCAGAGCTGTTCCATGTTCCCTGGGTTCCATGGGGTCCCACAGGGTCCCAATGGTCCCTTGCTTCCATGGGGCCCTGAGGTGTCATAATGCCCCCTTGGTGACACCAGGCCCTGAAGGTTGGAATGGTCTCCATGGTTCCATCAGGCCCCACAGAGCCCCTCTGTGTCACCATGGCCCCTTGGTTCCCTGGGCTCCAGTGGTGCCACAATGATCCCCTTGGTTCCCTGGGCTCCAGTGGTGCCACAATGATCCCCTTGGTTCCCTGGGCTCCAGTGGTGCCACAATGATCCCCTTGGTTCCCTGGGCTCCAGTGGTGCCACAATGATCCCCTTGGTTCCATGGGCTCCAGTGGGGCCACAATGATCCCCTTGGTTCCATGGGCTCCAGTGGGGCCACAATGATCCCCTTGGTTCCATGAGGTCCCCCCAGTGTCCCAGGGATCTCCATGGGAAGGAAAGAACCCAGCCCCACTGTTGCAGGCGCAGCCACCAGAGGCCCAGGCCAGCCAGCCTTGACGGTACTGGCAGATTTTGCCTGGGAGCAACCCTTGGATATTGAGAATTTCAGAGGTGGAATCCCAATTTCAGACATGGACACTGGAGGAGAAGGATGGTTCTTTTCCATAGGAAGGAAAGCACAGAACACCGGTGGTGTCTCAGGGGCAGATGAAAGGCGGCCATCAGAGGCCAAGGCCAGCCAGACCTCTCTGTCCTGGCAGCTTTTGTCTGAAAGCAACCCTTGGATATCAGGAATTTGGGAGGTGGAACCCCAATTTCGGCCATTTCTGCATGGATAAGGAGGACGGTTCTTTTCCATAGGAAGGAAAGCACCCAGCCCCAGTGTTTGGACAGCAGGGGAGAGGCACCCCCAGGAGGCCAAGGGCAGCCAGACCTGTCTGTCCTGGCAGCTTTCACCTGGGAGCAATCCTTGGATGTACGGAGTTTTGGAGGGGGAATCCCAGTTTTGGCCATGGTCAAGATGGGTGTTTTTGTCCATAGGAAAGTAAAGCACAAAGTCCAAGTGTTTAGGAAGAAGATGAGAGGTGGCCACCCTCAGGCCAAGCCAGCCAGCCCTTTCTCTCCTGGCACCTTTTGTCTAGGGGCTTTCCTTGGACATTGGGCATTTTGGAGGTGCAATCTCAGTTTTGCCTGTGGGTGCCTGGACAGGAAGAAGAGCTCTTTTCATAAGGAAGGAAAGCACCAAGCCCCAGTGTTTCAGAGGCAGATGAGGGCCAGCCCTCAGGAAGCCAAGGCCAGCCAGACTTGTCACTCCTGGCAGCTTTTGTCTGGGAGCTATCCTTGGATATAGGGAATTCAAGAGGCAGTTGCCCAGTTTTGGCCATGAGTGCCTGGTTGAGATGAAGGGTTTTTTCCCACAAGAAATAAAAGTGATAGTGGAGCCCTGGAAAATGTTAAAAATAGTCATTGAAAATATTGGGCTTTGTGTTTTCTCAGGTCACTGCACCTGCCTAAGCAGAATGATAAAAAATATGATTGTTAGATGTGGTGATTGTTTAGTAATTAAATATAATTATTATATAACTATAAGAAGAATCTATGTGAGAAACTATGTTGGAAATTTAAAGGGGGCTATGTTTAGCTGAAATCTGTGTATACAATAGAAGAATATAAGTTTAATAATTACATGAAATTTATGTAATGATAGAGTATAAAACACGTTCACCTCGAATGTATGGTCGGAATCAGATTTGGGTGGAAACTACCCCGATTCCCAGAGCTCTTGAATAAAAAGCACCGCATATAATCGCTGATGTGATTATGCGTTTCTGAACGCTAACATTTTGGTGACCCCGGCTGGACCCTGCGGGTGCTGCTGAGCGAGTTTCGCGACTCGACCGCGCTCCAGCCGGCACCGAGGGATTCTCGGGGAGCTCGATCGGCCGCGACCGCTTCTGCCGCTCGCCACGTCCCCGGGAGAAAGGTAAGGTGCTTTTTACTTTGGTTTGGGTGCCTGCCAATGAGACGCAGCGAAAGCTACGCTTGGTTGGGCTAAAGGAATTCCTGCTGGTACAAGCCCAGGCGCCGTTCCATAAGACAATCGCGAGAGCGTTGCGGGTTCGGCAATTTGTGGTATATTTGGAATGGAGAAACTGAAAGGGATTTTGGGCGGCAACGCCTCTATCCCGCAATGTTCTCCTTTGGGGTGCTTATTAGCACATTGGAAACAGGGTAATTTTGGGGAAGAATTACGTAAAGCTAAGTTGATTGATTATTGTAATACATGGTGGCCAGAATATGCCTTGGAGTATGGTGAAAAATGGCCAAAATACGGGACTCTGCAATATAACACTATTTCGCAGTTTATGTCGTTTTGTAAACAAGAAGGAAAATGGGATGAGGTTCCGTATGTTGATTTGTTTTTCTATTTACGGGAAAAGCCAGAATGGCAGGATGAATGTGGATTAATGATGGTTAAAACATCTGAAAGCAATAAGTGTGGGGTTTGTGAGGAACGTTGTTTAGAACACTTGGCGTTGAAAGAAAGCCTGAGTAGGGAAAATTATACAGATATTGATTTACAGGTAGCTCCAATAGGAACAAGAGAACCTAACCCTATCCCACCTGTTCCATCTGTCCCTATACCACTGCCTGCTCCTACCCCACCTAATCCTGAACCTGTCTCGTCTAGTACACCCTTCCCTCTTTATTCTCCTCTCCCATCGTCACCTGATCCTTCTTCCTCGGAAGATGAGCAAAACCTAACTGTGGCAGGAAGGAGAGAGAGAGAATCAATGATGGGGTAGCCCCCAGAACCAGGAGTCGGTCTAACCTTGCCCCAGTTATGGATAGAAAAGACATAGGCAGACAAAAATGGATTGTAATTGCCCCCTTGCGACAAAGTGTAGGAGTGGAAGGGCCAGTATTTATAAAAGTGCCTTTCTCTCCTGCAGATTTAGTTATTTGGAAACAATCAGCCAGAATTCATAGAGAAAATCCTGATAAAATGGCATGAGTATTAAAAATGGTTATAAAAACCTCAAAATCCTGACTGGGATGACATACAATAATATGTATAATAATATTATATATATATAAAATTATATATAGTATAATAATATATCTAATATATATCTATATATAATATATTAATATATCTAATATATTAATATTAGATACTTTGATGGATTCTACTGAGAAAGAGACGGTACTTAAGGCAGCCAAAGAAAGGGTAAGACAGAACATCAGAAATGGATTCGTAACAGGGAATTTAGATGAGAATTTCCCAACTGAGGATCCAAATTGGGACCCTAATTTATTTTGCGGTATGGGGAGACTACGGAAATATCAAGAGTGGATCCAAATAGGAGTTCAGAATGCTGTGCCCAAAACTATAAATTGGTCTAAACTATACAAAGTTCGACAGGAAGGAATCTCCCACTGCGTTTTTGGAGAGGCTTAAGGAAGTAGCAAGAAAATATACAGATCTCCAAATGGACACAGCACAAGCAAAGGTTCAGCTCGCTCTCATATTCTTGGGTCAGTCACAGGACGATATTCGTAGAAAATTGCAAAATTAGAAGGGGAAGAACGAAGGAATTTGAATAAGCTACTTGAGGTAGCCTGGAAGGTATATAACAATCGCGAAAGAGAAGCTACTAAAAGGCAGCAGCAGAATCTGTTGGCAGTAATACAAGGAAAAGGGAACCCAAATTTCAGGGGATGTAACAGGAATAGTCAAAATAGGAGACCAGTCAGGCAGGGGTTAAACCTAAATCAATGTGCGTATTGCAAGCGGGAGGGGCATTGGAAGAGACAATGTCCAGACTTGAACAACCAGTTTCACCAGGGCAATCAGTGCCAGCAGGTTACCAAGGGGATGGTTTTGGGGGAGTATACCAGCTGACTAGACACAGAGCCAGTAGAACAAGTTAAGGAACCTGTTATAAATAAACAATTAGGACATAAAGAAGTCAAATTTCTAATAGATACAGGAGCTACTCACTCGGTATTGAATGATTTGCAAGGACAAATTGGGGACAAGCAAACAACAATAGTCGGCGCTACAGGGAAAGAGGAAAAACGGCCATTCTTGCAACCCCAAATTTGTGTTTTGGGAACAAAGTTATAACAGGAATTCCTATACGTACCTGAGTGTCCAATTCCGCTTTTAGGGAGAGATTTGCTAGAGAAACTTGATGCGGTAATAACCTTTGAAAATGGGGAGCTTATAATGAAAATACCTGAATCAAAGACGGGACAGATTTTAATGATCAAAGAAAAACCTGTTCCCTCTACCCCTAGGGAGGTAGGAGATGCAGTGATTCCCTCTGTATGGGAGACAGATATACCAGGGAAATCTAAATTGGCACAACCAGTGCATGTAGAGTTAAAAGAAGGGGCGAGGGCTGTACAAGTCAAACACTATTCCATAACACCAGAAGCACGGCAAGGAATAAGTAAAGATTATTGAGAAATTCTTGAAATACCGAATTTTAGAAGAATGTGAACCAGAATTTAATACACCAATATTCCAAATAAAGAAGCCAGATGGTGAATATAGATTAGTGCAGGATTTGGGAGCAATAAATAAAATAACAAAGGACATTTCTCCAGTGGTAACAAATCCTTACACATTGCTAACATCCGTAAAGGAGATATATAAGTGGTTTACTGAAATTGATTTAAAAGATGCCTTTTTCTGCATCCCCCCTTGACAAAGAAAGTAGGAAACTGTTTGCCTGTGAGTGGGAAAACCCAGGGAATGGGAGAAAGACCCAGCTCACCTGGACACGATATAAGAACTCGCCGACCCTATTTGGAAACCAACTGGCAAAGGAGCTGGAGATTTGCACCGAGAGTGGGCAAGTACCAAGAGACCAATACCTGTTGTTGCAGTATGTTGATGATATACTAATAGCTACAGAAGAAAAGGCAACCTGTATAAAGGTAACCATTGAGATTTTAAATTTACTGGGAATGGGAGGTTATAAATATCCAGAGGAAAGGCACAAATTGCCCAACAGACTGTGATCTACCTGGGATGTGAAATTTCACAAGGGCAACGAAAACTAGGCACTAACCGTATCCAAGCTATTTGTGCTATTCCAGAGCCCCAGAATCTACATGAGCTGCGAGTCTTCCTCGGGATGGCAGGATGGTGTCGCCTGTGGATCATGGACTGTGGACTGATTGTGAAACCCCTGTGTGAAGCTCAGAAGATGCAGCCATTCACCTGGGGCAAGCCACAGAAAGAAGCCTTCCTAAAATTAAAGGAAGCACTGACAACTGCTCCAGCATTAGGCTTACCTGATCTGTCTAAAGATTTTCAGCTGTTTGTCCATGAAAGGCTGCGCCTAGCACTAGGAGTCGTGACCCAAGGTCTGGGAAGCTGGAAAAGGCCGGTGGGCTACTTTTCCAAACAACTTGACAGCATAAGTGCCGGGTGGCCTCCATGTCTGCGGGCAGTCGCAGCCACTGTGATGCTGATACAAGAAGCCAGGAAGCTCACGATGGGAAGGCACATAGATGTCAATGTACCACACATGGTAACCTCTGTCTTAGAGCAGAAGGGGGGCCATTGGCTATCCCCAAGCAGGACGATGAAATTCCAGGTAGTCCTGACTGAGCAGGGTGATGTCACATTAAAAACAACTAACCTTTTAAATCCAGCTTTGTTCCTAGGTACCACAACTGAAGAAGGCCCATTAGAGCATGACTGTGTGGAGGTAATAGAGTACACCTACTCAGCAAGAGAAGACCTGAAAGACGTCCCACTAGAGCAGCCAGAGTGGGAGCTGTTTACAGATGGGAGCAGCTTCGTGGAAAACGGAACCAGATACGCTGGGTATGCGGTAACAACAGTCAGTACAGCAGTGGAGGCAAAGGCATTACCACCAAATACATCTGCCCAGAAGGCAGAACTGGTTGCCTTAACCAGGGCACTAGAATTAAGTGAAGGGAAAAAGGTAAATATCTGGACTGACTCAAAATATGCTTTTGGAGTGGTGCATGTACACGGAGCACTGTGGAAAGAAAGGGGACTATTGTCCTTCTCTGGGTATGCACATTAAACATCAGGATGCAGTCCTGCAATTGATAAAAGCAGTACAAAAACCTGAACAAGTGGCAATCATACACTGCAAAGCACAGCAATCAGGAAACTCCAAAATCTGTGAGGGAAATCGAAAGGCAGACTGGAGAGCCCGACAGGTTGCTCGAGAGGTGCAAACAACAATGGCATTGATACCTTTATAGCTTAATATATCCCAATTCAATTTGCCTCCAGAACCAAAATATTCAGTAGAAGATGAGAGACTGGCACGTTTGCTAAATGCACAAAAGAATTCAGAGGGATGGTATGTGACTGCACAAGGACAGATAGTGGTACCCCCTTGATAATGAGAGAAGTTCTACAAATTAAAAATAACGAATGTCATTGGGGTGCAGAGGCATTGGTAAAATTGCTAAAGCAGGGTTGAATTTCGGTACGGATGTTAACAATGGCAAAATCAGTAATGTCAAAATGTGATATCTGCTTGAAAAACAACCCAGTGGCTAGACGACAGGCACAGCTAGGACGAATTCGGATAGGAATAGAGCCAGGAGACTATTGGCAGGTAGATTTTGTAGACTTGCCAAGAACTCGAGGATACAAATACCTGTTAGTGGGGGTTGACACATTCTCTGGGTGGCCAGAAGCCCTTCCCTGTCACACCAACCAAGCAAAGGAAACAGTAAAGTGGTTACTACAGGAGATTATTCCCAGGTTCGGGGTGCCCCTAGGGTATCATCAGATAGGGGGCCCCATTTCATAGCTACAGTAGTAAGAGAGGTAAGTAGATTGCTGGGGATAACTTGGGATCTCCACACAGCATGGAGACCCCAGTCAAGTGGACAGGTAGAGAGGATGAATCAGACACTAAAGAGGCAAATCAGTAAAATATGCCAAGAAGCCAAATTGCAGTGGCCCCAGGCTTTGCCAATAGCACTGTTGAGGATTCGGATAAAGCCTAGGAGTGGGATGTCAGTCAGTCCTTATGAGATATTGCATGGGAAACCATATGAATCTCCTGAGCCTAACCCTAATGTGCACGTCACAGGAAAGCAGGAAGTGTATAATTATGTTCTGTCTCTCGGGAAAACTTTAGCTCGGCTCCGGAGCATCCTCGTGTGGAATAGACCGCTGACTCTCAAGAACCCAGTTCATAACATACATCCAGGAGACGAGGTGTACATCAAGAACTGGAACAAAGAACCGCTGAAAGAAAAGTGGAGTGGGCCCCACCAGGTACTGCTGACCACCTTTACAGCAGTCAAAGTAGCTGGCGTGGACCCCTGGATTCACTATACCCGAGTGAAGAAAATCCATCCTGGATCACGGACTGTGTAAACTGTGGAACCAACAAGGCTGCAGATAAGATGTGTTTAATTACTTTGAGAATGCTATCAGTAATTGTGCCAATGGTATGGTCATTAATGTCTTTGGGATGTGGAATGCAAAAAGATCAACTAAACACTTTTCATTCTAGAATGAAGAGAGAGGTACAAGCAGAAACACAGGTGATAAAGGTTTCTAATGCAGTTTGGGCTGAGAATGTAATGATTGGATTAGTCAAAGACTTTGCCAAAATGCAAAACACCTGTAGAATAACTGCCTGTATACCAATACCAAAGGGCAGCAGGAGACCCAGTAAATTGGGGAATCACAACATCAAAACTACCTGAAATACAAAAGAACAAAACAATTGCATGCAAACAGGTACCCGAGTCGAGGCAAGTAATCAAGGAAACTTGGGAGAAAATAGGAACATGGATGAGACCCATGGGCCAGAAAGACTGTATTCTAAGTGCTGGCACACTAGGAACCCCTATGGGAGAATCAGGAGGCATCACACAATGGCAATGCTATTTGCCACACTATAAAAAGATTACAGAAAATGTTACAGAAACCACTCTGGTATGGAAGTGTGAGGCCAAGGATCAGAAAGGTCAGACAGCCTTGGGACAGTGCGTGGTCTGTGAGTATCCTTCAAAGATTCCAATGTATGGCAAACACCCCTTGGTGCATTAAGTGGGAAGGCTCCGGGAATGAAACAGATCCAGCAGTAACAAACACTGCCACCAGCAGCAGAACGAGGGCAGACAAAGTAAGTTGGTGGGCATGTAATAAAACTTATGACTGCACTTCTGCTGATGCAGAGATAAAGCAGATGCCACCCCTGGCAATAGCCCTACAAACTGGCTGTGCTTGCAGAGGGATCAAACATAAACAAGGCAGAGTGAATTATAAAGCAGCTGTAGGATGTACCAGGAGTACAGTCCGAGGTCCAGGACAATTTGTATGGGCAGCAAGCGATGGCACCTGGACAACACATCTGCCTGTAGAGGGGAAAGTAAAGGAAATTACTTTAGGCCTCCCAACCTCATGTCCAATTTGGAAAAAGTCCCCATTTAACGGAAAACATGAACTTGTGCAGATAAGAACAAGACAAGAAGTTCTAGACAATGAAAATCCAGATGACACTTGGCAAGAACCCTCTGGTGGAGTGAAATTTGGGTGGGCCCGAGAGTCTTTGCTTGGTCCTACAGCAAACTATCAGAGTAGAAGATGCTGTACAAACTTACAGGTCAGGTGGATAGACTGGCAAGAGTCACCCGGGAAGGATTTAAAGAATTAAATGTACAATTACAAGCCACCACAAAAATGACTTTACAAAATCGATTAGCCTTAGATTTGTTACTCCTGAAAGAGCATGGAGTATGTGGATTTTTAAAGGGACGGGTTGGTCATTGCTGCGTTCACATCCCAAATGTAACTGCAGATGTAGAATATGACATCAATCAGTTGAAACAAAGAGAGCATGAAGCACAAGAAGAGCAAAAGGATTTGACTACGACCTGGCTAGGCAAAATCTTTAAAGGGCTAGGGTGGAATGTGAGTTCATGGATTAAATCTATCATTGAGAGTGTGATAATCTTACTAATTGTATTCTTAGCAATTTGGTTAGTTCACAGCATCTTGAAAGGAGAGATACAGAAGAAAACGTCCTGGAACCAGAAGATAATAAAGGCTCTGACACGAGATCCACGCCCACCATCTTCTGGTTCTCCAGTTCGTGACAGCATCCACGACAACGTTTACATCAACCATGGACTTGAAGAACGTCAAGAATAAATTGAGAAATAAAGGACTGTATCAAGTGAAAACATTTACACCTATAGTGAAGTGAAAATGCTTTCAAAGGGGGGAGAATGATAGTGGGGCCCTGGAAAAATGTCAAAAATAGACTCTGAAAATGTTAGGCTTTGTGCTTGCCAGATCATGTGAAATTGCACCTGCGTAAGCAGAACATGATAAATGATATAATTGTTAGATGTGATGATTGTTTAGTAATTAAATATAATTATTGTTTAATCATAAGAAGAATCATGAGGAACTATGTTAGAAGTTTGAGGGGGGCCACGAGGAGCCCATGCTTGGCTGAAATCTATGTATACAATAGAACAATTGAAGTTCAGTCATTAACATGAAAGTTATATAAGGATAGAATATAAAAACATGTTCATCCCAAACCCATGTCGGAGTCAGATTTGGGTTGGTATCCCTGAATCCCAGAGCTCTTCAATAAAAGCACCTGCATATAATCATTCTGGTGATTATGTGTTTCTGAACGCTAATATACCCAGTAAACTGTTAAACCCTTCCCAGCTGCTGTGCATGAGGCTCTATGAATATGCACCAGGCTGATGTAAGGGGAAAGGTATTTCAGGGGATCCCTGAAGGTAACAGGGTGCTCCTGCCTGAGTGCCAAGATGCACCCAGTTTACATCTTCCAAGAACTGTTTAGCATGGCTCTGCCCTGGATCTGCCTTTTTAGAGCATGCAGATTCCTTGGCTGTGGTTTTGGCTCCTTCTCTTTATCACCTCCAGGTTTTGGGCCTTGGTGCACTCTGCCTTCAGACAGGGAGTGCTGATAGTTGGCAGATCTGTACAGGTGTCCTCATCCTGTGTGCATTGGATGTTATCCCATCCAAGCAGGCAGTTTAACACAAGCAGCTATTTCACTGAGCCTAATTAACAACAGAAATAAAAACTATAGAACAAAGTTACTTTAAAAAACAGTCCCAGCCCATATTTGATCCCAGTCTGTGTGGTCCTGATCCATATGGTCCCAGTCCCTGGGATCCCAGTCCATACAGTCCCAGTCCATATTTGATCCCACTCCAGGCTATCCTGGTCTGGAGGGTTCTGATCCACACGATCCCCATCCATGTGATCCCAGTCCATATTTGATCCAAGCCCATCTTTGATCCCAGCCCATATTTGATCCCAGCCCGTATTTGATCCCAGTCCGTATTTGATCCCAGCCCATATTTGATCCCAGTCTGTGGGGTCCTGCACACACTCCCTGGGTCTGGAATTCCAGTTCCCAGCAAGGAAAAAATGTTCCTGCCCTTGAACTTCCTTCCTATCCCCTCAACAAATTGCAATAAAATTATAAACAAAGAAATAATAATTGAAATTAAATAAATTATAATAAAAATAAAATATAAAAATCTCAACTCTTCTTTCCAATGATTCAACTCCAACAATGATTCAACTCAAACCAACAATAACTATTACTATAATATTACCAATGCATATAAATAAACAAATTATATATCAAGAAATACCTTTTGAAAATTTTAACTCGATGACTAATGTACTTTAGATAAAAAATATGTAAAGAAATTAACATGTAATCTAACACCTCTTAGTTAAACAATTCATATTACAAATATACTAAACACAAAACCAAACACCAGTACAATTTCTCAGACATTTCAACCAAACAATTAAACTTTAATAACATCCTTAAGTACTCTTGAAAAATTAAAATTATTTTTAAAACATTAATTGTGTGCAGGTGGTTTTATTTTGATATTGGTTTTTGGATTGTTTGGGTTAGATGATTTAAAAAATGGGATTTTTATAGGAATTGAATCAGCTGAGAAGGTGGCACTCTGCAAACAGAACTGACTGAAAATGAACGGGACAGAAATCAGTAACTCTGAAAGTTTTATTTGCTATCAAATACATCCCACACACCCAGCCCCACACAATCCCCATCCCACTGCTCCAAATTGAGATCCCACTTCTCCCAATCTCCTTCCAACTCCATCTCAACTTGACAGTTGTGGAATGGAGTGAGTTTGGCATGGGATTGAGTTTTTTGAGGAAGGAACAAGCAATCTGAGGTGGAATTGAGCCCTTTTTGGGTTAAAATTCAGTTATTTTCAGTGGAATTAGAGTGGTTTTGAGGTGACTGTTCCATCCCAATGGACTTTTGGAGGACAGAGAGATGGAGAAGAGAAAAAAATTCAGGTCAAACCAAAGGAGAAGCAGCCAGGAGTGTCCCCAACATGGATCACAGGGAATGTGAGTGACCAGGGCTGTGCCCAAAGTGCCTCCTCCAGTGGGGGATGGAGCTGCAGCAGCGCACGAAGCTCTTCCCGCACTCGGGGCACTCGCAGGGCTTCCCTTACCGGTGCCTCCGTTGGTGTTTGGTCAAGTTAGAGCTGCAGGAGAAGCTCTTCCCACACTGGGGACACTCGTAGGGCCTCTCCCCTGTGTGGATGCGCCGGTGGGCGACGAGGGTGCAGTTGTGCCTGAATCCCTTCCCACAGTCGGGGCATTGGAATGGCCTCTCCTCTCTGTGAATCTGATAGTGCTGGAGGAGATGGGAGCGGGTCAGAAACCTCTTCCTGCATTTATCACACTCGTAGGGCCTCTCCCCAGTGTGGATGCGCCGATGGGTGATGAGGGCGGAGTTACGCTTGAATCCCTTCCCACAGTCGGGGCATTGGAAGGGCCTCTCCTCTGTGTGACTCTGATAGTGCAGGAGAAGATCAGAGATGGTCTGAAACCTCTTCCCACACTTGGAGCACTCATAGGGCCTCTCCCCCGTGTGGGTCCTCTGGTGCCTGATCAGGCTGGAGCTGCAGCTGAAGCTCTTCCCACACTCCCCACACTCGTAGGGCCGTTCCCCAGTGTGGATCCTCTGGTGCCTGATCAGCTCGGAGTTCCACCTGAAGCTCTTCCCACACTCCACGCACGTGTGGGGCTTCTCCCCATCATGGAGCTGCTCATGGAGCACCAGCTCCGAGCTCTGCCTCCATCTCCGGCCGCCTTCCCGGCCCAGGCTGCCTCTTTCCCCCTCACATCCCCGCCATCTGCGTTTGCAGCCCCTCCTCGTGCGGCATCTCCGGGCCTTTTCCTCCCCGTTGGCTTCCTGCGCCGTGGAGCCGCTCAAAACGGCCTCTGCCACCAGGTTCTGCCGCGGGCATTTGTCCTCCCTGCTCTCCATGCTCAGCTCCTGCCCTGGGCGAGGAAGGACAAGGACAGCATGGGATTTGCCTCCGTGCCACAGGCAAGGCCAACGAGATCCCCCCAGGCCGTCTCTGGGGACGCACTGCCCCCTCTTGGCTCTCCCCATTTCGGGATGCCGGGGCTCTTTGGGCTCCCGGGCTCCCTTCTCCCCTCATTCTCTGCTCTGTGCTGCAGCGGCTCCAAGGAGTCCCCCCTGCCCCTCTCCAGGCTCTTGAGGCTCCCGCCAATGGCGGCGCTCCCCCCTCTCTGGCCTCCCCACTTTGGCCTCCTGGGGGACACAGGGCTCTGCTCCTCCAGGCTGCCTCTGCCGGCAGCCGCCACCGCCACCCCCCGATGTCCCCCCGAGGGGCCTTTTCCGCTCAGCCTTGGACTTCTTCATTCTCCAAACATCCCCCCAAAAACACAACCCAGGGACCCCTGGGATATCCAGGCCGGACTCCCCCTCCCCACTTACCTGCACCATGAGGGAGGCGATGATCCCACACGTGGGGGCTGTGAATTCAGGCAAGGCTGGAACGCATGGTTCCCCCAGCTCACCCTTGATCCGCCTTTGTCCCTCCTCTTCCTCTTCCTCCCACTCCTCCTCTGTCTTATCTCCCCCTCCTTCTTCTCCTCCATCCTTCCTCCCTCTCCTCCTCCCCCCTAACCCCGCCTCCTTCACTGCTCTTTCTCCTCCCGCTCCTCCTCTTCCATCTCCCCTCCTCCTCCTCCTCCTCCCCTGTCTTATCCCCACCACCATCTCCTCTTCCATCCCGCCCCTTCCTTTCCTTCTCCTCCTCCTCCCCCCTTACCCCGCCTCCTCCTCCCCCTCCATCCCTGCCCTTCCCTCCCTCCTCCTCCTCCCCCAGCAGCAGCCACACCCTCGGTGCCCCGTTCCCGCAGCCCTCGCAGCCCGCGGCAGCAGCGGCCATGGAGCCGGGCCAGGTCGGCATGGGCAGCGCGGGGCTCTCGGCTGCTCCCAGCCGCTGCGGGCGGGGGGAACCCGGCCCGGGCCAAAGGAGAGGCAAACTGGGCAAACTGGGGGCTGCACATCCAAACTGGGCCTTGCTGGGGACCCTGCCTGGCCACTGCCAGCCCTTGGGGCTCCTCTCGGCACATCCGCCAGGGGGGAACGCACACAGGCCTGGGGGATCCCAGCAGTGGCAGCACTGCCAGGGACTGGGCTGCACTGGGATCGTACTGGGAGCGACTGGGGCTGTGCTGGCTTTGTACTGACATCAGACTGGGATCATACCGCCGTATCAGGGCAGACTGTGATTGCACCTAGGGACACTGGGATCATACTGGGAGTGAGTAGGAGCCTGTGGGGGGCACTTGAGACCATGTTAGGGACAAATGGGATTTACTGGGATGAACTGGGATGGTGCTGAGTATTACTGGGAGTAGCTGTGAACAACTGGGGACATGCTAGGAGCAACTGGGAGGAACTGGAACTGAATGGGTGCATGCTGGGGGTGATTGGAAACTGCTGGGCTTATACTGGGGTGAACTGGGATCATGCTGGAGCTGACTGGGATCATTCTGGCAGTGAGTGCCACTACACTGAGGCTGACTGGGAGTGCTTGGGAGCAAATGGGATCATACTGGAAGGAACTGCAAAGACGCTGGAGGGAACTGGGCTACACTGGGACATACTGGGAGTGCCTGGAACAAAAGTGAGGGTGAAAGAGAGCAACTGGAACCATGTGGAGCACAACTGGTTCATACTGGCAGGGACTGGGAGCACACTGGGCTCATCTCTGGATCATACTGGGAGGGACTGGACTAATACTGGGAGGATCTGAGAGGGACTGGGAGCACACCCTGCACATCATCCCCCAGACTGGGCCTGACTGGGAGCAACTGGGAGCACGCTGGCAGCAAATGGCATCATACTGGGACTGACTGGGCTGATCTAGGGAGCAACTGGAACCATACTGGAGGCAGCTGGGACCATACTGGGAGAGACTGGAAGCAACTGGGATTATACTGGGACCACACTGGGAGGGCTGGCATGTGACTGGGATCAAACTGGAGCTTACTGAAACATACTGGGAGTGTCTCTAACCATACTGGGGGCACTGGAACCACACTGGGAACAGCTGGGACCATGCTGGGAGCAACTGGGACGATGCTGGGGGAAACTGAATCTACCCTGGAGGCAACTGGGCACGACTGGGACCCTGCTGGGAGGGACTGGGACTATTCTTGGGGCTACTGGGATCATCATGGGAGGAACTGGGAACAGCTGGAATTATGCTGGGAGCAACTGGGATCACACTGGGATCCCAGTGAGAGCAGCTGAGTCCATGCTGGGTTACACTGGGATCTCACTGAGAGCGACTGGAATCACACTGGGATTGACTGGGAGTGGCTGGTTTTGTGGATTTGGGGGGTTTGGATTTTGGGGGATTTTCTTGGCATTTTGAGGGGGAGTTTTTCTGGGGGTGGTTGGGGGTTTATTGAAATTTCTTGAGTCTCTTTTTGAATTTTGGGGGTTTTACTGGGATTTTGTTGGGATTTTTTGGGATTCTCAGAAATTCCTGGGGTTTTATTGGGATTTTTAGGAGATTTTGGGGCATTTTATTGGAATTGTGGTGGCATTCAGGGGGATTCATTGGGGATTTGGGGATTTTTGGTGGGATTTGGGGGTTTTGGGTGTTGCCAGGATTTCTTTGGATCTTGGGGAAGATTTTTTGTGATTTTTTCTGATTTTGGGGACATCTTTGAGGGATTTGCCGAGTTTAATTTGGATTTTTGGGGTTTTTGGGATTCCAAAGGATTTTGTGGGCTTTTATTTGGATTCTAGAGTGTTCTAATGGGATTTTGAGAGATTTAATTGGGATTTAGTGGGTTTTATTGGGGCTTTCACGGCTTTTAAGGAGATTTTGGTGCCTCTCAGCCCTTCCCCACACCCAGGGAATGCCCCAAAGCCCCCCTAAAATTCCACTAAAACCCCACAAAATCCCCAAAAATTACAAGATAAACCTCAAAAACCCCAGAGAATCTCCAAACATCCCAGTGGAACTCACCAAAATTTAAAAAACTCCCCAATTTTTCAATAAATCCTTCCCCAAAAAACCTACACAACCCCAACAAAACACCAAAAATCCAAAACACCCCAAATCAACAAAATCCCCCAAAATCACATTGCCATCACAAAACCCAATAATTCTCCCCAAAAACCCCAATAATTCCCCCCGAACTCCCAAGAAAATCTCCCAAAAAAGCCACCCCCAAATCCCCAAAAACCCTCTCAAAATCCCCAAAATCCCCACAAACCCCCCTAGCCTCAGTGGGGCCGTCCTGGATCAGGGGGCACCGGCCGGTGGAAAGGAGCTACTGCAGGGGGCCCTGGGAGCTTTTTGGGGAGGGGGCACCATGGGAGACACCCCAAAAACGGGGGAGGGAACCCCTGCAGTGCCCCCTCCCCCCGAAACCCCCAGACCCCGGTTCAGGGTGGGCCTGGGACCCCCCGGGACCCCCAAATCTCCCCCAGGACCCCTCCAGGAACCCCAAACTCCCCAGAGTCCCCCAGTGTTGGCCCAGAACCTCTCTGGACCCCCAAACCCTCCCCAGGACCCCAAAAACCTCCCCAGGACCCTCAAACCCCCCAGTTCTCCCCAAAATTCACCCCAGACCCACCTGAGACGCCCCCAAATCCATCAGACTGCCCCAAATCCCCCTCGGACCCCTCAATCCCCCCAAACCTCATGAAATCGCCTCAGACTCCTCGAAGTTCCCCAGACCCACCTCAGAACCGCCCAGATCCACTCACAACCGCCCAGTTCCTCTCGCAATCCCCCAAAATCCCCCCAGACTCTCCCAATTCCCCTCAGTTCCCCCTAAACCCACCTGAGAACGCTCCAGACGCTCTCAAGCTCCCCCCAAAGCTCCCTAAAGCCCCCTCAGACCCACCAAAGCCCCCTCAGACCCCCTCATTTCCCCCAAACCCACCGCACACCCTCGTGTTTCCCGTCGATGCCCCCAAAAATCCCCAATTTCCCCTCAGACCCGCCCCAAACCCCCCCAGTTTGCCCCCGGCCCCACCTCAGCTCCGCTCTCCCTCAGAATCGCGCGCCTCCACCGCGTGTGCAGGCTCCCAGCAATGGCGGCGCGCCCCGCCCCGAACCAACCAATCAGCGCGCTGCACATCCCTGAACTAACCAATCACGGCGCGGATCCCCTCAGCAAGGCCCGCCTCCCCTGCGCCGTCCCAGCCAATCAGAGGCGACCGGAAGCGGCGCCCCCTTCCCCGCCGCCGCCGGGACCCCCCGGGCTCGGGACAGGAGCGGGAGGGGCCTGAGAGGGGATCGGGGGGGGCGGGGGAGGGTCCGGGGGGGTCTGGGGGGGCTTTGGGGAGGGGTCCGGGGGTTTGGGGGGGGTCTGGGGAGGGGTCCGGGGGTTTGGGGGGGTCTGGGGAGGGGTCCTGGGGCACTGTGGGGGGACCTGGGGGGTGCGGATGGGTCCTAAGAGGGGTCTTGGGAGGGGGAGGGGGTCGTGGGAGGGTCTGGGGGGGTTTTGAGGAGGGGTCGTAGGAAGGTCTTGGGAGGGTCTGGGGGTGTTGGGATGGTCCTGGGGGAATTTGGGGAGGGCTCTGGGGGGTCCTGAGGGTGTCCTGGAGGGTTTTGGAGGTTTGGGGAGGGGCTTTGGGGGGTCTGGAAGGGTTTTGGGAGAGGGTCGGGTGGGGGGGGGGGATTTGGGGAGTTTTGGGGAGAGGTCCCGGCGCGATCTGGGGAGGGGCTGGGGGAGCCTGAGTTGGGTTTGGGGAGGGGTCTGGAGGGTCCTGGGTGGGGTCTTGGGAAGGGTCTGGGGGGGTCTCAGGGGACATCCTGGGCTGGGCCCCATTGGGGTCTGGGGGCTCTCAGGGGGGTCCTGGGCCAACCTTGGGGGGCTCTGGGGGGCCTGGGGGAGATTTGGGGGTCCCGGGGGGTCCCAGGCCCACCCTGAACCGGGGTCTGGGGGTTTCGGGGGGAGGGGGCACAGCAGAGGTTCCCCCCCCCGGTTTTTGGGGAGTCTCCCATGGTGCCCCCTCCCCAAAAAGCTCCCAGGGCCCCCTGAAGTGGCTCCTTTCCACCGGCCGGTGCCCCCTGATCCAGGACGGCCCCACTGAGTCTGGGGGGGTTTGTGGGGACTTTGGGGTTCTGAGAAGGGTTTTGGGGATTTGGGGGTGGCTTTTTTTGGCTTTTTTGGGATTTTGTTGGGAGTTTAGGAGGGATTATTGGGGGTTTGGGGGAGAATTGTTGGGGTTTGAGATGGTTATGTGATTTTGGGGGGTTTTGTTGATTTGGGGTGTTTTGGATTTTTGGTGTTTTGTTGGGGTTGTGTAGGTTTTTTGGGGAAGGATTTATTGAAAAATTGGGGAGCTTTTTAAATTTTGGTGAGTTCCACTGGGATGTTTGGTGATTCTCTGGGGTTTTTGAGGGTTATCTTGTAATTTTTGGGGATTTTGTGGGGTTTTAGTGGAATTTTAGGGGGGCTTTGGGGCATTCCCTGGGTGTGGGGAAGGGCTGAGAGGCACCAAAATCTCCTTAAAAGCCGTGAAAGCCCCAATAAAACCCACTAAATCCCAATTAAATCTCTCAAAATCCCATTAGAACACCCTAGAATCCCAATAAAAGCCCACAAAATCCTTTGGAATCCCAAAAACCCCAAAAAATCCTGATTAAACTCCACCAATCCCCCAAAGGTGTCCCGAAAACCAGAAAAAGTCCCACAAAATCTCCCCCAAGATCCAAAGAAATCCTGGCAACACCCAAACCCCCCCAAATCCCACCAAAAATCCCAAAAACCCCAAATCCCCAATTAATCCCTCTGAATGCCACCACAATTCCAATAAAATGCCCCAAAATCTCCTAAAAATCCCAATAAAACCCCAGGAATTTCTGAGAATCCCAAAAAATCCCAACAAAATCCCACTAAAATCCCCAAAATTCAGAGAGAGCCACAAAAATTTCAATAAACTCCCAACCACCCCCAGAGAAACTCCCCCTCAAAATGCCAAGAAAATCCCCCAAAATCCAAACCCCCAAAATCCACAAAACCAGCCACTCCCAGTCAATCCCAGTGTGATTCCAGTCGCTCTCAATGAGATCCCAGTGTAACCCAGCATGGACTCAGCTGCTCTCACTGGGATCCCAGTGTGATCCCAGTTGCTCCCAGCATAATTCCAGCTGTTCCCAGTTCCTCCCATGATGATCCCAGTAGCCCCAAGAATAGTCCCAGTCCCTCCCAGCAGGGTCCCAGTCGTGCCCAGTTGCCTCCAGGGTAGATTCAGTTTCCCCCAGCATCGTCCCAGTTGCTCCCAGCATGGTCCCAGCTGTTCCCAGTGTGGTTCCAGTGCCCCCAGTATGGTTAGAGACACTCCCAGTATGTTTCAGTTACCTCAGAATGATCCCAGTCTTTCCCAGTTCCTCCCAGTTTCCTCTAGCATCATCCCAGTTTCCATCTGTTGCTCAAAGGGTGGCCCCAGTTGCTCCCAGTGTGATCCCAGTTGCCCCAGTTGTAGTCTCAGTCCTCTCAGCATGGTTCCAGAACCTTCCAGCTGATCCCAGTTGCTCCCAGTGGGTCACATTTTCCTCCCAACATGGGCCCAGTAGCTCCCAGTAAGCCCCAGTCGGGTTCCATTCACACCCAGTATAATCCCAGTATGAGTGTAGCCACTCCCAGTATGATCCCAGTCCCTTGCAGTCTAATCCCAGTTGCTCCCAGTCACTCCCAGTCTGATGCCAGTGCCCCCAGTGTGATCCCAGTTGCTCCCAGCATGGGCCCAGCTGTTCCCAGTGTGCTTCCATCACTCCCCTATGGTTACAGACACTCCCAGGATGGTCCCAGTTGAACCCAGTTGCCCCTGCTCTAGTCCCAGTCCCTCCCCAGATGATCCCAGTCCCTCCCAGCTTGGTCCCACTCACTCCCAGTTGCCCCCAGTGTGGTCCCAGTTCTCCCCAGCATGGTCCCAGTTGTTCCCAGTGTGGTTCCAGTTGCCCCAGTATGGTTCCAGACACTCCCAGTATATCCCAGTTGCCCCCAGCATGTCTGCAGTCATTTCCAGGCACTGCCAGTGGCCCCAGTAAGGTGTCAGTTATCCCAGTATGATCCCCCAGTCATGCCCAGTATATCCCAGTTGCCCCCAGCATGCATCCAGTCCTTCCCAGTTGCTCCAGTTTGCTTGCAGCATCATCCCAGTTTCCCTCAGTTGCTCCCAGTAGCCCAAAGTGTGATCCCAGTCGCTCCCTTTCAACCCCAATATGATCCCAGTAAGCTCCAGTTTGATCCCAGTCACATGCCAGCCCTCCCAGTGTGCTCCCAGTATAATCCCAGTTGCTTCCAGTCTCTCCCAGTATGGTCCCAGCTGCCTCCAGCGTGGTTCCAGTTGCTCCCTAGATCAGCCCAGTCAGTCCCAGTATGATGCCATTTGCTGCCAGCGTGCTCCCAGTTGCTCCCAGTCAGGCCCAGTCTGGGGGATGATGTGCAGGGTGTGCTCCCAGTCCCTCTCAGATCCTCCCAGTATTAGTCCAGTCCCTCCCCGTATGATCCAGAGATGAGCCCAGTGTGCTCCCAGTCCCTGCCAGTATGAACCAGTTGTGCTCCACATGGTTCCAGTTGCTCTCTTTCACCCTCACTTTTGTTCCAGTCACTCCCAGTATCCCCCAGTGTAGCCCAGTTCCCTCCAGCATCTTTCCAGTTCCTTCCAGTATGATCCCATTTGCTCCCAAGCACTCCCAGTCAGCCTCAGTGTAGTGGCACTCACTGCCAGAATGATCCCAGTCAGCTCCAGCATGATCCCAGTTCATCCCAGTTGAACTGCCCAGTTGTTTCCAATCACCCCCAGTGTGCAGCCAGTCACTCCCAGTTGCTCCTGGCATGATCCCAGTTGTTCACAGCTGTTCCCAGTCACCCTCAGCATAATCCCAGTCACCCTCTGTACGATCCCAGTGCAGCCCAGTCCCTGGCAGTGCTGCCACTGCTGGGATCCCCCAGGCCTGTGTGCGTTCCCCCCTGGCGGATGTGCCGAGAGGAGCCCCAAGGGCTGGCAGTGGCCAGGCAGGGTCCCCAGCAAGGCCCAGTTTGGATGTGCAGCCCCCAGTTTGCCCAGTTTGCCTCTCCTTTGGCCCGGGCCGGGTTCCCCCCGCCCGCAGCGGCTGGGAGCAGCCGAGAGCCCCGCGCTGCCCATGCCGACCTGGCCCGGCTCCATGGCCGCTGCTGCCGCGGGCTGCGAGGGCTGCGGGAACGGGGCACCGAGGGTGTGGCTGCTGCTGGGGGAGGAGGAGGAGGGAGGGAAGGGCAGGGATGGAGGGGGAGGAGGAGGCGGGGTTAGGGGGGAGGAGGAGGAGAAGGAATGGAAGGGGAGGGATGGAAGATGAGAAGGAGGTGGGGAAAACAGAGAGGAGCGGGAGGAAGAGGAAGAGGAGGGACAAGGGCGGATCCAGGCTGAGCTGAGGGAGCCACGCGGTCTCGAGCCCTGCCTGAATTCGCAGCCCCCACCTGTGGGATCATCGCCCCCCCCATGGCTCCGGTGAGCGGGGAGGGGGAGCCCCGCCCGGATATCCCGGGGGGTCCCTGGGTTGGGTTTTTGGGGGATGTTTGGAGAATGAAGAAGTCCAAGGCTGAGCGGAAAAGGCCCCTCGGGGGGACATCGGGGGGTGGCGGTGGCGGCTGCCGGCAGAGGCAGCCTGGAGGAGCAGAGCCCTGTGTCCCCCAGGAGGCCAAAGTGGGGAGGCCAGAGAGGGGGGAGCGCCGCCATTGGAGGGAGCCTCAAGAGCCTGGAGAGGGGCAGGGGGGACTCCTTGGAGGTGCTGCAGCCCAGAGCAGAGAATGAGGGGGAAGGGAGCCCAGGAGCCCAAACAGCCCCGGCATCCCGAAATGGGGAGAGCCAAGAGGGGGGAGCTTTTGGCATTGCTGGCACTGCCAGCAGCCTGGGCAGGGCGGGCACCCAGGAGAAGGGGGACCCCCAATCCAAGTTTGACCCCAGCAGCTGGGACAGGGGGGAACCCCTGAACACCAGAGGGGAGGGATCAGGGATGGGGAACTCCTGGAAGGCTTTTTCAGGGCTGAATGTTGGTGTTTGGGAGGGTTTTCTGGAGCCCAGGTGGCCGGTGACTTGTAGAGATGGACTTGGGTGGGGGGAACTTCAAACTCCAGGTGCTCATCCCTTGTTTTCTCCAAACCAGGATTTCACATTGCCAACCCCTGTGAGGCTGTGAGGAAGAGGAAGATGCTCTGGGACACTGAGGCAGGTGAGGAGGAAGTCAGTGCCCCTTTCCCCTCTGTGCTGCTCCATCTCCCAGCCCAGCACGGCCCCCAGCTGCAGCAGAGCCCCGGGGGGATCTCATTGCCCTTGCCTGTGGCACGGAGGCAAATCCCATGCTGTCCTTGTCCTTCCTCGCCCAGAGCAGGAGCTGAGCATGGAGAGCAGGGAGGACAAATGCCCGCGGCAGAACCTGGTGGCAGAGGCCGTTTTGAGCGGCTCCACGGCGCAGGAAGCCAACGGGGAGGAAAAGGCCCGGAGATGCCGCACGAGGAGGGGCTGCAAGCGCAGATGGCGGGGATGTGAGGGGGAAAGAGGCAGCCTGGGCCGGGAAGGCGGCCGGAGATGGAGCCAGAGCTCGGAGCTGGTGCTCCATGAGCAGCTCCATGATGGGGAGAAGCCCCACACATGCGTGGAGTGTGGGAAGAGCTTCAGGTGGAACTCCGAGCTGATCAGGCACCAGAGGACCCACACTGGGGAGAGGCCCTATGAGTGTGGGCAGTGTGGGGAGAGCTTCAGAGAGAGCTCCAACCTGATCAAGCACCAGAGGACCCACACGGGGGAGAGGCCCTATGAGTGCTCCAAGTGTGGGAAGAGGTTTCAGACCAGGTCCCATCTTCTCCAGCACTATCAGAGTCACACAGAGGAGAGGCCCTTCCAATGCCCCGACTGTGGGAAGGGATTCAAGTACAACTCCGACATTGTGAAGCACCGGCGCATCCACACAGGGGAGAGGCCCTACGAGTGTGATAAATGCAGGAAGAGGTTTCAGTCCAGCTCCAATCTCCTCCTGCACTATCGGAGTCACACAGAGGAGAGGCCATTCCGCTGCCCAGACTGCGGGAAGGGATTCCAGCGCAACTGCACCCTCGTCAGGCACCGGCGCATCCACACAGGGGAGAGGCCCTACGAGTGTCCCCAGTGTGGGAAGAGCTTCTCCAGGAGCTCTACCTTGACCCGACACCAACGGAGGCACCACTAAGGGAAGCCCTGCGAGTGCCCCGAGTGCGGGAAGAGCTTCGTGCGCTGCTGCAGCTCCATCCTCCACTGGAGGAGGCACTTTGGGCACAACCCTGGTCACTCACATTCCCTGTGATCCATGTTGGGAACACTCCTGCCTGCTTGTCCTTTTGTTTGGCATTTTTTTCTGATTCATCTTCATCCCTTAAAAACAGCCAAAACAGTGTTTAAAGAAAAAAATTGATCACAGATGTCTAAAGTCCCACAATTTCAGAGTTTTTTTAATGGGAAATTGATGGTTTGGAGAGAATATTCTGAAGGATTTGTGTAGTCTGGGGGGGGGATTTTGTGCAGTGTTCTCCATCTCTTTGCACTCCAAAAGCCAAGAGAGTCACCTCAAAACAAGTGAATCCCACTGAAAACAACTGAATTTTAATTCATACAGGCTCAATCCCACATCAAAATGCCTTGTTCCCACCCTAAAAAACTCAGTCTCACACCAGACTCACTCGATTCCACAGCTGCCAGAGTGAGATGGGGTGTGAAGGAGATTGGGAGAAGTGCAATCCCAATTTGGAGTGATGGGATTGGGATTGTGTGGGGCTGGGTGGGTGGGATGTATTTGATAGCAAATAAAACTTTCAGAGTTAGTGCCACCTTCTCAGCTGATTGTGTTTGTGTCCTCCTTTCTCTCCTGCCTCTCTTTGCCTGCTCTGTTTCTCTCTCAGTGTCTCCCTTGAGCCAGGGCAGCTGCCACCAAAGACCCTGCCCTGATTTAATTCCCAGTGCAGGAGCTACAACGGCCATGGTTGAAGTTCTGAAGGCTGGCAGTGAAATGTCACTGTAGGATCCACTTGGCTTTCGGCCCCTTCTTAGGAGCTTTGCCTTCAAGGGCAGGAACATCTTTTCCTGGCTGGGAACTGGAATTCCAGGTCCTTGGAGTGTGTGCCATGCAGGACCATACAGACTGGGATGATATGGACTGGGATCCCACAGACTGGGACTGCACCGATTGGGACCATGTGGACTGGCATCATGTAGACTGGGATTGTATGGCTTGGGATTGTACAGACTGGGATCATGTGGACTGGGATTTCACAGGCTGGGACCGTGGGGATTAGGAGCCGAGACTGGGATCATACAAACTGGACCATATGGACCGGGATGGCTGCACCGGATCAATGTGAACCAAGGGGGTCCCGCCCTGCCCAGGGGTCCCTCCCCATCCTGCCCGGGAGCGCAGCCAAAGCTCCCCAGAATGAATGCAGAGGTCCAGGAGGGATCCCAGTGCCAATCCCATTTCCAATCCCATTTCCAGTCCAGTTCCTGCTCCTTGTGCTGGTCCCAGAGTGATCCTGGTGCTGATCCTGGTTTCGGTGCCTGCCTCAGTCTCCATCTCAGTCCCGGAGCACTCCGTGGGCTGATTCTGGTTCTCGTGTTGATCTCGATACTGGAGCGGTGCCGGTCCCAGTCCCAGTCTTGGTACCAGAGCGGTGCCAGTCCCAGTCTCAGTCCCAGTCTCGGTCCTGGAGCGGTGCCATTCTCGGTGCCGGTGCTGGTGCTGGTTTCAGTGCTGGTCTCAGTCTTGGTCCCAGAGTGGTTCTGGACCCAGTGCTGCTACTGGTGCTGGTCTTGGTCCTGGAGTGCTCCCAGTGCCAATCTCAGTCTCAGTCCCAGTCCCAGAGCGCTGCCACTCTCGGTGCTGGTTCTGGTGACGGTCTCGGTCTCAGTCCTGGAGGGCTCCCGGTCTCGGTCCTGGTCCCGGTCCCAGAGCAGTCCCGGTGCGGGTGCCGGGTTCCAGTCTCGGTCCTGATCCCAGTCCTGGAGCGCTGCCGGTGCCAGTCCCAGTTCCAAAGCGCTCCTGGTGCCGGTCCCAGTGTCAGGCTTGGTCCCAGTCTTGGTCCCAGTGCCAGTTCTGGTGCAGGTTCTGGTCTGGGTCTTGGTCCTAGTCCCGGTGCCGGTCCTGTGGCGCTGCCAATCTCAGTTCTAGTGTCAGTCTTGTGGCTGGTGCCACTTCTGCTGCTGGGTTTGGTCTTGGTCCCGGAGAATTTAGGTCCATTTGGGTGATTTTAGGCCAAACTGGACAGGTTTAGGGTGGGTTTCAGATCCCTTGCAGTGATTTCAAGCCTTTTAGGGTGGATCTTAGGCCCCTTTGCAGATTTTAGGCCAAATCTGTTGGGTTTGAGGGTGGATTTTAGATCCCTTTGAATGATTTAAGCCCATTTGGGTGGGGTTTGGGCCTGTTTGGGTGATTTTAGGATAAACTGGGCAGTTTTAGAGTGGATTTTAGATGCCTTTGGCTGATTTTAGGCCCATATGGGTGGATTTTAGTCTTTGGGTAATTTTACCTTGTAACGGTGATTTTAGGTCCCTTTGTGTTATAGATGGCTAATGAGATGATTGGCTCTCGCAATTAAGGGATGGATACTGTGTGAATATTAAGAGAAGCTTTATTGATGTGTGATTATGTTATTGCAGTCTGTTGTTTAGATGTCCCCTGTTCTCCCCACAGTCCCTTTCCCCCCGTTGTTACCATCAGATAGCCTGAGCCATCCAGGACAGGTAGAAAGAAGGCGAGAACAAAGACTTGTTCCTAGGGGAGGGGGCGTGGCAGGACAGCACCTGACCCTCCAATCAAGCTGCAGGAAAGCAGACTCCACCAATAAACAGCAAAGAAGAGTTGACTGACAGACTGTGGGAGGGGCCAGGTTTGGCTGAAGCAATCCCGGGGTATCAAAGGTGAAGCGTCCATCTTGAGGACGAGCCAGGCACGTGGTAGGCAGCCATGAGGGGAGCTCCCAGGCCTGTTCTTCCTTATTTAGTCCTTTTCTTGTCATTTTGTTAAGGTTGAATAAACCTTTTAAAATTTTGAAAGTCAGCAGTCGTTTCTCACAGTAATCAAGGGTTCCTTTCCTGGAGTTTGGTGCACAGGAGAAACACCAACCATATATTCTCAAGAGGACAAAATGGCACAAAATTTTCCTGGCAAAAATCAGAAAATCAAGAAACTTTGGAAAAAGATTTACTAAAACATCCAATTCAACATAAAACACCATAGCAGTAACTTCATTAACTCAGCCTGTTGCACCCAGAAACGTTTAATCACTTCAGTTGTTGAGGTATCAAAAAATGTTCCATATCAAGAGCATTAGAAGGAGAAGACAGAGAGACAGGAAGACAGAAGCTCTATAGAAAGAAATGCACATGGCTACCAACTGCTGGGGTTCCAGCGTGGGTGAGACACAAACCCCAGCCAGGGAGCCCTTGTGACACATCAAGGCCCCTCTGGAGCAAAGAAACCATTGCTGACAGTCCAGAAACTCATGGAACCAAGGGGCCCTTGTGACAACGCAGATCCAAGGACACCATGGTGGCACTATGGAACCTCATGGGAGCAAAGAGACCATTGTGACACTCTGGTGCCTCACGGAATCAGGGGGACCATTGTGAAACTCAGGCCCCCTCTGGAACCAAGGGCCAAGGATGAAGCTATGGCACCCGTGGAACCAAGGAGCCGTTGTGACACAGCGGGGCCACAGGGAGCCAAGGGGCCACGGGGACATTGCAAGGGCTCAGGGAAGCCAAGGGGCCGTTGTGACACTGCAGAAGAAAGGAGAACATTGTGACACTGCAGGGACTCCTGGAATCAAGGAGACCATGGGGACACTGTGGGGCCCCATGGAACCAAGGGTACAGGGAGCAGGTGTGGCTGGTTTGGCCTCCCGGGGGCTGCTGGACAGGTCTGGCTGACCTTGGCATGTCGAGGGCTGCTCCTCATCTGCCCCTGAAGCACTGGGGCTCTGGGCTCTCCTTCCTATGGGACAGAACTGTCCTGATCCTCTTCCAGGGCCCTATGGCCAAAACTGGGATTCCTTCTCCAAATTCCCTTACATGCAAAGATTGTTCCCAGATGAAATCTGCCAGGAGGAACAGATCTGGCTGCCTTGGCTACCTGGGGCCACCTCTCATCTGCCTTTGAAACCCTGGGACCATGTGCTTTTATTTCTTGTGGGAAAAAACCCTCCATCTCAACCAGGCACTCATGGCCAAAACTGGGCAACTGCCTCTGGAATTCCTTATATCCAAGGATAGCTCCCAGACAAAAGCTGCCAGCACTGACAAGCCTGGCTGGCCTTGGCTTCCTGAGGGCTGGCCCTCATCTGCCTCTGAAACACTGGGGCTGGGTGCTTTCCTTCCTTATGAAAAGAGCTCTTCTTCCTGTCCAGGCACCCACAGGCAAAACTGAGATTGCACCTCCAAAATGCCCAATGTCCAAGGAAAGCCCCTAGACAACAGATGCCAGGAGAGACAGGGCTGGCTGGCTTGGCCTGAGGGTGGCCACCTCTCATCTTCTTCCTAAACACTTGGACTTTGTGCTTTACTTTCCTATGGACAAAAACACCCATCTTGACCATGGCCAAAACTGGGATTCCCCCTCCAAAACTCCGTACATCCAAGGATTGCTCCCAGGTGAAAGCTGCCAGGACAGACAGGTCTGGCTGCCCTTGGCCTCCTGGGGGTGCCTCTCCCCTGCTGTCCAAACACTGGGGCTGGGTGCTTTCCTTCCTATGGAAAAGAACCATCATTCTTATCCATGCAAAAATGGCTGAAATTGGGGTTCCACCTCCCAAATTCCTGATATCCAAGGGTTGCTTTCAGACAAAAGCTGCCAGGACAGAGAGGTCTGGCTGGCCTTGGCCTCTGATGGCCGCCTTTCATCTGCCCCGGAGACACCACCGGTGTTCTGTGCTTTCCTTCCTATGGAAAAGAACCATCCTTCTCCTCCAGTGTCCATGTCTGAAATTGGGATTCCACCTCTGAAATTCTCAATATCCAAGGGTTGCTCCCAGGCAAAATCTGCCAGTACCGTCAAGGCTGGCTGGCCTTGGCCTCTGGTGGCTGCGCCTGCAACAGTGGGGCTGGGTTCTTTCCTTCCCATGGAGATCCCTGGGACACTGGGGGGACCTCATGGAACCAAGGGGATCATTGTGGCACCACTGGAGCCCAGGGAACCAAGGGGATCATTGTGGCACCACTGGAGCCCAGGGAACCAAGGGGATCATTGTGGCCCCACTGGAGCCCAGGGAACCAAGGGGATCATTGTGGCACCACTGGAGCCCAGGGAACCAAGGGGCCATGGTGACACAGAGGGGCTCCATGGACCCAGAGACCATTGTGGCTCTGTGGGGCCTGATGGAACCATGGAGACCATTCCAACCTTCAGGGCCTGGTGTCACCAAGGGGGCATTATGACACCTCAGGGCACCATGGAAGCAAGGGACCATTGGGACACTGTGGGACCCCATGGAACCCAGGGAACATGGAACAGCTCTGGCTGGCTTGGCCTCCCAGGGGCCACCTGACAGCTCTGGCTGATCTTGGCATGTCAAGGGCTGCCTCTCATCAGCTCCTGGAGCACTGGGGCTCTGTGCTTTCCTTGCTATGGAAAAGGGCTGTCTGACTTTTCAGATGGTCATTGCCAGAACGGGTACTCTCCCTAAAATAATTTCCTCTATGCAAGGGTATCTCACCAAACAAAACCTGCCAGCTCTGGCTGGCCTTGGCCTCTGGTGGTCACCTCTCATCTGCCCCTGAAACACTGGGGCTCTGTTCCTTCATTCCTATGGAAAAGAAGCAGCCTTCTTGTCCAGGGACCATGGCCAAAATTAGAATTTGGCCTCCCAAATTATGGATATCCACGGATCGCTCCCAGACAAAAGTAGCCAGGACAGACAGGTCGGGCTGGCCCTGTCCTCTGGTGATTTCTTTAGACTCTGAGCTGAATGTTTTCATTTGGAAACACCTTGGAGAGGGCCCAGAGATGTCCCAAGGAGGGGTTTGGAGGCCTTGGGCCCATGAGCACTGTACAGGGACAAAGGAGCTCTGTGCTCAGTGGGGTGGAGACTGAGGACAGTGGAGCAGAGCCATGAGAGTGTTTAAAGAGTGATTTCAGGGATGGTGGATCCTTTTGACATAGTGGAAAACAGTCAGAGAGAGAAAGAATCAACGCCAAGGGCAGCTGGGGAGGCCCAGAGTGGCTGCAGGAGAAAGGAATTTCCCTGTCAGGGCAGGGCTGTGGTGCAGCACGTCCCCAGCAGGAGCCTGGAGCAGCCCCAGGCTTTGTGTGGGCAGGCAGGGGCAGGCAGGAGGCAGAGCTGTCAGCAAAGGAAGGGCCCAGCCAGGTGGGGCAGCCGGGGGATGCCCAGAGCCTGCAGGGACAGAGGCCAGGGCAGGGACACCGTGGGACAGCCTGGGCTGCACAGGGCACAGGGATGGGCAGCAGCTGCAAGACAGCCCTGACAGAGCCAACCTGGGCAGCGCTTTGGCCATGGCTGCTGGCCCCGGGCCTGAGCCAGGAGGGGACAAGTGACCCTTGCAGGCCTGGGGCCTCATTGCCTCCTTGTCCCTGCTCAGAAGCCTGGCAGGGGCTGCCCCACGCTCCTGCCCTTGGCATTGCTCATCCCCACATGCCAGTGCCCATCCCGGGAAGAGCCCTGAGCAAGGAGGGAGGGACAGGATCCTCCTGGCCAGGCCCTGGGGCTCAGGCCTTGGCCCTTTACATTCCTGAAACAAATCCAGGTTTGCTCAGCACCAGAGACACCTTTGCCTTGTTTGTCCCCAGCTGCCATCAGTGCCTCCAGTGTTCTGCTCTCCCTGGAACCCGGGGACACTTTCTCAGCCCTGTCCCTCAGAGGGATCTCTTTAAAGTACAAGAAACTTCAGTATTTCAATCTCACTGTGAGCTCTTGAGAAGTCTTTGAGCCCACCCTGAGGGACTGGGTGTGATGCAAAGAGCAGCAAAGGCCCAGAGGGTGATTAAAGTCCTTGTGCTGTGTCTGTGCTGCTGAGCTGGGCCGGGCTCCTGGCCCAGAGGCAGCTCCTGGCAAGGGCAGCAGAGCTGCAGAGAGACAGCTCTGGCCAGGAGCAGCTCCTGTGCACAGCCCAGCAGGGCTGGGGCACTGCCAGGGCCCCTCAGGGACACGAGCAGGGCACAGACAGAGCTCCCAGGGGCTCAGCACTGGCCGGGGCTGTGGGATGTCCCCGCGGGGGCTGTGTCACAGCAGCACCTCTGGGGCTGTGTCCCAGAGCCACAGAGCAGCTGGGATGGCAGCAAGGGGCTGTGGGACAGCACAGAGTGGGCTGTGTGACAGCACTGAGGGGGTTGTGACATCACAGAGCGAGCTGTGACATCACAGAAGGCGGCTCTGTGACATCACAATGTGGGTTGTGACACAGAGTGACAGAGCAGCTGTGAGATGTCACAGAGAAGGCTGTGACATCACAAATCTGCTGTGTGACATCACATAGCAGCTGAATGACATCATATGGAGGTTGTGTGACATAAGAGAGTGGTTGTGTGACATCACCAGGGCTGTGTTACATCACAGGTGGCTGTGTGACATCACGGGGGCTATGTGACATCACAGGCAGCATTGTGACACCACGGGAGCTGTGTGACATCACAGGGGCAGTGTGACATCAACGGGGCTGTGTGACATCACAGGGGCCGTGTGACATCACCAAGGCTGTGTGAGGTCACTGGGGAGGTCACTCTGCCCTGGCCCCCTCACCGCTCCCCCCAGAGCAGTCCAACCCTGCTCGTGCACAGCGGGGTCCCCTGTCCCCCCGGGTCCCCCCGGGCCCCCCGGCCCCACAGCCTCCCCCAGAGGATGTTCCACGAGATCGACCCCAGAGCCTGACACGGGGACGGGGGCCGGGGCCCTGGGGGTGGCACAGGGGGACAGGGACCCCCCAGCAGCGTCCCCATGTCCCCCAGGGCCAGAGCCTGGGCCAGGGCTCCTTCACCCTGTTATAGATAAACATCATAATATTGGCTTTTTGCAAATATTAAAATGGATTTTATATGTGTGATGTTAAAATAACTTTGTTCTAAAGATGTAGTTTTTATTTCTGTTGTTAATTTAGCTTAGACATAGTAGAGAAATAACTGATAGAAGTGTGCTTGTGTTAAACTGCCTGCTTGGGTGGGATAACATCCAATGTACACGGGATGAGGACACCTGTACAGATCTGCCAACTATCAGCACTCCCCGTCTGAAGGCAGAGTGCACCAAGGCCCAAAACCTGGAGGTGATAAAGAGAAGGAGCCAAAACCACAGCCAAGAAACACACATGCTCTGAAAAGGCAGACCCAAGGAGGGGCCATGTAAAATCATTCCTGGAATATGTAAAGTAGTTTATGGATATGCATGAGGCTCTATGAATATGCACCAGGCTGATGTAAGGGGAAAGGTATTTCAGGGGGTCCCCGAAGGTAACAGGGTGCTCCTGGCTGAGTGCCAAGAGGCACCCGGCCGTAATAACCTTTGCTCCATGGTCCTGGTCTCCCATTGTCCCTTATTAAACTTTGTGCATTTTCACAGGAGAGTGAACGTGTTTTTCACAGATGGAATCTCAAGGAAACAAGGGTCAGTTGTTAAGCCAAGGCTCTGCTTTGACCAAGTGGGGCCTCATGGGACACAGGTGCCACTGGGACATTGCCAGGTCTGGTAGGAACAAGGCTCCATTATTGCACAGTGTTACAGATGAGTAATGTCATAGTTGGGTCTCACAGTGAGGAGATAGATCCTATGTGTGTGTTAAGATGTGTAGTGATGTTATTGTCATCTGTCCCCCACAGTCCTCTTTCCCCTCCCCTTGTAATGGCCTTGGTGGTTGGGGCATTTGGGGAGGGCAGGTTTGTCACTGGAAGGCAGGCATGGCAACACCTGCTCTCCAGTCAGGGTGCAAGAAAGCATTCTCCACCAATGGACGGCCACAAAGAGTTACCTGACAGACTTTGGGTGGGGCTAGGATTACCTGATGCAACACCAAAGTCTAAAAGGAGGAGCAGCCAATTTGTGAAGGAGCCATGTGGCTGATAGCCACAGGGTGGGGAAGGGCTCCCAGTGCTGTGATTTCTCCTGTTTTAGTCCTTTGTTGTCATTTTTTCAAGGTTGAATCACCCTTAAAATTTTAAAAGTAGCGGTCATGTCTCACAGACAGCAAGGCCTCAGGGCGCCCAGGAGAGCGGCGTGACAATGACATCTTGGGGAACCAAGTGTCACCTGCCAACACAATGGGGCCTCATGGAAGCCAGGGGCCACTTGGATATTGCCAGGGCAGGTGGAACTCAGTGTCCATTGTGACACAGCACAGCCTCGTGGAACTCAGCAGAGCATTGGGACAGCCTGGAATCTCATGGAGCCAAGGCTCTGCTTTGGCAAAGTGGGGCCCACAGGACACAGGTGCCACTGAGACATTTCCAGCTCTTGTGGAACCCAGTGTCCACTGTGACACAGCAGAACCTCATGGAAACATGGGGGCCACTGTGACGCAATGGAATCTCATGGAAGCAAGTGTCAGTTGTGAACGCAGCAGGGCCTCACAGAACCCAGGGGCAACGGGGACCGTGCTGTGGCTCGTGGGAGCAAGGGGCCATTGTGACCCAGCGGGGCCTCCTGGAACCCAGGAGAACATTGTGGGCCCATGGATCCTCATAGAAGCACGGCCCCGTTGTGACAAAGTGCAGCATCACAATGGTCTCCTGGGTTCCATGAGTCCTTGCTGTGTTTAGAATTGACACTTGGTTCCCCAAGATTCCATGGCTCCATCCCTCTGCTCTCCTGTGATTTGAGGCTGTGCTGTGTCACAATGGACACTTGCTTCCTCCAAGGCTGGAGATGTCCCAGTGGCACTGGGCTTCCATGAGGCCGCGCTTTGTCACAATGGGGCCTTGCTTCCATGAGATTCCATTGTCCCACAATGGTCTCCTGGGTGCCACAAGGCCTGCCTTTGTCACAGTGGAACCTTGCTTGCACCAGCCCTGGCAATGTCCCAGTGGCACAGGGGTTCCATGAGAACCTGCCGTGTCACAATGGGCCCTTGGTTCCATCAGGTTCCATGGTGTCCCAGGGCTCTCCTAGGTCCCATGAGGCCTTGGTCTGCCATAGTGGTGTCTTGTTCCTACTAGGCCTGACAATGTCCCAGTGGCACCTGTGTCCCATGAGGCCCCACTTGATCAAAGCAGAGCCTTGCTCCCATGAGATTCCCCTGTGTCACAATGTTCTGCTTGGTTTCATGGGAACCTGATGTGTTGACAATTGATCCTTGGATCCTAGAGATTCCATTGCATCACAGCTGTGTCCTTGGTTCCATGAGGCCCAGCTTTGCCACAGCTGGACCTTGGTTCCATGAGATTCCATTGTATCACAGCTGTGTCCTTGGTTCCATGAGGCCCTGCTGGGTCACAGCGGAGCCTTTGTGCCATTCATTTCCATGGTGCCACAATGGTCTCCAGCATTCCATGAGGCCGCGCAGCAAAAGAGTGGACCCTTGAATCCATGAGTTCCCATTCCATCAGGATGATCTCTTGCATTCCATGAGGCCCTGCTGTGTCACTAAGGAGCCTTTGTTCCATGTGTTCCCTTTGGGACACCATGGTCTCCAGCACTCCTTGAGGCTGAGCTGTGAAACTCTGGGCTCTTGGTTCCATGAGATCCCACCACGGTGTCACCATGGTCTCCTGGCTCCTGTAACAATTCACACTTGGTTCCATGAGATCCCACCACGGTGTCACCATGGTCTCCTGGCTCCTGTAACAATTCACACTTGGTTCCATGAGATCCCACCACGGTGTCACCATGGTCTCCTGGCTCCTGTAACAATTCACACTTGGTTCCATGAGATCCCACCACGGTGTCACCATGGTCTCCTGGGTCCCATGAGGGCCCCTCTCTGTGTCACAGTGTTTGCCTTGATTTCCTGAGAAGCTGATGTGTTGACAGTTGACCCTTGGTTCCTTGAGATTCCATTGCATCCCAGTGGTGTCCTTGGTTTCATAAAGCCCAGGTTTGTCACAAGGGAGCCGTGGTTTCAGGATATTCCATGGTGCCACAATGGTCTCACCACTCTCTGAGGCTGCACCGTCAAACAGTGGACACCTGGTTCCATGAGATTCCGTGGGGTAAGAGTCAATTCTTTTGCTTCTTTTCTGCCAAGGTCAGGATGAAATCCCAAGACAGCATTTCTTGTTTGGACTCAGGTGTTCATTAGCTCTTGTCTCTAGAACAGTCTCACAAGCTGTGAGTTCTGCAGCACTTCACTAACAAGGTAAAAATGGAGCGCTGTCTCTCTCTCTGCAAGGTCTTTTGAGGATAAACTGTCCAATTAAGAAATGACACCTAAATTATTTTTACTTTTAACCCAATAACCAATCACCCGTGCCCAACATAAGGGACTTTTTTATCCAATTACACAGTACCACCCAAACCCGAGGAGGAGGAGGATGAGGAGGAGGAGAAGGAGAAGGAAAACAAGGAGGAGGAGAAGAAGAAGAAGAAGAAGAAGAAGAAGAAGAAGAAGAAGAAGAAGAAGAAGAAGAAGAAGAAGAAGAAGAAGAAGGCAAAGAAAAAGATCAGCCTCCACCCTAAAACCTCCATCTTGCTTTATATATATTACTATATTCTAAAACCTTAAACTCCAAGTTGTCCACCATGTGATATTCCACCCTTCTATTCAAACTCCACACCCATAATCCCAGTTCCATCATTCCATTTTGGAAGCCTTCTCCACAGCCTCAGGTCAAATGCAGTGTTCTCTTGGGGGTCAGTGTCTGTCAGCTCAGGAAGTCCGAAATTCTCAGCAGCCCGGGTTCCAACAGGTAACAATGTTCTCCTGTGTTCCAGTAGGTTCCATTGGGCCCGGCTCTGTCACCATGGACACCTGGTTCTATGGGATTCCATGGGGTGACACTGTTCTCCAGTGTCACCATGGACACCTGGTTCCATGGATTCCATGGGGTGACAATGTTCTCCAGTGTCACCATGGACACCTGGTTCCATGGATTCCATGAGGTGACAATGTTCTCCAGTGTCACCATGGACACCTGGTTCCATGGATTCCATGGGGTGACAATGTTCTCCAGTGCCACCATGGACACCTGGTTCCATGGATTCCATGGGGTGACAATGTTCTCCAGTGTCACCATGGACACCTGGTTCCATGGATTCCATGGGGTGACAATGTTCTCCAGTGCCACCATGGACACCTGGTTCCATGGATTCCATGGGGTGACAATGTTCTCCAGTGTCACCATGGACACCTGGTTCCATGGGATTCCATTGGGTGACAATGTTCTCCAGTGTCACCATGGACACCTGGTTCCATGAGATTCCATGGGGTGTCAATGTTCTCCAGTGTCACCATGGACACCTGGTTCCATGGATTCCATGGGGTGACAATGTTCTGCAGTGTCACCATGGACACCTGGTTCCATGGATTCCATGGGGTGACAATGTTCTCCAGTGTCACCATGGACACCTGGTTCCATGGATTCCATGGGGTGACAATGTTCTCCAGTGTCACCATGGACACCTGGTTCCATGGATTCCATGGGGTGACAATGTTCTCCAGTGCCACCATGGACACCTGGTTCCATGGATTCCATGGGTTGACAATGTTCTCCAGTGTCACCATGGACACCTGGTTCCATGAGATTCCATTGGGTGACAATGTTCTCCAGTGTCACCATGGACACCTGGTTCCATGAGATTCCATGGGGTGTCAATGTTCTCCAGTGTCACCATGGACACCTGGTTCCATGGATTCCATTGGGTGACAATGTTCTCCAGTGTTCCATCAGGCCCGGCTCTGTCCCCATGGACACTCGGTTCCATGGGCAGTGTCCGTGTCCCAGTGGCACCTGTGTGCCATGGCACCCCTGTCTGACCAGGGACAGTTTGTTCCAGGACATTCCATGGAGTCCCAGCCGTCGCTTGGGTTCCATGCAGGTGCCTGGGCAGTTGGAGCTCAGCCCAAAGATCCTGTGGGTCCCTGGGCTGGTGTTTTTTGGGGGGAAACTTTGGATCTTGCAGGGCTCCAAAGCTGAGCCACGGATGCCCCTTGGGACAGAGTGGAGCATCGTGGAAGCCAGGAGACCCTGATGGAAGCCAGGAGACCCTGATGGAGCCAAGGCTGCAGCGGGACACAGAAGGACCTCACGGGAGCCAGGAGAGCGTTGTGAGGCTGTGGAACAATGTGGCACCGAGGTTTCACTGGGGCTTGGCAGAAGCTCCTGGAGACAAGGAAGCGCTGGCAGCCTCCGGAATCAGCGTCTGCAGGAGGATTTTCTGCTCCCTCCTGGGATGCTGGTGGACAATAAAGCCTGAGGCAGCCTCCCAAGGGTCCGGCTGTGCCACCAGCGGGGGCCACATCTGGGGAGACGCCCGGCCAGCCCTGGCCCTGCTGCTCCTCCTGGCCGGGCCTGGAGCTGCTGGGAGCCCGGGCTGGGGGAATCCTCAGGGCTGTGCAAGGAAAGGTTCAGCACAAGCAGCCCTGGAGAGAGATGTGCAGTGTGAAACACGCCAATCACTTGATTTTGAAATTGTAAAAGTTCATTAGTAATAAAGTGGTTATAAAAATAGCAATACAATTAGAGTAATAATAATTTGGACAATTTGAATTAGGACAATATGAGACAATAGAGAGAAAGGGTTATGGAGGTCTGGGTACCTTTTTCTGGGCACCACGAGCCCGAAAAGGGACACCCGTTAACAAAGGATTAACCCTTAAAAACAACAGCCTGTTGCATATTCATACACTTCATCCATGATGCATAAATTCCATTCAAACACAGGATTCTGTCTGGGCAGTGCCACCTTCTTCCTCCGAATCCTAACAGCGCCTTCGAGGCGGGAAGAAGTTCATTTCTTCTGATAAGAGGGCAATAAATTCTTTTTCTCTGAAAGATTTAGGTGTGCTGTGGCTGCTATCTCACTGCAAGTCCTTTCTTTAAAACAAGAATCCTACATAGCATCGTTTCTATTTTAACATTTTATAACCTAAAACTATATTTAACACACTGCTTAAGAGAATTAATACACCAGACATATAATAATAATATATAATAATGTATAATATATATATAATATATAATATATAATATATAAAATTATATAATATATGATTATATAATATATAATATATATAATTATATAATATATGATTATATAATATATAATATATAATATATATTCTATATAATATATTATTATATATTATATATAATATTATATATAATATATTATACTATTATATTATATAATATATAATATGATATATAATATATAATATATAATATATAATATATAATATATAATATATAATATATAATATATAATGATATATAATATATAACCCTATAATATATAATATATATGATATATATAATATATATCATATATATTATATAATATAATACATATATAATATATATATATATATAATATTCTAACACCAGACATATAATATTCATTTTAATATTTGCGAAAAGCCAATCATAAAATACATGCATTTTTCACATGCAGGCAAAGCCAGCGAGGCAGCAGAGCAAGAGAGAGAGCAGAGCCAGCGACACAACAAACGCACCGAGAGCGAGAGAGCAAGTTTGAACAGAGCTTGCAAAGGGCAAAATCAGCTCAGACCAGGTTAGACTGAAGAACAAGGAGCACCAGGCATGGGCTGATGGTCCAGGTAAAAAGTTCCAGCGTGAGGAGGACGACAGAAGCCTTCATCAAAAGAGCACCAGAAGACTGAGGGCCGCCACAGGAGGAACGGACGCAGGCGCTGAAGCCACACACGGCTGTAAAACCGGGACACAGCTTTATGCAAATGTGACTATGCTAATGAAGTGTTGTAATTGTGACTTTTGAAATGGAGCTGAAGGCTAAAGGAGACCGAGTGGGTTTTTGCCAGAGAGATCCCCCTCGCTCCCAGCACTGGATACACAAATCCCTGCTCTGTCTGACTGCAGAGTTTGATTTCCTCGCCCAGTTTGTCCCACTCCCCCTTTCCCTGCCCTCTCCTCCCCTCTCCCAATCCCATTTATGGGATTTGGGGTCATTTATGGGATTTGGGATCATTTATGGGATTGGCGTAATTTGAGGGATTTGGGCTCATTTGGGGGATTTGGGTTCTTTGTGTGCCTTTGGGGTTATTTGGGGGTTTTTTGGGGTGTTTCAGGGTAAATTTGGGATAATTTGGGGTAATTTTTCACATTGTTAGTTTTTTAGGGCCGTGTGTGTGGGGGGTAATTCAGGGCCAATTCTGTGTGGGTTTGGGATTATTTTATGGGATTGGATGGGATTTTAATGGATTTAAATAGGAATTTAGTAGGATTTTAATGGGATTTAATAGGAATTTAATAGGATTTAATGGGATTTTAATTGGATTTTATGGACTTTTAATGGAATGTTATGGGATTGTAATGGAATTTTATGGGATTTTAATGAGATGTCATGATATTTTAATAGGATTTTAATGGTATTTAATGGGAATTGAGTGGAATTTAATGGGATTTTTATGGGATTTTAATGGGATTTGATGGGGGTTTCCCCCAGTCCACAGCTCCTTCCCACCTCAATTTGGGGGTCCCATCCCCCTCTTCCCGCCGCTCTCCCGCCCCTTCCCCATCGTTCCCCCAGTCCCCAGTCCCCTCCCCCGTGCTTGGTTTTGGGGGTTCCAGGCCCCTCCTGCTCCCTTTGGGGGTCCCGACCCCCCTTTGGTTGAATTTGGGGCCCCCCCGCCCCCCTTCTCCCCGCGCCCCCCGCTCCCCCCGCGGCCGGGGGGGCTCCCAGCGCCCCCAGTGCCACCAGTGCGGCCCCAGCTGCCCCCGCACGCCCCATCCCCATCGCCGGGGTCACCGCCCCCCGCCCCAAATTCCGCTCCTGGACACTGAGAGCCATCAGCGACAAACGCTCTGATTGGCTGGGAATGGCCCCGCGCAGTCTCTGATTGGCCAGTGCTGTGAGAGGCGCCGGGTTCTGCCCGGCACCCGATGAGTCACAGCCGAGCCGGGCGCTGATTCGCTGGAAATCGCCGGGCGGGGCCAGTGCGCCGAGTTTCTGCCCGGCAACGGGATCGTCATCAGAGCCCCGCACTCTGATTGGCCAGGATCTGTTTCGGGCTGGGGACGGGAGGAACTGGGCACCCCCAGGAGCCCCTCGGGTCTGGGGCTTTCGATCCCCCCTCGGCCCTCGGGGCGGCCCTGGGGCCCCCCCAACACCCCCAAAATGGGGAGGGTCCGCGGGGCCCTTTGGAACCCCCAGAAATGGGCGGGGAGCGGCAGGAGCCGCCCCAAAAAGGGATGGAAGGGTCCGGGCCGGGAATGGGGGAGGCTCTGGGGATGGCTCCGGCCCGGATCGGGGCGGGCTGGGATTGAGGGAGGCTCCGTTCAGTGGCCGGGGAGGGGCTGGGCCTGGGGAGGGCTCCGGGATTGTGGGGATGGGGCCATTCCGGGACTGCGGCGGGGCCTCTCCCTGGGGTTGGGGTCCGGCTTTGGCTCAGGGACCCTCCCCGTTCCTGTTCCGCTTCCCGATCCCGTTCCCGATCCCGATCCCGCCGCTGGCTCCAGGGAATGTCCCTGATCTCAACCCCGGCCCCAAACCCGAGGTGAGGTCAAACATTGGGGTCAAACACCCCAAATCCTGGGGTCAACTCCCCCGGACCCCAAATCCTGGGGGTTCAAACACTGGGGGGGGCCAAACACCCCCAGACCTAAACTCTGGGATCTCAACCTCCCCCCCTGCCCCCCAGCCCGAACCCCAAATTTTAGGCCTTAAACCCCCCAAATCCCAGATCCTGGGGTGTCAAACGCTCTCCAGTTTGCAAATGTTGGGGTTAAATCCCCCTGACCCCAAATCCTGGGGTTTGAAACATTTGGGGTGTCCAACACCCCCCGTTCCTAAAGTCTGGGGTCAAACACCCCCAAATCCCAAATCCTGAGGTGTCAAACACCCCCAAGCCCAAAAGTTTGGGGTCTAAAGCCCCAATCCCCAACTCCTGGGGTTTGAAACATCTGGGGTGTCCAACCGCCCTGATCCCAAAGTTTGGGGGTCAAACCCCCTGATCCCCAAATCCTGGGGAAAAAAACTTCCAAACCCCAAATCCTGGGAACAAAAACCCCCAAATCCCAAACCCAGGGGTGTCAAACATCCCCAATTCCCAACCTTTGGGGTCAAAAATCCCCAAAGCCTGAGGTGTCAAATCCCCTAACCCCCAAATTTCAGGATCAACCCCACACAACCCCCAAATTTTAGGATCAAACCCCCCAATTCCCAAAGTTTGGGGTCAAACACCCCCAAACCCCGAATTTTAGAATCACCCCCCCCCCCCCTCCAGTCCCAAAATTTGGAAATTTGGGGTTTATTTGGGGCAGCTCCATGTGCAATGTCTGCAGAGAGACCCTGGGTACAATGCTGGGAAAAACCCCAATAACCCCTCTGGAGCCCCAAAATCCCTGGGGGCTGGGAAAGGGGATTTGGGGTGAAAGAAGAAGGATTTGGAATGCACAAAGAAGGATTTGGGATGGAGAGAGGGGATTTGGGTGGGAAACTGGGTCCCTTTTTGGCGCAGGAGATCTTCCTGGCGCTGCTCTGGGTGATGCTGAAGCCCTGCAGGGCCTCGCGGGCGGCACCCGCCTGCACCTCGGGCTCCAACTGCACCCAGGCGATGTCGCGGGGCCCGGGCACCAGGGCAGCTCCTGAACCCCGGGAACCTGGGCTGGGAACGGGGCCAGGAGAGCCCCAGACACCCGGGAGTGTTCCCCAGACACCCGGGAGTGTTCCCCAGACACCCGGGAATGTTCCCCAGACACCCGGGAGTGTGCCCCAGACACCCGGGAATGTTCCCCAGACACCCGGGAGTGTTCCCCAGAAACCCGGGAGTGTTCCACAGACAGCCGGGAATGTTCCACAGACACCCGGGAATGTTCCCCAGAAACCTGGGAATATTCCCCGCCAAAAATCCAGAAATGTTCCCCCACAATTGGAGAAATGTTCCCCAAAAAATCCAGAAATGTTCTCAGAAGAACACCTGAAACATTCCCCCAAAAATCCAGAAACATTCCCATAGAAATCCAGAAATGTTCCTCCAAAAATCCTGGAACATTCCCAAAAACTGAGGAACTTTCCCCAGAAAATCCAGAAACATTCCTCCCCAAACTATACAAAACCAACCCCATTCCCCATGCAGAAACATTCCCAAAAACTCCAGAAACATTCCCAAAATTCCAGAAATCCCTCCCCAAAAATCCAGAAGAGCCCCACAAAAAATTCAGAAAATTCTCCCTAAAAAATCCAGAAATTTCCACCAAAATTCAAGAAATTTCCTCCCTAAAATATCCAGAACTTCCTCCCCGCCAAATCCTGCTCTTTCCCAAAACTCCAGACATTCCCCCAAAATCCCGATCCTTTCCCCAGACAATCCAGCCCCAAGCCCCCCTCACCCCTCTCGCCCCCCAAGCCCCAGAATCCCCCAATGCCCCAAAGGGCCCGGAATGCCCGGGATGCCCGGGATGCCGGGATTGCCCCAGATCTCCCTGGGTGCAGAGCATGGGGAGCAGCAGCTCCTTGGGCTCCTCAGGGAGCGGGGCAGGAACAGGATGTGCTTCGGGGCTCTGCCCACAGCTGGGGAAACGGGAGAAAAACCCCAACAGCAGCAACAAATCTGCCCCAAACCTGCCCCAAGCAGGCCCCAAATCTGCCCAAAGTCACTCTGGATACACACCAAACCATCTGCCCAAAATCCCACCAAAATCCTCCATGCTTTGACCCAGGGCTGTCTCATCATTTTTAAGTCTTTTTCACAGTTCCAAGAAATGATATCTCAGCTTGGTGGGAAGCCTCCTCTAAACTGATGGCATTGTGACATCTACTCTCAGCAATCAGATGCAGCCCCAATGATTATTACAGAACCACTCCAACAGTTTGCTGGGTTTAAAGCATCTCTGTGCTGGGGGAATTTTGGAGGAGACAGCTCTTGCATGGTTCATTAGTCTGTTGCCCCCAGACCTTTACTCCTCAGCGCTGTTCCCAAGAGCCTTGTTTTCAATGACGTTCGGGGAATTCTCTCTCACTTGGAGCTTGGGTGGCGGCCAGGCCTTGGCTCTGCCTGGACGGGAATTTGCCAACAGACCCAGATGTTTTCTGCATCAAAACTGGATTTGAGTTGCTTTGACTTGGCCATCTGACCCTCTAGACATGACAGTTGAACTCTTTTTAAAGGCAGCTTGGGAATTATTATCTGGACATAATGATCCAAGTCCCCCCTGAATCGAGGTTTGTCAGCTGTTTGCAGACTCTGGGATGATGGTACATTATTGCAGAGATTGCTATTTACCTCATTCCACCTACGTTGTTAGCTTTGTCTGCTATTTGAAATGTTCCTGATTGTTGTATCCAAATTCTTCCCAATTGCTGTAAGTTTCTTGTCCACCGCCTGTATTATTTTACTGTGATGTTGCTTCATACTCATAACAAAAGACATGCATCTCATTCTTAAAAAACAAAAAAGAAGAGGAATGAGCACCTTAAGAATGTTCAAATAATGCAATATGAACATGAGACATTTGGACAAGGAATCATTTTGAATAATGCAATATTTACATGAGGAATTTGGAAACGAGATCATCCCATCTAAATCCCAATGGAGTGTTCCACAGTGCAGCCTGATTGATTCATTCCCTTCAGGAGAAGATGTGCCTGTGTTTCATCATCAGCAGCTCAAAGCAGTCACCTGTTCATTCCATCAGATACTGATCAGCTCTGAAGAAATGAGGCCCAGTGCAGAGAGAAATAACCTCATCACCTTGCAGCCTTTGTGGCCAGAGCAGGAGCAGGAGGAGGCCTGGCCAGACACGGCTGTGTCTGGGCACTGACAGAGGCAATTTGCCAGCAAAGCCTCCTGGCATCCTCATGGTACAGAGCTCCTACGAACCTTCTCCAGTTATTCCCTGTTCCAGCTGCCAGGGGACATTCAGTGGTGTCAAAGATCAACATTTCCAGCTCAAAGACTTTCTCACACTTCTCAAATCATTGGAAACAATGGCCATTTCTTTCCATTTCCCCAAGAGACATTGGACATTATTCTTTTGTCTTCTCATGCTGCAAAACCCTGTGTCAATGACTTGATGGAAGTTGGTAAGTTTTGTTGAGTGTAAGTGGTCTTTTATCTCTCTTATCCCATATCTAACAGATAACCAGTGATAACCTTGATGAGATAATGCCCTGACAAGAGTGAGCTGTTTCAGCATCAGAACATAGGAGCCTTTTTTAAATGAACGAGAAGGGGGAGATGTCACAGGCAGGTGGGATAATGATAAAAGAAAGGCCTTATGAAATCAGGCCTTGTTCTGCCACATTAACAGCTGGCCTGCCATCTCTTCTGAGTGCAGCTAAGCAGTTACAAGTTCCCATGGGAAGCTCTTGTGAGAATGAGACTTGGTAAACAATCTGTTCTGAGGGTGAAAAACAAATGTACCTGCAACAACAAGGGATTTGTCCATGAGAATCAGTGAAGAGAACAGGTAAACAATACAACAGAGAGATTTGATGCACAAGTAAAATCTATTTTATTAACCAATATTAGAATAACCTGCAAGAAATCTATGAACTAACTAAAGTTGCACACGAGGTCTGTCAAACTGTGTAAAATGAGTTGTGTGAAAAAGAGTAAAGAGTTCTTCTCCAGCTCAGCTGTGTCCTCTGGGATTTGAGTTCCCCCCTTCTTTGGGGCTTTGGGTTCCCCCTTCTTTGAGGCTTTGGTTTTCTTCTTCTCTGGGATTTTGGTTTCCTTCCTCTCTGATGCTTTGGTGTCCTTCGACTCTGGGGTCTTGGTTTCCTTATTTGGGATTTTGGTTTCCTTCTTCTCTGGGATTTTGGTTTCCTTCCTCTCTGGTGCTTTGGTTTCTTTCTTCTCTGGGTCTTTCTTTTCCTTCTTCTCTGGGGCCTTGGCTTCCTTCTTCTGTGGTTGTTTGCTTTTCCCCTTCTCTGGTTTTGGGGGTTGCTTCCCCACAGAGACACCCTTCTTTTCCTTCTTCTGCCTCTCTTCCTCCTTCCCCCTCTCTCCCTCCTCTAAGGCTTTTGCCTCCTCCTCAAGCTTTTGAGCCGGCTGCTTCAGCTCCCTTGTGCAGACAAAACAGAAGCCATGGCTGAGAGTCCCCACCAGAAACTTGGGCTCCCCAGTCCTGGCTGGCCCTGCACTTCATTCCTTGACCCTGAGGCCATTCCCGTGAATTCTCCTCAAGCCACAGGGCTTGGGAACATCCCAAGGGAGGGCATTGGTGGAAGGGGACCTCCAGGCCCAGCCAAACCTCAGCTTTGCCATCAGAGGCTCTTGACTGTGCCAGCTCCCTCTGAAGGCACAGCCAGACCCCTCCGGGCCCTGCCCAAGGCTGATCCACCAGCTCTCTGTGCTGCTGCCTGAAAACGCCCTTTGTCTCTTGGCTTCCCAGTTTAGAGCAGAGCACAGATTGCTGACAGCTGCTCATCTCCCCTACAATTCTTACTCAGCTCATTCAGCCCCCTTCCCCCTGGGCATGGCTGAAGCATGATTTTAAAGAGTTCAGATTTCAGCTGAGGCTTAGAAGCAATTCCCATTGATCAGGATGTAAGTTAGACAGGCAGACCATAGGTTAATGATTGTGAGATGCTTAAGCTGGAGCTGATTGTTCTATTGTTTACCATGAGGAGCTTCTTTCCAGAAGGAAGTGGAGTCAGTGAACTGTTATAAGAACATCTTGAAACCAGGAGAACAATGGTTTAGCACCTGGGCTTGATGTCAATCAGTCACTAAGCAGGGGACCTTGGATGGTGCCAGAGGGTCACAGAGACCTGATGAAGACATTCCTGAATTCATCCCTTAAGACCACGGACCCAATTTGAGACCACAGACCCAATTCAAGGGAGGAATTGCACAGGTGTGAAGGACCAATGAGCTCATTTGAATACAGAGCGGGGATGGGAGGTGCTGGGCTTGTGCAGATGTGTTGTATGTAAGATCTTGGGCAATAAAGAGAGGGCAAAGAACCTTGGGCAGCGCGGTCGCGCCTTTTAGGGACGGCTCTGGTGCCGCCCGCCGGTGTTAATAAACACAGCACTGTCTAACTCTAATTAGTTAGAGAGTCTCTGCCCGTGATCTTGGGCTTTAACGACCCATAGCCTGCTCCTTCACGAGAACAATGCTATCAGTCAGAAAGCAGAGGCTGCAGGAACTCCTCTCCTGCAAGGCAGGCTCTTGTCAGGCAGATTTCCTGCTGGAGCCCAGCTGGGACCAAGCAAACCAGTGCTGGCTGCCACGGAAACCATTGGAAGCAGCCTGGTCCCTCTCCTCCCCATGAAACCAACTCCAGCCTGGCCTGAAGAAGTCCTGATGCACAGGCTGGCTTGGAGCACCTCCACTCCCAGCTCCAGCCTGGGCCTGTGTGTCCTGAGCTGGGCTGCCTTGCTGGAGCTGAGCTTCTCCTGTGCTTGCCCACGGCTGCAGCTGCAGGGGAGCCTAAAGGACAGGAGCTTTTCTGGCTGCTGTCCCAGCATAAGGAGAGCCCTGGCAGATCAGCAGTGCAAGGGCTTCATCTGGGGCAGGAGCAGGGCCCAAAGCAAGGTTTGCTCTGTGCCCCACGCCTGCCCATAGCACAATCCCAGTGCTTTGGTGAAGAAGGGAGATGATGGAGAAGATGCCACTCAACACCATGGACTTCCAGACCCCTCTAGAGGCAGTGCCAAGGCAAGCCCAGAGCCCAGCTCCCTGCAGGCAGCAGCTGAGCCAGGAGGGCTCAGCACTCAGATAGAGAAGAAGATGTTGTGTCTCAACAGGAGAAGGTCCTTCCTCTCTTGGCAGCCAGGGAGCTCAGAGTGGCCATGCCTGTGTTGCTGCTGCCTTTGCTGTGCGGCACCTCTGAGCTCAGAGTCCTTGGAGCAGGGGAGCCCTGCAGGGACAATAACCCATGGCAGAGCAGGAGCCCATGGAAGGCTGACTCACCTGTCCCTGAGAGGGGCCTGGGAGCCACAGTTGATCTCGGGGGGCTCAGGGAGGAGCTGACACGTGAGGCCTCCCCGGGCACCAGCCCCTCGTAGCTGGGGCCTCCCTCCACGTGGCACAGCTCCGGGACACTGCAGGTGCTGCTGAGGTGGCCAGAGAAGGTGGAGGAGACCTGCTGGCCCTCTCCTGGCTGCAGCAAACCTGGCAGGGGCAGGATTCTGAAAGCCTGGGGGGAAGACAGGAGAGATTGAGGTGCTGAGCATGGGAATGGATGCAGAAGAGCATCTTGGAGCAAAGGGCAGCTGTAGCCGGAGGGGCCTATTCCCCAAACACTGCCAGAATCACCCTCACCTCATCCTGCATCCATGCCACTGACCAGGGCAGGGACCATGGGCAAAATCTTCTCCCACACTCACGGGCCAATGCATTAATTAGTACATGACATGAAAGGGAACTGGGATGTCTCCTGGCAGTAGAAATTCTCTCTGATGCACAATTTGCCTTTAAAAAGTTTAAAAGCTTCCTGCTTTTAGAAAAGGAGGAGACTCAGAGTGAGAGCTCCTGGAGCTGAGGGAAGGAGTCCAGCCCAGCTCATCTGACTCCTGAGGCTCTTGCCCTCTCTCTCTGGTTTAAATGCTGCTTTCTCAAGGTGCTGCAGCAAAAGCTCCTGCCAAAATTTCCAGTGGAGCACCTGAGGAGTTCCAGGGGGAGCAGTGCCCTGCACAGGTGCTGCACAGCGTCCTTGGGCAGCCCTGCAACGTGTCCTGCACGGCCTCTCCAACAAGCAGCTGCTCCAGCAGCCCTTTGTGATGGGCCTGCAGGGATGGGAGGCCCCTCTGTGGCCAGTGCTGAGGGCCCCCAGCGGCACTGGCAGCTCCAGCCCTGCTGGCCACGCTGACAATGGGCAGGGAGACAGATTCCCTCCTGCCTTCTCCGCTCCCAGGGGAGCGTGCGCCACGTCCAGGGAGCACCTGAACCCCTCCGAGCCTCGTGGCAGGTGAGGGTGCTCAGGAGTTGGTGCTGGCACCTGGAAAACAAGCCATTTTCTGTGCTGGGAGGCAGAGACAGCCACTTTGCAAAGTCTCCCTTTGTCAGACAGCTCCAGGGCCAGCAGGGCAGCAGCAGCTCTGGGGGAAAGCAGAGCCCTGCAAACAGGGAGTCTGGCTGCCTTGGGAAGAGGCTCCATGGAGATCAGGATCATCCCAGCTGGCTCTGGGAGGGAAGCTGGAGATCTGACCAGGATGATGCAGGGAAAAGCCTCATCTTACACTGGGAAGGAAACAAGGCACAAAATCCCACACTCAGCACAGGCCTGTAGGATCTGAGTCAGCTTCTCCAAGGAAAACTCTCCTGTTTCTCCCTCCCCCTCAGCCCATGTCCAGCCACTGGCCCTGCTGCCCAGCCCACTGTCAGGGCACAGCCCAGCAGGGCAGCAAAAAGGGAGCTCAGCATGAGCAGGACATGGTGCTGGCAGGCTGGGGAGGAACACAAGCACGGCATGGACAAGAAAATCCACCTCTGCTCCTGAAGAGTGGGGAAAATCCTGCACTTCTTTCAGGGCTGCGACTGGCTCCTCCACATTTCTGACCTTGAAATGCCTCCATTGAGATGCCAAGGAACCCAAACTGCTTCTCTTCCCCTTTGGTGGGTGGGGTTTGACTTTAGGAGGGTAAAGCTCATCTCTGGAAAATAAGATAACCATGAACAGGGACCTGCAGTGGGAGGGAGGGACACCTGCACCAGCAGGAGCTGTTTGTGCCTCCCATCCCTCCTGTCCTTCTCCGCAGCAGCCTGGGCCTGTTTTCCCCGGCAGAATCCCTGTCCCTGTGCACCCTGCCAGGAGCAGCTGCACACAAAAAATCCAGGGAGGTCTGAGTGGGATTTTTTGGGATTTTTGGGGGGGATCTCACCTGTTTTTTATTTTATTTTTAGGGGTTTCTCCTGGATTTTTTGGGGTGGGTTTGGGATTTATTTGGGTTTTTTTGGGGGGAGGGTCTCACCTGGACTTTTTGGCATTTTTGGAGGACCTCACCTAGATTTTTGAGGAATTTTTTGATGTTTCTCACCTGGATTTTTTTGGGGGGTCTCACTTGTTTTCTGGGCTTTTGGGGGGGTCTCACTGGGATTTTCGAGGGGGGGGGGTCTCACCTGATTTTTAAAAATTTTTTTGGGGAGGTGTCTCACCTGGACTTTGGGGTTTTTTGGGGATTTTTTGGGGAGGATCTCACCCGGATTTTTTGGCATTTTTGGGGGAATCTCACCCAGATTGTTTGAGATTTTTCAGGGGGGTCTGACTGGGATTTTTTGGGATTTTGAGGGGTCTCCCCTGGATTTTTGGGGATATTTTTGGGGTGTCTCACCTGTTTTTTGGGGATATTTTGGGGTCTCAGCAGCCGCAGCTCTGCCGGGCGGGGGCCGGAGCCCTCCGGGGCTGCCGGGGCTGCCGGAGCGACGCGTCCCCGTATTGGATCCCCGAGCCACCCGCTCGGGACCCAGCTCATCCCCGAACACGCCGATGACAGCGCTGGGGCCGTGAGTGCCCAGGGCCTGCACTGCCACCACAGCTGGGATCTCTGCTGAGCTCTGGGGCTGCACAATCCCACAGGGCTTGGGGCTGGGGTCGAGCACAGCAGAGTCCTCCTTGCCTTTCTGGCAGGGACAGAATGAAATGCAGCTTCAGAGGCACCTCTGGAGAAACTTTAGACTCCTCAACATGCACTGCAACAGCAACTTACACACACGTTTACAACTGCCCAGGACAAAGGTAAAAGGCACAAACAAGATGCAAGAATTGTAGGCTCAGCACTCCCAGGGGATCCTGCAAGGAGGCTGCCAGCACGGGCACTGGTGTCTGTGGATGCAGCAGCTTTTCACAACCCTCTCAGATCTCCCACAAGAAAAGCCCCTGAAGACCAGAACATCAACTGTTTCCTCAGGAGCTTCAACTGCTGTCGTAGCGGCGGGAGAGATGCGACACACCATATGCGATGAATAGCAAATCTCGAAGTTTATTGAAACTCTACACATATTTATATCAGTGTTAATGAAGCTTATACATATTGCAAAAGCCGAGCTCATTATTGGTTAAAGCACACTTAAATCAAACACACCTACTTCTATCTCTTAACAATTATTTTGCTTCTATGTGTACATTCTTCTAATTTCTCTATCTTGGGATAGCTACATTTTCTGGCAAGCAATTTTCTCCCCCGTCTTCTCGTTTTAGAGAAGGTCACTGTGACCTTCGTCAGTAATTGAGCACTGGTTGCTCAGTTCTCAGCTTGTTTCTCTTACCCTTATCCATCGGTATCACATCGGAATGTCCTTTCTCAGCTAACCAATTATCTAAAAAGCTCTCTACAAACTGCCTCCTAAAGCTTACATTCGGGTAGGATCCTGTTCTCAGCAGATCTTTAAGGCTGAATAGAAACCAGCAAGGTCTTATCCAAATCCTTTTTTCCCCTAATAATCTCCTCAATAATATTTGACAGGAGGAGGTGGATGTGATGCCAAACCTGGGGAATGAGCCCGTAGCAGCCAGGAAGGTGGCTGGGATTCCTCATGAGGATCTTCCTCTCCTAGGGCACCTTCAGGTGGCACTCATCGTACAGCAGCACTTGGGGGGACACTTGGAGCTCAGGAACGAGACATCTGGGCAGAGAGATGACCCCAGGGCAATCAGAGATCCTGAGAGAATGGAGAACGTTTCCCCCCAGAGATTGTGCAATGGAGCAGAACACATTGGTCACTGTCCAATGCACATTGAACAGCCCTACAGGGATAAATTGCCTTCTACCTCTGCCCACTCCAACACGTCTTGTCAAGGAGGCCCAAACCCTGAGAGGCAGCACCCAGAGGCTGCCCAGTGCCCCAGGCAGAGCCCTTTGCCCCACAGCTGCCTCAGCCCCTCCTGCACCCCAGAAGGCTTGCAAGGACTCCTGGAACAGTCCCAGTGAGCCACGAGCTCTGGGGGAGCCTTCCCAACAAGGATCAGGGCTCCCCAAGGCCCAAGGAACACACAACCCCCGTGTCTAAGTACAAATGACTCTCTTCTCTGCCATGGTGCTGCTGCCCTGCCTGAGAACTCAGCTCTTTGCCCCAGCCCTGGAGGGCACGAGACAGCAGCTGCCCCACAGAGGGGCTGATCAGCCCCTGCCAGGCCCTGCAGCTCCCTGGCTCCTCCACTGCACAGCTCCAGGCCCTGCCTGGCCCCAGCTCCACCTGCTTTACAGAATGGCAGCCCAGGCACTGCCTGCATGGCTCTGCCTGGGACAGGGAACAGCCCCAGGGAGCTGCATCCCTCTGGGCATCACACTGACACCCACAGCAGCACAGCAGCATGGAATTCTGCTGCAGCAACCACGACTGTTGGGCTCAGCTCTGACAACATTAAAGCTCAAAATGGGAAGCAGAGGGAAGGAGAAAATCTGGAGCTGACCTGCCCCACCAAGGGCTGCTTTCCCCTCGTCAGACCTTGCCCTCCCCACTCTTGCTGGGAGCCACTTCCCCCCTGCCATGGGCCCTCATGGACAGAGCCAGACCCTGACTCTCAGCAGCTGCTTGGTGTGGCCCAAACCCGTGCACGGTGCTCACCACCAGCACAACTCCACCTCTTGCAGGAAGAAGGAGAGGAGGCCCTCGGGAAATTTGTTCCCCCTCACGCACCAAAGCCCAGGCCAATCAATGATATCATTGCTGGTGCCTTTAGAAGAGGGCCCAGGCCCGTGCTGGCTGTGAGCAGGGGTGCTTTTCACCACAGGCTGCTGCCCAAGCACTGCTGTTCTCATGTCCAGCTGGCACAACATGAGGGCATCCAGCAGCACTTCTCCTTGGCACTGCAGCCAGCAAAGCCTGGGCAAGGCAGTGCCTGGGGGAGCCAGGCAAGGGCTGGGACCTGGCTGTGATGATCAGGGCTGCCCCTCCCTTGCCAACACCCTCCAGGCCCACCAGCATTCTCTGGTAGAACTCCATCACCGTGTTGGAGCACGGGGTCACCTGGTGGAAGAGAAGAACAGTCAATTCTCCCTTACAAAGGCTCCTTACCCACGTGTGATATCCTCCAGTTCCTGAGGGAGGATTTGGCCTTAATTCTTCTGCTGCTCCATGTGCAGAGCACAGTCTGAGAGTCACAAAAGCCTTCTGGCAATAGCAGATTTGTTAAACACCCCTTGCTATCAGGGCACAGGTCAGCTACATTAAAACATTAGACTACAGCTCTATGCACCAGTGCATTCAAATTAAGGGGCCAATTTCTCATCTGACTACAATGACATCCGTGCAGAGGAAATCTGACTTGAACACAATGAGTTCAGCTTCACAGCAGGAACCAGCTCACCTTGCTGTTCATTCAAATCAGCCTGGCCATTCTCTTCTTGATCATCTTCATGGTCCTCCACAGCTCCTTCAAGTCTTTGCATGTCCTCTTGAAGCGAAGCCTTCTCTGCTCCATTTCCATCCTGCGCCTTCTGGCCTCTTCTTCAGCTCTCCGGGCCGCTGCTCTCTGCTTCATGGCCGCCCTTGTGCGCCTGAGGCAGAGGAAGAAAGGCAGGAAGAGCAGCTCAGCAGCAGCCCAGTAGGGCCCCTGCTGCACGGCTGCCCAGAGCAGGGGTCCCCAGGCAGGCTCGGGTGCCTCTGGGGTAGCCTGCTCCAGGCCCTCTTTGCCCAGCTCTGCATCCTCATCCCAACTGATCACCACGGGCTGTGGGAAGTGGAAGAGGAGCAGCACCAGCAGGGCAGGGACTGATTTGGACACCATGGTCTGCAGGAGGAGAGAGACAATTTGTGTTGCTTTGCACAAGAGTTGCAAACCCGTGTGTTATTAGGGAATGGCCGCTCCTGCTGTGCCAGAGCGCTCGAGCAGGGCTGAGAATCTGGTGTCAAAGTGCATTCATGTGCTCCATGTTGCATGGGGCACCCATGTGCAGGAATAGAGAACACCTTCCCTCAGATGGGATCTGCTGTGGCAAGGCCCCTCTGGTTTTCTCCTCCACGCAGCAGTTTGCATGCAGAATGTGGGCAGATGTAACTTGGAGGTCCTCCTGCTCACCCTTGGGTTCCCCTTGCAGAGCCTCAGCCCCTGCGTTCTGTCAGGGCCCCTGGGCAGGTGGGATATTCCCAGAGGAGAGGGGCCGGCTGTGTCCCCATTGCCCCTGTCCCTTATGTGCCTGTGCTCAGGAGGGCACAGAGAGGATGGGGACTCCTGCCTGCCCCGTGTCCTGTCTGCCTGCCGGGCCTGTCCCAGGGCAGCCGGGCTGTGATTGCTGTGCTGTGTCCCCCTGTCCCTGCTGTCCCTGCTGTCCCTGCTGTCCCTGCTGTCCCTGCTGTCATGGCCCACTGCAGGTTCCACACCTACACAGCCATGGTGGCTCCTGAGCTCTGCAGGGACCCGAGTGACAGTCTGAGTGGTGGCACTCCTGGTTTTCTTGCATTTGGCATCGCGCAGAGCAGAGGCTGGATCACAGCACCAAAGGAGCAGCTGCTGCAGGGGAGGAAAGGAGCCTCTGCATGGCCAAGGGCTGCTGTGGTGCCCCTGTGTCAGGAATTCCCCACAGCTGACACCTGAGTCCAGCATGGACACTCACAGACACAGCATTTGTTCAGGCATTGCCTTTATTGTATCTTGACAGGGACTGCAGCTGCCTGAGGGAAGTCACCCTCCCGAGACAAGAGGGCAGAGAGTGAAATTTAAATTAACCAATTGTGATTATAGGCATTCGTAGCGACAGTCTATATACTGTATATATGAATATTAAACAAGACACAAAATAATTATTGGACCATGGAGATTAAGCAACATTTGCTGTTTTAAACAGAAATAAAGTATACTTCAGTTTTGGTTAACTGCAATAATTCTTGGTAATTTTGATGAATTATAAGTTCTATATAATCTAAAGAAAAGTGCCATTATTTAATTACTACATATTCTTAAAATATTTATGATATCTTACAAGAGTATTAATCCACATTATAGTAATAAAAACTTTGGAAAATGTTTCTAAAGACAACTATTTTTAAATAAGATATTTTAAATATTTCAAAACTATTTAAGAATCTGAATCAATCTCCAAACATTGGCCCGATGCCTTCAGATGGTGCTTTCCTCCGAGCAGATGCAAAGGCTCTGTATGGGAAAGGGTTAAAATAGATGCAGTTACTACAGATCCCGTGAGGAGAGAGAGGGCAGAGGGGCAGGGTGTGTCAGGAGCCTGGAGCCTGTGCCTCGGCGCAGGGCTGTGCTGGGCAGCAAGCGCAGCTCTGTGCGCCGGCTGCTCACAAAGACGTGCGGCTCGCCTTGGCCGGCCCAGAGAGCATCTCCAGCAGGAAGCTTTTCTTCACACAGCCACTGCCTGTGCTCCTCCAAAAGCCTGCCCTGCCTACCTTCAGCATCCTGTTTGTATCCCTATTCATTCCAATCAGCCTGGCCATTTGCTTTTCTATTTCTTTCGTGGCCTGGCGCATTTGCTCCATGTCTTTGAATCTCTTCCTAAGGAGCCGCCTTCTCCGCTCGCTTTCCACCTTCCTCCTTCTGGCCTTTTCCTCAGCTCTCTGGGCCGCTGCTCTCTGCCTCGTGGCTGCCCTTCTGCGCCTGAGCCACCAGCCCAAAAGCAGGAGCAGCGGCTGAGCAATTTGCCAGAGCTGGTGCAGGTAGCGCAAGGCAGCCAGGAGCCAGGGTCCCCAGCCAGGCTCAGCTGGCTCTGGGGGGGCCGCTTTCATCTCCTCTGCACGGGGCTGCCCATCCCCGTGAAATCTGTCCACCACGGAAAGTGGGAACAGGAAGAGGAGCAGCACAAGCCCAGCCAGGACTGCTCTGTGCGCCATGGTCTGCAGGAGGAGAGAGACAAGGCTTTCACTGGGGCTGCCAAGGGAGCTTGTGGGGGCTGAAGTGAGGCCCGGAGGCGCAGGGATGTGAGGGCAGAAGCAGAGGGCCCCGGGCAGCTGGCAGGCAGCAGGGCCTGTGCCAGTGGGCCAGCAGCAGCAGCCCCGTGCCCCAGCCAAGGCGCCGGCCCCAGGGGCTGGCCCTGGGTGCAGGGGGACAATGCAGGCCCAGGTGCGGCGCTTGTGGCCCGGCCCTGGCCCGGCCCAGCCCCGCCACGTGCGCACTCACCGCTTGCCCAGGCTGTGCTGGGCCTGCGTTACCTGCGGGGGCCTTTTCCAGCTGCCCCCATTGTGACACGCTGCCCCTGGTGTCACAGGGGCCAGAGGCATCACAGCCGGGCCAGCCCTGCCCTTGGTGCCCAGCCCAGCTCAGGGGCTCCCAGTGGGCCCAGCAATGAAAGCCCCGGCAGGCAGCAAGTGCAGCCCCTCTGGGAGGGGATGGGCCCCAGGGGCTCCCTTCACAAAGCAGGCAGAAGTCCCCACTGATAAGTTTCCAAATGGAAAAGATTATAATCAGTAATGTTGAGTAGGATACATATTGTCAACTATGAAAACACCTGAGGTGCTTTTCCTAATGGGACTTGTTCTTCTGTCAGTGGGGTTGGGTGATGGTTGCTCAGTTTTTCTTGCTTGACTCTTCCCTGATCCAGTCCATCCAAGACTTCTCTGAAACCTTCCCATTATCAGACAGCAGAAATAAAGAACTGCAGTGAAACCACTTCTAGTCCCCTTCAGATCAAGAAGGTGCAGGGGGGTGGTTCTGGCAGAGAGTTTGAGCTGCTCTGGACAGAGTCGCACTGCTGTGTTAGCAGGGACTGGCTGCTTGTGTTTTTCTTTGGATGAACAGAATCTTCCTTGTGTCCCCAGTGAACACATGGAGCTCACACCAGCAGTGCCTCTTGCCTCTTCCCTGCCCAGCCAGACCTTCCAGCCCAGCTGAAATGCCCAGCGTGGCCTTTGAGCACAAAGGGATTGCAGAGCCAAAAGCATCTGTGTAGCCACCATGGTGTTCAGCGGCTGCTGCTCGGGGAAGGGCACTGAGAGGAGGCCACTGCTGCTCTTGTCAGAGCGCTGCTGTGCAGGGATGTCCCTCGCCCTGCTCAGTGCCACATCTGCCCATCTTTTGGCCTGCTCTGAGCTCAGGTGGATGCCATCTGCTCCCAGCAGACCCAGCTGCTCCACGGGAGATGCACAGGCATGGAATCCAAAACCTTGAGTATCCCCTGAGTAGCCAGGCATTCAGCTGTTCAGTTTGTCACGGCCCACATCAGGGGTTAGAACAAGATGGTTTTTCAGATTCCTTGTGACCCGAACCATTCCAGGCTTCTAGGATTTCTCCATGACTGACTTTGGTCCCCTCAAAAGACCTCCTCTCTCCTCTCTTCCCTCCACCTGTGGAGAACGCATTCTGATGCTGCTGCTGCTGTTGGGACAGGTTGGTGGATACTCTTCCTGCCATCCCATGGGAGTAAGCATGACTCCTCTCTGAAGTCTTTGTCCCTGAATCAGTGCCTTCAAAGAACAGTTATCTCCCCTCCTTCCTTTTCCATTCAGCACTTGAGCAGACACAGCATTTCTCATCGTTTCCACAGAACAGTACAGGTGCCAGTTCCCATCTTGTGGAGCCCTCTGCCATAAATCAGCCTGACAGGTTTATTCTCTACGTAATGGGAAATGATGACAAATGCAGCTGCATAATCACGTTAGTAACTCACCATAATGACTGCTTCTGGGCTGATTTATGGGTTTCGTCACATGTGAGCTTTCAGAACTTTAGAGATTACATTTTTCACACTTTTTTGTTGGAATCTCAGTTTATCAGACTTTACCGCAGCATTAATCACTTGCAGTACAACCCTGGACTTCACAAATGTATCACATCAGCGTGAAAAAGGCAGAGAAAACAAGAACTGTTGTGAATTAATGAGCCGGGTAACACATGTCTCACAAAAGCGATGAAACAACCTGTGTTCTTCTTCAAGCCGCAACAGAAAGTCCCAAAGTCTGCTTATTTAATTTTTTTTTTTTCACAAAACACAAGCAGCAGCAAAGAACTGAAACAACACAGCCAGGCTTGAAACCTGAAAGATCTGCAAGGCTGAGTCTATCCTAGTTAATGGTGAAATGATGTGTGAATCTGTCCTAGATGTTCAAATGAAGAAGATTGATTCCCAGTTATAATATGGCTTCTAAGCAAAACACTGGGATTATATAGGAGAAATGCACGTGTCATGAAACAACCAAGAAATCAGAGAGACACTTCCAAGCTCTGCTGTGAAGGTCTGGGAAATGTTCAGAGTTACCATCTGTGGAATTTGGTGCAGGATAAACTGGAACAAAAGGCCATCATTACCCAAATTGATTTCATTTGGGTTGGTTTGTTGGCTTTTTTTGGTTTTGGGGGTTTTTTTGTTTTGTTTTGGTTTTGGGGTTTTTTGTTTCTTTTGCTTTTTGTCAGATAATGTTTTCTAATACTCCAAGAAATATGTTGAAAAGGTCAGCATGATCCATCAGACACAAGCAGCAGGGCTGGGGTAGATGCAACATGTTCCTTGCACTGGAGGGTAGACAGAGGCAAGATCTGTTTTGGGGTCAATCACACATGGATCAGGGAGGTGGCTGAAACCTGGGCTGGCCAAAGCCTTAGAATCACAAAATATCCTGGGCTGGAAAGGACCCCCAAGCATCACCAAGTCCAACTCCTGGCCCTGCAGAGGACACCTCCCCAAGAATCCCACGCTGTGCCTTGGCATGTGCTGGTGGGCAGGAGCACACAGCTGGCTGTGGCTTTGGGTGCATGGGTAAGATGAGATGGTGAGGAGCATCCCTGCTCCCTGAGCTCCTGGAGAGCTGCAGACACTGATCACTGGTAAGGACAGCACCAGGGCCATGGCCTGGGGCTGGTGATCTGGTGTCTCCTTCCTGCTGCTGCTTTCTGCTACAGATAACAGCCTGGTGCCAAGGTCTTGTTGCTGAGGTGATAAACGGCTGGGGAGATTCCCTCCCTGCTCTTGTCTGCACGAGTTCTTATGCTCAGCACCAGGAAGGATTGGGCCAGAATGGAGGCATTTGGGGTCTCAGGGCTGAGGCTGAGACAGACAGGCAGGCAGAGCAGCTCCTCCTGGCTGATGCAAACATTAGCCCTGTGCTGGCCAGGCCAGTGATCCATAGCTATGGGTCCACAGTGATGGTGGTGCTGGGTATTCACTGGGAGAAGAGGAGGTGTAAAATGAAGCTTCTGAAGCTGCTTGGGATCCTGGAAGCTGCTCAGACCCCACTTGACCACAGTGGTTGTTTGGCCAGCTTAAGTGATGGAATTTATTGGGCGGTGCAAGGACAGTTTTCTGTGCAAACATGAAGGACTTTCAGGGGGGATGAAATACGGCCTCACAGTAGAAACAGCTGGGCTGAACACTCTTTATTCCAGCTATGAATCTTTGCTCTTAAGAGCAACGGATTCCACCTTTCATTAAACCAGAACTTGTTGTTGTTGTTGTTGTTGTTGTTGTTTTGAGGAACAAAAATGACCTTTCTTGTTTATTTTATTAGCATTTTAAATCATCTTGTCACCCATTGCATGCATGAAACATGAGATGTTCCCAAAGTGTAGCTCACTTCAGACAGGGAGTGCTGATAGTTGGCAGATCTGTACAGGTGTCCTCATCCTGGGTGCATTGGATGTTATCCCATCCAAGCAGGCAGTTTAACACAAGCAGCCATTTCACTAAGCTTAATTAACAACAGAAATAAAAACTATATCTTTAGAACAAAGTTACTTTGACATCTACCATCACTCAGCAAGAGGTTTATTGTTATGGACACATAATATTGGCTTTTTGCAGAGATTAAAATGGATTTTATATCTGTGGTGTTAAAGTAACTTTGTTATTGTCTTGGTTTGAAAAGCCAGGTGTCTGCTAAGGAAGGCAGGAGCCTCCCCTGGAGTGGAAAATGTAAACCCCTCCCTCTGAATTGTTATCATTTTGAAATTAAGGAGCTTTCAGGCAAAGATATGGGAATAGGAATAACAGTTCTTTTTTAGGAAAAAATAAAAATATAAATGCAGTAGTACAGACGAAAAAAAACCCCACTTACAGAGTCAGAACAGGGCCTGACCCCCTGTGGGTCAGGGTGCTGGCAGCAGTCCCATTCAGTGGTGGCTGCAGCCCTCCTGCAGTGCCAGGTGTGGCTCTGTTGGAGCAGGGATCCTGGAGAAGGGTGGAATTTTCCTCTGAAGGTCCAGGGCTGCTGTAGATGGGCCTGGGAATCTTCCTTCCTCTGGGAATCCAGTTGGAAAAGGCTGATCCTCTGGGAATCCAGTGGAGAAGAAAGACAGCTGCTCCTCTGGGAATCCAGGAGGAAAAGGCTGATCCTCTGGGAATCCCATGGAGAAGAAAGACAGCTGCTCCTCTGGGAATCCAGGAGGAAAAGGCTGATCCTCTGGGAATCCCGTGGAGAAGGAAGACAGCTGCTCCTCTGGGAATCCAGGAGGAAAAGGCTGCCTACAGTGTTCCAAATCTCAGATTCTATCCAGGTAGGAATGCTTGGCTCCTCCCCCTGGGTGGAGCATCTCCCAATGCGATGATGTCATTTAATCAGCCATGCAGTGACACTCAGTGGACCATTACCAGAAGATTAATAATTAATAATCAATGGCCTATTAATGGAACACACCTCCCCACAGGGAGGATTGGTTGTGGAAGAGAGAAACTGCCCAATGAACAGAAGATAACTGCCCCACCACTGACAGATGGCAAACAGAACACACACTTATCTTGCAGTCCAGGACCTGTCCCCACTGGCTGCCCCCATTCTCCAGAGTTCATGGTGTCCAGGGAGGCTGCAGCTGCCGGTGCCGGGAACAAACGAGACGGGTCTGGGTTTCAGAAAGCTCCAGAATCCATTTCTGACCCCCGAAAGACAGGGCAAAGGCAGGGCCGTGGGGTTTTTATAGGGTATCCCAGGGCTGGAGTTTGGGTTTGTGTCGGATCGGCAGGAGAAATGTGGCATGCAATATGACTGATCAGCAAGTCTCAAACTTTATTGAGAGTCACACATATTTATATTGGTGTTAATAAAGCTCATACATATTGCAAAGAAGAGCTCATTATTGGTTAGTTACTTATCGGCCAACTACGCCTACTTCTGCATTCTTGTGGTTATTCTGTTGAAACTACTCTTCATATTTTTGGCAAAAGAGCCTCTTCCCTATCCTGTTGTTGCATCAAGGGCATAATGTCCTTGCCTTATATGGACACTGACTGCTGACTTCTAGACTTCTCTCCTTCTTGCTTAACCGGGGTATTATGTTGACGTGACCTTTCTCAGCTAGCCAACTGTCTACAAAGCTCAGCGGGACAAGGCTCCTGTCCATGCTCTCCCACATTCCACAGTGCCCAGGCCACACCAGGAGTGCTCAGAGCTGCAGCCAAAAGCTTCCTATCGATCCTCTCTTGCGGAGGACACCAGCACAGAGGCACAGGTGCCACCTCCTCCAGCTAAGCCCAGGAGATGCACCTCCTCACCAGCTGCAAGAGCAGGACGCTTATGTGCCAGCCGCCCCTCCCAACCCCGTTCTTCCCCTCGTGCCTTGAAGGCGCATCCCCACCTTGAGACACCCGGGGCAGGAAGAAGAGCTGGCCCCAGACAATGTCCTCGCTGGTGTGGAAAGGAAGGTGCCCACAGAGCAGCTCATAGAGCAGGATGCCCAGGGACCAGATGGTGGCTGGCTGGCCATGGTAGCAGCCAAAGAGGATCCACTCCGGTGGGCTGTACTCCGGCGTTCCTATGGGACACGGGCGCAGCTCATCAGGCCCATGCTGCTCCCTCCCTCCCAGCCAGCTCCCGTTCCACAACAGCCAGGCCCTGCCCTGCCACAAAGCAACTTGGCTGCAGCTGGCTGAAGAAGGATTCCCCCTCCTTCCTTGCCTCCTTCCTTCCCTCCCTCTTCCCCCTCTGCCAGCCAAGGGAGGAACTTCTGCTGCCCAGCTGGGCCCCGGCTTTGGGTTCACCTGACATCCGGGTGTAGAACGTGTCCTGGAGGAACGTGCTGCAGCCGAAGTCGATGAGCTTCGCCTCGCCCGTGGCCAGGTCGACGAGGACGTTCTCGGCCTTGATGTGGCGGTGCAGGACGCCGCAGCTGCTGCAGTGCCCCATGGCCTCCAGCACCTGGCGGAACAGCCCCCGCGCCACGGGCTCCGTCAGGAACCGCCGCTCGTGCAGGAAGTACCAGAGGTGCTGACAGCGCTGCGGACGCTCCATGAGCAGCGCGAAGCCCTTGGGCACCTCGAACCAGTCCAGGAGCCTCACGACGCCGCGGAAGCCAGGCCGCGACACCTTCCACAGCAGCGCCAGCTCCAGGGGCACAAGGGCGCCCTTGCGCTGCGGGGGGACCGCGATGCCGTCAGCGGGGCCGATGCTGCGCCGCGCCTTCGGCAGCCCCTGCCCGGCCCCGCCGCGGCTCGCCATGGCCCGGCCCAGGGCGCGGCGCGGCCCCCGCTCACTCCACGCTCGCTGCCCTCACAGCGTTCCGGCTGCTGCCCTGCCGGGCCTCGCCTCAGCCCCGCCCGGCACGCCCCGCCGGCTCCTCCCGCTGGCCCCGCTCACTCCCCAGCCGCGCCCACTCCGAGATGCGCTCCCGGGACACTCGCTCGATGGCTGCCTGCGAGCCAAGGCCAGCGGCGGGCTGAGCTCATCGCCCGCCGCCCGCCGCCGCCCTCCGAGCCGGCCCCATCTCTTCCCGGGGCGCCATTGGCGAGGCGGGGACCGGAGTAAACGCTGCCGCAGCCGCCGCTGCCCAGCAGCGGGCCCTGCCGCTAGAGCTGCTCTAGGGGAGGCCTCTCCGCCCGTGCGGGCGGCACCGCGCTGCCGCTCTTCTGCCCGGGGCACCTGCCCGCCCGGCGCGCTGCTGCTTGCCGAGCCGCCCCGGGCTGCGGCAGCTCGGGGCCGGCGGCCGAGCTGGCGAGTGGCGGAGCTCGGAGCGGGGCAGCTGCCGGCCACGCTGTCGGCCACGGGGCGAGAGCCGGGCGGCAGCGGGGCGGCTGCGGGCGGAACCGCGGCAGGGGCTTCGTTCGGGGCCGGGGCCTCGGCCGGGGCTGGGCCAGAGCCCGCGCCAGGCGCGGCCAAAAGCCCGCACTGCTCCGCCAGCACCAGAGCGAGCGGCTCTTCCAGTGGCGCCATAGCCAGGACGGAGAGAGCCCGGCCGAGGCGGAACCACGGCGGGCCGGGCAGGGGCGGGCACGGGGCGGCCCCGCCGAGGGGCGCCTTGCGGGACGTGGCATCAGCCGGGCTGGGAGAGGCGGAACACGGACGGGACAGGACGGAACGGGACGGGAGTAGAGTGAGTGTGAGAGGGAGAAGGGGATGGGGAGCGAGTGAAAAGTCAAGCGGAAAACCAATCAAGAGAAGCGCTGCTGCTGCTGCTGCTGCTGCTGCGGAGCCGCCGGAGCTCGCGGCCGTTCCTCCGTTGCCCCCGCGAACCCAACGGAGGAGCCGCCGCGCGCCCCAAGGAACGAAAGAGAGAAACAAACAAATCACACCCCAAAGTCATTCCTATTAGAGAAGTAACCAAAGAAAACAATGTAGCAATAACGAAGAGTGTTGGCTTCTGGCTTCTTTCTTCTTTGCATGAGACCAAGCATTTCATGGGGAACAATTGCGTCTTCTGACAATTTTGCCAGAGTGGACAGGAGCAGAGCATTTACTTTTCAAATAGAAAAGGGAAATCGTGTCAGTAATGTCATCTCTTTTCATCCTCTGTTGACACAGTTGCAGGCTGCCAAAAGACATGGTCTGCAGTGTGGAACTTGGGGCCAAGTTTCTTTTTCTGCCAGAGGATGAGGAGGGGAAGTATCCCAGAATCATGGAGTCGTGGCATGGTTTGGCTTGGAAGGGATCTGGAAAATCCCATGGCTGCAACCCCCCTGCTGTGGCTGGGGACCCCTTGCACTGGACCGGCTTGTCTAGAGCTCCATGCAGCCAGGCCTTGAACACTGTCAGGGACGGGACATGCCCACCTTCTCTGGGCAACCTGTTCCAGGAGAGTCTTTTTTCTGAATCCCTTACCTAAACCTAATCTCTCTCCATTTGGATCCATGCTCCCTTGTCCTGTCCTTGCCTGCCCTCGTACAAAGTCCCTGTCCAGCTTTCTTGTGTGTTGCCCTCAGGTACTGGAAGGCCACAGCTGGATCAAGGCTGGGTCTCTTTCCCAGGCTGAAGAAGCCGAGCTGTGTCAGCCTTTCCTTGCAGGAGAGGAGCTGCAGCCCCGGCACCATCTGGGTGTCCCTGCTGGGCCCCTGCTGCAGCGTGTCCATGTCCTTGCCGTCCGTGCCGGGGAGCCCGGCAGAGGCGGAGGCAGCGCTGCAGGTGCAGGGTCAGCGGCGGGGAGGAGACCCGGCCCTGGCAGCGGCTCCGGGAGCAGCGATCGGCGCTAGGCCGCCCGCACTGCAGAGAGCCGGGGCCCTTGTGCCTGCCCTTGTGCCCAGGGCGCCTTTCCCCGCCGCCCGCCCGCCCGCCCGCTCGGGGGAAATGCCCCCTGTGCCGCCCCTCAGGGCCGCCCCTCGCCGCTGCCCCGGGCGCTCCCGGCGCCGCCTGGAGGGGCCCAGGCCTCGGCCTCACCCTGCTCAGCCCGAGGCCTGGAAAAGCAGATTCAAACACCCACCCAGAAAGTGCCCCAGGATGCCAAGGTCAATCTTTTGTCACCAGCACGGCTTTGCTATCAGAGTCTGGACGGGAGTAGAAAATCACCAGGGGAAAAGAGCATGAACAAGTTCTGCCTTGGCACTACCTCAAGCTGTGGGGTACCAGTTGTTGGTTTCACTGGCTCTGGATTGAAGGCACTTGAGACAGTAATTCATGTTCAGACTCAAGTGTTTATTATTTCTTATCAGTAAAACAGCCTCATTACTGGGAGTTCAGCAGCTTTTCAGTAGAAGGCACAAAATGGCCAACAATCTCTTGTTCCAAGGTCTATTAAAACTAAACTATCCAATTAGGAACTGACACCTAGATTATTTTCCTTTTTAACCCAATAACTGATCCCAAAGAGCCTGCAATGTGGAATTTCTGCCCAATTACAAAAAGCCACCCAAACTCATGAAGAAGAAACCCAGGACAAAACACTGGGCCCTCCATTTTGCTTCCATCCACAACATACTAAAAATCCCACAACCTAAATTTCACAGTCAGAATAGACCAAAGCCCAAAAACTGGAGGTGATAAAAATGGACTAAAACCACAACCAAGGAATCTGCATGCTCCGAAAAGGCAGATCCAAGGAAGAGCCATGCTAAACAATTCTTGGAACATGAAACAAGTTTTGGGGAAAAGTTTACTATGCATGAGGGTCTATGAATATGCACCAGGCTGATGTAAGGGGAAAGGTATTTCAGGGGATCCCCGAAGGTAACAGGGTGCTCCTGGCTGAGTGCCAAGATGCACCCGGCCGTAATAACCTTTGCTCCATGGTCCTGGTCTCCCATTGTCCCTTATTAAACGTTTTCCATTTCCACAGGAGAGTGGAAATACCTTTCCCCTTACGTCAGCCTGGTGCATATTCATAGACCCTCATGCATATCCATCAACTACTTTACATATTCCAGGAATGATTTTACATGGCCCCTCCCTGGGTCTGCCTTTTTAGAGCATGTGTGTTTCTTGGCTGTGGTTTTGGCTCCTTGTCTTTATCACCTCCAGGTTTTGGGCCTTGGTGCACTCTGCCTTCAGACGGGGAGTGCTGATAGTTGGCAGATCTGTACAGGTGTCCTCATCCTGGGTGCATTGGATGTTATCCCATCCAAGCAGGCAGTTTAACACAAGTAGCTATTTCACTGAGCTTAATTAATAACAGAAATAAAAACTATAGAACAAAGTTACTTTAAAAAACAGTCCCAGCCCATATTTGATCCCATTTCAGTTGATCTCAGTCTGTGTGGTCCTGATCCATATGGTCCCAGCCTGCGCAGCCCCAATCCAAAGGATCCAAGCCCATATTTGATCCCAGCCCATATTTGATCCCAGCCCATATCTGATCCCAGTCTGTGGGGTCCTGCACACACTCCCTGGGTCTGGAATTCCAGTTCCCAGCCAGGGAAAAATGTTCCTGCCCTTGAACTTCCTTCCTATCCCCTCAACAAATTGCAATAAAATTATAAACAAAGAAATAATAATTGAAATTAAATAAATTATAATAAAAAAAAAAAAAAAAATCTCAACTCTTCTTTACAATACTCCAACAATGATTCAAACCAAAGCAACAACTATTACTATAATAATACCAATGCATATAAATAAACAAATTATATATCAAGAAATACCTTTTGAAAATTTTAACTCGATGACTAATGTACTTTAGATAAAAAAATCTAAAGAAACAAACAAGCCATCTAACACCTCTTAGTTAAACAATTCATATTACAAATATACTAAACACAAAACCAAACACCACTATAATTTCTCAGACATTTCAACCAAACAATTAAACTTTAATAACATCCTTAAGTACTCTTGAAAAATTAAAATTATTTTTAAAAAATTAATTGTGTGTGGGTGGTTTTATTTCAATATTGGTTTTTGGATTGTTTGGGTTAGATGATTTAAAAAATGGGATTTTTATAGGAATTGAATCAGCTGAGAAGGTGGCACTCTGCAAACAGAACTGACTGAAAATGAACGGGACAGAAATCAGTAACTCTGAAAGTTTTATTTGCTATCAAATACATCCTACACAATCCTCATCCCATTGCTTCAAATTGGGATCCCACTTCTCCCAATCTCCTTCCAACTCCATCTCACCCTGGTGGGTGTGGAATGGATTGAGTTTGGCATGGGATTGAGTTTTTTTGAGGAGGGAACAAGGAATTTGAGGTAGGATTGAGCCTTTTGGGGTTAAGACTCAGTTATTTTCAGTGGGGTTTGAGTGGTTTTGAGGTGACAGATCCATCCCTCTTGGATTTTGGAGTAGAGAGAGAGGGAGAAGAGAAAAAAATTCAGGCCAAACCAAAGGACAAACAGCCAGGAGTGTTCCCAACATGGATCACAGGGAATGTGAGTGACCAGGGCTGTGCCCAAAGTGCCTCCTCCAGTGGGGGATGGAGCTGCAGCAGCGCACGAAGCTCTTCCCGCACTCAGGGCACTCGCAGGGCTTCCCTTACCGGTGCCTCCGTTGGTGTCGGGTCAAGTGAGAGCTCCTGGAGAAGCTCTTCCCACACTGGGGACACTCGTAGGGCCTCTCCCCTGTGTGGATGCGCTGGTGGGTGACGAGGGCGGAGCTGTACTTGAATCCCTTCCTGCAGTCAGGGCAGCGGAATGGCCTCTCCTCTGTGTGAATCCGATAGTGCAGGAGGAGACTGGAGCTGGTCTGAAACCTCTTCCTGCATTTATCACACTCGTAGGGCCTCTCCCCAGTGTGGATGCGCCGGTGCTTGACGAGGGTGGAGTTGCGCTTGAATCCCTTCCCACAGTCGGGGCATTGGAAGGGCCTCTCCTCTGTGTGAATCCGATAGTGCTGGAGGAGATCAGAGCTGGTCTGAAACCTCTTCCCACACTTGGAACACTCATAGGGCCTCTCCCCAGTGTGGGTCCTCTGGTGCCTGATCAGGTGGGAGCTCTGGCTGAAGCTCTTCCCACACTCCCCACACTCGTAGGGCCGTTCCCCAGTGTGGGTCCTCTGGTGCCTGATCAGGTGGCAGTTCCTCCTGAAGCTCTTCCCACACTCCTCGCACATGTGTGGCTTCTCCCCATCATGGAGCTGCTCATGGAGCACCAGCTCCGAGCTCTGCCTCCATCTCCGGCCGCCTTCCCGGCCCAGGCTGGCTCTTTCCCCCTCCCATCCCCGCCATCTGCGTTTGCAGCCCCTCCTCGTGCAGCATCTCCGGGCCTTTTCCTCCCCGTTGGCTTCCTGCGCCGTGGAGCCGCTCAAAACGGCCTCTGCCACCAGGTTCTGCCGCGGGCATTTGTCCTCCCTGCTCTCCATGCTCAGCTCCTGCTCTGGGCGAGGAAGGACAAGGACAGCATGGGATTTGCCTCCGTGCCACAGGCAAGGGCAACGAGATCCCCCCAGGCCGTCTCTGGGGACGCACTGCCCCCTCTTGGCTCTCCCCATTTCGGGATGCCGGGGCTCTTTGGGCTCCCGGGCTCCCTTCTCCCCTCATTCTCGGCTCTGGGCTGCAGCGGCTCCAAGGAGTCCCCCCTGCCCCTCTCCAGGCTCTTGAGGCTCCCACCAATGGTGGCGCTCCCCCCTCTCTGGCCTCCCCACTTTGGCCTCCTGGGGGACACAGGGCTCTGCTCCTCCAGGCTGCCTCTGCCCGCAGCCGCCACCGCCACCCCCCGATGTCCCCCCGAGGGGCCTTTTCCGCTCAACCTTGGACTTCTTCATTCTCCAAACATCCCCCCAAAAACCCAACCCAGGGACCCCCCGGGATATCCGGGCCGGGCTCCCCCTCCCCACTTACCTGCGCCATGGGGGGGGGCGATGATCCCACAGGTGGGGGCTGCGAATTCAGGCAGGGATTGAGACCGCGTGGCTCCCGCAGCTCAGCCTTGATCCGCCCTGGTCCCTCCTCTTCCTCTTCCTCCCGCTCCTCCTCTGTCCTATCTCCACCTCCCTCTCCTCCTCCCCCCTAACCCCGCCTCCTTCACTGCTCTTTCTCCTCCGGCTCCTCCTCTTCCATCCCCCCTCCTCCTCCTCCCCTGTCTTATCCCCACCTCCTGCTCCTCTTCCATCCCGCCCCTTCCATTCCTTCTCCTCCTCCTCCTCCCCCCTTACCCCGCCTCCTCCTCCCCCTCCATCCCTGCCCTTCCCTCCCTCCTCCTCCTCCCCCAGCAGCAGCCACACCCTCGGTGCCCTGTTCCCGCAGCCCTCGCAGCCCGCGGCAGCAGCGGCCATGGAGCCGGGCCAGGTCGGCATGGGCAGCGCGGGGCTCTCGGCTGCTCCCAGCCGCTGCGGGCGGGGGGAACCCGGCCCGGGCCAAAGGAGAGGCAAACTGGGCAAACTGGGGGCACATCACAAAGCTAAGGATGCAGCAGAAAATGGAGCTGAAAGAGTTAGTTTAATATTCACTCCAAACGAGGAAAAACTGGAAATTCCAAAGTTTAGGGAAGCCGAGAAAAAAGAATTAAACAAGATAGGAAATGAACAAGATAAATCCGGGAAATAGAAACTTCTACATGGAAGACAATTACTTAATAAAATGTGCTTACTAGGAAAAGATTAGAAGACGTGCATCAGAAACCCCACTGGCGTACTCAAGCTTTGTGTGATCATTTTTTAAGGAATTTTGGGTGCACTGGGATTTTTGGTGTAGCAAAGCAAGTCACTGAAAGATGCTTAATTTGCCAAAGGATAAATAAAAAGGTGATGAGAAAAACAACATTAGGAGGTCATGAGTTAGCTCGTCGACCATTTCAAAATATCCAAGCATTGGATTTGTTAGGTTCTGGATTTATTTGGAAAAAAACCCATTTAATCTAGAAAAAAGAGAATATGCCATATGTTAGACAGGAGATTTTAGGAGAATAAAAATCTTTGAAGTATCAGAAACACCCGAGGAAAAAACCAAGAAAATAAAAAGGGGAAATGAAAGGGAGGGGAACAAGAGGAAAAGTCAGAAAGAGAGTGGGATCCTCTGCAGGTCTTGCCCCCTCCGTTGGCGGCCGAGGCGCCTGTCCCGGGTCCCGGCTCGCTGCCCGCCTCAGCTCCGCCTGCCCCGGTTTCCATCCCAGGTGCGGGCTCACTGCCCAGAGCAGCTCCACCTGCCCCGGCGCTGGCGGTGAATTTGTGTGCCCTGGCCCCACTGCCCGGCCCGCGGCCGCTCTGCCGGCCATGCTGGGCAAGATGGGGTTGCTCTGTCCTGCCGCGTGGGCCGAGGTCACCGCGCCGACCGCACCGAGGGCGGGTCCCAGCCATCCCATCCCCGGCTGCCCTGCCCGTGCCAGCTGCGCTGGGCAGCGCCGCTGCTGCTGCCGGGGTCTCCCACCTGCCTTTTCTCTGCCGGGAGCTGCCGGATCAGCCGCCAGAAGCCATGTGGGGGCTGCCCACGCTCCGGCTCGGCCTCCATGGGAAGATCCCCCTCTGGCGATTCCGGCAGCAGACCCTGCCCACACTCCCACCGAGCCTCGGCGGGATATCCTCCCCTGACCCCTCCTGCTCTGAGTTACGTCCCCTTGGTAACCACAGCTCCGGCTGTTCAGGGAAAATCCCTCTCTCTACAGGAAGCACCTTATCGAAACACTAGGAGCTCAGTTAAAAGGCAGCCCTCTCCAAATTCTTTCTCAAAACAGGGGAGAAAGGCTACAGAAGGTAAAAAAGTGAAAGAGTTAGATGAAGGGATTGCTCTATTGCCGTGAAGAGAGGTTCCCATGGCAGGGATGCGCTGCCCCGCCCCGCGGGAGCCACCGGCGCCCCTGCCGGCCGTGCCCGGAACTGCACCCAAGGGGAAAGCGCCGCGGCCGAAAGGCCGGGACCGGCTCCGGGCTCTGTTTGTTGGCACTGCCGGAGCTGTTGATACACACTACTATTATTATATTATACACACTAGTAATCCCATATCTTTGCCTGAGAGCCCCTTGATTTCACTATCCTAAAAATTAAGAGGGAGGGGGTTTGCATTCTCCATTCCAAGAGAGGCTTTTTCTGCCTTCCCAAGCAGACGCCTGTCTTGTAAAGCAAGACAAGCACCCACAGGCACTGAGGGGGGCTGCAGGAGGGGCAGAAGAAGGCCCTGCAGCACTTGGGCACAAAGGCCCAGCAGGTGAATGCAAGAAGGGAGCAGCAAAAGGCCAAGCTGAAGGCAAAGGCCAGGGCAGAGCTCCTACAGCCCCTGAGGGATCAGCCCCAGGGCCCAAGGGGGCCCCAGCACCCAGGGCACGGCTCGGCCACAAGCACCCGGCAGAGGCATTGCCCTCCTCGGCAGGGCACAGCCCACCCAAACAGCCCCTGGCAAGGAATCAGGGCTCCGGCTGCAGGGCACAAGGACACTGCAAGCAGAGACAGCAGCACCCTCAGGACCAGCAAGTCCAGCCCGTGATGGACATGGATTGGCAGGGCTGTCACAGCTCCCATCACACCAGGGACCCTCCACACTGGAGCCCTTGAGAACATTCAGGTGGGTCTGCATTGAGAGGAGGCATTTTCTGATGGACACAGGGGCCACTCAATCTGCTCTGAATCTTAGACCTAAAGGGGAAAATAGTAAAGGAATATTTTAATTTTTAAGGGAATGAGTGGGAAAGATGAGCAGGTATGATTTGTTCAACCACTATTAGAAGCTGTGGGGGATAGGTTTGAAATAAATGAATTTCTTTTTCTTCCTCCTGTGATTGTAATTAACTAGGAAGGAGGTTGAGAGCTGGATTTTAATACTGTAAAAAGGGATACAGAGGCTAGTTCTGTTGTACCTCTGTGTCAAAAGTCTGACAAGGCCTATGCTGAAGTGAACCCAGAAGTGTGGGCAGCCCCAGGGAAATACAGAAAATTAGATATGGAGCCTCTACAAATTAAAGCAACCAGGACAAGCAATACCCTGTTCCAAGAGAGGGAAGGAAGGGCTTACAGCCTGGTATTGAGTCCCTGTTAAAGGCAGGGCTTTTGGAGCCAAGGGTGTCTCCCTACAACACTCCTATCTTGCCAGTCAACAAACTGGATGGATGGACCCAAGGAGGAAACACAGAATTTTCAAGTGTTAAAATTAAGATTAACTGAGGCGAGTGGCCTGGGCCTTCCAGACAGGGAAAAAGAATTTGAATTATAGGTGGACGTTAAACAGGGTCTTGCCAAAGGAATTCTTGTGCTAAAATGTTTAACCCAGTGGCCAGAGAGCAGCCTCATTGTCTGCAGAATTGTGCAGCCACAGCTTCCGTGGGAGCAGAGGCCTGAAAACTGATGACAACAGAAGGATCTCCTAGAGTTCAAGTCTGGCATCAAGTTAAAGCTTTGACAACCAAAAGAGCCTCTCAATGGATGAGCAGGGCTCGGTGATTACAGTATGAAACTTGTTCAGTGGCACAGGAGGATTCAGAACTGAGGACAGGGCAAGGGTTTAACCCAGCCTCCTGTTTGAACAGCCTGGAGAGGGGCTGGCAAGGAACCCAGGACTGCACTCAAGGGACAGAGCTCCCGAGCCAGGCTGGGAGAGATTGATGGGACATTCCCTGGCCTGAGGGAGACAATGTGTTTGTGGATGGCTCTGCAAGGGCAGCAGAAGGGAAAAGAGCTACAAGACAGGCTGTTATTAAGGAGGGGGAATCAGACAAAGCGCAGGTCACCGCCCCATGCTCAGCTCAATCCGCGGAGCTCTGGGTGCTTGTAAGAGCCTGGCACTGAAATGCCCTGAGCAGGAAGGCTTCAAAATCTTCTGCTGACACCATGGCACCTAACAGGGGGCAAAAGCAATTCTGACTGCTTCAGCAATCACTGGATCACTTATTAAGCTATTTCTAAAACAAACAATTCAAAGATAATGGATTGTGGAAGCAATAGATTCAGATGGGGAACTCATTTTACAGGAAAGACCCTTCAGGGGGTTATGGCAGCTTTAGGAATACAATGGGACCTCCATAACCCCTGACAAGCCCAGAGCTTGGGTTGGGTAGAAAGAATGAATGGGGAAATAAAGAAACACCTTTGGAAGCCGGAGATGGAAACCAAGATGCCATGGGTACAGCTTTTGCCATTGGCCTTGGCAAGAAAAAGAGCCAGACCCAAGGCAGATATTCAATTATCTCCCTTGGAATTCATGTCTGGAATTCCTTACCTGGGCAATTCTCCACCTAGTGCAGGGTGGAAATAAGGGATGTAAATTTAAGGCAGGCTGTAGCCAGGATCCTGTCTCCTGTGGAATCTCTCCCCCAGGAAGCTGGGCTGGCACAGAGCCTGCCCTGGGACTTTGCTGTTGCCAACACCCAGCCAGGCCATCGGCTCCTGCCTAAGGAGTGCAAAGCAGCACCACTGGTGGCCAAGGGGCCCACGCCAAGTGTCCCTGAGGCCAGAAACAGCCGCCAGCACAGCTGAGCACGGGGGGACCCCTCAGCCTGGCCTCAGGGGCTCTGAAGCCCCGGAGATTTGCACTTCCCGCCTGCAGCAGGACCATGGGAGCCGCCCCTGAGCCTGCCCTGAAGGCAACGCAGCAGCAGCCAGGGCTCCACAGCGGGCCAAGCCCCCGGGCCTGCCCACAGATCCTCTGCTCAAACCCTCGGGAATCCTGGCCACCCTCCCCTGGCACCTCCAGCCACTGCGGCCAAGCCTCGCTGCCGCTGCTGCAGCTCCAGCGCTGGCTGGGCCTGCACTGCCACAGCTGCTGGGGAGCACCGCGGCACAATTCCACCCTGGGGCTCACTCACACCCACACTCTGGGCTGCCTGCGACTGCACTGCTGCAAAATGTACCCATCCTGCTTCTTTTAAATCTTCTTTCTCTGCTCAGAAAGGTTTCTCTACTCAAAGGCTTGCCTTTGGGAAAGAAATTTTAAAGGTTTTATTTAAGGGGTTCCCAGTCTGTTCGGATGTTAAACTCATCTCCACCACTCAATGGAGACGAGTTTAACATCCGAACAGACTGGGAATAGCCCAAAAGACACCCACAGAGATAAGGACCAGCAACAAAACATCAACGCCCCCGCAAACAGCAACCAACAGCTACCCCAGACACTGCCCCCGGCACAGCTGGAGACACCTGGTCTGGAAAAGGCTGAGAAGGAAATCCAGGAGTGTGGGCGGAATTCACAGCAGAGGGGAAGAAATCCGAGTCTAATAGGAAACCAAACACTAAAAACTTACACGACTTGGAAGCAATGAACATTAAAGCAGTGGATTTAGATTGGTTCAGACTAGGTAAAGTTTAGGAAAAATCGAGTAAAACTGACATGTCATGGAATGATTTTTTCTGCACAGCTGGGCTATGTGTGGATGAAAGTATTTGTGTTGCACATCCTGGCCAGAACCAAGTAATGCCTTGACTCTCTCACACTAAAGAGATTCTTGGAGAGTTTTTGTTTTCCCTACAGTTTCAGTGATAAGATTACAACATGAGAAACATTTTTTATAATAATCCTACTTTATATTGTCAGGTAGGTTTGGGACAGAAGGGTGAGAACCAATTTTTGGTCTGGGTTTTTCCATGTTCGCCTTTATGTTGCATTTTGCAAAATTGAAGAGCTTTAACCGTGATACTTTTAACTCTTAAATAGTTAATACTTTTTTTAAAAAAAGCAGGGTGAAGCTGCAAAGGGAAACAGCAAATGGAGAATGTTGGGAAAACTTTACTATAAATAAATGGGGGGGAATTGAGATGAGGGACTACATTTTGTTCGTCATGAAAAAGAGACCAGTGTGTTACAAGAGTTGTCTGCTGACTATTTCTGTACTACTTCATGAGATATGAGCTACAAGGATACCAGGGAAGGGGTTGCAGGAGCCCACACATAGTCCCACCCAGCAAATGGTACAAACAGATAACTCACAGAGATAATGACCAGGGAAAAGCTGGGGAAGGGGCAGGGGCAGATAAAGAGTCTGCAAGGCAGGACATTTGCTTGCTTAAGCTTGATAGGGCACATATTGCATTAATCATAAGATTTTGGTAATTTTCCATGGAGAAGTCACCAAATAAGGACATAGGGTGAAGAAGACGCAGCTGAGGAAGACTCCGCAGCCTTTATCACCGACCACCAGGAGACAGAAGGATGACCCCCTAGCAACAACCAGCGCAGGTGCAGAGAACTCCGAGATAACATGGACTCCTGAAGGATAGAGAGGATAAAAGGACTGAATCAGAAACTTGTTGGGGCGGCAGTTGGTGGAGCGGAGACTCCCCTGTCGCCCAGCGCTGAGCCTTTGCTTACGTAGTATAACTGCTTCAATAATTAATAAATTCTTTGATTGGAAATTACTCGTTTTGAGTCAATTTTATAACAATTTGGTGCCGTGACTCGGATGAGAGTTTGGATCGGGTAAGATCTACCCAGAGTGGGGGGCGCCTCATCCAGTGCTTTCTGGGTGGCCCCTCTGGGAGAACCTCCGCCACTCTCACCGACGACCCTAAAATATATACTAGTAAGCAAACGGGACAAATTATACCGGTGAACCCCTTAATAATCTGTGCATGGAGTCCGGACGAAGACGCAGGACGCGTAAGTATAAAAGGGAATCCGTTCGGGCGGGGTTGGGATCCCGGAGTGTGGCGGTGGACAAGTGTGAATGAGAGGAGGGCCGGCAGCCGGACTCTCCAAGTGAGTGCGGACCCTTGAGTAGTGCGGTTCCCGTAGACCCGCGAAGGGCTCGGGCCACGAAAAAGGGGAAGTGAAAGGAATTTGAGAGTGAAAGAAGGCACTCCGGATGAATGGGGCAGGGGAAAAGCAAGACCCCAACCCAAGTTAAACTCCCCCCCATTCCAAGGGACAGCCCCCTAAGATTCATGCTTAGTAATTGGAAGCATTATCCGGGGACCGAGACTAAGGATAGGGCCAGAATGATACATTATTGCATGGAAGTATGGGGTGGGAAAGAGATTTCCAAAAAAGTTTTTTGGCCCGTGTTTGGATCATCTGAAGACTGGGTTCGACAGGACTTGAACCTATGGGTAAATTCTAAAGAGCCCTTCTCGTAAGAGGAGAGTGATTATGCCAAAATATGGGTAGCAAGACCTGAAGTGTATGTTTTCCAATTAAGAGAAGGGAAAGGGGATCCGGACAAAAAGGGGAAGAGGGACAATCATTTGGGCGACTTAATTATAGCACCGCCCCCATATGTCCCACCGCTAGCACCCAATGCCCCACCACCTCCACAACCACCTGCACCGAACAATGATGAAGAGGGTAACCAAGGGGAGGTTAACCAAACCGGTTACCAAGGCCCGATTACAAGGAGCCGCAGTAGGGTTGAGACGGGGCTATTCCCTCTACGGGAGATGCCCATGGGTGGACCACAGGCGGGTATAGGATTTATTACTGTCCCCTTGAGTTCGGCAGATGTACGAGACTTTAAGAAGGACATGGGACATTTATTAGAGGACCCTTTTGGGGTAGCCGAGAGGGTCGACCAGTTCTTAGGACCAAACATCTATACCTGGGAAGAAATGCAGTCCATTTTGGGCATTCTGTTCTCTACTGAAGAACGGAATATGATAAGAAGGGAAGGAATGTGTATTTGGGACACGCAGCATGTCCAAGGCCCGGCTGCGGACGCTAAATGGCCCCTACAGAACCCCCATTGGGACCATCAAAATGCGGCACATAGAACACATATGCAGGATTTAAGGACCATAATTATTCAGGGGATTAGGGACTCAGTCCTGAGGGGGCAAAATATAGATCGGGCATTCAACGATAGGCAAAAGAAGGACGAGTCGCCTACGGAATGGCTCGAGAGATTACGGCGAAACTTACGATTGTACTCCAGAATGGACCCTGATAGCCAAACTTTACAGTCAATGCTGAAAGTTCATTTCGTTTTAAAATCGTGGGACGACATAAAGAAGAAAATCCAGAAGTTAGAGGACTGGCAGGACAGGGGGCTGGATGAACTGCTTAGGGAGGCACAGAAAGTATATGTCCGTAGGGACGACGAAAGAGACCGCAGACAAGTAAGGTTGATGGTCGCAGCAACAGGTGGGGGGAGGTACCAAAGAGAAGGGCGAAAGGGAGGTTCGAATGAACAAAAAGAGAAAAGTATAGGGGAGTCAGAAGGGGTGAAGGTGTGTTTTTATTGCGGAAAAAAAGGGCATTTTAAGCGAGAATGTAGAGTCCGAATCAGAGACGAGAAGCAGTTCCAAATGGACTAGGGGGGTCAGGGGCTTTATTTGGTGGGGACCCGGAAAAATCATAAAGAGCCCTTGATAAAACTTAAAGTGGGTCCCCACAACCAAGAAATGGAATTCTTGGTAGATACGGGGGCAGAAAGATCCACGGTACAGAATCTACCAAAAGGATGTACCATCTCTAAAGAAACTGCCACTGTCATAGGGGCGAAAGGGGAACCTTTTGAAGTACAAATCATAAAAAATGTGACTATAGAATCAGGATCCAAAATAGGGATGGGAAATCTATTATTGGTACCCGAGTCAGATTATAATCTGCTCGGGCGAGACATGATTATAGAATTAGGGATTAGTATAGGTGTAGATAATAAGGAATTAAAAATTAAATTATGCCCTTTAAGGGTAGAAGATGAAAAGCAAATTAACCCCGAAGTCTGGTACACGCCTGAGAGCGTGGGACAGCTAAAAATCACTCCATTTTCGGTAACTATCAAAAATCCGGATGTCCCCGTCCGAATTAAGCAATACCCATTATCCCCAGAAGGGAGACGAGGATTAAAACCAGAAATAGAAAGGTTGTTGAATAATGGATTGTTAGAACCCTGTATGTCTCCGTTCAATACTCCCATCCTACCAGTTAAAAAGCCAAACGGCACCTATCGATTGGTGCATGATTTAAGGGAAATAAACAAGCGAATGTAGCCCGGTTCCCGGTGGTGGCAAATCCTTATACCCTCTTGACTAAACTGGGGCCTGAGAATTTATGGTACAGTGTTATAGATCTCAAAGATGCCTTTTGGGCATGCCCTTTGGCTAAAGAAAGCCGGGATTATTTTGCATTTGAATGGGAAGACCCCGATACGGGAAGGAGACAACAATTAAGATGGACGGTACTCCCTCAAGGATTCACTGAGTCCCCTAATCTCTTTGGGCAGGCTTTAGAGCAAATTTTACAGGATTACCAAGTGGGGCCAGGGGTTACATTAATCCAATACGTAGATGATCTACTCCTGGCGGGGCAGCAGGAAGAGAATGTACGGAAAGAAAGTATTAAGTTATTGAACTTTTTAGGCTTAAAGGGATTGAAAGTCTCCAAGGCAAAACTACAATTTGTCGAAGAAGAAGTAAAATACCTAGGCCATTATCTAAAGAAAGGAGAGAAGAGAATAGACCCCGAACGAATACAGGCGATTTTAGCATTACCAATTCCAAGAAATAAGAGACAAATCAGGCAAATACTTGGACTAACTGGTTATTGTCGACAATGGATTGAAAACTACAGTAGTAAGGCGACTTTCTTGTATCAGAAACTTACTCAAGAGGGACTCCTAAAATGGGATCAGGAGGACACCGAAAGGCTGCAAGAGCTTAAAGAGAGCCTAATCCATGCCCCGGTATTAAGTTTACCTAATACTAATAGACCCTTCTTTTTGTTCATAAACGTAGACAAGGGGGTCACATATGGGGTCCTTACTCAAGAATGGGCAGAGAAAAGGAAACCGGTGGCTTATCTATCAAAGATCTTGGACCCAGTAAGCAGAGGATGGCCTATGTGCTTACAAGCAATTGTAGGATGTGCTCTTTTGGTAGAAGAAGCCCGGAAAATTACATTTAATAGCAGCCTGAAAGTGCTGTCCCCCCCTAACATACGGGGAGTCTTACAGCAAAAGGCTGAAAAATGGATCTCAGACGCAAGGCTTCTAAAATATGAAGGAATATTAATTGAGGCTCCAAATTTAACTCTAGAAACTACTAATATCCAAAATCCAGCTTCCTTCTTATATGGAGGACCAGAAGAAGCACTAACACATGATTGTATAGTGACTATAGAAGAACAGACAAAAATCAGACCAGATTTGGAAGAAGAGGAATTGGAAAAAGGAGGAAGACTGTTTGTGGATGGATCCTCCAGAGTAGTTGAGGGAAGGAGAAAATCAGGATATGCTATCATAAGGGGACCCAACCTGGAAGTGATAGAATCGGGACCCCTTAGTGGATCCTGGTCCGCCCAAGCATGTGAACTATATGCTGTACTACGAGCCCTGGAATGGTTAACAGGAAAAGATGGGACTATTTTTACGGACTCGAAATATAGCTATGGGGTAGTCCATACATTTGGCAAAATATGGGAGGAAAGAGGACTAATAAATTCACAAGGGAAAGATTTAGTTCACCGTAAATTAATATTAGACGTGCTCAGTGCCCTACGAAAACCCCGAAAAATAGCTATAGTTCACCTGAAAGGTCACCAGAAAGGACTGGATTTGAGAAGTAGGGGAAATAATGCAGCTGACCAGGAGGCTAAACGGGCTGCCCTGAGACTTCTCACTTTGCAGGAAAACATAGAACACTCCCAAACGCCAGAACCTGACCCCGACATCAAGTTTAACAAAGAGGAAGAGAATAAAATACAAGAACTAGGAGCTAAAAGGGATGCACAAGGAGCATGGAAATTAGCAGATGGCAGAGAAATAATACCTAGAGCATTGGCACATAGATTACTGACTAAGATACATCAAAAAACACATTGGGGATCACAGGGACTGGTAGATTATTTTGCTGCAAAGTATGTGAGTGTGGGAATCTGGGACATTGCCAAACAAGTAACCAGAGGATGCCTAATTTGCTTACAAGTAAATAGAAAAAATTTGAGAAAATTACCGGAGGGAGGCCGACCGCTAGCGAAAAGGCCTTTCTCCCACATTCAGATAGATTTCACTGAGCTCCCCAAAGTAGGGAGAACCAAATATTTATTGGTCTTGGTGGACCACCTAACACATTTTGTGGAAGCCTTCCCAACCGTAAGAGAAACAGCCAAAGTAGTTACGAAAATATTGATGGAAGAGATAATCCCGAGATACGGGGTCCCAGAAGTCATTGACTCAGATAGAGGGCCGCATTTTATTTCCCAAGTTACCCAAAACTTAGCAACAGCTCTGGGCATACGGTGGGAACAACATGCCCCCTGGCATCCCCAGAGCTCTGGACGAGTTGAACGAATGAATGGGGAAATAAAAAAGCAATTGACCAAACTGGTAGCAGAAACCAATTTGACCTGGGTTAAATGTATTCCTCTAGCGTTGCTAAATATAAGAACAAGACCTAGAGCTGATTTAGGGGTATCACCCTTTGAAATGATGTATGGGATGCCGTATAACCTAGAAAATCCTAACGAACATCCTGTCATTAATGACACATGTACACAAAAATATTTGGTGGAATTGACAAAGTACAGAAAGGCATTATGGGAAAAAGGTATGTTAGCACAACGGCCTCCTTTAGATTTTATCTTACACCAGGTACAGCCAGGAGATTGGGTGCTCGTGAAAAGCTGGAAAGAAAACCCCTTGACTCCAAGGTGGGAAGGACCGTTCCAAGTACTCCTCACCACAGAAGCAGCCATACGAACCGCTGAAAAAGGATGGACTCATGCTAGTCGCATAAAAGGACCGGTAAAACCCCCTCACAGCTGGGAGGTTTGCAGTCTCCCGGGAGAAACCAAATTAAAGCTGAAACGAACTGATAAATGATTTGGATAATAATCTGGGTTGGAGATAACCATTATCTCCAAACCCACCTAATAGGGAATCGGGAGGCTCTTGGATATTGCAAACTCTTAGAGGACGAGTTGAGAAAGCCCTACTTTAAGTCCCCAAGATTAGAACATAAAGGGCACACATGGGAGGGGGAAAAAGCACAAAACAAAGATATTAGGTTAAAGTGTAAGTGGTTAGATTGTGACTGTCACCCCCTTGTATGCTTTTCCTGTAAATTGTGTCACGAACCTTGGTGGTCTCATTGTCGGAGTGGTAGAACACCTAGGGGAATTTGTACGCCGTGCTATGAGAAAGAGAGGAGACTAACTTCTATCATTCTTAGTAGCAGAGTTGCTACGGGGGAGGTAAAGCTTGGATCTGACGAGTGGTGGGAAACCTTTTCCAAAGGGGTAAATCCTGATCGGTTCTGCTACCACCCTAACGAACCGATCCCCTTTCTCCTGGACATCCTGGAAGTGGTGTGTTGGAAGAAAGCCCCCAATTTGTGGCGTGACCTCTCATTAATAAAAGCTGATAACTGGGCCACCAGTGCTAAAAAGTGGAAACGGGAGGTTTATCCGGCTCCTGAAGAATACCTCTGCTGCCGAGAAGATGGTAAACCCTGAGGCTCGCAGCAACCGAGTCGTCGGGCGAGGCAGAGAGGTAATAACCAGTGGAGTCTGTCGGAAGCCCCGACCCCCATATGGGATGTCCAGGAAATGTTGGCCGTCCTGCCCCAGGATTGGTAACCCACCACTGGGGAAACCAAAGGTAAAATTCAACCTGAGCTCCGACAATGACAGCCCCAAATTACAAGCCTTAATTCTTTTCTGGTGCATCGTAACAAGTTCAGGGGCAGAAGGGTATTCACATCAACCCTTCAAATGGTCACTGATTAGATGGGAAGACCAGTATGTTATCCAGACCAAAATCACGTCTGGCGCATCCAGCTTTTTATGTACTTTGTGTGATTTAATACCTGTAAATCCATGTTTAAATCAGTTTGGATGTTATTTTTGTCCAAGCTCAAACCCGGGAAAAGGGTATTGTAACTATCCAGGACACTTTTACTGTGCTTATTGGGACTGTGTATCAGTAAGCTCCTTTGGGGGGAACGAGGACGGGTTTATCAGAACTGGATGGGGTCCATACGGGTGTACACAGCCCACTTCCACATATACCCAGAAAGAAGGAGGGTTAGATGGAACATGCAATATGATTTACATTAATGTGACAAAACCACATGACCAAGTCTGGTTATTAGGGAAAATGTGGGGAGCCCGATTATGGGAACCAGGGACAGACAGAGGGGGGCACTTTATAATCCAAAAGACAACCGTGCCACACGACCCCGAACCAATTGGACCAAACCAGGCGATAGCTGGAGAACTAACGCTAGGAGAAAATAATGGAAATGAATCAGAAACAGCCCCAACCACTAGTTTTCCAGAAATGTATAAGCAAAACTTTACTGATTCGACCCGAGGACCTGAAAACCCGGGAGAAGGGGACTTGTGGAAAATATTACAGGCCACTTTCCTAGTCCTGAATGAGACCCATCCAAATCTAACTGAGGAATGTTGGCTGTGTTACACCGTAAACCCCCCGTTCTATGAAGCCATAGGGGTAACAGCAAAAAGCAGACGAGTAAATGGGACCAACCCAGCTAGGTGCCTATGGAAAAAAGAAGGAGAAGAATCGAGAGGGATAACCTTGGCAAGGGTAACGGGGAGAGGAAGATGTATAGGACGAGTACCAGTGGAAAAACGACATCTATGTCAGGTTATGGGGAATTTGAGTGACCCTAAGAAACCTGCCAGCTGGATACTGCCAGCAGCAAATACTAAATGGGTCTGTAACACTCTCGGAGTCACCCCATGTATAAATATAGACCGATTTAATGAATCCAGTGACTTTTGTATTCAAGTATTGATAGTACCCAGAGTCCTTTACCACCCCGTAGAGTACGTTTATGAACAATATCAAAATATAGGACCCCACATAGTGAAACGGGAAATATTCACAACCTTCACTGTAGCAATGTTACTAGGAATAGCTGCAGCCGGGACAGGAACAGGAATAGCCTCACTCATACAGCAACACCGAGGATTCCAAGAACTAAGAGCCTCTGTAGATGAAGACCTCAGGAGGATCGAAACCTCCATCAAAGACCTCACAGAATCATTAGATTCCCTAGCAGAGGTAGCCTTACAAAATCGAAGGGGGTTAAATCTATTATTCCTGCAACAAGGAGGACTATGTGCTGCTTTAAGAGAAGAATGCTGCACATATGTAAACAAGAGCGGAATTATACGGGACTCAATGGCAAAACTACGGGAGGGGCTAGAAAGAAGACAAAGAGAAAGGGAAAAACACCAAAGCTGCTATGAATCTTGGTTTAACTATTCTCCTTGGCTTACAACTTTATTATCAACGATAGCGGGTCCACTACTTCTCTTACTATTGGGACTCACGTTTGGCCCTTGTATTTTTAATAAACTGATTAGCATTGTAAAAGGCAGATTAGAAGCTGCTCACCTTATGCTCACACGAGCAAAATACGGAACCTTGAAGATGGATGATCCAGAAGAATCTCTGGAGCTCAGCAAAAGGGAATTAGAGCGTTTTGACGAACCAAATTGAGTATCAAAACAAAGGGGGGATTGAGATGAGGGACTACATTTTGTTCGTCACGAAAAAGAGACCAGTGTGTTACAAGAGTTGTCTGCTGACTATTTCTGTACTACTTCATGAGATATGAGCCACAAGGATACCAGGGAAGGGGTTGCAGGAGCCCACACATAGTCCCACCCAGCAAATGGTACAAACAGGTAACTCACAGAAATAACGACCAGGGAAAGGCTGGGGAAAGGGCAGGGGCAGATAAACACCCAGCAGGGAAACCTTTCCCGCTGACAAATGGTACAAGCAGATAACTCACAGAGATAACGACCAGGGAAAAGCTGGGGAAGGGGCAGGGGCAGATAAACAGTCTGCAAGGCAGGACATTTGCTTGCTTAAGCTTGATAGGGCACAGTTTGCAAGGCAGGACATTTGCTTGCTTAAGCTTGATAGGGCACATATTGCGTTAATCATAAGATTTTGGTAATTTTCCACAGAGAAGTCACCAAATAAGGACATAGGGTGAAGAAGACGCGGCTGAGGAAGACTCTGCAGCCTTTATCACCGACCACCAGGAGACAGAAGGATGACCCCCTAGCAACAACCAGCGCAGGCGCAGAGAACTCCGAGATAACATGGACTCCTGAAGGATGGAGAGGATAAAAGGACTGAATCAGAAACTAGTTGGGGCGGCAGTAGTGGAGCGGAGACTCCCCTGTCGCCCAGCGCTGAGCCTTTGCTTACGTAGTATAACTGCTTCAATAATTAATAAATTCTTTGATTGGAAATTACTCGTTTTGAGTCAATTTTATAACAATGGGGTGTCCAGGGGGTCCCTGTGCCCAGGAAAGGGGGTGCACGGGCCCCGGTGTTGAGGAAGGTGGTGGGTGGGGGCTGTGGAAGGCAGGAGTGGGGGTCCAGGGGGTGCTGGGGTCAAGGAAAAGCGGGGGCTGGGGTGTCTGAGAGGGGGAGGGCCGGGAAAGGGGGTGCGGGGGGGCATTGGTGCTGCATGAGGGGGTGCAGGAGGGTCCCCGTGCTGGATAACGGGGTGCAGGGGGGGTCCCTGTGCCTGAGAACGGAGGGTTTGGGAGGGTTCCAGTCTCAGATATGGGGGTGCACGGCGGTCCTGGTGCAGTGGAATGGGGGTTCAGGGGGTCCTGGTGCTGTATAAGGGGATGCAGTGGGGTCCCGGTGCCCAGGAATGGGGAGTTCAGGGGTGCCAGTGCCAGATAATGGCCTGGCTGGGATCTGGTGCTGGGAAAAGGGGTGCAGGGGGTCCCAGGGCCAGATAACGGGATGCACTGGGGTCCCGGTGCCCAGGAATGGGGTTCCGGGGGGTTCCATTCCCGAGTTCCGGGGTTCAAGGGGTCCTGGTGCCTGAAAATTGAGGTTCAGGGGGTCTCGGTGCCGGATAAGGGGATGTAGTGGATCCCGGTGCCCAGAAATTGGGGTTCAGGGCGGTTTCCCTGCCCGGGAATGGGGGCTCAGGGGGTTCCAGGCTGCAGATAAGGGGGTGCAGGGGTTATCGGGGCTGAGGAAGGGGGTACAGGGGGGGTCCCAGTGTCCCGAAATGAACGTTCAAGGGGGGTCTCTTGACCCCCTGGAACCCCAGGGGACCCTCCGGGATCCCCTGGAACCCCTTCCAGGAAGCGCCGGCAATGAAGAACTGGGGGGACGCCGAAATTTGGGAGATCTGGGGGTCCAAAAGCCGAGGAAAAGGGCGGGTCTGGGGTCTGGGAAGGACGAGGTGGCCGAGAATGGGCGTGCAGGGCGTCCCAGAGCACTGACGGGGGTGCGGGGGGATCCTAGGCCCGGATTAGGGGGGGCAGGGGGGTCCCAGTGCCCAAAAATTTGGGTTCAGGGGGTTCCCGTGCCGGGGAATGCGGGTTCGGGGGGAGTTTCCTTCCAGGAATTTGGGATTCAAGGGGGTCCCGGTGGCCGGGAATTGCGGTTCCGGGGGCGTCGGTGACCAGAAATGGGGATTCAGGGGGGTCCTGGGGCCACATGAGGGGGTACAGGGCGGTGCCAATGCTGGGCAAGGGGGTACAGGGGGGTCCCTGTGCCCAGAAATGGGCGCTCAAGGGGGTCCGCGTGCTCAGGAATGGGGGTTCAGGGCGGTCCCGGTGCTGAAAAAGGGTGCTGAGGGGGTCACAGGACCGAAAATGGGGGTTCAGGGGAGTCCCGGTACCCGGGAATGGAGGTTTAGGGAGTTCCCGGTGCCCAGGAATTGCGGTTCAGGGGGGTCCCGGTGAACAGAAATGGGGGTTCAGGGGATCTCGGTGCCAGATGAGGGGGTACAGGGGGGTCCCGGTGCTGGGGAAGTGGAGTGAGGGGGGGTGACATGACCCAAAATGGGGGTTCAGGAGGGTTCCCCTGCCCGGGAATGGAAGATCAAGGGGGTCCCGGTGCCCGGAAATTGCGGTTCAGGTGGGTCCCGGTTTCGGGGGGTCCCACTCACCTTTGGTCGCGGCCGCCGGGTCCCCCAGGAGCCCCAGGAGCCCCCGGAGCACCCCCAGCCCCAGCGCTGGGGCCATCGCAGCCGTCCCCGATCGCGGCTGCAGAGACGCGAAAGCGAAAGTGCCCGAGGGAGCGCGGGGGGAGGGGGAAAGGGCGAATTCCAGGGAATTCACCTGCATCCCCTCCTGGCACCCCTCTGGATCCCTCGGGGATCCGTCTGGGACCCTCCAGGGCCGCGCCCTGCGGGACCCCCGGGCCGGGCTCTGCTGAACTCCCGGCCCTGCGCCCAAACTCTGCCCGGACCCCACTGGGCTCGGCCCAAAGCCGGGCAAGCAGCGGGAGCAGCGGAGCCAATTTTTGCTGCGGGTGCGGGTCCCACCCCCGGCGGAGCAGGGCTGGGCGCTGGGACCCGATCCCTGATTCCCAATCTCCTTCTCTCTCGCTCTCTCTCTGCTGTTCTCTCCCTTTCCTTTGGGGGATCATAAATCCCAGAGCGGCCGCAGAGCCCCGTGCCCAGGCCGGGTTTCCCAGCAAAGGGAGGCTGGGGCTGAGGTGCCCCGGGCTGGCCGGGAATGGGGGCCCGGGGCTCCCTGGGCTCACGGAAATGGGGGATCCAGGGGCTGGGAGAGGAGGATACCCGGGAAAGGGGGTGCAGGGGGGTGTTGGGGCAGGATAAGGGGGTGCAGGGGGGGGTCCCAGTGCCGGGAATGGGGTTGGGGGGGGGGGTGGGCAGCAGCTGCTGGAGAGAGACTGGGACAGACTGGAATGGACTGGGACAGACTGGGAAAAGAACCCACTGGGAGCAGAACTGAGGCAGCAGAGATCATACTGGGATATACTGGGACCACACTGAGGGCTACTGGGAACATGCAGGGGACTATTGAGAGTGGACTGGGAATGGTTTGGATCATCCTGGGACTGACTGGAATCATACTGGGAGTGATCAGATCTGTAGTAGGGGTGAAGAAGAGAAACTGGAATAATGCAGGGAGCAACTGGGATCATACTGGGAGCAGCTGCCCCATGCTGGGGTCATACTGGGATCATACTGGGACTGATGGGGTGACACTTGGAGTGACTGGCATAGTACTGGGAGTGTCTGGGAGTAACTGGGATCAAACTGGAGGTGACTGGACTTATACTGGCAGCAACTGGGACCACAGCGGGGGCAAATGGCATCGGGTAAGGTGTGACCGGGCTCATCCTGGAAGTGCCTGGGGCCACACTGGGCTCTTCCTGAGAGGGACTGAGAGTGAAAGGAACCATACAGGGCATGACTGGGAGCCGCTGGGACCGTGTCGGGGGCAACTGGGATCCCACCGGGAGTGATTTGGACCATACTGGGAGTGACCGGGACCCACCGGTGAGGCGGCGGCGGAGCTGGGAGGCGGCCGCAGCGCAGGTGGGAGCCGCGCTGGGTTGTGCGGGGGCTCGGGGCTCGCTGCGGGCCTCGGGGGCGGCAGGGGGCTCAGGCGGGTTCCTTGTGCCGTGTCCGGCCCGTGGTGCCGCTGCCGTGAGGGCGCTGCGGGAGCGGCTGCCCGCGGTCTCCTTGCGGCCGCTGCCTCGGCAGGAGCCGCTGCCGGAGCAGCGCTGGCTCGGCCCGGTTCCTGTGGCTGGCACAGGGGCGGCTGCCCCGTGCCCGCGGCTGTGCGGGGAAATTCACGTGGCCGGAGGTTTCTGTGCCCCGAGGAGACAGAGGAGTCCTGTACAAGTGACTTTATTGCTGAGCAGAGGGAGAGGCCGTGGCGCATTTGCCGTGCGCTCGCTGCCATTGTTGTAGTTCGCAGCCTCCTTTTTATCCTCATTTTCCCGGCTCATCTCCCTCTCCCTTTGCCCACTGGCTGAGGTACTTGGAAGGTTCAGACCTCCCGATCTGCCAACTGCACGTCCTCGTTAATGTGCACCCCCACTTTTGTAGAACAGCCGATATTCACGGCTCTGTTAAGTCTTTTTTGTTCTCGACGTTCAGGAATTTAGCGGGACTTTCTGCGAGCAGCAGTCCATGTTAATTAATAACATTTATTGAAGCTGGTGGTTTCGCCCGTTACTTCCTTATCTACAAGTCCCTGGCCCCCCGCTCAGCTGCTGAATGAGCTGCACTCTCAAGGTGTGGAGCATGGTAAAAAGGTGAGAGGTGCTGTAGCACATCAGAGCAGAAGCAGCATTCGTTTAACCCATGGTCTGCCAGGGAACCACAAAACCATGTCCCATTCCCATCCTTTCCACGTTTGGACTGGTACATGAGCTGCTTTTTTGTTTCCTTTGTTATCTGTTTCACCACTTTGGCTTTGTCATCTATTTGCCAAGACCAGTTTGAGTCATTTGATTTTCCACAAACTCCTCTTTTCTCTGCTAACAGATGATCTGATCCCATCCCATGGTGAAATGTTGTGTTCCTCATTTCAGTGGATTGCTCAGCAGGAAGGTCAGGAGCTGGAGCTGTCTGGTTGGTTATTCCGAGGGCAGCTTGTAATCTAATGGTGCCATTGAAATGAGAAATGGGTTCTGTGGCTCCTGATATGAATTGGTTTGGGTTCCCAGGGGCTGGTCCATGGTGTTGTAGGATTTGTTCTGCTGGCCGTTCATCTTCTCCCCATTTTTGGCCGCTCTCTCCAGCCAGGGCTGCATCAATTGACCATTTGTCTCTAATTAAATCATCAAATACTTGGATTCCCCACTGATTTCCCGGAACTTGTGGTAGCAAGAACATGTCAGTGCTCTAATCCACCCTATATAACATAGACAGTGACAGCACACGTTGGAGTGGGCAGAGGGATGATTCCCCCCATTTATTTATAGTGAAGTTTTCCCAACATTCTCCATTTGCTGTTTCCCTGTGCAGCTTCACCCGTTTCTGTTGCAGGGTCAGATATCCTCACCCCGGGCTCTGCCTTGAGCTGTGCAAATTCCATCAGTGCAAGCAGGCAGAGCTCGGGGTGAGGGGCAGGGGGAACCAGCCCAATTCCTGCCCCAGGCAAGAGACCCAGGTACATTGGCCAGGCTTTGCCCAGCAGGGTTCATTTGCATTCCTAAAGCTCCTCTCCTGGCTGACTAGAACCAAAGCTTCTCTTCCAGGGCTGCCATCTGGTGAGTCACATGTGGCCCCCCCCCGGAATCTGCTTTTTTTAAAAAAAGTATTAACTATTTAAGAGTTAAAAGTATCACGGTTAAAGCTCTTCAATTTTGCAAAATGCAACATAAAGGCGAACATGGAAAAAACCCAGACCAAAAATTGATTCTCACCCTTCTGTCCCAAACCTACCTGACAATATAAAGTAGGATTATTATAAAAAATGTTTCTCATATTGTAATCTTATCACTGAAACTGTAGGGAAAACAAAAACTCTCCAAGAATCTCTTTAGTGTGAGAGAGTCAAGGCATTGCTTGGTTCTGGCCAGGATGTGCAACAGAAATACTTTCATCCACACATAGCCCGGCTGTGCAGAAAAAATCATTCCATGACATGTCAGTTTTACCCGATTTTTCCTAAACTTTACGTAGTCTGAACCAATCTAAATCCACTGCTTTAATGTTCATTGCTTCCAAGTCGTGTAAGTTTTTAGTGTTTGGTTTCCTATTAGACTCGGATTTCTTCCCCTCTGATGTGAATTCCGCCCACACTCCTGGATTTCCTTCTCAGCCTTTTCCAGACCAGGTGTCTCCAGCTGTGCGGGGGCAGTGTCTGGGGTAGCTGTTGGTTGCTGTTTGCTGCGGGGCGTTGATGTTTTGTTGCTGGTCGTTATCTCTGTGGGTGTCTTTTGGGCTATTCCCAGTCTGTTCGGATGTTAAACTCATCTCCATTGAGTGGTGGAGATGAGTTTAACATCCGAACAGACTGGGAACCCCTTAAATAAAACCTTTAAAATTTCTTTCCCAAAGGCAAACCTTTGAGTAGAGAAACCTTTCTGAGCAGAGAAAGAAGATTTAAAAGAAGCAGGATGGGTACATTTTGCAGCAGTGCAGTCGCAGGCAGCCCAGAGTGTGGGTGTGAGTGAGCCCCAGGGTGGAATTGTGCCGCGGTGCTCCCCAGCAGCTGTGGCAGTGCAGGCCCAGCCAGCGCTGGAGCTGCAGCAGCGGCAGCGAGGCTTGGCCGCAGTGGCTGGAGGTGCCAGGGGAGGGTGGCCAGGATTCCCGAGGGTTTGAGCAGAGGATCTGTGGGCAGGCCCAGGGGCTTGGCCCGCTGTGGAGCCCTGGCTGCTGCTGCGTTGCCTTCAGGGCAGGCTCAGGGGCGGCTCCCATGGTCCTGCTGCAGGCGGGAAGTGCAAATCTCCGGGGCTTCAGAGCCCCTGAGGCCAGGCTGAGGGGTCCCCCCGTGCTCAGCTGTGCTGGCGGCTGTTTCTGGCCTCAGGGACACTTGGCGTGGGCCCCTTGGCCACCAGTGGTGCTGCTTTGCACTCCTTAGGCAGGAGCCGATGGCCTGGCTGGGTGTTGGCAACAGCAAAGTCCCAGGGCAGGCTCTGTGCCAGCCCAGCTTCCTGGGGGAGAGATTCCACAGGAGACAGGATCCTGGCTACAGCCTGCCTTACATTTACATCCCTTATTTCCACCCTGCACTAGGTGGAGAATTGCCCAGGTAAGGAATTCCAGACATGAATTCCAAGGGAGATAATTGAATATCTGCCTTGGGTCTGGCTCTTTTTCTTGCCAAAGCCAATGGCAAAAGCTGTACCCATGGCATCTTGGTTTCCATCTCCGGCTTCCAAAGGTGTTTCTTTATTTCCCCATTCATTCTTTCTACCCAACCCGAGCTCTGGGCTTGCCAGGGGTTATGGAGGTCCCATTGTATTCCTAAAGCTGCCATAACCCCCTGAAGGGTCTTTCCTGTAAAATGAGTTCCCCATCTGAATCTATTGCTTCCACAATCCATTATCTTTGAATTATTTGTTTTAGAAATAGGTTAATAAGTGATCCAGTGCTTGCTGAAGCAGTCAGAATTGCTTTTGCCCCCCTGTTAGGTGCCATGGTGTCAGCAGAAGATTTTGAAGCCTTCCTGCTCAGGGCATTTCAGTGCCAGGCTCTTACAAGCACCCACAGCTCCGCGGGTTGAGCTGAGCATGGGCCGGTGACCTGCGCTTTGTCTGATTCCCCTTCCTTAATAACAGCCTGTCTTGTAGCTCTTTTCCCTTCTGCTGCCCTTGCAGAGCCATCCACAAACACATTGTCTCCCTCAGGCCAGGGAATGTCCCATCAATCTCTCCCAGCCTGGCTCGGGAGCTCTGTCCCTTGAGTGCAGTCCTGGGTTCCTTGCCAGCCCCTCTCCAGGCTGTTCAAACAGGAGGCTGGGTTAAACCCTTGCCCTGTCCTCAGTTCTGAATCCTCCTGTGCCACTGAACAAGTTTCATACTGTAATCACCGAGCCCTGCTCATCCATTTAGAGGCTCTTTTGGTTGTCAAAGCTTTAACTTGATGCCAGACTTGAACTCTAGGAGATCCTCCTGTTGTCATCAGTTTTCAGCCTCTGCTCCCACGGAAGCTGTGGCTGCACAATTCTGCAGACAATGAGGCTGCTCTCTGGCCACTGGGTTAAACATTTTAGCACAAGAATTCCTTTGGCAAGACCCTGTTTAACGTCCACCTATAATTCAAATTCTTTTTCCCTGTCTGGAAGGCCCAGACCACTCGCCTCAGTTAATCTTAATTTTAACACTTGAAAATTCTGTGTTTCCTCCTTGTGTCCATCCATCCAGTCTGTTGACTGGCAAGATAGGAGTGTTGTAGGGAGACACCCTTGGCTCCAAAAGCCCTGCCTTCTACAGGGACTCAATACCAGGCTGTGAGCCCTTCCTTCCCTCTCTTGGAACAGGGTAGTGCTTGTCCTGGTTGCTTTAATTTGTAGAGGCTCCATATCTAATTTTCTGTATTTCCCTGGGGCTGCCCACACTTCTGGGTTCACTTCAGCATAGGCCTTGTCAGACTTTTGACACAGAGGTACAACAGAACTAGCCTCTGTATCCCTTTTTACAGTATTAAAATCCAGCTCTCAACCTCCTTCCTAGTTAATTACAATCACAGGAGGAAGAAAAAGAAATTCATTTATTTCAAACCTATCCCCCACAGCTTCTAATAGTGGTTGAACAAATCATACCTGCTCATCTTTCCCATTCATTCCCTTAAAAATTAAAATATTCCTTTACTATTTTCCCCTTTAGGTCTAAGATTCAGAGCAGATTGAGTGGCCCCTGTGTCCATCAGAAAATGCCTCCTCTCAATGCAGACCCACCTGAATGTTCTCAAGGGCTCCAGTGTGGAGGGTCCCTGGTGTGATGGGAGCTGTGACAGCCCTGCCAATCCATGTCCATCACGGGCTGGACTTGCTGGTCCTGAGGGTGCTGCTGTCTCTGCTTGCAGTGTCCTTGTGCCCTGCAGCTGGAGCCCTGATTCCTTGCCAGGGGCTGTTTGGGTGGGCTGTGCCCTGCCGAGGAGGGCAATGCCTCTGCCGGGTGCTTGTGGCCGAGCCGTGCCCTGGGTGCTGGGGCCCCCTTGGGCCCTGGGGCTGATCCCTCAGGGGCTGTAGGAGCTCTGCCCTGGCCTTTGCCTTCAGCTTGGCCTTTTGCTGCTCCCTTCTTGCATTCACCTGCTGGGCCTTTGTGCCCAAGTGCTGCAGGGCCTTCTTCTGCCCCTCCTGCAGCCCCCCTCAGTGCCTGTGGGTGCTTGTCTTGCTTTACAAGACAGGCGTCTGCTTGGGAAGGCAGAAAAAGCCTCTCTTGGAATGGAGAATGCAAACCCCCTCCCTCTTAATTTTTAGGATAGTGAAATCAAGGGGCTCTCAGGCAAAGATATGGGATTAGGAATAACGGTTCTTTACTAGTGTGTATAATATAATAATAGTAGTGTGTATCAACAGCTCCGGCAGTGCCAACAAACAGAGCCCGGAGCCGGTCCCGGCCTTTCGGCTGCGGCGCTTTCCCCTTGGGTGCAGTTCCGGGCACGGCCGGCAGGGGCGCCGGTGGCTCCCGCGGGGCGGGGCAGCGCATCCCTGCCATGGGAACCTCTCTTAACGGCAATAGAGCAATCCCTTCATCTAACTCTTTCACTTTTTTACCTTCTGTAGCCTTTCTCCCGTGTTTTGAGAAAGAATTTGGAGAGGGCTGCCTTTTAGCTGAGCTCCTAGTGTTTCGATAAGGTGCTTCCTGTAGAGAGAGGGATTTTCCCTGAACAGCCGGAGCTGTGGTTACCAAGGGGACGTAACTCAGAGCAGGAGGGGTCAGGGGAGGATATCCCGCCGAGGCTCGGTGGGAGTGTGGGCAGGGTCTGCTGCCGGAATCGCCAGAGGGGGATCTTCCCGTGGAGGCCGAGCCGGAGCGTGGGCAGCCCCCACATGGCTTCTGGCGGCTGATCCGGCAGCTCCCGGCAGAGAAAAGGCAGGTGGGAGACCCCGGCAGCAGCAGCGGCGCTGCCCAGCGCAGCTGGCACGGGCAGGGCAGCCGGGGATGGGATGGCTGGGACCCGCCCTCGGTGCGGTCGGCGCGGTGACCTCGGCCCACGCGGCAGGACAGAGCAACCCCATCTTGCCCAGCATGGCCGGCAGAGCGGCCGCGGGCCGGGCAGTGGGGCCAGGGCACACAAATTCACCGCCAGCGCCGGGGCAGGTGGAGCTGCTCTGGGCAGTGAGCCCGCACCTGGGATGGAAACCGGGGCAGGCGGAGCTGAGGCGGGCAGCGAGCCGGGACCCGGGACAGGCGCCTCGGCCGCCAACGGAGGGGGCAAGACCTGCAGAGGATCCCACTCTCTTTCTGACTTTTCCTCTTGTTCCCCTCCCTTTCATTTCCCCTTTTTATTTTCTTGGTTTTTTCCTCGGGTGTTTCTGATACTTCAAAGATTTTTATTCTCCTAAAATCTCCTGTCTAACATATGGCATATTCTCTTTTTTCTAGATTAAATGGGTTTTTTTCCAAATAAATCCAGAACCTAACAAATCCAATGCTTGGATATTTTGAAATGGTCGACGAGCTAACTCATGACCTCCTAATGTTGTTTTTCTCATCACCTTTTTATTTATCCTTTGGCAAATTAAGCATCTTTCAGTGACTTGCTTTGCTACACCAAAAATCCCAGTGCACCCAAAATTCCTTAAAAAATGATCACACAAAGCTTGAGTACGCCAGTGGGGTTTCTGATGCACGTCTTCTAATCTTTTCCTAGTAAGCACATTTTATTAAGTAATTGTCTTCCATGTAGAAGTTTCTATTTCCCTGATTTATCTTGTTCATTTCCTATCTTGTTTAATTCTTTTTTCTCGGCTTCCCTAAACTTTGGAATTTCCAGTTTTTCCTCGTTTGGAGTTAATATTAACATAACTCTTTCAGCTCCATTTTCTGCTGCATCCTTAGCTTTGTGATCTGCCCCCAGTTTGCCCAGTTTGCCTCTCCTTTGGCCCGGGCCGGGTTCCCCCCGCCCGCAGCGGCTGGGAGCAGCCGAGAGCCCCGCGCTGCCCATGCCGACCTGGCCCAGCTCCATGGCCGCTGCTGCCGCGGGCTGCGAGGGCTGCGGGAACGGGGCACCGAGGGTGTGGCTGCTGCTGGGGGAGGAGGAGGAGGGAGGGAAGGGCAGGGATGGAGGGGGAGGAGGAGGCGGGGTAAGGGGGAGGAGGAGGAGAAGGAATGGAAGGGGCGGGATGGAAGAGGAGCAGGAGGTGGGGATAAGACAGGGGAGGAGGAGGAGGGGGGATGGAAGAGGAGGAGCCGGAGGAAAAAGAGCAGTGAAGGAGACGGGGTTAGGGGGGAGGAGGAGAGGGAGGTGGAGATAGGACAGAGGAGGAGCGGGAGGAAGAGGAAGAGGAGGGACCAGGGCGGATCAAGGCTGAGGTGCGGGAGCCACGCGGTCTCGATCCCTGCCTGAATTCGCAGCCCCCACCTGTGGGATCATCGCCCGCCCCATGGCTCCGGTGAGCGGGGAGGGGGAGCCCGGCCCGGATATCCCGGGGGGTCCCTGGGTTGGGTTTTTGGGGGGGATGTTTGGAGAATGAAGAAGTCCAAGGCTGAGCGGAAAAGGCCCCTCGGGGGGACATCGGGGGGTGGCGGTGGCGGCTGCCGGCAGAGGCAGCCTGGAGGAGCAGAGCCCTGTGTCCCCCAGGAGGCCAAAGTGGGAAGCCCAGAGAGGGGGGAGCGCCGCCATTGGCGGGAGCCTCAAGAGCCTGGAGAGGGGCAGGGGGGACTCCTTGGAGCCGCTGCAGCGCAGAGCAGAGAATGAGGGGAGGAGGGAGCCCGGGAGCCCAAAGAGCCCCGGCATCCCGAAATGGGGAGAGCCAAGAGGGGGCAGTGCGTCCCCAGAGACGGCCTGGGGGGATCTCATTGGCCTTGCCTGTGGCACGGAGGCAAATCCCATGCTGTCCTTGTCCTTCCTCGCCCAGAGCAGGAGCTGAGCATGGAGAGCAGGGAGGACAAATGCCCGCGGCAGAACCTGGTGGCAGAGGCCGTTTTGAGCGGCTCCACGGCGCAGGAAGCCAACGGGGAGGAAAAGGCCCGGAGATGCCGCACGAGGAGGGGCTGCAAACGCAGATGGCGGGGATGTGAGGGGGAAAGAGGCAGCCTGGGCCGGGAAGGCGGCTGGAGATGGAGGCAGAGCTCGGAGCTGGTGCTCCATGAGCAGCTCCAGGATGGGGAGAAGCCCCACACGTGCGAGGAGTGTGGGAAGAGCTTCAGGTGGAACTCGGAGCTGATCAAGCACCAGAGGATCCACACTGGGGAGAGGCCCTACGAGTGTGGGGAGTGTGGGAAGAGCTTCAGAGAGAGCTCCAGCCTGATCAGGCACCAGAGGTCCCACACGGGGGAGAAGCCCTATGAGTGTGGGGAATGTAGGAAGAGCTTCAGCAGGAGCTCCAGCCTGATCAGTCACCAGAGGGTCCACACTGGAGAGAGGCCCTACGAGTGTGGGGAGTGTGGGAAGAGCTTCAGCCAGAGCTCCCACCTGATCAGGCACCAGAGGACCCACACTGGGGAGAGGCCCTATGAGTGCTCCAAGTGTGGGAAGAGCTTTCAGACCAGCTCCAGTCTCCTCCGGCACTATCCGAGTCACACAGAGGAGAGGCCCTTCCAATGCCCCGACTGTGGGAAGGGATTCAAGAACAACTCCACCCTCGTCAAGCACCGGCGCATCCACACAGGGGAGAGGCCCTACGAGTGTGATAAATGCAGGAAGAGGTTTCTGACCAGCTCCAGGCTCCTCCAGCACTATTGGATTCACACAGAGGAGAGGCCATTCCAATGCCCCGACTGCGGGAAGGGATTCAAGCACAACTCCGACCTTGTCAGGCACCGGCGCATCCACACAGGGGAGAGGCCCTACGAGTGTCCCCAGTGTGGGAAGAGCTTCTCCAGCAGCTCTCGCTTGACCCAACACCAACGGAGGCACCGGTAAGGGAAGCCCTGCGAGTGCCCCGAGTGCGGGAAGAGCTTCGTGCGCTGCTGCAGCTCCATCCCCCACTGGAGGAGGCACTTTGGGCACAGCCCTGGTCACTCACATTCCCTGTGATCCATGTTGGGAACACTCCTGGCTGCTTCTCCTTTGGTTTGGCCTGAATTTTTTTCTCTTCTCCATCTCTCTCTGCTCCAAAAGTCTGGGGGGATGGAACAGTCACCTCAAAACCACTCATATTCTACTGAAAATAACTGAATTTTAACCCCAAAGGGCTCAATTCCACCTCAGATTGCTTGTTCCCTCCTCAAAAAAACTCAATCCCATGCCAAACTCACTCCATTCCACAGCTGTCAAGTTGAGATGGAGTTGGAAGGAGATTGGGAGAAGTGGGATCTCAATTTGGAGCAGTGGGATGGGGATTGTGTGGGGCTGGGTGTGTGGGATGTATTTGATAGCAAATAAAACTTTCAGAGTTACTGATTTCTGTCCCGTTCATTTTCAGTCAGTTCTGTTTGCAGAGTGCCACCTTCTCAGCTGATTCAATTCCTATAAAAGTCCCATTTTTTAAATCATCTAACCCAAACAATCCAAAAACCAATATCAAAATAAAACCACCTGCACACAATTAATTTTTTTAAAAATAATTTTAATTTTTCAAGAGTACTTAAGGATGTTATTAAAGTTTAATTGTTTGGTTGAAATGTCTGAGAAATTGTACTGGTGTCTGGTTTTGTGTTTAGTATATTTGTAATATGAATTGTTTAACTAAGATGTGTTAGATTGCATGGTAGTTTCTTTAGATATTTTTATCTAAAGTACATTAGTCATCGAGTTAAAATTTTCAAAAGGTATTTCCTGATATATAATTTGTTTATTTATATGCATTGGTAATATTATAGTAATAGTTATTGTTGGTTGGAGTTGAATCATTGTTGGAGTTGAATCATTGTAAAGAAGAGTTGAGATTTTTATATTTTATTTTTATTATAATTTATTTAATTTCAATTATTATTTCTTTGTTTATAATTTTATTGCAATTTGTTGAGGGGATAGGAAGGAAGTTCAAGGGCAGGAACATTTTTTCCTGGCTGGGAACTGGAATTCCAGACCCAGGGAGTGTGTGCAGGGCCCCACAGACTGGGATCAAATATGGGCTGGGATCACCTGGACTGGGATCACATGGATGGGGATCGTGTGGATCAGAACCCTCCAGACCAGGATAGCCTGGAGTGGGATCAAATATGGACTGGGACTGTATGGACTGGGATCCCAGGGACTGGGACCATATGGATCAGGACCACACAGACTGGGATCAAATATGGGCTGGGACTGTTTTTTAAAGTAACTTTGTTCTATAGTTTTTATTTCTGTTGTTAATTAAGCTTGTGAAAAAGCTGCTTGTGTTAAACTGCCTGCTTGGATGGGATAACATCCAATGCACACAGGGTGAGGACACCTGTACAGATCTGCCAACTATCAGCACTCCCTGTCTGAAGGCAGAGTGCACCAAGGCCCAAAACCTGGAGGTGATAAAGAGAATGGACTAAAACCACAGCCAAGGAATCTGCATGCTCTAAAAAGGCAGATCCAGGGCAGAGCCATGCTAAACAGTTCTTGGAAGATGTAAACTGGGTGCATCTTGGCACTCAGGCAGGAGCACCCTGTTACCTTCAGGGATCCCCTGAAATACCTTTCCCCTTACATCAGCCTGGTGCATATTCATAGAGCCTCATGCACAGCAGCTGGGAAGGGTTTAACAGTTTACTGGGTATATTAGCGTTCAGAAACACATAATCACCAGAATGATTATATGCAGGTGCTTTTATTGAAGAGCTCTGGGTGTCAGGGGTACCAACCCAAATCTGACTCCGACATGGGTTCGGGATGAACGTGTTTTTATATTCTATCCTTATATAACTTTCATGTTAATGACTAAACTTATATTGTTCTATTGTATACATAGATTTCAGCCAAGCATGGGCTCCTTGTGGCCCCCCTCAAACTTCTAACATAGTTTCTCATGATTCTTCTTATGATTAAACAATAATTATATTTAATTACTAAACAATCATCACATCTAACAATTATATCATTTATCATGTTCTGCTTACGCAGGTGCAATTTCACATGATCTGGTAAGCACAAAGCCTAACATTTTCAGAGTCTATTTTTGACATTTTTCCAGGGCCCCACTATCATTCTCCCCCCTTTGAAAGCATTTTCACTTCTCTATAGGTGTAAATGTTTTCACTTGATACAGTCCTTTATTTCTCAATTTATTCTTGACGTTCTTCAGGTCCATGGTTGATGTAAACGTTGTCGTGGATGCTGTCACGAACTGGAGAACTAGAAGATGGTGGGCGTGGATCTCGTGTCAGAGCCTTTATTATCTTCTGGTTCCAGGACGTTTTCTTCTGTATCTCTCCTTTCAAGATGCTGTGAACTAACCAAATTGCTAAGAATACAATTAGTAAGATTATCACACTCTCAATGATAGATTTAATCCATGAACTCACATTCCACCCTAACCCTTTAAAGATTTTGCCTAGCCAGGTCGTAGTCAAATCCTTTTGCTCTTCTTGTGCTTCATGCTCTCTTTGTTTCAACTGATTGATGTCATATTCTACATCTGCAGTTACATTTGGGATGTGAACGCAGCAGTGACCAACCCGTCCCTTTAAAAATCCACATACTCCATGCTCTTTCAGGAGTAACAAATCTAAGGCTAATCGATTTTGTAAAGTCATTTTTGTGCTGGCTTGTAATTGTAGTTTAATTCTTTAAAGCCTTCCCGGGTGACTCTTGCCAGTCTATCTACCTGACCTGTAAGTTTGTACAGCATCTCCCTACTCTGATAGTTTGCTGTAGGACCAAGCAAAGACTCGAGGGCCCACCCAAATTTCACTCCACTAGAGGGTTCTTGCCAAGTGTCATCTGGATTTTCATTGTCTAGAACTTCTCGTCTTGCTCTTATCTGCACAAGTTCATGTTTTCCGTTAAATGGGGACTTTTTCCAAATTGGACATGAGGTTGGGAGGCCTAAAGTAATTTCCTTTACTTTCCCATCTACAGGCAGATGTGTTGTCCAGGTGCCATTGCTTGCTGCCCATACAAATTGTCCTGGACCTCGGACTGTACTCCTGGTACATCCTACAGCTGCTTTATAATTCACTCTGCCTTGTTTATGTTTGATCCCTCTGCAAGCACAGCCAGTGTTTAGGGCTATTGCCAGAGGTGGCATCTGCTTTATCTCTGCATCATCAGAAGTGCAGTCATAAGTTTTATTACATGCCCACCAACTTACTTGGTCTGCCCTCGTTCTGCTGCTGGTGGCAGTGTTTGTTACTGCTGGATCTGTTTCATTCTCGGAGCCTTCCCACTTAATGCACCAAGGGGTGTTTGCCATACATTGGAATCTTTGAAGGATACTCACAGACCACGCACTGTCCCAAGGCTCTGTCTGATCTTTCTGATCCTTGGCCTCACACTTCCATACCAGAGTGGTTTCTGTAACATTTTCTGTAATCTTTTTATAGTGTGGCAAATAGCATTGCCATTGTGTGATGCTTCCTGATTCTCTCATAGGGGTTCCTAGTGTGCCATCACTTAGAATACAGTCTTTCTGGCCCATGGGTCTCATCCATGTTCCTATTTTCTCCCAAGTTTCCTTGATTACTTGCCTCGATTCGGGTACCTGTTTGCATGCAATTGTTTTGTTCTTTTGTATTTCAGGTAGTTTTGCTGTTATGATTCCCCAATTTACTGGATCTCCTGCTGCCCTTTGGTATTGGTATACAGGCAGTTATTCTACAGGTGTTTTGCATTTAGGCAAAGGCTTTGACTAATCCAATCATTACATTCTCAGCCCAAACTGCATTAGAAACCTTTATCACCTGTGTTTCTGCTTGTACCTCTCTCTTCATTCTAGAATGAAGAGTGTTTAGTTGATCTTTTTGCATTCCACATCCCAAAGACATTAATGACCATAACATTGGCACAATTACTGATAGCATTCTCAAAGTGATTAAACACATCTTATCTGCAGCCTTGTTGGTTCCACAGTTTACACAGTCTGTGATCCAGGATGGATTTTCTTCACTCGGGTGTAGTGAATCCAGGGGTCCACGCCGGCTACTTTGGCTGCTGTAAAGGTGGTCAGCAGTACCTGGTGGGCTCCACTCCACTTTTCTTTCAGCAGTTCTTCGTTCCAGTTCTTGATGTACACCTCGTCTCCTGGATGTATGTTATGAACTGGGTTCTCGAGAGTCAGCGGTCTATTCCACACGAGGATGCTCCGGAGCCGAGCTAAAGTTTTCCCGAGAGACAGAACATAATTATACACTTCCTGCTTTCCTGTGACGTGCACATTAGGGTTAGGCTCAGGAGATTCATATGGTTTCCCATGCAATATCTCCTAAGGGCTGACTGACATCCCACTCCTAGGCTTTATCCCAATCCTCAACAGTGCTATTGGCAAAGCCTGGGGCCACTGCAATTTGGCTTCTTGGCATATTTTACTGATTTGCCTCTCTAGTGTCTGATTCATCCTCTCTACCTGTCCACTTGACTGGGGTCTCCATGGTGTGTGGAGGTCCCAAGTTATCCCCAGCAATCTACTTACCTCTCTTACTACTGTAGCTATGAAATGGGGCCCCCTATCTGATGATACCCTAGGGGCACCCCGAACCTGGGAATAATCTCCTGTAGTAACCACTTTACTGTTTCCTTTGCTTGGTTGGTGCGACAGGGAAGGGCTTCTGGCCACCCAGAGAATGTGTCAACCCCCACTAACAGGTATTTGTATCCTCGAGTTCTTGGCAAGTCTACAAAATCTACCTGCCAATAGTCTCCTGGCTCTATTCCTATCCGAATTCTTCCTAGCTGTGCCTGTCGCCAGCCACTGGGTTGTTTTTCAAGCAGATATCACATTTTGACATTACTGATTTTGCCATTGTTAACATCCGTACCAAAATTAAACTCTGCTTTAGCAATTTTACCAATGCCTCTGCTCCCCAGTGACATTCGTTATGTTTAATTTGTAGAACTTCTCTCATTATCAAGGGAGTACCACTGTCTGTCCTTGTGCAGTCACATACCATTCCTCTGAATTCTTTTGTGCATTTAGCAAACGTGCCAGTCTCTCATCTTCTACTGAATATTTTGGTTCTGGAGGCAAATTGAATTGGGATACATTAAGCTTTAAAGGTATCAATGCCATTGTTGTTTGCACCTCTCGAGCAACCTGTCGGGCTGCCCAGTCTGCCTTTCGATTTCCCTCACAGATTTTGGAGTTTTCCTGATTGGTGTGCTTTACAGAGTATGATTGCCACTTGTTCAGGTTTTTGTACTGCTTTTATCAATTGCAGGACTGCATCCTGATGTTTAATGTGCATACCCAGAGAAGGACAATAGTCCTCCTTCTTTCCACAGTGCTCCGTGTACATGCACCACTCCAAAAGCATATTTTGAGTCAGTCCAGATATTTCCCTTTTTCCCTTCACTTAATTCTAGCGCCCTGGTTAAAGCAACCAGTTCTGCCTTCTGGGCAGATGTATTTGGTGGTAATGCCTTTGCCTCCACTGCTGTACTGACTGTTGTTACCGCATACCCAGCGTATCTGGTTCCGTTTTCCACGAAGCTGCTCCCATCTGTAAACAGCTCCCACTCTGGCTGCTCTAGTGGGACGTCTTTCAGGTCTTCTCTTGCCGAGTAGGTGTACTCTATTACCTCCACACAGTCATGCTCTAATGGGCCTTCTTCAGTTGTGGTACCTGGGAACAAAGCTGGATTCAAAAGGTTAGTTGTTTTTAATGTGACATCACCCTGCTCAGTCAGGACTGCCTGGAATTTCATCATCCTGCTTGGCGATAGCCAATGGCCCCCTTCTGCTCTAAGACAGTGGTTACCAAGTGTGGTATATTGACATCTATGTGCCTTCCCATCGTGAGCTTCCTGGCTTCTTGTATCAGCATCACAGTGGCTGCGACTGCCTGCAGACATGGAGGCCACCCGGCACTTATGCTGTCAAGTTGTTTGGAAAAGTAGCCCAGCGGCCTTTTCCAGCTTCCCAGACCTTGGGTCAGGACTCCTAGTGCTAGGCGCAGCCTTTCATGGACAAACAGCTGAAAATCTTTAGACAGATCAGGTAAGCCTAATGCTGGAGCAGTTGTCAGTGCTTCCTTTAATTTTAGGAAGGCTTCTTTCTGTGGCTTGCCCCAGGTGAATGGCTGCATCTTCTGAGCTTCACACAGGGGTTTCGCAATCCGTCCATAGTCCATGATCCACAGGCGACACCATCCTGCCATCCCGAGGAAGACTCGCAGCTCATGTAGATTCTGGGGCTCTGGAATAGCACAAATAGCTTGGATACGGTTAGTGCCTAGTTTTCGTTGCCCTTGTGAAATTTCACATCCCAGGTAGATCACAGTCTGTTGGGCAATTTGTGCCTTTCCTCTGGATACTTTATAACCTCCCATTCCCAGGGAATTTAAAATCTCAATGGTTACCTTTATACAGGTTGCCTTTTCTTCTGTAGCTATTAGTATATCATCAACATACAGCAACAACAGGTATTGGTCTCTTGGTACTTGCCCATTCTCGGTCCAAATCTCCAGCTCCTTTGCCAGTTGGTTTCCAAATAGGGTCGGCGAGTTCTTATATCGTGTCCAGGTGAGTTGGGTCTTTCTCCCATTCCCTGGGTTTTCCCACTCACCGGCAAACAGTTTCCTACTTTCTTTGTCAATGGGGATGCAGAAAAAGGCATCTTTTAAATCAATTTCAGTAAACCACTTATATATATCTTTTACGAATGTTAGCAATGTGTAAGGATTTGTTACCACTGGAGAAATGTCCTTTGTGATTTTATTTATTGCTCTCAAATCCTGCACTAATCTATATTCACCATTTGGCTTCTTTACTGGAAATATTGGTGTAGTAAATTCTGATTCACATTCTTCTAAAATTTGGTATTTCAAGAATTTCTCAATAATCTTTACTTATTCCTTGCCGTGCTTCTGGTTTTATGGGATATTGTTTGACTTGTAGAGCCCTCGCCCCTTCTTTTAACTCTACATGCACTGGTTGTGCCAATTTAGATTTCCCTGGTATATCTGTCTCCCATACAGAGGGAATCACTGCATCTCCTACCTCCCTAGGGATAGAGGGAACAGGTTTTTCTTTGATCATTAAAATCTGTCCCGTCTTTGATTCAGATATTTTCATTATAAGCTCCCCATTTTCAAAGGTTATTACCGCATCAAGTTTCGCTAGCAAATCTCTCCCTAAAAGCGGAATTGGACACTCAGGTACGTATAGGAATTCGTGTGTTATAACTTTGTTCCCAAAACACAAATCTAGGGGTTGCAAGAATGGCCGTTTTTCCTCTTTCCCTGTAGCGCCGACTATCGTTGTTTCCTTGTCCCCAATTTGTCCTTGCAAATCATTCAATACCGAGTAAGTAGCTCCTGTATCTATTAGAAATTTGACCTCTTTATGTCCTAATTGTATATTTTGAACAGGTTCCTTAACTTTTTCTACTGGCTCTGTGTCTAGTCAGCTGGTATACTCCCCCAAAACCATCCCCTTGGTAACCTGCTGGCACTGATTGCCCTGGTGAAACTGGTTGTTCAAGTCTGGACATTGTCTCTTGCTGCTGAACTTCATATAGTTTAGGCCAATTTATAGTTTTGGGCACAGCATTCTGAACTCCTATTTGGATCCACTCTTGATATTTCCATAGTCTCCCCATATCGCAAAATAAATCATGGTCCCAGTTTGGATCCTCAATTGGGAAATTCTCATCTCAATTCCCTGTTACGAGTCCATTTCTGATGTCCTCTCTTACCCTTTCTTTGTCTGCCTTAAGTACCATCTCTTTCTCAGTAGAATCCATCAAGGTATCTAATATTAATATATCAGATATATTAATATACTATATATAATTATATATATATATATATAAATACATATATAATATATTAATATACATATTATTGTATGTCATCCCAGTCAGGATTTTGAGTTTTGTATAACCATTTTTAATACTCATGCCATTTTATCAGGATTTTCTCTATGAATTCTGGCTGATTGTTTCCAAATAACTAAATCTGCAGGAGAGAAAGGCACTTTTATAAATACTGGCCCTTCCACTCCTACACTTTGTCGCAAGGGGGCAATTACAGTCCGTTTTTGTCTGCCTATGTCTTTTCTATCCATAACTGGGGCAAGGTTAGACCGACTCCTGGTTCTGTGGGCTACCCCATCGTTGATTCTCTCTCTCTCCTTCCTGCCACAGTTAGGTTTTTCTCATGTTCCGAGGAAGAGGCATCAGGTGACGATGGGAGAGGAGAATAAAGAGGGAAGGGTGTACTAGACGAGACCGGTTCAGGACTAGGTGGGGTAGGAGCAGGCAGTGGGATAGGGACAGATGGAACAGGTGGGATAGGGTTAGGTTCTCTTGTTCCTATTGGAGCTACCTGTAAATCAATATCTGTCTAATTTTCCCTACTCAGGCTTTCTTTCAACGCCAAGTGTTCTAAACAACGTTCCTCACAAACCCCACACTTATTGCTTGCAGTTGTTTTAACCATCATTAATCCACATTCATCCTGCCATTCTGGCTTTTCCCGTAAATAGACAAACAAATCAACATACGGAACCTCATCCCATTTTCCTTCTTGTTTACAAAATGACATTAACTGCGAAATAGTGTTATATTCCAATGTGCTAATAAGCACCCCAAAGGAGAACTTTGCGGGATAGAGGTGTTGCCGCCCAAAATCCCTTTCAGTTTCTCCATTCCAAATATACCACAAATTGCCAAACCCGCAACGCTTTCACGATTGTCTTATGGAACGGCGCCTGGGCTAGTACCAGCAGGAATTCCTTTAGCCCAACCAAGCGTAGCTTTCGCTGCGTCTCATTGGCAGGCACCCAAACCAAAGTAAAAAGCACCTTACCTTTCTCCCGGGGACGTGGCGAGCGGCAGAAGCGGTCGCGGCCGATCGAGCTCCCCGAGAATCCCTCGGTGCCGGCTGGAGCGCGGTCGAGTCGCGAAACTCGCTCAGCAGCACCCGCAGGGTCTCATCCGGGGTCGCCAAAATGTTAGCGTTCAGAAACACATAATCACATCAGCGATTATATGCGGTGCTTTTTATTCAAGAGCTCTGGGAATCGGGGTAGTTTCCACCCAAATCTGATTCCGACCATACATTCGAGGTGAATGTGTTTTATCCTCTATCATTACATAACTTTCATGTAATTATTAAACTTATATTCTTCTATTGTATACACAGATTTCAGCTAAACATAGCCCCCTTTAAATTTCCAACAGTTTCTCACAATTCTTCTTATGGTTATAGAATAATTATATTTAATTACTAAACAATCACCACATCTAACAATTATATCTTTTATCATACTGCTTAGGCAGGTGCAGTGACCTGAGAAAACACAAAGCCCAATATTTTCAAAGACTATTTTTAACATTTTCCAGGGCTCCACTCTCACTTTTATTTCTTGTGGGAAAAAACCCTCCATCTCAACCAGGCATTCATGGCCAAAACTGGGCAACTGCCTCTGGAATTCCTTATATCCAAGGATAGCTCCCAGACAAAAGCTGCCAGCACTGACAAGTCTGGCTGGCCTTGGCTTCCTGAGGGCTGGCCCTCATCTGCCTCTGAAACACTGGGGCTGGGTGCTTTCCTTCCTTATGAAAAGAACTCTTCTTCCTGTCCAGGCACCCACAGCCAAAACTGAGATTGCACCTCCAAAATGCCCAATGTCCAAGGAAAGCCCCTAGACAAAAGGTGCCAGGAGAGACAGGGCTGGCTGGCTTGGCCTCAGGGTGGCCACCTCTCATCTTCTTCCTCAACACTTGGACTTTGTGCATCACTTTCCTATGGGAAAAAACACCCATCTTGACCATGGCCAAAACTGGGATTCCACCTCCAAAACTCCGTACATCCAAGGATTGCTCCCAGGTGAAAGCTGCCAGGACAGACAGGTCTGGCTGCCCTTGGCCTCCTGGGGGTGCCTCTCCCCTGCTGTCCAAACACTGGGGCTGGGTGCTTTCCTTCCTATGGAAAAGAACCGTCCTTCTTATCCATGCAGAAACGGCCGAAATTGGGGTTCCACCTCCCAAATTCCCAATATCCAAGGGTTGCTTTCAGACAAAAGCTGCCAGGACAGAGAGGTCTGGCTGGCCTTGGCCTCTGATGGCCGCCTTTCATCTGCCCCTGAGACACCACCGGTGTTCTGTGCTTTCCTTCCTATGGAAAAGAACCATCCTTCTCCTCCAGAGTCCATGTCTGAAATTGGGATTCCACCTCTGAAATTCTCAATATCCAAGGGTTACTCCCAGGCAAAATCTGCCAGTACCGTCAAGGCTGGCTGGCCTGGGCCTCTGGTGGCTGCGCCTGCAACAGTGGGGCTGGGTTCTTTCCTTCCCATGGAGATCCCTGGGACACTGTGGGGACCTCATGGAACCAAGGGGATCATTGTGGCTCCACTGGAGCCCATGGAACCAAGGGGCCATTGTGGCTCTGTGGGGCCTGGTAGAACCATGGAGACCATTCCAACCTTCAGGGCCTGGTGTCACCAAGGGGGCATTATGACACCTCAGGGCCCCATGGAAGCAAGGGACCATTGGGACACTGTAGGGCCCCATGGAACCCAGGGAACATGGAACAGCTCTGGCTGGCTTGGCCTCCCAGGGGCCACCTGACAGCTCTGGCTGATCTTGGCATGTCAAGGGCTGCCTCTCATCAGCTCCTGGAGCACTGGGGCACTGTCCTTTCCTTGCTATGGAAAAGAGCTGTCTGACTTTTCAGATGCCCATTGCCAGAATGGGTACTCTCCCTAAAATAATTCCTATTTGCAAGGGTATCTCACAAAACAAAACCTGCCAGCTCTGGCTGGCCTTGGCCTCTGGTGGTCACCTCTCATCTGCCCCTGAAACACTGGGGCTCTGTTCCTGCATTCCTATGGAAAAGAACCGGCCTTCTTGTCCAGGGACCATGGCCAAAATTAGAATTTGGCCTCCCAAATTCTGTATATCCAAGGATTGCCTCCAAGACAAAAGTAGCCAGGACAGACAGGTCGAGCTGGCCCTGTCCTCTGGTGATTTCTTTAGACCCTGAACTGAATGTTTTCATTTGGAAACACCTTGGAGAGGGCCCAGAGATGTCCCAAGCAGGGGCGGTTTGGAGGCCTTGGGCCCATGAGCACTGTATAGGGACAAAGGAGCTCTGTGCTCAGTGGGATGGAGACTGAGGACAGTGGAGCAGAGTCATGAGAGTGTTTAAAGAGCGATTTCAGGGATGGTGGATCCTTTTGACATAGTGGAAAACAGCCAGAGAGAGAAAGAATCAACGCCAAGGGCAGCTGGGGAGGCCCAGAGTGGCATGAGGAGAAAGGAATTTCCCTGTCAGGGCAGGGCTGTGGTGCAGCAGGTCCCCAGCAGGAGCCTGGAGCAGCCCCAGGCTTTGTGTGGGCAGGCAGGGGCAGGCAGGAGGCAGAGCTGTCAGCAAAGGAAGGGCCCAGCCAGGTGGGGCAGCCGGGGGATGCCCAGAGCCTGCAGGGACAGAGGCCAGGGCAGGGACACCGTGGGACAGCCTGGGCTGCACAGGGCACAGGGATGGGCAGCAGCTGCAAGACAGCCCTGACAGAGCCAACCTGGGCAGCACTTTGGCCATGGCTGCTGGCCCTGGGCCTGAGCCAGGAGGGGACAAGTGACCCTTGCAGGCCTGGGGCCTCATTGCCTCCTTGTCCCTGCTCAGCAGCCTGGCAGGGGCTGCCCCACGCTCCTGCCCTTGGTATTGCCCATCCCCACATGCCAGTGGCCATCCCGGGAAGAGCCCTGAGCAAGGAGGGAGGGACAGGATCTGCCTGGCCAGGCCCTGGGGCTCAGGCCTTGGCCCTTTACATTCCTGAAACAAATCCAGGTTTGCTCAGCACCAGAGACACCTTTGCCTTGTTTGTCCCCAGCTGCCATCAGTGCCTCCAGTGTTCTGCTCTCCCTGGGACCTGGGGACACTTTCTCAGTCCTGTCCCTGACAGGGATCTCTTTAAAGTACAAGAAACTTCAGTATTTCAATCTCACTCTGAGCTCTTGAGAAGTCTTTGAGCCCACTCTGAGGGACTGGGTGTGATGCAAAGAGCAGCAAAGGCCCAGAGGGTGATTAAAGTCCTTGTGCTGTGTCTGTGCTGCTGAGCTGGGCCGGGCTCCTGGCCCAGAGGCAGCTCCTGGCAAGGGCAGCAGAGCTGCAGAGAGACAGCTCTGGCCAGGAGCAGCTCCTGTGCACAGACCAGCAGGGCTGGGGCACTGCCAGGGCCCCTCAGGGACACGAGCAGGGCACAGACAGAGCTCACAGGGGCTCAGCACTGGCCGGGGCTGTGGGATGTCCCCGCGGGGGCTGTGTCACAGCAGCACCGCTGGGGCTGTGTCCCAGAGCCACAGAGCAGCTGGGATGGCAGCAAGGGGCTGTGTGACAGCACAGAGTGGGCTGTGTGACAGCACTGAGGGGGTTGTGACAGCACAGAGCTAGCTGTGACATCAGAGAAGGCGGCTCTGTGACATCACAATGTGGGTTGTGACACAGAGTCACAGAGCAGCTGTGTGATGCCACAGAGAAGGCTGTGACATCACAGGGTGACTGTGACATCACAAATCTGCTGTGTGACATCACATAGCATCTGAATGATATCATATAAAGGTTGTGTGACATAACAGAGTGGTTGTGTGACATCACAGGGGCTGTGTTAATAAAGCCTCTTATCTGGCCTTATTATCAAGCAGTGCAAGTTAGTCCATGGGGTTTACTGCACTGTGTTACATCACAGGGGCTGTGTGACATCACAGGGGCTGTGTGACATCATGGGGGCTGTATGAGGTCCCTGGGGAGGTCACTCTGCCCCGGCCCCCTCACAGCTCCCCCCAGAGCAGTCCAACCCTGCTCGTGCACAGCGGGGTCCCTTGTTCCCCCGGGTCCCCCCGGCCAGGCCCCGCAGCCTCCCCCAGAGGATGTTCCACGAGATCGACCCCAGAGCCTGACACAGGGACGGGGGCCGGGGCCCTGGGGGTGGCACAGGGGGACAGGGACCCCCCGGCAGCGTCCCCGTGTCCCCCAGGGCCAGAGCCTGGGCCAGGGCTCCTTCACCCTGTTATAGATAAATATCATAATATTGGCTTTTTGCAAATATTAAAATGGATTTTATATGTGTGATGTTAAAGTAACTTTGTTATAAAGATATAGTTTTTATTTCTGTTGTTAATTAAGCTCAGTGAAATAGCTGCTTAAACTGCCTGCTTGGATGGGATAACATCCAATGCACACGGGATGAGGACACCTGTACAGATCTGCCAACTATCAGCACTCCTCGTCTGAAGGCAGAGTGCACCAAGGCCCAAAAACTGGAGGTGATAAAGAGAAGGAGCCAAAACCACAGCCAAGAAACACACATGCTCTGAAAAGGCAGACCCAAGGAGGGGCCATGTAAAATCATTCCTGGAATATGTAAAGTAGTTTATGGATATGCATGAGGCTCTATGAATATGCACCAGGCTGATGTAAGGGGAAAGGTATTTCAGGGGATCCCTGAAGGTAACAGGGTGCTCCTGGCTGAGTGCCAAGAGGCACCCGGCCGTAATAACCTTTGCTCCATGGTCCTGGTCTCCCATTGTCCTTTATTAAACTTTGTACATTTTCACAGGAGAGTGAACGTGTTTTTCACAAATGGAATCTCAAGGAAACAAGGGTCAGTTGTTAAGCCAAGGCTCTGCTTTGACCAAGTGGGGCCTCATGGGACACAGGTGCCACTGGGACATTGCCAGGTCTGCTAGGAACAAGGCTCCAGTATTGCACAGTGTTACAGGTGAGTAATGTCATAGTTGGGTCTCACAGTGAGGAGATAGATACTATGTGTGTGTTAAGATGTGTAGTGATGTTATTGTCATCTGTCCCCCATAGTCCTCTTCCCCTCCCCTTGTAATGGCCTTGGTGGTTGGGGCATTTGGGGAGGGCAGGTTTGTCACTGGAAGGCAGGCATGGCAACACCGGCTCTCCAGTCAGGGTGCAAGAAAGCATTCTCCACCAATGGACGGCCACAAAGAGTTACCTGACAGACTTTGGGTGGGGCTAGGATTACCTGATGCAACACCAAAAGTCTAAAAGGAGGAGCAGCCAATTTGTGAAGGAGCCATGTGGCTGATAGCCACGGGGTGGGGAAGGGCTCCCAGTGCTGTGATTTCTCCTGTTTCAGTCCTTTGTTGTCATTTTTTTCAAGGTTGAATCAACTCTAAAATTTTAAAAGGAGCGGTCATTTGTCACACACAGCAAGGCCTCAGGGCGCCCAGGAGAGCGGCGTGACAATGACATCTTGGGGAACCAAGTGTCACCTGCAAACACAACGGGGCCTCATGGAAGCCAGGGGCCACTTGGATATTGCCAGGGCAGGTGGAACTCAGTGTCCATTGTGACACAGCACAGCCTCGTGGAACTCAGCAGAGCATTGGGACAGCCTGGAATCTCATGGAGCCAAGGCTCTGCTTTGGCAAAGTGGGGCCCACAGGACACAGGTGCCACTGGGACATTGCCAGCTCTTGTGGAACCCAGTGTCCACTGTGACCCAGCAGAACCTCATGGAAACATGGGGGCCACTGTGACGCAATGGAATCCCATGGAAGCAAGTGTCAGTTGTGAACGCAGCAGGGCCTCACAGAACCCAGGGGCAACGGGGACCGTGCTGTGGCTCGTGGGAGCAAGGGGCCATTGTGACCCAGCGGGGCCTCCTGGAACCCAGGAGAACATTGTGGGCCCATGGATCCTCATAGAAGCACAGCCCCATTGTGACAAAGTGCAGCATCACAATGGTCTCCTGGGTTCCATGAGTCCTCGCTGTGTTTAGAATTGACACTTGGTTCCCCAAGATTCCATGGCATCCCTCTGCTCTCCTGTGACTTGAGGCTGTGCTGTGTCACAATGGACACTTGCTTCCTCCAAGGCTGGAGATAACCCAGTGGCACTGGGCTTCCATGAGGCCACGCTTTGTCACAATGGGGCCTTGCTTCCATGAGATTCCATTGTATCACAGCGGTGTCCTTGGTTCCATGAAGCCCAGCTTTGTCACAACTGGACCTTGGTTCCATGAGATTCCATTGTATCACAGCGGTGTCCTTGGTTCCATGAGGCCCAGCTTTGCCACAACTGGACCTTGGTTCCATGAGATTCCATTGTATCACAGCGGTGTCCTTGGTTCCATGAGGCCCTGCTGGGTCACAGTGGAGCCTTTGTGCCATTCGTTTCCATGGTGCCACAATGGTCTCCAGTATTCCATGAGGCCACGCAGCAAAAGAGTGGACCCTTGAATCTATGAGTTCCCATTCCATCAGGATGATCTCTTGCATTCCATGAGGCCCTGCTGTGTCACTAAGGAGCCTTTGTTCCATGTGTTCCCATTGGGACACCATGGTCTCCAGTGATCCATGAGGCTGAGCCGTGAAACTCTGGGCTCTTGGTTCCATGAGATCCCAGCACGGTGTCACCATGGTCTCCTGGCTCCTGTAACAATTCACACTTGGTTCCATGAGATCCCAGCACGGTGTCACCATGGTCTCCTGGGTCCTGTAACAATTCACACTTGGTTCCATGAGATCCCACCACGGTGTCACCATGGTCTCCTGGGTCCCATGAGGCCCCTCTCTGCGGCCGTGCTGGTGTTCGGAGACCCGGCGATCCACAGCCCAGCTCACAGTTTCGGGTGCTTGTCCGACCCTAAGTCGGATCCGCACCTGTGGGTCAGCGACTCACAGAAGGGCGCAGCCAAGATGCACGCAGAAGAAAGGGAGGACTCAGGTGGCAGGAGAAAGTCAGATTTATTATCCAACCAGGCGGGAGAGCAGGGTGAGAGGGAGTTGCCAGGGCAGGGGGTTACCACCTGAACAAGGAGCAACTGAATTACAGCAACTTATAAAGGCAGGGGGCGGATATGGGTGTAAACCTTAAGCAACGAATGCGGACACAGAAACTTAGATACATATCGGGAGTGACAAGCTAAACCAACAAATCAAGAAAAAATTGAGGAGGGGCCCCAGCCCCTGACCAATAACCCGACGCCCTGGAGAGAAGAATCTAGAAGAAAAGGATGGGTTGCCGGGTGACGGACAAGGGGACTGGGGTGGGGAAAACTTGAATACGTCAAAGAAACCATAGCAACATAGGAGGGACGAAGGGATTGACATTAAACTGTCTGAGGTAGGGGAATTCCGGGACAGAACCACTTCTGCCCGTGATAGGGGGAGCTGGAACGAAACAAGAACAGAACACCACACCTCTCTGTGTCACAGTGTTTGCCTTGGTTTCCTGAGAAGCTGATGTGTTGACAGTTGACCCTTGGTCCTTGAGATTCCATTGCATCCCAGCAGTGTCCTTGGTTTCATAAAGCCCAGGTTTGTCACAAGGGAGCCCTGGTTTCAGGATATTCCATGGTGCCACAATGGTCTCACCACTCTCTGAGGCTGCACTGTGAAACAGTGGACACCTGGTTCCATGAGATTCCGTGGGGTAACAGTCAATTCTTTTGCTTCTTTTCTGCCAAGGTCGGGATGAAATCCCAAGACAGCATTTCTTGTTTGGACTCAGGTGTTCATTAGCTCTTGTCTCTAGAACAGTCTCACAAGCTGTGAGTTCTGCAGCACTTTGCTAACAAGGTAAAAATGGAGCCCCATCTCTCTCTCTGCAAGGTCTTCTGAGGATAAACTGTCCAATTAAGAAATGACACCAAATTATTTTTACTTTTAACCCAATAACCAATCAGCCGTGCCCAACAGAAGGGACTTTTTTATCCAATTACACAATACCACCCAAACCCGAGGAGGAGGAGGAGGAGGAGGAGGAGGAGGAGGAGGAGAAGAAGAAGAAGAAGGAGATGAAGGAGATGAAGAAGAAGAAGGTAAAGAAGGAGGAGAAGGAGGAGAAGGAGAAGGAGAAGGAGGAGAAGGAGAAGGAGAAGGAGAAGGAGAAGGAGACGAGGAAGAAGAAGAAGGTGAAGAAGAAGAAGGAAAAGAAGAAGAAGAAGAAGAGGAGGAAGAGGAAGAAGAAGACAAGGAAGAAGAGGAGGAGGAAGAGGAAGGGGAAGAGGAAGAGGTAGAAGAAGGAGAAGAAGGAGAAGAAGAAGGAGAAGAAGAAGAAGAGAAGAAGGAGAAGAGGAAGAAGAAGAAGTAGAAGGAGAAGGAGAAGGAGAAGGAGAAGGAGAAGGAGAAGAAGAAGGAGAAGAAGGAGAAGAAGAAGAAGAAGAAGAAGAAGAAGAAGAAGAAGAAGAAGAAGAAGAAGAAGAAGGATCAGCCTCCGCCCTAAAACCTCCATCTTGCTTTATATATAGTACTATATTCGAAAACCTTAAACTCCGAGTTGTCCACCATGTGATATTACACCCTTCTATTCAAACTCCACACCCATAATCCCAGTTCCATCATTCCATTTTGGAAGCCTTCTCCACAGCCTCAGGTCAAATGCAGTGTTCTCTTGGGGGTCAGTGTCTGTCAGCTCAGAAAGTCCAAAATTCTCAGCAGCCCGGGTTCCAACAGGTAACAATGTTCTCCTGTGTTCCAGTAGGTTCCATTGGGCCCGGCTCTGTCACCATGGACACCTGGTTCCATGGATTCCATGGGGTGACAGTGTTCTCCAGTGTCACCATGGACACCTGGTTCCATGGATTCCATGGGGTGACAATGTTCTCCAGTGTCACCATGGACACCTGGTTCCATGGGATTCCATGGGGTGACAATGTTCTCCAGTGTCACCATGGACACCTGGTTCCATGGATTCCATGGAGTGACAATGTTCTCCAGTGTCACCATGGACACCTGGTTCCATGGATTCCATGGGGTGACAATGTTCTCCAGTGTCACCATGGACACCTGGTTCCATGGGATTCCATTGGGTGACAATGTTCTCCAGTGTCACCATGGACACCTGGTTCCATGGATTCCATGGGGTGACAATGTTCTCCAATGTCACCATGGACACCTGGTTCCATGGATTCCATGGGGTGACAATGTTCTCCAGTGTCACCATGGACACCTGGTTCCATGGATTCCATGGGGTGACAATGTTCTCCAATGTCACCATGGACACCTGGTTCCATGGGATTCCATGGGGTGACAATGTTCTCCAGTGTTCCATCAGGCCCGGCTCTGTCCCCATGGACACTTGGTTCCATGGGCAGTGTCCGTGTCCCAGTGGCACCTGTGTTCCATGGCACCCCTGTCTGACCAGGGACAGTTTGTTCCAGGACATTCCATGGAGTCCCAGCGGTCACTTGGGTTCCATGCAGGTGCCTGGGCAGCAGGAGCTCAGCCCAAATATCCTGGGGTCCCTGGGCTGGTGTTTTTTGGGAGGAAACTTTGGATCTTGCAGGGCTCCAAAGCTGAGCCACGGATGCCCCTTGGGAGAATGGAGCAGCATGGAAGCCAGGAGAGCCTGATGGAGCCAGGAGACCCTGATGGAGCCAAGGCTGCAGCGGGACCCAGAGGGACCTCACGGGAGCCAGGAGAGTGTTGTGAGGCTGTGGAACAATGTGGCACCGAGGTTTCACTGGGGCTTGGCAGAAGCTCCTGGAGACAAGGAAGCGCTGGGAGCCTCCGGAATCAGCGTCTGCAGGAGGATTTTCTGCTCCCTCCTGGGATGCTGGTGGACAATAAAGCCTGAGGCAGCCTCCCAAGGGTCCGGCTGTGCCACCAGCGGGGGCCACATCTGGGGGGACGCCCGGCCAGCCCTGGCCCTGCTGCTCCTCCTGGCCGGGCCTGGAGCTGCTGGGAGCCCGGGCTGGGGGAATCTCAGGGCTGTGCAAGGAAAGGTTCAGCACAAGCAGCCCTGGAGCGAGATGTGCAGTGTGAAATACACCAATCACTTGATTTTGAAATTGTAAAAGTTCATTAGTAATAAAATAGTTATAAAAATAGCAATGCAATTAGAGAAATAATAATTTGGACAATTTGAATTAGGACAATATGAGACAATAGAGAGAAAGGGTTATGGAGGTCCGGGTACCTTTTTCTGGGCAGCACGAGTCCGAAGAAGGACACCCGTTAACAAAGGATTAACCCTTAAAAACAACAGCCTGTTGCATATTCATACACTTCATCCATGATGCATAAATTCCATTCAAACACAGGATTCTGTCTGGGCAGTGCCACCTTCTTCCTCTGAATCCTAACAGCGCCTTCGAGGTGGGAAGAAGCTCATTCCTTCTGATAAAAGGGCAAGAAATTCTTTTTCTCTGAAAGATTTAGGTGTCCTGTGGCTGCTATCTCACTGCAAGTCCTTTCTGTAGAAAAAGAATCCTACATAGCATGTAGGATAGCATGTTTCTATTTTAACAATTTTTATAACCTAAAACTATATTTAACACACTACTTAGGAGAATTAATACAGCATTGCTTTCTAACAGCAGACATATAATATTCATTTTAATATTTGCGAAAAGCCAATCATAAAATACATGCATTTTTCACATGCAGGCAAAGCCAGCGAGGCAGCAGAGCAAGAGAGAGAGCAGAGCCAGCGACACAACAAACGCACCGAGAGCGAGAGAGCAAGTTTGAACAGAGCTTGCAAAGGGCAAAATCAGCTCAGACCAGGTTAGACTGAAGAACAAGGAACACCAGGCATGGGCTGATGGTCCAGGTAAAAAGTTCCAGCGTGAGGAGGACGACAGAAGCCTTCATCAAAAGAGCACCAGAAGACTGAGGGCCGCCACAGGAGGAACGGACGCAGGAGCTGAAGCCACACACGGCTGTAAAACCGGGACACAGCTTTATGCAAATGTGAGTATGCTAATGAAGTGTTGTAATTGTGACTTTTTAAATGGAGCTGAAGGCCAAAGGAGACCGAGTGGGTTTTTGCCAGAGAGATCCCCCTCGCTCCCAGCGCTGGATACACAAATCCCTGCTCTGTCTGACTGCAGAGTTTGAGTTCCTCGCCCAGTTTGTCCCACTCCCCCTTTCCCTGCCCTCTCCTCCCCTCTCCCAGTCCCATTTATGGGATTTGGGGTCATTTATGGGATTTGGGGTCATTTATGTGATTGGGGTCATTTGGGGGATTTGGGTTCTTTGTGTGCCTTTGGGGTTATTTGGGGGTATTTCTGGGGTTATTCAGGGTAAATTTGGGATAATTTGGGGTAATTTTTCACATTGTTGGGTTTTTAGGGCCGTATGTGTGGGGGGTAATTCAGGGCCAATTCTGTGTGGGTTTGGGATCATTTTATGGGATTGGAGGGGATTTTAATGGATTTTAATGGATTTTAATGGGAATTTAGTAGGATTTTAATAGAATTGGATTTTATGGACTTTTAATGGAATTTGATGGGATTGTAATGGAATTTTATGGTAATTTAATGAGATGTCATGGGATTTTAATGGAATTTAATAGTATTTTATTGGATTTTAATGGTGTTTAATGGGAATGGAGTGGAATTTAATGGGATTTTTATGGGATTTTAATGGGATTTGATGGGGGTTTCCCCCAGTCCACAGCTCCCTCCCACCTCAATTTGGGGGTCCCATCCCCCTCTTTCCCGCCCCTCTCCCGCCCCTTCCCCATCGTTCCCCCAGTCCCCAATCCCCTCCCCCGTGCTTGGTTTTGGGGGTTCCAGGCCCCTCCTGCTCCCTTTGGGGGTTCCGACCCCCCTTTGGTTGAATTTGGGGCCCCCCCGCCCCCCTTCTCCCCGCGCCCCCCGCTCCCCCCGCGGCCGGGGGGGCTCCCAGCGCCCCCAGTGCCACCAGTGCGGCCCCAGCTGCCCCCGCACGCCCCATCCCCATCGCCGGGGTCACCGCCCCCCGCCCCAAATTCCGCTCCTGGACACTGAGAGCCATCAGCGACAAACGCTCTGATTGGCTGGGAATGGCCCCGCGCTGTCTCTGATTGGCCAGCGCTGTGAGAGGCGCTGGGTTCTGCCCGGCACCCGATGAGTCACAGCCGAGCCGGGCGCTGATTCGCTGGAAATCGCCGGGCGGGGCCAGTGCGCCGAGTTTCTGCCCGGCAACGGGATCGTCATCAGAGCCCCGCACTCTGATTGGCCAGGATCTGTTTCGGGCTGGGGACGGGAGGAACTGGGCACCCCCAGGAGCCCCTCGGGTCTGGGGCTTTCCATCCCCCCTCGGCCCTCGGGGCGGCCCTGGGGCCCCCCCAACACCCCCAAAATGGGGAGGGTCCGCGGGGCCCTTTGGAACCCCCAGAAATGGGCGGGGAGCGGCAGGAGCCGCCCCAAAAAGGGATGGAAGGGTCCGGGCCGGGAATGGGGGAGGCTCTGGGGATGGCTCCGGCCCGGATCGGGGCGGGCTGGGATTGAGGGAGGCTCCGTTCAGCGGCCGGGGAGGGGCTGGGCCTGGGGAGGGCTCCGGGACTGTGGGGATGGGGCCATTCCCGGACTGGGGCGGGGCCTCTCCCTGGGGTTGGGGTCCGGCATTGGCTCAGGGACCCTCCCCGTTCCTGTTCCGCTTCCCGATCCCGTTCCCGATCCCGATCCCGCCGCTGGCTCCAGGGAATGTCCCTGATCTCAACCCCGACCCCAAACCCGAGGTGAGGTCAAACATTGGGGTCAAACACCCCAAATCCTGGGGTCAACTCCCCCGGACCCCAAATCCTGGGGGTTCAAACACTGGGGGGGGCCAAACACCCCCAGACCCAAACTCTGCGATCTCAACCTCCCCCCCTGCCCCCCAGCCCGAACCCCAAATTTTAGGCCTTAAACCCCCCAAATCCCAGATCCTGGGGTGTCAAACACTCTGCAATTTGCAAATGTTGGGGTTAAATCCCCCTGACCCCAAATCCTGGGGTTTGAAACATTTGGGGTGTCCAACACCCCCGTTCCCAAAGTCTGGGGTCAAACACCCCCAAATCCCAAATCCTGAGGTGTCAAACACCCCCAACCCCCAAAGTTTGGGGTCTAAACCCCCAATCCCCAACTCTAGGGTTTGAAATATCTGGGGTGTCCAACCACCCTGATCCCAAAGTTTGGGGTCAAAGCCCCCTATCCCAAAACTTTGGGGTCAAAGGCCCCCCCGATCCCAAACTCTGGGGTGTCAAATCCCCATGATCCCCCCAACTTTGGGGTTAAATCCCCCCAAATCCTGGGATCAATCCCCCCAATTCCTGAACTTTGGGGCCAAAACCCCCTGACCCCAAATCCTGGGGTTTGAAACATCTGAGGTGTCCAACCCTCCTCATCCCCATAGTTTGGGTGTCAAACCCCTTGATCCCCAAATCCTGGGGAAAAAAAAAACCTCTTAAACCCCAAATCCTGGGAACAAAAACCCCCAAATCCCAAACCCAGGGGTGTCAAACATCCCCAATTCCCAAAGTTTGGGGTCAAAAATCCCCAAACCCTGAGGTGTCAAAATCCCCTAAACCCCAAATTCTAGGATCAATCCCACCCAACCCCCAAATTTTAGGATCAAACCCCTCAATTCCCAAAGTTTGGGGTCAAACACCCCCAAACCCCGAATTTTAGAATCACCACCCCCCCCCCCCCCGCCCCCAGTCCCAAAATTTGGGGTTATTTGGGGTTTATTTGGGGCAGCTCCAGGTGCAATGTCTGCAGAGAGACCCTGGGTACAATGCTGGGAAAAACCCCAATAACCCCTCTGGAGCCCCAAAATCCCTGGGGGCTGGGAAAGGGGATTTGAGGTGAAAGAAGAAGGATTTGGAATGCACAAAGAAGGATTTGGGATGGAGAGAGGGGATTTGGGTGGGAAACTGGGTCCCTTTTTGGCGCAGGAGATCTTCCTGGCGCTGCTCTGGGTGATGCTGAAGCCCTGCAGGGCCTCGCGGGCGGCGCCCGCCTGCACCTCGGGCTCCAAGTGCACCCAGGCGATGTCGCGGGGCCCGGGCACCAGGGCAGCTCCTGAACCCCGGGAACCTGGGCTGGGAACGGGGCCAGGAGAGCCCCAGACACACGGGGGTGTTCCCCAGACACCCGGGAGTGTTCCCAAGAAACCCGGGAATGTTCCCCAGACACCCAAAGCCTTCTCTGCTCCATTTCCATCCTGCGCCTTCTGGCCTCTTCTTCAGCTCTCCAGGCCACTGCTCTCTGCTTCATGGCTGCCCTTCTGCGCCTGAGGCAGAGGAAGAAAGGCAATAAGAGCAGCTCAGCAGCAGCCCAGTAGGGCCCCTGCTGCACGGCTGCCCAGAGCAGGGGTCCCCAGGCAGGCTCAGGTGCCTCTGGGGTAGCCTGCTCCAGGCCCTCTTTGCCCAGCTCTGCATCCTCATCCCAACTGATCACCACGGGCCGTGGGAAGTGGAAGAGGAGCAGCAGCAGCAGGGCAGGGACTGATTTGGACACCATGGTCTGCAGGAGGAGAGAGACAATTTGTGTTGCTTTGCACAAGAGTTGCAAACCCGTGTGTTATTAGGGAATGGCCGCTCCTGCTGTGCCAGAGCGCTCGAGCAGGGCTGAGAATCTGGTGTCAAAGTGCATTCATGTGCTCCATGTTGCATGGGGCCCCCGTGTGCAGGAATAGAGAACAATTTCCCTCAGATGGGATCTGCTGTGGCAAGGCCCCTCTGGTTTTCTCCTCCACGCAGCAGTTTGCATGCAGAATGTGGGCAGATGTAACTTGGAGGTCCTCCTGCTCACCCTTGGGTTCCCCTTGCAGAGCCTCAGCCCCTGCGTTCTGTCAGGGCCCCTGGGCAGGTGGGATATTCCCAGAGGAGAGGGGCCGGCTGTGTCCCCATTGCCCCTGTCCCTTATGTGCCTGTGCTCAGGAGGGCACAGAGAGGATGGGGACTCCTGCCTGCCCCGTGTCCTGTCTGCCTGCCGGGCCTGTCCCAGGGCAGCCGGGCTGTGATTGCTGTGCTCTGTCCCCCTGTCCCTGCTGTCCCTGCTGTCCCTGCTGTCATGGCCCACTGCAGGTTCCACACCTACACAGCCATGGTGGCTCCTGAGCTCTGCAGGGACCCGAGTGACAGTCTGAGTGGTGGCACTCCTGGTTTTCTTGCATTTGGCATCGCGCAGAGCAGAGGCTGGATCACAGCACCAAAGGAGCAGCTGCTGCAGGGGAGGAAAGGAGCCTCTGCATGGCCAAGGGCTGCTGTGGTGCCCCTGTGTCAGGAATTCCCCACAGCTGACACCTGAGTCCAGCATGGACACTCACAGACACAGCGTTTGTTCAGGCATTGCCTTTATTGCATCTTGACAGGGACTGCAGCTGCCTGAGGGAAGTCACCCTCCCGAGACAGGAGGGCAGAGAGTGTAATTTTAATTAACCAATTGTGATTATAGGCATTCGTAGCGACAGTCTATATACTGTATATATGAATATTAAACAAGACACAAAATAATTATTGGATCATGATGATCAAGCAACATTTGCTGGTTAAAACAGAAATAAAGTATACTTCAGTTTTTGTTAACTGTAATAATTCTTGGTAATTTTGATGAATTATAAGTTCTATGTAATATAAGGAAAAGTGCCATTATTTATTACTACTTAATATTAAAATATTTATGTTATCTTACAAGACTAGTAATCTACATTATAGTAATAAAAAGTTTTGAAAATGTTTCTAAAGACAACTATTTTTAAAGAAAACATTTTAAATATTTCAAAACTATTTAAGAATTTGAATCATTCTCCAATCATTGGCCCGATGCCTTCAAATGGTGCTTTCCTCTGAGCAGATGCAAAGGCTCTGTATGGGAAAGGGTTAAAATAGATGCAGTTACTACAGATCCCGTGAGGAGAGAGAGGGCAGAGGGGCAGGGTGTGTCAGGAGCCCGGAGCCTGTGCCCCGGCGCAGGGCTGTGCTGGGCAGCAAGCGCAGCTCTGTGCGCCGGCTGCTCACAAAGATGTGCGGCTCGCCTTGGCCGGCCCAGAGAGCATCTCCAGCAGGAAACTTTTCTTCACACAGCCACTGCCTGTGCTCCTCCAAAAGCCTGCCCTGCCTACCTTCAGCATCCTGTTTGTATCCCTATTCATTCCAATCAGCCTGGCCATTTGCTTTTCTATTTCTTTCGTGGCCCGGCGCATTTGCTCCATGTCTTTGAATCTCTTCCTAAGGAGCCGCCTTCTCCGCTCGCTTTCCACCTTCCTCCTTCTGGCCTTTTCCTCAGCTCTCTGGGCCGCTGCTCTCTGCCTCGTGGCTGCCCTTCTGTGCCTGAGCCACCAGCCCAAAAGCAGGAGCAGCGGCTGAGCAATTTGCCAGAGCTGGTGCAGGTAGCGCAAGGCAGCCAGGAGCCAGGGTCCCCAGCCAGGCTCAGCTGGCTCTGGGGGGGCCGCTTTCATCTCCTCTGCACGGGGCTGCCCATCCCCGTGAAATCTGTCCACCACGGAAAGTGGGAACAGGAAGAGGAGCAGCACAAGCCCAGCCAGGACTGCTCTGTGCGCCATGGTCTGCAGGAGGAGAGAGACAAGGCTTTCACTGGGGCTCCCAAGGGAGCTTGTGGGGGCTGAAGTGAGGCCCGGAGGCGCAGGGATGTGAGGGCAGAAGCAGAGGGCCCCGGGCAGCTGGCAGGCAGCAGGGCCTGTGCCAGTGGGCCAGCAGCAGCAGCCCCGTGCCCCAGCCAAGGCGCCGGCCCCAGGGGCTGGCCCTGGGTGCAGGGGAACAATGCAGGCCCGGGTGCGGCGCTTGTGGCCCGGCCCTGGCCCGGCCCAGCCCCGCCACGTGCGCACTCACCGCTTGCCCAGGCTGTGCTGGGCCTGCGTTACCTGCGGGGGCCTTTTCCAGCTGCCCCCATTGTGACACGCTGCCCCTGGTGTCACAGGGGCCAGAGGCATCACAGCCGGGCCAGCCCTGCCCTTGGTGCCCAGCCCAGCTCAGGGGCTCCCAGTGGGCCCAGCAATGAAAGCCCCGGCAGGCAGCAAGTGCAGCCCCTCTGGGAGGGGATGGGCCCCAGGGGCTCCCTCCACAAAGCAGGCAGAAGTCCCCTCTGATAAGTTTCCAAAGGGAAACGATTACAATCAATAATGTTTAGTAGGATACATAATATCAACTATGAAAACACCTGAGGTGCTTTTCCTAATGGGACTTGTTCTTCTGTGAGTGGGGTTGGGTGATGGTTGCTCAGTTTTTCTTGCTTGACTCTTCCCTGATCCAGTCCATCCAAGACTTCTGTGAAACCTTCCCATTATCAGACAGCAGAAATAAAGAACTGCAGTGAAACCACTTCTACTCCCCTTCAGATCAAGAAGGTGCAGGGGGATGGTTCTGGCAGAGAATTTGAGCTGCTCTGGACAGAGTCGCACTGCTGTGTTAGCAGGGACTGGCTGCTTGTGTTTTCCTTTGGATGAACAGAATCTTCCTTGTGTCCCCAGTGAGCACATGGAGCTCACACCAGCAGTGCCTCTTGCCTGTTCCCTGCCCAGCCAGACCTTCCAGCCCAGCTGAAATGCCCAGCGTGGCCTTTGAGCACAAAGGGATTGCAGAGCCAAAAGCATCTGTGTAGCCACCATGGTGTTCAGCGGCTGCTGCTCGGGGAAGGGCACTGAGAGGAGGCCACTGCTGCTCTTGTCAGAGCGCTGCTGTGCAGGGATGTCCCTCGCCCTGCTCAGTCCCACACCTGCCCATCTTTTGGCCTGCTCTGAGCTCAGGTGGATGCCATCTGCTCCCAGCAGACCCAGCTGCTCCACGGTAGATGCACAGGCATGGAATCCAAAACCTTGAGTATCCCCTGAGTAGCCAGGCATTCAGCTGTTCAGTTTGTCATGGCCCACATCAGGGGTTAGAACAAGATGGTTTTTCAGATTCCTTGTGACCCGAACCATTCCAGGCTTCTAGGATTTCTCCATGACTGACTTTGGTCCCCTCAAAAGACCTCCTCTCTCCTCTCTTCCCTCCACCTGTGGAGAACGCATTCTGATGCTGCTGCTGCTGTTGGGACAGGTTGGTGGATACTCTTCCTGCCATCCCATGGGAGTAAGCATGACTCCTCTCTGAAGTCTTTGTCCCTGAATCAGTGCCTTCAAAGAACAGTTATCTCCCCTCCTTCCTTTTCCATTCAGCACTTGAGCACAAACAGCATTTCTCATCGTTTCCACAGAACAGTACAGGTGCCAGTTCCCATCTTGTGGAGCCCTCTGCCATAAATCAGCCTGACAGGTTTATTCTCTACGTAATGGGAAATGATGACAAATGCAGCTGCATAATCACGTTAGTAACTCACCATAATGACTGCCTCTGGGGTGATTTATGGGTTTTGTCACATGTGAGCTTTCAGAACTTTAGAGGTTACATTTTTCACACTTTTTTGTTGGAATCTCAGTTTATCAGACTTTACTGCAGCATTAATCACTTGCAGTACAACCCTGGACTTCACAAATGTATCACATCAGCATGAAAAAGGCAGAGAAAAGAAGAACTATTGTGAATTAATGAGCCGGGTAACACATGTCTCACAACAGCGATGAAACAACCTGTGTTCTTCTTCAAGCCACAACAGAAAGTCCCAAAGTCTGGTTATTTAATTTTTTTTTTTTTCACAAAACACAGGCAGCAGCAGAGAACTGAAACAACACAGCCAGGCTTGAAACCTGAAAGATCTGCAAGGCTGAGTCTATCCTAGTTAATGGTGAAATGATGTGTGAATCTGTCCTAGATGTTCAAATGAAGAAGATTGATTCCCAGTTATAATATGGCTTCTAAGCAAAACACTGGGATTATATAGGAGAAATGCACGTGTCATGAAAAAACCAATAAATCAGAGAGACACTTCCAAGCTCTGCTGTGAAGGTCTGGGAAATGTTCAGAGTTAGCATCTGTGGAGTTTGGTGCAGGATAAACTGGAACAAAAGGCCATCATTACCCAAATTGATTTCGTTTGGGCTGGTTTGTTGGCTTTTTGGTTTGTTTTTTTGGGTTTGTTTTGTTTTTGTTTTTTGTTTTGTTTTGGTTTTTGTTTTTTTTTTTTTTGTTCGTTTGTTTTATTGTCAGATAATGTTTTATAATACTCCAAGAAATATGTTGAAAAGGTCAGCATGATCCATCAGACACAAGTAGCAGGGCTGGGGTAGATGCAACATGTTCCTTGCACTGGAGGGTAGACAGAGGCAAGATCTGGTTTGGGGTCAATCACACCTGGATCAGGGAGGTGGCTGAAACCTGGGCTGGCCAAAGCCTTAGAATCACAAAATATCCTGGGCTGGAAAGGACCCCCAAGGATCACCAAGTCCAACTCCTGGCCCTGCAGAGGACACCTCCCCAAGAATCCCACGCTGTGCCTTGGCATGTGCTGGTGGGCAGGAGCACACAGCTGGCTGTGGCTTTGGGTGCATGGGTAAGATGAGATGGTGAGGAGCATCCCTGCTCCCTGAGCTCCTGGAGAGCTGCAGACACTGATCACTGGTAAGGACAGCACCAGGGCCATGGCCTGGGGCTGGTGATCTGGTGTCTCCTTCCTGCTGCTGCTTTCTGCTACAGATAACAGCCTGGTACCAAGGTCTTGTTGCTGAGGTGATAAACGGCTGGGGAGATTCCCTCCCTGCTCTTGTCTGCACGAGTTCTTATGCTCAGCACCAGGAAGGATTGGGCCAGAATGGAGGCATTTGGGGTCTCAGGGCTGAGGCTGAGACAGACAGGCAGGCAGAGCAGCTCCTCCTGGCTGATGCAAACATTAGCCCTGTGCTGGCCAGGCCAGTGATCCATAGCTATGGGTCCACAGTGATGGTGGTGCTGGGTATTCACTGGGAGAAGAGGAGGTGTAAAATGAAGCTTCTGAAGCTGCTTGGGATCCTGGAAGCTGCTCAGACCCCACTTGACCACAGTGGTTGTTTGGCCAGCTGAAGTGATGGAATTCATTGGGCTGTGCAGGGACAGTTTTCTGTGCAAACATGAAGGACTTTCAGGGGGGATGAAATACGGCCTCACAGTAGAAACAGCTGGGCTGAACACTCTTTATTCCAGCTATGAATCTTTGCTCTGAAGAGCAATGGATTCCACCTTTCATTAAACCAGAACTTCTTGTTGTTGTTGTTGTTATTTTGAGGAACATAAATGACCTTTCTTGTTTATTTTATTAGCATTTTAAAATCTTTCTTGTTTATTTTATTAGCATTTTAAATCATCTTGTCACCCATTGCATGCATGAAACATGAGATGTTCCCAAATTGTAGCTCACTTCAGACAGGGAGTGCTGATAGTTGGCAGATCTGTACAGGTGTCCTCATCCTGGGTGCATTGGATGTTATCCCATCCAAGCAGGCAGTTTAACACAAGCAGCTATTTCACTGAGCTTAATTAACAACAGAAATAAAAACTATATCATTATAGCAAAGTTACTTTGACATCTACCATCACTCAGCGAGAGGTTTATTGTTATGGACACATAATATTGGCTTTTTGCAGAGATTAAAATGGATTTTCTATCTGTGGTGTTCAAGTAACTTTGTTATTGTCTTGGTTTGAAAAGCCAGGTGTCTGCTAAGGAAGGCAGGAGCCTCCCCTGGAATGGAAAATGTAAACCCCTCCCTCTGAATTGTTATAATTTTGAAATGAAGGAGCTTTCAGGCAAAGATATGGGAATAGGAATAACAGTTCTTTTTTAGGAAAAAATAAAAATATAAATGCAGTAGTACAGACGAAAAAAAACCCCACTTACAGAGTCAGAACAGGGCCTGACACCCTGTGGGTCAGGGTGCTGGCAGCAGTCCCATTCAGTGGTGGCTGCAGCCCTCCTGCAGTAACAGGTGTGGCTCTGTTGGAGCAGGGATCCTGGAGAAGGGTGGAGTTTCCCTCTGAAGGTCCAGGGCTGCTGTAGATGGGCCTGGGAATCTTCCTTCCTCTGGGAATCCAGTTGGAAAAGGCTGATCCTCTGGGAATCCCGTGGAGAAGAAAGACAGCTGCTCCCCTGTGTCGCTATAGGACACAAAAGAACACACGCTCACACCGTTCTCAAGGTGAAAGAGAAAAAAGGGCCGTTTATTTTCTGACTCCAACATTTATAGTTTCCCAAAAGTGACAGTGGATTGGAGGGTGACAGTGGCACCTCTCCAATGCCACTGGTTAAACCAACAGTCCACCAACTCTCTCCTCCTCCATAAAGGAATGCAAAACAATTAGTTATTTACAGAAAGTGTGTGAGAAAATTCACTACAAGAATGTCAACATCAGAAGGCTTAGAAAATCTTAAAAACCCAGGGTGACACCTCTGGGAATCCAGTAGGAAAAGGCTGATCCTCTGGGAATCCAGTGGAGAAGAAAGACAGCTGCTCCTCTGGGAATCCAGGAGGAAAAGGCTGCCTACAGTGTTCCAAATCTCAGATTCTGTCCAGGTAGGAATGCTTGGCTCCTCCTCCTGGGCGGAGCATCTCCCAATGGGATGATGTCATTTAATCAGCCATGCAGTGACACTCAGTGGCCCATTACCAGAAGATAATTAATAATTAATGGCCTACTAATGGAACACACCTCCCCACAGGGAGGATTGGTTGTGGAAGAGAGAAACTGCCCAATGAACAGAAGATAACTGCCCCACCACTGACAGATGGCAAGCAGAACACACACTTATCTTGCAGTCCAGGACCTGTCCCCACTGGCTGCCCCCATTCTCCAGAGTTCATGGTGTCCAGGGAGGCTGCAGCTGCCGGTGCCAGGAACAAACGAGACGGGTCTGGGTTTCAGAAAGCTCCAGAATCCATTTCTGACCCCCGAAAGACAGCGCAAAGGGAGGGCTGTGGGGCTTTTATAGGGTATCCCAGGGCTGGAGTTTGGGTTTGGGTCAGGGGAGGAGTTCTTAGCAACACAAGAAGGGTGAGATCAAATATCTGCCTCTTAGCAACAGGGGCACTCCACACAGAATGTGTCCCCAAATCCTAAATTCCCCCTCAAACACCTCTGAAATGGTGGGACTTTAGACATCTTTGGTCAATTTCATTCTCTAATAACACTGATGCTGTTAGTTCCAGAGTGCCCAGGATCCGCCTGGCAAGTCAGCTCTGGCAGGAAGAATGCGGCTGCCAGGGGGCTGCTTGTGGCCTCTGACAGCCCCATTGCTCAGGGCTTGCCAGCGCCCCAGCCCCTCAGGCCCTGCCCCAGCGCAGCCAAGCTGCCCGGCAGCAGCGCCGCAGCCCCACAGCAGCTCCAGAGCAGCCCCAGGCAGAGGCACCTGGGAGCCCTCAGCAAGGCAGCCAGCAGCAGACGGGCAGGAGGGCACGGATGGCGCTTCCTGCCTGGCACAGGGCTTGTGGCCATCTCCAGGCAGCGCTCTGGCAGGGATCCCCGCAGCTCCGGCCCCTGCCCAGCCGCTCTGTGGGCAGCACAAAGGCTTCAGCAGAACCACCAAAGGCCAAGGGCCTTCTGGCCATTTCCCCTTGCCCACTGCACGCCTGGGCAGCTGGCTGAGCACAAGCACCCTTTATCCCCTCTTCCCCTAGGCCCTGCGCACCCTGGGCAGCAAAAGAAAGATCCTGGCAGTCTGTGTATTAGAACACAGTCTATATTTACATGTAAAGGAAAAAAAAAAAAAAGAAAAGAACATTCTTGTAGTAAAAGAAAATTCCTCCTGATTTATGTGGCCCCAGCAAAAAGAGCTTCTGGGATCAGCTCTGCACAGAGCTGCAGCAGGGCAGGCAGCTGAGCCGTGACACACAAGGCCGTGCCTTCCATGCCCTGCGCAGGTGATTTCGGAGCCACTGGAACCTGGAGATGGGAGCCCGCTCTCCTGCCTTGAGGATGCAGAGGGTTTGAATTGCCAGGCTTCCGACGGCGAGGCTGATGTCATTTGTTTTTTCTTCAAGGGCTGCAAGAGAGAGCAACAGAGCCAGGGTCAGAGCCGGATGTGCGGGGAGCCGAGGAGAGCCCCCAGCAAGGGCCATGCCAGCCGGCTCTTGCCATGGCCAGGAGGGAGCAGGGAGCAAGGCGATCAGGCCGAAGCTGCGGGCCACCAATGGCCCCCGTGGCCCTGAAAGCTCAGTGTGCTCTGGCCACGGGAGCAGAGCCCTCCGCAGCCGGGGCAGGGCTTGCAGCTCCCCCCCGGCAGCCCCCGCTGCCAGCCCGCTGCCCTCACTCACCAGCGCAGATCAGCTGCAGCTCTCGCTGCTGCCCCCTCAGGCGCCGCCCGGCCATGCCTGTGAACACAGAGCCTGTCACGGCGGCAGCGGCACAGCTCCCTGCCAGCGGCGCTGGCGGCGCTGTGGCCACACGGGCTGCTGGCCCGGCAGGGCTCAGCCCGGCCCTTGGCGCACGCTGCCGCCCCAGGGCACGGCTGCCAGAGGGCGGCAGCAGCAATGCCCAGCCCAGGCGGGGCTCCACGGCGCCGGGCCCGGCTGGCGCTGCCGGGGCAGCAGGCGGGGCCGGGGCCGAGCTGCGGCGGGCCGGGCCGGGGAGGGAGCGCGGGCTCGTGGCTCACCCATGAAGCTGATGGCCGCCTCTCGCAGGGGCTCCTGCGGGCTCTGCAGGTAGCGCAGGGCCCGGCGCAGGTGCTCGGCCGCTCGGCTCCTGTCCTCTGCCAGCTGCAGAGAGCGGCAGGAGGGAAGGCTTGGCGCGGGCTCAGCCCCTGGGCCGGGCGCTGCCTGCGCCCAGCCCCGGCCTCCCCTGCCCGCACAGCCCTGAGGCGCGGCCAGCAGCCGCTGGCCAAGGGCTCCCGAGGGGAGGGGGCAGCGGGCCGGCTGCTGCCCGGGGAGCCGCGGTGCCGCCCCGCAGCCCCGCCGGGCCGGGGCTCCACGGGCACCCGGCTCGGGCCCTCGGGAGCCTCTGGCTGCCGCAGCGGGCAGGGGCACAGCTGCCCGGCCCGCACACTGAGCGCCGCCCTCAGGGGCCTTCTCCAGCCTGAGGCTGGGCCTTGCAGGCCCTCCTTACCAGGCACTCGCTGAACTTGCACAGTTTCTGCTCCTTCACCAGCTTCTTGAGATCCCTCGTCTTCATCAACTTGACCGCACAAAGCAGCGCTTCCCGAGAAGCCTGGAGAGCAGCAGGGACGCGGAGATGGCCCCACAGCCCAGGGCACGGCACCCGCGTCCCCGTGCCATGGCCTGCAGGAGGCTGTGATCCAGCAGGCGCAGGGCAGGAGGCAGCCGAGGCCCCTGCCAGGGGGACAGCAGCAGCCCACGAGTCCTCACCTCTGCCACACGCTGATTCTCATCATGGCAGTGGAAGAAGAGTGCAAGCAAGCTCTGTTGCACAGGGCTTTCCAAAGGCTTTTCTCTCTCTTCCAAATACTCCATCATGTCTCGGAAGAGTTTGATGGAGAGCAGCTGGACCTGGCTATTATCCTGTAGGAAAAAAAAAAGAAAAACTACCTCAGCATTGGCTCCTGCAGGCCCCCCTGGGCACAGGGCTGGAAATGCACAGGCCACACAGTTTCCAGGCAGCAGCCAGCGGCTGTGGCTGCGGGCACAGAGCCTTACGTGGTCAAAGAGTGGCAGGAGCGCCTCAGCCAGCTGCAGGGCAATGGGGGTTGACATCAGAATATGTGATTTGTGCAGGAATAGAAAGCTGAGTGTGATGAGGGTCATGCCAGCTATCTCTGCATCACTGTCGCACAGTAGGTCCATGAGACTTTGGGTCAGGCTCCACATTCTTTGGGCCTGTGCGGAACACAAGTCTGTGAAAGGCCATCCTGCTGCCGCAGGGCCCAGAGGCCAAAGGCCTGTCCCGAAGCACGTGGGCAGCTGAAGCGGGAGGCAGGAGAGCTGGGAGCAGCTGCCCCAGCGCCCCAAGCCCAGGCCAGGCCAAGTGACTGCGTTCCCAGCGCAGCTTCAGCCACCGCTCCCTTCTCACCATTGAGGGATCATCAATGAGCTCCAGCAGGGCCCTGAGCGCCGGGCGACGCCTCTCCCTGCACTCGCTCTGCAGGTACCTTGAAGAGACCTTCACAACACTGGCACCACATTCACTGGCATCCAGGCACTGGAGGAGCTGAAAGGCACAGGCCAGTGATGGGGGAGCCGGCCGGCAGGAGCCCGGAGCCGCACAGGGCTGGGCCCAGGCAGCAGCAGCAGCAGCAGCAGCAGCACAGGGCGCGGGCACTGTCCCAGGTGGCTGCAGCTCCCAGAGGGCAGAGAGCTGGGAGGCAGCTCAGCCAGGCAGCGCTGCACACCCGGCTCACCTCCACAAGGAACGCCAGGGCGGGCAGATCCCAGTGTGGCTCCTGTGTGCTGAGCAGCCAGAGGAGGTGGAGTGCAATACTGGAACCCAACCCAAGACAAGCATGGCGCATCTCCCTAGGAGGGCGAAAAAGGAACCAGGAACCTGAGCAAATCTCTCCAAGGACAGGCTCGCAGAGCCTGCTGGTCTTTCACCACCATCCTGCAAGGGGACCTGGGCCCTTTAGGAGGTGTCTCCTCCTGTGCTCTCTCCCCTCCCAGCCTTTTCCAGTCTGTTTGGCCGACCCTCGGTGACAAGGCCCTGTGTCCCAGGGCCACGGGGACTGTGTGGGACAGCCTGGGCACAGGGCACAAATGCCGGGAGCAATGGGGAGAAGGGGAGTCTCACCTGGCCAGCAGACCCACGGCATAGTGGCGGGTGTCAGCACAGAGCAGCGTGTCCCAGCCACGCTTGCGTTCCACTGACACCACCACCTCCTTGTACTGCTTTTGGCAGAGCAGGGACTTCAGGCTCTGCACTGCAAACCTGTGTGCACAGCAAAGGCCAGGTCACCCTGGCAGCACTGGCTCCTTGGCAGGCCACGTGGCAGGGACAGGAGGACTGGCATGGAGCACCTGTTGGGGCTGGTGGCAAGGCCGTGCTCTTGCAGGCATTCCTTCCAGAAGGCATCGACCTCCTCTGGCATCTCTGCTGTGCTGAAGAACACTTGGAAGAGCAGATGCACAAATAGCTGGGGGAAATACGACGTCACTATACGTGGCACAATGGGCTCCTGGAGCATCTTCCACATGACCACAGTTGCCTGCAAGGGACAAAGGCCCTCGAGACAGCGCTCAGTGCCCAGGTGTCCCTGGGGCAGGGCCCGAGCAGGGCAGGGAGAGGCCCGCAGAGACCTTGGCAGGGGGAGCACGGGGCCTGGTGGGCCTGAAGCTGCCCCTGGGCCAGGTTTCAGGCCAGCGCCTGAGGCAGGGAGATGCAGTGGGGGAAGGAGGATGGAGAGCTGCTGGAGAGGCGGCCTTGGGGCCAGCAAAGGCCACTTGCAGAAACTCACAGCCAGGCCAAAGACACCCGTTTCGTCCCCATCGGAGGTGCACGTGCTGCGCTCTGGCCCGCTCCCCAGCACATCCAGGAGGATCAGCAGCACTGGCTCTGCAGTCCTGGACGAGCACATGATGGTCTTCCACATGGAGATGGCGGCTCTGAGGGGTTAGAGCTCTGTCTCAGGGGGGTCTCAGACACAGCACCATAGCCTGGGCATCCCTAGGGGCCCGGGCTGACCGCCGGCTCTGCCTCTGCCCACTGGGCCTGGCCAGCAGCAGCCAGGCAGCCCAGCCCTGTGGGGACAGGCCCCTGAGGGACGGCAAGGGAGCATGGCAGCAGGCTCGGGGGCTGACGTGCCAGGGCTGGGAAAGGCAGCAGCCAGAGGGCCCTGGAACTCTCTGTTGCTCAGACACCTGGGCCAGGCAGTACAGGGGGATGGGCTGGGGAGGCCTAAGCCCTCTGGGCAGGTGGGCCCCATACCTGTCACAGGACGGGGCCACACGCAGGAGCGTCACCACTGCCTCACCCGGGTGTGCTCTGGTGAGATTCAGCAGGGCCTTGTCCAGCCTGTGCTGGGCAGAATCATTGGCCAGGAGCCATCGGTGAATGGACCTCACCATGGCGGGCACCTGGAGAAGGCCCGGGGAGACTTGGAAAGCTGCCAGAGGGAGCCATGTCCCCAGGGTCCCCAGAGAAGTGCTTCCCTTGCCAGCGCACTGCCATGGCCTCAAAGGCTCCCAGGGACCAGCAGGCGTGGCTGGGGAAGCCATGGGACTCATGGGGGAATTGAAGCCTGGCCCCAGGCTGCTCACTTGTTCTGGCCTGGCAACACCCTTCTCCAGGAGCAAATCCAGCAGGGCGGCACTGGTCTCATGACTGAGGAGCTCTGAGTGAGCTCTGAGCCCAGTGCCCATGGTGCTGGTCTCTTCCTGCCCAATGCTCCGGATAAAGTCGCAGATGAGCTGTAGGAGAAGGGCAAGAGGCCGGGGATGTTGCATGGAGTGCTGCACACACGGTGCTGGGCTGAGCAGGGACAGCAGGCCCAGCCCAGGTGGGGGTGGCTGCAGGTACCTGCGCTGTTCTGCGGAAGCGGCCACGGCTGGATTCCTGCTCTTGTGTGCGCTCCAGGGCTGCATCTGGCAAAGAGCGAGCGCAGCCAGAGCTGAGGGGCTGCGGGAGAGGCCGTAGAACAGAGCCCAGCCCTGCGCTGCCCAGGCAGGGAGAGCTCCGGGATGCCCCAGGGGATGGAGCACGGCCACTGCGGGGTGTCTGCCCAGCCTCTCTTCCCTCCTGTCCATGGGCATTTCCCCAGGGGATGGCATGGCATGGCATGGCATGGCATGGCACGGCATGGCATGGCATGGCATGGCATGGCATGGCATGGCGCCAATTGGCACAGGCTCCAGCCCTGCAGCCCAGCTCTGCCACTCACCCTCCTGTGGTGGATGGAACGGCACCACCTCTTCTGTCTCCTGTGCTGGGGCAGCTCCAGGGCCTTCTTCTTCCTCCTCCTCCGCCACCCAGGCCAGCTTGGGCACTCTCGGGGCTCTCTGCTCCATGGCTGTGCCCGGAGCTACTTGCAGGAGAGATGCCTTGGGAAAGCTCCAGGGCACCAAGTCCCACGCTCTGCCCTTGAGGGCAGCTGCAGAATAGAAGCCTCAGGAAGGCCACGGGTCAGCGAGTCCTGTGCTCTGGCCTCGAGCTCAGCTGCAGGAACAGCGCCGCGGAGAAGCTCCGGGTCAGACGGGAGCGAGTGCGCTGTGCGGGGGCTCCTCACGGCACCGCTCTGTCCCGTTGTGCCCCGTTGCGTGTTGCCAGCAGCCGGGCAAGCTTCTATTTCCCACGTGTCTCAAAGGGGCCTTGGACACCGGCTTCCGTTCCATGGCACGGTGACCGTGCTGCAGCGTGCCACCCAGGGCCCTTGCACACACTGCCTTCTGCCCCGGGGCCGCCCCCGGCCCAGCCAAAGTGGCCCAGCTTGGAAGGAATCCCTGGCCCCAGGTGTCTGAGACAGCCCGCACAGGATCTTTAGCAAGGGCTCAGAGCATCAGCAAACGCTGCCTGGCTCTGCGGGCTCAGTTCCTATCCCCATATCTTTCCCCGAGAGCATTTGAATTTCTAAATGAGAATCATGTGAAGGGAGGGGATTGACATTTTCCATTTCACAGAAGGCTTCTGCCTTCCTTAGCAGACACCTGTCTTTTCAAAGCAAGACAATTGTTTATCATCTTGCAGATCCGCACTTGCTGGGCAGCCCCGTTTTACACCCAGGGCCTGGAGAACCATTCCCAGCAACTGGGAAAATCCTAGCTGCTCCATCCTCCCAGAGATGAGGTCTCCAAATTTGCCCCGAAAGTGGCTCCAGCTTTTAGAGGCCAAAAAGAGCAAGTCCCAGTGACTTGATGATAGTTTTAGTCCAGAAAGCCCTGCAGCTGATGGCACACTTGACAATCAGCAGAGGACACAGCTAGGCCAAAGCCCAGAGCTCTGCCGGGAGCCTTTCTCCTCAAATACCCTTCAAACAAACCTCCATGCAAGTCAGTTGGGAAAGCTTCTTCAAATGATCCATTTCTGGCACTACAGAACTACACAGGGTTCTGTGAAAGATTCTAAAGCAGCTGCTCTGGAGTCCAAGAGCCAGCACTAAGAGTCCTTGACACCTATTTGTAGCTAAATCGCACTTTGGGCGATTTGAAGGAGTTTGGAAGGAGCTAGAGAGCGGACCTCTGAGTTTTTCAGATGATGCCATTGCTTTTTCTTCTCTTCTACATAGACAGGAAGGGTGAGTTTGGCTCACATCTGCACTGCATGGTTCACAGGGCCACAAGACTTGTAGTTACAAGAGCTTTGAAGGATTTCTTGGTCAAGAAGACACGACCAACAAGGATATTTATGTTTTGGAGCCAATCCTTCAGTATTTCGTCTTACGGACTCATGCTCTCGGGGTCTCTGGCTGGTCAGAGTGAGCCCGAGATAAGTTCCAAAGTCTCTTTTCCCAGCCCGGGGCTCGAAGAAGGAGTCAGAGCTCTTCATTTCTGGCTCTCAAGGTTGTTTCTTGGATCTTATCTATAAAAGTCTTTCTCCTGCCACAGGGCAGCGTTATCTTTTAATCCTAAAAACTACCTGTGCAATATTCACAATTACTTTCCAATACCTATCACCTATGTTAGACAGTGAGCTTCTACTCTAAACCAATCTCAAAGTGCCACCATCCCAGCAGAAGATGGAGACCAAGACGAAGGAGAAAGGCTGGACATGCCCAGATTCCACCATCTTGCCCCCTGAAGCCCCATTCTAGAAACCCCAACAATCTATTTTTCACCCTGTGATAAATTCACTATCATTCTACTGAAACTGTCATGGCTCGCAATTCTTCATATAAGCTTGTTCTTTCCAAGGGCTAAATCAAAGGCACAGGAGTCTTGGGCTCTGTGCCAGGGTCTCTGAGCCCCCTGGGCAGGGGCTCGAGTCCTCCAGGGCAGCCAGAGGAATTTCCTGGGTTCTGACAAGTAGCCCTGTTGTAGTCCCTGCGTACAAGAGTTTCCTTGATCCCTTTGATGCCAGAGAGCACCAAGAACTTGAACCTTGCTGGAGTCCAGCCCTGCCTGCCTATCATGGAGAAGAGGGAAAAGATGAAGAACCTGGGTGGTGGTTGAGCCAAATTGGCATTTTTCCATTTCTGAGTTCCTCCCAGCTTTTGCAGCAGGGCAACAACCCCATCACTGCAAAGCACTTCCTTTTGCAAGGCACACACTGACCTTGGTGGAAGCTCAGGGCTCTTGAAGGGGCTGCTGCAGTTGGCAACAGGAGCTGTTGATGAATTTTTCACGTTGCTTAACCCCCCCTGCCAAATGCCATCAAGCGGTTGAGGAAGGAGAAAAAAGATTACCCTGGAGGAAGGGAGGCCAAGAGCTTGGAAAAGGAGGAAAGAAACGCTCTGATGATGAAAATGACAAAAAACCACAATTTATTTTTGGCAGCAAATGAACACCGGCCGCCCTCCAGCCCTCCCAGGCTGGCAGGCCGAGCGGTGCCATTCCCATGGCATGAGGTGCTGGCAGCCTGCGGAGAGAAACCAGAGAGCCACGGTCAGTGGCAGCAGGCTCCTGTCCCCCTGTCCCGCCATGGCCTGTGCCCGGGCCAGGCTGCTGGCTTCGGGGTTTTCTTCCAGCGCCACGAGACGCGTGCCACTGCTGCTTGCTGGGCTCCTGGATCCTCCTGTGCACAGGGAGGCATCTCTGCTGTCTCCTGGGCCAGGCAGGGCTCCTGCAGCCAAGAATGCTCCAGAGCTGGCCTGTCTGTGGGCTCCATGCATAAACACCACCTGATGAGGGGCTGGCACTCTGCGGAGAGAAACCAGAAACTGCCGCTCAGCGGGATAAGGCTCCTGTCCATGCTCTCCCACATTCCACAGTGCCCAGGCCACACCAGGAGTGCTCAGAGCTGCAGCCAAAAGCTTCCTATCGATCCTCTCTTGCGGAGGACACCAGCACAGAGGCACAGGTGCCACCTCCTCCAGCTAAGCCCAGGAGATCCACCTCCTCACCAGCTGCAAGAGCAGGACGCTTATGTGCCAGCTGCCCCTCCCAACCCCGTTCTTCCCCTCGTGCCTTGAAGGCGCATCCCCACCTTGAGACACCCGGGGCGGGAAGAAGAGCTGGCCCCAGATAATGTCCTTGTTGCTGTGGAAAGGAAGGTGCCCACAGAGCAGCTCATAGAGCAGGATGCCCAGGGACCAGATGGTGGCTGGCTGGCCATGGTAGCAGCCAAAGAGGATCCACTCCAGTGGGCTGTACTCCAGCATTCCCATGGGACACGGGCGCAGCTCATCAGGCCCATGCTGCTCCCTCCCTCCCAGCCAGCTCCTGTTCCACAACAGCCAGCCCCTGCCCTGCCAAAAAGCAACTTGGCTGCAGCTGGCTGAAGAAGGATTCCCCCTCCTTCCTTGCCTCCTTTCTTCCCTCCCTCTTCCCCCTCTGCCAGCCAAGGGAGGAACTTCTGCTGCCCAGCTGGGCCCCGGCTTTGGGCTCACCTGACATCCGGGTGTAGAACGTGTCCTGGAGGATCGTGCCGCAGCCGAAGTCGATGAGCTTCGCCTCGCCCGTGGCCAGGTCGACGAGGTCGTTCTCGGCCTTGATGTGGCAGTGCAGGACGCCGCGGCTGCTGCAGTGCCCCATGGCCTCCAGCACCTGGCGGAACAGCCCCCGCGCCACGGGCTCCGTCAGGAACCGCCGCTCGTGCAGGAAGTACCAGAGGTGCTGACAGCGCTGCGGACGCTCCATGAGCAGTGCGAAGCCCTTGGGCACCTCGAACCAGTCCAGGAGCCGGACGACGCCGCGGAAGCCAGGCCGCGACACCATCCACAGCAGCGCCAGCTCCAGGGCCACAAGGGCGCCCTTGCGCTGCAGGGGGACCGCGATGCCGTCAGCGGGGCCGATGCTGCGCCGTGCCTCGGGCAGCCCCTGCCCGGCCCCGCCGCGGCTCGCCATGGCCCGGCCCGGGGCGCTGCGCGGCCCCCGCTCACTCCACGCTCGCTGCCCTCGCAGCGTTCCAGCTGCCGCCCTGCCGGGCCTCGCCTCAGCCCCGCCCGGCACGCCCCGCCGGCTCCTCCCGCTGGCCCCGCTCACTCCCCAGCCGCGCCCACTCCGAGATGCGCTCCCAGGACACTCGCTTGATGGCCGCCTGCGAGCCAAGGCCAGTGGCGGGCTGAGCTCATCGCCCGCCGCCCGCCGCCGCCCTCCGAGCCGGCCCCGTCTCTTCCCGGGGCGCCATCGGCGAGGCGGGGACCGGAGTAAACGCTGCCGCAGCCGCCGCTGCCCAGCAGCGGGCCCTGCCGCTAGAGCTGCTCTAGGGGAGGCCTCTCCGCCCGTGCGGGTGGCACCGCGCTGCCGCTCTTCTGCCCGGGGCACCCGCCCGCCCGGCGCGCTGCTGCTTGCCGAACCGCCCCGGGCTGCGGTGGGTCGGGGCCGGCGGCCGAGCTGGCGAGCGGCGGAGCTCGGAGCGGGGCAGCTGCCGGCCACGCTGTCGGCCACGGGGCAGGAGCCGGGCGGCAGCGGGGCGGCTGCGGGCGGAACCGCGGCAGGGGCTTCATTTGGGGCCGGGGCCTCGGCCGGGGCTGGGCCAGAGCCCGCGCCAGGCGCAGCCAAAAGCCCACACTGCTCCGCCAGCACCAGAGCGAGCGGCTCCTCCAGCGGCGCCACAGCCAGGACGGAGAGAGCCCGGCCGAGGCGGAACCACGGCGGGCCGGGCAGGGGCGGGCACGGGGCGGCCCCGCCGAGGGGCGCCTTGCGGGACGCGGCATCAGCCGGGCTGGGAGAGGCGGAACACGGACGGCACGGGACGGAACGGGAATCGAGTGAGTGTGAGAGGGAGAAGGGGATGGGGAGCGAGTGAAAAGTCAAGCGGAAAACCAATCAAGAGAAGCGCTGCTGCTGCTGCTGCTGTGGAGCCGCCGGAGCTCGCGGCCGTTCCTCCGTTGCCCCCGCGAACCCAACGGAGGAGCCGCCGCGCGCCCCAAGGAACGAAAGAGAGAAACAAACAAATCACACCCCAAAGTCATTCCTATTAGAGAAGTAACCAAAGAAAACAATGTAGCAATAACGAAGAGTGTTGGCTTCTGGCTTCTTTCCTCTTTGCATGAGACCAAGCATTTCATGGGGAACAATTGCCTCTTGTGACAATTTTGCCAGAGTGGACAGGAGCAGAGCATTTACTTTTCAAGTAGAAAAGGGAAATCGTGTCAGTAATGTCATCTCTGTCTCTGTTGACACAGTTGCAGGCTGCCAAAAGACATGGTCTGCAGTGTGGAACTTGGGGCCAGGTTTCTTTTTCTGCCAGAGGATGAGGAGGGGAAGTATCCCAGAATCATGGAGCCGTGGCATGGTTTGGCTTGGAAGGAATCTGGAAAATCCCATGGCTGCAACCCCCCTGCTGTGGCTGGGGACCCCTTGCACTGGACCGGCTTGTCTAGAGCTCCATGCAGCCTGGCCTTGAACACTGTCAGGGACGGGACATGCCCACCTTCTCTGGGCAACCTGTTCCAGGAGAGTCTTTTTTCTGAATCCCTTACCTAAACCTAATCTCTCTCCATTTGGATCCATGCTCCCTTGTCCTGTCCTTGCCTGCCCTCGTACAAAGTCCCTGTCCAGCTTTCTTGTGTGTTGCCCTCAGGTACTGGAAGGCCACAGCTGGATCAAGGCTGGGTCTCTTTCCCAGGCTGAAGAAGCCGAGCTGTGTCAGCCTTTCCTTGCAGGAGAGGAGCTGCAGCCCCGGCACCATCTGGGTGTCCCTGCTGGGCCCCTGCTGCAGCGTGTCCACGTCCTTGCCGTCCGTGCCGGGGAGCCCGGCAGAGGCGGAGGCAGCGCTGCAGGTGCAGGGTCAGCGGCGGGGAGGAGACCCGGCCCTGGCAGCGGCTCCGGGAGCAGCGATCGGCGCTGGGCCGCCCGCACTGCAGAGAGCCGGGGCCCTTGTGCCTGCCCTTGTGCCCAGGGCGCCTTTCCCCGCCGCCCGCCCGCCCGCCCGCTCGGGGGAAATGCCCCCTGTGCCGCCCCTCAGGGCCGCCCCTCGCCGCTGCCCCAGGCGCTCCCGGCGCCGCCTGGAGGGGCCCAGGCCTCGGCCTCACCCTGCTCAGCCCGAGGCCTGGAAAAGCAGATTCAAACACCCACCCAGAAAGTGTCCCAGGATGCCAAGGTCAATCTTTTGTCACCAGCACGGCTTTGCTATCAGAGTCTGGACGGGAGTAGAAAATCACCAGGGGAAAAGAGCATGAACAAGTTCTGCCTTGGCACTACCTCTAGCTGTGGGGTACCAGTTGTTGGTTTCACTGGCTCTCGATTGAAGGCACTTGAGACAGTAATTCATGTTCAGACTCAAGTGTTTATTATTTCTTATCGGTAAAACAGCCTCATTACTGGGAGTTCAGCAGCTTTTCATTAGAAGGCACAAAATGGCCAACAATCTCTTGTTCCAAGGTCTTTTAAGACTAAACTATACAATTAGGAACTGACACCTAGATTATTTTCCCTTTTAACCCAATAACTGATCCCAAAGAGCCTGCAATGTGGAATTTCTGCCCAATTACAAAAAGCCACCCAAACCCATGAAGAAGAAGGAAGAAGCATGAAGAAGAAACCCAGGACAAAACACTGTGCCCTCCATTTTGCTTCCATCCACAACATACTAAAAATCCCAAAACCTCAATTTCTCAGAGTTAGAGTGGACCAAAGCCCAAAAACTGGAGGTGATAAGAATGGACTAAAGCCACAACCAAGGAATCAGCATCACCCTGAAATACCTTTCCCCTTACATCAGCCTGGTGCATATTCATAGACCCTCATGCATACCCATAAACTACTTTACATATTCCAGGAATGATTTTACATGGCCCCTCCCTGGGTCTGCCTTTTCAGAGCATGTGTGTTTCTTGGCTGTGGTTTTGGCTCCTTCTCTTTATCACCTCCAGTTTTTGGGCCTTGGTGCACTCTGCCTTCAGACGGGGAGTGCTGATAGTTGGCAGATCTGTACAGGTGTCCTCATCCCGTGTGCATTGGATGTTATCCCATCCAAGCAGGCAGTTTAACACAAGCAGCTATTTCACTGAGCTTAATTAACAACAGAAATAAAAACTATAGAACAAAGTTACTTTAAAAAACAGTCCCAGCCCATATTTGATCCCAGTCCAGTTGATCCCAGTCTGTGTGGTCCTGATCCATATGGTCCCAGCCTGTGCAGCCCCAATCCAAAGGATCCCAGTCCGTATTTGATCCCAGCCCATATTTGATCCCAGTCTGTGTGGTCCTGCACACACTCCCAGGGTCTGGAATTCCAGTTCCCAGCCAGGAAAAAATGTTCCTGCCCTTGAACTTCCTTCCTATCCCCTCAACAAATTGCAATAAAATTATAAACAAAGAAAAAATAATTGAAATTAAATAAATTATAATAAAAAAAATCTCAACTCTTCTTTACAATACTCCAACTATGATTTAACTCAAACCAAAAATAACTATTACTATAATATTACCAATGCATATAAATAAACAAATTATATATCAAGAAATACCTTTTGAAAATTTTAACTCGATGACTAATGTACTTTAGATAAAAATATCTAAAGAAACTACCAAGCCATCTAACACCTCTTAGTTAAACAATTCATATAACAAATATACTAAACACAAAACCAAACACCACTACAATTTCTCAGACATTTCAACCAAACAATTAAACTTTAATAACATCCTTAAGTACTCTTGAAAAATTAAAATTATTTTCAAAAGATTAATTGTGTGTGGGTGGTTTTATTTCAATATTGGTTTTTGGATTGTTTGGGATAGATGATTTAAAAAATGGGATTTTTATAGGAATTGAATCAGCTGAGAAGGTGGCACTCTGCAAACAGAACTGACTGAAAATGAACGGGACAGAAATCAGTAACTCTGAAAGTTTTATTTGCTATCAAATACATCCTACACAATCCTCATCCCATTGCTTCAAATTGGGATCCCACTTCTCCCAATCTCCTTCCAACCCCATCTCACCCTGGTGGGTGTGGAATGGATTGAGTTTGGCATGGGATTGAGTTTTTTTGAGGAGGGAACAAGGAATTTGAGGTAGGATTGAGCCTTTTGGGGTTAAGACTCAGTTATGTTCAGTGGGGTTTGAGTGGTTTTGAGGTGACAGATCCATCCCTCTTGGATTTTGGAGTAGAGAGAGAGGGAGAAGAGAAAAAAATTAAGGCCAAACCAAAGGACAAACAGCCAGGAGTGTTCCCAACATGGATCACAGGGAATGTGAGTGACCAGGGCTGTGCCCAAAGTGCCTCCTCCAGTGGGGGATGGAGCTGCAGCAGCGCACGAAGCTCTTCCCGCACTCGGGGCACTCGCAGGGCTTCCCTTACCGGTGCCTCCGTTGGTGTCGGGTCAAGGTAGAGCTCCTGGAGAAGCTCTTCCCACACTGGGGACACTCGTAGGGCCTCTCCCCACTGTGGATGCGCCGGTGGGTGACGAGGGTGGAGTTGTACTTGAATCCCTTCCCGCAGTCGGTGCATTGGAAGGGCCTCTCCTCTGTGTGACTCTGATAGTGCAGGAGGAGATTGGAGCTGGTCAGAAACCTCTTCCTGCATTTATCACACTCGTAGGGCCTCTCCCCTGTGTGGATGCGCCGGTGCTTGACGAGGTCAGAGTTGCGCTTGAATCCCTTCCCACAGTCGGGGCATTGGAAGGGCCTCTCCTCTGTGTGACTCTGATAGTGCTGGAAGAGACTGGAGCTGGTCTGAAACCTCTTCCCACACTCGGAGCACTCATAGGGCCTCTCCCCAGTGTGGGTCCTCTGGTGCCTGATCAGGCTGGAACTCTGGCTGAAGCTCTTCCCACACTCCCCACACTCGTAGGGCCGTTCCCCAGTGTGGATCCTCTGGTGCATGATCAGCACGGAGTTCCACCTGAAGCTCTTCCCACACTCCACGCACGTGTGGGGCTTCTCCCCATCATGGAGCTGCTCATGGAGCACCAGCTCCGAGCTCTGGCTCCATCTCCGGCCGCCTTCCCGGCCCAGGCTGCCTCTTTCCCCCTCACATCCCCGCCATCTGCGTTTGCAGCCCCTCCTCGTGCGGCATCTCCGGGCCTTTTCCTCCCCGTTGGCTTCCTGCGCCGTGGAGCCGCTCAAAACGGCCTCTGCCACCAGGTTCTGCCACGGGCATTTGTCCTCCCTGCTCTCCATGCTCAGCTCCTGCTCTGGGCGAGGAAGGACAAGGACAGCATGGGATTTGCCTCCGTGCCACAGGCAAGGGCAACGAGATCCCCCCAGGCCGTCTCTGGGGACGCACTGCCCCCTCTTGGCTCTCCCCATTTCGGGATGCCGGGGCTCTTTGGGCTCCCGGGCTCCCTTCTCCCCTCATTCTCTGCTCTGCGCTGCAGCGGCTCCAAGGAGTCCCCCCTGCCCCTCTCCAGGCTCTTGAGGCTCCCGCCAATGGCGGCGCTCCCCCCTCTCTGGCCTCCCCACTTTGGCCTCCTGGGGGACACAGGGCTCTGCTCCTCCAGGCTGCCTCTGCCGGCAGCCGCCACCGCCACCCCCCGATGTCCCCCCGAGGGGTCCGGGCCAAAGGAGAGGCAAACTGGGCAAACTGGGGGCAGATCACAAAGCTAAGGATGCAGCAGAAAATGGAGCTGAGTTAGTTTAATATTAACTCCAAACGAGGAAAAGCAGGAAATTCCAAAGTTTAGGGAAGCCGAGAAAAAAGAATTAAACAAGATAGGAAATGAACAAGATAAATCAGAGTAATAGAAACTTCTACATGGAAGACAATTACTTAATAAAATGTGCTTACTAGGAAAAGATTAGAAGACGTGCATCAGAAACCCCACTGGCGTACTCAAGCTTTGTGTGATCATTTTTTAAGGAATTTTGGGTGCACTGGGATTTTTGGTGTAGCAAAGCAAGTCACAGAAAGATGCTTAATTTGCCAAAGGATAAATAAAAAGGTGATGAGAAAAACAACATTAGGAGGTCATGAGTTAGCTCGTCGACCATTTCAAAATATCCAAGCAGAAGTTTAGATTTGTTAGGTTCTGGATTTATTTGGAAAAAAACCCATTTAATCTAGAAGAAAGAGAAGATGCCATATGTTAGACAGGAGATTTTAGGAGAATAAAAATCTTTGAAGTATCAGAAACACCCGAGGAAAAAAACAAGAAAATAAAAAGGGGAAATGAAAGGGAGGGGAACAAGAGGAAAAGTCAGAAAGAGAGTGGGATCCTCTGCAGGTCTTGCCCCCTCCGTTGGCGGCCGAGGCGCCTGTCCCGGGTCCCGGCTCGCTGCCCGCCTCAGCTCCGCCTGCCCCGGTTTCCATCCCAGGTGCGGGCTCACTGCCCAGGGCAGCTCCACCTGCCCCGGCGCTGGCGGTGAATTTGTGTGCCCTGGCCCCACTGCCCGGCCCGCGGCCGCTCTGCCGGCCATGCTGGGCAAGATGGGGTTGCTCTGTCCTGCCGCGTGGGCCGAGGTCACCGCGCCGACCGCACCGAGGGCGGGTCCCAGCCATCCCATCCCCGGCTGCCCTGCCCGTGCCAGCTGCGCTGGGCAGCGCCGCTGCTTCTGCCGGGGTCTCCCACCTGCCTTTTCTCTGCCGGGAGCTGCCGGATCAGCCGCCATAAGCCATGTGGGGGCTGCCCACGCTCCGGCTCGGCCTCCACGGGAAGATCCCCCTCTGGCGATTCCGGCAGCAGACCCTGCCCACACTCCGACCGAGCCTCGGCGGGATATCCTCCCCTGACCCCTCCTGCTCTGAGTTACGTCCCCTTGGTAACCACAGCTCCTGCTGTTCAGGGAAAATCCCTCTCTCTACAGGAAGCACCTTATCGAAACACTAGGAGATCAGTTAAAAGGCAGCCCTCTCCAAATTCTTTCCCAAAACACGGGAGAAAGGCTACAGAAGGTAAAAAAGTGAAAGAGTTAGATGAAGGGATTGCTCTATTGCCGTTAAGAGAGGTTCCCATGGCAGGGATGCGTTGCCCCGCCCCGCGGGAGCCACCGGCGCCCCTGCCGGCCGTGCCCGGAACTGCACCCAAGCGGAAAGCGCCGCAGCCGAAAGGCCGGGACCGGCTCCGGGCTCTGTTTGTTGGCACTGCCGGAGCTGTTTATACACACTACTATTATTATATTATACACACTAGTAAAGAACTGTTATTCCTAATCCCATATCTTTGCCTGAGAGCCCCTTGATTTCACTATCCTAAAAATTAAGAGGGAGGGGGTTTGCATTCTCCATTCCAAGAGAGGCTTTTTCTGCCCTCCCAAGCAGACGCCTGTCTTGTAAAGCAAGACAAGCACCCACAGGCACTGAGGGGGGCTGCAGGAGGGGCAGAAGAAGGCCCTGCAGCACTTGGGCACAAAGGCCCAGCAGGTGAATGCAAGAAGGGAGCAGCAAAAGGCCAAGCTGAAGGCAAAGGCCAGGGCAGAGCTCCTACAGCCCCTGAGGGATCAGCCCCAGGGCCCAAGGGGGCCCCAGCACCCAGGGCACGGCTCGGCCACAAGCACCCGGCAGAGGCATTGCCCTCCTCGGCAGGGCACAGCCCACCCAAACAGCCCCTGGCAAGGAATCAGGGCTCCGGCTGCAGGGCACAAGGACACTGCAAGCAGAGACAGCAGCACCCTCAGGACCAGCAAGTCCACGCTGTGATGGACATGGATTGGCAGGGCTGACACAGCTCCCATCACACCAGGGACCCTCCACACTGGAGCCCTTGAGAACATTCAGGTGGGTCTGCATTGAGAGGAGGCATTTTCTGATGGACACAGGGGCCTCTCAATCTGCTCTGAATCTTAGACCTAAAGGGGAAAATAGTAAAGGAATATTTTAATTTTTAGGGGAATGAGTGGGAAAGATGAGCAGGTATGATTTGTTCAACCACTATTAGAAGCTGTGGGGGATAGGTTTGAAATAAATGAATTTCTTTTTCTTCCTCCTGTGATTGTAATTAACTAGGAAGGAGTTTGAGAGCTGGATTTTAATACTGTAAAAAGGGATACAGAGGCTAGTTCTGTTGTACCTCTGTGTCAAAAGTGTGACAAGGCCTATGCTGAAGTGAACCCAGAAGTGTGGGCAGCCCCAGGGAAATACAGAAAATTAGATATGGAGCCTCTACAAATTAAAGCAACCAGGACAAGCAATACCCTGTTCCAAGAGAGGGAAGGAAGGGCTCACAGCCTGGTATTGAGTCCCTGTTAAAGGCAGGGCTTTTGGAGCCAAGGATGTCTCCCTACAACACTCCTATCTTGCCAGTCAACAAACTGGATGGATGGACACAAGGAGGAAACACAGAATTTTCAAGTGTTAAAATTAAGATTAACTGAGGCGAGTGGCCTGGGCCTTCCAGACAGGGAAAAAGAATTTGAATTATAGGTGGACGTTAAACAGGGTCTTGCCAAAGGAATTCTTGTGCTAAAATGTTTAACCCAGTGGCCAGAGAGCAGCCTCATTGTCTGCAGAATTGTGCAGCCACAGCTTCCGTGGGAGCAGAGGCTGAAAACTGATGACAACAGGAGGATCTCCTAGAGTTCAAGTCTGGCAGCAAGTTAAAGCTTTGACAACCAAAAGAGCCTCTAAATGGATGAGCAGGGCTCGGTGATTACAGTATGAAACTTGTTCAGTGGCACAGGAGGATTCAGAACTGAGGACAGGGCAAGGGTTTAACCCAGCCTCCTGTTTGAACAGCCTGGAGAGGGGCTGGCAAGGAACCCAGGACTGCACTCAAGGGACAGAGCTCCCGAGCCAGGCTGGGAGAGATTGATGGGACATTCCCTGGCCTGAGGGAGACAATGTGTTTGTGGATGGCTCTGCAAGGGCAGCAGAAGGGAAAAGAGCTACAAGACAGGCTGTTATTAAGGAAGGGGAATCAGACAAAGCGCAGGTCACCGCCCCATGCTCAGCTCAACCCGCAGAGCTGTGGGTGCTTGTAAGAGCCTGGCACTGAAATGCCCTGAGCAGGAAGGCTTCAAAATCTTCTGCTGACACCATGGCACCTAACAGGGGGCAAAAGCAATTCTGACTGCTTCAGCAAGCACTGGATCACTTATTAACCTATTGCTAAAACAAATAATTCAAAGATAATGGATTGTGGAAGCAATAGATTCAGATGGGGAACTCATTTTACAGGAAAGACCCTTCAGGGGGTTATGGCAGCTTTAGGAATACAATGGGACCTCCATAACCCCTGGCAAGCCCAGAGCTCGGGTTGGGTAGAAAGAATGAATGGGGAAATAAAGAAACACCTTTGGAAGCCGGAGATGGAAACCAAGATGCCATGGGTACAGCTTTTGCCATTGGCCTTGGCAAGGAAAAGAGCCAGACCCAAGGCAGATATTCAATTATCTCCCTTGGAATTCATGTCTGGAATTCCTTACCTGGGCAATTCTCCACCTAGTGCAGGGTGGAAATAAGGGATGTAAATTTAAGGCAGGCTGTAGCCAGGATCCTGTCTCCTGTGGAATCTCTCCCCCAGGAAGCTGGGCTGGCACAGAGCCTGCCCTGGGACTTTGCTGTTGCCAACACCCAGCCAGGCCATCGGCTCCTGCCTAAGGAGTGCAAAGCAGCACCATTGGTGGCCAAGGGGCCCACGCCAAGTGTCCCTGAGGCCAGAAACAGCCGCCAGCACAGCTGAGCACGGGGGACCCCTCAGCCTGGCCTCAGGGGCTCTGAAGCCCCGGAGATTTGCACTTCCCGCCCGCAGCAGGACCATGGGAGCCGCCCTGAGCCTGCCCTGAAGGCAACGCAGCAGCAGCCAGGGCTCCACAGCGGGCCAAGCCCCTGGGCCTGCCCACAGATCCTCTGCTCAAACCCTCGGGAATCCTGGCCACCCTCCCCTGGCACCTCCAGCCACTGCGGCCAAGCCTCGCTGCCGCTGCTGCAGCTCCAGCGCTGGCTGGGCCTGCACTGCCACAGCTGCTGGGGAGCACCGCGGCACAATTCCACCCTGGGGCTCACTCACACCCACACTCTGGGCTGCCTGCGACTGCATTGCTGCAAAATGTACCCATTCTGGTTCTTTTAAATCTTATTTCTCTGCTCAGAAAGGTTTCTCTACTCAAAGGTTTGCCTTTGGGAAAGAAATTTTAAAGGTTTTATTTAAGGTGTTCCCAGTCTGTTCGGATGTTAAACTCATCTCCACCACTCAATGGAGACGAGTTTAACATCCGAACAGACTGGGAATAGCCCAAAAGACACCCACAGAGATAACGACCAGCAACAAAACATCAACGCCCCGCAGCAAACAGCAACCAACAGCTACCCCAGACACTGCCCCGGGCACAGCTGGAGACACCTGGTCTGGAAAAGGCTGAGAAGGAAATCCAGGAGTGTGGACTGAATTCACAGCAGAGGGGAAGAAATCCGAGTCTAAAAGGAAACCAAACACTAAAAACTTACACGACTTGGAAGCAATGAACATTAAAGCAGTGGATTTAGATTGGTTCAGACTACATAAAGTTTAGGAAAAATCGAGTAAAACTGACATGTCATGGAATGATTTTTCCTGCACAGCCGGGCTATGTGTGGATGAAAGTATTTCTGTTGCACATCCTGGCCAGAACCAAGCAATGCCTTGACTCTCTCACATGAAAGAGATTCTTGGAGAGTTTTTGTTTTCCCTACAGTTTCAGTGATAAGATTACTGTGGAGAGCTAGGGACTTGCGTGCGGAAGATCTCGGGCTGTATGGGTAGATAAGAAGCTCCCCCTCACCCTGCAGTCTGACCTTTGCTCTGTACCCAGCCACACCCGGCCGGACATGAGTAGAGGGAAATGACACAGACTGCCCAAACCATAAATACCCCCTGAGACCCCTCAATAAACACCATTTTGCTGTCCACCACATTGGTGTATGTAGCATTGGACCGAGTGACCCTGGGCCTTGGGTCACCGTGCCGGACCTCCCGAACCAGGTCGCTAGGCCTAACGGCAACATCTGGTGCCGAAACCCGGGAAAATTGCAGCGCCCGGAGTTCGGGATTTCGCCTGGACAGGGGACCGGCGGCTGCACAGCAGGCCTAGTGCAGCGGGGGGGACGCCCCCGGACCAGCGTGGACCATGGAAGCCATAGCGAAGGTCGTAACTCAGATGCATGCTCAATGGGGGATTGATTGTAAGCTAAAAGATTTATGTCTTGCTATACCGAGACTTATTAAGCTGGGGGCGATAGACAGCCCGGTGGATATTCTCCATCCGGAGATGTGGGATACTTGTACGAAGGTTTTAGCTGAGGAGACTATTTCCTCAGGCTCAGGGAAAGCTCTAAAGTCATGGGGCAGAGTCGTGCAGGCTCTGCAGAAAGCTAGAGAAGAACAGGAGACCTGGAAAGCCGCGCAGGCTTGGTTATTAGCCGCGCCGCAGTTAGGGGTGAGCGCGGCAACGCAGACCGCAGAGGGCTTCGATCAGATCGGCACCGCGGAACCGCGAGCGCCGGATTCCCCCGAGCAGATCGCCTTACCATCGGGGGGGAACACGCGCGGGCGTTTTGGCGGGGGTTAATGGAAGAAGCGCTGGAGGCGGCGAAATTGCCGGACCCCAAAGGGGTGGATAAAAGCGCACCCCCTCCATATCCGTTTGAAAATGGCGCCGAACCGCGTGTTCAGGGCGGAAAGGAAAACACGGCGGGCGGAAATGCAGTCAGCCTGCTTAACAACGCATGCGCGGGCAAGCGGGGGGATGGGGCGGCCCCCGCGGAGGAGCGTAAGGCCAATCAGAGCGCTCAGTTCACTTTAGGTCCTTATAGGGCAAGGACCTCCCCCAGTAGGAGGCGGGGGGACCCCAGGGGGAGGGAACGGCCCGACCCCCACAAGAAGGGGCGGGGTCGGAGCCCGAGAAAAAGGCAGAGCAGCCCGGAAACGTCCGGGCAGTCGACTTCCGACTCGGACTCGGACTCGAGCTCCGAGCTCGAGAGGGGATTGGGGAGTTCCGACTCGGATTCGGGTTTTAACAGAAGGAGAGCAGCAGCATACAAGGTCACTAGCCACAGCGCTCCTGCATGGGTGAAGGGGATACCGGAGAAAGATCGAACTCCGCTTACAGACTGGCGGAAAATAAAAATAGCGTGTGCTGAATGGACTCCGTCGGCGAAACTGGTGTTACCGGTTCGGGTGGGGGGAGCCGGCGGGAATCAAAGGACCTATTCCCCAGTAAACCCGAAAGACGTGCAGGCAATTATTAAAGCAATTGCAGATAGGGGAATTAATTCTGCCATGGTTTCCACACTCATTGACAGCGTTTTTGGAGGGGATGACATGTTACCTTTTGATATTAAGCAGACTTGCAGAATGATTTTTTATGGGGCAGGGATGATCGTTTTTAAGCAGGAATGGGAGGATAACTGTATTAAGCAGCTGGCCCTGGTAACAGGGGCAGACCATCCACTGCACGGCTCCAGCATACAGAGGCTAATGGGCACAGACCCTACAATGATCACCCCTCAGGCACAGGCTGAGGGCTTGCAGGCACATGAGGTTATGACAACAACCCGTGCTGCCCGAGAAGCCATCCGTGTTGCTTCCAAAGTAATAGCCAAACCGTCGCCTTGGTCCACAATAAAGCAGAGTGAGAGTGAAAGCTTCACTCAGTTTGTGGATCGTTTACAGGCTGCCTTGGACTCCTCAACATTACCCTCAGAGGCAAAGGGTCCTGTGCTGGCAGAGTGCCTACGCCAGCAATGCAACTCAGCCACCAGGGACATTTTAAGATCACTGCCGCAAGGGTCTAATCTAGCTGCCATGATCAGACACGTTGCAAAGGAAGAACACCTAGCTCCCATTCAGGCAGCAGTTCACACTGCAATAACGAGTGTCATGGCATGCTTTAAGTGTGGCCAAGCTGGGCACGTGGCAACAAACTGCCCCCAGTCAGGGCGCCCACCAGCAGCTGCTCCACCACGCCAGGGGAGACCTAGGGGACCATGCTGGGCATGTGGAAAGAAAGGGCATTTAGCTAAGGAATGCAGATCCAGGCATCAGGGAAACGGGAGAGGGAGGGGGCAGCCGGGCCATATCCAGCCTCCTCCCACCTGGAACATGCAGCGGCCCAGCTACAGCAACCCCCAATGGGGCACAGGGCTTTCATGCCCACCACCACCACCCTCTCAGGGAATGACCAACTTTGTCGCCCAGCCAATGGCTCAATCGAACCCATCTGCACCTCAGGAATACCAAGAACGGCTCCCTGGGGCCGAGGCCCCTGGGTGGCTTTGGCCATGAAAGCATGGGAACGGGACCCATGGGTGGCCTTCGCCGCGAAGGTGGGGAAACACCCACTGATCGTGTGGGCAGTGTGTCGTCTCCACAACAGCTCCGACGACTCGGCCATCTGCCTTCCCTTTTGGGTGGACACAGGGTCAGATGTCACCGTCATCCCAGACATACATTGGCCTCGACCATGGAAGCTAGAAGTAGCCTCCATGGTGGGCGGAGTTGGAGGGCTGTCCCGAGCCCACAAGAGCACCCAACCAGTGGCAATAACCCTCTGCACCGAGAGAGGACCGGGAAGAACTATCACCCTCACCGTATATGTGATGTCGGACTGCCCACCCTTGCTAGGGAGGGATGCCCTAGCCCTGCTGGATGTTAGGGTGACAAATTTATTCTAAGGGCCACTGTCGCGTACCCGCCATTGCCCATCAAGCTGACTTGGAAATCAGCCGACCCAGTGTGGGTCGAACAGTGGCCCTTGTCAACGCCTCGAATGACTGCCCTCATTGAGTTAGTTAGCCGTGAGAATTACACAAGAATCATATAGAACCCTCCACGAGTCCATGGAACACTCCTATCTTCGTAATACCTAAGCGATCTGGTGAAGGCTTTCGACTCCTGCACGACTTGCGAGAAGTGAACAAGAGAATCCAGCCTATGGGCCCTGTGCAGACTTCGCTGCCCATGAACTCTGTGATACCGAAAGGACAACCCTGTGCAGTGCTCGACATCAAAGACTGCTTCTTTTCTATTCCCCTGCACGAAGACGACAAGGAGCGTTTCGCCTTCTCCATCGTCTTCCCGAACAGCCAGCGGCCCAACCTACGCTTCCAATGGAGGATGCTTCCACAAGGAATGCTCAACTCCCCGACCATCTGCCAGATCACCGTGGACCGAGCGCTAGCACCAGTCCGGCAGAGCAATCCAACTGTAACCATCGTGCAGTACATGGATGACATCCTGATCGCCGCACCATCCATGAGACAAGTGGACCAGCTGGTGTCTACCATCTCCGAGACCCTAAGGACAAATGGCTTTGAGGTAGCGAGTGCAAAAATAAAAAGGGGACCGTGCGTGACCTTCCTAGGAGTGGGAATCACAAGCTCCTACATAACTCCTCCCCAGATGAAAATCCGCCGAGACATCAAGACGCTCCACGACATGCAACAGCTGGTAGGGTCCTTACAGTGGCTCCGCAACATCGTCCTGATTCCTCCCGAGGTCATGGACCCTCTGAATGACCTCTTGAAAGGGAAGAACCCATGGGAGCAAAAAACCCTGACACCGGCAGCGGTAAGCTCGCTCAACTTCATCGAACGTCAGATGTCAGAGAGCATGCTCGCCAGATGGGACTCAAGTGCTCCAGTCGATCTGTATGTCCACTTCACAAAAAAGGGGGGAGTGGGAGCCTTAGCCCAAGGACCCCCTGACAAGGCCCAACCAATACTATGGGTGGTCTTGGGGAAACCGTCGCGTGCCTTTTCCCCGGGAGTTGAGTGCCTCTGCAGCCTCATCATGAAAGGCAGGAAACTCGCCCTAAGACATCTGGGCATCGAACCTTCCAGGATAAGCTTGCCTCTCCGCAAACAGCTCTCTGCGCAGTCAACAACAATATCGGAATATCTAGCCATGGCCCTTACAGGCTTTGGAGGAGAGATTCGCTACGCGGAAAAACCCCCTTGGACTCGGCTGCTCACGGTCATCGATATCGACCTCCCACCAAAAGTACTTGACCGACCGCGGGCGGGACCAACCATCTTCACAGACGCATCATCACAGACCTCCACCGCGGCGGCAGTATGGCAGTCAGGAGAACAGTGGCAATGTGTCAAGGCAACCGACCCCACGCTTTCGGTCCAACAGCTTGAAGCAGCAGCTGTAGTGCTAGCGTGCGGACTGTTCCCAGAAGAACACATTAACATTGTGACTGATTCCATATTTGTGGCCAAGCTCTGCCTAGCCATGTCCGGACCAGGTGTGTCAGTGTCCACAGTGGCAACGATGCTGGAGGAAGCACTCTATTCACGGAAAGGCACCATATCAGTCATCCACGTCAACAGCCACGACCCGGTCAAGGGATTCTACCAAATAGGCAACGACAAGGCTGACGCCGCCGCAAAGGGCGTATGGACACTGAAAGAAGCTCGTCAGTTGCACGAATCCCTTCACATCGGAGCTAAAGCGCTTGCGAAAAGGTGCGGGATTTCTACTGTGGACGCAAAGCACGTCGTCGCTACGTGCCCCCACTGCCAGAAGTCGCCACTGTGGTCGAGTGGCGTCAACCCCAGAGGCCTCAAAGCCTCAGAAATATGGCAAACAGACTTTACACAATGCCAGCTGTTGAAACCCTGAGCGTGGCTCGCGGTTACCGTAGATACGTACAGCGGCATGATCGTGGCCACACAGCATCTCAAGACCGATTCCAAAGCGACCATCCAACATTGGCTAACAGCCATGGCATGGCTTGGAGTTCCAAAACAGATCAAAACAGATAACGGCCCAAACTTCATCTCAAAGGTAGTCCAAGCATTCGCCTCGAAATGGAACATCGCCTTGGTGCATGGCATCCCACACAACAGCACCGGGCAAGCCATCGTCGAAAGAGCAAACCAGACTCTGAAAACTAAGCTGGAAGTGCTAGCAAAGGCAGAAGGCTTCACCAATGCCATTCCCCCGGGTGACCAGGCGCGCATGCTGGCAACTGCGCTGCTAGCGTTAAATCAATTCCCTAGGGGGGACGAAACAAACAGTCCTGCTCAGAGACACTGGGCCACTCGGGCGCTAGAGGAAGGCCCACGGGTGGTGATCAAAAATGAACTAGGGGAGTGGGAACAGGGTTGGAGATTGGTGCTCACGGGGCGGGGATATGCGGCTGTCAAAAAGGACGGGGACATTAAATGGTGTCCACTCAAATCTATCAAACCAGACCTTCATAGAGAAACTCATGAGAATTGTGAGACTTTGTTTGCAGGACTGGATCATTGGACGTCCCCGAACCTCATATTCCCCACTACTGGAAAAGAGAGAGAGGCCAACGAGCAACCCGACATCACCTGAGAAGCTCGCGCCATCAAAGTTAAAGCAACAACGGTGTTTCTGTGTAATTTTGCTGTTGGGGCTTGTTGCCAGAGGGCAAGCCAGCCCAGACTACTACCCTCATCAGCCCTTCAGGTGGGTCATGCAACATCTTACTGGTGACAAGATGCTCAGAGACATCATCACGCCAAACGCCCCGTCCTTCGTGCTTCGCATTACCGACCTGTTTCCGGGACAACCAAAGTTCTAATTGTCCCCAGAGTCCTGTATCTCCAGGAAGAGGAGGTGTACCGCTTGCTCGAGGAACCCAACCGGCTCTACAAACGAGAGGTGATAACAGGCATCACCATCGCAATGCTCCTCGGTTTAGGAGCTACCGGCGCTGCCACAGGCATCTCGGCCCTTACAACACAACATCAGGGACTGGCACAACTGCAGATGACAGTTGATGAGGACTTGCAAAGGATCGAGAAATCCATCTCTTCCCTGGAAAAATCCCTTTCCTCATTCTCAGAGGTTGTCCTCCAAAACAGGAGAGGACTGGACCTCTTATTCATGCAGCAAGGGGGCCTGTGTGCTGCCTTGAAAGAGGAATGCTGCTTTTATGCAGACCACACCGGAGTCGTCAGAGACTCCATGGCCGAACTGAGAAATCGGCTAAACCTAAGGAAAGCAGATAGAGAAGCTCAACAGGGCTGGTTCGAGTCGTGGTTCAACCGGTCTCCATGGCTCACCACCCTGATTTCTACCCTCATAGGCCCAGTCACTATAATCTTACTAACCCTAATCTTTGGGCCTTGCATGTTAAACAAACTGGTGCTATTTGTTAAAAGGCGTTTGGAAACGGCTAACATTTTGTTTCTTGAGCGCCGACAATTACTCTAAGGCGTGCCACTTACTAACACACTTACGATTTTACGCTAATTCTACTAACCCATGAAATTTTGTAACCTTTACATTTTATAACTTTATAAGATTTTTACTAATCATGAGGGGGGGGGAAATGTGGAGAGCTAGGGACTTGCGTGCGGAAGATCTCGGGCTGTATGGGTAGATAAGAAGCTCCCCCTCACCCTGCAGTCTGACCTTTGCTCTGTACCCAGCCACACCCGGCCGGACATGAGCAGAGGGAAATGACACAGACTGCCCAAACCATAAATACCCCCTGAGACCCCTCAATAAACGCCATTTTGCTGTCCACCACATTGGTGTATGTAGCATTGGACCGAGTGACCCTGGGCCTTGGGTCACCGTGCCGGACCTCCTGAACCAGGTCGCTAGGCCTAACGGCAACAGATTACAACATGAGAAACATTTTTTATAATAATCCTACTTTATATTGTCAGGTAGGTTTGGGACAGAAGGGTGAGAATCAATTTTTGGTCTGGGTTTTTCCATGTTCGCCTTTATGTTGCATTTTGCAAAACTGAAGAGCTTTAACCGTGATACTTTTAACTCTTAAATAGTTAATACTTTTCTTAAAAAAAGCAGATTCCGGGGGGCCACATGTGACTCACCAGATGGCAGCCCTGGAAGAGAAGCTTTGGTTCTAGTCAGCCTGGAGAGGAGCTTTAGGAATGCAAATGAACCCTGCTGGGGCAAAGCCTGGCCAATGTACCTGGGTCTCTTGCCTGGGGCAGGAATTGGGCTGGTTCCCCCTGCCCCTCACCCCGAGCTCTGCCTGCTTGCACTGATGGAATTTGCACAGCTCAAGGCAGAGCCCGGGGTGAGGATATCTGACCCTGCAAGAGAAACGGGTGAAGCTGCACAGGGAAACAGCAAATGGAGAATGTTGGGAAAACTTCACTATAAATAAATGGGGGGAATCATCCCTCTGCCCACTCCAACGTGTGCTGTCACTGTCTATATTATATGGGGTGGATTAGAGCACTGAGATGTTCTTGCTACCACAAGTTCCGGGAAATCAGTTGGGAATCCAAGTATTTGATGATTTAATTAGAGACAAATGGTCAATTGATGCAGCCCTGGCTGGAGAGAGCGGCCAAAGATGGGGAGAAGATGAACGGCCAGCAGAACAAATCCTACAACACCATGGACCAGCCCCTGGGAACCCAAACCAATTCATATCAGGAGCCACAGAACCCATTTCTCATTTCAATGGCACCATTAGATTACAAGCTGCCCTCGGAATAACCAACCAGACAGCTCCAGCTCCTGACCTTCCTGCTGAGCAATCCACTGAAATGAGGAACACAACATTTCACCATGGGATGGGATCAGATCATCTGTTAGCAGAGAAAAGAGGAGTTTGTGGAAAATCAAATGACTCAAACTGGTCTTGGCAAATAGATGACAAAGCCAAAGTGGTGAAACAGATAACAAAGGAAACAAAAAAGCAGCTCATGTACCAGTCCAAACGTGGAAAGGATGGGAATGGGACATGGTTTTGTGGTTCCCTGGCAGACCATGGGTTAAACGAATGCTGCTTCTGCTCTGATGTGCTACAGCACCTCTCACCTTTTTACCATGCTCCACACCTTGAGAGTGCAGCTCATTCAGCAGCTGAGCGGGGGCCAGGGACTTGTAGATAAGGAAGTAACGGGCGAAACCACCAGCTTCAATAAATGTTATTAATTAACATGGACTGCTGCTCACAGAAAGTCCCGCTAAATTCCTGAACGTCGAGAACAAAAAAGACTTAACAGAGCCGTGAATATCGGCTGTTCTACAAAAGTGGGGGTGCACATTAACGAGGACGTGCAGTTGGCAGATCGGGAGGTCTGAACCTTCCAAGTACCTCAGCCAGTGGGCAAAGGGAGAGGGAGATGAGCCGGGAAAATGAGGATAAAAAGGAGGCTGCGAACTACAACAATGGCAGCGAGCGCACGGCAAATGCCCCACGGCCTCTCCCTCTGCTCAGCAATAAAGTCACTTGTACAGGACTCCTCTGTCTCCTCGGGGCACGGAAACCTCCGGCCACGTGAATTTCCCCGCACAGCCCCGGGCACGGGGCAGCCGCCCCTGTGCCAGCCACAGGAACCGGGCCGAGCCAGCGCTGCTCCGGCAGCGGCTCCTGCCGAGGCAGCGGCCGCAAGGAGACCGCGGGCAGCCGCTCCCGCAGCGCCCTCACGGCAGCGGCACCACGGGCCGGACACGGCACAAGGAACCCGCCTGAGCCCCCTGCCGCCCCCGAGGCCCGCAGCGAGCCCCGAGCCCCCGCACAACCCAGCGCGGCTCCCACCTGCGCTGCGGCCGCCTCCCAGCTCCGCCGCCGCCTCACCGGTGGCTCCCGGTCACTCCCAGTATGGTCCAAATCACTCCCGGTAGGATCCCAGTTGCCCCCGACACGGTCCCAGCGGCTCCCAGTCATGCCCTGTATGGTTCCTTTCACTCTCAGTCCCTCTCAGGAAGAGCCCAGTGTGGCCCCAGGCACTTCCAGTATGAGCCCGGTCACACCTTACCCGATGCCATTTGCCCCCGCTGTGGTCCCAGTTGCTGCCAGTATAAGTCCAGTCACCTCCAGTTTGATCCCAGTTACTCCCAGACACTCCCAGTACTATGCCAGTCACTCCAAGTGTCACCCCATCAGTCCCAGTATGATCCCAGTATGACCCCAGCATGGGGCAGCTGCTCCCAGTATGATCCCAGTTGCTCCCTGCATTATTCCAGTTTCTCTTCTTCACCCCTACTACAGATCTGATCACTCCCAGTATGATTCCAGTCAGTCCCAGGATGATCCAAACCATTCCCAGTCCCTCCCAGTCCAATCTCAATTGTCCCCTGCATGTTCCCAGTAGCCCTCAGTGTGGTCCCAGTATATCCCAGTATGATCTCTGCTGCCTCAGTTCTGCTCCCAGAGGGTTCTTTTCCCAGTCTGTCCCAGTCCATTCCAGTCTGTCCCAGTCTCTCTCCAGCAGCTGCTGCCCACCCCCCCCTCCCAACCCCATTCCCGGGCACTGGGACCCCCCTCTGCACCCCCTTATCCTGCCCCAACACCCCCCTGCACCCCCTTTCCCGGGTATCCTCCTCTCCCAGCCTCTGGATCCCCCATTTCCGTGAGCCCAGGGAGCCCCGGGCCCCCATTCCCGGCCAGCCCGGGGCACCTCAGCCCCAGCCTCCCTTTGCTGGGAAACCCGGCCTGGGCACGGGGCTCTGCGGCCGCTCTGGGATTTATGATCCCCCAAAGGAAAGGGAGAGAACAGCAGAGAGAGAGAGAGCGAGAGAGAAGGAGATTGGGAATCAGGGATCGGGTCCCAGCGCCCAGCCCTGCTCCGCCGGGGGTGGGACCCGCACCCGCAGCAAAAATTGGCTCCGCTGCTCCCGCTGCTTGCCCGGCTTTGGGCCGAGCCCAGCGGGGTCCGGGCAGAGTTTGAGCGCAGGGCCGGGAGTTCAGCAGAGCCCGGCCCGGGGGTCCCGCAGGGCGCGGCCCTGGAGGGTCCCAGACGGATCCCCGAGGGATCCAGAGGGGTGCCAGGAGGGGATCCAGGTGAATTCCCTGGAATTCGCCCTTTCCCCCTCCCCCCGCGCTCCCTCGGGCACTTTCGCTTTCGCGTCTCTGCAGCCGCGATCGGGGACGGCTGCGATGGCCCCAGCGCTGGGGCTGGGGGTGCTCCGGGGGCTCCTGGGGCTCCTGGGGGACCCGGGGGCCGCGACCAAAGGTGAGTGGGACCCCCCGAAACCGGGACCCCCCTGAACCGCAATTCCCGGGCACCGGGACCCCCTTGATCTTCCATTCCCGGGCAGGGGAACCCTCCTGAACCCCCATTTTGGGTCATGTCACCCCCCCTCACTCCACTTCCCCAGCACCGGGAGCCCCCTGTACCCCCTCATCTGGCACCGAGATCCCCTGAACCTCCATTTCTGTTCACCGGGACCCCCCTGAACCGCAATTCCTGGGCACCGGGAACTCCCTAAACCTCCATTCCCGGGTACCGGGACTCCCCTGAACCCCCATTTTCGGTCCTGTGACCCCCTCAGCACCCTTTTTCAGCACCGGGACCCCCCTGAACCCCCATTCCTGAGCACGCGGACCCCCTTGAGCGCCCATTTCTGGGCACAGGGACCCCCCTGTACCCCCTTGCCCAGCATTGGCACCGCCCTGTACCCCCTCATGTGGCCCCAGGACCCCCCTGAATCCCCATTTCTGGTCACCGACGCCCCCGGAACCGCAATTCCCGGCCACCAGGACCCCCTTGAATCCCAAATTCCTGGAGGGAAACTCCCCCCGAACCCGCATTCCCCGGCACGGGAACCCCCTGAACCCCAATTTTTGGGCACTGGGACCCCCATGCCCCCCCTAATCCGGGCCTAGGATCCCCCCACACCCCCGTCAGTGCTCTGGGACGCCCTGCACGCCCATTCCCGGCCACCTCGTCCTTCCCAGACCCCAGACCCGCCCTTTTCCTCGGCTTTTGGACCCCCAGATCTCCCAAATTTCGGTGTCCCCCCAGTTCTTCATTCCCGGCGCTTCCTGGAAGGGGTTCCAGGGGATCCCGGAGGGTCCCCTGGGGTTCCAGGGGGTCAAGAGAGCCCCCTTGAACGTTCATTTCGGGGCACTGGGACCCCCCCTGTACCCCCTTCCTCAGCCCCGATAACCCCTGCACCCCCTTATCTGCAGCCTGGAACCCCCTGAGCCCCCATTCCCGGGCAGGGAAACCGCCCTGAACCCCAAGTTCTGGGCACCGGGATCCACTACATCCCCTTACCCGGCACCGGGACCCCCTAAACCTCAATTTTCAGGCACCAGGACCCCTTGAACCCCGGAACTCGGGAATGGAACCCCCCGGAACCCCATTCCTGGGCACCGGGACCCCAGTGCATCCCGTTATCTGGCCCTGGGACCCCCTGCACCCCTTTTCCCAGCACCAGATCCCAGCCAGGCCATTATCTGGCACCGGCACCCCTGAACCCCCATTCCTGGGCACCGGGACCCCACTGCATCCCCTTATACAGCACCAGGACCCCCTGAGCCCCCATTCCACTGCACCAGGACCCCCGTGCACCCCCATATCCGAGACTGGAACCCTCCCAAACCCTCCGTTCTCAGGCACAGGGACCTCCCCCTGCACCCCCTTATCCAGCACGGGGACCCTCCTGCACCCCCTCATGCAGCACCAATGCCCCCCCGCACCCCCTTTCCCGGCCCTCCCCCTCTCAGACACCCCAGCCCCCGCTTTTCCTTGACCCCAGCACCCCCTGGGCCCCCACTCCTGCCTTCCACAGCCCCCACCCACCACCTTCCTCAACACCGGGGCCCGTGCACCCCCTTTCCTGGGCACAGGGATCCCCTGGACACCCCATTGCCCTCACCCCCCTTTCCTTTATTCGGGACCCCCTGAACTTCCTCTCCCGGGCATGGGAACCCCCCCTGTACCCCCTCATCCAGGACTGGGACCCCCTCCTGGACCCCCTTCACGTGTTCCGGGACCCCCTGCACCCCTCCCCGCCCCTCCCGCCCTCCCCAGACCCCAGACCCGCCCTTTTCCTTGACCTTTGCACCCCCAGATCTCCCAAATTTCCCTGTGCCCCCAGTTCTCCACTCCCGGCGCTTTCTCAAGGGGGTCCCAGGGGGTCCCAGGTGGTTCTCAGAGGGCTCCAGGGCGGTCGCAGCGGGGATCCAGAGGGATCCTGAGGGATTCTCTGGAATTCCCCCGCCCCCTCCCCCCGCCCTCCTCGGTCCCTTTCGCTTCCGCGTCCCAACCTGCGAGACCGGGATCTGCCCGGCGACCGGTGACGTCACTGACAGATCGGGCTGCCATTGGCGAGCAGGAAACAGCGGGGCCAATGGCGGGGCCAGAGGCGCTCTGGAGGAGGAACCATGGCTGGGGCGGGGCCAGGGCTGTGGGCGGGGCTGCAGCGGAGCAGGGCCATGGCTCCAGCGCTGGCTCTGGGGCTGCTCTTGGGGCTCCTGGGGGACCCGGGGGGCGCGACCAAAGGTGAGTGGGAACCCCGAAACCGGGAACCCCCTAAACTTCCATTTCCTGAGCCCGGGAACCTCCCCATAGCCCCATTTTGGTTCCTGTGACCCCCCTCCATCCCCTTCCCCAGCACCGGCACCCACCTGTACCCCTTCATCTGGTACCGGGAACCCCCCTGTACCCCCACTCCTGGGCAGGGAAACCCTCCTGAACCGCCATTCTCGGGCATGCGAATCCACTGAGCCCCCATTCCTGAGCACGGGGACCCCTTGAGCGCCCATTTCCGGGCACCGGGGCCCACTTGAACCCCGAATTCCGGGAAGAGAATCCCCTGAACCCCCATTCCTGGGCAGGGAAAGCTCCTGAACCCCCATTCCTGGGCACCATGGGGACCCCCATGAACGTTCATTTCCTGGCAGCGGGACCCTCCTGCACCCCCTTATCTTGCCCCAGGACCCACCTGATCTCCCATTCCTGGGGATCAGGATCCCTTTGAATCCCGAATCGCGGCACGGGAACCCCCCTGAACCCCCATTCCTGGGCACTGGAACACCCCTGAATCTCCATTTCCGGGCACCGGGACCCCCCTGCACCCCCGTCAGTGCTCTGGGACCCCCTGCTTCCCCTTTTCGGGCATCCCCCTTTTCCCACACCCCAGACCCTTTGAACCTTTTCCATGATCTTTGGACCTCCCAGATCTCCCAACTTTCCGTATCCTCCCTTTTTTCCACTCCCGCCACTTCCCGAAAGGGGGTTCCAGAAGGTCCCGGGGGGGTCGCCGCGGGGATCCAGAGGGATCCAGGTGAACTCCCTGGCATTCCTTCTTTCCCTGTCCCCTTCCCCGCTTTCCCTCGGTCTCTCTCTTTCCCGTCTCCCAAGCTGCGTCCCCGGGATCCGCCCACCTCTCCCAGCCCCAGACCTCCCTTTCCGTGACCCAGGGACCCCCTGGAGCCCCATTCCTGCCTTTCCCAGCTCCCAGACCGCACTTCCCTCAGCACCGGGGACCCCTGGACCCCCTTTGGTGGGCACAGGGACCCCCTGGATCCCCCATCCCGCCTCTCCCAGTCCCTTCCCTGAACCCTGGACCCTTCCTGGCTCTCCCAGTCCCCCTTCCTGCCTCTTGGATGCCGCAGACCCCCCAATCTCTGCATCCCCACAGTTCTTCAGCCCCTGCTCGCCCTGTGGGGGAGTCTCAGGGTGTCCATGAGAGTCCCAGGGGGGATTCTGGGCCCTGGGACCCCCCTGAATTTTCACTTCTGGGCACTGGGACCCCCCTGCACCCCCTTATCCAGCACCAATCCCCCCCTACACCTCCTTTCCCATCCATCCCACCTTCCCCAGTCCCCAGACCCCCCTTTCCCTTGACCCTGATACCCCCTGGACCCCCCATTCCTGCCTTTCTCAGCCTCTGGCTCCCCCTTTCCTCTGCTTCAAGGACCCCCAGCCTTCTATTCCCAGGTCTCCCCACCCTGTGACCCCTTTCTCTGGCACTGGGGACCCCTGGAGCCCCTTTCCTGGGCACAGGGATCCCCTGGAACCCCCATCCCACTTTCCCAGTCCCTGCACCCCTCACCCCTTCCATGACCCTGGAACCCCCTGAGCCCCCTTCCTGGACACCAGCACCCCCTGCATGCCCTTTCCTGTCCATCCCACCTCTCCCACCCTGCACCACCCTTTCCTTGGCTCCAGGATCCCCGAACCCCTTCCCAGCTCTCCCAGTTCCCCTTTCATTGATCCATGATCCCCTCAGCCCCCCCAAATCTCTGTGTCCCCCCAGTTCTCCACTCCCTGCATTACCTGACAGTGGCGGTGTCAGAGCCCAGCGTGGGGATCCCCCAGTTCATGGCCATTGGGTTCGGGGATGGGATCCCCTTCGTGCGCTGCGACAGCGAGCGGGGCAGGACGGAGCCGCTGACGCAGTGGATAAAGGATGGAGTCGAGCCGGGATATTGGGATAGGGAGACCCAGAAGTGTGTAGGACACCAGCACGCGTTTGTCGAGGACCTGGAGACACTGGGGGAGCGGTACAACCAGAGTGGGGGTGAGTGGGGGGATCTGTGGGGCTGGGATGGGAACTGTAGGGCTGGGGTGAGGATCCATGGGGCTGGGATGGGATCTATAGGTGGCGGATGTGGATTCACAGGGCTCCAAGGGGGTGAAATGGGAATTCATTAGGCTGGTATGGGATATCTTGTGATCTATGGGTTGAGATGAGATCTGTGGGGTTGGGTTGAGATCCATGGGGTTGGGATGTGGATCCATGGGGCTGGGATGGGATCTGTGGGGTTGGCTTGTGGATCCATGGGGTTGGGATGTGGATCCATGGGGCTCCAAGGGGCTGGGATGAGGCTCTGTGGGTCTCCCTCAGACTCTGGTGCTCCATGGGGCTGGAATGGGGCTCTGTGGGGCTGGAACACAATTCCATGGGTCTCTGTGGGTACAATCCCCCCAGGTCTCCACACAAGGTTGCGAGTTTCTGGCTGTGAACTCCTGTCCGATGGGAGTGTCCGTGGATCCCACCTGGATGGCTACGACGGGCGGGATTTCATCTCCTTTGACCCGGAATCCGGGAGATTTGTGGCAGCCGACAGCGCTGCTGAGATCACCAGGAGGCGCTGGGAACAGGAAGAGGTGGCTGAGTATCGGACAAATTACCTGAAGCACGAATGCCCCAAATGGCTCCGGGAATACGTCGGATATGGGCAGGAGGAGCTGGAGCGCAAAGGTGGGAGCAGAATTCCTATGGGAGTTTGGGATCTGGGAATGGAGGACTTGGGAACACAGTAATTCCTGTGGGAATTCCATGGGTAGATCTCACCCCCATGCCATTCCTATGAAATTCCATGGTCAGATTTCACTCTAGTCCCATTCCAGTGGGAATTCCATGGGTAGATCTCACTCTCATCCCATTCCTGTAGGAATTCCATGGATAGATCTCACTCTCATCCCATTCCTGTAGGAATTCCTTGGATAGATCTCACTCTCGTCCCATTCCCATGGAATTTCATGGGCAGATCTCTCCCCCATCCTATTCCCATGGAATTCCATGGGCAGATCTCATCTCCATCCTATTCCAGCAGGAATTCCATGGTCAGAGCTCACCCCAGTGCCATTCCAGTGGAAATTCCATGGGTAGAGCACACCCCAATCCCATTCCCACAGAACTCAATGCATTAATTCCACCATTATCCCATTCCAGAGCCCCCTGATGTCCATGTGTCCGGAAGAGAGGAACACGGGACGCTGATCCTGTCCTGCCGTGCGTACGGATTCTACCCCAACACCATCGCAGCCAGCTGAATGAAGGGGGGTGAAACCTTGGATCAGGAGACGGAGTGGGGCGGGATCGTTCCCAACAGCGATGGCACCTTCCACCCCTGGGCCAGGATCGAGGCGCTGCCGGAGGAGCGGGAGCAGTACCGGTGCAGGGTGGAGCATCCCGGAATGCCAGGGCCCGGGATCTTCGCTTGGGGTGAGGCTGGGAATGTGGGGATTGGGAATTTGGAATTCCCAAATGGGGATTCCTCTCCCCCTCCTCACTACCCCATGTTTCCCAGAGCCGACGTCTGGCGGGAATCTCACTGTGGTGGTCGCTGTGTCTGTCATCGCTGCCATCCTCATCCTCATTGGATTCATTGTCTGGAAGCTCCAATCCGGTAACACACGGGATGGGGGTCGGGAAGGGGCATGGATCCACCCAGCACCGTTCTGGGAATCCTGTGCCACTGACGCTGATCCCACTTTGTTTCCACAGGGAGGAGGGACAGGAATGGATACAACCCAGCAGCCGGTGAGTTCCAATGGTGTATCCAGCTCTGGATCCCTTCTGTGCGGATCCCAGGATGGATCCTGGGGTTAATCCTGGTGTGTGATCCATGCTGGAATCTCATGGATCTTCTCTTTCTGCAGGAAAGGACATGGGAACCAATGGCTTGAGCACAGGTATGGAGCAGGATCAGGGTGGGATTCCAGAAGGGGATTAGGGCGGGATGGACGGACTGAGATCAAGGAGGGGTTTCAGATCAGAGCAGGGTCCAGAGTGGGATCAGGGGGAATTGTAGAGTGGGATTGGGGCTGGATTCTGGAGTGGGATCAGGAGGGATGGATGGAGCAGGATTGGTGTGGGAGGGATGGAGTGGGATCAGGGCTGGATTCCAGACAAGAATCAGGTGGGATGGAATGGAGCAGGATCAGGTTGGGGTTCCAGAGAAGGGTTGGGGCAGGATGGATGGGGCAGAATGGGGTGGGATGGATGGAGCAAGGTTGCAGCAGGATTGGGGTGGGATCACGTGGGATTCTGGAGCAGCTCCTGCTCTCCATGGGCTCCAGCCAGGTCCATCCTGTGGAATGGGGACAGGGACAGGGTGACACCGTGACCCTCTCTTATCCTGGCAGGAATCACTGCCTGAGCGATCCACAGAGCTGGATTCGGCCCCTTCCCTCTTCCTGGGAAAGCTGAGAGCTGCCAGCAGAGCTCATCCCACTGCTCCCACCCACCCCATGGCTCTTGCTAACAGATCCATTTCCGGTTTTCCAATGTTTTAAAGGCAAGAACCACAAATATGCCCAATCCTTCACTTCTGATGTGAAATTATCCTGCTTTGGGCAATAAATCTGGGTTCCCTCCTCCAGTGTCTGGCAGTTCATCTCTGGGAACCAGGAATGGGAATGGGGTCACTGGGACAGAGATGGAGACACTGGGAGCAGGGATGGGGGCACCAGGAGTAGGATGGGGACATGAGGAGCTGGATGGGGACACCAGGAGCAGGATGGGGACATGAGGAGCTGGATGGGGACACCAGGAGCAGATAGGGGTTTGTCAGCCACACCCAGCTCCATCCCCCGGGATTCATTTCCTGCCCTGTGTCCCATGTCCAAGGTGTCCCCAGGAGGGTTTGGCCACGTTGGGTTCCCGGAGGGGCAGCGTGATGGGGGTCAGGTCAGGCCAGGCCTTGTTGTCCCCAGTGGTCCTTGAGTGTCCCAAATCAGGGCTCGGGATCTCGGAGACGCTCCCTGGCCATGACCACGGCCATGACACATGCATGAGATGGCCGTGAGAATGACCATGAGTGACACAGCCCTGAGATGACCATGACATGGGATGACCATGACTGTGACCATGACCATGACACAACCACAACCCTGACCATGAGATGATTTGGACCAAAAGGTGACCATGGGTTGGCCATGGCACAACCACGGCCTTGAGGTGACCGTGACGTGATCGTGGCCATGAGGTGACAATGAAGTGACAATGACACGATCATGAGATGACCATTACAGTGAGATGACCCTGAGCATGAGATGATGGTGATCAGGAAATGACCATGACCATGAGATGATCATGACACAACCATGGCTGTGAGACAATTGTGAGACAATTGTGAGACAATTGTGACCATGAGGTGACTGTGAGATGACCATAACTGTGGGAAATAAGAAAAGCCTTACAGAATAAAGACCTTTTCCAACTTTGTTCAATCCTGTTCACTTCTGTTTGCCTAAAGGCATTCTGGGAAGATTCAGCTGTGGTTTGATGGCCAGAGAGTGGGTTGGTGGTCACCTCGTGTGCGAGGCAGGGATTGGCTGGGGAGATGCGCAGGCACCACATGATCAGAGAGCTGATTGGGTAAAGGGACACGTCAATAGCAGCACCTCAGTGGCAGATGTGGGAATCCGCAAAATTAGAGGGTCTTGGGAAAGCTGCAAGATGCAGGCCTCAGAGACAGCAGAACTGTGAGTAGAGCTAAGCAGCAGCCGTGAGATAGGTCAGCAGAAAAAGTATTTAAACTGTAGAAAAGCAAGGGCAAGTAGAACAATGGTCTGTGCATTAACGCTTGTCTAGAATAACTCTAAGCTCCAGAAAGTTTATCTAGCAAGATATTAGGAAGGTTAAATCTTAATAGTGGAGCTCTGTGCTTTGTGTTTTAAGGCTTACAAGCAGGTATTGTATTCGAAATAAGCAAGCATTGTTTTAACCAAAAGTACGTGTGCTTGTGGTGATTGGAGAGAACTACTGTCAATATGATTTAGCTTTGTGTGATTGGTCAAGAAACTTATAAAGTAAGTTGTAACATTAAGTTCTTGGTCTGCTGCCTGGGATGTGAGCTGCTGGCATCTTCCCATTGTCATAATCATGTAATGTGACTGATGCTGAACAATAAAACAGCTCAAGGCACGTTCCACAGCAGTCCCGTCCCTTTTGTGGTCTGTAAATAACCCCCAGCCGGCGTTAAATGGTGCTTCCTCTGTGAGGAGTTACGTTAGACTCGAAGAATAAAAAAGGAGATCGTGGACAGTTTGGGCGCCAGAGGCCCAGGTTGTTAAAAAGGCGGAATAGACCATCCCCTTCGCCATCTGCATCTGATGTCCTTGTGAGTAGCATTATTAGGGGCGCCTGGGCTACAATATGGGAAATCACTTATCTAAAACAGAATGGGACGTGTTTTACCAGCTTGAAAAAGTTTTACAGGATAAAGGATGTTCAGATATCTCAAAACATGAACTGAAAGACTTTTTAATCTGGGTAAAAGCAAATACTCAAAATATAGACTTGCAGTCTGCTTTTACCTTTGATTTTTGGGACCAGATAAACTGGAAAATTTATAATCTATTCTCTCTCAAAAAGGAAGAGACTGTAGGCAGACTAATGCCTGTCTCCTGAGCTTTATTGGAGAGTTTTAAACAAAATGATTGTAACAGAGACCTTTTTGAACAACAAAACAGAACATCTTGTTCTGAGACTTTAAATCCAAGTGATGCTGGGCCATCATCCTCTTTTGGAGAAATTTTGAGTTCTGTTCGAAGTTCCTTCCCTTCTGGCATGTCCGAGATTTCTCCAAGCAGTGTAGACAGCACTCTGATTCCTGGAAGTCAGATCAGCTTTCAGCTTCGGTCGTGCCCTCTGTTTCTTCCGGGATTCTCTGCGTCCCTGCTGCTGAGAACAGCCGTCCTCCCATTCCTCCACGAAAGCAGCCACCCCCGCAATGCCCAGAAAAGTGTTCAGGATTTTCATGGCATTCCAGGAATGTGGGAGTTTGTGAGTTATGTTCAGGGCAGGGTGGAGGTCGCACAGACCCGAGAGACGAGAATTTGAAGAGGCTTTGTGATACAAGAGCTACTTGTTCTGAAATTGTGCAAGCAGGGACGGCCGAGGGGAGCTTTGGGTCTGCTCTGCCTGGCCCGGGGGCTGTGGGGGTCACTCCTGCCACTGCTTCCCCTTCTCGGGAAAATACCCCCTCGGATTTGGTTCAGGCGGGCAGATTGCTTTGCAATTCTGAAAATTCTTTTCGTGTAAATTCCTCCAACAGGTCTCTCCCAGGGTTTTCTATGGTACGCCAGCCCTCAGATAGAGGCGGTGGGGGAGCTGTGGATTTGGCTCTGCCTGCAGAGGACAGGGCAGGGGGAGGACAGAGGCAGCGGGCAGCAGCCAGGGGCCGAGCGGAACCAGAATGGCTCTGCCCAGACAGATGCCTGGGATGGAGGCAGGAGGGCTCAGAGGAGTTTCTGGAAACACAAACAGAAGCCTTGAAGCCCGTCTCATTTGCTGCTGGGGGGGAAAACAGCACGTCGAGGTCGCGGCTTGGAGCTGGCAATTTCCCAGCTGGCTCCCCGCAGGCAGAGCTGCAGTGCAGAACCTGTAACAGTGCATTGGAAATTATCACAGATACAAATTCGCGCGCATTCCGAGAGCAGGAGTCAAATTCTGGCTTTTTTCCACAGTCCAGGGTACGCGGCTCCTCCCCTGCCCTTCCTGGCAGGGCTCCGGAGGCGGCGTGGTCCTTAAGCGATGCTGCAGCCAAGAATTCAGAGTTCTCTCCCCCGCCCATGCTGGCAGAGCTCCCGGGAAAGTTTGTTGCTTTGGCTACATCCCTGCCGAGAACTTGGTGTGACCGTGGTCACAAGGGTTTTCAGGATGAAGAAGAGACGAGAATGTTGACTCCATGATCAGAAGGCTTGATTTATTATTTTATGTTATATGTTACATTAAGACTATACTAAAAAGCAATAGAAAAGAAAAGGTTTCTTCAGATGCTAGCTAAGCTAAGAATAGACAAGAAAGAATAACAAAGAGCTGTGTCTCAGACAGAGCAAGAGCCAGCTCTGCCATGAGTGGTCAGGAAATCCAAACACCCACAGGAGACCAATCACGGGTCCACCTGTTGCATTCCACAGCAGCAGATAACCATTGTTTACTTTGGTTGCTGAAACTGCAGCTTCTCACAAGGAAAAATCCTAAGAAAGGATTTTTCATGAAAGATGTCTGCGACACTTGGAGCTTGGCAGAGCTCCCAGAACAGCTGCTGTCAGTGACAATTTCACCTTTTCTGTACCAAAGACAACAATGATGAGAGGAAAAATTAAAAAGCAATCTAAATCAGAGGTTGAACCTCCCTTGAGATTACCTAATTGGTCTAATATTAATCAAAATTTAGAAAAAGATTTGGATTCAAAGATACAACTCCTTGCATTATCTGTAAGATATGGTCGTAATGATGCAAATCCACGATATGAAAGTCTTTCTCACCATGATATAAAAGAACTGCGTCAGGCTTTGAAAGAAAGTGGGTTCTCCTTATTTTAATAATGTGTTGAAAAGTATTTTTAATTGTTATGACTTAGTCCCTGCTGACTGTCGAAATGTGGCTTCCCTGATTTTAACCAATTCACAATATCTTTTATGGGAATTACAATGGAAAAAACTCCTTAATAAATTGATTGAAAGATATGCAAATACTGCTTATGAGGATCTAGATGTTACCCAATTAGCAGGTGATCCACCTTACCATAGACTGGAAAATCAAGCAGCAGAATTGCCTCGGCCTGTATTAACAGATATTAAAGATGCTGCTAGAAAAGCTTTGTTTTCAGTTGAGCCAGCTGGTACACATGTGAATGCTTTTACTACTTTTAGGCAGGGTGAAACAGAATCCTATGGTTCTTTTTTAGATAGATTAACCCAAGCAGTCGAAAAACAACGTCCAGATGAACAAGCTCGCTACTATATTGTTCAAAACCTTGCTTTTGTAAATGCTAATGAGGAATGTAGAAAAATTATTTTAACTTTTCCTGATCAGCCTCCAACTGTTACACAGATGCTAACAGCTTGCAGTAGGCTCACTGCTCCACAACATCTTGCTAATATACAGGTCAATGCTTTAGGAAAAACATTGGAAGACCATCTGACACAATGAATGGATACATTTGAAAAGAAAAAATTTGGGAAAACTCTGTTAGCACTGTGCAGTTGGACTCTGATGAAAAGACTTGTTGCTTTGCTTGTGGTAAACCAGGTCACATTAAAAAGGATTGTCGTGTGAAAACAATCCAACCAAAACAACTTCCTATTTGCCCTCGACGTCGAAAAGGGAAGCATCTTGCTAAGTACTGTCCCTCTCGTTTGACATCGATGGCAGACCCTTGTCGTTAAATTTAAAACACAGCGTGAACCACCGCGCTCAGACACAAGCAGTGGTAGCCCCTGGCAACCAGGTACCAGTCAGGTGGTGTTGGTACCTCAGTCATTTATCCCTCAATCAACCAATCCTCAAATGGTTCCAGCTCAATACCCTCAAGGGCAAGGTTCGAACTGGCCTCCTCAAAACTGATTCATCTTATTAAATATTAAGCCCCGAATGTTTCGGGGTGTGTCCTGCCTGGCTTCGTCTGGCTTTGCTGCTGGACCAAAGGCGGCAGCTGTGGCGTTTTTCACCCCAGAGATGCCTTTGGCTGGCTAGGTGCTGCAGCTGGGTGCTCAGAACAAGTCCAGGCAAAATAGGAACTCAGTTTACCTTTGGTGGAAAAGGTTCAGACGGTGAAGAGAAAAGGAGCGGGTGGAGCCATGGAGCTTAGATCCAGAGTTTATTGTAGCATGGTAGATTTCTGAATGTGGTATCAGCTCCAGCCAGACAGGCAGAGACCAAACCACGGCAGAGACCCCGACCACATGGTCTCGTGTCCTTTTTAAGCCCCGGGGACAGGAGGAGGGGACGGACAGGTGAGGGCCAACCAGGTGTGAGCAGGGGAAGGGTCAGGGGATGTGGACCCTAGGACAAACCAATGAGCCCAGACCTGGGGGCATCTGCCAATCACACGACACCTTGCTGGAAGGTGCCAGGCAGGAGGGCACAGGGGGAGGCAGAAAGGTTGGCACACCTGAGGGGGATGGGATAGGTGAGACAGGAAATGGCGACACACTGCAACATCTCCCCCTAGTTTTGTTTAAAAAGAAGAGGACTGGGTTTGTGGTGCAGAATGCTTGCCAAACCATGGTTGGTAAGTCGGTTCCTCCTCTACAGGAGGTTCACTGAGGGTTCTATGTCATTCATTGAAGCACTAAGGGCTTCCAAATGGTAAACTTCAGGAGGGGGAGGAGATAAGCTTGAAATCAACTTGAGAACCATGCGGTCGACTAGTCCAAAAACAATGCTAACAACTACAACAACAAAAACTAATACAAACAGTACTAAAATTACAGTTTTCAGAATAGATCCCACCCAGCCCGAGAGTCCCCAGTCTTTGAACAGTCCACTCAGTCAGTCATCAATTTCTCTCTTGATGTCCGAGGTCTTTTGCCAAGGTAGCCTGTACGTTCGCTTTGGGCTGAGGGACTATCCAGGAGATCACTGGTGGGATGATCACGAGCAGGATGAGGAGCAGGCTTGGTCTCATGGCATCTTGAGGCTACACACGAACCGTGGGATCTAAACTGGTACAAGGAAACTTAAGACAAACATATTACAAGCTATTCCAGAAAGGAGGCTTAAATGGAATTTCCTCCAGAGAACGCGTGCAGCGTTTCCTTCTCCAGGCAGCATTGGCAACCTGGGGTGCTTCTGTCGATTTCTCTGAGACCTTGGGAACATAGGGCCTTACCCATTTGGAAGGAACCCACTTTAACCCAGAGGGGGTGGACACACAGGCGTATCCACATCCCCAAGTAACCAATTTGTAAGGTCCCACCGTTTTCCAAGTCTCAGGGTCCTTTACTAAAACTGGAGGCTTTTCTTTCAACATCGTATAACTGCTCCCCCCAAAGTGGCGCAGGATGGGCGGGTTCAGGCTATCAAAGGAACAATTCAGAAAATTTATCGTGAACAGCGCCCTGGACAATCGGATGTGGGGGGGTTCCAACTTCAGAACCTGTTGCTGCTGGTCCAGGAGTCTTTTAATATTGCAGTGAGTCCTTTCTACAATGGCTTGACCTGTAGGGGAGTAGGGGATGCCAGTTTTGTGCTTTACTCCCCATTGCTGCAGGAAGCTCCCAAAATCCTTGGATTTATAGGCAGGCCCATTATCAGTTTTCAATTCCTTGGGGATGCCCATGAAAGAAAAAGCCTGTAAGAGGTGCTTAATGGCATTGATAGATGATTCTCCTGTGTGGGCAGAGGCATAGACCGCTCCAGAAAAGGTATCTACACTAACGTGAACGTATTTCTGCTGTCCAAACGACTGTATGTGTGTTACATCTGTTTGCCACAGTTCACAACTGTTCAACCCCCTGGGGTTTGCTCCCGTACTCACTGTAGCGAGTGCATGTTGTTGGCAATTTGGGCATGTGGCCACAATCGCTTTGGCCTGTTCTCGAGTGATGTGAAACTGACGAACTAGGCCAGGTGCATTTTGGTGGAAAAGCTGGTGGCTGATTTTTGCCTGTTCAAAAACATTTGGAAGAGTGGCCATCACTGCAGGTGCCGCAAGAGCATCTGCCCTTCTGTTGCCTTCAGCGATAAACCCTGGCAGGTCGGTGTGTGACCTGACGTGCATCACATAAAATGGTTGCTCTCGGTGAGTGACTAACTTTACAAGTTTTGAGAGCAATTCAAAAAGTGTGATGTTAGACACTTCTTGCAGTATTGCTTGATCTGCCCTGGACACTACTCCTGCCACATATGCAGAATCCATAATCAGATTGAATGGTTCTGAGAACCTTTCAAAAGCCCTAACAACAGCAGCCAATTCAGCAACCTGAGGTGAACCTTCCACCTCAGCAATGTCCGTCTCCCACTGCTGGGTTTGAGGATCCTTCCAAGTCATAACGGACTTGTGGGACCTCCCAGACGCATCTGTAAAGACAGTCAGAGCCTTTTTTAAAGGTCTCCTACTCAGAGCACTTCTCAATTTCAGAATAAATTGAACATCTTGTTGGAACATTTTGTGGGCAGGCCGGTGGACAGAAATTTGTCCTGAGTAGGAATCCAGAGCAAACTGCAACACTTCATTTTCTCGAAACAATTGTTCCAATATTTGCATAGAATTTTGACCCGATTTTAACTCAATTGGAATGTGAATGCACTCAAAGTCACATCCTGCTAACTCCCTGATCCGGGTTCTTGCTTTCCGGATCAGTTCTGCTACCAGCTCCTGAGGCTTTGTCATTCTCTTGGACCTTTTGTGACTGAGGAAAACCCATTCTATGATCAAGAGAGGGTCCCTCTTGTCCTGGCCCTTTTTAGGTGTGCCCTTTACCTTAGGAGTTTGTTTTTCCTCCCACTGGAAAATGATTCCATGGAGGTGTGGCGACTTACCTAAGATGATAAATTTGAATGGCAGGTCAGGCCGGCATTGGTGGGCCTGTCTTGTGGACATTGCAATCTGAACCTTTTCTAGAGCTTTCCGTGCCTCTGGGGTAATAGACCTAGGAGCACTGGGGTCCTCTCCCCCTTTCAATAAATTGAAAAGAGGGGCAAGGTCTTCATTAGTCAGACCGAGCCATGGTCTTACCCAATTCAAAGACCCACACAACTTGTGGACATCCGCAAGGGTTTTGATCCTTGGATTGATTTCTAGTTTTTGAGGAACAATGGTCCTATTTCCAATTTCTAGGCCCAAATATTTCCAAGGTGGCATCTTTTGAATTTTCTTTTCCTGGAGCTCGAACCCTGCAACAATCAATGCATCGATCATTAGGTCAAGCGCATGTGTGAGTAGATCATCATTGGGGGCACACACAAGGATATCATCCATATAACGATAGATGATGGCCTTTTCTGCGGCTGCACGCACTGGGGAAAGCAGGGAAGAGACAGACCACTGGCAGATCGCTGGGGAAACCTTCAGGCCCTGAGGGAGAACTGTCCAATGGCACCTTTTCATAGGGGCTTCCATGTTGATGGTGGGGACCGAGAATGCGAAACGCGGTGCGTCGTCAGGGTGTAGGGGAATATGGAAAAAGCAATCTTTTATATCAATAACAGCTAATTTCCAATCCTGGGGAAGCATTGTTGGGGATGGCATACCAGGTTGGGGAGAGCCCATGTCTTCAATGACATTATTAATTTGTCGGAGGTTGTGCAGGAGCCACCATCTCTTTTTGTCAGCTTTCTGAATTACAAACACTGGAGAGTTCCACGGGGACGTGGTCTCCACAATGTGACCTTTTTTCAACTGCTCTTCCACCAGCTCCTCAAGCGCCCTTATTTTTTGTTTACTGAGCAGCCACTGTTTCACCTCAACTGGTGTGTCTGTTTTCCACTTCAGTTTTTGGGTGGGGCGCTGTTGTTCAATGACCGCTGTACAAAAATCTTGTGGGGAGTCTGGAATATCAATTGTGACACCCCACTAGGCCATTAAATCTCTCCCTAACAAAGGTTCTGAATAATCTAACACAAATGGATGGATATTCGCTAATTGTCCAGTTGGTCCCTCGATTTGGATGATGCTTTTGGATTGTTTTGCCAATTGCAGACCTCCTACACCTTGAATGTGACTGGCAATGTTTTGCAAAGGCCAATGTGCTGGCCAGTCCTGTACTGGGATCACTGTGCAGTCTGCACCCGTGTCTACAAGCATCTCAATGTGTTTTGACTCCCCACCCCCACTGACATTACACCATAATTTGGGTTTGTCTCTCCCAATAACTTGGACCCGGGCAACTGTGGGCCCTTGTTTTTCGGTGCCTTCAGGCAAAAACAGCACAGGGATAGCTTGGGCAACAATTTGTCCTTTGGGAAGAAACAGGGGTGGGTGGAAACAGTGCAGCCCAAGAACAAATTGCTCAGGATCTGATGCTGTCATTCCTGGAGCAATTTCAATCTCACGTGGTGTGTGTTTGGTGTCCCCAATGACGATGTACTTACAGCGAATACGGTGCCAAGTACCCTTCTGTTCTGGGTTGACAGAGACAAAATGCCAATCCGTGCCTTTCAGGTGGAGTGATTCTGTCAGCTGCAACCTGAAAGGCTCATTGACAGAAGACGTGGTTAACATAGGTTCATTTAAATTATAACAAGGGTTATCTCTTTGCATCTTTAACAGTGGACCAGCAGACGTGGTCATTGAAGCATCTGCTTCACTTACAGAAACAGTAACATTACTGCGCACTTGGTTTGTTTTGGTTCCCTTATTCCCTTGGCCTGCCCTTTTTGTGTCTGCACGCCTGGCAGGCCGGCGCTCCCTGTTCAGTTTTTTTGTTGTTGTTGACCCCCTGGGAGTGTTTGCAATTTCCCTCCCATGCCATTTCTAAACTCGTCAAATTGCCCTTTCAGGGGGCACTGGTTACTCCAATGCCCATGGTTGTGGCAAAGCAGGCATGGCTTTGTGGGGTCCACCATTGCTGGTCGTCGCTGCTGCCCAGGGTGCTGCTGTGCTGAGGGAATGGGCGCAGGGCTGGCAACGGTGACGCACTGAGGTGGTCTCGGCAGCAGCCTTGGTCTGGTGTCTTCAGCCACACTCATCAGAGGCACTTTCCTGTTACAAACTAGAAGCATATCTTTTAGTGTAGGGGGGATTCTAGAGGAAGGCTCAAAATTGTGGCTCGACACTGTTCATTTGCATTTGTAAATGCCATTTCCTCTAAAACTTCTTCCCTTGCATTCTCTTTTTTGACTTGGGTTTCAATGGCTCTAGTTAACCTTTCGACAAATTTCAGAAAGACTCGGATGGCAGCTGCTTGAACTTACTGTAGGGCTCAAAAGGCCCTTCAGGTTGGAGGGAAAAGAATGCTTTTTCAGCAGCTTCTTTTACCTTCTCCAGTGTTTCTACAGGGATTACAGTTGCTTGGATCGAGGGGGAAGACCACTGACCTACACCGAAGAGATGCTCAATGGTAATTGGCATCCCATTAGCATCTTTTGCTGTGTTTGGATCAGCACACAAGCTTGGGAGAGCTTCTTTTAGCAGTTATTTCCATGCTACTTCCCATAATTTGAATTCTGTAGATGTCATGAGGCATGAGAAAAGCTGTTTTAAATCATGTGGGACGACTACAGTCCTGCTCAATTCAGAATTTAAAAGGCCACGGAAGTATGGACTGTGTGGGCCATATTCTTTGTGGGATTTACAGATTTCTTTAATCAATTGACATCCAAAAGAGCTCCAATTAGCAGTTTGAGCTGCTCCCCCTTGGGCTGCAGGCTGATATGAAACAGGGGCAAATGACAAAGTGGGACCCTGTATTGGGTCTGCAGCTTCTTGCCCTGTATCCCTTGCATTGGAAGCAACGGGAGCACAGAAACAGGTTTGGGGACATGCAGTGGGTGTGCCCCCACCGAGGGAACCCGGGGAGGGGGCAGAGTCAGGGGGAAGGCAAGGGGCGGGGATACTGTGGGAACAGGGGGCGGAGACACCTGGTGACATCACTTCGGCAGACGCCCCTTGGGAGGAGTAGAGGGGCGGAGCTGAGGGTACAGCAGGTAGGGGAGGGGGAGGGAAGGTGTCACGAGGAACAGGAGGAGAGGGGGATGGGGAAGGAATTTTGGGATGCTCAATGGGATCTTGGGAAGAAGATGACCAGGTCTGGGAGGGTGCCATGTGGCATCCTCCATCTTGGGGAGCCCCTAGGCACTGGGGGCCATTTTGGGGATCACTGCTCTCCGAAAAGCTTACACAAGCTCTGGGATTTAGAGCGGGGGAAACGGGGTTTTGGGAAGATTTCCACGAGACCTGGCCAGGGCCTTGTGGACAAGGGGACTCAGGCATTTTACCTTGCACTGGGAGTCGACTTCCCAGCGTGTGAGCAGGGTTTGCTCTGTTTAAAATACCAAGTTTTGGGGTAAGAGGTTCAGGGCTGGAAGGGGGGGAAACAGGGAGAGCAGAGGTACATGGCTTAACATTTGGCTTTTTCTCCAATTCCCTTTGTTTGAGTAAAGCAGTCCAAATTTGTAAGCTCCAGAACACAAATTTAGCTGAGGACGTAGTCCCAGACTGTCCCAAGGTTATCAATTCATGTCCTACTTTATCCCAAAATTGAAGATTGTGGATTTCCTCAGGAGAAGTTTGTGGGAAGTGCAGAAAAAGCCACCTTACAAACTGTTTCAATTTTCCTTTTGAGAACTTTACGTTTGCATTAACTAAAATTCCAATAATATGATAATACACTCCTTTTTGTGCTGTGCTTAATTTCGAGCCCATGTTACATGTAAATGGCACAGAACAAATTCCCGCCGACCGAATACAAAACCAAAATCAGCTACCGATTTAAAAAAAAAACAAACTACGGTTAAAAGGCGATTACAGACGAAAGCTTTCACAATGCAGCTGTATACACTGCTTTTAAAATTGCCGCGGGCAGGAGCAGCAGGGAGTCGGGACCCGCCCCGCGGGAATGCAGCCCCCCCGCGCCGAGAGAGAGAGAGAGAGAGAGAGCCCCCCCCCGTGCCACGTGGTGAGCCGGAACCGGGGCCGCCCCGCGCCGCGTGGAGACAGAGACAAAGCCTCCCCCGCCCCGGGAACGCAGCACCCCCCAAGCACCGAGAGCCGAGCACGCTGCCGAGCCGGGGGGAGGGGTAGGCAGGGCCGTCCTGCTCTTCCGAGCTGGCACCAATTCCAAAAGCGGCGAGAACACGCCGCAGAGTTAAAACTTTACAGAGAACTACGTTATCACCGCAGGGCTGCGCAGCCTAAATGCAAAGCACAAAAAGGAACTCGTCTCACGGCAAAGACGGGTTTTTAAAAGGGAACTCGTCTCACGGCAAAGACGGGTTTTTGAGGTACTACCCCGCAAAGGAGCAGAAATACTTACTGAAATCGAAGCAGTTCCTGGCAAAGTCAGGCAGGCTGGTCTCTTCACTTGAATAGGACCCCTATTCTCCCCGGGAAAATTCGCTCACCAGAAAGGAGCTGTTTTTCCAAAGGCGCAATGCGTTCCTCGAGGCTTCTTGTGGGATCAGGCCCAAAGTCTCTTCTGGAGAACTGTGCAACCACAGCTCTTTCCAGTGGAAGCAAAGCTGCTGTAACGCTTTTCCAAGGTTCTGAGATTCCTTTTGGGGCTGCAGGTCCATGCAGCCCCACGTTGGGCGCCACTATATTAAATATTAAGCCCCAAATGTTTCGGGGTGGGTCCTGCCTGGCTTCGTCTGGCTTTGCTGCTGGACCAAAGGCGGCAGCTGTGGCGTTTTTCACCCCAGAGATGCCTTTGGCTGGCTAGGTGCTGCAGCTGGGCGCTCAGAACAAGTCCAGGCAAAATAGGAACTCAGTTTACCTTTGGTGGAAAAGGTTCAGACGGTGAAGAGAAAAGGAGCGGGTGGAGCCATGGAGCTTAGATCCAGAGTTTATTGTAGCATGGTAGATTTCTGAATGTGGTATCAGCTCCAGCCAGACAGGCAGAGACCAAACCACGGCAGAGACCCCGACCACATGGTCTCGTGTCCTTTTTAAGCCCCAGGGACAGGAGGAGGGGACGGACAGGTGAGGGCCAACCAGGTGTGAGCAGGGGAAGGGTCAGGGGATGTGGACCCTAGGACAAACCAATGAGCCCAGACCTGGGGGGGCATCTGCCAATCACTCAACACCTTGCTGGAAGGTGCCAGGCAGGAGGGCATAGGGGGGGAGGGAAAGGTTGGCATCCTCGAGGGGGATGGGATAGGTGAGACAGGAAATGGCGACACACTGCAACACCTTAGATATTCAAAAACAATTAAAATATTTTTTAAAAATTTAATTACAGGTGAGTGGCTTTACTTGGATATTGGTTTTTGGACTGTTTGGGTTAGATGATTTAAAACTGGGACTTTTATAGGAATTTAATCACCTGAGAAGGTGGCACTCTGCAAACAGAACTGACTGAAAATGAACGGGACAGAAATCAGGACCTCTTGAAAGTTTTATTTGCTATCAAATACATCCCACACACCCAGCCCCACACAACCCCCATCCCATTGCTCCAAATTGAGATCCCACTTCTCCCAATCTCCTTCCAACCCCATCTCACCCTGATGGGTGTGGAATTGAGCAAGTTTATCCTGGGATTGAGTTTTTTTGAGGAGGGAACAAGCAATTTGAAGTGGGATTGAGCATTTATGGCTAAAAATTTAGTTGTTTTCAGTGCGATTTGAGTGGTTTTGAGGTGACAGATCCATCCCTCTTGGTTTTTGGAGTGCAAAGATATTGAGAAGAGCAAAAATTAAAGCCAAACCAAAGGACAAACAGCCAGGCGTGTTCCCAACATGGATCACAGGGAATGTGAGTGACCAGGGCTGTGCCCAAAGTGCCTCCTCCAGTGGGGGATGGAGCTGCAGCAGCGCACGAAGCTCTTACTGCACTCAGGGCACTTGCAGGGCTTCCCTTACTGGTGCCTCCGTTGGTGTTGGGTCAAGTGAGAGCTCTGTGAGAAGCTCTTCTCACACTGGGGACACTCGTAGGGCCTCTCCCCTGTGTGGATGCGCCGGTGCCTGATGAGGGTGGAGTTCTGCCTGAATCCCTTCCTGCAGTTGGGGCATTGGAAGGGCCTCTCCTCTGTGTGAATCCGATAGTGCTGGAGGAGATGGGAGCTGGTCAGAAACCTCTTCCTGCATTTATCACACTCGTAGGGCCTCTCCCCTGTGTGGATGCGCTGGTGCTTGACAAGGTCGGAGTTGTACTTGAATCCCTTCCCACAGTCGGGGCATTGGAAGGGCCTCTCCTCTGTGTGACTCCGATAGTGCCGGAGGAGATCAGAGCTGGTCTGAAACCTCTTCCTGCATTTATCACACTCGTAGGGCCTCTCCCCTGTGTGGATGCGCCGGTGGGTGACAAGGTTGCCGTTGTACTTGAATCCCTTCCCGCAGTCGGGGCATTGGAAGGGCCTCTCCTCTGTGTGAATCCGATAGTGCTGGAAGAGACTGGAGCTGGTCTGAAACCTCTTCCCACACTCGGAACACTCATAGGGTCTCTCCCCTGTGTGGGACCTCTGGTGGCTGATCAGGCTGGAGCTCTCTCTGAAGCTCTTCCCACACTCCCCACACTCGTAGGGCCGGTCCCCAGTGTGGATCCTCTGGTGCCTGATCAGCACGGAGTTCCACCTGAAGCTCTTCCCACACTCCTCGCACGTGTGGGGCTTCTCCCCATCATGGAGCTGCTCATGGAGCACCAGCTCTGAGCTCTGGCTCCATCTCCGGCTGCCTTCCCGGCCCAGGCTGGCTCTTTCCCCCTCACATCCCCGCCATCTGCGTTTGCAGCCCCTCCTCGTGCGGCATCTCCGGGCCTTTTCCTCCCCGTTGGCTTCCTGCGCCGTGGAGCCGCTCAAAACGGCCTCTGCCACCAGGTTCTGCCGCGGGCATTTGTCCTCCCTGCTCTCCATGCTCAGCTCCTGCTCTGGGCGAGGAAGGACAAGGACAGCATGGGATTTGCCTCCCTGCCACAGGCAAGGGAAACGAGATCCCCCCCAGGGCACACCCGGGGACGCACTGCCCCCTCTTGGCTCTCCCCATTTCGGGATGCCGGGGCTCTTTGGGCTCCCGGGCTCCCTTCTCCCCTCATTCTCTGCTCTGGGCTGCAGCGGCTCCAAGGAGTCCCCCCTGCCCCTCTCCAGGCTCTTGAGGCTCCCGCCAATGGCGGCGCTCCCCCCTCTCTGGCCTCCCCACTTTGGCCTCCTGGGGGACACAGGGCTCTGCTCCTCCAGGCTGCCTCTGCCGGCAGCCGCCACCGCCACCCCCCGATGTCCCCCCGAGGGGCCTTTTCCGCTCAGCCTTGGACTTCTTCATTCTCCAAACATCCCCCCAAAAACCCAACCCAGGGACCCCCCGGGATATCCGGGCGGGGCTCCCCGTCCCCGCTCACCAGAGCCATGGGGGGGGCGACGATCCCACAGGTGGGGGCTGCGAATTCAGGCAGGGCTGGAACGCATGGCTCCCTCAGCTCAGCCTTGATCCGCCCTTGTCCCTCCTCTTCCTCTTCCTCCCATCGTCCTCTTCCATCCCCCCTCTGTTATCCCCACCGGCTTCTCAACTTCCATCCCTCCCCTTCCATCCCTTCTCCTCCTCCTCCTCCCTAACCCCACCTCCTTCTCCTCCTTCCATCGCTGCTCGCTCTCCGCCTTCATCCCTCCCCTTCCATCCCTCCTCCCTTTCCTCCTCCTCCCCCCTAACCCCGCCTCCTCCTCCCCCTCCATCCCTGCCCTTCCCTCCCTCCTCCTCCTCCTCCTCCCCCAGCAGCAGCCACACCCTCGGTGCCCCGTTCCCGCAGCCCTCGCAGCCCGCGGCAGCAGCGGCCATGGAGCCAGGCCAGGTCGGCATGGGCAGCGCGGGGCTCTCGGCTGCTCCCAGCCGCTGCGGGCGGGGGGAACCCAGCCCGGGCCAAAGGAGAGGCAAACTGGGCAAACTAGGGGCTGCACATCCAAACTGGGCCTTGCTGGGGACCCTGCCTGGCCCCTGCCAGCCCTTGGGGCTCCTCTCGGCACATCCGCCAGGGGGGAACGCACACAGGCCTGGGGGATCCCAGCAGTGGCAGCACTGCCAGGGACTGGGCTGCACTGGGATCGTACTGGGAGCGACTGGGGCTGTACTGGCTTTGTACTGACATCATACTGGGATTGTACTGGGAGCGACTGGGGCTGTACTGGCTTTGTACTGACATCAGACTGGGATTGTACTGGGAGTGACTGGGACTGTACTGGCTTTGTACTGACATCGTACTGGGATCATACTGCCATACCAGGCAGATTGTGATCACACTGATGGATACTGGGATCATACTGGGATCATACTGGGATCATGCTGGGAGCGAGTAGGAGCCTTCGGGGGGGGGCAGTTAACACCATGTTATGGGCAATTGGGATATACTGGGAGTGACTGGGATTATGCTGAGGGTGACTGGGAACAGCTGTGAACAACTGGGATCATGCCAGGAGCAACTGGGAGTGACTGGCTGCATGTTGGGGGTGATTGGAAACTGCTGGGGTTATACTGGGATGAACTGGGATCATGCTGGAGCTGACTGGGATCATTCTGGCAGTGAGTGCCACTACACTGAGGCTGACTGGGAGTGCTTGGGAGCAAATGGGATCATCCTGGAAGGAACTGGAAAGATGCTGGAGGGAACTGGGCTACACTGGGGGATACTGGGAGTGACTGGAACAAAAGTGAGGGTGAAAGAGAGCAACTGGGACCATGTGGAGCACAACTGCTTCAGACTGGCAGGGACTGGGAGCACACTGGGGCCATATTTGGATCATACTGGGAGGGACTGGACTAATACTGGGAGGATCTGAGAGGGACTGGGAGCACACCCTGCACATCATCCCCCAGACTGGGCCTGACTGGGAGCAACTGGGAGCACGCTGGCAGCAAATGGCATCATACTGGGACTGACTGGGCTGATCTAGGGAGCAACTGGAACCATACTGGAGGCAGCTGGGACCATACTGGGAGAGACTGGAAGCAACTGGGATTATACTGGGACCACACTGGGAGGGCTGGCATGGGACTGGGATCAAACTGGAGCTTACTGGGATCATATTGGGGTTGAAAGGGAGCGACTGGGATCACACTTTGGGCTACTGGGAGCAGCTGAGGGAAACTGGGATGATGCTGCAAGCAAACTGGAGGAACTGGGAAGCACTGGATGCCTGCTGGGGGCAACTGGGATATACTGGGCATGACTGGGGGATCATACTGGGAGAACTGACACCTTACTGGGGCCACTGGCAGTGCCTGGGAATGACTGCAGACATGCTGGGGGCAACTGGGATATACTGGGAGTGTCTGGAACCATCCTGGGGGGACTGGAACCACACTGGAAACAACTGGGACCATGCTGGGGAGAACTGGGACCACGCTGGGGGCAACTGGGAGTGAGTGGGACCATGCTGGGAGGGACTGGGATCATCTGGGGAGGGACTGGGACTAGAGCAGGGGCAACTGGGTCCAACTGGGACCATCCTGGGAGTGTCTGTAACCATAGGGGAGTGATGGAAGCACACTGGGAACAGCTGGGCCCATGCTGGGAGCAACTGGGATCCCACTGGGGGCACTGGCATCAGACTGGGAGTGACTGGGAGCAACTGGGATTAGACTGCAAGGGACTGGGATCGTACTGGGAGTGGCTACACTCATACTGGGATTATACTGGGTGTGAATGGAACCTGACTGGGGCTTCCTGGGAGCTACTGGGCCCATGTTGGGAGGAAAATGTGACCCACTGGGAGCAACTGGGATCGGCTGGAAGGTTCTGGAACCATGCTGAGAGGACTGAGACTACAACTGGGGCAACTGGGATCATCCTGGGAGCAACTGGGGCCACCCTTTGAGCAACAGATGGAAACTGGGATGATGCTAGAGGAAACTGGGAGGAACTGGGAAAGACTGGGATCATTCTGAGGTAACTGAAACATACTGGGAGTGTCTCTAACCATCCTGGGGGCACTGGAACCACACTGGGAACAGCTGGGATCATGCTGGGAGCAACTGGGACGATGCTGGGGGAAACTGAATCTGCCCTGGAGGCAACTGGGCACGACTGGGACCCTGCTGGGAGGGACTGGGACTATTCTTGGGGCAACTGGGATCATCATGGGCGGAACTGGGAACAGCTGGAATTATGCTGGGAGCAACTGGGATCACACTGGGATCCCAGTGAGAGCAGCTGAGTGCATGCTGGGTTACACTGGGATCTCATTGAGAGCAACTGGAATCACACTGGGATTGACTGGGAGTGGCTGGTTTTGTGGATTTTGGGGGGTTTGGATTTTGGGGGATTTTCTTGGCATTTTGAGGGGGAGTTTTTCTGGGGGAGTTTGGGGGTTTATTGAAATTTCTTGTGTCTCTTTTTGAATTTTGGGGGTTTTCCTGGGATTTTGTTGGGATTTTTTGGGATTCTCAGAAATTCCTGGGGTTTTATTGGGATTTTTAGGAGATTTTGGGGCATTTTTTTGGAATTGTGGTGGCATTCAGAGGGATTAATTGGGGATTTGGGGTTATGGGGATTTTTGGTGGGATTTGGGGGGGTTTGGGTGTTGCCAGGATTTCTTTGGATCTTGGGGGAGATTTTGTGGGACTTTTTCTAGATTTGGGGACATCTTTGGGGGATTTGCGGAGTTTAATCAGGAGTTTTGGGGTTTTTGGCATTCCAAAGAATTTTATGGATTTTTATTGGGATTCTAGAGTGTTCTAATGGGATTTTGAGAGACTTCAAAGGATTTTGTGGGTTTTATTGGGACTTTTGGGGCTTTTAAGGAGATTTTGGTGCCTCTCAGCCCTTCCCCACACCCAGGGAATGCCCCAAAGCCCCCCTAAAATTCCACAAAAACCCCACAAATCCTCAAAAATTACAAGAAAACCCTCAAAAACCCCAGGGAATCTCCAAACATACCAGTGGAACTCACCAAAATTTAAAAAAACTGACTAAATTTTCAATAAATCTCCCCCCAAAAGCCCCCACAATTCCCAACAAAACACCAAAAATCCAAAATCCCCCAATTCAACAAAACCCCCCAAAATAACATAACCATCCCAAAACCCAATAATTCTTCCCATAAACCCCAATAGTTCCCCCCAAACTCCAAACAAAATCCCCCAAAGCCCAAAAAAGCCACCCCCAAATCCCCAAAAACCCTCTCAGAACCCCAAAGTCCCCACAAACCCCCCCAGACTCAGTGGGGCCGTCCTGGATCAGGGGGCACCGGCCGGTGGAACAGGAGCCACTTCAGGGGGCCCTGGGAGCTTTTTGGGGAGGGGGCACCATGGGAACCCCTGCTGTGCCCCCTCCCCCCGAAACCCCCAGACCCCGGTTCAGGGTGGGCCTGGGACCCCCCGGGACCCCCAAATCTCCCCCAGGACCCCTCCAGGAACGCCCAACCCCGCAGAGCTCCCCCAGTGTTGGCCCAGAACCTCTCTGGACCCCCAAACCCTCCCCAGGACCCCAAAAATCTCCCCAGGACTCTCATCCCCCCCAGTTCTTCCCAAAATTCACCCCAGACCCACCTGAGACGCCCCCAAATCTATCAGACTGCCCCAAATCCCCCTCAGACCCCTCAATCCCCCCAAACCTCATGAAATTGCCTCAGACTCCTCGAAATTCCCCAGACCCACCTCAGAACGGCCCAGATCCTCTCGCAATCCCCCAAAATCCCCTCAGACTCTCCCAATTCCTCTCAGTTTCTCCTAAACCCACCTGAGAACGCTCCAGACGCTCTCAAGCTCCCCCCAAAGCTCCCTAAAGCCCCCTCAGACCCACCAAAGCCCCCTCAGACCCCCTCATTTCCCCCAAACCCACCGCACACCCTCGTGTTTCCCGTTGATGCCCCTAAAAATCCCCAATTTCCCCTCAGACCCGCCCCAAACACCCCCAGTTTGCCCCCGGCCCCACCTCAGCTCCGCTCTCCCTCAGAATCTCGCGCCTCCACCGCGTGTGCAGGCTCCCAGCAATGGCGGCGCGCCCCGCCCCAAACCAACCAATCAGCGCGCTGCACATCCCTGAACTAACCAATCACGGCGCGGCTCCCCTCAGCAAGGCCCGCCTCCCCTGCGCTGTCCCAGCCAATCAGAGGCGAGCCAGAAGCGGCGCCCCCTTCCCCGCCGCCGCCGGGACCCCCCGGGCTCGGGACAGGAGCGGGAGGGGCCTGAGAGGGGATCGGGGGGGGGGCGGGGGAGGGTCCGGGGGGTCAGGGGGGGCTTTGGGGAGGGGTCCGGGGGTTTGGGGGGGGTCTGGGGAGGGGTCCTGGGGCATTGTGGGGGGACCTGGGGGGTGCGGATGGGTCCTAAGAGGGGTCTCGAGGAGGGGTCGCGAGATATGAGACACTCATGCCACAGTGTAAGCTGTAAGCGAAAGGAATTTTAAGAGCTGTTTTGGTTATTTCAGAGAAAGTTTAAAAGGGAGAAGCTGCTGTGTGATGTTATGATCGATTTTTGGTGCCAGAGTCCAAGGAGTTTAGGGCTGGAAATCCCAGCCCCACTGGATCCAAATGAGGAAATCACCTGGCCCTGTCCTACCAAGGTGTCACGTTGGTGAAATTAAAAGGCAAAACACGGTCCATAAGACAGAAAGGAAAGTGGTACTGCCTCAAGAAAACCTCTTAAGCAAGTCTGGCTGCACTTTTTATTCAAGAGAAAAGCAAAGTTCAGGAGAAAATGAAAAGTGTTTTGCATGGCTGATCAAAGACATCTGGAAGATTTAGAAGAAAGCCCAGCAAGCTGCTGCAATTGATAAAAAAAGATTAGTGCAGAGCAATTTTCTTGGAGATTGCCAGGAAAGAGCAGAATAGCAGAGAGCAGAGAAAGGGATCCACCCTGAGGTGTCTTGTCCATATCCATGATTGACTCCAACAAATCCAAGAATATCCTGAGCTGGAAGGGACTCACAGGGATCATGAGTCTGACTCATGGCCCTGCGCAGGACATCCCACCACAGGTCTGAGAGCCTTGTCCAAACATTCCTTGAATTCACAGGGGCTGGGACCATTCCCTGGGGAGTCTGTTCCAGTGTCCAGCACCCTCTGGTCCAAATCTGATGAAAACTGCACCAGGACAGAGTCCAAACCCAAAGACTAAGGAAAGTCAGGAGACCCCTTGGTCTGAATGCACTGAATGTCCCAGCACCAGACCCATGATTCAGAATGGGCAGTCATCAATGCAAGATTAACTAATTGTGGGAGTCAGAAGTAAGTTGTAGTGATATAAACTGAGGTTTTTGGCCTCACTGAAAGGTGCAATGGCCACAAGCTTTCAACGGAGGACTCACAGGAAGAAATGTTAGATTTCCTAAAAGGCCAGTTGAGGTTTTGGAGGATGGAGCCCACCAAGACCTCCAGAAGTAGGAGAGGGGCTGAAAGGATGAAGTCAGCAGGGACAGAAATGGGAGAAAAGCCACACTTGCCAAGGAAATTCCAGAAGCAGTGATGGCAACAGCAGCACTGGCTCCAGCTTCCTCAGCTTCTTCTTTAAGGTGGGAACGGAGGAAAAGGGGGGGAAGATGTTCTTAGAAGGGAAGGCTTGGCACTGATGGGGCTGTGGACTCCTCACCTGAAACTCCCTGAAACGGTGACACTGGCTCAAACCACGGCATTTTTTAAAAGCTAATTTTCTTGAGAGCAAAAGTTTGAGTCTTGAAAGTGATCTCAGGCTTCACACCTTATCTGAGAAAAGTTTTTAAACAAACACTGAAATTCTCAGTGACATAATAGAGATACAAGGGTAGGCATTGAGAACTCCTTGATTCCCCTGGATCCTAATGCATCTTAGGATCAGCTTAATAAAGGAGGAATGGATTTAGGTGCTGGCTCAAGTCCAACATTCATTAATATTTGTGGGTGTGGATGTTGTGGCTGCCCCATCCCTGGAAATGTTCCATGCCAGGCTGGATGGGCTTGGAGCAATCTGGGATGCTGGAAGGTGTCCTGTGGCAGGGGGTGGGACTGGATGAGCTTTAAGATCCTTTCCAGCCTGAACCATTTGGGGATTCTGTGATTCCATGAACACATCCACACCCAGCCTTACTCCAAACGTGTCAAGCAGGGACGGGGGGTTGGCAGTCCCCAGACAACAGTGGGCAGGAGGAGAAGAAGCTGGCACGGATTAACTGAGCTGCTCTCCACAGAAAGAGCAGCAAGGGGGATTCTCAGCCAGGACCAGCCACAGAGGGACCCGGGCTCCTCCCTGGATGTGAGGGGGAATGCAAACAAGAGGCGTCACACATTCCTCTGTGCATCCCTCACCTGCAGCTGGCCTGAGGAGGTGGCCAGCTCACGGCCAAAGGGAAGGGTGTGTGTGTGCAGCATCGTGGCTTCCATGTGGGCCAAAGCAGAGCCAAACTCCCGTTTGATTAATGAGCCCTTGGATCCAGCTCCCTGCCTCCCTCCGCGTGCAAGGAGCACGATCCCAGCAGCACGCACTGCTGGCCTTCAAGGGCTGGCTGGGGCAGCTCCTGATAGCGCTGTTTATTCAGCTTCCCCAAGGAAACAGTGTGGATTTTATTAAATGATCCCATCAGTGTTTCTCCATGCTGTCAGTGCAGACTCCAAAGGATGATTCCTGTTGGCTCGTAGGTCTTTGTCCGCGCACCGAGAGCGGCAGCCAAGGACAAAGCGTTGCGGGACGGGGCGGTGGGAGCCCTGCTGCTCCGGCTGCGCGGCCCTGCCGGGCTCTGAGCCCCCCGTGCCACATGCCAGGCCACAAAGGGGACAGCTGGCCCGCCAAGGACAGTGACACGAGGCACAGGGACACCTGGGACTGCCCTTGGTGCTGTCACACTCCCGCATGGATGGCTTCAAGGGAGAGAGGCACAGCCCATGGAGACCCAGCCACAGGCAAGTTTTTTATGCTATTTGAAGTGGCACGGATCCTTTTATCCCAGAAAAACGGCACCTGTTTGTCACCTGCTGGTTCTTAGCCCTAAGAATTACATTGATACTGCCAGGCCAGTTTTCTGCCTATTTTTGCCATTTTTCCACCCCATCATTCCCTGATTTTATTCCCCAAACCAATTTTGCCTGTTTTCTATGCACGCTGGTTTTCACCTCAGGAGTGAAGCAAATAATCCACTCAGTGAAGAAAACACAGCTATGAAGTGGAGGACTGTCCCCTTTGGGACACAAAAGCCACAGCCACCCACACTTGGACAAAGCAAGCTGTGGCAATGCCAGGAGTGACTGTGCAGTCAGTATGGATGGAGCCAGGAGTACATTCCCCAGGGAATCCTTCACATGGGCTTGGAGAGGTGTCCAAAATGCAAAGCCCATGGTTTTCAGAGTACTCCCCTGTGTTGCTCTGAGTTTGTGCTGAGGTTGTGGGAATGAGCCAATCCTGGGATGTATCTTCCCATACTGAAAAAAATCCAAGGTTTTTGCTGGCAGGCACCACCTTTGTGTGTGTGTGTGTGTCCAAGGGCTTTGCTCTCAAAGCTCACCCTGAAGATCCACCAGATGCCTTGGTCACTTGCTCTCTCTGCCAAATGAGCAGAGGGCTCATGCTCTGGGTGAGGGGGGTCACAAAAACACATCCAGCAACTCCATGGCCCTGTGAGCTGCTGAAAAATCAGACAAGGAGCTCTGGAGCTGCTTTTCATGCACATGGGATGGCTGAGTGAGCCTGCTCCTCACCCTCCTGTTTAAACACAACCTCTGCCCTCAGCTGCAGTGAGAGTGTTTCACCCTGTGCGAGGCTCCCAGGGAAGATCTTCCTCTTTGGGAAACTGCACTTGGAGTGGATGTTTTGAAGAGGTTCAAACCTCCCCTCTCTCACCCATGGAAGGTCACTGTGATCACTGTAAAACAGAGCTTTCGAGTGTTTGGAGCCTAGCCTGTGACTTCCCCACTGTTTTTGTCAGCACCTGCACACCCCAAATGTTTCTATGCCTAAAACAGCACTACTGAGAGCTCAGAGTGATGCTGTAGAGAGGATTTGGGGGGAGCCTGTGCAGGATAGCAAAAGTGCAGCTCAGTTTCTGGCATATTTTGGGTTAAAAATCATCACATGCTGCAAGCTAAAGTCAGAATTGAACCAAACAAAAATGCATTTATCATCCACAAGTCTAAGATCCTGCAGAATCAAGAAGCTTTCCTTGCCCAGCTTTGGAAAGATCACTTCTCTGGCCTAAACCCTACTTATGCGTCTTGTTTCTTCCTTATTTCCTAATTTTTTTTTTAATTCTTCTTAGGTCTTCAGTTTATTAAGCCATCGTCTAGCCATCCATTGCACTGCAACAAACCTTGGACCAAGCTCCAGGAGCTTGTGGCAATGGCCAGAGCAGCTCTCCAGGGACTGGCTCACAAGGGCTGGGGCAGGGTGACAGTGTGTCCCCTTGCAGAGGACAGGCACCAGCACACAGCTGCTCTCCTTCCCTCCGTGCTGGCCACTCAGTGGGTGAAGTGTTTCTTCTTCTGGCTGCAGAGAATGAGGCTCCAAAATCTGGCAGCAGTAACAAGGAAATGGAACAGCCTTGCCTTTCTTCAGGGTGAGGGCTGCTGTGTCTGGATTTCAGCAGCACTCAAAAGACCACCAAGCCAGCCCATTTCCTGCCACTCCAGTGGGAAAGGGTGGCATGAAAGCCCAAGTCTCAGGTGTCCGCATGGACATGCCTAAGCAGAGACAAATCACAGAATCCCAGAATGGTTTGGGTGGGAAGGGACACTAAAGATCATTCATTCCACCGCCTTCCACTATCCTATTGCTCCAAGCTCCTTCCAGCCTGGCCTTGGACACTCCCAGGGATCCGGGGCAGCCACAGCTTCTCTGGGCAGCCTCTTCCAAGAGCTGCATCCAAAAAAGTCACAGAGGCGTCTGCGTGCACTTTGCAGGTGAATCCCTCACTGGGGCAAGAGATGAGCTCAAGCTCTGAGTCTTGCAGGGAAATGTTTCCCCTAAGCCAGCATAAAGACTGACTATGTTACTACAGGCTAGAGAAACCCCTGAAATAGTGACAGACAGCTGAAGGGAAGAATATATTGGGAAGGGAATCATCCGGCCGGCTGGGAAACGCAGGGCTCTGAAAGGGGATGGGGCGGCACAGGAAGAACATTCCTTTCTCACTCCAAGCGCCTGCAGCCGCTCGGGAAGCATCGGCCGGGGCCGCCCGCTCGCAGCCCGGGGCCGGCAGCGCTGCTCCTGCCGCGGGCAGATGCTGCTCTGGGCGGCCGCAGGCTCATCCCGGACCAGCAGCATGGATGGAGAGCGATGAGGTGCCCGGCAAGAGGCAGCCTGAGCCCCAGATGCTGCGGGGGGCTGGCGATCGCCGCCTGTGCCGGGTGCGGGCGGCCGCGGGCGGCGGGGTCACCCTGCCCTGTGGCCACCGCTGGGCTGCGCGCATGGAGAAAGAGGGAGAGGGCAGCGCGGGGCTGCAGGGCTGTGCTTTGCAATTCCGCGCCGTGCTCGCTTCTCTCTGCCCTCGGAAGATGGGGAGAACTGCAGTTGCTTCGTGCTCTCAGCTCAAACGGGGCTTTACAGCCCCTTCCCCACCTTGCCGAGGGGCACAGAGGAGTGGATCAGCCTCAGAGCAGGGCTCCTTTCCAGCACCCTGCTGCTCATCTCCTTGTCTCTGCATCTGCTTGGCCACACTGTTTCATTAATTTGTCTGTTCTTCCCCAAATTTCTGAATTATTGTCAAAACCAGGGCTTGTGGATACATGGAAGTGAAGAATGAAACCCCTCTCCTGCGTCTGAGGCTGACAAAGCCATACTTGGGATGTCAAGGCCAACCCAAATGACCAGATGAGAGTAGGAACTGCTGAGGCAGCCCCTGGCTCCCCCTTAAGCAGCACAACCCCCTACACTGTGTCATGGTTTGACACTGGCACAATGCCAGTGCCCCCATGAGAATACCCTCTCCCTGGTTTCTGCTGTGAGATGGGACCAGGAATAAGCACAGCAGGCTCCCACTTAGGAAAAACAATTATTAACTAAACTACAAGGGAAAAGAAAAAAAGAAAAAAATAAAAGAAACACACAAGGAAAATGAAAACTTCACAAATACATCTCCTCCTCCTCCCCACCAAATTCCCAACACAGCACATCCCCCAAATCATCGACTCTCAGTCCGGCACCACCCTTCAGAATACTCAATCCTCATTCATCAAGAGGAGGAGGAGTCCTTCTTGTGCCAATGGGGACCTCTTCCTTTCATGTCCAGTGCTCTCACCACTGAACATCGACCAGAGCTGCTCCTAGGGTTGTCTTTTTAAGGATGCTTTGTCCCGATCCAAAAAGGGCACAGTCTCTCCTTTGGGACACCTGTCCCCCCCATATTTCACCCCCTGGGGCCGAGGGGCACCAACACTGAACCCTCTTGGTCCTGAGGCATTGCCTCCCCCTGGATGCAGTCTCTGTGTCACAAGGAACATGGTTCTGTCCATGGCTGTACAAAAAGAGTCCAGCAAAAGCCACTCCATCATCTCTTCCCACTAAGATTCTTCTCTATTCTTCCAACATCTCTCACTTGCCCAGACCTCTCTCACACTTGCCCATTTCCTTCTTCATCTTCCACTCTATCTTCTAGGAAAGGTCAATGTTCTGTAAAGTTCTCATTCTCCAAAAAGGGGTTAAAAGCTCCTACAAGCGGCCGGCTGCACCCCCCCTTCTTCTCCGTCCCAGCCGTGCTGCCGGCACAGGCCCATGTTTATCAAGGTTCAAGGTCACAGTCCCAGGCACCGGCTCTCTCTCTCTCTCTCTGTCTCCCGGGGGGGCTGCCCGATGGCTCCCGGTGTCTCTCTCTCTCTCTTCCACCCTTCCAGCCCCGGGCTCAGGCCTACCTCTCCCAGCCACATGGCTTTCCCCTCCACCCGCCCAGCCAGCAGCTGGGCCGGGGCAGAGACCCGAACTCTTTCCCGCCGGAAACCCAAGAGAACTTCCCCCACAAGTGCTCTGCTTTTAACCCCTGTGTTCTCAGAGATGTGTCCAATGCCCAGGAGGCCACATTAGGTGCCAATATTAAAATCGGAACATCCATGGCCTAACCACAGCATCCCAGAAAACATATTTACTGTCAAAGCACCACACATGGGGAGGAAAGTTGAAGTGGAGGAAAGTTTAGTGTTTTAGAGTTCAAGATCTAGAAAAAATCAAAGTAGTTCCAATGGTAAACAAGAAGTTTAGGATGCAGTGCTGGAGGTTTGTGTGTCATAACACGATTGGCTAAGGAAGCTTACAGCTTACACTGTGGCATGATGTGGGAACGCAGGAAATTCCTCTGGCTGCCCTGGAGGACTCGAGCCCCTGCCCAGGGCACTCAGAGACCCTGGCACAGAGCCCAAGACCCCTGTGCCTTTGATTTAGCCCTTGGAAAAATCAATTACCAACTTTGTAGGAAGAATGACAAGCTGCCAAAGTTTCAGTAGAATGACAGTGAATTTATCACAGGGTAAAAATAGATTGTTGGGGTTTCTAGAATGGGGCTTCAGGGGGTGAGAGGGAGGAATCTGGGCTTGTCCAGCCTTTCTCCTTCTTTTTCTTCTTCTTCTTCTTGGCCTCCATCTTCTGCTGTGATGGTGGCACTTTTAGATTGGTTTAGAGTAGAAGCTCACTGTCTAGGTGATAGGTAATGGAAAGTCATTGTAAATATTGTACAGGTAGTTTTTAGGATAAAAAGATAACGCTGCCCTGGGGCAGGAGAAAGGATTTTATAGATAAGATCCAAGAAACAACCTTGAGAGCCAGAAATGAAGAGCTCTGACTCCTTCTTTGAGCACCGGGCTGGGAAAAGAGACTTTGGAACTTATCTCGGGCTCACTCTGACCAGCCAGAGACCCCGAGAGCATGAGTCCGTAAGACGAAATACTGAAGGATTGGCACCAAAACATAAATATCCTTGTTGGCTGTGTCTTCTTGACCAAGAAATCCTTCAAAGCTCTTGTAACTACAAGTCTTGCGGCCCTGTGAGCCATGCGGTGCAGATGGGAGCCAAACTCACCCTTCCTGTCTATGTAGAAGAGAAGAAAAAGCAATGGCATCATCTGAAAAACTCAGAGGTCCGCTCTCTAGCTCCTTCCAAACTCCTCCCAATCGCCCAAAGTGCGATTTAGCTACAAATAGGTGACAAGGACTCTTAGTGCTGGCTCTTGGACTCCAGAGCAGCTGCTTTAGAATCTTTCACAGAACCCTGTGTAGTTCTGTAGTGCCAGAAATGGATCATTTGAAGAAACTTTCCCAACTGACTTGCATGGAGGTTTGTTTGAAGGGTATTTGAGGAGAAAGGCTCCCGGCAGAGCTCTGGGCTTTGGCCTAGCTGTGTCCCCTGCTGATTGTCAAGTGTGCCATCAGCTGCAGGGCTTTCTGGGCTAAAACTATCATCAAGTCACTGGGACTTGCTCTTTTTGGCCTCTAAAAGCTGGACCCACTTTCGGGGCAAATTTGGAGACCTCACCTCTGGGTGGATGGAGCAGCCAGGATTTTCCCAGTTGCTGGGAATGGTTCTCCAGGCCATGGCTGTAGAACGGGGCTGCCCAGCAAGTGCGGATCTGCAAGATGATAAACAATTGTCTTGGTTTGAAAAGAGAGGTGTCTGCTAAGGAAGGCAGAAGCCTTCTCTGAAATGGAAAATGTCAATCCCCTCCCTTCAAATGATTCTCATTTAGAAATTCAAATGCTCTCGGGGAAAGATATGGGGATAGGACTGAGCCCACAGAGCTGGGCAGCGTTTGCTGATGCTCTGAGCCCTTGCTAAAGATCCTGTGCGGGCTGTCTCAGACACCTGGGGCCAGGGATTCCTTCCAAGCTGGGCCACTTTGGCTGGGCCAGGGGCGGCCCCGGGGCAGAAGGCAGTGTGTGCAAGGGCCCTGGGTGGCACGCTGCAGCAAGGTCACCGTGCCATGGAACGGAAACCGGTGTCCAAGGCCCCTTTGTGACACGTGGGAAATAGAAGCTTGCCCGGCTGCTGGCAACACGCAACGGGGCACAAGGGGACAGAGCGGTGCCGTGAGGAGCCCCCGCACAGCGCACTCGCTCCCGTCTGACCCGGAGCTTCTCCGCGGCGCTGTTCTTGCAGCTGAGCTCGAGGCCAGAGCACAGGACTCGCTGACCCGTGGCCTTCCTGAGGCTTCTATTCTGCAGCTGCCCTCAAGGGCAGAGCATGGGACTTGGTGCCCCGGAGCTTTCCCAAGGAATCTCTCCTGCAAGTAGCTCCAGGCACAGCCATGGAACAGAGACCCCCGAGAGTGCCCAAGCTGGCCTGGGTGGAGGAAGAGGAGGAGGAAGAAGAAGGCCCTGGAGCTGCCCCAGCACAGGAGACAGAAGAGGTGGTGCCGTTCCATCCACCGCAGGAGGGTGAGTGGCAGAGCTGGGCTGCAGGGCTGGAGCCTGTGCCAATTGGCACCATGCCATGCCATGCCATGCCATGCCATGCCATGCCATGCCATGCCGTGCCATGCCATGCCATGCCATGCCATGCCATCCCCTGGGGAAATGCCCATGGACAGGAAGGAAGAGGGGCCGGGCAGACACCCCGCAGTGGCCGTGCTCCATCCCCTGGGGCATCCTGGGGCTCTCCCTGCCTGGGCAGCGCAGGGCTGGGCTCTGTTCTACGGCCTCTCCCGCAGCCCCTCAGCTCTGGCTGCGCTCGCTCTTTGCCAGATGCAGCCCTGGAGCGCACACAAGAGCAGGAATCCAGCCGTGGCCGCTTCCGCAGAACAGCGCAGGTACCTGCAGCCACCCCCACCTGGGCTGGGCCTGCTGTCCCTGCTCAGCCCAGCACCGTGTGTGCAGCACTCCATGCAACATCCCCGGCCTCTTGCCCTTCTCCTACAGCTCGTCTGCGACTTTATCCGGACCATTGGGCAGGAAGAGACCAGCACCATGGGCACTGGGCTCAGAGCTCACTCAGAGCTCCTCAGTCATGAGACCAGTGCTGCCCTGCTGGATGTGCTCCTGGAGAAGGCTGTTGCCAGGCCAGAACAAGTGAGCAGCCTGGGGCCAGGCTTCAATTGCCCCATGAGTCCCGTGGCTTCCCCAGCCACGCCTGCTAGTCCCTGGGAGCCTTTGAGGCCATGGCAGTGCTCTGGCAAGGGAAGCACTTCTCTGGGGACCCTGGGGACATGGCTCCCTCTGGCAGCTTTCCAAGTCTCCCCGGGCCTTCTCCAGGTGCCCGCCATGGTGAGGTCCATTCACCGATGGCTCCTGGCCAATGATTCTGCCCAGCACAGGCTGGAGAAGGCCCTGCTGAATCTCACCAGAGCACACCCGGGTGAGGCAGTGGTGACGCTCCTGCGTGTGGCCCCGTCCTGTGACAGGTATGGGGCCCACCTGCCCAGAGGGCTCAGGCCTCCCCAGCCCATCACCCTGTACCGCCTGGCCCAGGTGTCTGAGCAACAGAGAGTTCCAGGGCCCTCTGGCTGCTGCCTTTCCCAGCCCTGGCACGTCAGCCCCTGAGCCTGCTGCCATGCTCCCTTGCTGCCCTTCAGGGGCCTGTCCCCACAGGGCTGGGCTGCCTGGCTGCTGCTGGCCAGGCCCAGTGGGCAGAGGAAGAGCCGGCGGTCAGCCCGGGCCCCTAGGGATGCCCAGGCCACGGTGCTGTGTCTGAGACCCCCCTGAGACAGAGCTCTAACCCCTCAGAGCCGCCATCTCCATGTGGAAGACCATCATGTGCTCGTCCAGGACTGCGGAGCCAGTGCTGCTGATCCTCCTGGATGTGCTGGGCAGCTGGCCAGAGTGCAGCACGTGCACCTCCCATGGGGACAAAACGGGTGTCTTTGGCCTGGCTGTGAGTTTCTGCAAGTGGCCTTTGCTGGCCACAAGGCCGCCTCTCCAGCAGCTCTCCATCCTCCTTCCCCCACTGCATCTCCCTGCCTCAGGCGCTGGCCTGAAACCTGGCCCAGGGGCAGCCTCAGGCCCACCAGGCCCCGTGCTCCCCCTCCCAAGGTCTCTGCGGGCCTCTCCCTGCCCTGCTCGGGCCCTGCCCCAGGGACACCTGGGCACTGAGCGCTTTCTCGGGGGGCTTTGTCCCTTGCAGGCAACCGTGGTGATGTGGAAGATGCTCCAGGAGCCCCATGTGCCACGTGTAGTGAAGTCGTATTTCCCCCAGCTATTTGTGCATCTGCTCTTCCAAGTGTTCTTCAGCACAGAAGAGATGCCAGAGGAGGTCGATGCCTTCTGGAAGGAATGCCTGCAAGAGCACGGCCTTGCCACCAGCCCCAACAGGTGCTCCATGCCAGTCCTCCTGTCCCTGCCACGTGGCCTGCCAAGGAGCCAGTGCTGCCAGGGTGGCCTGGCCTTTGTTGTGCACACAGGTTTGCAGTGCAGAGCCTGAAGTCCCTGCTCTGCCGAAAGCAGTACAAGGAGGTGGTGCTGTCAGTGGAACGCAAGCGTGGCTGGGACACGCTGCTCTGTGCTGACACCCGCCACTATGCCGTGGGTCTGCTGGCCAGGTGAGACTCCCCTTCTCCCCATTGCTCCCGGCATTTGTGCCCTGTGCCCGGGCTGTCCCACACAGTCCCCGTGGCCCTGGGACACAGGGCCTTGTCACCAAGGGTCGGCCAAGCAGACCGGAAAGGCTGGGAGGGGAGAGAACACAGGAGGAGACACCTCCTAAAGGGCCCAGGTCCCCTTGCAGGACGGTGGTGAAAGACCAGCAGGCTCTGCGAGCCTGTCCTTGGAGAGATTTGCTCATGTTCCTGGTCCCTTTTTCGCCCTCCTAGGGAGATGCGCCATGCTTGTCTTGGGTTGGGTTCCAGTATTGCACTCCACCTCCTCTGGCTGCTCAGCACACATGAGCCACACTGGGATCTGCCCGCCCTGGCGGTCCTTGTGGAGGTGAGCCACGTGTGCAGCGCTGCCTGGCTGAGCTGCCTCCCAGCTCTCTGCCCTCTGGGAGCCGCAGCCGCCTGGGACGCTGCCCGCGCCCTGTGCTGCTGCTGCTGCTGCTGCTGCTGCCTGGGCCCAGCCCTGTGCGGCTCCGGGCTCCTGCCGGCCGGCTCCCCCATCACTGGCCTGTGCCTTTCAGCTCCTCCAGTGCCTGGATGCCAGTGAATGTGGTGCCAGTGTTGTGAAGGTCTCTTCAAGGTACCTGCAGAGCGAGTGCAGGGAGAGGCGTCGCCTGGCGCTCAGGGCCCTGCTGGAGCTCATTGATGATCCCTCAATGGTGAGAAGGGGGCGGTGGCTGAAGCTGCGCTGGGAACGCAGTCACTTGGCCTGGCCTGGGCTTGGGCCGCTGGGGCAGCTGCTCCCAGCTCTCCTGCCTCCCGCTTCAGCTGCCCACGTGCTTCAGGACTGGCCTTTGGCCTCTGGGCCCTGCGGCAGCAGGATGGCCTTTCACAGACTTGTGTTCCGCACAGGCCGAAAGAATGTGGAGCCTGACCCAATGCCTCATGGACCTACTGTGTGACAATGATGCAGAGATAGCTGGCATGACCCTCATCACACTCAGCTTTCTATTCCTGCACAAATCACATGTTCTGATGTCAACCCCCATTGCCCTGCAGCTGGCTGAGGCGCTCCTGCCACTCTTTGACCACGTAAGGCTCTGTGCCCCCAGCCACAGCCGCTGGCTGCTGCCTGGAAACTGTGTGGCCTGTGCATTTCCAGCCCTGTGCCCAGGGGGTCCTGCAGGAGCCAATGCTGAGGTAGTTTTTCTTTTTTTTTTTCCTACAGGATAATAGCCAGGTACAGCTGCTCTCCATCAAACTCTTCCGAGACATGATGGAGTATTTGGAAGAGAGAGAAAACCCTTTGGAAAGCCCTGTGCAACAGAGCTTGCTTGCACTCTTCTTCCACTGCCATGATGAGAATCAGCGTGTGGCAGAGGTGAGGACTCGTGGGCTGCTGCTGTTCCCCTGGCAGGGGGCTCGGCTGCCTCCTGCCCTGCGCCTGCTGGATCGCAGCCTCCTGCAGGCCATGGCACGGGGACCCGGGTGCCGTGGCCTGGGCTGTGGGGCCATCTCCGCGTCCCTGCTGCTCTCCAGGCTTCTCGGGAAGCGCTGCTTTGTGAGGTCAAGTTGATGAAGAGGAGGGATCTCAAGAAGCTGGTGAAGGAGCAGAAACTGTGGAAGTTCAGCGAGTGCCTGGTAAGGAGGGCCTGCAAGGCCCAGCCTCAGGCTGGAGAAGGCCCCTGAGGGCGGCGCTCAGTGTGCGGGCCGGGCAGCTGTGCCCCTGCCCGCTGCGGCAGCCAGAGGCCGCGCGGGCTCCTCTCCAGGCTCCCGAGGGCCCGAGCCGGGTGCCCGTGGAGCCCCGGCCCGGCGGGGCTGCGGGGCGGCACCGCGGCTCCCCGGGCAGCAGCCGGCCCGCTGCCCCCTCCCCTCGGGAGCCCTTGGCCGGCGGCTGCTGGCCGCGCCTCAGGGCTGTGCGGGCAGGGGAGGCCGGGGCTGGGCGCAGGCAGCGCCCGGCCCAGGGGCTGAGCCCGCACCAAGCCTTCCCTCCTGCCGCTCTCTGCAGCTGGCAGAGGACAGGAGCCGAGCGGCCGAGCACCTGCGCCGGGCCCTGCGCTACCTGCAGAGCCCACAGGAGCCCCTGCGAGCGGCGGCCATCAGCTTCATGGGTGAGCCACGAGCCCGCGCTCCCTCCCCGGCCCGGCCCGCCGCAGCTCGGCCCCGGCCCCGCCTGCTGCCCCGGCAGCGCCAGCCGGGCCCGGCGCCGTGGAGCCCCGCCTGGGCTGGGCATTGCTGCTGCCGCCCTCTGGCAGCCGTGCCCTGGGGCGGCAGCGTGCGCCAAGGGCCGGGCTGAGCCCTGCCAGGCCAGCAGCCCGTGTGGCCACAGCGCCGGCAGCGCCGCTGGCAGGGAGCTGTGCCGCTGCCGCCGTGACAGGCTCTGTGTTCACAGGCATGGCCGGGCGGCGCCTGAGGGGGCAGCAGCGAGAGCTGCAGCTGATCTGCACTGGTGAGTGAGGGCAGCGGGCTGGCAGCGGGGGCTGCCGGGGGGGAGCTGCAAGCCCTGCCCCGGCTGCGGAGGGCTCTGCTCCCGTGGCCAGAGCACACTGAGCTTTCAGGGCCACGGGGGCCATTGGTGGCCCGCAGCTTCGGCCTGATCGCCTTGCTCCCTGCTCTCTCCTGGCCATGGCAAGAGCCGGCTGGCATGGCCCTTGCTGGGGGCTCTCCTCGGCTCCCCGCACATCCGGCTCTGACCGTGGCTCTGTTGCTCTCTCTTGCAGCCCTTGAAGAAAAAACAAATGACATCAGCCTCGCCGTTGGAAGCCTGGCAATTCAAACGCTCTGCATCCTCAAGTCAGGAGAGCGGGCTCCCATCTCCAGCTTCCAGTGGCTCCGAAATCACCTGCGCAGGGCATGGAAGACACGGCCTCGTGTGTCACGGCTCGGCTGCCTGCCCTGCCGCAGCTCTGTGGAGAGCTGATCCCAGAAGCTCTTTTTGCTGGGGCCACCTGAGTCAGGAGAAATTTTCTTTTACTACAAGAATGTTCTTTTCTTTTACTACAAGAATGTTCTTTTCTTTTTTTTTTTTTCCTTTACCATGTAAATATAGACTGTGTTCTAATACACAGACTGCCAGGATCTTTCTTTTGCTGCCCAGGGTGCGCAGGGCCTAGGGGCAGAGGGGATAAAGGGTGCTTGTGCTCAGCCAGCTGCCCAGGCGTGCAGTGGGCAAGGGGAAATGGCCAGAAGGCCCTTGGCCTTTGGTGGTTCTGCTGAAGCCTTTGTGCTGCCCACAGAGCGGCTGGGCAGGGCCGGAGCTGCGGGGATCCCTGCCAGAGCGCTGCCTGGAGATGGCCACAAGCCCTGTGCCAGGCAGGAAGCGCCATCCGTGCCCTCCTGCCCGTCTGCTGCTGGCTGCCTTGCTGAGGGCTCCCAGGTGCCTCTGCCTGGGGCTGCTCTGGAGCTGCTGTGGGGCTGCGGCGCTGCTGCCGGGCAGCTTGGCCGCGCTGGGGCAGGGCCTGAGGGGCTGGGGCGCTGGCAAGCCCTGAGCAATGGGGCTGTCAGAGGCCACAAGCAGCCCCCTGGCAGCCGCCTTCTTCCTGCCAGAGCTGACTTGCCAGGCGGATCCTGGGCACTCTGGAACTAACAGCATCAGTGTTATTAGAGAATGAAATTGACCAAAGATGTCTCAAGTCCCACCATTTCAGAGGTGTTTGAGGGGGAATTTAGGATTTGGGGACACATTCTGTGTGGAGTGCCCCTGTTGCTAAGAGGCAGGAATTTGATCTCACCCATCTTGTGTTGCTAAGAACTCCTCCCCTGACCCAAACCTGTGGAGAGCTTTGTGCACAGTTGGCTAGCTGAGAAAGGTCACATCGACATAATACCGCTGGTTAAGCAAGAAGGAGACAAGTCTAGGAGTCAGCAGTCAGTGTCCATATAAGGCAAGGACATTATGCCCTTGATGCAATAACAGGATAGGGAAGAGGCTCTTTTGCCAAAAATATGAAGAATAGTTTCAACAGAATAACCACAAGAATGCAGAAGGAGGCGTAGTTGGCCGATAAGTAACTAACCAATAATGAGCACTCCTTTGAAATATGTATGAGCTTTATTAACACCAATATAAATATGTGTGACTCTCAATAAAGTTCGAGACTTGCTGATCAGTCATATTGCATGCCACATTTCTCCTGCCGATCCAACACAAACCCAAACTCCAGCCCTGGGATACCCTATAAAAGCCCCATGGCCCTCCCTTTGCCGTGTCTTTCGGGGGTCAGAAATGGACTCTGGAGCTTTCTGAAACCCAGACCCGTCTCGTTTGTTCCCGGCACCGGCAGCTGCAGCCTCCCTGGACACCATGAACTCTGGAGAATGGGGGCAGCCAGTGGGGACAGGTCCTGGACTGCAAGATAAGTGTGTGCTCTGTTTGCCATCTGTCAGTGGTGGGGCAGTTATCTTCTGTTCATTGGGCAGTTTCTCTCTTCCACAACCAATCCTCCCTCTGGGGAGGTGTGTTCCATTAATAGGCCATTAATTATTAATTATCTTCTGGTAATGGTCCACTGAGTGTCACTGCATGGCTGATTAAATGACATCATCCCATTGGGAGATGCTCCACCCAGGGGGAGGAGCCAAGCATTCCTACCTGGACAGAATCTGAGATTTGGAACACTGTAGGCAGCCTTTTCCTCCTGGATTCCCAGAGGAGCAGCTGTCTTTCTTCTCCACGGGATTCCCAGAGGATCAGCCTTTTCCTCCTGGATTCCCAGAGGAGCAGCTGTCTTTCTTCTCCACGGGATTCCCAGAGGATCAGCCTTTTCCTACTGGATTCCCAGAGGAGCAGCTGTCTTTCTTCTCCACTGCATTCCCAGAGGATCAGCCTTTTCCAACTGGATTCCCAGAGGAAGGAAGATTCCCAGGCCCATCTACAGCAGCCCTGGACTTTCAGAGGAAAACTCCACCCTTCTCCAGGATCCCTGCTCCAACAGAGCCACACCTGGCACTGCAGGAGGGCTGCAGCCACCACTGAATGGGACTGCTGCCAGCACCCTGACCCACAGGGGGTCAGGCCCTGTTCTGACTCTGTCAGTGGGGTTTTTTTCATTTGTACTACTGCATTTATATTTTTATTTTTTCCTAAAAAAGAACTGTTTTTCCTATTCCCATATCTTTGCCTGAAAGCTCCTTAATTTCAAAATGATAACAATTCAGAGGGAGGGGTTTACATTTTCCACTCCAGGGGAGGCTCCTGCCTTCCTTAGCAGACACCTGGCTTTTCAAACCAAGGCAATAACAAAGTTACTTTAACACCACAGATATAAAATCCATTTTAATCTCTGCAAAAAGCCAATATTATGTGTCCATAACAATAAACCTCTTGCTGAGTGATGGTAGATGTCAAAGTAACTTTGTTCTAAAGATATAGTTTTTATTTCTGTTGTTAATTAAGCTTAGTGAAATGGCTGCTTGTGTTAAACTGCCTGCTTGGATGGGATAACATCCAATGCACCCAGGATGAGGACACCTGTACAGATCTGCCAACTATCAGCACTCCCTGTCTGAAGTGAGCTACACTTTGGGAACATCTCATGTTTCATGCATGCAATGGGTGACAAGATGATTTAAAATGCTAATAAAATAAACAAGAAAGTTCATTTTTGTTCCTCAAAATAACAACAACAACAACAACAACAACAAGTTCTGGTTTAATGAAAGGTGGAATCCGTTGCTCTTAAGAGCAAAGATTCATAGCTGGAATAAAGAGTGTTCAGCCCAGCTGTTTCTACTGTGAGGCCGTATTTCATCCCCCCTGAAAGTCCTTCATGTTTGCACAGAAAACTGTCCTTGCACCGCCCAATAAATTCCATCACTTAAGCTGGCCAAACAACCACTGTGGTCAAGTGGGGTCTGAGCAGCTTCCAGGATCCCAAGCAGCTTCAGAAGCTTCATTTTACACCTCCTCTTCTCCCAGTGAATACCCAGCACCACCATCACTGTGGACCCATAGCTATGGATCACTGGCCTGGCCAGCACAGGGCTAATGTTTGCATCAGCCAGGAGGAGCTGCTCTGCCTGGCTGTCTGTCTCAGCCTCAGCCCTGAGACCCCAAATGCCTCCATTCTGGCCCAATCCTTCCTGGTGCTGAGCATAAGAACTCGTGCAGACAAGAGCAGGGAGGGAATCTCCCCAGCCGTTTATCACCTCAGCAACAAGACCTTGGCACCAGGCTGTTATCTGTAGCAGAAAGCAGCAGCAGAAAGGAGACACCAGATCACCAGCCCCAGGCCATGGCCCTGGTGCTGTCCTTACCAGTGATCAGTGTCTGCAGCTCTCCAGGAGCTCAGGGAGCAGGGATGCTCCTCACCATCTCATCTTACCCATGCACCCAAAGCCACAGCCAGCTCTGTGCTCCTGCCCAGCAGCACATGCCAAGGCACAGCGTGGGATTCTTGGGGAGGTGTCCTCTGCAGGGCCAGGAGTTGGACTTGGTGATGCTTGGGGGTCCTTTCCAGCCCAGGATATTTTGTGATTCTAAGGCTTTGGCCATCCCAGGTTTCAGCCACCTCCCTGATCCATGTGTGATTGACCCCAAACCAGATCTTGCCTCTGTCTACCCTCCAGTGCAAGGAACATGTTGCATCTACCCCAGCCCCCCTGCTTGTGTCTGATGGATCATGCTGACCTTTTCAACATATTTCTTGGAGTATTAGAAAACATTATCTGACAAAAAGCAAAAGAAACAAAAAACCCCAAAACCAAAACAAAACAAAAAAACCCCCAAAACCAAAAAAAGCCAACAAACCAACCCAAATGAAATCAATTTGGGTAATGATGGCCTTTTGTTCCAGTTTATCCTGCACCAAATTCCACAGATTGTAACTCTGAACATTTCCCAGACCTTCACAGCAGAGCTTGGAAGTGTCTCTCTGATTTCTTGGTTGTTTCATGACACGTGCATTTCTCCTATATAATCCCAGTGTTTTGCTTAGAAGCCATATTATAACTGGGAATCAATCTTCTTCATTTGAACATCTAGGACAGATTCACACATCATTTCACCATTAACTAGGATAGACTCAGCCTTTCAGATCTTTCAGGTTTCAAGCCTGGCTGTGTTGTTTCAGTTCTTTGCTGCTGCTTGTGTTTTGTGAAAAAAAAAAATTAAATAAGCAGACTTTGGGACTTTCTGTTGCGGCTTGAAGAAGAACACAGGTTGTTTCATCGCTTTTGTGAGACATGTGTTACCCGGCTCATTAATTCACAACAGTTCTTGTTTTCTCTGCCTTTTTCATGCTGATGTGATACATTTGTGAAGTCCAGGGTTGTACTGCAAGTGATTAATGCTGCAGTAAAGTCTGATAAACTGAGATTCCAACAAAAAAGTGTGAAAAATGTAATCTCTAAAGTTCTGAAAGCTCACATGTGACAAAACCCATAAATCACCCCAGAAGCAGTCATTATGGTGAGTTACTAACGTGATTATGCAGCTGCATTTGTCATCATTTCCCATTACGTAGAGAATAAACCTGTCAGGCTGATTTATGGCAGAGGGCTCCACAAGATGGGAACTGGCACCTGTACTGTTCTGTGGAAACGATGAGAAATGCGGTGTGTGCTCAAGTGCTGAATGGAAAAGGAAGGAGGGGAGATAACTGCTCTTTGAAGGCACTGATTCAGGGACAAAGACTTCAGAGAGGAGTCATGCTTACTCCCATGGGATGGCAGGAAGAGTATCCACCAACCTGTCCCAACAGCAGCAGCAGCATCAGAATGCGTTCTCCACAGGTGGAGGGAAGAGAGGAGAGAGGAGGTCTTTTGAGGGGACCAAAGTCAGTCATGGAGAAATCCTAGAATCCTGGAATGGTTCGGGTCACAAGGAATCTGAAAAACCATCTTGTTCTACCCCCTGGTGTGGGCCGTGACAAACTGAACAGCTGAATGCCTGGCTACTCAGGGGATACTCAAGGTTTTGGATTCCATGCCTGTGCATCTCCCGTGGAGCAGCTGGGTCTGCTGGGAGCAGATGGCATCCACCTGAGCTCAGAGCAGGCCAAAAGATGGGCAGATGTGGGACTGAGCAGGGCGAGGGACATCCCTGCACAGCAGCGCTCTGACAAGAGCAGCAGTGGCCTCCTCTCAGTGCCCTTCCCCGAGCAGCAGCCGCTGAACACCATGGTGGCTACACAGATGCTTTTGGCTCTGCAATCCCTTTGTGCTCAAAGGCCATGCTGGGCATTTCAGCTGGGCTGGAAGGTCTGGCTGGGCAGGGAACAGGCAAGAGGCACTGCTGGTGTGAGCTCCATGTGTTCACTGGGGACACAAGGAAGATTCTGTTCATCCAAAGAAAAACACAAGCAGCCAGTCCCTGCTAACACAGCAGTGCGACTCTGTCCAGAGCAGCTCAAACTCTCTGCCAGAACCACCCCCCTGCACCTTCTTGATCTGAAGGGGACTAGAAGTGGTTTCACTGCAGTTCTTCATTTCTGCTGTCTGATAATGGGAAGGTTTCAGAGAAGTCTTGGATGGACTGGATCAGGGAAGAGTCAAGCAAGAAAAACAGAGCAACCATCACCCAACCCCACTCACAGAAGAACAAGTCCCATTAGGAAAAGCACCTCAGGTGTTTTCATAGTTGATAATATGTATCCTACTCAACATTACTGATTATAATCTTTTCCCTTTGGAAACTTATCAGTGGGGACTTCTGCCTGCTTTGTGAAGGGAGCCCCTGGGGCCCATCCCCTCCCAGAGGGGCTGCACTTGCTGCCTGCCGGGGCTTTCATTGCTGGGCCCACTGGGAGCCCCTGAGCTGGGCTGGGCACCAAGGGCAGGGCTGGCCCGGCTGTGATGCCTCTGGCCCCTGTGACACCAGGGGCAGCGTGTCACAATGGGGGCAGCTGGAAAAGGCCCCCGCAGGTAACGCAGGCCCAGCACAGCCTGGGCAAGCGGTGAGTGCGCACGTGGCGGGGCTGGGCCGGGCCAGGGCCGGGCCACAAGCGCCGCACCTGGGCCTGCATTGTCCCCCTGCACCCAGGGCCAGCCCCTGGGGCCGGCGCCTTGGCCGGGGCACGGGGCTGCTGCTGCTGGCCCACTGGCACAGGCCCTGCTGCCTGCCAGCTGCCCGGGGCCCTCTGCTTCTGCCCTCACATCCCTGCGCCTCCGGGCCTCACTTCAGCCCCCACAAGCTCCCTTGGCAGCCCCAGTGAAAGCCTTGTCTCTCTCCTCCTGCAGACCATGGCGCACAGAGCAGTCCTGGCTGGGCTTGTGCTGCTCCTCTTCCTGTTCCCACTTTCCGTGGTGGACAGATTTCACGGGGATGGGCAGCTCCGTGCAGAGGAGATGAAAGCGGCCCCCCCAGAGCCAGCTGAGCCTGGCTGGGGACCCTGGCTCCTGGCTGCCTTGCGCTACCTGCACCAGCTCTGGCAAATTGCTCAGCCGCTGCTCCTGCCTTTGGGCTGGTGGCTCAGGCGCAGAAGGGCAGCCACGAGGCAGAGAGCAGCGGCCCAGAGAGCTGAGGAAAAGGCCAGAAGGAGGAAGGTGGAAAGCGAGCGGAGAAGGCGGCTCCTTAGGAAGAGATTCAAAGACATGGAGCAAATGCGCCAGGCCACGAAAGAAATAGAAAAGCAAATGGCCAGGCTGATTGGAATGAATAGGGATACAAACAGGATGCTGAAGGTAGGCAGGGCAGGCTTTTGGAGGAGCACAGGCAGTGGCTGTGTGAAGAAAAGCTTCCTGCTGGAGATGCTCTCTGGGCCGGCCAAGGCGAGCCGCACATCTTTGTGAGCAGCCGGCGCACAGAGCTGCGCTTGCTGCCCAGCACAGCCCTGCACCGGGGCACAGGCTCCGGGCTCCTGACAAACCCTGCCCCTCTGCCCTCTCTCTCCTCACGGGATCTGTAGTAACTGCATCTATTTTAACCCTTTCCCATACAGAGCCTTTGCATCTGCTCGGAGGAAAGCACCATCTGAAGGCATTGGGCCAATGTTTGGAGATTGATTCAGATTCTTAAATAGTTTTGAAATATTTAAAATATCTTATTTAAAAATAGTTGTCTTTAGAAACATTTTCCAAAGTTTTTATTACTATAATGTGGATTAATACTCTTGTAAGATATCATAAATATTTTAAGAATATGTAGTAATTAAATAATGGCACTTTTCTTTAGATTATATAGAACTTATAATTCATCAAAATTACCAAGAATTATTGCAGTTAACCAAAACTGAAGTATACTTTATTTCTGTTTAAAACAGCAAATGTTGCTTAATCTCCATGGTCCAATAATTATTTTGTGTCTTGTTTCATATTCATATATACAGTATATAGACTGTCGCTACGAATGCCTATAATCACAATTGGTTAATTTAAATTTCACTCTCTGCCCTCTTGTCTCGGGAGGGTGACTTCCCTCAGGCAGCTGCAGTCCCTGTCAAGATACAATAAAGGCAATGCCTGAACAAACGCTGAGTCTGTGAGTGTCCATGCTGGACTCAGGTGTCAGCTGTGGGGAATTCCTGACACAGGGGCACCACAGCAGCCCTTGGCCATGCAGAGGCTCCTTTCCTCCCCTGCAGCAGCTGCTCCTTTGGTGCTGTGATCCAGCCTCTGCTCTGCGCGATGCCAAATGCAAGAAAACCAGGAGTGCCACCACTCAGACTGTCACTCGGGTCCCTGCAGAGCTCAGGAGCCACCATGGCTGTGTAGGTGTGGAACCTGCAGTGGGCCATGACAGCAGGGACAGCAGGGACAGCAGGGACAGGGGGACACAGCACAGCAATCACAGCCCGGCTGCCCTGGGACAGGCCCGGCAGGCAGACAGGACACGGGGCAGGCAGGAGTCCCCATCCTCTCTGTGCCCTCCTGAGCACAGGCACATAAGGGACAGGGGCAATGGGGACACAGCCGGCCCCTCTCCTCTGGGAATATCCCACCTGCCCAGGGGCCCTGACAGAACGCAGGGGCTGAGGCTCTGCAAGGGGAACCCAAGGGTGAGCAGGAGGACCTCCAAGTTACATCTGCCCACATTCTGCATGCAAACTGCTGCGTGGAGGAGAAAACCAGAGGGGCCTTGCCACAGCAGATCCCATCTGAGGGATGTTGTTCTCTATTCCTGCACACGGGTGCCCCATGCAACATGGAGCACATGAATGCACTTGGACACCAGATTCTCAGCCCTGCTCGAGCGCTCTGGCACAGCAGGAGCGGCCATTCCCTAATAACACACGGGTTTGCAACTCTTGTGCAAAGCAACACAAATTGTCTCTCTCCTCCTGCAGACCATGGTGTCCAAATCAGTCCCTGCCCTGCTGCTGCTGCTCCTCTTCCACTTCCCACGGCCCGTGGTGATCAGTTGGGATGAGGATGCAGAGCTGGGCAAAGAGGGCCTGGAGCAGGCTACCCCAGAGGCACCCGAGCCTGCCTGGGGACCCCTGCTCTGGGCAGCCGTGCAGCAGGGGCCCTACTGGGCTGCTGCTGAGCTGCTCTTCCTGCCTTTCTTCCTCTGCCTCAGGCGCACAAGGGCGGCCATGAAGCAGAGAGCAGCGGCCCGGAGAGCTGAAGAAGAGGCCAGAAGGCGCAGGATGGAAATGGAGCAGAGAAGGCTTCGCTTCAAGAGGACATGCAAAGACTTGAAGGAGCTGTGGAGGACCATGAAGATGATCAAGAAGAGAATGGCCAGGCTGATTTGAATGAACAGCAAGGTGAGCTGGTTCCTGCTGTGAAGCTGAACTCATTGTGTTCAAGTCAGATTTCCTCTGCACGGATGTCATTGTAGTCAGATGAGAAATTGGCCCCTTAATTTGAATGCACTGGTGCATAGAGCTGTAGTCTAATGTTTTAATGTAGCTGACCTGTGCCCTGATAGCAAGGGGTGTTTAACAAATCTGCTATTGCCAGAAGGCTTTTGTGACTCTCAGACTGTGCTCTGCACATGGAGCAGCAGAAGAATTAAGGCCAAATCCTTCCTCAGGAACTGGAGGATATCACACGTGGGTAAGGAGCTTTTGTAAGGGAGAATTGACTGTTCTTCTCTTCCACCAGGTGACCCCGTGCTCCAACACGGTGATGGAGTTCTACCAGAGAATGCTGGTGGGCCTGGAGGGTGTTGGCAAGGGAGGGGCAGCCCTGATCATCACAGCCAGGTCCCAGCCCTTGCCTGGCTCCCCCAGGCACTGCCTTGCCCAGGCTTTGCTGGCTGCAGTGCCAAGGAGAAGTGCTGCTGGATGCCCTCATGTTGTGCCAGCTGGACATGAGAACAGCAGTGCTTGGGCAGCAGCCTGTGGTGAAAAGCACCCCTGCTCACAGCCAGCACGGGCCTGGGCCCTCTTCTAAAGGCACCAGCAATGATATCATTGATTGGCCTGGGCTTTGGTGCGTGAGGGGGAACAAATTTCCCGAGGGCCTCCTCTCCTTCTTCCTGCAAGAGGTGGAGTTGTGCTGGTGGTGAGCACCGTGCACGGGTTTGGGCCACACCAAGCAGCTGCTGAGAGTCAGGGTCTGGCTCTGTCCATGAGGGCCCATGGCAGGGGGGAAGTGGCTCCCAGCAAGAGTGGGGAGGGCAAGGTCTGACGAGGGGAAAGCAGCCCTTGGTGGGGCAGGTCAGCTCCAGATTTTCTCCTTCCCTCTGCTTCCCATTTTGAGCTTTAATGTTGTCAGAGCTGAGCCCAACAGTCGTGGTTGCTGCAGCAGAATTCCATGCTGCTGTGCTGCTGTGGGTGTCAGTGTGATGCCCAGAGGGATGCAGCTCCCTGGGGCTGTTCCCTGTCCCAGGCAGAGCCATGCAGGCAGTGCCTGGGCTGCCATTCTGTAAAGCAGGTGGAGCTGGGGCCAGGCAGGGCCTGGAGCTGTGCAGTGCAGGAGCCAGGGAGCTGCAGGGCCTGGCAGGGGCTGATCAGCCCCTCTGTGGGGCAGCTGCTGTCTCGTGCCCTCCAGGGCTGGGGCAAAGAGCTGAGTTCTCAGGCAGGGCAGCAGCACCATGGCAGAGAAGAGAGTCATTTGTACTTAGACACGGGGGTTGTGTGTTCCTTGGGCCTTGGGGAGCCCTGATCCTTGTTGGGAAGGCTCCCCCAGAGCTCGTGGCTCACTGGGACTGTTCCAGGAGTCCTTGCAAGCCTTCTGGGGTACAGGAGGGGCTGAGGCAGCTGTGGGGCAAAGGGCTCTGCCTGGGGCACTGGGCAGCCTCTGGGTGCTGCCTCTCAGGGTTTGGGCCTCCTTGACAAGACGTGTTGGAGTGGGCAGAGGTAGAAGGCAATTTATCCCTGTAGGGCTGTTCAATGTGCATTGGACAGTGACCAATGTGTTCTGCTCCATTGCACAATCTCTGGGGGGAAACGTTCTCCATTCTCTCAGGATCTCTGATTGCCCTGGGGTCATCTCTCTGCCCAGATGTCTCGTTCCTGAGCTCCAAGTGTCCCCCCAAGTGCTGCTGTACGATGAGTGCCACCTGAAGGTGCCCTAGGAGAGGAAGATCCTCATTAGGAATCCCAGCCACCTTCCTGGCTGCTACGGGCTCATTCCCCAGGTTTGGCATCACATCCACCTCCTCCTGTCAAATATTATTGAGGAGATTATTAGGGGAAAAAAGGGTTTGGATAAGACCTTGCTGGTTTCTATTCAGCCTTAAAGATCTGCTGAGAACAGGATCCTACCCGAATGTAAGCTTTAGGAGGCAGTTTGTAGAGAGCTTTTTAGATAATTGGTTAGCTGAGAAAGGACATTCCGATGTGATACCGATGGATAAGGGTAAGAGAAACAAGCTGAGAACTGAGCAACCAGTGCTCAATTACTGACGAAGGTCACAGTGACCTTCTCTAAAACGAGAAGACGGGGGAGAAAATTGCTTGCCAGAAAATGTAGCTATCCCAAGATAGAGAAATTAGAAGAATGTACACATAGAAGCAAAATAATTGTTAAGAGATAGAAGTAGGTGTGTTTGATTTAAGTGTGCTTTAACCAATAATGAGCTCGGCTTTTGCAATATGTATAAGCTTCATTAACACTGATATAAATATGTGTAGAGTTTCAATAAACTTCGAGATTTGCTATTCATCGCATATGGTGTGTCGCATCTCTCCCGCCGCTACGACAGCAGTTGAAGCTCCTGAGGAAACAGTTGATGTTCTGGTCTTCAGGGGCTTTTCTTGTGGGAGATCTGAGAGGGTTGTGAAAAGCTGCTGCATCCACAGACACCAGTGCCCGTGCTGGCAGCCTCCTTGCAGGATCCCCTGGGAGTGCTAAGCCTACAATTCTTGCATCTTGTTTGTGCCTTTTACCTTTGTCCTGGGCAGTTGTAAACGTGTGTGTAAGTTGCTGTTGCGGTGCATGTTAAGGAGTCTAAAGTTTCTCCAGAGGTGCCTCTGAAGCTGCATTTCATTCTGTCCCTGCCAGAAACGCAAGGAGGACTCTGCTGTGCTCGACCCCAGCCCCAAGCCCTGTGGGATTGTGCAGCCCCAGAGCTCAGCAGAGATCCCAGCTGTGGTGGCAGTGCAGGCCCTGGGCACTCACGGCCCCAGCGCTGTCACCGGCGTGTTCGGGGATGAGCTGGGTCCCGAGCGGGTGGCTCGGGGATCCAATACGGGGACGCGTCGCTCCGGCAGCCCCGGCAGCCCCGGAGGGCTCCGGCCCCCGCCCGGCAGAGCTGCGGCTGCTGAGACCCCAAAATATCCCCAAAAAACAGGTGAGACACCCCAAAAATATCCCCAAAAATCCAGGGGAGACCCCTCAAAATCCCAAAAAATCCCAGTCAGACCCCCCTGAAAAATCTCAAACAATCTGGGTGAGATTCCCCCAAAAATGCCAAAAAATCCGGGTGAGATCCTCCCCAAAAAATCCCCAAAAAACCCCAAAGTCCAGGTGAGACACCTCCCCAAAAAAATTTTTAAAAATTCAGGTGAGACCCCCCCCCTCGAAAATCCCAGTGAGACCCCCCCAAAAGCCCAGAAAACAAGTGAGACCCCCCAAAAAAATCCAGGTGAGAAACATCAAAAAATTCCTCAAAAATCTAGGTGAGGTCCTCCAAAAATGCCAAAAAGTCCAGGTGAGACCCTCCCCCCAAAAAAACCCAAATAAATCCCAAACCCACCCCAAAAAATCCAGGAGAAACCCCTAAAAATAAAATAAAAAACAGGTGAGATCCCCCCCAAAAATCCCAAAAAATCCCACTCAGACCTCCCTGGATTTTTTGTGTGCAGCTGCTCCTGGCAGGGTGCACAGGGACAGGGATTCTGCCGGGGAAAACAGGCACAGGCTGCTGCGGAGAAGGACAGGAGGGATGGGAGGCACAAACAGCTCCTGCTGGTGCAGGTGTCCCTCCCTCCCACTGCAGGTCCCTGTTCATGGTTATCTTATTTTCCAGAGATGAGCTTTACTCTCCTAAAGTCAAAACCCACCCACCAAAGGGGAAGAGAAGCAGTTTGGGTTCCTTGGCATCTCAATGGAGGCATTTCAAGGTCAGAAATGTGGAGGAGCCAGTCGCAGCCCTGAAAGAAGTGCAGGATTTTCCCCACTCTTCAGGAGCAGAGGTAGATTTTCTTGTCCATGCCGTGCTTGTGTTCCTCCCCAGCCTGCCAGCACCAAGTCCTGCTCATGCTGAGCTCCCTTTTTGCTGCCCTGCTGGGCTGTGCCCTGACAGTGGGCTGGGCAGCAGGGCCAGTGGCTGGACATGGGCTGAGGGGCAGGGAGAAACAGGAGAGTTTTCCTTGGAGAAGCTGACTCAGATCCTACAGGCCTGTGCTGAGTGTGGGATTTTGTGCCTTGTTTCCTTCCCAGTGTAAGATGAGGCTTTTCCCTGCATCATCCTGGTCAGATCTCCAGCTTCCCTCCCAGAGCCAGCTGGGATGATCCTGATCTCCATGGAGCCTCTTCCCAAGGCAGCCAGACTCCCTGTTTGCAGGGCTCTGCTTTCCCCCAGAGCTGCTGCTGCCCTGCTGGCCCTGGAGCTGTCTGACAAAGGGAGACTTTGCAAAGTGGCTGTCTCTGCCTCCCAGCACAGAAAATGGCTTGTTTTCCAGGTGCCAGCACCAACTCCTGAGCACCCTCACCTGCCACGAGGCTCGGAGGGGTTCAGGTGCTCCCTGGATGTGGCGCACGCTCCCCTGGGAGCGGAGAAGGCAGGAGGGAATCTGTCTCCCTGCCCATTGTCAGCGTGGCCAGCAGGGCTGGAGCTGCCAGTGCCGCTGGGGGCCCTCAGCACTGGCCACAGAGGGGCCTCCCATCCCTGCAGGCCCATCATAAAGGGCTGCTGGAGCAGCTGCTTGTTGGAGAGGCCGTGCAGGACACGTTGCAGGGCTGCCCAAGGACGCTGGGCAGCACCTGTGCAGGGCACTGCTCCCCCTGGAACTCCTCAGGTGCTCCACAGGAAATTTTGGCAGGAGCTTTTGCTGCAGCACCTTGAGAAAGCAGCATTTAAATCAGAGAGAGAGGGCAAGAGCCTCAGGAGTCAGATGAGCTGGGCTGGACTCCTTCCCTCAGCTCCAGGAGCTCTCACTCTGAGTCTCCTCCTTTTCTAAAAGCAGGAAGCTTTTAAACTTTTTAAAGGCAAGTTGTGCATCAGAGAGAATTTCTACTGCCAGGAGACATCCCAGCTCCCTTTCCTGTCATGTACTAATTAATGCATTGGCCCGTGAGTGTGGGAGAAGATTTTGCCCATGGTCCCTGCCCTGGTCAGTGGCATGGATGCAGGATGAGGTGAGGGTGATTCTGGCAGTGTTTGGGGAATAGGCCCCTCTGGCTGCGGCTGCCCTTTGCTCCAAGATGCTCTTCTGCATCCATTTCCATGCTCAGCACCTCAATCTCTCCTGTCTTCCACCCAGGCTTTCAGTATCCTGCCCCTGCCAGGTGTGCTGCAGCCAGGAGAGAGCCAGCAGGTCTCCTCCACCTTCTCTGGCCACCTCAGCAGCACCTGCAGTGTCCCGGAGCTGTGCCACGTGGAGGGAGGCCCCAGCTACGAGGGGCTGGTGCCCGGGGAGGCCTCACGTGTCAGCTCCTCCCTGAGCCCCCCGAGATCAACTGTGGCTCTCAGGCCCCTCTCAGGGACAGGTGAGTCAGCCTTCCATGGGCTCCTGCTCTGCCATGGGTTATTGTCCCTGCAGGGCTCCCCTGCTCCAAGGACTCTGAGCTCAGAGGTGCCACACAGCAAAGGCAGCAGCAACACAGGCATGGCCACTCTGAGCTCCCTGGCTGCCAAGAGAGGAAGGACCTTCTCCTGTTGAGACACAACATCTTCTTCTCTATCTGAGTGCTGAGCCCTCCTGGCTCAGCTGCTGCCTGCAGGGAGCTGGGCTCTGGGCTTGCCTTGGCACTGCCTCTAGAGGGGTCTGCAAGTCCATGGTGTTGAGTGGCATCTTCTCCATCATCTCCCTTCTTCACCAAAGCACTGGGATTGTGCTATGGGCAGGCGTGGGGCACAGAGCAAACCTTGCTTTGGGCCCTGCTCCTGCCCCAGATGAAGCCCTTGCACTGCTGATCTGCCAGGGCTCTCCTTGTGCTGGGACAGCAGCCAGAAAAGCTCCTGTCCTTTAGGCTCCCCTGCAGCTGCAGCCGTGGGCAAGCACAGGAGAAGCTCAGCTCCAGCAAGGCAGCCCAGCCCAGGACACACAGGCCCAGGCTGGAGCTGGGAGTGGAGGTGCTCCAAGCCAGCCTGTGCATCAGGACTTCTTCAGGCCAGGCTGGAGTTGGTTTCATGGGGAGGAGAGGGACCAGGCTGCTTCCAATGGTTTCCGTGGCAGCCAGCACTGGTTTGCTTGGTCCCAGCTGGGCTCCAGCAGGAAATCTGCCTGACAGGAGCCTGCCTTGCAGGAGAGGAGTTCCTGCAGCCTCTGCTTTCTGACTGATAGCATTGTTCTCGTGAAGGAGCAGGCTATGGGTCGTTAAAGCCCAAGATCACGGGCAGAGACTCTCTAACTAATTAGAGTTAGACAGTGGTGTGTTTATTAACACCGGCGGGCGGCACCAGAGCCGTCCCTAAAAGGCGCGACCGCGCTGCCCAAGGTTCTTTGCCCTCTCTTTATTGCCCAAGATCTTACATACAACACATCTGCACAAGCCCAGCACCTCCCATCCCCGCTCTGTATTCAAATGAGCTCATTGGTCCTTCACACCTGTGCAATTCCTCCCTTGAATTGGGTCAGTGGTCTCAAATTGGGTCCGTGGTCTTAAGGGATGAAGTCAGGAATGTCTTCATCAGGTCTCTGTGACCCTCTGGCACCATCCAAGGTCCCCTGCTTAGTGACTGATTGACATCAAGCCCAGGTGCTAAACCATTGTTCTCCTGGTTTCAAGATGTTCTTATAACAGTTCACTGACTCCACTTCCTTCTGGAAAGAAGCTCCTCATGGTAAACAATAGAACAATCAGCTCCAGCTTAAGCATCTCACAATCATTAACCTATGGTCTGCCTGTCTAACTTACATCCTGATCAATGGGAATTGCTTCTAAGCCTCAGCTGAAATCTGAACTCTTTACAATCATGCTTCAGCCATGCCCAGGGGGAAGGGGGCTGAATGAGCTGAGTAAGAATTGTAGGGGAGATGAGCAGCTGTCAGCAATCTGTGCTCTGCTCTAAACTGGGAAGCCAAGAGACAAAGGGCGTTTTCAGGCAGCAGCACAGAGAGCTGCTGGATCAGCCTTGGGCAGGGCCTGGAGGGGTCTGGCTGTGCCTTCAGAGGGAGCTGGCACAGTCAAGAGCCTCTGATGGCAAAGCTGAGGTTTGGCTGGGCCTGGAGGTCCCCTTCCACCAATGCCCTCCCTTGGGATGTTCCCAAGCCCTGTGGCTTGAGGAGAATTCACGGGAATGGCCTCAGGGTCAAGGAATGAAGTGCAGGGCCAGCCAGGACTGGGGAGCCCAAGTTTCTGGTGGGGACTCTCAGCCATGGCTTCTGTTTTGTCTGCACAAGGGAGCTGAAGCAGCCGGCTCAAAAGCTTGAGGAGGAGGCAAAAGCCTTAGAGGAGGGAGAGAGGGGGAAGGAGGAAGAGAGGCAGAAGAAGGAAAAGAAGGGTGTCTCTGTGGGGAAGCAACCCCCAAAACCAGAGAAGGGGAAAAGCAAACAACCACAGAAGAAGGAAGCCAAGGCCCCAGAGAAGAAGGAAACCAAAATGCCAAATAAGGAAACCAAGGCCCCAGAGAAGAAGGAAAAGAAAGCCCCAGAGAAGAAAGAAACCAAAGCACCAGAGAGGAAGGAAACCAAAATCCCAGAGAAGAAGGAAACCAAAATCCCAAATAAGGAAACCAAGACCCCAGAGTCGAAGGACACCAAAGCATCAGAGAGGAAGGAAACCAAAATCCCAGAGAAGAAGAAAACCAAAGCCTCAAAGAAGGGGGAACCCAAAGCCCCAAAGAAGGGGGGAACTCAAATCCCAGAGGACACAGCTGAGCTGGAGAAGAACTCTTTACTCTTTTTCACACAACTCATTTTACACAGTTTGACAGACCTCATGTGCAACTTTAGTTAGTTCATAGATTTCTTGCAGGTTATTCTAATATTGGTTAATAAAATAGATTTTACTTGTGCATCAAATCTCTCTGTTGTATTGTTTACCTGTTCTCTTCACTGATTCTCATGGACAAATCCCTTGTTGTTGCAGGTACATTTGTTTTTCACCCTCAGAACAGATTGTTTACCAAGTCTCATTCTCACAAGAGCTTCCCATGGGAACTTGTAACTGCTTAGCTGCACTCAGAAGAGATGGCAGGCCAGCTGTTAATGTGGCAGAACAAGGCCTGATTTCATAAGGCCTTTCTTTTATCATTATCCCACCTGCCTGTGACATCTCCCCCTTCTCGTTCATTTAAAAAAGGCTCCTATGTTCTGATGCTGAAACAGCTCACTCTTGTCAGGGCATTATCTCATCAAGGTTATCACTGGTTATCTGTTAGATATGGGATAAGAGAGATAAAAGACCACTTACAATCAACAAAACTTACCAAATTCCATCAAGTCATTGACGCAGGGTTTTGCAGCAGGAGAAGACAAAAGAATAATGTCCAATGTCTCTTGGGGAAATGGAAAGGAATGACCATTGTTTCCAATGAGTTGAGAAGTGTGAGAAAGTCTTTGAGCTGGAAATGTTGATCTTTGACACCACTGAATGCGCTCCTGGCAGCTGGAACAGGGAATAACTGGAGAAGGTTCGTAGGAGCTCTGTACCATGAGGATGCCAGGAGGCTTTTGCTGGCAAATTGCCTCTGTCAGTGCCCAGACACAGCCGTGTCTGGCCAGGCCTCCTCCTGCTCCTGCTCTGGCCACAAAGGCTGCAAGGTGATGAGGTTATTTCTCTCTGCACTGGGCCTCATTTCTTCAGAGCTGATCAGGATCTGATGGAATGAACAGGTGACTGCTTTGAGCTGCTGATGATGAAACACAGGCACATCTTTTCCTGAAGGGAATGAATCAATCAGGCTGCACTGTGGTACACTCCATTGGGATTTAGATGGGATGATCTCGTTTCCAAATTCCTCATGTAAATATTGCATTATTCAAAATGATTCCTTGTCCAAATGTCTCATGTTCATATTGCATTATTTGAACATTCTTAAGGTGCTCATTCCTCTTCTTTTTTGTTTTTTAAGAATGAGATGCATGTCTTTTGTTATGAGTATGAAGCAACATCACAGTAAAATAATACAGGCGGTGGACAAGAAACTTACAGCAATTGGGAAGAATTTGGATACAACAATCAGGAACATTTCAAATAGCAGACAAAGCTAACAACGTAGGTGGAATGAGGTAAATAGCAATCTCTGCAATAATGTACCATCATCCCAGAGTCTGCAAACAGCTGACAAACCTCGATTCAGGGGGGACTTGGATCATTATGTCCAGATAATAATTCCCAAGCTGCCTTTAAAAAGAGTTCAACTGTCATGTCTAGAGGGTCAGATGGCCAAGTCAAAGCAACTCAAATCCAGTTTTGATGCAGAAAACATCTGGGTCTGTTGGCAAATTCCCGTCCAGGCAGAGCCAAGGCCTGGCCGCCACCCAAGCTCCAAGTGAGAGAGAATTCCCTGAACGTCATTGAAAACAAGGCTCTTGAGAACAGCGCTGAGGAGTAAAGGTCTGGGGGTGACAGACTAATGAACCATGCAAGAGCTGTCTCCTCCAAAATCCCCTCAGCACAGAGATGCTTTAAACCCAGCAAACTGTTGGAGTGGTTCTGTAATAATCATTGGGGCTGCATCTGATTGCTGAGAGTAGATGTCACAATGCCATCAGTTTAGAGGAGGCTTCCCACCAAGCTGAGATATCATTTCTTGGAACTGTGAAAAAGACTTAAAACTGATGAGACAGCCCTGGGTCAAAGCATGGAGGATTTTGGTGGGATTTTGGGCAGATGGTTTGGTGTGTATCCAGAGTGACTTTGGGCAGATTTGGGGCCTGCTTGGGGCAGGTTTGGGGCAGATTTGTTGCTGCTGTTGGGGTTTTTCTCCCGTTTCCCCAGCTGCGGGCAGAGCCCCGAAGCACATCCTGTTCCTGCCCCACTCCCTGAGGAGCCCAAGGAGCTGCTGCTCCCCATGCTCTGCACCCAGGGAGATCTGGGGCAATCCCGGCATCCCGGGCATCCCGGGCATTCCGGGCCCTTTGGGCATTGGGGGATTCTGGGGCTTGGGGGGCGAGAGGGGTGAGGGGGGCTTGGGGCTGGATTGTCTGGGGAAAGGATCGGGATTCTGGGGGAATGTCTGGAGTTTTGGGAAAGAGCAGGATTTGGCGGGGAGGAAGTTCTGGATATTTTAGGGAGGAAATTTCTTGAATTTTGGTGGAAATTTCTGGATTTTTTAGGGAGAATTTTCTGAATTTTTTGTGGGGCTCTTCTGGATTTTTGGGGAGGGATTTCTGGAATTTTGGGAATGTTTCTGGAGGTTTTGGGAATGTTTCTGCATGGGGAATGGGGTTGGTTTTGTATAGTTTGGGGAGGAATGTTTCTGGATTTTCTGGGGAAAGTTCCTCATTTTTTGGGAATGTTCCAGGATTTTTGGAGGAACATTTCTGGATTTCTATGGGAATGTTTCTGGATTTTTGGGGGAATGTTTCAGGTGTTCTTCTGAGAACATTTCTGGATTTTTTGGGGAACATTTCTCCAATTGTGGGGGAACATTTCTGGATTTTTGGCGGGGAATATTCCCAGGTTTCTGGGGAACATTCCCGGGTGTCTGTGGAACATTCCCGGGTGTCTGGGGCACACTCCCGGGTGTCTGGGGAACACTCCCGGGTGTCTGGGGAACACCCCCGGGTGTCTGGGGCTCTCCTGGCCCCGTTCCCAGCCCAGGTTCCCGGGGTTCAGGAGCTGCCCTGGTGCCCGGGCCCCGCGACATCGCCTGGGTGCAGTTGGAGCCCGAGGTGCAGGCGGGCGCCGCCCGCGAGGCCCTGCAGGGCTTCAGCATCACCCAGAGCAGCGCCAGGAAGATCTCCTGCGCCAAAAAGGGACCCAGTTTCCCACCCAAATCCCCTCTCTCCATCCCAAATCCTTCTTTGTGCATTCCAAATCCTTCTTCTTTCACCCCAAATCCCCTTTCCCAGCCCCCAGGGATTTTGGGGCTCCAGAGGGGTTATTGGGGTTTTTCCCAGCATTGTACCCAGGGTCTCTCTGCAGACATTGCACATGGAGCTGCCCCAAATAAACCCCAAATTTCCAAATTTTGGGACTGGAGGGGGGGGGGGGGGGTGATTCTAAAATTCGGGGTTTGGGGGTGTTTGACCCCAAACTTTGGGAATTGGGGGGTTTGATCCTAAAATTTGGGGGTTGTGTGGGGTTGATCCTGAAATTTGGGGGTTAGGGGATTTGACACCTCAGGCTTTGGGGATTTTTGACCCCAAAGGTTGGGAATTGGGGATGTTTGACACCCCTGGGTTTGGGATTTGGGGGTTTTTGTTCCCAGGATTTGGGGTTTGGAAGTTTTTTTCCCCAGGATTTGGGGATCAGGGGGTTTGACCCCCAAACTTTGGGATCAGGGCGGTTGGACACCCCAGATGTTTCAAACCCCAGGAGTTGGGGATTGGGGCTTTAGACCCCAAACTTTTGGGCTTGGGGGTGTTTGACACCTCAGGATTTGGGATTTGGGGGTGTTTGACCCCAGACTTTGGGAACGGGGGTTTTGGACACCCCAAATGTTTCAAACCCCAGTATTCGGGGTCAGGGGGATTTAACCCCAACATTTGCAAATTGCAGAGTGTTTGACACCCCAGGATCTGGGATTTGGGGGGTTTAAGGCCTAAAATTTGGGGTTCGGGCTGGGGGGCAGAGGGGGAAGGTTGAGATCCCAGAGTTTAGGTCTGGGGGTGTTTGGCCCCCCCCAGTGTTTGAACCCCCAGGATTTGGGGTCCGAGGGAGTTGACCCCAGGATTTGGGGTGTTTGACCCCAATGTTTGACCTCACCTCGGGTTTGGGGCCGGGGTTGAGATCAGGGACATTCCCTGGAGCCAGCGGCGGGATCGGGATCGGGAACGGGATCGGGAAGCGGAACAGGAACGGGGAGGGTCCCTGAGCCAATGCCGGACCCCAACCCCAGGGAGAGGCCCCGCCGCAGTCCCGGAATGGCCCCATCCCCACAATCCCGGAGCCCTCCCCAGGCCCAGCCCCTCCCCGGCCACTGAACGGAGCCTCCCTCAATCCCAGCCCGCCCCGATCCGGGCCGGAGCCATCCCCAGAGCCTCCCCCATTCCCGGCCCGGACCCTTCCATCCCTTTTTGGGGCGGCTCCTGCCGCTCCCCGCCCATTTCTGGGGGTTCCAAAGGGCCCCGCGGACCCTCCCCATTTTGGGGGTGTTGGGGTGGCCCCAGGGCCGCCCCGAGGGCCGAGGGGGGATCGAAAGCCCCAAACCCGAGGGGCTCCTGGGGGTGCCCAGTTCCTCCCGTCCCCAGCCCGAAACAGATCCTGGCCAATCAGAGTGCGGGGCTCTGATGACGATCCCGTTGCCGGGCGGACACTCGGCGCACTGGCCCCGCCCGGCGATTTCCAGCGAATCAGCGCCCGGCTCGGCTGTGACTCATCGGGTGCCGGGCAGAACCCGGCGCCTCTCACAGCACTGGCCAATCAGAGACTGCGCGGGGCCATTCCCAGCCAATCAGAGCGTTTGTCGCTGATGGCTCTCAGTGTCCAGGAGCGGAATTTGGGGCGGGGGCGGTGACCCCGGCGATGGGGATGGGGCGTGCGGGGGCAGCTGGGGCCGCACTGGTGGCACTGGGGGCGCTGGGAGCCCCCCCGGCCGCGGGGGGAGCGGGGGGCGCGGGGAGAAGGGGGGCGGGGGGGCCCCAAATTCAACCCAAGGGGGGTCGGGACCCCCAAAGGGAGCAGGAGGGGCCTGGAACCCCCAAAACCAAGCACGGGGGAGGGGACTGGGGACTGGGGGAACGATGGGGAAGGGGCGGGAGAGCGGCGGGAAGAGGGGGATGGGACCCCCAAATTGAGGTGGGAGGGAGCTGTGGACTGGGGGAAACCCCCATCAAATCCCATTAAAATCCCATAAAAATCCCATTAAATTCCACTCAATTCCCATTAAATACCATTAAAATCCTATTAAAATCCCATGACATCTCATTAAAATCCCATAAAATTCCATTACAATCCCATCAAATTCCATTAAAACTCCATAAAATCCAATTAAAATCCCATTAAATCCTATTAAAATTCCTATTAAATCCCATTAAAATCCTACTAAATTCCTATTTAAATCCATTAAAATCCCATCCAATCCCATAAAATAATCCCAAACCCACACAGAATTGGCCCTGAATTACCCCCCACACACACGGCCCTAAAAAACTAACAATGTGAAAAATTACCCCAAATTATCCCAAATTTACCCTGAAACACCCCAAAAAACCCCCAAATAACCCCAAAGGCACACAAAGAACCCAAATCCCCCAAATGAGCCCAAATCCCTCAAATTACGCCAATCCCATAAATGATCCCAAATCCCATAAATGACCCCAAATCCCATAAATGGGATTGGGAGAGGGGAGGAGAGGGCAGGGAAAGGGGGAGTGGGACAAACTGGGCGAGGAAATCAAACTCTGCAGTCAGACAGAGCAGGGATTTGTGTATCCAGTGCTGGGAGCGAGGGGGATCTCTCTGGCAAAAACCCACTCGGTCTCCTTTAGCCTTCAGCTCCATTTAAAAGTCACAATTACAACACTTCATTAGCATACTCACATTTGCATAAAGCTGTGTCCCGGTTTTACAGCCGTGTGTGGCTTCAGCGCCTGCGTCCGTTCCTCCTGTGGCGGCCCTCAGTCTTCTGGTGCTCTTTTGATGAAGGCTTCTGTCGTCCTCCTCACGCTGGAACTTTTTACCTGGACCATCAGCCCATGCCTGGTGCTCCTTGTTCTTCAGTCTAACCTGGTCTGAGCTGATTTTGCCCTTTGCAAGCTCTGTTCAAACTTGCTCTCTCGCTCTCGGTGCGTTTGTTGTGTCGCTGGCTCTGCTCTCTCTCTTGCTCTGCTGCCTCGCTGGCTTTGCCTGCATGTGAAAAATGCATGTATTTTATGACTGGCTTTTCGCAAATATTAAAATGAATATTATATGTCTGGTGTTAGAATATTATATATATAATATAATATAATATAATATAATAATATACTATAATCTATATATTATATATAAAATATATAATATATAAAATATATAAAATATATAATATTATATCTTATATATTACATATATAATTATATTATATATAATATATATTATATATTATATAATTATATTATATATATTATATAATCATACATTATATAATTATTATATATAATATATTTATATATTAATATTATATGTCTGCTGTATTAATTCTCTTAAGGAGTGTGTTAAATATAGTTTTAGGTTATAAAAAATGTTAAAATAGAAACGATGCTATGTAGGATTCTTTTTTTACAGAAAGGACTCGCAGTGAGATAGCAGCCACAGGACACCTAAATCTTTCAGAGAAAAAGAATTTCTTGCCCTCTTATCAGAAGAAATGAACTTCTTTCCACCTCGAAGGCGCTGTTAGGATTCGGAGGAAGAAGGTGGCACTGCCCAGACAGAATCCTGTGTTTGAATGGAATTTATGCATCATGGATGAAGTGTATGAATATGCAACGGGCTGTTATTTTTAAGGGTTAATCCTGTGTTAACGGGTGTCCTTTTTCAGGCTCGTGGTGCCCAGAAAAGGTACCCAGACCTCCATAACCCTTTCTCTCTATTGTCTCATATTGTCCTAATTCAAATTGTCCAAATTATTGTTACTCTAATTGTATTAATGTTTTTATAACCATTTTATTACTAATGAACTTTTACAATTTCAAAATCAAGTGATTGGCGTATTTCACACTGCACATCTCGCTCCAGGGCTGCTTGTGCTGAACCTTTCCTTGCACAGCCCTGAGGATTCCCCCAGCCCGGGCTCCCAGCAGCTCCAGGCCCGGCCAGGAGGAGCAGCAGGGCCAGGGCTGGCCGGGCGTCCCCCCAGATGTGGCCCCCGCTGGTGGCACAGCCGGACCCTTGGGAGGCTGCCTCAGGCTTTATTGTCCACCAGCATCCCAGGAGGGAGCAGAAAATCCTCCTGCAGACGCTGATTCCGGAGGCTCCCAGCGCTTCCTTGTCTCCGGGAGCTTCTGCCAAGCCCCAGGGAAACCTCGGTGCCACATTGTTGACAGCCTCACAACGCTCTCCTGGCTCCCGTGAGGTCCCTCTGGGTCCCGCTGCAGCCTTGGCTCCATCAGGGTCTCCTGGCTCCCATTAGGGTCTCCTGGCTCCATCAGGGTCTCTTGGCTTCCATCAGGCTCTCCTGGCTTCCATCAGGGTCTCCTGGCTCCATCAGGGTCTCCTGGCTCCATCAGGGTCCCCTGGTCTCCATCAGGCTCTCCTGGCTTCCATCAGGCTCTCCTGGCTTCCATCAGGCTCTCCTGGCTCCATCAGGGTCTCCTGGCTCCATCAGGCTCTCCTGGCTCCATCAGGGTCTCCTGGCTTCCATGATGCTCCACTCTGTCCCAAGGGGCATCCGTGGCTCAGCTTTGGAGCCCTGCAAGATCCAAAGGTTCCCCCCAAAAAACACCAGCCCAGGGACCCCCAGGATATTTGGGCTGAGCTCCCGCTGCCCAGGCACCTGCATGGAACCCAAGTGACCGCTGGGACTCCATGGAATGTCCTGGGACAAACTGTCCCTGGTCAGACAGGGGTGCCATGGAACACAGGTGCCACTGGGACACGGACACTGCCCATGGAACCGAGTGTCCATGGGGACAGAGCCGGGCCTGATGGAACACTGGAGAACATTGTCACCCCATGGAATCCATGGAACCAGGTGTCCATGGTGACAGAGCCCTGGAACACTGGAGAACATTGTCACCCCATGGAATCCATGGAACCAGGTGTCCATGGTGACACTGGAGAACATTGTCACCCCATGGAATCCCATGGAACCAGGTGTCCATGGTGACACTGGAGAACATTGTCACCCCATGGAATCCATGGAACCAGGTGTCCATGGTGACAGAGCCGGGCCCAATGGAACCTACTGGAACACAGGAGAACATTGTTACCTGTTGGAACCCGGGCTGCTGAGAATTTCGGACTTTCTGAGCTGACAGACACTGACCCCCAAGAGAACACTGCATTTGACCTGAGGCTGTGGAGAAGGCTTCCAAAATGGAATGATGGAACTGGGATTATGGGTGTGGAGTTTGAAAAGAAGGGTATAATATCACATGGTGGACAACTTGGAGTTTAAGGTTTTAGAATATAGTAATATATATAAAGCAAGATGGAGGTTTTAGGGTGGAGGCTGATTCTTCTTCTTCTTCTTCTTCTTCTTCTTCTTCTTCTTCTTCTTCTTCTTCTTCTTCTTCTTCTTCTTCTTCTTCTTCTTCTTCTTCTTCTTCTTCTTCTCCTCCTCCTTGTCCTCCTCCTCGTCCCTTATGTTGGGCACGGGTGATTGGTTATTGGGTTAAAATTAAAAACAATTTAGGTGTCATTTCTTAATTGGACAGTTTATCCTCAAAAGACCTTGCAGAGAGAGAGAGATGGGGCTCCATTTTTACCTTGTTAGCAAAGTGCTGCAGAACTCACAGCTTGTGAGACTGTTCTAGAGACAAGAGCTAATGAACACCTGAGTCCAAACAAGAAATGCTGTCTTGGGATTTCATCCCGACCTTGGCAGAAAAGAAGCAAAAGAATTGACTGTTACCCCACGGAATCTCATGGAACCAGGTGTCCACTGTTTCATGGTGCAGCCTCAGAGAGTGGTGAGACCCTTGTGTCACCATGGAATATCCTGAAACCACAGCTCCCTTGTGACAAACCTGGGCTTTATGAAACCAAGGACAATGCTGGGATGCAATGGAATCTCAGGGGACCAAGGGTCAGCTGTCAACACATCAGCTTCTCAGGAAACCAAGGCAAACACTGTGGCACAGAGAGGGGCCCTCATGGGACCCAGGAGACCATGGTGACACCGTGGTGGGATCTCATGGAACCAAGTGTGAATTGTTACAGGAGCCAGGAGACCATGGTGACACCGTGGTGGGATCTCATGGAACCAAGTGTGAATTGTTAGAGCACCCAGGAGACCATGGTGACACCGTGGTGGGATCTCATGGAACCAAGAGCCCAGAGTTTCACGGCTCAGCCTCAAGGAGCGCTGGAGACCATGGTGTCCCAAAGGGAACACATGGAACAAAGGCTCCTTAGTGACACAGCAGGGCCTCATGGAATGCAAGAGATCATCCTGATGGAATGGAAACTCATGGATTCAAGGGTCCACTCTTTTGCTGCATGGCCTCATGGAATGCTGGAGACCATTGTGGCACCATGGAAACGAATGGCACAAAGGCTCCACTGTGACCCAGCAGGGCCTCATGGAACCAAGGACACAGCTGTGATACAATGGAATCTCATGGAACCAAGGTCCAGTTGTGACAAAGCTGGGCCTCGTGGAACCAAGGACACAGCCATGATGCAATGGAATCTCTAGGATCCAAGGATCAATTGTCAACACATCAGGTCTCATGAAACCAAGCAGAACATTGTGACACAGTGGAATCTCATGGGAGCAAGGCTCTGCTTTGATCAAGTGGGACCTCATGGGACACAGGTGCCACTGGGACATTGTCAGGCCTGGTAGGAACAAGACACCACTGTGTCAGACCAAGGCCTCATGGGACCTAGGAGAGCCCTGTGACACAATGGAACTGATGGAACCAAGGGCCCATTGTGACACGGCAGGGTCTCCTGGAACCCCTGTGCCACTGGGACATTGCCAGGGCTGGTGCAAGCAAGGTTCCACTGTGACAAAGGCAGGCCTTGTGGCACCCAGGAGACCATTGTGGGACAATGGAATCTCATGGAAGCAAGGCCCCATTGTGACAAAGCGCGGCCTCATGGAAGCCCAGTGCCACTGGGACATCTCCAGCCTTGGAGGAAGCAAGTGTCCATTGTGACACAGCACAGCCTCAAATCACAGGAGAGCAGAGGGATGGAGCCATGGAATCTTGGGGAACCAAGTGTCAATTCTAAACACAGCGAGGACTCATGGAACCCAGGAGACCATTGTGATGCTGCACTTTGTCACAACGGGGCCGTGCTTCTATGAGGATCCATGGGCCCACAATGTTCTCCTGGGTTCCAGGAGGCCCCGCTGGGTCACAATGGCCCCTTGCTCCCACGAGCCACAGCACGATCCCCGTTGCCCCTGGGTTCTGTGAGGCCCTGCTGCGTTCACAACTGACACTTGCTTCCATGGGATTCCATTGCGTCACAGTGGCCCCCATGTTTCCATGAGGTTCTGCTGTGTCACAGTGGACACTGGGTTCCACAAGAGCTGGCAATGTCCCAGTGGCACCTGTGTCCTGTGGGCCCCACTTTGCCAAAGCAGAGCCTTGGCTCCATGAGATTCCAGGCTGTCCCAATGCTCTGCTGAGTTCCACGAGGCTGTGCTGTGTCACAATGGACACTGAATTCCACCTGCCCTGGCAATATCCAAGTGGCCCCTGGCTTCCATGAGGCCCCGTTGTGTTTGCAGGTGACACTTGGTTCCCCAAGATGTCATTGTCACGCCGCTCTCCTGGGCGCCCTGAGGCCTTGCTGTGTGTGAGAAATGACCGCTACTTTTAAAATTTTAGAGTTGATTCAACCTTGAAAAAAATGACAACAAAGGACTGAAACAGGAGAAATCACAGCACTGGGAGCCCTTCCCCACCCCGTGGCTATCAGCCACATGGCTCCTTCACAAATTGGCTGCTCCTCCTTTTAGACTTTTGGTGTTGCATCAGGTAATCCTAGCCCCACCCAAAGTCTGTCAGGTAACTCTTTGTGGCCGTCCATTGGTGGAGAATGCTTTCTTGCACCCTGACTGGAGAGCAGGTGTTGCCATGCCTGCCTTCCAGTGACAAACCTGCCCTCCCCAAATGCCCCAACCACCAAGGCCATTACAAGGGCAGGGGAAAGAGGACTATGGGGGACAGATGACAATAACATCACTACACATCTTAACACACACATAGGATCTATCTCCTCACTGTGAGACCCAACTATGACATTACTCATCTGTAACACTGTGCAATAATGGAGCCTTGTTCCTACCAGACCTGGCAATGTCCCAGTGGCACCTGTGTCCCATGAGGCCCCACTTGGTCAAAGCAGAGCCTTGGCTTAACAACTGACCCTTGTTTCCTTGAGATTCCATTTGTGAAAAACACGTTCACTCTCCTGTGAAAATGTACAAAGTTTAATAAAGGACAATGGGAGACCAGGACCATGGAGCAAAGGTTATTACGGCCAGGTGCATCTTGGCACTCAGCCAGGAGCACCCTGTTACCTTCGGGGATCCCCTGAAATACCTTTCCCCTTACATCAGCCTGGTGCATATTCATAGACCCTCATGCATATCCATAAACTACTTTACATATTCCAGGAATGATTTTACATGGCCCCTCCTTGGGTCTGCCTTTTCAGAGCATGTGTGTTTCTTGGCTGTGATTTTGGCTCCTTCTCTTTATCACCTCCAGGTCTTGGGCCTTGGTGCACTCTGCCTTCAGACAGGGAGTGCTGATAGTTGGCAGATCTGTACAGGTGTCCTCATCCCATGTGCATTGGATGTTATCCCATCCAAGCAGGCAGTTTAACACAAGCAGCAATTTCACTAAGCTTAATTAACAACAGAAATAAAAACTATATCTGTAGAACAAAGTAACTTTTACATCACACATATAAAATCCATTTTAATATTTGCAAAAAGCCAATATTATGATATTTATCTATAACAGGGTGAAGGAGCCCTGGCCCAGGCTCTGGTCCTGGGGGACACGGGGACGCTGCCGGGGGGTCCCTGTCCCCCTGTGCCACCCCCAGGGCCCCGGCCCCCGTCCCCGTGTCAGGCTCTGGGGTCGATCTCGTGGAACATCCTCTGGGGGAGGCTGCGGGGCCCGGGCCGGGGGGACCCGGGGGGACAGGGGACCCTGCTGTGCACGAGCAGGGTTGGACTGCTCTGGGGGGAGCTGTGAGGGGGCCGGGGCAGAGTGACCTACCCAGGGACCTCAGACAGCCATCGGTGATGTCACACAGCCCCTGTGACGTCACAAAGCCCTCGTGATGTCACACGGCCTGCAAGGCCTGCAAGGGTCACTTGTCCCCTCCTGGCTCAGGCCCAGGGCCAGCAGCCATGGCCAAAGCGCTGCCCAGGTTGGCTCTGTCAGGGCTGTCTTGCAGCTGCTGCCCATCCCTGTGCCCTGTGCAGCCCAGGCTGTCCCACGGTGTCCCTGCCCTGGCCTCTTTCCCTGCAGGCTCTGGGCATCCCCAGGCTGCCCCACCTGGCTGGGCCCTTCCTTTGCTGACAGCTCTGCCTCCTGCCTGCCCCTGCCTGCCCACACAGAGCCTGGGGCTGCTCCAGGCTCCTGCTGGGGATGTGCTGCACCACAGCCCTGCCCTGACAGGGAAATTCCTTTCTCCTGCAGCCACTCTGGGCCTCCCCAGCTGCCCTTGGTGTTAATTCTTTCTCTCTCTGGCTGTTTTCCACTATGTCAAAAGGATCCACCAGCCCTGAAATCGCTCTTTAAACACTCTCATGGCTCTGCTCCACTGTCCTCAGGCTCCACCCCACTGAGCACAGAGCTCCTTTGTCCCTATACAGTGCTCATGGGCCCAAGGCCTCCAAACCCCCACTCCTTGGGACATCTCTGGGCCCTCTCCAAAGTGTTTCCAAATGAAAACATTCGGCTGAGGGTCTAAAGAAATCACCAGAGGACAGGGCCAGCCCGACCTGTCTGCCCGGGCTACTTTTGTCTGGGAGCAATCCTTGGATATACAGAATTTGGGAGGCCAAATTCTAATTTTGGCCATGGTCCCTGGACAAGAAGGCCAGTTCTTTTCCATAGGAATGAAGGAACAGAGTCCCAGTGTTTCAGGGGCAGATGAGAGGTGACCACCAGAGGCCACGGCCAGCCAGACCTGGCAGGTTTTGTTTTGTGAGATACCCTTGCAAATAGAAAGTATTTTAGGCAGAGTACCCATTTTGACAATGACCATCTGGAAAGTCAGACAGCTCTTTTCCATAGCAAGGAAAGCAGAGAGCCCCAGTGCTCCAGGAGCTGATGAGAGGCAGCCCTTGACATGCCAAGATCAGCCAGAGCTGTCAGGTGGCCCCTGGGAGGCCAAGCCAGCCAGAGCTGTTCCATGTTCCCTGGGTTCCATGGGGCCCCACAGTGTCCCAATGGTCCCTTGCTTCCATGGGGCCCTGAGGTGTCATAATGTCCCCTTGGTGACACCAGGCCCTGAAGGTTGGAATGGTCTCCATGCTTCCATCAGGCCCCACAGAGCCACAATGGTCTCTGGGTCCATGGAGCCCCTCTGTGTCACCATGGCCCCTTGGTTCCCTGGGCTTCAGTGGGGCCACAATGATCCCCTTGGTTCCATGAGGTCCCCACAGTGTCCCAGGGATCTCCATGGGAAGGAAAGAACCCAGCCCCACTGTTGCAGGCGCAGCCACCAGAGGCCAAGGCCAGCCAGCCTTGACGGTACTGGCAGATTTTGCCTGGGAGCAACCCTTGGATATTGAGAATTTCAGAGGTGGAATCCCAATTTCAGACATGGACACTGGAGGAGAAGGATGGTTCTTTTCCATAGGAAGGAAAGCACAGAACACCGGTGGTGTCTCAGGGGCAGATGAAAGGTGGCCATCAGAGGCCAAGGCCAGCCAGACCTCTCTGTCCTGGCAGCTTTTGTCTGAAAGCAACCCTTGGATATCGGGAATTTGGGAGGTGGAACCCCAGTTTCGGCCGTTTCTGCATGGATAAGAAGGACGGTTCTTTTCCATAGGAAGGAAAGCACCCAGCCCCAGTGTTTGGACAGCAGGGGAGCGGCACCCCCAGGAGCCCAAGGGCAGCCAGACCTGTCTGTCCTGGCAGCTTTCACCTGGGAGCAATCCTTGGATGTACGGAGTTTTGGAGGGGGAATCCCAGTTTTGGCCATGGTCAAGATGGGTGTTTTTGCCCATAGGAAAGTAAAGCACAAAGTCCAAGTGTTTAGGAAGAAGATGAGAGGTGGCCACCCTGAGGCCAAGCCAGCCAGCCCTGTCTCTCCTGGCACCTTTTGTCTAGGGGCTTTCCTTGGACATTGGGCATTTTGGAGGTGGAATCTCAGTTTTGGCTGTGGGTGCTGGACAGGAAGAAGAGTTCTTTTTATAAGGAAGGAAAGCACCCAGCCCCAGTGTTTCAGAGGCAGATGAGGGCCAGCCCTCAGGAAGCCAAGGCCAGCCAGACTTGTCAGTGCTGGCAGCTTTTGTCTGGGAGCTATCCTTGGATATAAGGCATTCCAGAGGCAGTTGCCCAGTTTTGGCCATGAGTGCCTGCTTGAGATGGAGGGTTTTTTCCCACAAGAAATAAAAGTGATAGTGGAGCCCTGGAAAATGTTAAAAATAGTCTTTGAAAATATTGGGCTTTGTGTTTTCTCAGGTCACTGCACCTTCGTAAGCAGTATGATAAAAGATATAATTGTTAGATGTGGTGATTTTTTAGTAATTAAATATAATTATTCTATAACCATAAGAAGAATTGTGAGAAACTCTGTTGGAAATTTAAAGGGGGCTATGTTTAGCTGAAATCTGTGTATACAATAGAACAATTTAAGTTTAATAATTACATGAAGGTTATGTAATGATAGAGGATAAAACACGTTCACCTCGAATGTATGGTCGGAATCAGATTTGGGTGGAAACTACCCCGATTCCCAGAGCTCTTGAATAAAAAGCACCGCATATAATCGCTGATGTGATTATGTGTTTCTGAACGCTAACATTTTGGCGACCCCGGATGGGACCCTGCGGGTGCTGCTGAGCGAGTTTCGCGACTCGACCGCGCTCCAGCCGGCACCGAGGGATTCTCGGGGAGCTCGATCGGCCGCGACCGCTTCTGCCGCTTGCCACGTCCCCGGGAGAAAGGTAAGGTGCTTTTTACTTTGGTTTGGGTGCCTGCCAATGAGACGCAGCGAAAGCTACGCTTGGTTGGGCTAAAGGAATTCCTGCTGGTACAAGCCCAGGCGCCGTTCCATAAGACAATCGCGAGAGTGTTGCGGGTTCGGCAATTTGTGGTATATTTGGAATGGAGAAACTTAAAGGGATTTTGGGCAGCAACACCTCTATCCCGCAATGTTCTCCTTTGGGGTGCTTATTAGCACATTGGAAACAGGGTAATTTTGGGGAAGAATTACATAAAGCTAAGTTGATTGATTATTGTAATACATGGTGGCCAGAATATGCCTTGGAGTATGGTGAAAAATGGCCAAAATACGGGACTCTGCAATATAACACTATTTCGCAGTTTATGTCGTTTTGTAAACAAGAAGGAAAATGGGATGAGGTTCCGTATGTTGATTTGTTTTTCTATTTACGGGCAAAGCCAGAATGGCAGGATGAATGTGGATTAATGATGGTTAAAACATCTGCAAGCAATAAGTGTGGGGTTTGTGAGGAACGTTGTTTAGAACACTTGGCGTTGAAAGAAAGCCTGAGTAGGGAAAATTATACAGATATTGATTTACAGGTAGCTCCAATAGGAACAAGAGAACCTAACCCTATCCCACCTGTTCCATCTGTCCCTATCCCACTGCCTGCTCCTACCCCACCTAGTCCTGAACCTGTCTCGTCTAGTACACCCTTCCCTCTTTATTCTCCTCTCCCATCGTCACCTGATCCCTCTTCCTCGGAAGATGAGCAAAACCTAACTGTGGCAGGAAGGAGAGAGAGAGAATCAACAATGGGGTAGCCCACAGAACCAGGAGTCGGTCTAACCTTGCCCCAGTTATGGATAGAAAAGACATAGGCAGACAAAAATGGATTGTAATTGCCCCCTTGCGACAAAGTGTAGGAGTGGAAGGGCCAGTATTTATAAAAGTGCCTTTCTCTCCTGCAGATTTAGTTATTTGGAAACAATCAGCCAGAATTCATAGAGAAAATCCTGATAAAATGGCATGAGTATTAAAAATGGTTATAAAAACCTCAAAATCCTGACTGGGATGACATACAATAATATGTATAATAATATTATATATATATAAAATTATATATAGTATAATAATATATCTAATATATTAATATATCTAATATATTAATATTAGATACTTTGATGGATTCTACTGAGAAAGAGACGGTACTTAAGGCAGCCAAAGAAAGGGTAAGACAGAACATCAGAAATGGATTCGTAACAGGGAATTTAGATGAGAATTTCCCAATTGAGGATCCAAATTGGGACCCTAATTTATTTTGCGGTATGGGGAGACTACGGAAATATCAAGAGTGGATCCAAATAGGAGTTCAGAATGCTGTGCCCAAAACTATAAATTGGTCTAAACTATACAAAGTTCGACAGGAAGGAATCTCCCACTGCGTTTTTGGAGAGGCTTAAGGAGGTAGCAAGAAAATATACAGATCTCCAAATGGACACAGCACAAGCAAAGGTTCAGCTCGCTCTCATATTCTTGGGCCAGTCACAGGACGATATTCGTAGAAAATTGCAAAATTAGAAGGGGAAGAACGAAGGAATTTGAATAAGCTACATGAGGTAGCCTGGAAGGTATATAACAATCGCGAAAGAGAAGCTACTAAAAGGCAGCAGCAGAATCTGTTGGCAGTAATACAAGGAAAAGGGAACCCAAATTTCAGGGGATGTAACAGGAATAGTCAAAATAGGAGACCAGTCAGGCAGGGGTTAAACCTAAATCAATGTGCGTATTGCAAGCGGGAGGGGCATTGGAAGAGACAATGTCCAGACTTGAACAACCAGTTTCACCAGGGCAATCAGTGCCAGCAGGTTACCAAGGGGATGGTTTTGGGGGAGTATACCAGCTGACTAGACACAGAGCCAGTAGAACAAGTTAAGAAACCTGTTATAAATAAACAATTAGGACATAAAGAAGTCAAATTTCTAATAGATACAGGAGCTACTCACTCGGTATTGAATGATTTGCAAGGACAAATTGGGGACAAGCAAACAACAATAGTCGGCGCTACAGGGAAAGAGGAAAAACGGCCATTCTTGCAACCCCAAATTTGTGTTTTGGGAACAAAGTTATAACACGAATTCCTATACGTACCTGAGTGTCCAATTCCGCTTTTAGGGAGAGATTTGCTAGCAAAACTTGATGCGGTAATAACCTTTGAAAATGGGGAGCTTATAATGAAAATACCTGAATCAAAGACGGGACAGATATTAATGATCAAAGAAAAACCTGTTCCCTCTATCCCTAGGGAGGTAGGAGATGCAGTGATTCCCTCTGTATGGGAGACAGATATACCAGGGAAATCTAAATTGGCACAAGCAGTGCATGTAGAGTTAAAAGAAGGGGCGAGGGCTCTACAAGTCAAACACTATTCCATAACACCAGAAGCACGGCAAGGAATAAGTAAAGATTATTGAGAAATTCTTGAAATACCGAATTTTAGAAGAATGTGAACCAGAATTTAATACACCAATATTCCAAATAAAGAAGCCAGATGGTGAATATAGATTAGTGCAGGATTTGGGAGCAATAAATAAAATAACAAAGGACATTTCTCCAGTGGTAACAAATCCTTACACATTGCTAACATCCGTAAAGGAGATATATAAGTGGTTTACTGAAATTGATTTAAAAGATGCCTTTTTCTGCATCCCCCCTTGACAAAGAAAGTAGGAAACTGTTTGCCTGTGAGTTCGAAAACCCAGGGAATGGGAGAAAGACCCAACTCACCTGGACACGATATAAGAACTCGCCGACCCTATTTGGAAACCAACTGGCAAAGGAGCTGGAGATTTGGACCGAGAATGGGCAAGTACCAAGAGACCAATACCTGTTGTTGCAGTATGTTGATGATATACTAATAGCTACAGAAGAAAAGTAACCTGTATAAAGGTAACCATTGAGATTTTAAATTTACTGGGAATGGGAGGTTATAAATATCCAGAGGAAAGGCACAAATTGCCCAACAGACTGTGATCTCCTGGGATGTGAAATTTCACAAGGGCAAATGAAAACTAGGCACTAACCGTATCCAAGCTATTTGTGCTATTCCAGAGCCCCAGAATCTACATGAGCTGCGAGTCTTCCTCGGGATGGCAGGATGGTGTCGCCTGTGGATCATGGACTGTGGACTGATTGTGAAACCCCTGTGTGAAGCTCAGAAGATGCAGCCATTCACCTGGGGCAAGCCACAGAAAGAAGCCTTCCTAAAATTAAAGGAAGCACTGACAACTGCTCCAGCATTAGGCTTACCTGATCTGTCTAAAGATTTTCAGCTGTTTGTCCATGAAAGGCTGCGCCTAGCACTAGGAGTCGTGACCCAAGGTCTGGGAAGCTGGAAAAGGCCGGTGGGCTACTTTTCCAAACAACTTGACAGCATAAGTGCCGGGTGGCCTCCATGTCTGCGGGCAGTCGCAGCCACTGTGATGCTGATACAAGAAGCCAGGAAGCTCACGATGGGAAGGCACATAGATGTCAATGTACCACACATGGTAACCACTGTCTTAGAGCAGAAGGGGGCCATTGGCTATCGCCAAGCAGGATGATGAAATTCCAGGTAGTCCTGACTGAGCAGGGTGATGTCACATTAAAAACAACTAACCTTTTGAATCCAGCTTTGTTCCCAGGTACCACAACTGAAGAAGGCCCATTAGAGCATGACTGTGTGGAGGTAATAGAGTACACCTACTCAGCAAGAGAAGACCTGAAAGACGTCCCACTAGAGCAGCCAGAGTGGGAGCTGTTTACAGATGGGAGCAGCTTCGTGGAAAACGGAACCAGATACGCTGGGTATGCGGTAACAACAGTCAGTACAGCAGTGGAGGCCAAGGCATTACCACCAAATACATCTGCCCAGAAGGCAGAACTGGTTGCTTTAACCAGGACACTAGAATTAAGTGAAGGGAAAAAGGTAAATATCTGGACTGACACAAAATATGCTTTTGGACTGGTGCATGTACACGGAGCACTGTGGAAAGAAAGGGGACTATTGTCCTTCTCTGGGTATGCACATTAAACATCAGGATGCAGTCCTGCAATTGATAAAAGCAGTACAAAAACCTGAACAAGTGGCAATTATACACTGTAAAGCACAGCAATCAGGAAACTCCAAAATCTGTGAGGGAAATCGAAAGGCAGACTGGAGAGCCCGACAGGTTGCTCGAGAGGTGCAAACAACAATGGCATTGATACCTTTATAGCTTAATGTATCCCAATTCAATTTGCCTCCAGAACCAAAATATTCAGTAGAAGATGAGAGACTGGCACGTTTGCTAAATGCACAAAAGAATTCAGAGGGATGGTATGTGACTGCACAAGGACAGATAGTGGTACCCCCTTGATAATGAGAGAAGTTCTACAAATTAAAAATAACGAATGTCATTGGGGTGCAGAGGCATTGGTAAAATTGCTAAAGCAGGGTTGAATTTCGGTACGGATGTTAACAATGGCAAAATCAGTAATGTCAAAATGTGATATCTGCTTGAAAAACAACCCAGTGGCTAGACGACAGGCACAGCTAGGACGAATTCGGATAGGAATAGAGCCAGGAGACTATTGGCAGGTAGATTTTGTAGACTTGCCAAGAACTCGAGGATACAAATACCTGTTAGTGGGGGTTGACACATTCTCTGGGTGGCCAGAAGCCCTTCCGTGTCGCACCAACCAAGCAAAGGAAACAGTAAAGTGGTTACTACAGGAGATTATTCCCAGGTTCGGGGTGCCCCTAGGGTATCATCAGATAGGGGGCCCCATTTCATAGCTACAGTAGTAAGAGAGGTAAGTAGATTGCTGGGGATAACTTGGGACCTCCACACACCATGGAGACCCCAGTCGAGTGGACAGGTAGAGAGGATGAATCAGACACTAAAGAGGCAAATCAGTAAAATATGCCAAGAAGCCAAATTGCAGTGGCCCCAGGCTTTGCCAATAGCACTGCTGAGGATTCGGATAAAGCCTAGGAGTGGGATGTCAGTCAGCCCTTAGGAGATATTGCATGGGAAACCATATGAATCTCCTGAGCCTAACCCTAATGTGCACGTCACAGGAAAGCAGGAAGTGTATAATTATGTTCTGTCTCTCGGGAAAACTTTAGCTCGGCTCCGGAGCATCCTCGTGTGGAATAGACCGCTGACTCTCGAGAACCCAGTTCATAACATACATCCAGGAGACGAGGTGTACATCAAGAACTGGAACGAAGAACCGCTGAAAGAAAAGTGGAGTGGGCCCCACCAGGTACTGCTGACCACCTTTACAGCAGCCAAAGTAGCCGGCGTGGACCCCTGGATTCACTACACCCGAGTGAAGAAAATCCATCCTGGATCACAGACTGTGTAAACTGTGGAACCAACAAGGCTGCAGATAAGATGTGTTTAATTACTTTGAGAATGCTATCAGTAATTGTGCCAATGGTATGGTCATTAATGTCTTTGGGATGTGGAATGCAAAAAGATCAACTAAACACTTTTCATTCTAGAATGAAGAGAGAGGTACAAGCAGAAACACAGGTGATAAAGGTTTCTAATGCAGTTTGGGCTGAGAATGTAATGATTGGATTAGTCAAAGACTTTGCCAAAATGCAAAACACCTGTAGAATAACTGCCTGTATACCAATACCAAAGGCAGCAGGAGACCCAGTAAATTGGGGAATCATAACATCAAAACTACCTGAAATACAAAACAACAAAACAATTGCATGCAAACAGGTACCCGAGTCGAGGCAAGTAGTCAAGGAAACTTGGGAGAAAAGAGGAACATGGATGAAACCCATGGGCCAGAAAGACTGTATTCTAAGTGCTGGCACACTAGGAACCCCTATGGGAGAATCAGGAGGCATCACACAATGGCAATGCTATTTGCCACACTATAAAAAGATTACAGAAAATGTTACAGAAACCACTCTGGTATGGAAGTGTGAGGCCAAGGATCAGAAAGGTCAGACAGCCTTGGGACAGTGCGTGGTCTGTGAGTATCCTTCAAAGATTCCAATGTATGGCAAACACCCCTTGGTGCATTAAGTGGGAAGGCTCCGGGAATGAAACAGATCCAGCAGTAACAAACACTGCCACCAGTAGCAGAACGAGGGCAGACCAAGTAAGTTGGTGGGCATGTAATAAAACTTATGACTGCACTTCTGATGATGCAGAGATAAAGCAGATGCCACCTCTGGCAATAGCCCTACAAACTGGCTGTGCTTGCAGAGGGATCAAACATAAACAAGGCAGAGGGAATTATAAAGCAGTTGTAGGATGTACCAGGAGTACAGTCCGAGGTCCAGGACAATTTGTATGGGCAGCAAGCGATGGCACCTGGACAACACATCTGCCTGTAGATGGGAAAGTAAAGGAAATTACTTTAGGCCTCCCAGCCTCATGTCCAATTTAGAAAAAGTCCCCATTTAACGGAAAACATGAACTTGTGCAGATAAGAGCAAGACGAGAAGTTCTAGACAATGAAAATCCAGATGACACTTGGCAAGAACCCTCTAGTGGAGTGAAATTTGGGTGGGCCCTAGAGTCTTTGCTTGGTCCTATAGCAAACTATCAGAGTAGAAGATGCTGTACAAACTTACAGGTCAGATAGATAGACTGGCAAGAGTCACCCGGGAAGGATTTAAAGAAGTAAACGTACAATTACAAGGCACCACAAAAATGACTTTACAAAATCGATTAGCCTTAGATTTGTTACTCCTGAAAGAGCATGGAGTATGTGGATTTTTAAAGGGACGGGTTGGTCATTGCTGCGTTCACATCCCAAATGTAACTGCAGATGTAGAATATGACATCAATCAGTTGAAACAAAGAGAGCATGAAGCACAAGAAGAGCAAAAGGATTTGACTACGACCTGGCTAGGCAAAATCTTTAAAGGGCTAGGGTGGAATGTGAGTTCATGGATTAAATCTATCATTGAGAGTGTGATGATCTTACTAATTGTATTCTTAGCAATTTGGTTAGTTCACAGCATCTTGAAAGGAGAGATACAGAAGAAAACGTCCTGGAACCAGAAGATAATAAAGGCTCTGACACGAGATCCACGCCCACCATCTTCTGGTTCTCCAGTTCGTGACAGCATCCACGACAACGTTTACATCAACCATGGACTTGAAGAACGTCAAGAATAAATTGAGAAATAAAGGACTGTATCAAGTGAAAACATTTACACCTATAGTCAAGTGAAAATGCTTTCAAAGGGGGGAGAATGATAGTGGGGCCCTGGAAAAATGTCAAAAATAGACTCTGAAAATGTTAGGCTTTGTGCTTGCCAGATCATGTGAAATTGCACCTGCGTAAGCAGAACATGATAAATGATATAATTGTTAGATGTGATGATTGTTTAGTAATTAAATATAATTATTGTTTAATCATAAGAAGAATCATGAGGAACTATGTTAGAAGTTTGAGGGGGGCCACGAGGAGCCCATGCTTGGCTGAAATCTATGTATACAATAGAACAATTGAAGTTCAGTCATTAACATGAAAGTTATATAAGGATAGAATATAAAAACATGTTCATCCCAAACCCATGTCGGAGTCAGATTTGGGTTGGTACCCCTGACACCCAGAGCTCTTCAATAAAAGCACCTGCATATAATCATTCTGGTGATTATGTGTTTCTGAACGCTAATATACCCAGTAAAGTGTTAAACCCTTCCCAGTTGCTGTGCATGAGGCTCTGTGAATATGCACCAGGCTGATGTAAGGGGAAAGGTATTTCAGGGGATCCCTGAAGGTAACAGGGTGCTCCTGGCTGAGTGCCAAGATGCACCCAGTTTACATCTTCCAAGAACTGTTTAGCATGGCTCTGCCCTGGATCTGCCTTTTTAGAGCATGCAGATTCCTTGGCTGTGGTTTTAGTCCATTCTCTTTATCACCTCCAGGTTTTGGGCCTTGGTGCACTCTGCCTTCAGACAGGGAGTGCTGATAGTTGGCAGATCTGTACAGGTGTCCTCATCCCGTGTGCATTGGATGTTATCCCATCCAAGCAGGCAGTTTAACACAAGCAGCTATTTCACTGAGCTTAATTAACGACAGAAATAAAAACTATAGAACAAAGTTACTTTAAAAAACAGTCCCAGCCCATATTTGCTCCCAGTCTGTGTGGTCCTGATCCATATGGTCCCAGTCCCTGGGATCCCAGTCCATACAGTCCCAGTCCATATTTGATCCCACTTCAGGCTATCCTGGTCTGGAGGGTTCTGATCCACAGGATCCCCATCCATGTGATCCCCATCCATGTGATCCCAGTCCATATTTGATCCCAGTCCGTATTTGATCCCAGTCCGTATTTGATCCCAGCCCATATTTGATCCCAGTCTGTGGGGTCCTGCACACACTCCCTGGGTCTGGAATTCCAGTTCCCAGCAAGGAAAAAATGTTCCTGCCCTTGAACTTCCTTCCTATCCCCTCAACAAATTGCAATAAAATTATAAACAAAGAAATAATAATTGAAATTAAATAAATTATAATAAAAATAAAATATAAAAATCTCAACTCTTCTTTCCAATGATTCAACTCCAACAATGATTCAACTCAAACCAACAATAACTATTACTATAATATTACCAATGCATATAAATAAACAAATTATATATCAAGAAATACCTTTTGAAAATTTTAACTCGATGACTAATGTACTTTAGATAAAAAATATGTAAAGAAATTAACATGTAATCTAACACCTCTTAGTTAAACAATTCATATTACAAATATACTAAACACAAAACCAAACACCAGTACAATTTCTCAGACATTTCAACCAAACAATTAAACTTTAATAACATCCTTAAGTACTCTTGAAAAATTAAAATTATTTTTAAAACATTAATTGTGTGCAGGTGGTTTTATTTTGATATTGGTTTTTGGATTGTTTGGGTTAGATGATTTAAAAAATGGGATTTTTATAGGAATTGAATCAGCTGAGAAGGTGGCACTCTGCAAACAGAACTGACTGAAAATGAACGGGACAGAAATCAGTAACTCTGAAAGTTTTATTTGCTATCAAATACATCCCACACACCCAGCCCCACACAATCCCCATCCCACTGCTCCAAATTGAGATCCCACTTCTCCCAATCTCCTTCCAACTCCATCTCAACTTGACAGTTGTGGAATGGAGTGAGTTTGGCATGGGATTGAGTTTTTTGAGGAAGGAACAAGCAATCTGAGGTGGAATTGAGCCCTTTTTGGGTTAAAATTCAGTTATTTTCAGTGGAATTAGAGTGGTTTTGAGGTGACTGTTCCATCCCAATGGACTTTTGGAGGACAGAGAGATGGAGAAGAGAAAAAAATTCAGGTCAAACCAAAGGAGAAGCAGCCAGGAGTGTCCCCAACATGGATCACAGGGAATGTGAGTGACCAGGGCTGTGCCCAAAGTGCCTCCTCCAGTGGGGGATGGAGCTGCAGCAGCGCATGAAGCTCTTCCCGCACTCGGGGCACTCGCAGGGCTTCCCTTACCGGTGCCTCCGTTGGTGTTTGGTCAAGTTAGAGCTGCAGGAGAAGCTCTTCCCACACTGGGGACACTCGTAGGGCCTCTCCCCAGTGTGGATGCGCCGGTGGGTGACGAGGGTGCAGTTGTGCCTGAATCCCTTCCCACAGTCGGGGCATTGGAATGGCCTCTCCTCTCTGTGAATCTGATAGTGCTGGAGGAGATGGGAGCTGGTCAGAAACCTCTTCCTGCATTTATCACACTCGTAGGGCCTCTCCCCAGTGTGGATGCGCCGATGGGTGATGAGGGCGGAGTTACGCTTGAATCCCTTCCCACAGTCGGGGCATTGGAAGGGCCTCTCCTCTGTGTGACTCTGATAGTGCAGGAGAAGATCAGAGATGGTCTGAAACCTCTTCCCACACTTGGAGCACTCATAGGGCCTCTCCCCCGTGTGGGTCCTCTGGTGCCTGATCAGGCTGGAGCTGCAGCTGAAGCTCTTCCCACACTCCCCACACTCGTAGGGCCGTTCCCCAGTGTGGATCCTCTGGTGCCTGATCAGCTCGGAGTTCCACCTGAAGCTCTTCCCACACTCCACGCACGTGTGGGGCTTCTCCCCATCATGGAGCTGCTCATGGAGCACCAGCTCTGAGCTCTGGCTCCATCTCCGGCCGCCTTCCCGGCCCAGGCTGGCTCTTTCCCCCTCACATCCCCGCCATCTGCGTTTGCAGCCCCTCCTCGTGCGGCATCTCCGGGCCTTTTCCTCCCCGTTGGCTTCCTGCGCCGTGGAGCTGCTCAAAACGGCCTCTGCCACCAGGTTCTGCCGCGGGCATTTGTCCTCCCTGCTCTCCATGCTCAGCTCCTGCCCTGGGCGAGGAAGGACAAGGACAGCATGGGATTTGCCTCCGTGCCACAGGCAAGGGCAACGAGATCCCCCCAGGCCGTCTCTGGGGACGCACTGCCCCCTCTTGGCTCTCCCCATTTCGGGATGCCGGGGCTCTTTGGGCTCCCGGGCTCCCTTCTCCCCTCATTCTCTGCTCTGCGCTGCAGCGGCTCCAAGGAGTCCCCCCTGCCCCTCTCCAGGCTCTTGAGGCTCCCGCCAATGGCGGCGCTCCCCCCTCTCTGGCCTCCCCACTTTGGCCTCCTGGGGCACACAGGGCTCTGCTCCTCCAGGCTGCCTCTGCCGGCAGCCGCCACCGCCACCCCCCGATGTCCCCCCGAGGGGCCTTTTCCGCTCAGCCTTGGACTTCTTCATTCTCCAAACATCCCCCCAAAAACCCAACCCAGGGACCCCTGGGATATCCAGGCCGGACTCCCCCTCCCCACTTACCTGCGCCATGAGGGAGGCGATGATCCCACAGGTGGGGGCTGTGAATTCAGGCAAGGCTGGAAAGCATGGTTCCCCCAGCTCACCCTTGATCCGCCTTTGTCCCTCCTCTTCCTCTTCCTCCCACTCCTCCTCTGTCTTATCTCCCCCTCCTTCTTCTCCTCCATCCTTCCTCCCTCTCCTCCTCCCCCCTAACCCCGCCTCCTTCACTGCTCTTTCTCCTCCCGCTCCTCCTCTTCCATCCCCCCTCCTCCTCCTCCCCTGTCTTATCCCCACCACCATCTCCTCTTCCATCCCGCCCCTTCCATCCCTCCCCCTCCTCCTCCCCCCTTACCCCGCCTCCTCCTCCCCCTCCATCCCTGCCCTTCCCTCCCTCCTCCTCCTCCCCCAGCAGCAGCCACACCCTCGGTGCCCCGTTCCCGCAGCCCTCGCAGCCCGCGGCAGCAGCGGCCATGGAGCCGGGCCAGGTCGGCATGGGCAGCGCGGGGCTCTCGGCTGCTCCCAGCCGCTGCGGGCGGGGGGAACCCGGCCCGGGCCAAAGGAGAGGCAAACTGGGCAAACTGGGGGCTGCACATCCAAACTGGGCCTTGCTGGGGACCCTGCCTGGCCCCTGCCAGCCCTTGGGGCTCCTCTCAGCACATCCGCCAGGGGGGAACGCACACAGGCCTGGGGGATCCCAGCAGTGGCAGCACTGCCAGGGACTGGGCTGCACTGGGATCGTACTGGGAGCGACTGGGGCTGTGCTGGCTTTGTACTGACATCAGACTGGGATCATACTGCCGTATCAGGGCAGACTGTGATTGCACCTAGGGACACTGGGATCATACTGGGAGTGAGTAGGAGCCTGTGGGGGGCACTTGAGACCATGTTAGGGACAAATGGGATTTACTGGGATGAACTGGGATGGTGCTGAGTATTACTGGGAGTAGCTGTGAACAACTGGGGACATGCTAGGAGCAACTGGGAGGAACTGGAACTGAATGGGTGCATGCTGGGGGTGATTGGAAACTGCTGGGCTTATACTGGGGTGAACTGGGATCATGCTGGAGCTGACTGGGATCATTCTGGCAGTGAGTGCCACTACACTGAGGCTGACTGGGAGTGCTTGGGAGCAAATGGGATCATACTGGAAGGAACTGCAAAGACGCTGGAGGGAACTGGGCTACACTGGGACATACTGGGAGTGCCTGGAAGAAAAGTGAGGGTGAAAGAGAGCAACTGGAACCATGTGGAGCACAACTGGTTCATACTGGCAGGGACTGGGAGCAAACTGGGGCCATATTTGGATCATACGGGGAGGGACTGGACTAATACTGGGAGGATCTGAGAGGGACTGGGAGCACACCCTGCACATCATCCCCCAGACTGGGCCTGACTGGGAGCAACTGGGAGCACGCTGGCAGCAAATGGCATCATACTGGGACTGACTGGGCTGATCTAGGGAGCAACTGGAACCATACTGGAGGCAGCTGGGACCATACTGGGAGAGACTGGAAGCAACTGGGATTATACTGGGACCACACTGGGAGGGCTGGCATGTGACTGGGATCAAACTGGAGCTTACTGAAACATACTGGGAGTGTCTCTAACCATACTGGGGGCACTGGAACCACACTGGGAACAGCTGGGACCATGCTGGGAGCAACTGGGACGATGCTGGGGGAAACTGAATCTACCCTGGAGGCAACTGGGCACGACTGGGACCCTGCTGGGAGGGACTGGGACTATTCTTGGGGCAACTGGGATCATCATGGGAAGAACTGGGAACAGCTGGAATTATGCTGGGAGCAACTGGGATCACACTGGGATCCCAGTGAGAGCAGCTGAGTCCATGCTGGGTTACACTGGGATCTCACTGAGAGCGACTGGAATCACACTGGGATTGACTGGGAGTGGCTGGTTTTGTGGATTTTGGGGGTTTGGATTTTGGGGGATTTTCTTGGCATTTTGAGGGGGAGTTTTCTGGGGGTGGTTGGGGGTTTATTGAAATTTCTTGTGGCTTTTTTTGAATTTTGGGGGTTTTACTGGTATTTTGTTGGGATTTTTTGGGATTCTCAGAAATTCCTGGGGTTTTATTGGGATTTTTAGGAGATTTTTGGGCATTTTATTGGAATTGTGGTGGCATTCAGGGGGATTCATTGGGGATTTGGGGATTTTTGGTGGGATTTGGGGGTTTTGGGTGTTGCCAGGATTTCTTTGGATCTTGGGGAAGATTTTTTGTGATTTTTTCTGATTTTGGGGACATCTTTGAGGGATTTGCCGAGTTTAATTTGGATTTTTGGGGTTTTTGGGATTCCAAAGGATTTTGTGGGCTTTTATTTGGATTCTAGAGTGTTCTAATGGGATTTTGAGAGATTTAATTGGGATTTTGTGGGTTTTATTGGGGCTTTCACTGTCACCCTGAGTTTTTAAGATTTTCTAAGCCTTCTGATGTTGACATTCTTGTAGTGAATTTTCTCACACACTTTCTGTAAATAACTTATTGTTTTGCATTCCTTTATGGAGGAGGAGAGAGTTGATGGACTGTTGGTTTAACCAGTGGCATTGGAGAGGTGCCACTGTCACCCTCCAATCCACTGTCACTTTTGGAAAACTATAAATGTTGGAGTCAGAAAATAAACGGCCTTTTTTTTTCCTCTTTCACCTTGAGAACGGTGTGAGCGTGTGTTCCTTTGTGTCCTATAGCGACATCTGGTGACCCTGACGTGTGTATTGCAGCAGATTGCGGTGAGGTTTTCCCCCCCCTCTCTTTGGTGCTTTGCCTGCGGTTCTTGGGGTAATGGCGAGCGCTGTGGGTTTTGAGGAGGATCTCCTCCTTTTGGATCTTTGGAGGGGGGTCCTGGAGTGGAAACAGATTTCTGTTTCCTGGGATGACTTTGAGAGGTTGTTTCTGTGGGCCCGGGAGCGAGGGTTTCTTTCGGGTCCTGAGAGGGTGTTCTCCAGGGAGGAGTGGTCTCGTGTGGGGACCCGCCTCATGGAGGCCCTTTTTGACGATTGCACGCTAGATGCGGGACCGCTGCTGGTGCAGTGGAAGAGATGTGTGGAGCTTTGGGAGGGGTCTGGCTCTTGTACCCCTCGGAGTTCCCAGGGAAGCTCTTCTGCCTCGGACCTGGAGGAGGGGGAGTTTGAATTTTTGTCCGATGTGGAGTCCCCCTCCCCGCCTCCGGACGGTGTGCTGGGGGGCGGAGCCCCGTGGGTTTCTGCGGGCTCTGTGAATTCGGCGGGCCGTCCTCGTCCTGCTTCGCCCGGCGTGGGCGGTGGGGTGGGGGACGGGTTGCCTTTTCTTTGTGCCTTTCCGGTTCTTGAGGGCCAGCCTCCGCCTCGGCTTGAGTCTGGTTCGGTGACGACCTGGTGTCCGAATTGCGGGGTTTCCACGAAGTTCCCCCTGGACACGGCGGGGGCGGGGTCGCCCACCTCCGGGCCGGGCTCATCGGCGGGGGGGGGTGACTTCGCCCGTCCCTGGTCCTGCGCAGCCTGCTGGGCATGCGCAGTCTGTGGAAGCACCCGGGGGCGGGATGTCACCTGCCCCTGGGCCAGCGCAGCCCGCTGAGCGTGTGCAGTCGGTGGACGCACCCGGGGGCGGGGCGTCGGTCGGCGTTCTGTCTGGTCCCGCTCCGGTGGGCGGGCAGCCCATCCCTCTCTGCTCGGTGGGGGCGGGTACCGGCTGGGCGGTCTTGTGATTTGGGACGGACCCTCATAGGGGGCTTGCCGGGCTCCCTAGTGCCATCCCGCAGCGACTCAGCTGCGCGGGCTGCGTCTGTCTCGGCGTCCCGTCCCTCCCCTGTGTCGGGGGCCGGGGGCCCCGCGCCGGTCTCGTCCCGGCCCGCGCCGGATTTGCGGGCCGGGACGGTACCTGTGTCCTTCGGGGCGCCCCCTGCTGGAGCTGTAACACGACAGGGCGCTGGGGTGTTTACCTTTAGCGCACCTGTTGACGTGACCAGCGGGAGGCCGGCGGGTGCCTGGGGCCACGGCACTTCCTCGTCGAATTTGTGGACGCTTCCTGCCTGTCAGGTGACTGTGCGTCCCAGGCATCCCGAACGTTTTTGGCGAGAGGCGAAAACCAAGACTGACGAGATGAATGAGCCTGTTTCCTCGCGGCACCTGCAGGGTCGCGGGGCGGGCTCCTTTGGCTCTGCCGGTGCTGCGGGGGGCCCAGGGCCGAGTGGTGTTGGCCTGGCTCCCAGGCGACTTTCGTCTTTTGCCCCTGTTGGGCCTGAGGACCAGGGAGCGTCAGGTGCGGTGGCTTTGCCAGGGGATCCTCAGGTTTTCCCTGTGCTCAGGGGTGTTGCTCATAACACCTATGAACCCCTTTCATATAAGCTAGAGAAGGAGCTCCGTGAGGCAGTTGCTCAGCATGGTTTGGGGTCCGCTGAGGTTATGCGGACTCTCCGGAGGGTTGATTCAGACAGGCTGACGCCTTACGATATCCGTTGTGTGGCACGTTCTCTTTTTGACCCTGTGCAGTATGGTGTCTTTGAAACCAAGTGGGCTCGGTTGGCGGCCCACGCAGTGTCGCGGAATGCTGCACTGGGTCCGCAGGACCCCAGGCGTGGGGTTGTCGCTGACATGCTGCTGGGAACAGGGCTTTATGAGGATGTTCAAGGGCAGGTTGGATTTGATCCCCTTGTGCTTGAACAGTGCCACTCGCTGGGCATGGCTGCGATTGTTCAGACCCTGGAAATGGCTGCTCCGAGGCCGCCGTTCCCGACCATTGTCCAGGGGGATGACGAGCCTTTCATGACGTTTGCGGAAAGGCTGATTGCATCCGTGGAGAGGCAGGTGCCTGATCCTGTGGCAAGGAGCGTTACAATTACGAACCTTGTCAAGTGCAATTGCAATGCTGCTTGTAGGAAAGTCATAGTGGCTCTGCCTGGTGATCCTACTGTCTCTGAGATGGCGGAGGCCTGTGCAGACATCGTCCCCCAGGATCGGAAGTTGGCTGCCGTGGCTGCCGCTGTGCAGCCGGTTTGGACGGCGCCGCAGGGCAAGCGGCCGCAGCGGGGGATTGCACAGGCTGGCAAGAAGCAGGGGAAGAAAGCGCAGAAGGTGAAGTTCCCCATGTTCTTGTGTGGTCGGTGTGGTAGGCCAAATCATATGTCTGATGTGTGCAAGGCGACTGTTCATGCTAATGGCCAAGCTTTGCCAGGCTCGGGAAACGGCAAGCGGAGCGCGCAGGGGAGACGCGTGCGGACACAAGCTTCTCTCCAGACCCCGGTGCCGATGGAGGTCTCCTTTGCCGGCTTGCAGCCAGCACCCGTGGATCAGCAGGAGTGGATGTCTGCACCGCAGCAACAGTTGTGTTAGAGTCTTCTCAGATATGCAAGGTTCCCCTGGATGCCTTTGGTCCCTTGGGTGGGGGCATGAGTGCTCTCCTTATGGGGAGGTCTAGTGCCACCCTTCAGGGCATCATTGTGCACCTGGGGCTCATCGATGCGGATTTCACGGGGCAGATTTGTGCCATGGTCTCCACACCCACCCCCCCTGTCACGATCCCGAAAGGGACACGGCTTGCTCAACTTGTGCCTTTCAAGTCCTCTGTTTGCAGGTCGGCTGATCAGTCGCGTGGAGCTGGCGGTTTTGGCTCCACTGGGCCACCTCAAGTTCACTGGACTGCTGTCCTGACCAAGGACCGTCCCGAGATGCTGTGCACCCTGTCTGTTCCTGGTGCGATGCCGCCAGAAGTCCGCGTTCGTGGGCTTCTCGACAGCGGTGCTGACGTCACGGTTCTCTCCCTTGTGACCTGGCCCTCAGAGTGGCCCTTGGATCCAGTGGGGACATCTGTCGCTGGCCTGGGAGGGACGGCGCAATGTTATGTGAGCCAACGGCCTGTGTTGGTCACGAACCCAGAGGGACAGGTGGCCTGGGTTAGGCCTCATGTTACTTCTACTCCTGCCAACCTGTGGGGGAGGGATGTTCTGTCTGCTTGGGGGGTGCGCATTGGGACGGATTTTTGATGGGGGCCACTGCAGTGAAGGGCGCAGAATGTCCGACGCCTCCTATACGGTGGCTGGTTGACAAACCTGTATGGGAAAAGCAGTGGCCCCTCCCTGAAGAGAAGTTGAATGCCCTTCGGAATCTGGTGCAGGAGCAGTTGGACCAGGGTCATCTGGAGCCTTCCACCAGCCCCTGGAACACCCCTGTCTTCTGCATCAAAAAGAAGTCTGGGAAATGGAGGTTGTTGCAAGACCTCCGAAAGGTTAATGCCGTGATGGAAAGCATGGGAACATTGCAGGCGGGCATGCCATCGCCTACCATGCTTCCTGCAGACTGGCCGGTCCTCATTGTGGATCTGAAGGATTGTTTCTTTACAATTCCTTTGCATCCCGATGACAGACCGAAGTTTGCCTTCTCAGTGCCAGCAATTAACGAGGCTGAGCCTGCACAGAGGTATCAATGGAGGACATTGCCTCAGGGCATGCGCAATTCTCCGGCCATATGCCAGTGGTATGTGGCCCGTGCCTTGTCTGGAGTTCGCAGGCAGTTTCCTGATGCACGTCTGTATCATTATATGGACGACATTTTGGTGGCTGCGTCCACCCAGGACGAGCTGCTGAGGATTCAGCCTCGGTTGCTTGATGCTTTGCATGCTCAGGGACTGCAGGTGGCTCCGGAGAAGGTCCAACAGCAACCACCTTGGAAGTATTTGGGGGTCAAAATTCTGGAACGGACGATCCGTCACCAGGAGGTGCAATTTGTGCATCCTGTGAGGACACTGAATGATGTTCAGAAATTGGTGGGTGTCATCACTTGGTTGCGTCCGTATTTGGGAGTAACCGATGCGCAGCTGTCTCCTCTGTATGATTTGTTGAAAGGAGACGGTGATCTAAAATCACCTCGCACACTGACCCCTGAGGCGCATAAGGCGTTGGAGGTGGTTCAGCGAGCTGTTTCGGCTTGCCAAGTTTATCGCATTGATCCCTCCGTTGATGTCACTGTGTTCGTCACCACTCCAGATTCATATCCCACAGGTATCATTGGTCAGTGGAGTGACAATTGGTCTGATTCCTTGCACATTTTGGAATGGGTTTTCCTGCCCCATCAGCCGCAGAAGACGGCAACTGCATTGTTTGAATTGATCGCTCGCTTGATAATCAAATGCCGGCAACGGTGTTTGCAATTGATGGGTGCGGATCCCGCAAAGATCATACTCCCGGTGCAACGGGAGGATTTTGATTGGAGCTTTGCAAACAGTGTGTCCCTGCAGAGTGCTCTGGAAAATTTCTCTGGGCAGATCACTTATCATCTGCCCAGCCATAGGCTACTGCATATGGCAAAATCCACAAAAATCTCTTTGCGGCCCAAAAATAGCCAGGAACCCGTGCAAGGACCCACTGTCTTCACTGATGGTTCAGGGAGGACTGGGAAGGCCATTGTTACCTGGAGGGACGGATCTGAGTGGCAGGTTCTGGAAGGCCACGAGGATGGGTCAGCCCAGTTGGTTGAACTGAGGGCTGCTGTCATGGCATTTGAAAGATTCTCCCAGGAGCCTTTCAACTTGGTCACGGATTCCGCCTATGTGGCTGATATCGCACAGCGGTTGGGTCATTCGGTCTTGAAGGAGGTCAGTAGTCCTGCCTTGTTTCAGTTACTGAAGACCTTGTGGTGTGCCATTCAGGCCCGGGTTCATCCATTCTATGTTCTGCATGTGAGGAGTCACACCACTTTGCCGGGCTTTATAGTGGAAGGTAACGCGAGGGCTGACAAGCTGGCTAACCCAGCGTGGGTAGCGCCTCAGCCTGATACACTCGTGCAGGCCAAGGCATCGCATGGGTTTTTCCACCAAAACGCACATACCCTGCAGAAGCAGTTTCAGCTGATGCCAACTGAGGCTCGTGACATTGTTGAGTCATGCGATGACTGCCATGCACTTGCCCCGCCTTTGCCGGCAGGGGTGAACCCCAGAGGCCTTAGGGCCTTGGAGCTTTGGCAGACCGATGTCACCCTGGTTGCCGAGTTTGGCCGGCTCAAGTATGTGCATGTCACTGTGGACACGTTCTCCTCTGCGATGTGGGCTTCGGCTCACACTGGGGAGAAGGCCCGCGATGTCCTTGCCCACTGGAGGCAGGCCTTTGCCGTTTTGGGCATACCTTCTGCGGTGAAAACCGACAATGGTCCTGCTTACGCATCACAAAAGGTGCGGCAGTTCCTGCGGTTGTGGGGTGTTTCGCACAAGTTTGGGATCCCTCATTCCCCGACTGGTCAAGCTATTGTAGAACGCGCTCATGGTACTCTGAAGCGGGTTCTTCAAAAACAAAAACGGGGAATGCAGGGTGAAACCCCGCACAGTCGGTTGGCAAAAGCTTTGTACACAATCAATCATCTCACTGTGCCACAGAACTCAAATAACCCTGTCATTTTGAATCACCATCTCTCGTTGCAGGCTGCGGACGAGGCACATCAGCCTCGAGCGAAGGTTCGGGTGCGGAATTTAGTCACCAAACAGTGGGAAGGTCCCTACGACCTTATCGCTTCGGGGCGCGGGTATGCTTGTGTATCCACAGATACTGGGGTACGCTGGGTACCTTCGAAATGTGTTCGCCCTGACCTGCGACCGCAGAGGCAGAATCCAGCCAATGAGCAAGACGGAGACCGTGACCAACCTGAAAGGGATCAAGCGGGCGGATCATTGAGTGATGACTCAGATGCAGATGACGGGAGTGATCGCTCTGATGATTCGTCCGCAAGTGGACACTGAGCATTGTTCATGTTTTCCTTTTTACATTGTTCATTTCCTTTTCTTTTTCTTTTTAAATGGAAAAAGGGTGAGATGTCACCCTGAGTTTTAAGATTTTCTAAGCCTTCTGATGTTGACATTCTTGTAGTGAATTTTCTCACACACTTTCTGTAAATAACTTATTGTTTTGCATTCCTTTATGGAGGAGGAGAGAGTTGATGGACTGTTGGTTTAACCAGTGGCATTGGAGAGGTGCCACTGTCACCCTCCAATCCACTGTCACTTTTGGAAAACTATAAATGTTGGAGTCAGAAAATAAACGGCCCTTTTTTTTCCTCTTTCACCTTGAGAACGGTGTGAGCGTGTGTTCCTTTGTGTCCTATAGCGACATTTCACGGCTTTTAAGGAGATTTTGGTGCCTCTCAGCCCTTCCCCACACCCAGGGAATGCCCCAAAGCCCTCCTAAAATTCCACTAAAACCCCACAAAATCCCCAAAAATTACAAGATAAACCTCAAAAACCCCAGAGAATCACCAAACATCCCAGTGGAACTCAGCAAAATTTAAAAAACTCCCCAATTTTTCAATAAATCCTTCCCCAAAAAACCTACACAACCCCAACAAAACACCAAAAATCCAAAACACCCCAAATCAACAAAATCCCCCAAAATCACATTGCCATCACAAAACCCAATAATTCTCCCCAAAAACCCCAATAATTCCCCCCGAACTCCCAAGAAAATCTCCCAAAAAAGCCACCCCCAAATCCCCAAAAACCCTCTCAAAATCCCCAAAATCCCCACAAACCCCCCTAGCCTCAGTGGGGCCGTCCTGGATCAGGGGGCACCGGCCGGTGGAAAGGAGCCACTTCAGGGGGCCCTGGGAGCTTTTTGGGGAGGGGGCACCATGGGAGACGCCAAAAACGGGGGAGGGAACCCCTGCGGTGCCCCCTCCCCCCGAAACCCCCAGACCCCGGTTCAGGATGGGTCCTGGGACCCCCCAGGACCCCCAAATCTCCCCCAGGACCCCTCCAGGAACCCCAAACTCCCCAGAGTCCCCCAGTGTTGGCCCAGAACCTCTCTGGACCCCCAAACCCTCCCCAGGACCCCAAAAACCTCCCCAGGACCCTCAAACCCCCCAGTTCTCCCCAAAATTCACCCCAGACCCACCTGAGACGCCCCCAAATCCATCAGACTGCCCCAAATCCCCCTCGGACCCCTCAATCCCCCCAAACCTCATGAAATCGCCTCAGACTCCTCGAAGTTCCCCAGACCCACCTCAGAACCGCCCAGATCCACTCACAACCGCCCAGTTCCTCTCGCAATCCCCCAAAATCCCCCCAGACTCTCCCAATTCCCCTCAGTTCCCCCTAAACCCACCTGAGAACGCTCCAGACGCTCTCAAGCTCCCCCCAAAGCTCCCTAAAGCCCCCTCAGACCCACCAAAGCCCCCTCAGACCCCCTCATTCCCCCCAAACCCACCGCACACCCTCGTGTTTCCCGTCGATGCCCCCAAAAATCCCCAGTTTCCCCTCAGACCCGCCCCAAACCCCCCCAGTTTGCCCCCGGCCCCACCTCAGCTCCGCTCTCCCTCAGAATCGCGCGCCTCCACCGCGTGTGCGGGCTCTCAGCAATGGCGGCGCGCCCCGCCCCGAACCAACCAATCAGCGCGCTGCACATCCCTGAACTAACCAATCACGGCGCGGATCCCCCAGCAAGGCCCGCCTCCCCTGTGCCGTCCCAGCCAATCAGAGGCGACCGGAAGCGGCGCCCCCTTCCCCGCCGCCGCCGGGACCCCCCGGGCTCGGGACAGGAGCGGGAGGGGCCTGAGAGGGGATCGGGGGGGGGCGGGGGAGGGTCCGGGGGGTCTGGGGGGGCTTTGGGGAGGGGTCCGGGGGTTTGGGGGGGTCTGGGGAGGGGTCCTGGGGCACTGTGGGGGGACCTGGGGGGTGCGGATGGGTCCTAAGAGGGGTCTCGGGAGGGGGAGGGGGTCGGGGGAGGGTCTGGGGGGGTTTTGGGGAGGGGTCGTAGGAAGGGCTTGGGAGGGTCTGGGGGTGTTGGGATGGTCCTGGGGGAATTTGGGGAGGGCTCTGGGGGGTCCTGAGGGTATCCTGGGAGGGTTTTGGAGGTTTGGGGAGGGGCTTTGGGGGGTCTGGAAGGGTTTTGGGAGAGGGTCTGGTGGGGGGGGGGGTTTGAGGGGTTTTGGGGAGAGGTCCCGGCGCGATCTGGGGAGGGGCTGGGGGAGCCTGAGTTGGGTTTGGGGAGGGGTCTGGAGGGTCCTGGGTGGGGTCTTGGGAAGGGTCTGGGGGGGTCTCAGGGGACATCCTGGGCTGGGCCCCATTGGGGTCTGGGGGCTCTCAGGGGGGTCCTCGGCAAACCTTTGGGGTGCTCTGGGGGTCCCGGGGGAGATTTGGGCGTCCCGGGGGGTCCCAGGCCCACCCTGAACCGGGGTCTGGGGGTTTCGGGGGGAGGGGGCACTGCAGGGGTTCCCCCTCCCCCGTTTTTGGGGGGTCTCCCATGGTGCCCCCTCCCCAAAAAGCTCCCAGGGCCCCCTGAAGTGGCTCCTGTTCCACCGGCCGGTGCCCCCTGATCCAGGACGGCCCCACTGAGTCTGGGGGGGTTTGTGGGGACTTTGGGGTTCTGAGAGGGGTTTTGGGGATTTGGGGGTGGCTTTTTTGGGATTTTGTTGGGAGTTTAGGAGGGATTATTGGGGGTTTGGAGGAGAATTGTTGGGGTTTGAGATGGTTATGTGATTTTGGGGGGTTTTGTTGATTTGGGGTGTTTTGGATTTTTGGTGTTTTGTTGGGGTTGTGTAGGTTTTTTGGGGAAGGATTTATTGAAAAATTGGGGAGTTTTTTAAATTTTGCTGAGTTCCACTGGGATGTTTGGTGATTCTCTGGGGTTTTTGAGGGTTATCTTGTAATTTTTGGGGATTTTGTGGGGTTTTAGTGGAATTTTAGGAGGGCTTTGGGGCATTCCCTGGGTGTGGGGAAGGGCTGAGAGGCACCAAAATCTCCTTAAAAGCCGTGAAAGCCCCAATAAAACCCACAAAATCCCAATTAAATCTCTCAAAATCCCATTAGAACACCCTAGAATCCCAATAAAAGCCCACAAAATCCTTTGGAATCCCAAAAACCCCAAAAATCCTGATTAAACTCCGCAAATCCCCACAAAATATCCCCAAAACCATTAAAACCCCCACAAAATCTCCTGCAAGATCCAAGGAAATCCTGGCAACACCCAAAAAATCCCCCAAAACCCCCCAAATCCCACCAAGAATCCCCAAAAACCCCAAATCCCCAATGAATCCCTCTGAATGCCACCACAATTCCATTAAAATGCCCCAAAATCTCCTAAAAATCCCAATAAAACCCCAGGAATTTCTGAGAATCCCAAAAAATCCCAACAACATCCCAGTAAAATCCCCAAAATTCAAAAAAAGCCACAAGAAATTTCAATAAACCCCCAACCACCCCCAGAAAACTCCCCCTCGAAATGCCAAGAAAACCCCCAAAATCCAAACCCCCAAAATCCACAAAACCAGCCACTCCCAGTCAATCCCAGTGTGATTCCAGTCGCTCTCAATGAGATCCCAGTGTAACCCAGCATGGACTCAGCTGCTCTCACTGGGATCCCAGTGTGATCCCAGTTGCTCCCAGCATAATTCCAGATGTTCCCAGTTCCTCCCATGATGATCCCAGTTGCCCCAAGAATAGTCCCAGTCCCTCCCAGCAGGGTCCCAGTCGTGCCCAGTTGCCTCCAGGGCAGATTCAGTTTCCCCCAGCATCGTCCCAGTTGCTCCCAGCATGATCCCAGCTGTTCCCAGTGTGGTTCCAGTGCCCCCAGGATGGTTAGAGACACTCCCAGTATGTTTCAGTTACCTCAGAATGATCCCAGTCTTTCCCAGTTCCTCCCAGTTTCCTCTGGCATCATCCCAGTTTCCATCTGTTGCTCAAAGGGTGGCCCCAGTTGCTCCCAGGATGATCCCAGTTGCCCCAGTTGTAGTCTCAGTCCTCTCAGCATGGTTCCAGAACCTTCCAGCCGATCCCAGTTGCTCCCAGTGGGTCACATTTTCCTCCCAACATGGGCCCAGTAGCTCCCAGGAAGCCCCAGTCGGGTTCCATTCACACCCAGTATAATCCCAGTATGAGTGTAGCCACTCCCAGTATGATCCCAGTCCCTTGCAGTCTAATCCCAGTTGCTCCCAGTCACTCCCAGTCTGATGCCAGTGCCCCCAGTGGGATCCCAGTTGCTCCCAGCATGGGCCCAGCTGTTCCCAGTGTGCTTCCATCACTCCCCTATGGTTACAGACACTCCCAGGATGGTCCCAGTTGGACCCAGTTGCCCCTGCTCTAGTCCCAGTCCCTCCCCAGATGATCCCAGTCCCTCCCAGCTTGGTCCCACTCACTCCCAGTTGCCCCCAGTGTGGTCCCAGTTCTCCCCAGCATGGTCCCAGTTGTTCCCAGTGTGGTTCCAGTCCCCCCAGTATGGTTCCAGACACTCCCAGTATATCCCAGTTGCCCCCAGCATGTCTGCAGTCATTCCCAGGCACTGCCAGTGGCCCCAGTAAGGTGTCAGTTATCCCAGTATGATCCCCCAGTCATGCCCATTATATCCCAGTTGCCCCCAGCATGCATCCAGTCCTTCCCAGTTCCTCCAGTTTGCTTGCAGCATCATCCCAGTTTCCCTCAGCTGCTCCCAGTAGCCCAAAGTGTGATCCCAGTCACTCCCTTTCAACCCCAATATGATCCCAGTAAGCTCCAGTTTGATCCCAGTCACATGCCAGCCCTCCCAGTGTGGTCCCAGTATAATCCCAGTTGCTTCCAATCTCTCCCAGTATGGTCCCAGCTGCCTCCCGTGTGGTTCCAGTTGCTCCCTAGATCAGCCCAGTCAGTCCCAGTATGATGCCATTTGCTGCCAGCGTGCTCCCAGTTGCTCCCAGTCAGGCCCAGTCTGGGGGATGATGTGCAGGGTGTGCTCCCAGTCCCTCTCAGATCCTCCCAGTATTAGTCCAGTCCCTCCCAGTATGATCCAAATATGGCCCCAGTGTGCTCCCAGTCCCTGCCAGTATGAACCAGTTGTGCTCCACATGGTTCCAGTTGCTCTCTTTCCCCTCACTTTTGTTCCAGTCACTCCCAGTATCCCCCAGTGTAGCCCAGTTCCCTCCAGCATCTTTCCAGTTCCTTCCAGTATGATCCCATTTGCTCCCAAGCACTCCCAGTCAGCCTCAGTGTAGTGGCACTCACTGCCAGAATGATCCCAGTCACCTCCAGCATGATCCCAGTTCATTCTAGTATAAGCCCAGCAGTTTCCAATCACCCCCAGCAGGCTCCCAGTCACTCCCAGTTCCTTCCAGTTCCTCCTAGCATGATCCCAGTTGCTCACAGCTACTCCCAGTAACACTCAGCACCATCCCAGTCACTCCCAGTATATCCCATTTGCCCCTAACGTGGTCTCAATTGCCTCCTGCAGGCTCCTGCTCTCTCCCAGTATGATCCCAGTATGATCCCAGTATGATATCAATATAAACCCAGTACAGCCCCAGTCGCTCCCAGTACGATCCCAGTGCAGCCCAGTCCCTGGCAGTGCTGCCACTGCTGGGCTCCCCCAGGCCTGTGTGCGTTCCCCCCTGGCGGATGTGCCGAGAGGAGCCCCAAGGGCTGGCAGTGGCCAGGCAGGGTCCCCAGCAAGGCCCAGTTTGGATGTGCAGCCCCCAGTTTGCCCAGTTTGCCTCTCCTTTGGCCCGGGCCGGGTTCCCCCCGCCCGCAGCGGCTGGGAGCAGCCGAGAGCCCCGCGCTGCCCATGCCGACCTGGCCCGGCTCCATCGCCGCTGCTGCCGCGGGCTGCGAGGGCTGCGGGAACGGGGCACCGAGGGTGTGGCTGCTGCTGGGGGAGGAGGAGGAGGAGGGAAGGGCAGGGATGGAGGGGGAGGAGGAGGCGGGGTTAGGGGGCAGGAGGAGGAAAGGGAGGAGGGATGGAAGGGGCGGGATGGAGGTGGAGAGAGAGCAGCGATGGAAGGAGGAGAAGGAGGTGGGGTTAGGGGGGAGGAGGAGGAGGAGAAGGGATGGAAGGGGAGGGATGGAAGATGAGAAGGCGGTGGGGATAACAGAGGACCGGGAGGGGGGATGGAAGAGGAGGAGTGGGAGGAAGAGGAAGAGGAGGGGCAAAGGCGGATCAAGGCTGAGCTCAGGGAGCCACGCGGTCTCGATCCCTGCCTGAATTCGCAGCCCCCACCTGTGGGATCATCGCCCCCCCCATGGCTCCGGTGAGCGGGGAGGGGGAGCCCGGCCCGGATATCCCGGGGGGTCCCTGGGTTGGGTTTTTGGGGGGATGTTTGGAGAATGAAGAAGTCCAAGGCTGAGCGGAAAAGGCCCCTCGGGGGGACATCGGGGGGTGGCGGTGGCGGCTGCCGGCAGAGGCAGCCTGGAGGAGCAGAGCCCTGTGTGCCCCAGGAGGCCAAAGTGGGGAGGCCAGAGAGGGGGGAGCGCCGCCATTGGCGGGAGCCTCAAGAGCCTGGAGAGGGGCAGGGGGGACTCCTTGGAGCCGCTGCAGCGCAGAGCAGAGAATGAGGGGAGAAGGGAGCCCGGGAGCCCAAACAGCCCCAGCATCCCGAAATGGGGAGAGCCAAGAGGGGGGAGCTTTTGGCATTGCTGGCACTGCCAGCAGCCTGGGCAGGGCGGGCACCCAGGAGAAGGGGGACCCCCAATCCAAGCATGTCCCCAGCAGCTGGGACAGGGTAGAACCCCTGAACACCAAAGGGGAGGGACCAGGGATGGGGAACTCCTGGGAGGCTTTTTCATGGCTGAATCTTGGTGTTTGGGAGGGTTTACTGGAGCCCAGATGGCCGGTGACTTGTAGAGATGGACTTGGGCAGAGGGACGTTGAAACTCAATGTGCTCATCCCTTGTTTTCTCCAAACCAGGATTTCCCATTGCCAACCCCTGGGAGGCTGCGAGGAAGAGGAAGATGCTCCAGGGCACTGAAGCAGGTGAGGAGGAAGTCAGTGTCTCTGGAATGCTTAAATTTAGAGGGTTTTGGGAAAGCTTCAAAAGACAAGCCTCAGAGACAGTAGAACTGTGATTATAGCTTTGCATCAGCCATAAGATTGGTCAGCAGAAAAATTATAGAAGAAGTAGAAAGTAAGGAGCAATAGAACAACGGTCTGTGCATTAACACTTATCTATACTAACTCCCTAACCTGCAGAAAAGTATATATAGCAAGATATCAGGAAGTTCCAAGCTTAATAATGGAGCTCTGTTCATCGTGTTTTAAGGCTTACAAATAGGTATTGTGTTTGAAGTAATGGAGCATGGTTTTAACCAATAGTGCTTGGATGGAACCACTGTCAATATGCTTTTGCTTTGTGTGATTGGTGAAAAACCTTTTAAAGTAAGTTTTAACATTAAGGTTTTTTTCTGCTACCTGGGATGTGAGCTGCTGGCATCTTCCCATTGGCATAACCAAGAAATGAGACTGATGCTGAAAAATAAAACAGCTCAAGACGCGTTCCTAGCAGTCCAGTCCTGTTTGTGATGTGTGCACAGCCGCGAGCTGGCGATGAATGCCCCTTTCCCCTCTGTGCTGCTCCATCTCCCAGCCCAGCACAGCCCCCAGCTGCAGCACAGCCCTGGGGGGATCTCGTTGCCCTTGCCTGTGGCACGGAGGCAAATCCCATGCTGTCCTTGTCCTTCCTCGCCCAGAGCAGGAGCTGAGCATGGAGAGCAGGGAGGACAAATGCCCGCGGCAGAACCTGGTGGAAGAGGCCGTTTTGAGCGGCTCCACGGCGCAGGAAGCCAACGGGGAGGAAAAGGCCCGGAGATGCCGCACGAGGAGGGGCTGCAAACGCAGATGGCGGGGATGTGAGGGGGAAAGAGCCAGCCTGGGCCAGGAAGGCGGCCGGAGATGGAGGCAGAGCTCGGAGCTGGTGCTCCATGAGCAGCTCCATGATGGGGAGAAGCCCCACACGTGCGTGGAGTGTGGGAAGAGCTTCAGGTGGAACTGCCACCGGATCAGCCACCAGAGGATCCACACTGGGGAACGGCCCTACGAGTGTGAGGAGTGTGGGAAGAGCTTCAGCCGGATCTCCAGCCTGATCGTGCACCAGAGGTCCCACACTGGGGAGAGGCCCTATGAGTGTTCCAAGTGTGCGAAGAGGTTTCAGACCAGCTCCCATCTCCTCCGGCACTATCAGAGTCACACAGAGGAGAGGCCCTTCCAATGCCCCGACTGTGGGAAGGGATTCAAGTACAACTCCACCCTCGTCAGGCACCGGCGCATTCACACTGGGGAGAGGCCCTATGAGTGTGATAAATGCAGGAAGAGGTTTCAGACCAGCCCTGATCTCGTCCTGCACTATCGGATTCACACAGATGAGAGGCCCTTCCACTGCCCAGACTGCGGGAAGGGATTCAAATACAACTGCACCCTTGTCAGGCACCGGCGCATCCACACAGGGGAGAGTCCCTACGAGTGTCCCCAGTGTGGGAAGAGCTTCTCACAGAGCTCTCACTTGACCCAACACCAACGGAGGCACCGGTAAGGGAAGCCCTGCGAGTGCCCCGAGTGCGGGAAGAGCTTCGTGCGCTGCTGCAGCTCCATCCCCCACTGGAGGAGGCACTTTGGGCACAGCCCTGGTCACTCACATTCCCTGTGATCCATGTTGGGAACACACCTGGCTGCTTCTCCTTTGTTTGGCTTTAATTTTTGCTCTTCTCAATATCTTTGCACTCCAAAAACCAAGAGGGATTGATCTGTCACCTCAAAACCACTCAAATCCCACTGAAAACAGCTACATTTTAAGCCATAAATGCTCAATCCCACTTCAAATTGCTTGTTCCTTCCTCAAAAAAACTCCATCCCAGGATAAACTTGCTCAGTTCCACACCCATCAGGGTGAGATGGGGTTAGAAGGAGATTGGGAGAAGTGGGATCCCAATGTGGAGCAGTGGGATGGGGATTGTGTGGGGCTGGCATTGTGGGATGTATTTGATAGCAAATAAAACTTTCAAGAGGTCCTGATTTCTGTCCCGTTCATTTTCAGTCAGTTCTGTTTGCAGAGTGCCACCTTGTCAGCTGATTAAATTCCTATAAAAGTCCTATTTTTAAATCATCTAACCCAAACAATCCAAAAACCAATATCCAAGTAAAGCCACTCACCTGTAATTAAATTTTTAAAAATTATTTTAATTGTTTTTGAGTATCTAAGGGTGATAAAGTTTAATTGTTTGGTTAAAATGTCTGAGAAATTATACTGCTATTTGGTTTTGCGTTTAGTATATTTGTAATATGAATTGTTTCACTACGGTGTGTTAGATTGTATGCTAGCTTTTTTAGATGTTTTTTATCTAAAGTATATTAGTCATCGAGTTAAAACTTTCAAAAGGGATTTCTTGGTATATAACTTGTTTATTTATATGCATTGGTAATATTATAGCAACAATTGTTGTTTTTTTGGGTTGAACCATTGGAATATTGTAAGGAAGACTTGAGATTTTTATATTTCATTTTTATTATAATTTATTTAATTTTAATTATTATTTCTTTATTTATAATTCTAATTTTTTTGAGATGTGTCCTGGTTTAGGGCAAATTTGAGAGAAAACCTCCACGGGGGCCCCTCCAGAAAGCAAAGCCACAGGGCCCTCCCCCCAACCGGTTCGGGAGGGATTGCTCAGAGAGAAGTGGAAAGAACCTGTTCATTTAACAGGCACAGCACCCCCAGCACACAAAATGAACAATACCCATGACACCGCTCTTTCCCGGCTCTGAAAAGGATGACAAATTCAGAAAGTCTCTCTTGGGGGTGGTCGCTCTGTTCTCAGTCCCTCCGGCGCTGGGGCAGCTGCTGCAGCCACAAGGTGCAAACTCTCGGTGTTTCCCAGCTCCCAGTCCAGAGCAGGTTCAAGTAATTCTGAAAAAAGGAAAGGAAAAACAGTCCAGGGAAAAATTCAGACTGCTTAGCTAAACTAACTAATGAGCAGAAGCAAAAAGCGAGAGCAAAGCAGGAGCAAGAGCAAAGCAAAAAGCCCAGCAAAAAGCAAAAACAGCACCATGTACTGCCCCGTCTCTGTGTCCCACCAGCTGTGGAGGAGCAGGCTGATAAGAAACCAAAACAAAACTTTCACTCTTCAGAGCCAGTCTTGAAGGCACAGAACATAATATTCAGCATAAACAGAAGACACGAATGGGGATACAAGCATCGTAACGTCACCCTAGGACAATGTCCCAAAGGTCCGTTTGCTGTAGATGGGATGACTTGCACGTCAGTGTTTTCCAAGGCAGCTTCTGCTGCTGCTGCCACACCGACTCCTGCGCTCCCGGCTGTGGCTGATTGAAGAATGTCCAGGTTGTGGGGGAGCATTTGTGTCACGGCGCGCCCCCTTTAGCGCTCGGTTCCACGGGTCCCAGCGGCTCCGTCTCTCTCGTCTGTGGATTTGCATTTGCCGCTTCGGTGCCCGTGCTTGTCACATCTGCTGCACTTTCCCTTGGAACCAGTAGCTGTTGCTGTTTGATACTTTTCTTTACGGCTCTGATTTGCACCCGTGGCTGCCACACCGAAGGCAAACTCGGTCGGGGCCGTTTTCTCTGTGCTGCACAAGTGGTTCAAGGGCAGTTGCCATTGATAGGTGGCCTTGTCCTCTGGAGCTCCTACTCCCAAACAAGCTTCTGTCATGTCTGCCACATTAGCTGTTCTGGGCAAAGTTTGCAGGATCCTTTTGGAGGTGAGATTTGCATTTTCTACTGCTAATTGCATTCCTAGCACAGTTTTAACCTCTGGGCACATTCCTGGAGCCCAAACTACAGCATTTCTGAGGCGGTCTAGGAAATTCATACAAGTCTCATTTGCCTCTTGTCCAATGGGGGTATAAGATGGAGGTGCTAGTCCCATATCTGGAAATGCATGAGAAGCCTCTCATGCAAGTTTCTGAGACTGTTGCAAAATAGCAGTATGCAAACGTGCTTGAGCTTGCGGGTCAGCAAAAGGGCCTCTCTTCAGCATCATTTCTGGGGGGCCAGGCTCCCTAGGGTCTCTTTCGAAGGGGTTTTGATTATTTTTACCATTTCAACACTTTCTGTGTGTCCCTGCAAGCAAGAAAGCACCACAGAGCCTCTCCCTCAAAGCCTTGAGGTAGTGCCAAGGCAGAACTTGTTCATGCTCTTTTCCCCTGGTGATTTTCTACTCCCGTCCAGACTCTGATAGCAAAGCCGTGCTGGTGACAAAAGATTGACCTTGGCATCCTGGGGCACTTTCTGGGTGGGTGTTTGAATCTGCTTTTCCAGGCCTCGGGCTGAGCAGGGTGAGGCCGAGGCCTGGGCCCCTCCAGGCGGCGCCGGGAGCCCCGGGGCAGCGGCGAGGGGCGGCCCTGAGGGGCGGCACAGGGGGCATTTCCCCCGGGCGGGCGGGCGGGCGGGCGGCGGGGAAAGGCGCCCAGGGCACAAGGGCAGGCACAAGGGCCCCGGCTCTCTGCAGTGCGGGCGGCCCAGCGCCGATCGCTGCTCCCGGAGCCGCTGCCAGGGCCGGGTCTCCTCCCCGCCGCTGACCCTGCACCTGCAGCGCTGCCTCCGCCTCTGCCGGGCTCCCCGGCATGGACGGCAAGGACGTGGACACGCTGCAGCAGGGGCCCAGCAGGGACACCCAGATGGTGCCGGGGCTGCAGCTCCTCTCCTGCAAGGAAAGGCTGACACAGCTCGGCTTCTTCAGCCTGGGAAAGAGACCCAGCCTTGATCCAGCTGTGGCCTTCCAGTACCTGAGGGCAACCCACAAGAAAGCTGGACAGGGACTTTGTACGAGGGCAGGCAAGGACAGGACAAGGGAGCATGGATCCAAATGGAGAGAGATTAGGTTTAGGTAAGGGATTCAGAAAAAAGACTCTCCTGGAACAGCTTGCCCAGAGAAGGTGGGCATGTCCCGTCCCTGACAGTGTTCAAGGCCAGGCTGCATGGAGCTCTAGACAAGGCGGTCCAGTGTAAGGGGTCCCCAGCCACAGCAGGGGGGTTGCAGCCATGGGATTTTCCAGATCCCTTCCAAGCCAAACCATGCCACGACTCCATGATTCTGGGATACTTCCCCTCCTCATCCTCTGGCAGAAAAAGAAACTTGGCCCCAAGTTCCACACTGCAGACCATGTCTTTTAGCAGCCTGCAACTGTGTCAACAGAGGATGAAAAGAGATGACATTACTGACATGATTTTCCTTTTCTATTAAAAAAGCAAATGCTCTGCTCCTGTCCACTCTGGCAAAATTGTCAGAAGAGGCAATTGTTCCCCATGAAATGCTTGGTCTCATGCAAAGAAGAAAGAAGCCAGAAGCCAACACTCTTCGTTATTGCTACATTGTTTTCTTTGGTTACTTCTCTAATAGGAATGACTTTGGGGTGTGATTTGTTTGTTTCTCTCTTTCGTTCCTTGGGGCGCGCGGCGGCTCCTCCGTTGGGTTCGCGGGGGCAACGGAGGAACGGCCGCGAGCTCCGGCGGCTCCACAGCAGCAGCAGCAGCACCAGCAGCGCTTCTCTTGATTGGTTTTCCGCTTGACTTTTCACTCGCTCCCCATCCCCTTCTCCCTCTCACACTCACTCGATTCCCGTTCCGTCCCGTGCCGTCCGTGTTCCGCCTCTCCCAGCCCGGCTGATGCCGCGTCCCGCAAGGCGCCCCTCGGCAGGGCCGCCCCGTGCCCGCCCCTGCCCGGCCCGCCGTGGTTCCGCCTCGGCCGGGCTCTCTCCGTCCTGGCTGTGGCGCCGCTGGAAGAGCCACTCGCTCTGGTGCTGGCGGAGCAGTGCGGGCTTTTGGCTGCGCCTGGTGCGGGCTCTGGCCCAGCCCCGGCCGAGGCCCCGGCCCCGAACGAAGCCCCTGCCGCGGTTCCGCCCGCAGCCGCCCCGCTGCCGCCCGGCTTCCGCCCCGTGGCCGACAGCGTGGCCGGCAGCTGCCTGGCTCCGAGCTCTGCCACTCGCCAGCTCGGCCGCCGGCCCCGAGCCGCCGCAGCCCGGGGCGGCTCGGCAAGCAGCAGCGCGCCGGGCGGGCGGGTGCCCCGGGCAGAAGAGCGGCAGCGCGGTGCCGCCCGCACGGGCGGAGAGGCCTCCCCTAGAGCAGCTCTAGCGGCAGGGCCCGCTGCTGGGCAGCGGCGGCTGCGGCAGCGTTTACTCCGGTCCCCACCTCGCCGACGGCGCCCCGGGAAGAGACGGGGCCGGCTCGGAGGGCGGCGGCGGGCGGCGGGTGATGAGCTCAGCCCGCCGCTGGCCTTGGCTCGCAGGCGGCCATCAAGCGAGTGTCCCGGGAGCGCATCTCGGAGTGGGCGCGGCTGGGGAGTGAGCGGGGCCAGCGGGAGGAGCCGGCGGGGCGTGCCGGGCGGGGCTGAGGCGAGGCCCGGCAGGGCGGCAGCCGGAACGCTGCGAGGGCAGCGAGCGTGGAGTGAGCGGGGGCCGCGCAGCGCCCCGGGCCGGGCCATGGCGAGCCGCGGCGGGGCTGGGCAGGGGCTGCCCGAGGCGCGGCGCAGCTTCGGCCCCGCTGACGGCATCGCGGTCCCCCCGCAGCGCAAGGGCGCCCTTGTGGCCCTGGAGCTGGCGCTGCTGTGGATGGTGTCACGGCCTGGCTTCGTGCGGCTCCTGGACTGGTTCGAGGTGCCCGAGGGCTCCGAGCTGCTCATGGAGCGTCCTCAGCGCTGTCAGCACCTCTGGTACTTCCTGCACGAGCGGCGGTTCCTGACGGAGCCCGTGGCGCGGGGGCTGTTCCGCCAGGTGCTGGAGGCCATGGGGCACTGCAGCAGCCGCGGCGTCCTGCACCGCCACATCAAGGCCGAGAACGTCCTCGTCGACCTGGCCATGGGTGAGGCGAAGCTCATCGACTTCGGCTGCGGCACGATCCTCCAGGACACGTTCTACACCCAGATGTCAGGTGAGCCCAAAGCCGGGGCCCAGCTGGGCAGCAGAAGTTCCTCCCTTGGCTGGCATAGGGGGAAGAGGGAGGGAAGGAAGGAGGGAAGGAAGGAGGGGGAATCCTTCTTCAGCCAGCTGCAGCCAAGTTGCTTTGTGGCAGGGCAGGGGCTGGCTATTGTGGAACAGGAGCTGGCTGGGAGGGAGGGAGCAGCATGGGCCTGATGAGCTGCGCCCGTGTCCCATGGGAACGCCGGAGTACAGCCCACCGGAGTGGATCCTCTTTGGCTGCTACCATGGCCAGCCAGCCACCATCTGGTCCCTGGGCATCCTGCTCTATGAGCTGCTCTGTGGGCACCTTTCTTTCCATACCAACGAGGACATCGTCCGGGGCCAGCTCTTCTTCCCACCCTGGGTGTCTCAAGGTGGGGATGCGCCTTCAAGGCACGAGGGGAAGAACGGGGTTGGGAGGGGCGGCTGGCACATAAGCGTCCTGCTCTTGCAGCTGGTGAGGAGGTGCATCTCCTGGGCTTAGCTGGAGGAGGTGGCACCTGTGCCTCTGTGCTGGTGTCCTCCGCAAGAGAGGATCGATAGGAAGCTTTTGGCTGCAGCTCTGAGCACTCCTGGTGTGGCCTGGGCACTGTGGAATGTGGGAGAGCATGGACAGGAGCCTTGTCCTGCTGAGCAGCGGTTTCTGGTTTCTCTCCGCAGAGTGCCAACACCTCATCAGGTGGTGTTTATGCATGGAGCCCACAGACAGGCCAGCACTGGAGGACCTTTTTGAGCATTCTTGGCTGCAGGAGCCCTGCCTGGCCCAGGAGACAGCAGAGATGCCTCCCTGTGCACAGGAGGATCCAGGAGCCCAGCAAGCAGCAGCAGCACGCGTCTCGTGGCGCTGGAAGAAAACCCCGGAGCGTTTCCCTGCGGCCGCGGCGCGGAGGAGAGAGCGCAGCCGAGGAGATGCTGCTTCCGCTGGTCCCCGCGAGCTGTGGAGGGAGCGGCTCCGTGCTGCCCGTCCCATTGGAGAAGTGGTGGCAGTGCGGTGAAGGTGCCACGGACTGGGACAGGGGAAACATCCCCCTGCAGCTCAATGGCATCGTGATGTCCCCGCAAGCCGAGGCACAGCTGGCGTGTTCTTCTGGAGCACGACGTGGAGCTGGGAACACCATCCTGGAGCTGGCCGCTGGCGGGGCAGAGCCGATTGGCTTTGGCTGCGGCCCCTGCCTGGAGGACACGCTCTGCGCCCCGATGGAATCAAGATGAGTCCCCAGCTGGCGCAGGGGCGGGGGGATGCTGGTGCTCCCAGGCACGGCAGGGCTCGGCCTGGCCATGCGCCGGAGGTTCCCCGCTCGGCGGCACTGGGGAATATTAATTTTTCCGCCGGCCGCCGAGCTGCTTTTTGGCAGGACAGGGGATGGATGTTGTGGAAGGGGAGCCGGCTCCTGGCCTTGCTGACAGCTTCTGCCAGCCAGCCTGGCACGGGCTGAGGCGGGGGCAGCCAGCCTGACAAAAGCATCCATCCATGTGGATGGGGGCGGCAGAGGGGGACGGGTTCCCAAGCCGTGCCCCAGCTGGTCTGCTCTGCAGGCCCTTGAGGAAGGGGTGCGTTTATGGGCGGGAAAGGTGGGGATTTTCCCCACCTGTGGACAGGTTTAATTCTCACATGGAGTGGTCAGACCCTCCTCAGGCCCATGAAACGGTGACAGGCTTTGTGCTTTTTCTTGTTTCCAGGTCTTGTTTTGAATTGACTTTCGTGCAATTGTTCTTTGTTTTTCCCAGGAGGATTACACCTGGTGCCCGGACCGGACGGGGAAGCGCCTGCAGCGTCCGTGGAGCGCGTCCAGTGCCAGCGCTGCCCCAGGGGCCACGGTCTGCAGGGACAGCCCCTTCCAGAAGGACGAGGACCTGGTTTCGGATCGGCTCCTCTCCTGGCAGCAGCTCTCCAGAGGTGGGCACCCGGCTCCACAGCTCGGCTGGCAGAAGGGCTCTGGGCAGGCGGCAGCGGGCACACGGGCATCCCGCTCTTGCAGCTGCTGAGGAGGTTGCTGTGCCGGGATTAAGCAGAGGAGGTGGAACGTGGCCCGTCCCGCTGCCCTTCTCTAAAAACAGAGAATGGGTTGGGAGGTTTGGGCTCTGAGCACAGCCAGCAGCCTGGCCCGGGCACAGGCCATGGCGGGACAGGGGGACAGGAGCCTGCTGCCACTGACCGTGGCTCTCTGGTTTCTCTCCGCAGGCTGCCAGCATCTCATGCCATGGGAACGGCACCGCTCGGCCTGCCAGGCTGGGAGGGCTGGAGGGCGGCCGGTGTTCATTTGCTGTCAAAAATAAATTGGGGTTTTTTGTCATTGTCATCATCGGAGCGTTTCTTTCCTCCTTTTCCAAGCTCTTGGCCTCCCTTCCTCCAGGGTAATCTTTTTTCTCCTTCCTCAACCGCTTGATGGCATTTGGCAGGGGGGGTTAAGCAACGTGAAAAATTCAACAACAGCTCCTGTTGCCAACTGCAGCAGCCCCTTCAAGAGCCCTGAGCTTCCACCAAGGTCAGTGTGTGCCTTGCAAAAGGAAGTGCTTTGCAGTGATAGGGTTGTTGCCCTGCTGCAAAAGCTGGGAGGAAATCAGAAATGGAAAAATGTCAATTTGGCTCAACCACCGCCCAGGTTCTTCATCTTTTCCCTCTTCTCCATGATAGGCAGGCAGGGATGGACTCCAGCAAGTTTCAAGTTCTTCGTGCTCTCTGGCATCAAAGGGATCAAGGAAACTCTTGTACGCAGGGACTACAACAGGGCTGCTTGTCAGAACCCAGGAAATTCCTCTGGCTGCCCTGGAGGACTCGAGCCCCTGCCCAGGGGGCTCAGAGACCCTGGCACAGAGCCCAAGACCCCTGTGCTTTTGATTTAGCCCTTGGAAAAAACAACCTTATATGAAGAATTGCGAGCCATGACAGTTTAAGTAGAATGACAGTGAATTTATCACAGAGTGAAAAATAGATTGTTGGGTTTTCTAGAATGGGGGTTCATGGGCCAAGATGGTGGAATCTGGCGTGTCCACCCTTTCTCCTTCGTCTTGGTCTTCATCTTCTGCTGTGATGTTGGGCCTTTTAGATTGGTTTAGAGTAGAAGCTCACAGTCTAACATAGGTGATAGGTATTGGAAAGTATTTGTAAATGTGGTAGTGGTAGTTTTTAGGATAAAAAGATAACACCACCCTGGGGCAGGCAGAGTGCCTTAGACTGTCTTCCTGAGCAGACCTAGGCAGGACAGGAGAAAGAATTTTATAGATAAGATACAAGAAACAACCTTGTGAGCCAGAAATGAAGAGCTCTGACTCCTTCTTCGAGCACCGGGCTGGGAAAAGAGACTTTGGAACTTATCTCGGGCTCACTCTGACCAGCGAGAGACCCCGAGAGCATGAGTCCGTAAGACGAAATACTGAAGGATTGGCTCCAAAACATAAATATCCTTGTTGGCCGTGTCTTCTTGACCAAGAAATCCTTCAAAGCTCTTGTAACTACAAGTCTTGCGGCCCTGTGAGCCATGCGGTGCAGTTGTGAGCCAAACTCACCCTTCCTGTCTATGTAGAAGAGAAGAAAAAGCAATGGCATCATCTGAAAAACTCAGAGGTCCGCTCTCTAGCTCCTTCCAAACTCCTTCAAATCGCCCAAAGTGCGATTTAGCTACAAATAGGTGACAAGGACTCTTAGTGCTGGCTCTTGGACTCCAGAGCAGCTGCTTTAGAATCTTTCACAGAACCCTGTGTAGTTCTGTAGTGCCAGAAATGGATCATTTGAAGAAACTTTCCCAACTGACTTGCATGGAGGTTTGTTTGAAGGGTATTTGAGGAGAAAGGCTCCCGGCAGAGCTCTGGGCTTTGGCCTAGCTGTGTCCCCTGCTGATTGTCAAGTGTGCCATCAGCTGCAGGGCTTTCTGGGCTAAAACTATCATTAAGTCACTGGGACTTGCTCTTTTTGGCCTCTAAAAGCTGGACCCACTTTCGGGGCAAATTTGGAGACCTCATCTCTGGGTGGATGGAGCAGCCAGGATTTTCCCAGTTGCTGGGAATGGTTCTCCAGGCCCTGGGTGTAAAAGGGGGCTGCCCAGCAAGTGCGGATCTGCAAGATGATAAACAATTGTCTTGCTTTGAAAAGAGAGGTGTCTGCTAAGGAAGGCAGAAGCCTTCTCTGAAATGGAAAATGTCAATCCCCTCCCTTCAAATGATTCTCATTTAGAAATTTAAATGCTCTTGGGGAAAGATATGGGGATAGGACTGAGCCCGCAGAGCCGGGCAGCGTTTGCTGATGCTCTGAGCCCTTCCTAAAGATCCTGTGCGGGCTGTCTCAGACACCTGGGGCCAGGGATTCCTTCCAAGCTGGGCCACTTTGGCTGGGCCGGGGGCGGCCCCGGGGCAGAAGGCAGTGTGTGCAAGGGCCCTGGGTGGCACGCTGCAGCACGGTCACCGTGCCATGGAACGGAAGCCGGTGTCCAAGGCCCCTTTGTGACACGTGGGAAATAGAAGCTTGCCCGGCTGCTGGCAACACGCAACGGGGCACAAGGGGACAGAGCGGTGCCGTGAGGAGCCCCCGCACAGCGCACTCGCTCCTGTCTGACCCGGAGCTTCTCCGTGGCGCTGTTCCTGCAGCTGAGCTCGAGGCCAGAGCACAGGACTCGCTGACCCGTGGCCTTCCTGAGGCTTCTATTCTGCAGCTGCCCTCAAGGGCAGAGCGTGGGACTTGGTGCCCCGGAGCTTTCCCAAGGCATCTCTCCTGCAAGTAGCTCCAGGCACAGCCATGGAACAGAGACCCCCGAGAGTGCCCAAGCTGGCCTGGGTGGAGGAGGAGGAGGAGGAAGAAGAAGGCCCTGGAGCTGCCCCAGCACAGGAGACAGAAGAGGTGGTGCCGTTCCATCCACCGCAGGAGGGTGAGTGGCAGAGCTGGGCTGCCACAGGGCTGGAGCCTGTGCCAATTGGCGCCATGCCATGCCATGCCATGCCATGCCATGCCATGCCATGCCATGCCATGCCATGCCATGCCATCCCCTGGGGAAATGCCCATGGACAGGAAGGAAGAGGGGCCAGGCAGACACCCCACAGTGGCCGTGCTCCATCCCCTGGGGCATCCCGGGGCTCTCTCTGCCTGGGCAGCGCAGGGCTGGGCTCTGTTCTCCGGCCTCTGCCACAGCCCCTCAGCTCTGGCTGCGCTCGCTCTTTGCCAGATGCAGCCCTGGAGCACACACAAGAGCAGGAATCCAGCCGTGGCCGCTTCCGCAGAACAGCGCAGGTACCTGCAGCCACCCCCACCTGGGCTGGGCCTGCTGTCCCTGCTCAGCCCAGCACCGTGTGTGCAGCACTCCATGCAACATCCCCGGCCTCTTGCCCTTCTCCTACAGCTCATCTGCGACTTTATCCGGAGCATTGGGCAGGAAGAGACCAGCACCATGGGCACTGGGCTCAGAGCTCTCTCAGAGCTCCTCAGTCATGAGACCAGTGCCGCCCTGCTGGATTTGCTCCTGGAGAAGGCTGTTGCCAGGCCAGAACAAGTGAGCAGCCTGGGGCCAGGCTTCAATTCCCCCATGAGTCCCGTGGCTTCCCCAGCCACGCCTGCTGGTCCCTGGGAGCCTTTGAGGCCATGGCAGTGCGCTGGCAAGGGAAGCACTTCTCTGGGGACCCTGGGGACATCGCTCCCTCTGGCAGCTTTCCAAGTCTCCCCGTGCCTTCTCCAGGTGCCTGCCATGGTGAGGTCCATTCACCGATGGCTCCTGGCCAATGATTCTGCCCAGCACAGGCTGGACAAGGCCCTGCTGAATCTCACCAGAGCACACCCGGGTGAGGCAGTGGTGACGCTCCTGCGTGTGGCCCCATCCTGTGACAGGTATGGGGCCCACCTGCCCAGAGGGCTCAGGCCTCCCCAGCCCATCACCCTGTACCGCCTGGCCCAGGTGTCTGAGCAACAGAGAGTTCCAGGGCCCTCTGGCTGCTGCCTTTCCCAGCCCTGGCACGTCAGCCCCTGAGCCTGCTGCCATGTTCCCTTGCCGCCCCTCAGGGGCCTGTCCCCACAGGGCTGGGCTGCCTGGCTGCTGCTGGCCAGGCCCAGTGGGCAGAGGAAGAGCCGGCGGTCAGCCCGGGCCCCTAGGGATGCCCAGGCCACGGTGCTGTGTCTGAGACCCCCCTGAGACAGAGCTCTAACCCCTCAGAGCTGCCATCTCCATGTGGAAGACCATCATGTGCTCGTCCAGGACGGCAGAGCCAGTGCTGCTGATCCTCCTGGATGTGCTGGGCAGCTGGCCAGAGTGCAGCACGTGCACCTCCGATAGGGACAAAACGGGTGTCTTTGGCCTGGCTGTGAGTTTCTGCAAGTGGCCTTTGCTGGCCCCATGGCTGCCTCTCCAGCAGCTCTCCATCCTCCTTCCCCCACTGCATCTCCCTGCCTCAGGCGCTGGCCTCAAACCTGGCCCAGGGGCAGCCTCAGGCCCACCAGGCCCCGTGCTCCCCCTGCCAAGGTCTCTCCAGGCCTCTCCCTGCCCTGCTCGGGCCCTGCCCCAGGGACACCTGGGCACTGAGCACTGTCTCGGGGGCCTTTGTCCCTTGCAGGCAACCGTGGTGATGTGGAAGATGCTCCAGGAGCCCATTGTGCCACGTGTAGTGAAGTCGTATTTCCCCCAGCTATTTGTGCATCTGCTCTTCCAAGTGTTCTTCAGCACAGAAGAGATGCCAGAGGAGGTCGATGCCTTCTGGAAGGAATGCCTGCAAGAGCACGGCCTTGCCACCAGCCCCAACAGGTGCTCCATGCCAGTCCTCCTGTCCCTGCCACGTAGCCTGCCAAGGAGCCAGTGCTGCCAGGGTGACCTGACCTTTGCTGTGCACACAGGTTTGCAGTGCAGAGCCTGAAGTCCCTGCTCTGCCGAAAGCAGTACAAGGAGGTGGTGGTGTCAGTGGAACGCAAGCGTGGCTGGGACACGCTGCTCGGTGCTGACACCCGCCACTATGCCGTGGGTCTGCTGGCCAGGTGAGACTCCCCTTCTCCCCATTGCTCCCGGCATTTGTGCCCTGTGCCCGGGCTGTCCCACACAGTCCCCGTGGCCCTGGGACACAGGGCCTTGTCACCGAGGGATGGCCAAGCAGAATGGAAAAGGCTGGGAGGGGAGAGAGCACAGGAGGAGACACCTCCTAAAGGGCCTAGGTCCCCTTGCAGGATGGTGGTGAAAGACCAGCAGTCTCTGCCAGCCTGTCCTTGGAGAGATTTGCTCAGGTTCCTGGTCCCTTTTTCGCCCTCCTAGGGAGATGCGCCATGCTTGTCTTGGGTTGGGTTCCAGTATTGCACTCCACCTCCTCTGGCTGCTCAGCACACAGGAGCCACACTGGGATCTGCCCGCCCTGGCGTTCCTTGTGGAGGTGAGCCGGGTGTGCAGCGCTGCCTGGCTGAGCTGCCTCCCAGCTCTCTGCCCTCTGGGAGCCGCAGCCGCCTGGGACGCTGCCCGCACCCTGTGCTGCTGCTGCTGCTGCTGCTGCTGCTGCTGCTGCCTGGGCCCAGCCCTGTGCGGCTCCGGGCTCCTGCCGGCCGGCTCCCCCATCACTGGCCTGTGCCTTTCAGCTCCTCCAGTGCCTGGATGCCAGTGAATGTGGTGCCAGTGTTGTGAAGGTCTCTTCAAGGTACCTGCAGAGCGAGTGCAGGGAGAGGCGTCGCCTGGCGCTCAGGGCCCTGCTGGAGCTCATTGATGATCCCTCAATGGTGAGAAGGGGGCGGTGGCTGAAGCTGCGCTGGGAACGCAGTCACTTGGCCTGGCCTGGGCTTGGGCCGCTGGGGCAGCTGCTCCCAGCTCTCCTGCCTCCAGCTTCAGCTGCCCGCGTGCTTCGGGACAGGCCTTTGGCCTCTGGGCCCTGCGGCAGCAGGATGGCCTTTCACAGACTTGTGTTCCGCACAGGCCCAAAGAATGTGGAGCCTGACCCAAAGCCTCATGGACCTACTGTGCGACAATGATGCAGAGATCGCTGGCATGACCCTCATCACACTCAGCTTTCTATTCCTGCACAAATCACACATTCTGATGTCAACCCCCATTGCCCTGCAGCTGGCTGAGGCGCTCCTGCCACTCTTTGACCACGTAAGGCTCTGTGCCCGCAGCCACAGCCGCTGGCTGCTGCCTGGAAACTGTGTGCCCTGAGCATTTCCAGCCCTGTGCCCAGGGGGTCCTGCAGGAGCCAATGCTGAGGTAGTTTTTCTTTCTTTTTTCCTACAGGATAATAGCCAGGTACAGCTGCAATCCATCAAACTCTTCCGAGACATGATGGAGTATTTGGAAGAGAGGGAAAAACCTTTGGAAAGCCCTGTGCAACAGAGCTTGCTTGCACTCTTCTTCCACTGCCATGATGAGAATCAGCGTGTGGCAGAGGTGAGGACTCGTGGGCTGCTGCTGTCCCCCTGGCAGGGGGCTCGGCTGCCTCCTGCCCTGCGCCTGCTGGATCGCAGCCTCCTGCAGGCCATGGCACGGGGACGCGGGTGCCGTGCCCTGGGCTGTGGGGCCATCTCCATGTCCCTGCTGCTCTCCAGGCTTCTCGGGAAGCGCTGCTTTGTGCGGTCAAGTTGATGAAGAGGAGGGATCTCAAGAAGCTGGTGAAGGAGCAGAAACTGTGGAAGTTCAGCGAGTGCCTGGTAAGGAGGGCCTGCAAGGCCCAGCCTCAGGCTGGAGAAGGCCCCTGAGGGCGGCGCTCAGTGTGCGGGCCGGGCAGCTGTGCCCCTGCCCGCTGCGGCAGCCAGAGGCCGCGCGGGCTCCTCTCCAGGCTCCCGAGGGCCCGAGCCGGGTGCCCGTGGAGCCCCGGCCCGGCGGGGCTGCGGGGCGGCACCGCGGCTCCCCGGGCAGCAGCCGGCCCGCTGCCCCCTCCCCTCGGGAGCCCTTGGCCGGCGGCTGCTGGCCGCGCCTCAGGGCTGTGCGGGCAGGGGAGGCCGGGGCCGGGCGCAGGCAGCGCCCGGCCCAGGAGCTGAGCCCGCGCCAAGCCTTCCCTCCTGCCGCTCTCTGCAGCTGGCAGAGGACAGGAGCCGAGCGGCCGAGCACCTGCGCCGGGCCCTGCGCTACCTGCAGAGCCCACAGGAGCCCCTGCGAGAGGCGGCCATCAGCTTCATGGGTGAGCCACGAGCACGCGCTCCCTCCCCGGCCCGGCCCGCCGCAGCTCGGCCCCGGCCCCGCCTGCTGCCCCGGCAGCGCCAGCCGGGCCCGGCGCCGTGGAGCCCCGCCTGGGCTGGGCATTGCTGCTGCCGCCCTCTGGCAGCCGTGCCCTGGGGCGGCAGCGTGCGCCAAGGGCCGGGCTGAGCCCTGCCGGGCCAGCAGCCCGTGTGGCCACAGCGCCGGCAGCGCCGCTGGCAGGGAGCTGTGCCGCTGCCGCCGTGACAGGCTCTGTGTTCACAGGCATGGCCGGGCGGCGCCTGAGGGGGCAGCAGCGAGAGCTGCAGCTGATCTGTACTGGTGAGTGAGGGCAGCGGGCTGGCAGCGGGGGCTGCCGGGGGGGAGCTGCAAGCCCTGCCCCGGCTGCGGAGGGCTCTGCTCCCGTGGCCAGAGCACACTGAGCTTTCAGGGCCACGGGGGCCATTGGTGGCCCGCAGCTTCGGCCTGATCGCCTTGCTCCCTGCTCCCTCCTGGCCATGGCAAGAGCCGCCTGGCATGGCCCTTGCTGGAGGCTCTCCTCGGCTCCCCGCAGATCCGGCTCTGACCGTGGCTCTGTTGCTCTCTCTTGCAGCCCTTGAAGACAAAACAAATGACATCAGCCTCGCCATCGGAAGCCTGGCAATTCAAACGCTCTGCATCCTCAAGTCAGGAGAGCGGGCTCCCATCTCCAGCTTCCAGTGGCTCCAAAATCACCTGCGCAGGGCATGGAAGACATGGCCTCGTCTGTCACTGCTCGGCTGCTTGTCCTGCCGCAGCTCTGTGGAGAGCTGATCCCAGAAGCTCTTTTTGCTGGGGCCACCTGAGTCAGGAGAAATTTTCTTTTACTTCAAGAATGTTCTTTTCTTTTACTTCAAGAATGTTCTTTTCTTTTTTTTTTTTTTTCCCTTTACCATGTAAATATAGACTGTGTTCTAATACACAGACTGCCAGGATCTTTCTTTTGCTGCCCAGGCTCCGCAGGGCCTAGGGGAAGAGGGGATAAAGGGTGCTTGTGCTCAGCCAGCTGCCCAGGCGTGCAGTGGGCAAGGGGAAATGGCCAGAAGGCCCTTGGCCTTTGGTGGTTCTGCTGAAGCCTTTGTGCTGCCCACAGAGCGGCTGGGCAGGGGCCGGAGCTGCGGGGATCCCTGCCAGAGCGCTGCCTGGAGATGGCCACAAGCCCTGTGCCAGGCAGGAAGCGCCATCCGTGCCCTCCTGCCCGTCTGCTGCTGGCTGCCTTGCTGAGGGCTCCCAGGTGCCTCTGCCTGGGGCTGCTCTGGAGCTGCTGTGGGGCTGCGGCGCTGCTGCCGGGCAGCTTGGCCGCGCTGGGGCAGGGTCTGAGGGGCTGGGGCGCTGGCAAGCCCTGAGCAATGGGGCTGTCAGAGGCCACAAGCAGCCCCCTGGCAGCCGCCTTCTTCCTGCCAGAGCTGACTTGCCAGGCGGATCCTGGGCACTCTGGAACTAACAGCATCAGTGTTATTAGAGAATGAAAGTGACCAAAGATGTCTCAAGTCCCACCATTTCAGAGGTGTTTGAGGGGGAATTTAGGATTTGAGGACCCATTCTGTGTGGAGTGCCCCTGTTGCTAAGAGGCAGGAATTTGATCTTACCCATCTTGTGTTGCTAAGAACTCCTCCCCTGACCCAAACCCAAACTCCAGCCCTGGGATACCCTATAAAAGCCCCACTGCCCTGCCTTTGCCCTGTCTTTCGGGGGTCAGAAATGGATTCTGGAGCTTTCTGAAACCCAGACCCGTCTCGTTTGTTCCTGATACCGGCAGCTGCAGCCTCCCTGGACACCATGAACTCTGGAGAATGGGGGCAGCCAGTGGGGACAGGTCCTGGAGTGCAAGATAAGTGTGTGTTCTGTTTGCCATCTGTCAGTGGTGGGGCAGTTATCTTCTGTTCATGGGGCAGTTTCTCTCTTCCACAACCAATCCTCCCTCTGGGGAGGTGTGTTCCATTAATAGGCCATTGATTATTAATTATCTTCTGGTATTGGGCCACTGAGTGTCACTGCATGGCTGATTAAATGACATCATCCCATTGGGAGATGCTCCGCCCAGGGGGAGGAGCCAAGCATTCCTACCTGGATAGAATCTGAGATTTGGAACACTGTAGGCAGCCTTTTCCTGCTGGATTCCCAGAGGAGCAGCTGTCTTTCTTCTCCATGGGATTCCCAGAGGATCAGCCTTTTCCTACTGGATTCCCAGAGGACCCACAGGGTGTCAGGCCCTGTTCTGACTCTGTCAGTGGGGTTTTTTTCGTTTGTACTACTGCATTTATATTTTTAATTTTTCCTAAAAAAGAACTTTTATTCCTATTCCCATATCCTTGACTGAAAGCTCCCTAATTTCAAAATTATAACAATTCAGAGGAAGGGAGTTTACATTTTCCATTCCAGGGGAGGCTCCTGCCTTCCTTAGCAGACACCTGGCTTTTCAAACCAAGACAATAACAAAGTTACTTGAACACCACAGATAGAAAATCCATTTTAATCTCTGCAAAAAGCCAATATTATGTGTCCATAACAATAAACCTCTCGCTGAGTGATGGTAGATGTCAAAGTAACTTTGTTCTAAAGATATAGTTTTTATTTCTGTTGTTAATTAAGCTTAGTGAAATAGCTGCTTGTGTTAAACTGCCTGCTTGGATGGGATAACATCCAATCCACCCAGGATGAGGACACCTGTACAGATCTGCCAACTATCAGCACTCCCTGTCTGAAGTGAGCTACAATTTGGGAACATCTCATGTTTCATGCATGCAGTGGGTGACCAGATGATTTAAAATGTTAATAAAATAAACAAGAAAGATTTTAAAATGCTAATAAAATAAACAAGAAAGGTCATTTTTGTTCCTCAAAATAACAACAACAACAACAACAAGTTCTGGTTTAATGAAAGGTGGAATCTGTTGCTCTTAAGAGCAAAGATTCATAGCTGGAATAAAGAGTGTTCAGCCCAGCTGTTTCTACTATAAGGCTGTATTTCATCCCCCCTGAAAGTCCTTCATGTTTGCACAGAAAACTGTCCCTGCACCGCCCAATAAATTCCATCACTTAAGCTGGCCAAACAACCACTGTGGTCAAGTGGAGTCTGAGCAGCTTCCAGGATCCCAAGCAGCTTCAGAAGCTTCATTTTACACCTCCTCTTCTCCCAGTGAATACCCAGCACCACCATCACTGTGGACCCATAGCTATGGATCACTGGCCTGGCCAGCACAGGGCTAATGTTTGCATCAGCCGGGAGGAGCTGCTCTGCCTGGCTGTCTGTCTCAGCCTCAGCCCTGAGACCCCAAATGCCTCCATTCTGGCCCAATCCTTCCTGGTGCTGAGCATAAGAACTCGTGCAGACAAGAGCAGGGGGGGAATCTCCCCAGCCGTTTATCACCTCAGCAACAAGACCTTGGTACCAGGCTGTTATCTGTAGCAGAAAGCAGCAGCAGGAAGGAGACACCAGATCACCAGCCCCAGGCCATGCCCCTGGTGCTGTCCTTACCAGTGATCAGTGTCTGCAGCTCTCCAGGAGCTCAGGGAGCAGGGATGCTCCTCACCATCTCATCTTACCCATGCACCCAAAGCCACAGCCAGCTGTGTGCTCCTGCCCAGCAGCACATGCCAAGGCACAGCGTGGGATTCTTGGGGAGGTGTCCTCTGCAGGGCCAGGAGTTGGACTTGGTGATGCTTGGGGGTCCTTTCCAGCCCAGGATATTTTGTGATTCTAAGGCTTTGGCCAGCCCAGGTTTCAGCCACCTCCCTGATCCAGGTGTGATTGACCCCAAACCAGATCTTGCCTCTGTCTACCCTCCAGTGCAAGGAACATGTTGCATCTACCCCAGCCCCCCTGCTTGTGTCTGATGGATCATACTGACCTTTTCAACATATTTCTTGGAGTATTATAAAACATTATCTGACAAACAATAAACCAAAAAAAAAAAAAAAAACAACCAAAAAAACCCCCCAAAAAATAAGAAAAAACAAACCAAAAAACCAACAGACCAGCCCAAAGGAAATCAATTTGGGTAATGATGGCCTTTTGTTCCAGCTTATCCTGCACCAAACTCCATAGATGGTAACTCTGAACATTTCCCAGACCTTCACAGCAGAGCTTGGAACTGTCTCTCTGATTTCTTGGTTGTTTCATGACACGTGCATTTCTCCTATATAATCCCAGTGTTTTGCTAAGAAGCCATATTATAACTGTGAATCAATCTTCTTCATTTGAACATCTAGGACAGATTCACACATCATTTCACCACTAACTAGGATAGACTCAGCCTTTCAGATCTTTCAGGTTTCAAGCCTGGTTGTGTTGTTTCAGTTCTTTGCCTCTGCTTGTGTTTTGTGAAAAAAAAAAAAAATTAAATAACCAGACTTTGGGACTTTCTGTTGCGGCTTGAAGAAGAACACAGGTTGTTTCATCGCTGTTGTGAGACATGTGTTACCTGGCTCATTAATTCACAACAGTTCTTGTTTTCTCTGCCTTTTTCATGCTGATGTGATACATTTGTGAAGTCCAGGGTTGTACTGCAAGTGATAATGCTGCAGTAAAATCTGATAAACTGAGATTCCAACAAAAAAGTATGAAAAATGCAATCTCTAAAGTTCTGAAAGCTCACATATGACAAAACCCATAAATCACCCCAGAAGCAGTCATTATGGTGAGTTACTAACGTGATTATGCAGCTGCATTTGTCATCATTTCCCATTACGTAGAGAATAAACCTGTCAGGCTGATTTATGGCAGAGGGCTCCACAAGATGGGAACTGGCACCTGTACTGTTCTGTGGAAAACGATGAGAAATGCGGTGTGTGCTCAAGTGCTGAATGGAAAAGGAAGGAGGGGAGATAACTGTTCTTTGAAGGCACTGATTCAGGGACAAAGACTTCAGAGAGGAGTCATGCTTACTCCCATGGGATGGCAGGAAGAGTATCCACCAACCTGTCCAACAGCAGCAGCAGCATCAGAATGCGTTCTCCACAGGTGGAGGGAAGAGAGCAGAGAGGAGGTCTTTTGAGGGGACCAAAGTCAGTCATGGAGAAATCCTAGAAGCCTGGAATGGTTCGGGTCACAAGGAATCTGAAAAACCATCTTGTTCTAACCCCTGATGTGGGCCGTGACAAACTGAACAGCTGAATGCCTGGCTACTCAGGGGATACTCAAGGTTTTGGATTCCATGCCTGTGCATCTACTGTGGAGCAGCTGGGTCTGCTGGGAGCAGATGGCATCCACCTGAGCTCAGAGCAGGCCAAAAGATGGGCAGATGTGGGACTGAGCAGGGCGAGGGACATCCCTGCACAGCAGCGCTCTGACAAGAGCAGCAGCGGCCTCCTCTCAGTGCCCTTCCCCGAGCAGCAGCCGCTGAACACCATGGTGGCTACACAGATGCTTTTGGCTCTGCAATCCCTTTGTGCTCAAAGGCCACGCTGGGCATTGCAGCTGGGCTGGAAGGTCTGGCTGGGCAGGGAACAGGCAAGAGGCACTGCTGGTGTGAGCTCCATGTGTTCACTGGGGACACAAGGAAGATTCTGTTCATCCAAAGAAAAACACAAGCAGCCAGTCCCTGCTAACACAGCAGTGCGACTCTGTCCAGAGCAGCTCAAACTCTCTGCCAGAACCATCCCCCTGCACCTTCTTGATCTGAAGGGGACTAGAAGTGGTTTCACTGCAGTTCTTTATTTCTGCTGTCTGATAATGGGAAGGTTTCACAGAAGTCTTGGATGGACTGGATCAGGGAATAGTCAAGCAAGAAAACCTGAGCAACCATCACCCAACCCCACTCACAGAAGAACAAGTCCCATAAGAAAAGCACCTCAGGTGTTTTCATAGTTGATAATATGTATCCTACTCAACATTATTGATTATAATCTTTTCCCTTTGGAAACTTATCAGTGGGGACTTCTGCCTGCTTTGTGAAGGGAGCCCCTGGGGCCCATCCCCTCCCAGAGGGGCTGCACTTGCTGCCTGCCGGGGCTTTCATTGCTGGGCCCACTGGGAGCCCCTGAGCTGGGCTGGGCACCAAGGGCAGGGCTGGCCCGGCTGTGATGCCTCTGGCCCCTGTGACACCAGGGGCAGCGTGTCACAATGGGGGCAGCTGGAAAAGGCCCCCGCAGGTAACGCAGGCCCAGCACAGCCTGGGCAAGCGGTGAGTGCGCACGTGGCGGGGCTGGGCCGGGCCAGGGCCGGGCCACAAGCGCCGCACCTGGGCCTGCATTGTCCCCCTGCACCCAGGGCCAGCCCCTGGGGCCGGCGCCTTGGCCGGGGCACGGGGCTGCTGCTGCTGGCCCACTGGCACAGGCCCTGCTGCCTGCCAGCTGCCCGGGGCCCTCCGCTTCTGCCCTCACAGCCCTGCGCCTCCGGGCCTCACTTCAGCCGCCACAAGCTCCCTTGGCAGCCCCAGTGAAAGCCTTGTCTCTCTCCTCCTGCAGACCATGGCGCACAGAGCAGTCCTGGCTGGGCTTGTGCTGCTCCTCTTCCTGTTCCCACTTTCCGTGGTGCACAGATTTCACGGGGATGGGCAGCCCCGTGCAGAGGAGATGAAAGCGGCCCCCCCAGAGCCAGCTGAGCCTGGCTGGGGACCCTGGCTCCTGGCTGCCTTGCGCTACCTGCACCAGCTCTGGCAAATTGCTCAGCCGCTGCTCCTGCCCTTGGGCTGGTGGCTCAGGCGCAGAAGGGCAGCCACGAGGCAGAGAGCAGCGGCCCAGAGAGCTGAGGAAAAGGCCAGAAGGAGGAAGGTGGAAAGCGAGCGGAGAAGGCGGCTCCTTAGGAAGAGATTCAAAGACATGGAGCAAATGCGCCCTTCTAAGAGATCATAAATATTTTAATAATAAATAGGAATTTAATAATGGCACTTTTCTTTAGATTACATAGAATTTATAATTCTTAAAAATTACCAAGAATTATTGCAGCTAACCAAAACTGAGGTATACTTTATTTTTATCTAAACCAGCAAATCTTGCTTAATCTTCATGGTCCAATAATTATTTTGTGTCTTGTTTAATATTCATATATACAGTACATAGACTCTTGCTACAAATGCCTATAATCACAATTGGTTAATTTAAATTACACTCTCTGCCCTCTTGTCTCGGGAGGGTGACTTCCCTCAGGCAGCTGCAGTCCCTGTCAAGATACAATAAAGGCAATGCCTGAACAAACGCTGTGTCTGTGAGTGTCCATGCTGGACTCAGGTGTCAGCTGTGGGGAATTCCTGACACAGGGGCACCACAGCACCCTTGGCCATGCAGAGGCTCCTTTCCTCCCCTGCAGCAGCTGCTCCTTTGGTGCTGTGATCCAGCCTCTGCTCTGTGCGATGCCAAATGCAAGAAAACCAGGAGTGCCACCACTCAGACTGTCACTCGGGTCCCTGCAGAGCTCAGGAGCCACCATGGCTGTGTAGGTGTGGAACCTGCAGTGGGCCATGACAGCAGGGACAGCAGGGACAGCAGGGACAGGGGGACACAGCACAGCAATCACAGCCCGGCTGCCCTGGGACAGGCCCGGCAGGCAGACAGGACACGGGGCAGGCAGGAGTCCCCATCCTCTCTGTGCCCTCCTGAGCACAGGCACATAAGGGACAGGGGCAATGGGGACACAGCCGGCCCCTCTCCTCTGGGAATATCCCACCTGCCCAGGGGCCCTGACAGAACGCAGGGGCTGAGGCTCTGCAAGGGGAACCCAAGGGTGAGCAGGAGGACCTCCAAGTTACATCTGCCCACATTCTGCATGCAAACTGCTGCGTGGAGGAGAAAACCAGAGGGGCCTTGCCACAGCAGATCCCATCTGAGGGAAGGTGTTCTCTATTCCTGCACACGGGTGCCCCGTGCAACATGGAGCACATGAATGCACTTTGACACCAGATTCTCAGCCCTGCTCGAGCGCTCTGGCACAGCAGGAGCAGCCATTCCCTAATAACACACGGGTTTGCAACTCTTGTGCAAAGCAACACAAATTGTCTCTCTCCTCCTGCAGACCATGGTGTCCAAATCAGTCCCTGCCCTGCTGCTGCTGCTCCTCTTCCACTTCCCACAGCCCGTGGTGATCAGTTGGGATGAGGATGCAGAGCTGGGCAAAGAGGGCCTGGAGCAGGCTACCCCAGAGCCACCCGAGCCTGCCTGGGGACCCCTGCTCTGGGCAGCCGTGCAGCAGGGGCCCTACTGGGCTGCTGCTGAGCTGCTCTTCCTGCCTTTCTTCCTCTGCCTCAGGCGCAGAAGGGCGGCCATGAAGCAGAGAGCAGCGGCCCGGAGAGCTGAAGGAGAGGCCAGAAGGCGCAGGATGGAAATGGAGCAGAGAAGGCTTTGCTTCAAGAGGACATGCAAAAAGACTTGAAGGTGATGTGGAAGACCATGAAGATGATCAAGAAGAGAATGGCCAGGCTGATTTGAATGAACAGCAAGGTGAGCTGGTTCCTGCTGTGCAGCTGAACTCATTGTGTTCAATCAGATTTCCTCTGCAAGGATGTCATTGTAGTCAGATGAGAAATTGGCCCCTTAATTTGAATGCACTGGTGCATAGAGCTGTAGTCTAATGTTTTAATGTAGCTGACCTGTGCCCTGATAGCAAGGGGTGTTTAACAAATCTGGTATTGCCAGAAGGCTTTTGTGACTCTCAGACTGTGCTCTGCACATGGAGCAGCAGAAGAATTAAGGCCAAATCCTCCCTCAGGAACTGGAGGATATCACATTTGGGTAAGGAGCTTTTGTAAGGAAGAATTGACTGTTCTTCTCTCCCACCAGGTGACCCTGTGCTCCAACACGGTGATGGAGTTCTACCAGAGAATGCTGGTGCACCTGGAGGGTGTTGGCAAGGGAGGGGCAACCCTGATCATCACAGCCAGGTCCCAGCCCTTGCCTGGCTCCCCCAGGCACTGCCTTGCCCAGGCTTTGCTGGCTGCAGTGCCAAGGAGAAGTGCTGCTGGATGCCCTCATGTTGTGCCAGCTGGACATGGGAACAGCAGTGCTTGGGCAGCAGCCTGTGGTGAAAAGCACCCCTGCTCACAGCCCAGCACGGGCCTGGGCCCTCTTCTAAAGGCACCAGCAATGATATCATTGATTGGCCTGGGCTTTGGTGCGTGAGGGGGAACAAATTTCCCGAGGGCCTCCTCTCCTTCTTCCTGCAAGAGGTGGACTTGTGCTGGTGGTGAGCACCGTGCACTGGTTTGGGCCACACCAAGCAGCTGCTGAGAGTCAGGGTCTGGCTCTGTCCATGAGGGCCCATGGCAGGGGGGAAGTGGCTCCCAGCAAGAGTGGGGAGGGCAAGGTCTGACGAGGGGAAAGCAGCCCTTGGTGGGGCAGGTCAGCTCCAGATTTTCTCCTTCCCTCTGCTTCCCATTTTGAGCTTTAATGTTGTCAGAGCTGAGCCCAAAAGTCGTCGTTGCTGCAGCAGCGACGTTGTTCCATGCTGCTGTGCTGCTGTGGGTGTCAGTGTGATGCCCAGAGGGATGCAGCTCCCTGGGGCTGTTCCCTGTCCCAGGCAGAGCCATGCAGGCAGTGCCTGGGCTGCCATTCTGTAAAGCAGGTGGAGCTGGGGCCAGGCAGGGCCTGGAGCTGTGCAGTGCAGGAGCCAGGGAGCTGCAGGGCCTGGCAGGGGCTGATCAGCCCCTCTGTGGGGCAGCTGCTGTCTCGTGCCCTCCAGGGCTGGGGCAAAGAGCTGAGTTCTCAGGCAGGGCAGCAGCACCATGGCAGAGAAGGGAGTCATTTGTACTGAGACACTGGGGTTGTGTGTTCCTCGAGCCTTGGGGAGCCCTGATCCTTGTTGGGAAGGCTCCCCCAGAGCTCGTGGCTCACTGGGACTGTTCCAGGAGTCCTTGCAAGCCTTCTGGGGTACAGGAGGGGCTGAGGCAGCTGTGGGGCAAAGGGCTCTGCCTGGGGCACTGGGCAGCCTCTGGGTGCTGCCTCTCAGGGTTTGGGCCTCCTTGACAAGACGTGTTGGAGTGGGCAGAGGTAGAAGGCAATTTATCCCTGTAGGGCTGTTCAATGTGCATTGGACAGTGACCAATGTGTTCTGCTCCATTGCACAATCTCTGGGGGGAAACGTTCTCCATTCTCTCAGGATCTCTGATTGCCCTGGGGTCATCTCTCTGCCCAGATGTCTCGTTCCTGAGCTCCAAGTGTCCCCCCAAGTGCTGCTGTATGATGAGTGCCACCTGAAGGTGCCCCATGAGAGGAAGATCCTCATGAGGAATCCCAGCCACCTTCCTGGCTGCTACGGGCTCATTCCCCAGGTTTGGCATCACATCCACCTCCTCCTGTCAAATATTATTGAGGAGATTATTAGGGGAAAAAAGGATTTGGATAAGACCTTGCTGGTTTCTATTCAGCCTTAAAGATCTGCTGAGAACAGGATCCTACCCGAATGTAAACTTTAGGAGGCAGTTGAAGCTCCTGAGGAAACAGTTGATGTTCTGGTCTTCAGGGGCTTTTCTTGTGGGAGATCTGAGAGGGTTGTGAAAAGCTGCTGCATCCACAGACACCAGTGCCCGTGCTGGCAGCCTCCTTGCAGGATCCCCTGGGAGTGCTAAGCCTACAATTCTTGCATCTTGTTTGTGCCTTTTACCTTTGTCCTGGGCAGTTGTAAACACGTGTGTAAGTTGCTGTTGCGGTGCATGTTAAGGAGTCTAAAGTTTCTCCAGAGGTGCCTCTGAAGCTGCATTTCATTCTGTCCCTGCCAGAAACGCAAGGAGGACTCTGCTGTGCTCGACCCCAGCCCCAAGCCCTGTGGGATTGTGCAGCCCCAGAGCTCAGCAGAGATCCCAGCTGTGGTGGCAGTGCAGGCCCTGGGCACTCACGGCCCCAGCGCTGTCACCGGCGTGTTCGGGGATGAGCTGGGTCCCGAGCGGGTGGCTCGGGGATCCAATACGGGGACGCGTCGCTCCGGCAGCCCCGGCAGCCCCGGAGGGCTCCGGCCCCCGCCCGGCAGAGCTGCGGCTGCTGAGACCCCAAAATATCCCCCAAAAACTGGTGAGACACCCCAAAAATATCCCAAAAAATCCAGGGGAGACCCCTCAAAATCCCAAAAAATCCCAGTCAGACCCCCCTGAAAAATCTCAAACAATCTGGGTGAGATTCCCCCAAAAATGCCAAAAAATCCAGGTGAGATCCTCCCCAAAAAATCCCCAAAAATCCAAGTGAGATCCTCCCCAAAAAATCCCCAAAAGCCCCAAGTCCACGTGAGACACCTCCCCAAAAAAATTTCTAAAAATTCAGGTGAGACCCCCCCCGAAAATCCCAGTGACACCCCCCCCAAAAATCCAAAAGATTTTTTTTTCCTGAAGAAAACAAGTGAGACCCACCCAAAAAAAACCCCAAAAAATCCCAAACCCACCCCAAAAAATCCAGGAGAAACCCCCAAAATTAAAAGAAAAAACAGGTGAGATCCCCCCCAAAAATCCCAAAAAATCCCACACAGACCCTCCTGGATTTTTTGTGTGCAGCTGCTCCTGGCAGGGTGCACAGGGACAGGGATTCTGCCGGGGAAAAACAGGCACAGGCTGCTGCGGAGAAGGACAGGAGGGATGGGAGGCACAAACAGCTCCTGCTGGTGCAGGTGTCCCTCCCTCCCACTGCAGGTCCCTGTTCATTGTTATCTTATTTTCCAGAGATGAGCTTTACTCTCCTAAAGTCAAACCCCACCCACCAAAGGGGAAGAGAAGCAGTTTGGGTTCCTTGGCATCTCAATGGAGGCATTTCAAGGTCAGAAATGTGGAGGAGCCAGTCGCAGCCCTGAAAGAAGTGCAGGATTTTCCCCACTCTTCAGGAGCAGAGGTAGATTTTCTTGTCCATGCCGTGCTTGTGTTCCTCCCCAGCCTGCCAGCACCAAGTCCTGCTCATGCTGAGCTCCCTTTTTGCTGCCCTGCTGGGCTGTGCCCTGACAGTGGGCTGGGCAGCAGGGCCAGTGGCTGGACATGGGCTGAGGGGGAGGGAGAAACAGGAGAGTTTTCCTTGGAGAAGCTGACTCAGATCCTACAGGCCTGTGCTGAGTGTGGGATTTTGTGCCTTGTTTCCTTCCCAGTGTAAGATGAGGCTTTTCCCTGCATCATCCTGGTCAGATCTCCAGCTTCCCTCCCAGAGCCAGCTGGGATGATCCTGATCTCCACGGAGCCTCTTCCCAAGGCAGCCAGACTCCCTGTTTGCAGGGCTCTGCTTTCCCCCAGAGCTGCTGCTGCCCTGCTGGCCCTGGAGCTGTCTGACAAAGGGAGACTTTGCAAAGTGGCTGTCTCTGCCTCCCAGCACAGAAAATGGCTTGTTTTCCAGGTGCCAGCACCAACTCCTGAGCACCCTCACCTGCCACGAGGCTCGGAGGGGTTCAGGTGCTCCCTGGATGTGGCGCACGCTCCCCTGGGAGCGGAGAAGGCAGGAGGGAATCTGTCTCCCTGCCCATTGTCAGCGTGGCCAGCAGGGCTGGAGCTGCCAGTGCCGCTGGGGGCCCTCAGCACTGGCCACAGAGGGGCCTCCCATCCCTGCAGGCCCATCATAAAGGGCTGCTGGAGCAGCTGCTTGTTGGAGAGGCCGTGCAGGACACGTTGCAGGGCTGCCCAAGGACGCTGGGCAGCACCTGTGCAGGGCACTGCTCCCCCTGGAACTCCTCAGGTGCTCCACAGGAAATTTTGGCAGGAGCTTTTGCTGCAGCACCTTGAGAAAGCAGCATTTAAATCAGAGAGAGAGGGCAAGAGCCTCAGGAGTCAGATGAGCTGGGCTGGACTCCTTCCCTCAGCTCCAGGAGCTCTCACTCTGAGTCTCCTCCTTTTCTAAAAGCAGGAAGCTTTTAAACTTTTTAAAGCCAAGTTGTGCATCAGAGAGAATTTCTACTGCCAGGAGACATCCCAGCTCCCTTTCCTGTCATGTACTAATTAATGCATTGGCCCGTGAGTGTGGGAGAAGATTTTGCCCATTGTCCCTGCCCTGGTCAGTGGCATGGATGCAGGATGAGGTGAGGGTGATTCTGGCAGTGTTTGGGGAATAGGCCCCTCTGGCTGCGGCTGCCCTTTGCTCCAAGATGCTCTTCTGCATCCATTTCCATGCTCAGCACCTCAATCTCTCCTGTCTTCCACCCAGGCTTTCAGTATCCTGCCCCTGCCAGGTGTGCTGCAGCCAGGAGAGAGCCAGCAGGTCTCCTCCACCTTCTCTGGCCACCTCAGCAGCACCTGCAGTGTCCCGGAGCTGTGCCACGTGGAGGGAGGCCCCAGCTACGAGGGGCTGGTGCCCGGGGAGGCCTCACGTGTCAGCTCCTCCCTGAGCCCCCCGAGATCAACTGTGGCTCTCAGGCCCCTCTCAGGGACAGGTGAGTCAGCCTTCCATGGGCTCCTGCTCTGCCATGGGTTATTGTCCCTGCAGGGCTCCCCTGCTCCAAGGACTCTGAGCTCAGAGGTGCCACACAGCAAAGGCAGCAGCAACACAGGCATGGCCACTCTGAGCTCCCTGGCTGCCAAGAGAGGAAGGACCTTCTCCTGTTGAGACACAACATCTTCTTCTCTATTTGAGTGCTGAGCCCTCCTGGCTCAGCTGCTGCCTGCAGGGAGCTGGGCTCTGGGCTTGCCTTGGCACTGCCTCTAGAGGGGTCTGCAAGTCCATGGTGTTGAGTGGCATCTTCTCCATCATCTCCCTTCTTCACCAAAGCACTGGGATTGTGCTATGGGCAGGCGTGGGGCACAGAGCAAACCTTGCTTTGGGCCCTGCTCCTGCCCCAGATGAAGCCCTTGCACTGCTGATCTGCCAGGGCTCTCCTTGTGCTGGGACAGCAGCCAGAAAAGCTCCTGTCCTTTAGGCTCCCCTGCAGCTGCAGCCGTGGGCAAGCACAGGAGAAGCTCAGCTCCAGCAAGGCAGCCCAGCCCAGGACACACAGGCCCAGGCTGGAGCTGGGAGTGGAGGTGCTCCAAGCCAGCCTGTGCATCAGGACTTCTTCAGGCCAGGCTGGAGTTGGTTTCATGGGGAGGAGAGGGACCAGGCTGCTTCCAATGGTTTCCGTGGCAGCCAGCACTGGTTTGCTTGGTCCCAGCTGGGCTCCAGCAGGAAATCTGCCTGACAGGAGCCTGCCTTGCAGGAGAGGAGTTCCTGCAGCCTCTGCTTTCTGACTGATAGCATTGTTCTCGTGAAGGAGCAGGCTATGGGTCGTTAAAGCCCAAGATCACGGGCAGAGACTCTCTAACTAGAGTTAGACAGTGGTGTGTTTATTAACACCGGCGGGCGGCACCAGAGCCGTCCCTAAAAGGCGCGACCGCGCTGCCCAAGGTTCTTTGCCCTCTCTTTATTGCCCAAGATCTTACATACAACACATCTGCACAAGCCCAGCACCTCCCATCCCCGCTCTGTATTCAAATGAGCTCATTGGTCCTTCACACCTGTGCAATTCCTCCCTTGAATTGGGTCAGTGGTCTCAAATTGGGTCCGTGGTCTTAAGGGATGAAGTCAGGAATGTCTTCATCAGGTCTCTGTGACCCTCTGGCACCATCCAAGGTCCCCTGCTTAGTGACTGATTGACATCAAGCCCAGGTGCTAAACCATTGTTCTCCTGGTTTCAAGATGTTCTTATAACAGTTCACTGACTCCACTTCCTTCTGGAAAGAAGCTCCTCATGGTAAACAATAGAACAATCAGCTCCAGCTTAAGCATCTCACAATCATTAACCTATGGTCTGCCTGTCTAACTTACATCCTGATCAATGGGAATTGCTTCTAAGCCTCAGCTGAAATCTGAACTCTTTACAATCATGCTTCAGCCATGCCAAGGGGGAAGGGGGCTGAATGAGCTGAGTAAGAACTGTAGGGGAGATGAGCAGCTGTCAGCAATCTGTGCTCTGCTCTAAACTGGGAAGCCAAGAGACAAAGGGCGTTTTCAGGCAGCAGCACAGAGAGCTGCTGGATCAGCCTTGGGCAGGGCCTGGAGGGGTCTGGCTGTGCCTTCAGAGGGAGCTGGCACAGTCAAGAGCCTCTGATGGCAAAGCTGAGGTTTGGCTGGGCCTGGAGGTCCCCTTCCACCAATGCCCTCCCTTGGGATGTTCCCAAGCCCTGTGGCTTGAGGAGAATTCACGGGAATGGCCTCAGGGTCAAGGAATGAAGTGCAGGGCCAGCCAGGACTGGGGAGCCCAAGTTTCTGGTGGGGACTCTCAGCCATGGCTTCTGTTTTGTCTGCACAAGGGAGCTGAAGCAGCCAGCTCAAAAGCTTGAGGAGGAGGCAAAAGCCTTAGAGGAGGGAGAGAGGGGGAAGGAGGAAGAGAGGCAGAAGAAGGAAAAGAAGGGTGTCTCTGTGGGGAAGCAACCCCCAAAACCAGAGAAGGGGAAAAGCAAACAACCACAGAAGAAGGAAGCCAAGGCCCCAGAGAAGAAGGAAACCAAAATCCCAAATAAGGAAACCAAGGCCCCAGAGAAGAAGGAAACCAAAATCCCAAATAAGGAAACCAAGGCCCCAGAGAAGAAGGAAACCAAAGCACCAGAGAGGAAAGAAACCAAAATCCCAGAGAAGAAGAAAACCAAAGCCTCAAAGAAGGGGGAACCCAAAGCCCCAAAGAAGGAGGGAACTCAAATCCCAGAGGACACAGCTGAGCTGGAGAAGAACTCTTTACTCTTTATTCACACAACTCATTTTACACAGTTTGACAGACCTCGTGTGCAACTTTAGTTAGTTCATAGATTTCTTGCAGGTTATTCTAATATTGGTTAATAAAATAGATTTTACTTGTGCATCAAATCTCTCTGTTGTATTGTTTACCTGTTCTCTGCACTGATTCTCACGGACAAATCCCTTGTTGTTGCAGGTACATTTGTTTTTCACCCTCAGAACAGATTGTTCACAAAGTCTCATTCTCACAAGAGCTTCCCATGGGAACTTGTAACTGCTTAGCTGCACTCAGAAGAGATGGCAGGCCAGCTGTTAATGTGGCAGAACAAGGCCTGATTTCATAAGGCCTTTCTTTTATCATTATCCCACCTGCCTGTGACATCTCCCCCTTCTTGTTCATTTAAAAAAGGCTCCTATGTTCTGATGCTGAAACAGCTCACTCTTGTCAGGGCATTATCTCATCAAGGTTATCACTGGTTATCTGTTAGATATGGGATAAGAGAGATAAAAGACCACTTACAATCAACAAAACTTACCAAATTCCATCAAGTCATCGACACAGGGTTTTGCAGCATGAGAAGACAAAAGAATAATGTCCAATGTCTCTTGGGGAAATGGAAAGAAATGGCCATGGTTTCCAATGAGTTGAGAAGTGTGAGAAAGTCTTTGAGCTGGAAATGTTGATCTTTGACACCACTGAATGTCCCCTGGCAGCTGGAACAGGGAATAACTGGAGAAGGTTCGTAGGAGCTCTGTACCATGAGGATGCCAGGAGGCTTTTGCTGGCAAATTGCCTCTGTCAGTGCCCAGACACAGCCGTGTCTGGCCAGGCCTCCTCCTGCTCCTGCTCTGGCCACAAAGGCTGCAAGGTGATGAGGTTATTTCTCTCTGCACTGGGCCTCATTTCTTCAGAGCTGATCAGGATCTGATGGAATGAACAGGTGACTGCTTTGAGCTGCTGATGATAAAACACAGGCACATCTTCTCCTGAAGGGAATGAATCAATCAGGCTGCACTGTGGTACACTCCATTGGGATTTAGATGGGATGATCTTGTTTCCAAATTCCTAATGTAAATATTGCAATATTCAAAATGATTCCTTGTCCAAATGTCTCATGTACATATTGCATTATTTGAACGTTCTTAAGGCGTTCATTCCTCTTCTTTTTTGTTTTTTAAGAATGAGATGCATGTCTTTTGTTATGAGTATGAAGCAACATCACAGTAAAATAATACATGCAGTGGACAAGAAACAACAGCAATTAGGAAGAATTTGGATACAACAATCAGGAACATTTCAAATAGCAGACAAAGCTAACAACGTAGGTGGAATGAGGTAAATAGCAATCTCTGCAATAATGTACCATCATCCCAGAGTCTGCAAACAGCTGACAAACCTCGATTCAGGGGGACTTGGATCATTATTTCCAGATAATAATTCCCAAGCTGCCTTTAAAAAGAGTTCAACTGTCATGTCTAGAGGGTCAGATGGCCAAGCCAAAGCAACTCAAATCCAGTTTTGATGCAGAAAACATCTGGGTCTGTTGGCAAATTCCCATCCAGGCAGAGCCAAGGCCTGGCCAGCACCCAAGCTCTAAGTGGGAGAGAATTCCCTGAACATCATTTAAAACAAGGCTCTTGAGAACAGCGCTGAGGAGTAAAGGTCTGGGGGTGACAGACTAATGAACCATGCAAGAGCTGTCTCCTCCAAAATCCCCTCAGCACAGAGATGCTTTAAACCCAGCAAACTGTTGGAGTGGTTCTGTAATAATCATTGGGGCTGCATCTGATTGCTGAGAGTAGATGTCACAATGCCATCAGTTTAGAGGAGGCTTCCCACCAAGCTGAGATATCATTTCTTGGAACAGTGAAAAAGACTTAAAACTGATGAGACAGCCCTGGGTCAAAGCATGGAGGATTTTGGTGGGATTTTGGGCAGATGGTTTGGTGTGTATCCAGAGTGACTTTGGGCAGATTTGGGGCCTGCTTGGGGCAGGTTTGGGGCAGATTTGTTGCTGCTGTTGGGGTTTTTCTCCCGTTTCCCCAGCTGTGGGCAGAGCCCCGAAGCACATCCTGTTCCTGCCCCGCTCCCTGAGGAGCCCAAGGAGCTGCTGCTCCCCATGCTCTGCACCCAGGGAGATCTGGGGCAATCCCGGCATCCCGGGCATCCCGGGCATTCCGGGCCCTTTGGGCATTGGGGGATTCTGGGGCTTGGGGGGCGAGAGGGGTGAGGGGGGCTTGGGGCTGGATTGTCTGGGGAAAGGATCAGGATTTTGGGGGAATGTCTGGAGTTTTGGGAAAGACCAGGGTTTGGGAGGAGGAAATTCTGGATTTTTTAGGGAGGAAATTTCTTGAATTTTGGTGGAAATTTCTGATTTTTAGGGAGGAATTTCTGAATTTTTTGCGGGGGTCTTCTGGATTTTTTGGGGAGGGATTTCTGGATTTTTGGGAATGTTTCTGGAGTTTTTGGGAAAGTTTCTGCATGGAGAATGGGGTTGGTTTTGTATAGTTTGGGGAGGAATGTTTCTGGATTTTCTGGGGAAAGTTCCTCATTTTTTGGGAAAGTTCCAGGATTTTTGGAGGAACATTTCTGGATTTCTATGGGAATGTTTCTGGATTTTTGGGGGAATGTTTCAGGAGTTCTTTTGAGAACATTTCTGGATTTTTTGGGGAACATTTCTCCATTTGGGGGGGAACATTTCTGGATTTTTGGGGGGAAATATTCCCAGGTTTCTGGGGAACATTCCCGGGTTTCTGGGGAACACTCCCGGGTGTCTGGGGAACACTCCAGGGTGCCTGGGGAACATTCCCGGGTGTCTGAGGAGCATTCCTGGTTTTCTGAGGAACATTCCCGGGTTTCTGGGGAACATTCCCAGGTTTCTGGGGAACATTCCCGGGTGTCTGTGGAACATTCCCGGGTGTCTGGGGAACATTCCCGGGTTTCTGGGGAACATTCCCGGGTGTCTGTGGAACATTCCCGGGTGTCTGGGGAACATTCCCGGGTGTCTGGGGAACACTCCCGGGTGTCTGGGGCTCTCCTGGCCCCGTTCCCAGCCCAGGTTCCCGGGGTTCAGGAGCTGCCCTGGTGCCCGGGCCCCGCGACATCGCCTGGGTGCAGTTGGAGCCCGAGGTGCAGGCGGGTGCCGCCCGCGAGGCCCTGCAGGGCTTCAGCATCACCCAGAGCAGCGCCAGGAAGATCTCCTGCGCCAAAAAGGGACCCAGTTTCCCACCCAAATCCCCTCTCTCCATCCCAAATCCTTCTTTGTGCATTCCAAATCCTTCTTCTTTCACCCCAAATCCCCTTTCCCAGCCCCCAGGGATTTTGGGGCTCCAGAGGGGTTATTGGGGTTTTTCCCAGCATTGTACCCAGGGTCTCTCTACAGACATTGCACCTGGAGCTGCCCCAAATAAACACCAAATGACCCCAAATTTTGAGACTGGGGGGGGGGGGGGGGGGGTGTGATACTAAAATTTGGGGTTTTAAGGTGTTTGACCCCAAACTTTGGGAATTGGGGGGTTTGATCCTAAACTTTGGGGGTTGGGTGGGGTTGGTCCTAAAATTTGGGGTTAAGGGGATTTTGACACCTCAGGGTTTGGGGATTTTTGACCCCAAACTTTGGGAATTGGGGATGTTTGACACCCCTGGGTTTCGGATTTGGGGGTTTTTGTTCCCAGGATTTGGGGTTTGGGAGTTTTTTTCCCCAGGATTTGGGGATCAGGGGGTTTGACCCCCAAACTTTGGGATCAGGGCGGTTGGACACCCCAGATGTCTCAAACCCCAGGATTTGGGGTCAGGGGGTTTTGACCCCAAAATTTGGGGATTGGGGGGATTGACCCCAGGATTCGGGGGAATTTAACCCCAAAGTTGGGGGAGCAGGGGATTTGACACTCCAGAGTTTGGGATCAGGGGGCTTTTGACCCCAAAATTTTGGGAGTGGGGGCTTTGACCCCAAACTTTGGGTAATGAGGAGGCTTGGACACCCCAGATATTTCAAATCCCAGGAGGTGGGGATTGGGGCTTTAGACCCCAAACTTTGGGGGTTGGGGGTGTTTGACACCTCAGGATTTGGGATTTGGGGGTGTTTGACCCCAGACTTTGGGAACGGGGGGTGTTGGACACCCCAAATGTTTCAAAGCCCAGGATTTGGGGTCAGGGGGATTTAACCCCAACATTTGCAAATTGCAGAGTGTTTGACACCCCAGGATCTGGGATTTGGGGGGTTTAAGGCCTAAAATTTGGGGTTCGGGCTGGGGGGGCCGGGGGGGAGGTTGAGATCCCAGAGTTTGGGTCTGGGGGTGTTTGGCCCCCCCCAGTGTTTGAACCCCCAGGATTTGGGGTCCGGGGGAGTTGACCCCAGGATTTGGGGTGTTTGACCCCAATGTTTGACCTCACCTCGGGTTTGGGGTCGGGGTTGAGATCAGGGACATTCCCTGGAGCCAGCGGCGGGATCGGGATCGGGAACGGGATCGGGAAGCGGAACAGGAACGGGGAGGGTCCCTGAGCCAAAGCCGGACCCCAACCCCAGGGAGAGGCCCCGCCGCAGTCCCGGAATGGCCCCATCCCCACAGTCCCGGAGCCCTCCCCAGGCCCAGCCCCTCCCCAGCCGCTGAACGGAGCCTCCCTCAATCCCAGCCCGCCCCGATCCGGGCCGGAGCCATCCCCAGAGCCTCCCCCATTCCCGGCCCGGACCCTTCCATCCCTTTTTGGGGCGGCTCCTGCCGCTCCCCGCCCATTTCTGGGGGTTCCAAAGGGCCCCGCGGACCCTCCCCATTTTGGGGGTGTTGGGGGGGCCCCAGGGCCGCCCCGAGGGCCGAGGGGGGATCGAAAGCCCCAAACCCGAGGGGCTCCTGGGGGTGCCCAGTTCCTCCCGTCCCCAGCCCGAAACAGATCCTGGCCAATCAGAGCGCGAGGCGCTGATGACGATCCTGTTGCCGGGCAGAAACTCGGCGCACTGGCCCCGCCCGGCGATTTCCAGCGAATCAGCGGCCGGCTCGGCTGTGACTCATCGGGTGCCGGGCAGAACCCAGCGCCTCTCACAGCGCTGGCCAATCAGAGACTGCGCGGGACCATTCCCAGCCAATCAGAGCGTTTGTCGCTGATGGCTCTCAGTGTCCAGGAGCGGAATTTGGGGCGGGGGGCGGTGACCCCGGCGATGGGGATGGGGCGTGCGGGGGCAGCTGGGGCCGCACTGGTGGCACTGGGGGCGCTGGGAGCCCCCCCGGCCGCGGGGGGAGCGGGGGAGCGCGGGGAGAAGGGGGGCGGGGGGGGCCCCAAATTCAACCAAAAGGGGGTCGGGACCCCCAAAGGGAGCAGGAGGGGCCTGGAACCCCCAAAACCAAGCACGGGGGAGGGGTCTGGGGACTGGGGGAACGATGGGGAAGGGGCGGGAGAGCGGCGGGAAAGAGGGGAATGGGACCCCCAAAGTGAGGTGGGAGGGAGCTGTGGACTGGGGGAAACCCCCATCAAATCCCATTAAAACCCCATAAAATCCCATTAAATTCCACTCAATTCCCATTAAACACCATTAAAATCCAATAAAATCCTATTAAATTCCATTAAAATCCCATGACATCTCATTAAAATCCCATAAAATTCCATTACAATCCCATCAAATTCCATTAAAAGTCCATAAAATCCAATTCTATTAAAATCCTACTAAATTCCCATTAAAATCCATTAAAATCCCATCCAATCCCATAAAATGATCCCAAACCGACACAGAATTGGCCCTGAATTACCCCCCACACACACGGCCCTAAAAACTCAACAATGTGAAAAATTACCCCAAATTATCCCAAATTTACCCTGAATAACCCCAAAAAAACCCCAAATAACCTCAAAGGCACACAAAGAACCCAAATCCCCCAAATGACCCCAATCCCATAAATGACCCAAATCCCATAAATGACCCTAAATCCCATAAATGACCCCAAATCCCATAAATGGGACTGGGAGAGGGGAGGAGAGGGCAGGGAAAGGGGGAGTGGGACAAACTGGGCGAGGAAATCAAACTCTGCAGTCAGACAGAGCAGGGATTTGTGTATCCAGCGCTGGGAGCGAGGGGGATCTCTCTGGCAAAAACCCACTCGGTCTCCTTTAGCCTTCAGCTCCATTTTAAAAGTCACAATTACAACACTTCATTAGCATACTCACATTTGCATAAAGCTGTGTCCCGGTTTTACAGCCGTGTGTGGCTTCAGCGCCTGCGTCCGTTCCTCCTGTGGTGGCCCTCAGTCTTCTGGTGCTCTTTTGATGAAGGCTTCTGTCGTCCTCCTCACGTTGGAACTTTTTACCTGGACCATCAGCCCATGCCTGGTGTTCCTTGTTCTTCAGTCTAACCTGGTCTGAGCTGATTTTGCCCTTTGCAAGCTCTGTTCAAACTTGCTCTCTCGCTCTCGGTGCGTTTGTTGTGTCGCTGGCTCTGCTCTCTCTCTTGCTCTGCTGCCTCGCTGGCTTTGCCTGCATGTGAAAAATGCATGTATTTTATGATTGGCTTTTCGCAAATATTAAAATGAATATTATATGTCTGCTGTTAGAAAGTAATGCTGTATTAATTCTCTTAAGTACTGTGTTAAATATAGTTTTCGGTTATAAAAATTGTTAAAATAGAAACGATGCTATGTAGGATTCTTGTTTTAAAGAAAGGACTCGCAGTGAGATAGCAGCCACAGGACACCTAAATCTTTCAGAGAAAAAGCATTTATGGCCCTCTTATCAGAAGAAATGAACTTCTTCCCGCCTCGAAGGCGCTGTTAGGATTCGGAGGAAGAAGGTGGCACTGCCCAGACAGAATCCTGTGTTTGAATGGAATTTATGCATCATGGATGAAGTGTATGAATATGCAACAGGCTGTTGTTTTTAAGGGTTTGTTAACGGGTGTCCTTTTGTAAAAGGACTCGTGCTGCCCAGAAAAAGGTACCCGGACCTCCATAACTCTTTCTCTCTATTGTCTCATATTGTCCTAATTCAAATTGTCCAAATTATTATTTCTCTAATTGCATTACTATTTTAATAACCATTTTATTACTAATGAACTTTTACAATTTCAAAATCAAGTGATTGGCGTGTTTCACACTGCACATCTCTCTCCAGGGCTGCTTGTGCTGAACCTTTCCTTGCACAGCCCTGAGGATTCCCCCAGCCCGGGCTCCCAGCAGCTCCAGGCCCGGCCAGGAGGAGCAGCAGGGCCAGGGCTGGCCGGGCGTCCCCCCAGATGTGGCCGCCGCTGGTGGCACAGCCGGACCCTTGGGAGGCTGCCTCAGGCTTTATTGTCCACCAGCATCCCAGGAGGGAGCAGAAAATCCTCCTGCAGACGCTGATTCCGGAGGCCCCCAGCGCTTCCTTGTCTCCGGGAGCTTCTGCCAAGCCCCAGTGAAACCTCGGTGCCACATTGTTCCACAGCCTCACAACGCTCTCCTGGCTCCCGTGAGGTCCCTCTGGGTCCCGCTGCAGCCTTGGCTCCATCAGGGTCTCCTGGCTCCATCAGGGTCTCCTGGCTCCATCAGGATCTCCTGGCTCCATCAGGCTCTCCTGGCTTCCATCAGGCTCTCCTGGCTCCATCAGGGTCTCCTGGCTCCATCAGGGTCTCCTGGCTCCCATCAGGGTCTCCTGGCTCCCATCAGGCTCTCCTGGCTCCATCACGCTCTCCTGGCTCCATCAGGGTCTCCTGGCTCCCATCAGGGTCTCCTGGCTCCCATCAGGCTCTCCTGGCTCCATCACGCTCTCCTGGCTCCATCAGGCTCTCCTGGCTCCATCAGGCTCTCCTGGCTTCCATGATGCTCCACTCTGTCCCAAGGGGCATCCGTGGCTCAGCTTTGGAGCCCTGCAAGATCCAAAGGTTCCTCCCAAAAAACACCAGCCCAGGGACCCCCAGGATATTTGGGCTGAGCTCCCGCTGCCCAGGCACCTGCATGGAACCCAAGTGACCGCTGGGACTCCATGGAATGTCCTGGAACAAACTGTCCCTGGTCAGACAGGGGTGCCATGGAACACAGGTGCCACTGGGACACGGACACTGCCCATGGAACCGAGTGTCCATGGGGACAGAGCCGGGCCTGATGGAACACTGGAGAACATTGTCACCCAATGGAATCCCATGGAACCAGGTGTCCATGGTGACACTGGAGAACATTGTCACCCCATGGAATCCATGGAACCAGGTGTCCATGGTGACACTGGAGAACACTGTCACCCCATGGAATCCCATGGAACCAGGTGTCCATGGTGACACTGAAGAACATTGTCACCCCATGGAATCCATGGAACCAGGTGTCCATGGTGACACTGGAGAACACTGTCACCCCATGGAATCCATGGAACCAGGTGTCCATGGTGACACTGGAGAACACTGTCACCCCATGGAATCCCATGGAACCAGGTGTCCATGGTGACAGAGCCGGGCCCAATGGAACCTACTGGAACACAGGAGAACATTGTTACCTGTTGGAACCCGGGCTGCTGAGAATTTCGGACTTTCTGAGCTGGCAGACACTGACCCCCAAGAGAACACTGCATTTGACCTGAGGCTGTGGAGAAGGCTTCCAAAATGGAATGATGGAACTGGGATTATGGGTGTGGAGTTTGAATAGAAGGGTGTAATATCAAATGGTGGACAACTTGGAGTTTAAGGTTTTAGAATATAGTAATATATATAAAGCAAGATGGAGGTTTTAGGGTGGAGGCTGATCCTTTTTCTTTGCCTCCTTCTCCTTCTTCTTCTTCTTCTTCTTCTTCTTCTTCTTCTTCTTCTTCTTCTTCTTCTTCTTCTTCTTCTTCTTCTTCTTCTTCTTCTTCTTCTTCTTCTTCTTCTTCTTCTTCTTCTTCTTTTCTTCTTCTTCTTCTTCTTCTTCTTCTTCTTCTTCTTCTTCTTCTTCTTCTTCTTCTTCTTCTTCTTCTTCTCCTCCTTCTCCTTCTCCTCCTCCACCTCCTGGTCCTCATCCTTGTCCTCCTCCTCGTCCTCCTTGTTCTCGTACTTGTCCTTGTCCACCCTCCTCTTTCTCCTCCTCCTCCTCCTCAGGTTTGGGTGGTATTGTGTCATTGGATAAAAAAGTCCCTTCTGTTGGAAACGGGTGGTTGGTTATTGGGTTAAAAGTAAAAATAATTTAGGTGTCATTTCTTAATTGGAGAGTTTATCCTCAAAAGACCTTGCAGAGAGATAGACGGGGCTCCATTTTTACCTTGTTAGTGAAGTGCTGCAGAACTCACAGCTTGTGAGACTATTCTAGAGAAAAGAGCTAATGAACACCTGAGTCCAAACAAGAAATGCTGTCTTGGGATTTCATCCCGACCTTGGCAGAAAAGAAGGAAAAGAATTGACTGTTACCCCACGGAATCTCATGGAACCAGGTGTCCACTGTTTGACGGTGCAGCCTCAGAGAGTGGTGAGACCCTTGTGGCACCATGGAATATCCTGAAACCACGGCTCCCTTGTGACAAACCTGGGCTTTATGAAACCAAGGACACCGCTGGGATGCAATGGAATCTCAAGGAACCAAGGGTCAACTGTCAACACATCAGCTTCTCAGGAAACCAAGGCAAACACTGTGACACAGAGAGGGACCCTCATGGGACCCAAGAGACCATGGTGACGCCGTAGTGGTATCTCATGGAACCAAGTCTGAATAGTTACAGGACCCAGGAGACCATGGTGACACCGTGGTGGGATCTCATGGAACCAAGTGTGAATTGTTACAGGAGCCAGGAGACCATGGTGACACCGTGGTGGGATCTCATGGAACCAAGTGTGAATTGTTACAGGAGCCAGGAGACCATGGTGACACCGTGGTGGGATCTCATGGAACCAAGAGCCCAGAGTTTCACGGCTCAGCCTCAAGGAGCGCTGGAGACCATGGTGTCCCAAAGGGAACACATGGAACAAAGGCTCCTTAGTGACACAGCAGGGCCTCATGGAATGCAAGAGATCATCCTGATGGAATGGAACTCATGGATTCAAGGGTCCACTCTTTTGCTGCCTGGCCTCATGGAATGCTGGAGACCATTGTGGCATCATGGAAACGAATGGCACAAAGGCTCCACTGTGACCCAGCAGGGCCTCATGGAACCAAGGACACAGCCGTGATACAATGGAATCTCATGGAACCAAGGTCCAGTTGTGGCAAAGCTGGGCCTCCTGGAACCAAGGACACAGCTGTGATGCAATGGAATCTCTAGGATCCAAGGATCAATTGTCAACACATCAGGTTCTCATGAAACCAAGCAGAACATTGTGACACAGTGGAATCTCATGGGAGCAAGGCTCTGCTTTGATCAAGTGGGGCCTCATGGGACACAGGTGCCACTGGGACATTGTCAGGCCTGGTAGGAACAAGACACCACTGTGGCAGACCAAGGCCTCATGGGACCTAGGAGAGCCCTGGGACACAATGGAACCTGATGGAACCAAGGGCCCATTGTGACACGGCAGGGTCTCCTGGAACCCCTGTGCCACTGGGACATTGCCAGGGCTGGTGCAAGCAAGGTTCCACTGTGACAAAGGCAGGCCTTGTGGCACCCAGGAGACCATTGTGGGACAATGGAATCTCATGGAAGCAAGGCCCCATTGTGACAAAGCGCGGCCTCATGGAAGCCCAGTGCCACTGGGACATCTCCAGCCTTGGAGGAAGCAAGTCTCCATTGTGACACAGCACAGCCTCAAATCACAGGAGAGCAGAGGGATGGAGCCATGGAATCTTGGGGAACCAAGTGTCAATTCTAAACACAGCGAGGACTCCTGGAACCCAGGAGACCATTGTGATGCTGCACTTTGTCACAACGGGGCCGTGCTTCTATGAGGATCCATGGGCCCACAATGTTCTCCTGGGTTCCAGGAGGCCCCGCTGGGTCACAATGGCCCCTTGCTCCCACGAGCCACAGCACGGTCCCTGTTGCCCCTGGGTTCTGTGAGGCCCTGCTGCGTTCACAACTGACACTTGCTTCCATGGGATTCCATTGCGTCACAGTGGCCCCCATGTTTCCATGAGGTTCTGCTGTGTCACAGTGGACACTGGGTTCCACAAGAGCTGGCAATGTCCCAGTGGCACCTGTGTCCTGTGGGCCCCACTTTGCCAAAGCAGAGCCTTGGCTCCATGAGATTCCAGGCTGTCCCAATGCTCTGCTGAGTTCCACGAGGCTGTGCTGTGTCACAATGGACACTGAGTTCCACCTGCCCTGGCAATATCCAAGTGGCCCCTGGCTTCCATGAGGCCCCGTTGTGTTTGCAGGTGACACTTGGTTCCCCAAGATGTCATTGTCACGCCGCTCTCCTGGGCGCCCTGAGGCCTTGCTGTGTGTGAGAAATGACCGCTACTTTTAAAATTTTAGAGTTGATTCAACCTTGAAAAAAATGACAACAAAGGACTGAAACAGGAGAAATCACAGCACTGGGAGGCCTTCCCCACCCCGTGGCTATCAGCCACATGGCTCCTTCACAAATTGGCTGCTCCTCCTTTTAGACTTTGGTGTTGCATCAGGTAATCCTAGCCCCCCCAAAGTCTGTCAGGTAACTCTTTATGGCCGTCCATTGGTGGAGAATGCTTTCTTGCAACCTGACTGGAGAGCAGGTGTTGCCATGCCTGCCTTCCAGTGACAAACCTGCCCTCCCCAAATGCCCCAACCACCAAGGCCATTACAAGGGGAGGGGAAAGAGGACTGTGGGGGACAGATGACAATAACATCACTACACATCTTAACACACACATAGTATCTATCTCCTCACTGTGAGACCCAACTATGACATTACTCATCTGTAACACTGTGCAATAATGGAGCCTTGTTCCTACCAGACCTGGCAATGTCCCAGTGGCACCTGTGTCCCATGAGGCCCCACTTGGTCAAAGCAGAGCCTTGGCTTAACAACTGACCCTTGTTTCCTTGAGATTCCATTTGTGAAAAATGCGTTCACTCTCCTGTGAAAAGTTTAATAAGGGACTCTCACTCTCCTACGAAGTTTAATAAGGGACAATGGGAGAGCAGGACCATGGAGCAAAGGTTATTACGGCCGGGTGCATCTTGGCACTCAGCCAGGAGCACCCTGTTACCTTCGGGGATCCCCTGAAATACCTTTCCCCTTACATCAGCCTGGTGCATATTCATAGAGCCTCATGCATATCCATAAACTACTTTACATATTCCAGGAATGATTTTACATGGCCCCTCCCAGGGTCTGCCTTTTCAGAGCATGTGTGTTTCTTGGCTGTGGTTTTGGCTCCTTCTCTTTATCACCTCCAGGTCTTGGGCCTTGGTGCACTCTGCCTTCAGACAGGGAGTGCTGATAGTTGGCAGATCTGTACAGGTGTCCTCATCCCATGTGCATTGGATGTTATCCCATCCAAGCAGGCAGTTTAACAGAAGCACACTTCTATGAGCTATTTCACTACTATGTCTAAGCTCAATTAACAACAGAAATAAAAACTATGTCTTTAGAACAAGGTTACTTTAACACCACACATATAAAATCCATTTTAATATATGCAAAAAGCCAATATTATGATATTTATCCATAACAGGGTGAAGGAGCCCTGGCCCAGGCTCTGGCCCTGGGGGACACGGGGACGCTGCCGGGGGGTCCCTGTCCCCCTGTGCCACCCCCAGGGCCCCGGCCTCCGTCCCCGTGTCAGGCTCTGGGGCCGATCTCGTGGAACATCCTCTGGGGGAGGCTGCGGGGCCGGGGGCGGGGGGACCCAGGGGGAAAGGGAACCCCGCTGTGCACGAGCAGGGTTGGACTGCTCTGGGGGGAGCTGTGAGGGGGCCGGGGCAGAGTGACCTCCCCAGGGACCTCACACAGCCCCCGTGATATCACACAGCCCCTTGTGATGTCACACAGCCCCCGTGATGTCACAATGGTGCCTGTGATGTCACACAGCCCCTGTGATGTTACAATGCTGCCTGTGATGTCACAACACCATCTGTGATGTCCCACTGCCACCTGTGAGGTCACACAGACCCTGTGATGTCACACAGCCCTGGTGATGTCACACAACCGCTCTGTTATGTCACATAACCTCTATATGATGGCATTCAGCTGCTACGTGATGTCACACAGCACATTTGTGATGTCACAGTCACCCTGTGATGTCACAGCCTTCTCTGTGACATCACACAGCTGCTCTGTGACTCTGTGTCACAACCCACATTGTGATGTCCCAGAGCCACCTTCTGTGATGTCACAGCTAGCTCTGTGCTGTCACAACCCCCTCAGTGCTGTCACACAGCCCACTCTGTGCTGTCACACAGCCCCTTGCTGCCATCCCAGCTGCTCTGTGGCTCTGGGACACAGCCCCAGAGGTGCTGCTGTGACACAGCCCCCGCGGGGACATCCCACAGCCCCGGCCAGTGCTGAGCCCCTGGGAGCTCTGTCTGTGCCCTGCTTGTGTCCCTGAGGGGCCCTGGCAGTGCCCCAGCCCTGCTGGGCTGTGCACAGGAGCTGCTCCTGGCCAGAGCTGTCTCTCTGCAGCTCTGCTGCCCTTGCCAGGAGCTGCCTCTGGGCCAGGAGCCCGGCCCAGCTCAGCAGCACAGACACAGCACAAGGACTTTAATCACCCTCTGGGCCTTTGCTGCTCTTTGCATCACACCCAGTCCCTCAGAGTGGGCTCAAAGACTTCTCAAGAGCTCAGAGTGAGATTGAAATACTGAAGTTTCTTGTACTTTAAAGAGATCCCTGTCAGGGACAGGACTGAGAAAGTGTCCCCGGGTTCCAGGGAGAGCAGAACACTGGAGGCACTGATGGCAGCTGGGGACAAACAAGGCAAAGGTGTCTCTGGTGCTGAGCAAACCTGGATTTGTTTCAGGAATGTAAAGGGCCAAGGCCTGAGCCCCAGGGCCTGGCCAGGCAGATCCTGTCCCTCCCTCCTTGCTCAGGGCTCTTCCCGGGATGGGCACTGGCATGTGGGGATGGGCAATGCCAAGGGCAGGAGCGTGGGGCGGCCCCTGCCAGGCTGCTGAGCAGGGACAAGGAGGCAATGAGGCCCCAGGCCTGCAAGGGTCACTTGTCCCCTCCTGGCTCAGGCCCAGGGCCAGCAGCCATGGCCAAAGTGCTGCCCAGGTTGGCTCTGTCAGGGCTGTCTTGCAGCTGCTGCCCATCCCTGTGCCCTGTGCAGCCCAGGCTGTCCCACGGGGTCCCTGCCCTGGCCTCTGTCCCTGCAGGCTCTGGGCATCCCCCGGCTGCCCCACCTGGCTGGGCCCTTCCTTTGCTGACAGCTCTGCCTCCTGCCTGCCCCTGCCTGCCCACACAAAGCCTGGGGCTGCTCCAGGCTCCTGCTGGGGACGTGCTGCACCACAGCCCTGCCCTGCCCGGGAAATTCCTTTCTCCTGCAGCCACTCTGGGCCTCCCCAGCTGCCCTTGGCATTAATTCTTTCTCTCTCTGGCTGTTTTCCACTATGTCAAAAGGATCCACCAGCCCTGAAATCTCTCTTTAAACACTCTCATGGCTCTGCTCCACTGTCCTCAGTCTCCATCCCACTGAGCACAGAGCTCCTTTGTCCCTATACAGTGCTCATGGGCCCAAAGCCTCCAAACCGCCCCTGCTTGGGACATCTCTGGGCCCTCTCCAAAGTGTTTCCAAATGAAAACATTCAGCCCAGGGTCTAAAGAAATCACCAGAGGACAGGGCCAGCTCGACCTGTCTGTCCTGGCTACTTTTGTCTGGGAGCAATCCTTGGATATACAGAATTTGGGAGGCCAAATTCTAATTTTGGCCATGGTCCCTGGACAAGAAGGCTGGTTCTTTTCCATAGGAATGCAGGAACAGAGCCCCAGTGTTTCAGGGACAGATGAGAGGTGACCACCAGAGGCCAAGGTCAGCCAGAGCTGGCAGGTTTTGTTTTGTGAGATACCCTTGCAAATAGGAATTATTTTAGGGAGAGTACCCATTCTGGCAATGGGCATCTGAAAAGTCAGACAGCTCTTTTCCATAGCAAGGAAAGGACAGTGCCCCAGTGCTCCAGGAGCTGATGAGAGGCAGCCCTTGACATGCCAAGATCAGCCAGAGCTGTCAGGTGGCCCCTGGGAGGCCAAGCCAGCCAGAGCTGTTCCATGTTCCCTGGGTTCCATGGGGCCCTACAGTGTCCCAATGGTCCCTTGCTTCCATGGGGCCCTGAGGTGTCATAATGCCCCCTTGGTGACACCAGGCCCTGAAGGTTGGAATGGTCTCCATGGTTCCATCAGGCCCCACAGAGCCCCAATGGTCTCTGGGTCCATGGAGCCCCTCTGTGTCACCATGGCCCCTTGGTTCCCTGGGCTCCAGTGGTGCCACAATGATCCCCTTGGTTCCCTGGGCTCCAGGGGTGCCACAATGATCCCCTTGGTTCCCTGGGCTCCAGTGGTGCCACAATGATCCCCTTGGTTCCATGGGCTCCAGTGGTGCCACAATGATCCCCTTGGTTCCATGAGGTCCCCACAGTGTCCCAGGGATCTCCATGGGAAGGAAAGAACCCAGCCACACTGTTGCAGGCGCAGCCACCAGAGGCCAAGGCCAGCCAGCCTTGACGGTACTGGCAGATTTTGCCTGGGAGCAACCCTTGGATATTGAGAATTTCAGAGGTGGAATCCCAATTTCAGACATGGACACTGGAGGAGAAGGATGGTTCTTTTCCATAGGAAGGAAAGCACAGAACACCGTTGGTGTCTCCGGGGCAGATGAAAGGCGGCCATCAGAGGCCAAGGCCAGCCAGACCTCTCTGTCCTGGCAGCTTTTGTCTGAAAGCAACCCTTGGATATTGGGAATTTGGGAGGTGGAACCCCAATTTCGGCCGTTTCTGCATGGATAAGAAGGACGGTTCTTTTCCATAGGAAGGAAAGCACCCAGCCCCAGTGTTTGGACAGCAGGGGAGAGGCACCCCCAGGAGCCCGAGGGCAGCCAGACCTGTCTGTCCTGGCAGCTTTCACCTGGGAGCAATCCTTGGATGTACGGAGTTTTGGAGGGGGAATCCCAGTTTTGGCCATGGTCAAGATGGGTCTTTTTGCCCATAGGAAAGTAAAGCACAAAGTCCAAGTGTTTAGGAAGAAGATGAGAGGTGGCCACCCTCAGGCCAAGCCAGCCAGCCCTGTCTCTCCTGGCATCTTTTGTCTAGGGGCTTTCCTTGGACATTGGGCATTTTGGAGGTGCAATCTCAGTTTTGGCTGTGGGTGCCTGGACAGGAAGCAGAGTTCTTTTCATAAGGAAGGAAACCACCCAGCCCCAGTGTTTCAGAGGCAGATGAGGGCCAGCCCTCAGGAAGCCAAGGCCAGCCAGACTTGTCAGTGCTGGCAGCTTTTGTCTGGGAGCTATCCTTGGATATAAGGAATTCAAGAGGCAGTTGCCCAATTTTGGCCATGAGTGCCTGGTTCAGATGGAGGGTTTTTTCCCACAAGAAATAAAAGTGATAGTGGAGCCCTGGAAAATGTTAAAAATAGTCTTTGAAAATATTGGGCTTTGTGTTTTCTCAGGTCACTGCACCTTCGTAAGCAGTATGATAAAAGATATAATTGTTAGATGTGGTGATTGTTTAGTAATTAAGTATAATTATTATATAACCAAAAGAAGAATCGTGATAAACTATGTTGGAAATTTAAAGGGGGCTATGTTTAGCTGAAATCTGTGTATACAAAAGAACAATATAAGTTTAATAATTACATGAAAGTTATGTAATGATAGAGGATAAAACATGTTCACCTCGAATGTATGGTCGGAATCAGATTTGGGTGGAAACTACCCCGATTCCCAGAGCTCTTGAATAAAAAGCACCGCATATAATCGCTGATGTGATTATGTGTTTCTGAACGCTAACATTTTGGCGACCCCGGATGGGACCCTGCGGGTGCTGCTGAGCGAGTTTCGCGACTCGACCGCGCTCCAGCCGGCACCGAGGGATTCTCGGGGAGCTCGATCGGCCGCGACCGCTTCTGCCGCTCGCAGCGTCCCCGGGAGAAAGGTAAGGTGCTTTTTACTTTGGTTTGGGTGCCTGCCAATGAGACGCAGTGAAAGCTACGCTTGGTTGGGCTAAAGGAATTCCTGCTGGTACAAGCCCAGGCGCCGTTCCATAAGACAATCGCGAGAGCGTTGCGGGTTCGGCAATTTGTGGTATATTTGGAATGGAGAAACTGAAAGGGATTTTGGGCGGCAACACCTCTATCCCGCAAAGTTCTCCTTTGGGGTGCTTATTAGCACATTGGAAACAGGGGAATTTTGGGGAAGAATTACGTAAAGCTAAGTTGATTGATTATTGTAATACATGGTGGCCAGGATATGCCTTGGAGAATGGCAACAAACAGCCAAAATACGGGACTCTGCAATATAACACTATTTCGCAGTTAATGTCGTTTTGTAAACAAGAAGGAAAATGGGATGAGGTTCCATATGTTGATTTGTTTTTCTATTTACGGGCAAAGCCAGAATGGCAGGATGAATGTGGATTAATGATGGTTAAAACATCTGCAAGCAATAAGTGTGGGGTTTGTGAGGAACGTTGTTTGGAACTTGGCATTGAAAGAAAGCCTGAGTAGGGAAAATTATACAGATATTGATTTACAGGTAGCTCTAATAGGAACAAGAGAACCTAACCCTATCCCACCTGTTCCATCTGTCCCTATCCCACAGCCTGCTCCTACCCCACCTAGTCCTGAACCTGTCTCGTCTAGTACACCCTTCCCTCTTTATTCTCCTCTCCCATCGTCACCTGATCCCTCTTCCTCGGAAGAGGAGCAAAACCCAACTGTGGTAGAAAGGAGAGAGAGAGAATCAGCGATGGGGTAGCCCACAGAACCAGGAGTTGGTCTAACCTTGCCCCAGTTATGGATAGAAAAGACATAGGCAGACAAAAACGGAATGTAATTGCCCCCTTGCAACAAAGTGTAGGAGTGGAAGGGCCAGTATTTGTAAAAGTGCCTTTCTCTCCTGCAGATTTAGTTATTTGGAAACAATCAGCCAGAATTTATAGAGAAAATCCTGATAAAATGGCATGAGTAGTAAAATGGTTATAAAAACCTCAAAATCCTGACTCGGATGACATAAAACAATATGTATATTAATACATATATATATATTTTTTATATATATATATATATATATATATATATAGTATATTAATATATCTAATCTATATTTATATTTAGTATATTAATATATCTAATATATATTTAAATTTAGTATATTAATATATCTAATATATTAATATTAGACACTTTGATGGATTCTACTGAGAAAGAGATGGTACTTAAGGCAGACAAAGAAAGGGCAAGAGAGGACATCAGAAATGGACTCGTAACAGGGAATTGAGATGAGAATTTCCCAATTGAGGATCCAAATTGGGACCCTAATTTATTTTGCGATATGGGGAGACTACGGAAATATCACGAGTGGATCCAAATAGGAGTTCAGAATGCTGTGCCCAAAACTATAAATTGGTCTAAACTATATGAAATTCAGCAGGAAAAGAAGGAATCTCCCACTGCATTTTTGGAGAGGCTTAAGGAGTAGCAAGAAAATATACAGATCTCCAAATGGACACAGCCCAAGCAAAGGTTCAGCTCGCTCTCATATTCTTGGGCCAGTCACAGGACGATATTCGTAGAAAATTGCAAAATTAGAAGGGGAAGAACTAAGGAATTTGGATAAGCTACTTGAGGTAGCCTGGAAGGTATATAACAATCGCGAAAGAGAAGCTAGTAAAAGGCAGCAGCAGAATCTGTTGGAAGTAATACAAGGAAAAGGGAACCCAAATTTCAGGGGATGTAACAGGAATAGTCAAAATAGGAGACCAGTCAGGCAGGGGTTAAACCTAAATCAATGTGCGTATTGCAAGTGGGAGGGGCACTGGAAGAGACAATGTCCAGACTTGAACAACCAGTTTCACCAGGGCAATCAGTGCCAGCAGGTTACCAAGGGGATGGTTTTGGGGGAGTATACCAGCTGACTAGACATAGAGCCAGTAGAACAAGTTAAGAAACCTGTTATAAATAAACAATTAGGACATAAAGAAGTCAAATTTCTAATAGATACAGGAGCTACTTACTCGGTATTGAATGATTTGCAAGGACAAACTGGGGACAAGGAAACAACAATAGTCGGCGCTACAGGGAAAGAGGAAAAACGGCCATTCTTGCAACCCCTAGATTTGTGTTTTGGGAGCAAAGTTATAACACACGAATTCCTATACGTACCTGAGTGTCAAATTCCGCTTTTAGGGAGAGATTTGCTAGCAAAACTTGATGCGGTAATAACCTTTGAAAATGGAGAGCTTATAATGGAAATACCTGAATCAAAGACGGGACAGATATTAATGATCAAAGAAAAACCTGTTCCCTCTATCCCTAGGGAGGTAGGAGATGCAGTGATTCCCTCTGTATGGGAGACAGATACACCAGGGAAATCTAAATTGGCACAACCAGTGCATGTAGAGTTAAAAGAAGGGGTGAGGGCTGTACAAGTCAAACACTATTCCATAACACCAGAAGCATGGCAAGGAATAAGTAAAGATTATTGAGAAATTCTTGAAATACCAAATTTTAGAAGAATGTGAATCAGAATTTAATACACAATATTTCCAGTAAAGAAGCCAAATGGTGAATATAGATTAGTGCAGGATTTGAGAGCAATAAATAAAATAACAAAGGACATTTATTCAGTGGTAACAAATCCCTACACATTGCTGATATCCGTAAAAGAGATATATAAGTGGTTTAGTGTAATTGATTTAAAAGATGCCTTTTTCTGCATCCCCCTTGACAAAGAAAGTAGGAAACTGTTTGCCTGTGAGTGGAAAACCCAGGGAACGGGAGAAAGACCCAGCCCACCTGGACACGATATAAGAACTCGCCGACCCTATTTGGAAACCAACTGGCAAAGGAGCTGGAGATTTGGACCAAGAATGGGCAAGTACCAAGAGACCAATACCTGTTGTTGCAGTATGTTGATGATATACTAATAGCTACAGAAGAAAAGCAACCTGTATAAAGGTAACCATTGAGATTTTAAATTCACTGGGAATGGGAGGTTATAAAGTACCCAGAGGAAAGGCACAAATTGCCCAACAGACTGTGATCTACCTGGGATGTGAAATTTCACAAGGGCAATGAAAACTAGGCACTAACCGTATCCAAGCTATTTGTGCTATTCCAGAGCCCCAGAATCTACATGAGCTGCGAGTCTTCCTCGGGATGGCAGGATGGTGTCGCCTGTGGATCATGGACTATGGACTGATTGCGAAACCCCTGTGTGAAGCTCAGAAGATGCAGCCATTCACCTGGGGCAAGCCACAGAAAGAAGCCTTCCTAAAATTAAAGGAAGCACTGACAACTGCTCCAGCATTAGGGTTACCTAATCTGTCTAAAGATTTTCAGCTGTTTGTCCATGAAAGGCTGTGCCTAGCACTAGGAGTCCTGACCCAAGGTCTGGGAAGCTGGAAAAGGCTGCTGGGCTACTTTTCCAAACAACTTGACAGCATAAGTGCCGGGTGGCCTCCATGTCTGCGGGCAGTCGCAGCCACTGTGATGCTGATACAAGAAGCCAGGAAGCTCACGATGGGAAGGCACATATATGTCAATGTACCACACATGGTAACCACTGTCTTAGAGCAGAAGGGGGCCATTGCTATCCCCAAGCAGGATGATGAAATTCCAGGTAGTCCTGACTGAGCAGGGTGATGTCACATTAAAAACAACTAACCTTTTGAATCCAGCTTTGTTCCTAGGTACCACAACTGAAGAAGGCCCATTAGAGCATGACTGTGTGGAGGTAATAGAGTACACCTACTCAGCAAGAGAAGACCTGAAAGACGTCCCACTAGAGCAGCCAGAGTGGGAGCTGTTTACAGATGGGAGCAGCTTCGTGGAAAACGGAACCAGATACGCTGGGTATGCGGTAACAACAGTCAGTACAGCAGTGGAGGCCAAGGCATTACCACCAAATACATCTGCCCAGAAGGCAGAACTGGTTGCTTTAACCAGGACACTAGAATTAAGTAAAGGGAAAAAGGGAAATATCTGGACTGACTCAAAATATGCTTTTGGAGTGGTGCATGTACACGGAGCACTGTGGAAAGAAAGGGGACTATTGTCCTTCTCAGGGGTATGCACATTAAACATCAGAATGCAGTCCTGCAATTGATAAAGGCAGTACAAAAACCTGAACAAGTGGCAATCATACACTGTAAAACACAGCAATCAGGAAACTCCAGAATCTGTGAGGGAAATCGAAAGGCAGACTGGGCAGCCCGACAGGTTGCTTGAGAGGTGCAAACAACAATGGCATTGATACCTTTAAAGCTTAATGTATCCCAATTCAATTTGCCTCCAGAACCAAAATATTCAGTAGAAGATGAGAGACTGGCACGTTTGCTACATGCACAAAAGAATTCAGGGGGATGGTATGTGACTGCACAAGGACAGATAGTGGTACCCCCTTGATAATGAGAGAAGTTCTACAAATTAAACATAACGAATGTCACTGGGGAGCAGAGGCATTGGTACAATTGCTAAAGCAGAGTTTAATTTTGGTACGGATGTTAACAATGGCAAAATCAGTAATGTCAAAGTGTGAGATCTGCTTGAAAAACAACCCAGTGGCTGGCGACAGGCACAGCTAGGAAGAATTCGGATAGGAATAGAGCCAGGAGACTATTGGCAGGTAGATTTTGTAGACTTGCCAAGAACTCGAGGATACAAATACCTGTTAGTGGGGGTTGACACATTCTCTGGGTGGCCAGAAGCCCTTCCCTGTCACACCAACCAAGCAAAGGAAACAGTAAAGTGGTTACTACAGGAGATTATTCCCAGGTTCGGGGTACCCCTAGGGTATCATCAGATAGGGGGCCCCATTTCATAGCTACAGTAGTAAGAGAGGTAAGTAGATTGCTGGGGATAACTTGGGACCTCCACACACCGTGGAGACCCCAGTCAAGTGGACAGGTAGAGAGGATGAATCAGACACTAAGGAGGCAAATCAGTAAAATATGCCAAGAAGCCAAATTGCAGTGGCCCCAGGCTTTGCCAATAGCACTGTTGAGGATTCGGATAAAGCCTAGGTGTGGGATGTCAGTCAGTCCTTATGAGATATTGCATGGGAAACCATATGAATCTCCTGAGCCTAACCCTAATGTGCACGTCACAGGAAAGCAGGAAGTGTATAATTATGTTCTGTCTCTCAGGAAAACTTTAGCTCGGCTCCGGAGCATCCTCGTGTGGAATAGACCGCTGACTCTCGAGAACCCAGTTCATAACATACATCCAGGAGACGAGGTGTACATCAAGAACTGGAACGAAGAACCGCTGAAAGAAAAGTGGAGTGGAGCCCACCATCTTCTGGTTCTCCAGTGCGTGACAGCATCCACGACAACGTTTACATCAACCATGGACTTGAAGAACGTCAAGAATAAATTGAGAAATAAAGGACTGTATCAAGTGAACACATTTACACCTATAGTGAAGTGAAAATGCTTTCAAAGGGGGGAGAATGATAGTGGGGCCCTGGAAAAATGTCAAAAATAGACTCTGAAAATGTTAGGCTTTGTGCTTGCCAGATCATGTGAAATCGCACCTGCGTAAGCAGAACATGATAAATGATATAATTGTTAGATGTGATGATTGTTTAGTAATTAAATATAATTATTGTTTAATCATAAGAAGAATCATGAGAAACTATGTTAGAAGTTTGAGGGGGGCCACGAGGAGCCCATGCTTGGCTGAAATCTATGTATACAATAGAACAATTGAAGTTTAATCATTAACATGAAAGTTATATAACGATAGAATATAAAAACATGTTCATCCCAAACCCATGTCGGAGTCAGATTTGGGTTGGTACCCCTGACACCCAGAGCTCTTCAATAAAAGCACCTGCATATAATCATTCTGGTGATTATGTGTTTCTGAACGCTAATATACCCAGTAAACTGTTAAACCCTTCCCAGCTGCTGTGCATGAGGCTCTATGAATATGCACCAGGCTGATGTAAGGGGAAAGGTATTTCAGGGGATCCCTGAAGGTAACAGGGTGCTCCTGCCTGAGTGCCAAGATGCACCCAGTTTACATCTTCCAAGAACTGTTTAGCATGGCTCTGCCCTGCATCTGCCTTTTTAGAGCATGCAGATTCCTTGGCTGTGGTTTTAGTCCATTCTCTTTATCACCTCCAGGTTTTGGGCCTTGGTGCACTCTGCCTTCAGACAGGGAGTGCTGATAGTTGGCAGATCTGTACAGGTGTCCTCACCCTGTGTGCATTGGATGTTATCCCATCCAAGCAGGCAGTTTAACACAAGCAGCTATTTCACTGAGCTTAATTAACAACAGAAATAAAAACTATAGAACAAAGTTACTTTAAAAAACAGTCCCAGCCCATATTTGATCCCAGTCTGTGTGGTCCTGATCCATATGGTCCCAGTCCCTGGGATCCCAGTCCATACAGTCCCAATCCATATTTGATCCCACTTCAGGCTATCCTGGTCTGGAGGGTTCTGATCCACACGATCCCCATCCATGTGATCTCAGTCCAGGTGATCCCAGTCCATCTTTGATCCCAGCCCATATTTGATCCCAGTCTGGGGGGTCCTGCACACACTCCCTGGGTCTGGAATTCCAGTTCCCAGCCAGGAAAAAATGTTCCTGCCCTTGAACTTCCTTCCTATCCCCTCAACAAATTGCAATAAAATTATAAACAAAGAAATAATAATTGAAATTAAATAAATTATAATAAAAATAAAATATAAAAATCTCAACTCTTCTTTCCAATGATTCAACTCCAACAATGATTCAACTCAAACCAACAATAACTATTACTATAATATTACCAATGCATATAAATAAACAAATTATATATCAAGAAATACCTTTTGAAAATTTTAACTCGATGACTAATGTACTTTAGATAAAATTATCTAAAGAAACTACCATGCAATCTAACACCTCTTAGTTAAACAATTCATATTACAAATATACTAAACACAAAACCAAACACCAGTACAATTTCTCAGACATTTCAACCAAACAATTAAACTTTAATAACATCCTTAAGTACACTTGAAAAATTAAAATTATTTTTAAAACATTAATTGTGTGCAGGTGGTTTTATTTTGATATTGGTTTTTGGATTGTTTGGGTTAGATGATTTAAAAAATGGGACTTTTATAGGAATTGAATCAGCTGAGAAGGTGGCACTCGGCAAACAGAACTGACTGAAAATGAACGGGACAGAAATCAGTAACTCGGAAAGTTTTATTTGCTATCAAATACATCCCACACACCCAGCCCCACACAATCCACATCCCACTGCTCCAAATTGGGATCCCACTTCTCCCAATCTCCTTCCAACTCCATCTCAACTTGACAGCTGTGGAATGGAGTGAGTTTGGCCTGGGATTGAGTTTTTTGAGGAGGGAACAAGCAATCTGAGGTGGAATTGAGCCCTTTGGGGTTAAAATTCAGTTATTTCCAGTGGAATTTGAGTGGTTTTGAGGTGACTGTTCCATCCCAATGGACTTTTGGAGGACAGAGAGATGGAGAAGAGAAAAAAATTCAGGCCAAACCAAAGGACAAGCAGCCAGGTGTGTTCCCAACATGGATCACAGGGAATGTGAGTGACCAGGGCTGTGCCCAAAGTGCCTCCTCCAGTGGGGGATGGAGCTGCAGCAGCGCACGAAGCTCTTCCCGCACTCGGGGCACTCGCAGGGCTTCCCTTACCGGTGCCTCCGTTGGTGTTTGGTCAAGTGAGAGCTGATGGAGAAGCTCTTCCCACACTGGGGACACTCGTAGGGCCTCTCCCCAGTGTGGATGCGCCGATGGGTGACGAGGGTGGAGTTGCGCTGGAATCCCTTCCCACAGTCGGGGCATTGGAAGGGCCTCTCCTCTGTGTGACTCTGATAGTGCCGGAAGAGACTGGAGCTGGTCTGAAACCTCTTCCCACACTTGGAGCACTCATAGGGTCTCTCCCCAGTGTGGGTCCTCTGGTGCCTGATCAGGTCGGAGCTCCAGCTGAAGCTCTTCCCACACTCCCCACACTCGTAGGGCCGTTCCCCAGTGTGGGTCCTCTGGTGCCTGATCAGGCGGCAGTTCCACCTGAAACTCTTCCCACACTCCACGCACGTGTGGGGCTTCTCCCCATCATGGAGCTGCTCATGGAGCACCAGCTCCGAGCTCTGGCTCCATCTCCGGCCGCCTTCCCGGCCCAGGCTGCCTCTTTCCCCCTCACATCCCCGCCATCTGCGTTTGCAGCCCCTCCTCGTGCGGCATCTCCGGGCCTTTTCCTCCCCGTTGGCTTCCTGCGCCATGGAGCCGCTCAAAACGGCCTCTGCCACCAGGTTCTGCCGCGGGCATTTGTCCTCCCTGCTCTCCATGCTCAGCTCCTGCTCTGGGCGAGGAAGGACAAGGACAGCATGGGATTTGCCTCCGTGCCACAGGCAAGGGCAACGAGATCCCCCCAGGCCGTCTCTGGGGACGCACTGCCCTCTCTTGGCTCTCCCCATTTCGGGATGCCGGGGCTGTTTGGGCTCCCGGGCTCCCTTCTCCCCTCATTCTCTGCCCTGGGCTGCAGCGGCTCCAAGGAGTCCCCCCTGCCCCTCTCCAGGCTCTTGAGGCTCCCGCCAATGGCGGCGCTCCCCCCTCTCTGGCCTCCCCACTTTGGCCTCCTGGGGGACACAGGGCTCTGCTCCTCCAGGCTGCCTCTGCCGGCAGCCGCCACCGCCACCCCCTGATGTCCCCCCGAGGGCCCTTTTCCGCTCAGCCTTGGACTTCTTCATTCTCCAAACATCCCCCCAAAAACCCAACCCAGGGACCCCTCGGGATATCCGGGCCGGGCTCCCCCTCCCCGCTCACCGGAGCCATGGGGGGGGCGATGATCCCACAGGTGGGGGCTGCGAATTCAGGCAGGGCTCGAGACCACGTGGCTCGCGCGGCTCAGCCTTGATCCGCCCTTGTCCCTCCTCTTCCTCTTCCTCCCATCGTCCTCTTCCATCCCCCGTCCAGCTCCTCTCTTATGCCCACCGGCTTCTCAACTTCCATCCCGCCCCTTCCATTCCTTCTCCTCCTCCTCCTCCCTAACCCCACCTCCTTCTCCTCCTTCCATCGCTGCTCTCTCTCCGCCTTCATCCCTCCCCTTCCATCCCTCCTCCCTTTCCTCCTCCTGCCCCCTAACCCCGCCTCCTCCTCCCCCTCCATCCCTGCCCTTCCCTCCCTCCTCCTCCTCCTCCTCCCCCAGCAGCAGCCACACCCTCGGTGCCCCGTTCCCGCAGCCCTCGCAGCCCGCGGCAGCAGCGGCCATGGAGCCGGGCCAGGTCGGCATGGGCAGCGCGGGGCTCTCGGCTGCTCCCAGCCGCTGCGGGCGGGGGGAACCCGGCCCGGGCCAAAGGAGAGGCAAACTGGGCAAACTGGGGGCTGCACATCCAAACTGGGCCTTGCTGGGGACCCTGCCTGGCCACTGCCAGCCCTTGGGGCTCCTCTCGGCACATCCGCCAGGGGGGAACGCACACAGGCCTGGGGGATCCCAGCAGTGACAGCACTGCCAGGGACTGGGCTGCACTGGGATCGTACTGGGACTGACTGGGGCTGTACTGGCTTTGTACTGACATCAGACTGGGATTGTACTGGGAGTGACTGGGATTATGCTGAGAGTGACTGGGAACAGCTGTGAACAATTGGGATCACGCCAGGAACAACTGGGAGTGACTGGGAGCCCGCTGGGGGTGACTGGAAACTCCTGGGCTTATACTGGCGTGAACTGGGATCATGCTGGAGCTGACTGGGATCATTCTGGCAGTGAGTGCCACTACACTGAGGCTGACTGGGAGTGCTTGGGAGCAAATGGGATCATACTGGAAGGAACTGGAAAGATGCTGGAGGGAACTGGCCTACACTGGGAGATACTGGGAGTGACTGGAACAAAAGTGAGGGTGAAAGAGAGCAACTGGAACCATGTGGAGCACAACTGGTTCATACTGGCAGGGACTGGGAGCACACTGGGCTCATCTCTGGATCATACTGGGAGGGACTGGACTAATACTGGGAGGATCTGAGAGGGACTGGGAGCACACCCTGCACATCATCCCCCAGACTGGGCCTGACTGGGAGCAACTGGGAGCACGCTGGCAGCAAATGGCATCATACTGGGACTGACTGGGCTAATCTAGGGAGCAACTGGAACCATGCTGGAGGCAGCTGGGACCATACTGGGAGAGATTGGAAGCAACTGGGATTATACTGGGACCACACTGGGAGGGCTGGCATGTGACTGGGATCAAACTGGAGTTTACTGGGATCATATTGGGGATTAAAGGGAGCGACTGGGATCACACTTTGGGCTACTGGGAGCAGCTGAGGGAAACTGGGATGATGCTGCAAGCAAACTGGAGGAACTGGGAAGGACTGGATGCCTGCTGGGGGCAACTGGGATCTACTGGGCATGACTGGGGGATCATAGTGGGAGAACTGACACCTTACTGGGGCCACTGGCAGTGCCTGGGAATGACTGCAGACATGCTGGGGGCAACTGGGATATACTGGGAGTGTCTGGAACCATCCTGGGGGGACTGGAACCACACTGGGAACAACTGGGACCATGCTGGGGAGAACTGGGACCACGCTGGGGGCAACTGGGAGTGAGTGGGACCATGCTGGGAGGGACTGGGATCATCTGGGGAGGGACTGGGACTAGAGCAGGGGCAACTGGGTCCAACTGGGACCATCCTGGGAGTGTCTGTAACCATAGGGGAGTGATGGAAGCACACTGGGAACAGCTGGGCCCATGCTGGGAGCAACTGGGATCCCACTGGGGGCACTGGCATCAGACTGGGAGTGACTGGGAGCAACTGGGATTAGACTGCAAGGGACTGGGATCGTACTGGGAGTGGCTACACTCATACTGGGATTATACTGGGTGTGAATGGAACCCGACTGGGGCTTACTGGGAGCTACTGGGCCCATGTTGGGAGGAAAATGTGACCCACTGGGAGCAACTGGGATCGGCTGGAAGGTTCTGGAACCATGCTGAGAGGACTGAGACTACAACTGGGGCAACTGGGATCATCCTGGGAGCAACTGGGGCCACCCTTTGAGCAACAGATGGAAACTGGGATGATGCCAGAGGAAACTGGGAGGAACTGGGAAAGACTGGGATCATTCTGAGGTAACTGAAACATACTGGGAGTGTCTCTAACCATCCTGGGGGCACTGGAACCACACTGGGAACAGCTGGGATCATGCTGGGAGCAACTGGGACGATGCTGGGGGAAACTGAATCTACCCTGGAGGCAACTGGGCACGACTGGGACCCTGCTGGGAGGGACTGGGACTATTCTTGGGGCAACTGGGATCATCATGGGAGGAACTGGGAACATCTGGAATTATGCTGGGAGCAACTGGGATCACACTGGGATCCCAGTGAGAGCAGCTGAGTCCATGCTGGGTTACACTGGGATCTCATTGAGAGCGACTGGAATCACACTGGGATTGACTGGGAGTGGCTGGTTTTGTGGATTTTGGGGGTTTGGATTTTGGGGGATTTTCTTGGCATTTTGAGGGGGAGTATTTCTGGGGGAGTTTGGGGGTTTATTGAATTTTTTTGTGGCTCTTTCTGAATTTTGGGGGTTTTACTGGGATTTTGTTGGGATTTTTTGGGATTCTCAGAAATTCCTGGGGTTTTATTGGGATTTTTAGGAGATTTTGGGGCATTTTTTTGGAATTGTGGTGGCATTCAGAGGGATTAATTGGGGATTTGGGGTTTTTAGGATTTTTGGTGGGATTTGGGGGGGTTTGGGTGTTGCCAGGATTTCTTTGGATCTTGGGGGAGATTTTGTGGGACTTTTTCTGGTTTTCGGGACACCTTTGGGGGATTGGTGGAGTTTAATCAGGATTTTTGGGGTTTTTGGGATTCCAAAGGATTTTGTGGGCTTTTATTGGGATTCTAGAGTGTTCTAATGGGAGTTTGAGAGATTTAATTGGGATTTAGTGGGTTTTATTGGGATTTTGGGGCTTTTAAGGAGATTTTGGTGCCTCTCAGCCCTTCCCCACACCCAGGGAATGCCCCAAAGCCCCCCTAAAATTCCACTAAAACCCCACAAAATCCCCAAAAATTACAAGATAACCCTCAAAAACCCCAGAGAATCACCAAACATCCCAGTGGAACTCAGCAAAATTTAAAAAGCTCCCCAATTTTTCAATAAATCCTTCCCCAAAAAACCTACACAACCCCAACAAAACACCAAAAATCCAAAACACCCCAAATCAACAAAACCCCCCAAAATCACATAACCATCTCAAACCCCAACAATTCTCCCCCAAACCCCCAATAATCCCTCCTAAACTCCCAACAAAATCCCAAAAAAGCCCAAAAAAGCCACCCCCAAATCCCCAAAACCCCTCTCAGAACCCCAAAGTCCCCACAAACCCCCCCAGACTCAGTGGGGCCGTCCTGGATCAGGGGGCACCGGCCGGTGGAACAGGAGCCACTTCAGGGGGCCCTGGGAGCTTTTTGGGGAGGGGGCACCAGGGGAGACCCCCCCCAAAACCGGGGGGGGGAACCCCTGCAGTGCCCCCTCCCCCCGAGACCCCCAGACCCCGGTTCAGGGTGGGCCTGGGACCCCCCGGGACCCCCAAATCTCCCCCGGGACCCCCAGAGCCCCCCAAGGTTTGCCGAGGACCCCCCTGAGAGCCCCCAGACCCCAATGGGGCCCAGCCCAGGATGTCCCCTGAGACCCCCCCAGACCCTTCCCAAGACCCCACCCAGGACCCTCCAGACCCCTCCCCAAACCCAACTCAGGCTCCCCCAGCCCCTCCCCAGATCCCGCCAGGACCTCTCCCCAAAACTCCCCAAATCCCCCCCCCACCAGACCCTCTCCCAAAACCCTTCCAGACCCCCCAAAGCCCCTCCCCAAACCTCCAAAACCCTCCAGGACACCCTCAGGACCCCCCAGAGCCCTCCCCAAATTCCCCCAGGCCCATCCCAACACCCCCAGACCCTCCCAAGACCTTCCTACGACCCCTCCTCAAAACCCCCCCAGACCCTCCCACGACCCCCTCCCCCTCCCGAGACCCCTCTTAGGACCCATCCGCACCCCCCAGGTCCCCCCACAGTGCCCCAGGACCCCTCCCCAGACCCCCCCAAACCCCCGGACCCCTCCCCAAACCCCCGGACCCTCCCCCCCCCGCCCCCCCCCGATCCCCTCTCAGGCCCCTCCCGCTCCTGTCCCGAGCCCGGGGGGGTCCCGGCGGCGGCGGGGAAGGGGGCGCCGCTTCCGGTCGCCTCTGATTGGCTGGGACGGCGAGGGGGAGGCGGGCCTTGCTGGGGGATCCGCGCCGTGATTGGTTAGTTCAGGGATGTGCAGCGCGCTGATTGGTTGGTTCGGGGCGGGGCGCGCCGCCATTGCTGGGAGCCCGCACACGCGGTGGAGGCGCGAGATTGTGAGGGAGAGCGGAGCTGAGGTGGGGCCGGGGGCAAACTGGGGGGGTTTGGGGCGGGTCTGAGGGGAAATTGGGGATTTTTGGGGGCATCGACGGGAAACACGAGGGTGTGTGGTGGGTTTGGGGGGAATGAAGGGGTCTGAGGGGGCTTTGGTGGGTCTGAGGGGGCTTTAGGGAGCTTTGGGGGGAGCTTGAGAGCGTCTGGAGCGTTCTCAGGTGGGTTTAGGGGGAACTGAGAGGAATTGGGAGAGTCTGGGGGGATTTTGGGGGATTGCGAGAGGAACTGGGCGGTTGTGAGTGGATCTGGGCGGTTCTGAGGTGGGTCTGGGGAATTTCGAGGAGTCTGAGGCGATTTCATGAGGTTTGGGGGGATTGAGGGGTCCGAGGGGGATTTGGGGCAGTCTGATGGATTTGGGGGCGTCTCAGGTGGGTCTGGGGTGAATTTTGGGGAGAACTGGGGGGTTTGAGGGTCCTGGGGAGGTTTTTGGGGTCCTGGGGAGGGTTTGGGGGTCCAGAGAGGTTCTGGGCCAACACTGGGGGAGCTCTGCGGGGTTGGGCGTTCCTGGAGGGGTTCTGGGGGAGATTTGGGGGTCCCGGGGGGTCCCAGGCCCACCCTGAACCGGGGTCTGGGGGTTTTGGGGGGAGGGGGCACTGCAGGGGTTCCCCCCCCCCGGTTTTGGGGGGGTCTCCCATGGTGCCCCCTCCCCAAAAAGGTCCCAGGGCCCCCTGAAGTGGCTCCTGTTCCACCGGCCGGTGCCCCCTGATCCAGGACGGCCCCACTGAGTCTGAGGGGGTTTGTGGGGACTTTGGGGTTCTGAGAGGGGTTTTGGGGATTTGGGGGTGGCTTTTTTGGGATTTTGTTGGGAGTTTAGGAGGGATTATTGCGGTTTTTGGGAAGAATTATTGGGTTTTGGGATGGTTATGTGATTTTGGGGGGTTTTGTTGATTTGGGGGATTTTGGATTTTTGGTGTTTTGTTGGGGTTGTGGGGGCTTTTGGGGGGAGATTTATTGAAAATTTAGTGAGTTTTTTAAAATTTTGGTGAGTTCCACTGGGATGTTTGAAGATTCCCTGGGGTTTTTGAGGGTTATCTTGTAATTTTTGGGGATTTGTGGGGTTTTAGTGGAATTTTAGGGGGGCTTTGGGACAGTCCCTGGGTGTGGGGAAGGGCTGAGAGGCACCAAAATCTCCTTAAAAGCCCCAAAATCCCAATAAAACCCACTAAATCCCAATTAAATCTCTCAAACTCCCATTAGAACACTCTAGAATCCCAATAAAAGCCCATAAAATCCTTTGGAATGCCAAAAACCCCAAAAATCCTGATTAAACTCCGCAAATCCCCCAAAGATGTCCCCAAATCTAGAAAAAGTCCCACAAAATCTCCCCCAAGATGCAAAGAAATCCTGGCAACACCCAAAGCCCCCCAAATCCCACCAAAAATCCCAAAAACCCCAAATCCCCAATTAATCCCTCTGAATGCCACCACAATTCCAAAAAAATGCCGCAAAATCTCCTAAAAATCCCAATAAAACCCCAGGAATTTCTGAGAATCCCAAAAAATCCCAACAAAATCCCAGTAAAACCCCCAAAATTCAGAAAGAGCCACAAAAAAATTCAATAAACCCCCAAACTCCCCCAGAAATACTCCCCCTCAAAATGCCAAGAAAATCCCCCAAAATCCAAACCCCCAAAATCCACAAAACCAGCCACTCCCAGTCAATCCCAGTGTGATTCCAGTCGCTCTCAATGAGATCCCAGTGTAACCCAGCATGGACTCAGCTGCTCTCACTGGGATCCCAGTGTGATCCCAGTTGCTCCCAGCATAATTCCAGATGTTCCCAGTTCCTCCCATGATGATCCCAGTTGCCCCAAGAATAGTCCCAGTCCCTCCCAGCAGGGTCCCAGTCGTGCCCAGTTGCCTCCAGGGCAGATTCAGTTTCCCCCAGCATCGTCCCAGTTGCTCCCAGCATGATCCCAGCTGTTCCCAGGGTGGTTCCAGTGCCCCCAGGATGGTTAGAGACACTCCCAGTATGTTTCAGTTACCTCAGAATGATCCCAGTCTTTCCCAGTTCCTCCCAGTTTCCTCTAGCATCATCCCAGTTTCCATCTGTTGCTCAAAGGGTGGCCCCAGTTGCTCCCAGGATGATCCCAGTTGCCCCAGTTGTAGTCTCAGTCCTCTCAGCATGGTTCCAGAACCTTCCAGCCGATCCCAGTTGCTCCCAGTGGGTCACATTTTCCTCCCAACATGGGCCCAGTAGCTCCCAGTAAGCCCCAGTCGGGTTCCATTCACACCCAGTATAATCCCAGTATGAGTGTAGCCACTCCCAGTATGATCCCAGTCCCTTGCAGTCTAATCCCAGTTGCTCCCAGTCACTCCCAGTCTGATGCCAGTGCCCCCAGTGGGATCCCAGTTGCTCCCAGCATGGGCCCAGCTGTTCCCAGTGTGCTTCCATCACTCCCCTATGGTTACAGACACTCCCAGGATGGTCCCAGTTGAACCCAGTTGCCCCTGCTCTAGTCCCAGTCCCTCCCCAGATGATCCCAGTCCCTCCCAGCATGGTCCCACTCACTCCCAGTTGCCCCCAGCATGGTCCCAGTTCTCCCCAGCATGGTCCCAGTTGTTCCCAGTGTGGTTCCAGTGCCCCAAGTATGGTTCCAGACAATCCCAGTATATCCCAGTTGCCCCCAGTATGTCTGCAGTCATTCCCAGGCACTGCCAGTGGCCCCAGTAAGGTGTCAGTTCTCCCAGTATGATCCCCCAGTCATGCCCAGTAGATCCCAGTTGCCCCCAGCATGCATCCAGTCCTTCCCAGTTCCTCCAGTTTGCTTGCAGCATCATCCCAGTTTCCCTCAGCTGCTCCCAGTAGCCCAAAGTGTGATCCCAGTCGCTCCCTTTCAACCCCAATATGATCCCAGTAAGCTCCAGTTTGATCCCAGTCACATGCCAGCCCTCCCAGTGTGGTCCCAGTATAATCCCAGTTGCTTCCAATCTCTCCCAGTATGGTCCCAGCTGCCTCCAGCATGGTTCCAGTTGCTCCCTAGATTAGCCCAGTCAGTCCCAGTATGATGCCATTTGCTGCCAGCGTGCTCCCAGTTGCTCCCAGTCAGGCCCAGTCTGGGGGATGATGTGCAGGGTGTGCTCCCAGTCCCTCTCAGATCCTCCCAGTATTAGTCCAGTCCCTCCCAGTATGATCCAAATATGGCCCCAGTGTGCTCCCAGTCCCTGCCAGTATGAACCAGTTTTGCTCTACATAGTTCCAGTTTCTCTCTTTCACCTTCACTTTTGTTCCAGTCACTCCCAGTATCTCCCAGTGTAGCCCAGTTCCCTCCAGCATCTTTCCAGTTCCTTCCAGTATGATCCCATTTGCTCCCAAGCACTCCCTGTCAGCCTCAGTGTAGTGGCACTCACTGCCAGAATGATCCCAGTCAGCTCCAGCATGATCCCAGTTCACGCCAGTATAAGCCCAGCAGTTTCCAATCACCCAGTTCCTCCCAGTTGCTCCTACCATGATCCCAGTTGCTCACAGCTACTCCCAGTCACCCTCAGCATAATCCCAGTCACTCTCAGTATATCCCCTTTGCCCCTAACATGCTCTCAATTGCCTCCTGCAGACTCCTGCTCACTCCCAGTATGATTCCACTCTCCATCAGTGTGATCACAATCTGCCCTGGTACGGCAGTATAATCCCAGTATGATCCCAGTATGATGTCAGTACAAAGCCAGTACAGCCCCAGTCACGCCCAGTACGATCCCAGTGCAGCCCAGTCCCTGGCCGTGCTGCCACTGCTGGGATCCCCCAGGCCTGTGTGCGTTCCCCCCTGGCGGATGTGCCGAGAGGAGCCCCAAGGGCTGGCAGTGGCCAGGCAGGGTCCCCAGCAAGGCCCAGTTTGGATGTGCAGCCCCCAGTTTGCCCAGTTTGCCTCTCCTTTGGCCCGGGCCGGGTTCCCCCCGCCCGCAGCGGCTGGGAGCAGCCGAGAGCCCCGCGCTGCCCATGCCGACCTGGCCCGGCTCCATGGCCGCTGCTGCCGCGGGCTGCGAGGGCTGCGGGAACGGGGCACCGAGGGTGTGGCTGCTGCTGGGGGAGGAGGAGGAGGGAGGGAAGGGCAGGGATGGAGGGGGAGGAGGAGGCGGGGTTAGGGGGCAGGAGGAGGAAAGGGAGGAGGGATGGAAGGGGAGGGATGAAGGCGGAGAGAGAGCAGCGATGGAAGGAGGAGAAGGAGGTGGGGTTAGGGAGGAGGAGAAGGGATGGAAGGGCAGGGATGGAAGTTGAGAAGCCGGTGGGCATAAGAGAGGAGCTGGAGGGGGGATGGAAGAGGACGATGGGAGGAAGAGGAAGAGGAGGGACAAAGGCGGATCAAGGCTGAGCTCAGGGAGCCACGCGGTCTCGATCCCTGCCTGAATTCGCAGCCCCCACCTGTGGGATCATCGCCCCCCCCATGGCTCCGGTGAGCGGGGAGGGGGAGCCCGGCCCGGATATCCCGGGGGGTCCCTGGGTTGGGTTTTTGGGGGGATGTTTGGAGAATGAAGAAGTCCAAGGCTGAGCGGAAAAGGGCCCTCGGGGGGACATCAGGGGGTGGCGGTGGCGGCTGCCGGCAGAGGCAGCCTGGAGGAGCAGAGCCCTGTGTCCCCCAGGAGGCCAAAGTGGGGAGGCCAGAGAGGGGGGAGCGCCGCCATTGGCGGGAGCCTCAAGAGCCTGGAGAGGGGCAGGGGGGACTCCTTGGAGCCGCTGCAGCCCAGAGCAGAGAATGAGGGGAGAAGGGAGCCCAAAGAGCCCCGGCATCCTGAAATGGGGAGAGCCAAGAGGGGGGAGCTTTTGGCATTGCTGGCACTGCCAGCAGCCTGGGCAGGGCAGGCACCCAGGAGAAGGGGGACCCCCAATCCAAGTTTGACCCCAGCAGCTGGGACAGGGGGGAACCCCCGAACACCAGAGGGGAGGGACCAGGGATGGGGAACTCCTGGAAGGCTTTTTCGGGGCTGAATCTTGGTGTTTGGGAGGGTTTTCTGGAGCCCAGATGGCCGGTGACTTGTAGAGATGGACTTGGGCGGGGGGACCTTCAAACTCCAGGTGCTCATCCCTTGTTTTCTCCAAACCAGGATTTCACATTGCCAACCCCTGTGAGGCTGTGAGGAAGAGGAAGATGCTCTGGGACACTGAGGCAGGTGAGGAGGAAGTCAGTGCCCCTTTCCCCTCTGTGCTGCTCCATCTCCCAGCCCAGCATGGCCCCCGGCTGCAGCACAGCCCTGGGGGGATCTCGTTGCCCTTGCCTGTGGCACGGAGGCAAATCCCACGCTGTCCTTGTCCTTCCTCGCCCAGAGCAGGAGCTGAGCATGGAGAGCAGGGAGGACAAATGCCCGCGGCAGAACCTGGTGGCAGAGGCCGTTTTGAGCGGCTCCACGGCGCAGGAAGCCAACTGGGAGGAAAAGGCCCGGAGATGCCGCATGAGGAGGGGCTGCAAACGCAGATGGCGGGGATGTGAGGGGGAAAGAGGCAGCCTGGGCCGGGAAGGCGGCCGGAGATGGAGGCAGAGCTCGGAGCTGGTACTCCATGAGCAGCTCCATGATGGGGAGAAGCCCCACACGTGCATGGAGTGTGGGAAGAGCTTCAGGTGGAACTCGGAGCTGATCAAGCACCAGAGGATCCACACTGGGGAACGGCCCTACGAGTGTGGGGAGTGTGGGAAGAGCTTCAGCTGGAGCTCCCACCTGATCAGGCACCAGAGGACCCACACTGGGGAGAGGCCCTACGAGTGTGGGGAGTGTGGGAAGAGCTTCAGCTGCAGCTCCAGCCTGATCAGCCACCAGAGGACCCACACTGGGGAGAGGCCCTATGAGTGCTCCAAGTGTGGGAAGAGGTTTCAGACCAGCTCCAGTCTCCTCCGGCACTATCAGAGTCACACAGAGGAGAGGCCCTTCCAATGCCCCGACTGTGGGAAGGGATTCCAGCGCAACTCCCACCTCATCACCCACCGGCGCATCCACACTGGGGAGAGGCCCTACGAGTGTCCCCAGTGTGGGAAGAGCTTCTCCAGCAGCTCTCACTTGACCAAACACCAACGGAGGCACCGGTAAGGGAAGCCCTGCGAGTGCCCCGAGTGCGGGAAGAGCTTCGTGCGCTGCTGCAGCTCCATCCCCCACTGGAGGAGGCACTTTGGGCACAGCGCTGGTCACTCACATTCCCTGTGATCCATGTTGGGGACACTCCTGGCTGCTTGTCCTTTGGTTTGGCCTGAATTTTTTTCTCTTCTCCATCTCTCTGTCCTCCAAAAGTCCATTGGGATGGAACAGTCACCTCAAAACCACTCAAATTCCACTGGAAATAACTGAATTTTAACCCCAAAGGGCTCAATTCCACCTCAGATTGCTTGTTCCCTCCTCAAAAAACTCAATCCCAGGCCAAACTCACTCCATTCCACAGCTGTCAAGTTGAGATGGAGTTGGAAGGAGATTGGGAGAAGTGGGATCCCAATTTGGAGCAGTGGGATGTGGATTGTGTGGGGCTGGGTGTGTGGGATGTATTTGATAGCAAATAAAACTTTCCGAGTTACTGATTTCTGTCCCGTTCATTTTCAGTCAGTTCTGTTTGCCGAGTGCCACCTTCTCAGCTGATTCAATTCCTATAAAAGTCCCATTTTTTAAATCATCTAACCCAAACAATCCAAAAACCAATATCAAAATAAAACCACCTGCACACAATTAATGTTTTAAAAATAATTTTAATTTTTCAAGAGTACTTAAGGATGTTATTAAAGTTTAATTGTTTGGTTGAAATGTCTGAGAAATTGTACTGGTGTTTGGTTTTGTGTTTAGTATATTTGTAATATGAATTGTTTAACTAAGAGGTGTTAGATTGCATGGTAGTTTCTTTAGATAATTTTATCTAAAGTACATTAGTCATCGAGTTAAAATTTTCAAAAGGTATTTCTTGATATATAATTTGTTTATTTATATGCATTGGTAATATTATAGTAATAGTTATTGTTGGTTTGAGTTGAATCATTGTTGGAGTTGAATCATTGGAAAGAAGAGTTGAGATTTTTATATTTTATTTTTATTATAATTTATTTAATTTCAATTATTATTTCTTTGCTTATAGTTTTATTGCAATTTGTTGAGGGGATAGGAAGGAAGTTCAAGGGCAGGAACATTTTTTCCTGGCTGGGAACTGGAATTCCAGACCCAGGGAGTGTGTGCAGGACCCCACAGACTGGGATCAAATATGGGCTGGGATCAAATATGGGCTTGGATCAAATACGGACTGGGATCACATATGGGCTGGGATCAAATATGGACTGGGATCACATGGATGGGGATCGTGTGGATCAGAACCCTCCAGACCAGGATAGCCTGGAGTGGGATCAAATATGGACTGGGACTGTATGGACTGGGATCCCAGGGACTGGGACCATATGGATCAGGACCACACAGACTGGGAGCAAATATGGGCTGGGACTGTTTTTTAAAGTAACTTTGTTCTATAGTTTTTATTTCTGTTGTTAATTAAGCTCAGTGAAATAGCTGCTTGTGTTAAACTGCCTGCTTGGATGGGATAACATCCAATGCACACGGGATGAGGACACCTGTACAGATCTGCCAACTATCAGCACTCCCCGTCTGAAGGCAGAGTGCACCAAGGCCCAAAACCTGGAGGTGATAAAGAGAATGGACTAAAGCCACAGCCAAGGAATCTGCATGTTCTAAAAAGGCAGATGCAGGGCAGAGCCATGCTAAACAGTTCTTGGAAGATGTAAACTGGGTGCATCTTGGCACTCAGCCAGGAGCACCCTGTTTCCTTCAGGGATCCCCTGAAATACCTTTCCCCTTACATCAGCCTGGTGCATATTCATAGACCCTCATGCACAGCAGCTGGGAAGGGTTTAACACTTTACTGGGTATATTAGCGTTCAGAAACACATAATCACCAGAATGATTATATGCAGGTGCTTTTATTGAAGAGCTCTGGGTGTCAGGGGTACCAACCCAAATCTGACTCCGACATGGGTTTGGGATGAACATGTTTTTATATTCTATCCTTATATAACTTTCATGTTAATGATTAAACTTCAATTGTTCTATTGTATACATAGATTTCAGCCAAGCATGGGCTCCTCGTGGCCCCCCTCAAACTTCTAACATAGTTTCTCATGATTCTTCTTATGATTAAACAATAATTATATTTAATTACTAAACAATCATCACATCTAACAATTATATCATTTATCATGTTCTGCTTACGCAGGTGCAATTTCACATGAACTGGCAAGCACAAAGCCTAACATTTTCAGAGTCTATTTTTGACATTTTTCCAGGGCCCCACTATCATTCTCCCCCCTTTGAAAGCATTTTCACTTCACTATAGGTGTAAATGTTTTCACTTGATACAGTCCCTTATTTCTCAATTTATTCTTGACGTTCTTCAAGTCCATGGTTGATGTAAACGTTGTCGTGGATGCTGTCACGAACTGGAGAACCAGAAGATGGTGGGCGTGGATCTCGTGTCAGTGCCTTTATTATCTTCTGGTTCCAGGATGTTTTCTTCTGTATCTCTCCCTTTAAGATGCTGTGAACTAACCAAATTGCTAAGAATACAATTAGTAAGATTATCACACTCTCAATGACAGATTTAATCCATCAACTCACATTCCACCCTAACCCTTTAAAGATTTTGCCTAGCCAGGTCGTAGTCAAATCCTTTTGCTCTTCTTGTGCTTCATGCTCTCTTTGTTTCAACTGATTGATGTCATATTCTACATCTGCAGTTACATTTGGGATGTGAACGCAGCAATGACCAACCCGTCCCTTTAAAAATCCACATACTCCATGCTCTTTCAGGAGTAACAAATCTAAGGCTAATCGATTTTGTAAAGTCATTTTTGTGCTGGCTTGTAATTGTATGTTTAATTCTTTAAATCCTTCCCGGGTGACTCTTGCCAGTCTATCTACCTGACCTGTAAGTTTGTACAGCATCTCCCTACTCTGATAGTTTGCTGTAGGACCAAGCAAAGACTCTCGGGCCCACCCAAATTTCACTCCACTAGAGGGTTCTTGCCAAGTGTCATCTGGATTTTCATTGTCTAGAACTTCTCGTCTTGCTCTTATCTGCACAAGTTCATGTTTTCCGTTAAATGGGGACTTTTCCCAAATTGGACATGAGGTTGGGAGGCCTAAAGTAATTTCCTTTACTTTCCCATCTACAGGCAGATGTGTTGTCCAGGTGCCATCGCTTGCTGCCCATACAAATTGTCCTGGACCTCGGACTGTACTCCTGGTACATCCTACAACTGCTTTATAATTCACTCTGCCTTGTTTATGTTTGATCCCTCTGCAAGCACAGCCAGTTTGTAGGGCTATTGCCAGGGGTGGCATCTGCTTTATCTCTGCATCATCAGAAGTGCAGTCATAAGTTTTATTACATGCCCACCAACTTACTTGGTCTGCCCTTGTTCTGCTACTGGTGGCAGTGTTTGTTACTGCTGGATCTGTTTCATTCTTGGGGCCTTCCCACTTAATGCACCAAGGGGTGTTTGCCATACATTGGAATCTTTGAAGGATACTCCCAGACCACGCACTGTCCCAAGGCTCTGCCTGATCTTTCTGATCCTTGGCCTCACACTTACCATACCAGAGTGGTTTCTGTAACATTTTCTATAAACTTTTTATAGTGTGGCAAATAGCATTGCCATTGTGTGATGCCTCCTGATTCTCCCATAGGGGTTCCTAGTGTGCCATCACTTAGAATACAGTCTTTCTGGCCCATGGGTCTCATCCATGTTCCTATTTTCTTCCAAGTTTCCGTGACTACTTGCCTCGACTCAGGTACCTGTTTGCATGCAATTGTTTTGTTCTTTTGTGTTTCAGGTAGTTTTGATGTTATGATTCCCCAATTTACTGGGTCTCCTGCTGCCTTTGGTATTGGCAGACAGGCAGTTATTCTACAGGTGTTTTGCATTTTGGCAAAGTCTTTGACTAATCCAATCATTACATTCTCAGCCCAAACTGCATTAGAAACCTTTATCACCTGTGTTTCTGTTTGTACCTCTCTCTTCATTCTAGAATGAAGAGTGGTTAGTTGATCTTTTTGCATTCCACATCCCAAAGACATTAATGACCATAACATTGGCACAATTACTGATAGCATTCTCAAAGTGATTAAACACATCTTATCTGCAGCCTTGTTGGTTCCACAGTTTACACAGTCTGTGATCCAGGATGGATTTTCTTCACTCGGGTGTAGTGAATCCAGGGGTCCACGCCGGCTACTTTGGCTGCTGTAAAGGTGGTCAGCAGTACCTGGTGGGGTCCACTCCACTTTTCTTTCAGTGGTTCTTCGTTCCAGTTCTTGATGTACACCTCGTCTCCTGGATGTATCTTATGAACTGGGTTCTCGAGAGTCAGCGGTCTATTCCACACGAGGATGCTCCGGAGCCAAGCTAAAGTTTTCCCGAGAGACAGAACATAATTATACACTTCCTGCTTTCCTGTGACGTGCACATTAGGGTTAGGCTCAGGAGATTCATATGGTTTCCCATGCAATATCTCCTAAGGGCTGACTGACATCCCACACCTAGGCTTTATCCGAAACCTCAACAGTGCTATTGGCAAAGCCTGGGGCCACTGCAATGTGGCTTCTTGGCATATTTTACTGATTTGCCTCTTTAGTGTCTGATTCATCCTCTCTACCTGTCCACTTGACTGGGGTCTCCATGGTGTGTGGAGGTCCCAAGTTATCCCCAGCAATCTACTTACCTCTCTTACTACTGTAGCTATGAAATGGGGCCCCCTATCTGATGATACCCTAGGGGTACCCCGAACCTGGGAATAATCTCCTGTAGTAACCACTTTACTGTTTCCTTTGCTTGGTTGGTGCGACAGGGAAGGGCTTCTGGCCACCCAGAGAATGTGTCAACCCCCACTAACAGGTATTTGTATCCTCGAGTTCTTGGCAAGTCTACAAAATCTACCTGCCAATAGTCTCCTGGCTCTATTCCTATCCGAATTCTTCCTAGCTGTGCTTGTCATCTAGCCACTGGGTTGTTTTTCAAGCAGATATCGCACTTTGACAACACTGATTTTGCCATTGTTAACATCCGTACCGAAATTAAACTCTGCTTTAGCAATTGTACCAATGCCTCTGCTCCCCAGTGACATTCGTTATGTTTAATTTGTAGAACTTCTCTCATTATCAAGGGGGTACCACTATCTGTCCTTGTGCAGTCACATACCATCCCCCTGAATTCTTTTGTGCATGTAGCAAACGTGCCAGTCTCTCATCTTCTACTGAATATTTTGGTTCTGGAGGCAAATTGAATTGGGATACATTAAGCTTTAAAGGTATCAATGCCATTGTTATTTGCACCTCTCGAGCAACCTGTCGGGCTGCCCAGTCTGCCTTTCGATTTCCCTCACAGATTTTGGAGTTTCCTGATTGCTGTGCTTTGCAGTGTATGATTGCCACTTGTTCAGGTTTTTGTACTGCTTTTATCAATTGCAGGACTGTTTCCTGATGTTTAATGTGCATACCCTGAGAAGGACAATAGTCCTCTTTCTTTCCACAGTGCTCTGTGTACATGCACCACTCCAAAAGCATATTTTGAGTCAGTCCAGATATTTATCCTTTTCCCTTCACTTTATTCTAGTGCCCTGGTTAAAGCAACCAGTTCTGCCTTCTGGGCAGATGTATTTGGTGGTAATGCCTTTGCCTCCACTGCTGTACTGACTGTTGTTACCGCATATCCAGCGTATCTGGTTCCGTTTTCCACGAAGTTGCTCCCATCTGTAAACAGCTCCCACTCTGGCTGCTCTAGTGGGACGTCTTTCAGGTCTTCTCTTGCTGAGTAGGTGTACTCTATTACCTCCACACAGTCATGCTCTAATGGGCCTTCTTCAGTTGTGGTACCTAGGAACAAAGCTGGATTCAAAAGGTTAGTTGTTTTTAATGTGACATCATCCTGCTCAGTCAGGACTACCTGGAATTTCATCATCCTGCTTGGCGATAGCCAATGGCCCCCTTCTGCTCTAAGACAGTGGTTACCATGTGTGGTACATTGACATCTATGTGCCTTCCCATCGTGAGCTTCCTGGCTTCTTGTATCAGCATCACAGTGGCTGCGACTGCCCGCAGACATGGAGGCCACCCGGCACTTATGCTGTCAAGTTGTTTGGAAAAGTAGCCCAGCGGCCTTTTCCAGCTTCCCAGACCTTGGGTCAGGACTCCTAGTGCTAGGCGCAGCCTTTCATGGACAAACAGCTGAAAATCTTTAGACAGATCCGGTAAGCCTAATGCTGGAGCAGTTGTCAGTGCTTCCTTTAATTTTAGGAAGGCTTCTTTCTGTGGCTTTCCCCAGGTGAATGGCTGCATCTTCTGAGCTTCACACAGGGGTTTTGCAATCAGTCCATAGTCCATGATCCACAGGAGACACCATCCTGCCATCCCGAGGAAGACTCGCAGCTCATGTAGATTCTGGGGCTCTGGAATAGCACAAATGGCTTGGATACGGTTAGTGCCTAGTTTTCATTTGCCCTTGTGAAATTTCACATCCCAGGTAGATCACAGTCTGTTGGGCAATTTGTGCCTTTCCTCTGGGTACTTTATAACCTCCCATTCCCAGGGAATTTAAAATCTCAATGGTTACCTTTATACAGGTTGCTTTTCTTCTGTAGCTATTAGTATATCATCAACATACTGCAACAACAGGTATTGGTCTCTTGGTACTTGCCCACTCTCGGTGCAAATCTCCAGCTCCTTTGCCAGTTGGTTTCCAAATAGGGTCAGAGAGTTCTTATATCGTGTCCAGGTGAGCTGGGTCTTTCTCCCATTCCCTGGGTTTTCCCACTCACAGGCAAACAGTTTCCTACTTTCTTTGTCAAGGGGGGATGCAGAAAAAGGCATCTTTTAAATCAATTTCAGTAAACCACTTATATATCTCTTTTATGGATGTTAGCAATGTGTAAGGATTTGTTACCACTGGAGAAATGTCCTTTGTGATTTTATTTATTGCTCTCAAATCCTGCACTAATCTATATCCTCCATTTGGCTTCTTTACTGGAAATATTGTGTAGTAAATTCTGATTCACATTCTTCTAAAATTCGGTATTTCAAGAATTTCTCAATAATCTTTACTTATTCCTTGCTGTGCTTCTGGTTTTATGGAATAGTGTTTGACTTGTAGAGCCCTCGCCCCTTCTTTTAACTCTACATGCACTGCTTGTGCCAATTTAGATTTCCCTGGTATATCTGTCTCCCATACAGAGGGAATCACTGCATCTCCTACCTCCCTAGGGATAGAGGGAACAGGTTTTTCTTTGATCATTAAAATCTGTCCCGTCTTTGATTCAGGTATTTTCATTATAAGCTCCCCATTTTCAAAGGTTATTACCGCATCAAGTTTCGCTAGCAAATCTCTCCCTAAAAGCGGAATTGGACCCTCAGGTACGTATAGGAATTCATGTGTTATAACTTTGTTCCCAAAACACAAATCTAGGGGTTGCAAGAATGGCCGTTTTTCCTCTTTCCCTGTAGCGCCGCCTATTGTTGTTTCCTTGTCCCCAGTTTGTCCTTGCAAATCATTCAATACCGAGTAAGTAGCTCCTGTATCTATTAGAAATTTGACTTCTTTATGTCCTAATTGTTTATTTATAACAGGTTTCTTAACTTGTTCTACTGGCTCTATGTCTAGTCAGCTGGTATACTCCCCCAAAACCATCCCCTTGTAACCTGCTGGCACTGATTGCCCTGGTGAAACTGGTTGTTCAAGTCTGGACATTGTCTCTTCCAGTGCCCCTCCCACTTGCAATATGCACATTGATTTAGGTTTAACCCCTGCCTGACTGGTCTCCTATTTTGACTATTCCTGTTGCATCCCCTGAAATTTGGGTTCCCTTTTCCTTGTATTACTGCCAACAGATTCTGCTGCTGCCTTTTACTAGCTTCTCTTTCGCGATTGTTATATACCTTCCAGGCTACCTCAAGTAGCTTATCCAAATTCCTTAGTTCTTCCCCTTCTAATTTTGCAATTTTCTACGAATATCGTCCTGTGACTGGCCCAAGAATATGAGAGCGAGCTGAACCTTTGCTTGTTCTGTGTCCATTTGGAGATCTGTATATTTTCTTGCTACTCCTTAAGGCTCTCCAAAAATGCAGTGGGAGATTCCTTCTTTTCCTGCCAAACTTCATATAGTTTAGACCAATTTATAGTTTTGGGCACAGCATTCTGAACTCCTATTTGGATCCACTCTTGATATTTCCGTAGTTTCCCCATACCGCAAAATAAATTAGGGTCCCAATTTGGATCCTCAATTGGGAAATTCTCATCTCAATTCCCTGTTACGAGTCCATTTCTGATGTCCTCTCTTACCCTTTCTTTGGCTGCCTTAAGTACCATCTCTTTCTCAGTAGTATCCATCAAAGTATCTAATATTAATATATTAGATATATTAATATACTAAATATAAATATATATTAGATATATTAATATTATATATATATATATATATATATGTATTAATATACATATTATTTTATGTCATCCAAGTCAGGATTTTGAGGTTTTTATAACCATTTTTAATACTCATGCCATTTTATCAGGATTTTCTCTATAAATTCTGGCTGATTGTTTCCAAATAACTAAATCTGCAGGAGAGAAAGGCACTTTTACAAATACTGGCCCTTCCACTCCTACACTTTGTTGCAAGGGGGCAATTACATTCCGTTTTTGTCTGCCTATGTCTTTTCTATCCATAACTGGGGCAAGGTTAGACCGACTCCTGGTTCTGTGGGCTACCCCATTGTTGATTCTCTCTCTCTCCTTCCTGCCACAGTTAGGTTTTGCTCATCTTCCGAGGAAGAGGGATCAGGTGACGATGGGAGAGGAGAATAAAGAGGGAAGGGTGTACTAGACGAGACAGGTTCAGGACTAGGTGGGGTAGGAGCAGGCTGTGGGATAGGGACAGATGGAACAGGTGGGATAGGGTTAGGTTCTCTTGTTCCTATTGGAGCTACCTGTAAATCAATATCTGTATAATCTTCCCTACTCTGGCTTTCTTTCAACGCCAAGTTCCAAACAACGTTCCTCACAAACCCCACACTTATTGCTTGCAGATGTTTTAACCATCATTAATCCACATTCATCCTGCCATTCTGGCTTTGCCCGTAAATAGAAAAACAAATCAACATACGGAACCTCATCCCATTTTCCTTCTTGTTTACAAAACGACCTTAACTGCGAAATAGTGTTATATTGCAGAGTCCCGTATTTTGGCCATTTGTCACCATTCTCCAAGGCATATCCTGGCCACCATGTATTACAATAATCAATCAACTTAGCTTTACGTAATTCTTCCCCAAAATTACCCTGTTTCCAATGTGCTAGTAAGCACCCCAAAGGAGAACTTTGTGGGATAGAGGCGTTGCCGCCCAAAATCCCTTTCAGTTTCTCCCTTCCAAATATACCACAAATTGCCGAACCTGCAACGCTTTCGCGATTGTCTTATGGAACGGCGCCTGGGCTTGTACCAGCAGGAATTCCTTTAGCCCAACCAAGCGTAGCTTTCACTGCGTCTCATTGGCAGGCACCCAAACCAAAGTAAAAAGCACCTTACCTTTCTCCCGGGGACGCTGCGAGCGGCAGAAGCGGTCGCGGCCGATCGAGCTCCCCGAGAATCCCTCGGTGCCGGCTGGAGCGCGGTCGAGTCGCGAAACTCGCTCAGCAGCACCCGCAGGGTCCCATCCGGGGTCGCCAAAATGTTAGCGTTCAGAAACACATAATCACATCAGCGATTATATGCGGTGCTTTTTATTCAAGAGCTCTGGGAATCGGGGTAGTTTCCACCCAAATCTGATTCCGACCATACATTCGAGGTGAACATGTTTTATCCTCTATCATTACATAACTTTCATGTTAATTATTAAACTTATATTCTTCTATTGTATGCACAGATTTCAGCTAAACGTAGCCCCCTTTAAATTTCCAACATAGTTTCTCACGATTCTTCTTATGGTTATATAATAATTCTATTTAATTACTAAACAATCACCACATCTAACAATTATATCTTTTATCATACTGCTTAGGCAGGTGCAGTGAACTGAGAAAACACTAAGCCCAATATTTTCAAAGACTATTTTTAACATTTTCCAGGGCTCCACTATCACTTTTATTTCTTGTGGGAAAAAACCCTCCATCTGAACCAGGCACTCATGGCCAAAATTGGGCAACTGCCTCTGGAATTCCTTATATCCAAGGATAGCTCCCAGACAAAAGCTGCCAACACTGACAAGTCTGGCTGGCCTTGGCTTCCTGAGGGCTGGCCCTCATCTGCCTCTGAAACACTGGGGCTGGGTGCTTTCCTTCCTCATAAAAAGAGCTCTTCTTCCTGTCCAGGCACCCACAGCCAAAACTGAGATTGCACCTCCAAAATGCCCAATGTCCAAGGAAAGCCCCTAGACAAAAGGTGCCAGGAGAGACAGGGCTGGCTGGCTTGGCCTGAGGGTGGCCACCTCTCATCTTCTTCCTAAACACTTGGACTTTGTGCTTTACTTTCCTATGGGCAAAAAGACCCATCTTGACCATGGCCAAAACTGGGATTCCACCTCCAAAACTCCGTACATCCAAGGATTGCTCCCAGGTGAAAGCTGCCAGGACAGACAGGTCTGGCTGCCCTCGGGCTCCTGGGGGTGCCTCTCCCCTGCTGTCCAAACACTGGGGCTGGGTGCTTTCCTTCCTATGGAAAAGAACCGTCCTTCTTATCCATGCAGAAACGGCCGAAATTGGGGTTCCACCTCCCAAATTCCCAATATCCAAGGGTTGCTTTCAGACAAAAGCTGCCAGGACAGAGAGGTCTGGCTGGCCTTGGCCTCTGATGGCCGCCTTTCATCTGCCCCGGAGACACCAACGGTGTTCTGTGCTTTCCTTCCTATGGAAAAGAACCATCCTTCTCCTCCAGTGTCCATGTCTGAAATTGGGATTCCACCTCTGAAATTCTCAATATCCAAGGGTTGCTCCCAGGCAAAATCTGCCAGTACCGTCAAGGCTGGCTGGCCTTGGCCTCTGGAGGCTGTGCCTGCAACAGTGGGGCTGGGTTCTTTCCTTCCCATGGAGATCCCTGGGACACTGTGGGGACCTCATGGAACCAAGGGGATCATTGTGGCACCCCTGGAGCCCAGGGAACCAAGGGGATCATTGTGGCACCACTGGAGCCCATGGAACCAAGGGAATCATTGTGGCACCACTGGAGCCCATGGAACCAAGGGGATCATTGTGGCACCACTGGAGCCCATGGAACCAAGGGGATCATTGTGGCACCACTGGAGCCCAGGGAACCAAGGGGATCATTGTGGCACCACTGGAGCCCAGGGAACCAAGGGGATCATGGTGACACAGAGGGGCTCCATGGACCCAGAGACCATTGGGGCTCTGTGGGGCCTGGTAGAACCATGGAGACCATTCCAACCTTCAGGGCCTGGTGTCACCAAGGGGGCATTATGACACCTCAGGGCCCCATGGAAGCAAGGGACCATTGGGACACTGTGGGGCCCTATGGAACCCAGGGAACATGGAACAGCTCTGGCTGGCTTGACCTCCCAGGGGCCACCTGACAGCTCTGACTGATCTTGGGATGTCAAGGGCTGCCTCTCATCAGCTCCTGGAGCACTGGGGCTCTGTGCTTTCCTTGCTATGGAAAAGAGCTGTCTGACTTTTCAGATGGTCATTGCCAAAACGGGTACTCTGCCCAAAATAATTCCCTCTATACAGGGGTATCTCACAAAACAAAACCTGCCAGGTCTGGCTGGCCTTGGCCTCTGGTGGTCACCTCTCATCTGCCGCTGAAACACTGGGGCTCTGTTCCTTCATTCCTATGGAAAAGAACCAGTCTTCTTGTCCAGGGACCATGGCCAAAATTAGAATTTGGCCTCCCAAATTCTGTATATCCAAGGATTGCTCCCAGACAAAAGTAGCCAGGACAGACAGGTCAGGCTGGCCCTGTCCTCTGGTGACTTTCTTAGACTCTGAGCTGAATGTTTTCATTTGGAAACACCTTGGAGAGGGCCCAGAGATGTCCCAAGGAGTGGGGGTTTGGAGGCCTTGGGCCCATGAGCACTGTATAGGGACAAAGGAGCTCTGTGCTCAGTGGGGTGGAGCCTGAGGACAGTGGAGTAGAGCCATGAGAGTGTTTAAAGAGTGATTTCAGGGCTGGTGGATCCTTTTGACATAGTGGAAAACAGCCAGAGAGAGAAAGAATTAATGCCAAGGGCAGCTGGGGAGGCCCAGAGTGGCTGCAGGAGAAAGGAATTTCCCGGGCAGGGCAGGGCTGTGGTGCAGCACGTCCCCAGCAGGAGCCTGGAGCAGCCCCAGGCTTTGTGTGGGCAGGCAGGGGCAGGCAGGAGGCAGAGCTGTCAGCAAAGGAAGGGCCCAGCCAGGTGGGGCAGCCGGGGGATGCCCAGAGCCTGCAGGGACAGAGGCCAGGGCAGGGACCCCGTGGGACAGCCTGGGCTGCACAGGGCACAGGGATGGGCAGCAGCTGCAAGACAGCCCTGACAGAGCCAACCTGGGCAGCGCTTTGGCCATGGCTGCTGGGCCTGGGCCTGAGCCAGGAGGGGACAAGTGACCCTTGCAGGCCTGGGGCCTCATTGCCTCCTTGTCCCTGCTCAGCAGCCTGGCAGGGGCCGCCCCACGCTCCTGCCCTTGGCATTGCCCATCCCCACATGCCAGGGCCCATCCCGGGAAGAGCCCTGAGCAAGGAGGGAGGGACAGGATCTGCCTGGCCAGGCCCTGGGGCTCAGGCCTTGGCCCTTTACATTCCTGAAACAAATCCAGGTTTGCTCAGCACCAGAGACACCTTTGCCTTGTTTGTCCCCAGCTGCCATCAGTGTCTCCAGTGTTCTGCTCTCCCTGGAACCTGGGGACACTTTCTCAGTCCTGTCCCTGACAGGGATCTCTTTAAAGTACAAGAAACTTCAGTCTTTCAATCTCACTCTGAGCTCTTGAGAAGTCTTTGAGCCCACTCTGAGGGACTGGGTGTGATGCAAAGAGCAGCAAAGGCCCAGAGGGTGATTAAAGCAGCTCCTGTGCACAGCCCAGCAGGGCTGGGGCACTGCCAGGGCCCCTCAGGGACATGAGCAGGGCACAGACAGAGCTCCCAGGGGCTCAGCACTGGCCGGGGCTGTGGCATGTCCCCGCGGGGGCTGTGTCACAGCAGCACCTCTGGGGCTGTGTCCCAGAGCCACAGAGCAGCTGGGATGGCAGCAAGGGGCTGTGTGACAGCACAGAGTGGGCTGTGTGACAGCACTGAGGGGGTTGTGACATCACAGAGCTAGCTGTGACATCACAGAAGGTGGCTCTGGGACATCACAATGTGGGTTGTGACACAGAGTCACAGAGCAGCTGTGTGATGTCACAGAGAAGGCTGTGACATCACAGGGTGACTGTGACATCACAAATCTGCTGTGTGACATCACATAGCAGCTGAATGACATCATATGGAGGTTGTGTCACATCACAGGGGCTGTGTTAATAAAGCCACTTATCTGGCCTTATTATCAAGCAATGGAAGTTATTCCATGGGGTTTACTAAACTGTGTGACATCCCAGGGGCTGTGTGACATCATGGGAATGTTGTGACATCACAGGGGCTCCGTTACATCACAGAGGCTGAGTGACATCACGGGGTCAGTGTGACATCACAGGGGCTTTGTGATGTCACAGGGGTTGTGTGATATCACAGATGGCTGTGTGACATCACATGGGGCTGTGTGACATCACGAGGGCAGTGTGACATCACGGGGGCTGTGTGACATCACAGGGGCTGTGTGACATCACAGGGGCTGTGTGACATCACGGGGGCTGTGTGAGGTCCCTTGGGAGGTCACTCTGCCCCAGCCCCCTCACAGCTCCCCCCAGAGCAGTCCAACCCTGCTCGTGCACAGTGGGGTCCCCTGTCCCCCCGGGTCCCCCCGTCCCCGTCCCCGCAGCCTCCCCCAGAGGATGTTCCACGAGATCAACCCCAGAGCCTGACACGGGGACGGGGGCCGGGGCCCTGGGGGTGGCACAGGGGGACAGGGACCCCCCGGCAGCGTCCCCGTGTCCCCCAGGGCCAGAGCCTGGGCCAGGGCTCCTTCACCCTGTTATAGATAAATATCATAATATTGGCTTTTTGCAAATATTACAATGGATTTTATATCTGTGGTGTTAAAATAACCTTGTTCTAAAGATATAGTTTTTATTTCTGTTGTTAATTGAGCTTAGACATAGTAGTGAAATAGCTGATAGAAGTGTGCTTGTGTTAAACTGCCTGCTTGGATGGGATAACATCCAATGCACATGGGATGAGGACACCTGTACAGATCTGCCAACTATCAGCACTCCCCGTCTGAAGGCAGAGTGCACCAAGGCCCAAAAACTGGAGGTGAGTAAGAGAAGGAGCCAAAACCACAGCCAAGAAACACACATGCTCTGAAAAGGCAGACCCAAGGAGGGGCCATGTAAAATCATTCCTGGAATATGTAAAGTAGTTTATGGATATGCATGAGGGTCTATGAATATGCACCAGGCTGATGTAAGGGGAAAGGTATTTCAGGGGATCCCCGAAGGTAACAGGGTGCTCCTGGCTGAGTGCCAAGATGCACCCGGCCGTAATAACCTTTGCTCCATGGTCCTGCTCTCCCATTGTCCCTTATTAAACTTTGTACATTTTCACAGGAGAGTGAACGCATTTTTCACAAATGGAATCTCAAGGAAACAAGGGTCAGTTGTTAAGCCAAGGCTCTGCTTTGACCAAGTGGGGCCTCATGGGACACAGGTGCCACTGGGACATTGCCAGGTCTGCTAGGAACAAGGCTCCATTATTGCACAGTGTTACAGATGAGTAATGTCATAGTTGGGTCTCACAGTGAGGAGATAGATCCTATGTGTGTGTTAAGATGTGTAGTGATGTTATTGTCATCTGTCCCCCATAGTCCTCTTTCCCCTGCCCTTGTAATGGCCTTGGTGGTTGGGGCATTTGGGGAGGGCAGGTTTGTCACTGGAAGGCAGGCATGGCAACACCTGCTCTCCAGTCAGGGTGCAAGAAAGCATTCTCCACCAATGGACGGCCATAAAGAGTTACCTGACAGACTTTGGGTGGGGCTAGGATTACCTGATGCAACACCAAAAGCCTAAAAGGAGGAGCAGCCAATTTGTGAAGGAGCCATGTGGCTGATAGCCACGGGGTGGGGAAGGGCTCCCAGTACTGTGATTTCTCCTGTTTCAGTCCTTTGTTGTCATTTTTTTCAAGGTTGAATCACCCTTAAAATTTTAAAAGTAGCGGTCATTTCTCACACACAGCAAGGCCTCAGGGCGCCCAGGAGAGCGGCGTGACAATGACATCTTGGGGAACCAAGTGTCACCTGCAAACACAACGGGGCCTCATGGAAGCCAGGGGCCACTTGGATATTGCCAGGGCAGGTGGAACTCAGTGTCCATTGTGACACAGCACAGCCTCGTGGAACTCAGCAGAGCATTGGGACAGCCTGGAATCTCATGGAGCCAAGGCTCTGCTTTGGCAAATGGGGCCCACAGGACACAGGTGCCACTGGGACATTGCCAGCTCTTGTGGAACCCAGTGTCCACTGTGACCCAGCAGAACCTCATGGAAACATGGGGGCCACTGTGACGCAATGGAATCTCATGGAAGCAAGTGTCAGTTGTGAACGCAGCAGGGCCTCACAGAACCCAGGGGCAACGGGGACCGTGCTGTGGCTCGTGGGAGCAAGGGGCCATTGTGACCCAGCGGGGCCTCCTGGAACCCAGGGTAACATAGTGGGCCCATGGATCCTCATAGAAGCATGGCCCCGTTGTGACAAAGTGCAGCATCACAATGGTCTCCTGGGTTCCAGGAGTCCTCGCTGTGTTTAGAATTGACACTTGGTTCCCCAAGATTCCATGGCTCCATCCCTCTGCTCTCCTGTGATTTGAGGCTGTGCTGTGTCACAATGGACACTTGCTTCCTCCAAGGCTGGAGATGTCCCAGTGGCACTGGGCTTCCATGAGGCCGCGCTTTGTCACAATGGGGCCTTGCTTCTATGAGATTCCATTGTCCCACAATGGTCTCCTGGGTGCCACAAGGCCTGCCTTTGTCACAGTGGAACCTTGCTTGCACCAGCCCTGGCAATGTCCCAGTGGCACAGGGGTTCCAGGAGACCCTGCCGTGTCACAATGGGCCCTTGGTTCCATCAGGTTCCATTGTGTCCCAGGGCTCTCCTAGGTCCCATGAGGCCTTGGTCTGCCACAGTGGTGTCTTGTTCCTACCAGGCCTGACAATGTCCCAGTGGCACCTGTGTCCCATGAGGCCCCACTTGATCAAAGCAGAGCCTTGCTCCCATGAGATTCCACTGTGTCACAATGTTCTGCTTGGTTTCATGAGAACCTGATGTGTTGACAATTGATCCTTGGATCCTAGAGATTCCATTGCATCACGGCTGTGTCCTTGGTTCCATGAGGCCCAGCTTTGTCACAACTGGACCTTGGTTCCATGAGATTCTATGGTGTCACCATGGTCTCTTGGGTCCCATGAGGGCCCCTCTCTGTGTCACAGTGTTTGCCTTGGTTTCCTGAGAAGCTGATTTGTTGACAGCTGACCCTTGGCTCCTTGCATCCCAGCAGTGTCCTTGGTTTCATAAAGTCCAGGTTTGTCACAAGGGAGCCGTGGTTTCAGGATATTCCATGGTGCCACAATGGTCTCACCACTCTCTGAGGCTGCACCGTCAAACAGTGGACACCTGGTTCCATGAGATTCCGTGGGGTAACCGTCAATTCTTTTGCTTCTTTTCTGCCAAGGTCGGGATGAAATCCCAAGACAGCATTTCTTGTTTGGACTCAGGTGTTCATTAGCTCTTGTCTCTAGAACAGTCTCACAAGCTGTGAGTTCTGCAGCACTTCACTAACAAGGTAAAAATGGAGCCCCGTCTCTCTCTCTGCAAGGTCTTTTGAGGATAAACTGTCCAATTAAGAAATGGCAGCTAAATTATTTTTACTTTTAACCCAATAACCAAGCACCTGTGCCCAACATAAGGGACTTTTTTATCCAATTACACAATACCACCCAAACCCGAGGAGGAGGAGGAGGAGGAGGAGGAGGAGGAGGAGGAGGAGGAGGAGGAGAAGAAGGAGGAGAAGGACAAGAAGGAGAAGGAGAAGGAGAAGGAGAAGAAGAAGAAGGAGAAGGAGAAGAAGAAGAAGAAGAAGAAGAAGAAGAAGAAGAAGAAGAAGAAGAAGAAGAAGAAGAAGAAGAAGAAGAAGAAGAAGAAGAAGAAGGCAAATAAAAAGGAGAAGCCTCCACCCTAAAACCTCCATCTTGCTTTATCTATATTACTATATTCTAAAACCTTAAACTCCAAGTTTTCCACCATGTGATATTACACCCTTCTATTCAAACTCCACACCCATAATCCCAGTTCCATCATTCCATTTTGGAAGCCTTCTCCACAGCCTCAGGTCAAATGCAGTGTTCTCTTGGGGGTCAGTGTCTGCCAGCTCAGAAAGTCCAAAATTCTCAGCAGCCCGGGTTCCAACAGGTAACAATGTTCTCCTGTGTTCCAGTAGGTTCCATTGGGCCCGGCTCTGTCACCATGGACACCAGGTTCCATGGGATTCCATGGGGTGACAATGTTCTCCAGTGTCACCATGGACACCTGGTTCCATGAGATTCCATGGGGTGACAATGTTCTCCAGTGTCACCATGGACACCTGGTTCCATGGGATTCCATGGGGTGACAATGTTCTCCAGTGTCACCATGGACACCTGGTTCCATGGGATTCCATTGGGTGACAATGTTCTCCAGTGTCACCATGGACACCTGGTTCCATGGATTCCATGGGGTGACAATGTTCTCCAGTGTCACTATGGACACCTGGTTCCATGGGATTCCATGGGGTGACAATGTTCTCCAGTGTCACCATGGACACCTGGTTCCATGGGATTCCATGGGGTGACAATGTTCTCCAGTGCCACCATGGACACCTGGTTCCATGGGATTCCATGGGGTGACAATGTTCTCCAGTGTCACCATGGACACCTGGTTCCATGGATTCCATGGGGTGACAATGTTCTCCAGTGTCACCATGGATACATGGTTCCATGGATTCCATGGTGTGACAATGTTCTCCAGTGCCACCATGGACACCTGGTTCCATGGATTCCATGGGGTGACAATGTTCTCCAGTGTTCCATCAGGCCCGGCTCTGTCCCCATGGACACTCGGTTCCATGGGCAGTGTCCGTGTCCCAGTGGCACCTGTGTTCCATGGCACCCCTGTCTGACCAGGGACAGTTTGTTCCAGGACATTCCATGGAGTCCCAGCGGTCACTTGGGTTCCATGCAGGTGCCTGGGCAGCGGGAGCTCAGCCCAAATATCCTGCGGGTCCCTGGGCTGGTGTTTTTTTGGGGGAACCTTTGGATCTTGCAGGGCACCAAAGCTGAGCTGTGGATGCCCCTTGGGACAGAGTGGAGCATCATGGAAGCCAGGACAGCCTGATGGAGCCAGGAGACCCTGATGGAAGCCAGGAGAGCCTGATGGAAACCAGGAGACCCTGATGGAGCCAGGAGACCCTGATGGAAGCCAGGAGAGCCTGATGGGAGCCAGGAGACCCTGATGGAAGCCAGGAGAGCCTGATGGAGCCAAGGCTGCAGTGGGACACAGCGGGACCTCACGGGAGCCAGGAGAGCGTTGTGAGGCTGTGGAACAATGTGGCACCGAGGTTTCACTGGGGCTTGGCAGAAGCTCCCGGAGACAAGGAAGCGCTGGGAGCCTCCGGAATCAGTGTCTGCAGGAGGATTTTCTGCTCCCTCCTGGGATGCTGGTGGACAATAAAGCCTGAGGCAGCCTCCCAAGGGTCCGGCTGTGCCACCAGCGGGGGCCACATCTGGGGGGACGCCCGGCCAGCCCTGGCCCTGCTGCTCCTCCTGGCCGGGCCTGGAGCTGCTGGGAGCCCGGGCTGGGGGAATCCTCAGGGCTGTGCAAGGAAAGGTTCAGCACAAGCAGCCCTGGAGCGAGATGTGCAGTGTGATACACGCCAAACACTTGTTTTTGAAATTGTAAAAGTTCATTAGTAATAAAATGGTTATAAAAATAGCAATACAATTAGAGTAATAATAATTTGGACAATTTGAATTAGGACAATATGAGACAATAGAGAGAAAGGGTAATGGAGGTCCGGGTACCTTTTTCTGGGCACCACGAGCCTGAAAAGGGACACCCGTTAACAAAGGATTAACCCTTAAAAACAACAGCCTGTTGCATATTCATACACTTCATCCACGATGCATAAATTCCATTCAAACACAGGATTCTGTCTGGGCAGTGCCACCTTCTTCCTCCGAATCCTAACAGCGCCTTCGCGGTGGGAAGAAGTTCATTTCTTCTGATAAGAGGGCCATAAATGCTTTTTCTCTGAAAGATTTAGGTGTCCTGTGGCTGCTATCTCACTGCAAGTCCTTTCTGTAGAAAAAGAATCCTACATAGCATGTAGGATAGCATGTTTCTATTTTAACAATTTTTATAACCTAAAACTATATTTAACACACTACTTAGGAGAATTAATACAGCATTGCTTTCTAACAGCAGACATATAATATTCATTTTAATATTTGCGAAAAGCCAATCATAAAATACATGCATTTTTCACATGCAGGCAAAGCCAGCGAGGCAGCAGAGCAAGAGAGAGAGCAGAGCCAGCGACACAACAAACGCACCGAGAGCGAGAGAGCAAGTTTGAACAGAGCTTGCAAAGGGCAAAATCAGCTCAGACCAGGTTAGACTGAAGAACAAGGAGCACCAGGCATGGGCTGATGGTCCAGGTAAAAAGTTCCAACGTGAGGAGGACGACAGAAGCCTTCATCAAAAGAGCACCAGAAGACTGAGGGCCGCCACAGGAGGAACGGACGCAGGCGCTGAAGCCACACACGGCTGTAAAACCGGGACACAGCTTTATGCAAATGTGAGTATGCTAATGAAGTGTTGTAATTGTGACTTTTAAAATGGAGCTGAAGGCTAAAGGAGACCGAGTGGGTTTTTGCCAGAGAGATCCCCCTCGCTCCCAGCGCTGGATACACAAATCCCTGCTCTGTCTGACTGCAGAGTTTGATTTCCTCGCCCAGTTTGTCCCACTCCCCCTTTCCCTACCCTCTCCTCCCCTCTCCCAATCCCATTTATGGGATTTGGGGTCATTTATGTGATTGGGGTCATTTGGGGCATTTGGGGTCATTTGGGGGATTTGGGTTCTTTGTGCGCCTTTGGGGTTATTTGGGGGGTTTTTTTGGGGTTATTCAGGGTAAATTTGGGATAATTTGGGGTAGTTTTTCACATTTTGGGGTTTTTAGGGCCGTGTGTGTGGGGGATAATTCAGGGCCAGTTCTGTGTGGGTTTGGGATCATTTTATGGGATTGGAGGGGATTTTAATGGATTTAAATAGGAATTTAGTAGGACTTTAATGGGATGTAATGGGGTTTAATAGGAATTTAATGGGATTTAATGGGATTTTAATGGGATTTTATGGACTTTTAATGGAATTTGATGGGATTGTAATGGAATTGTATGGGATTTTAATGAGATGTCATGGGATTTTAATGGAATTTAATAGTATTTTATTGGATTTTAATGGTGTTTAATGGGAATGGAGTGGAATTTAATGGGATTTTTATGGGATTTTAATGGGATTTGATGGGGGTTTCCCCCAGTCCACAGCATTGCCCCAGTCCACAGCTCCCTCCCACCTCAATTTGGGGGTCCCATCCCCCTCTTTCCCGCCGCTCTCCCGCCCCTTCCCCATCGTTCCCCCAGTCCCCAATCCCCTCCCCCGTGCTTGGTTTTGGGGGTTCCAGGCCCCTCCTGCTCCCTTTGGGGGTCCCGACCCCCCTTGGGTTGAATTTGGGGCCCCCCCGCCCCCCTTCTCCCCGCGCCCCCCGCTCCCCCCGCGGCCGGGGGGGCTCCCAGCGCCCCCAGTGCCACCAGTGCGGCCCCAGCTGCCCCCGCACGCCCCATCCCCATCGCCGGGGTCACCGCCCCCCGCCCCAAATTCCGCTCCTGGACACTGAGAGCCATCAGCGACAAACGCTCTGATTGGCTGGGAATGGCCCCGCGCAGTCTCTGATTGGCCAGCGCTGGGAGAGGCGCTGGGTTCTGCCCGGCACGCGATGAGTCACAGCCGAGCCGGGCGCTGATTCGCTGGAAATCGCCGGGCGGGGCCAGTGCGCCGAGTTTCTGCCCGGCAACGGGATCGTCATCAGCGCCCCGCGCTCTGATTGGCCAGGATCTGTTTCGGGCTGGGGACGGGAGGAACTGGGCACCCCCAGGAGCCCCTCGGGTTTGGGGCTTTCGATCCCCCCTCGGCCCTCGGGGCGGCCCTGGGGCCCCCCCAACACCCCCAAAATGGGGAGGGTCCGCGGGGCCCTTTGGAACCCCCAGAAATGGGCGGGGAGCGGCAGGAGCCGCCCCAAAAAGGGATGGAAGGGTCCGGGCCGGGAATGGGGGAGGCTCTGGGGATGGCTCCGGCCCGGATCGGGGCGGGCTGGGATTGAGGGAGGCTCCGTTCAGCGGCCGGGGAGGGGCTGGGCCTGGGGAGGGCTCCGGGATTGTGGGGATGGGGCCATTCCGGGACTGCGGCGGGGCCTCTCCCTGGGGTTGGGGTCCGGCATTGGCTCAGGGACCCTCCCCGTTCCTGTTCCGCTTCCCGATCCCGTTCCCGATCCCGATCCCGCCGCTGGCTCCAGGGAATGTCCCTGATCTCAACCCCGACCCCAAACCCGAGGTGAGGCCGAACATTGGGGTCAAACACCCCAAATCCTGGGGTCAACTCCCCCGGACCCCAAATCCTGGGGTTCAAACACTGGGGGGGGCCAAACACCCCCAGACCCAAACTCTGGGATCTCAACCTCCCCCCCCCCCCGCCCCCCAGCCCGAACCCCAAATTTTAGGCCTTAAACCCCCCAAATCCCAGATCCTGGGGTGTCAAACACTCTGCAATTTGCAAATGTTGGGGTTAAATCCCCCTGACCCCAAATCCTGGGGTTTGAAACATCTGGGGTGTCCAACCGCCCTGATCCCAAATTTTGGGGCTCAAACCCCTTTGATCCCCAAATCCTCGGGACAAAAGCTCTTAAACCCCAAATCCTGGGAACAAAAACCCCCAAATCCCAAACCCAGGGGTGTCAAACGTCCCCAATTCCCAAAGTTTGGCGTCAAAAATCCCCAAACCCTGAGGTGTCAACATCCCCTAAACCCCAAATTTTAGGATCAAACCCCCCAATTCCCAAAGTTTGGGGTCAAACACCCCCAAACCCTGAATTTTAGTATCACCCACCCCCGGTCCCAAAATTTGGGGTTATTTGGGGTTTATTTGGGGCAGCTCCAGGTGCAATGTCTGCAGAGAGACCCTGGGTACAATGCTGGGAAAAACCCCAATAACCCCTCAGGAACCCCAAAACCCCTGGGGGCTGGGAAAGGGGATTTGGGGTGAAAGAAGAAGGATTTGGAATGCACAAAGAAGGATTTGGGATGGAGAGAGGGGATTTGGGTGGGAAACTGGGTCCCTTTTTGGCGCAGGAGATCTTCCTGGCGCTGCTCTGGGTGATGCTGAAGCCCTGCAGGGCCTCGCGGGCGGCGCCCGCCTGCACCTCGGGCTCCAACTGCACCCAGGCGATGTCGCGGGGCCCGGGCACCAGGGCAGCTCCTGAACCCCGGGAACCTGGGCTGGGAACGGGGCCAGGAGAGCCCCAGACACCCGGGAGTGTTCCCCAGACACCCAGGAGTGTTCCCCAGAAACCCGGGAATGTTCCCCAGACACCCGGGAGTGTTCCCCAGACACCCGGGAATGTTCCCCAGAAACCTGGGAATATTCCCCGCCAAAAATCCAGAAATGTTCCCCCCCAAATGGAGAAATGTTCCCCAAAAAATCCAGAAATGTTTTCAAAAGAACGCCTGAAACATTCCCCCAAAAATCCAGAAGCATTCCCATAGAAATCCAGAAATGTTCCTCCAAAAATCCTGAAACATTCCCAAAACATGAGGAACCTTCCCCAGAAAATCCAGAAACATTCCTCCCCAAACTATACAAAACCAACCCCATTCTCCATGCAGAAACATTCCAAAAAACTCCAGAAACATTCCCAGAAATCCAGAAATCACTCCCCAAAAAAATCCAGAAGACCCTCGCAAAAAATTCAGAAAATTCTCCCTAAAAAATCCAGAAATTTCCACCAAAATTCAAGAAATTTCCTCCCTAAAATATCCAGAATTTCCTCCCCCCCAAACCCTGGTCTTTCCCAAAAATGCAGACATTCCCCCAAAATCCCGATCCTTTCCCCAGACAATCCAGCCCCAAGCCCCCCTCACCCCTCTCGCCCCCCAAGCCCCAGAATCCCCCAATGCCCAAAGGGCCCGGAATGCCCGGAATGCCCGGGATGCCAGGATTGCCCCAGATCTCCCTGGGTGCAGAGCATGGGGAGCAGCAGCTCCTTGGGCTCCTCAGGGAGCGGGGCAGGAACAGGATGTGCTTCGGGGCTCTGCCCACAGCTGGGGAAACGGGAGAAAAACCCCAACAGCAGCAACAAATCTGCCCCAAACCTGCCCCAAGCAGGCCCCAAATCTGCCCAAAGTCACTCTGGATACACACCAAACCATCTGCCCAAAATCCCACCAAAATCCTCCATGCTTTGACCCAGGGCTGTCTCATCAGTTTTAAGTCTTTTTCACTGTTCCAAGAAATGATATCTCAGCTTGGTGGGAAGCCTCCTCTAAACTGATGGCATTGTGACATCTACTCTCAGCAATCAGATGCAGCCCCAATGATTATTACAGAACCACTCCCACAGTTTGCTGGGTTTAAAGCATCTCTGTGCTGAGGGGATTTTGGAGGAGACAGCTCTTGCATGGTTCATTAGTCTGTCACCCCCAGACCTTTACTCCTCAGCGCTGTTCTCAAGAGCCTTGTTTTCAATGACGTTCAGGGAATTCTCTCCCACTTAGAGCTTGGGTGGGAGCCAGGCCTTGGCTCTGCCTGGACGGGAATTTGCCAACAGACCCAGATGTTTTCTGCATCAAAACCGGATTTGAGTTGCTTTGGCTTGGCCATCTGACCCTCTAGACATGACAGTTGAACTCTTTTTAAAGGCAGCTTGGGAATTATTATCTGGAAATAATGATCCAAGTCCCCCCTGAATCGAGGTTTGTCAGCTGTTTGCAGACTCTGGGATGATGGTACATTATTGCAGAGATTGCTATTTACCTCATTCCACCTACGTTGTTAGCTTTGTCTGCTATTTGAAATGTTCCTGATTGTTGTATCCAAATTATTCCCAATTGCTGTAAGTTTCTTGTCCACTGCATGTATTATTTTACTGTGATGTTGCTTCATACTCATAACAAAAGACATGCATCTCATTCTTAAAAAACAAAAAAGAAGAGGAATGAACGCCTTAAGAACGTTCAAATAATGCAATATGTACATGAGACATTTGGACAAGGAATCATTTTGAATAATGCAATATTTACATTAGGAATTTGGAAACAAGATCATCCCATCTAAATCCCAATGGAGTGTACCACAGTGCAGCCTGATTGATTCATTCCCTTCAGGAGAAGATGTGCCTGTGTTTCATCAGCAGCAGCTCAAAGCAGTCACCTGTTCATTCCATCAGATCCTGATCAGCTCTGAAGAAATGAGGCCCAGTGCAGAGAGAAATAACCTCATCACCTTGCAGCCTTTGTGGCCAGAGCAGGAGCAGGAGGAGGCCTGGCCAGACACGGCTGTGTCTGGGCACTGACAGAGGCAATTTGCCAGCAAAAGCCTCCTGGCATCCTCATGGTACAGAGCTCCTACGAACCTTCTCCAGTTATTCCCTGTTCCAGCTGCCAGGGGACATTCAGTGGTGTCAAAGATCAACATTTCCAGCTCAAAGACTTTCTCACACTTCTCAACTCATTGGAAACAATGGTCATTTCTTTCCATTTCCCCAAGAGACATTGGACATTATTCTTTTGTCTTCTCATGCTGCAAAACCCTGTGTCGATGACTTGATGGAATTTGGTAAGTTTTGTTGATTGTAAGTGGTCTTTTATCTCTCTTATCCCATATCTAACAGATAACCAGTGATAACCTTGATGAGATAATGCCCTGACAAGAGTGAGCTGTTTCAGCATCAGAACATAGGAGCCTTTTTTAAATGAACGAGAAGGGGGAGATGTCACAGGCAGGTGGGATAATGATAAAAGAAAGGCCTTATGAAATCAGGCCTTGTTCTGCCACATTAACAGCTGGCCTGCCATCTCTTCTGAGTGCAGCTAAGCAGTTACAAGTTCCCATGGGAAGCTCTTGTGAGAATGAGACTTTGTGAACAATCTGTTCTGAGGGTGAAAAACAAATGCACCTGCAACAACAAGGGATTTGTCCATGAGAATCAGTGCAGAGAACAGGTAAACAATACAACAGAGAGATTTGATGCACAAGTAAAATCTATTTTATTAACCAATATTAGAATAACCTGCAAGAAATCTATGAACTAACTAAAGTTGCACACGGGGTCGGTCAAACTGTGTAAAATGAGTTGTGTGAATAAAGAGTAAAGAGTTCTTCTCCAGCTCAGCTGTGTCCTCTGGGATTTGAGTTCCCCCCTTCTTTGGGGCTTTGGGTTCCCCCTTCTTTGAGGCTTTGGTTTTCTTCTTCTCTGGGATTTTGGTTTCCTTCTTCTCTGGGGCCTTGGCTTCCTTCTTCTGTGGTTGTTTGCTTTTCCCCTTCTCTGGTTTTGGGGGTTGCTTCCCCACAGAGACACCCTTCTTTTCCTTCTTCTGCCTCTCTTCCTCCTTCCCCCTCTCTCCCTCCTCTAAGGCTTTTGCCTCCTCCTCAAGCTTTTGAGCCGGCTGCTTCAGCTCCCTTGTGCAGACAAAACAGAAGCCATGGCTGAGAGTCCCCACCAGAAACTTGGGCTCCCCAGTCCTGGCTGGCCCTGCACTTCATTCCTTGACCCTGAGGCCATTCCCGTGAATTCTCCTCAAGCCACAGGGGCTGGGAACATCCCAAGGGAGGGCATTGGTGGAAGGGGACCTCCAAGCCCAGCCAAACCTCAGCTTTGCCATCAGAGGCTCTTGACTGTGCCAGCTCCCTCTGAAGGCACAGCCAGACCCCTCCAGGCCCTGCCCAAGGCTGATCCAGCAGCTCTCTGTGCTGCTGCCTGAAAACGCCCTTTGTCTCTTGGCTTCCCAGTTTAGAGCAGAGCACAGATTGCTGACAGCTGCTCATCTCCCCTACAATTCTTACTCAGCTCATTCAGCCCCCTTCCCCCTGGGCATGGCTGAAGCATGATTTTAAAGAGTTCAGATTTCAGCTGAGGCTTAGAAGCAATTCCCACTGATCAGGATGTAAGTTAGACAGGCAGACCATAGGTTAATGATTGTGAGATGCTTAAGCTGGAGCTGATTGTTCTATTGTTTACCATTAGGAGCTTCTTTCCAGAAGGAAGTGGAGTCAGTGAAGTGTTATAAGAACATCTTGAAACCAGGAGAACAATGGTTTAGCACCTGGGCTTGATGTCAATCAGTCACTAAGCAGGGGACCTTGGATGGTGCCAGAGGGTCACAGAGACCTGATGAAGACATTCCTGACTTCATCCCTTAAGACCACGGACCCAATTCGAGACCATGGACCCAATTCAAGGGAGGAATTGCACAGGTGTGAAGGACCAATGAGCTCATTTGAATACAGAGCAGGGATGGGAGGTACTGGGCCTGTGCAGATGTGTTGTATGTAAGATCTTGGGCAATAAAGAGAGGGCAAAGAACCTTGGGCAGCGCGGTCGCGCCTTTTAGGGACGGCTCTGGTGCCGCCTGCCGGTGTTAATAAACACAGCACTGTCTAACTCTAATTAGTTAGAGAGTCTCTGCCCGTGATCTTGGGCTTTAACGACCCATAGCCTGCTCCTTCATGAGAACAATGCTATCAGTCAGAAAGCAGAGGCTGCAGGAACTCCTCTCCTGCAAGGCAGGCTCTTGTCAGGCAGATTTCCTGCTGGAGCCCAGCTGGGACCAAGCAAACCAGTGCTGGCTGCCACGGAAACCATTGGAAGCAGCCTGGTCCCTCTCCTCCCCATGAAACCAACTCCAGCCTGGCCTGAAGAAGTCCTGATGCACAGGCTGGCTTGGAGCACCTCCACTCCCAGCTCCAGCCTGGGCCTGTGTGTCCTGAGCTGGGCTGCCTTGCTGGAGCTGAGCTTCTCCTGTGCTTGCCCACGGCTGCAGCTGCAGGGGAGCCTAAAGGACAGGAGCTTTTCTGGCTGCTGTCCCAGCATAAGGAGAGCCCTGGCACATCAGCAGTGCAAGGGCTTCATCTGGGGCAGGAGCAGGGCCCAAAGCAAGGTTTGCTCTGTGCCCCACGCCTGCCCATAGCACAATCCCAGTGCTTTGGTGAAGAAGGGAGATGATGGAGAAGATGCCACTCAACACCATGGACTTGCAGACCCCTCTAGAGGCAGTGCCAAGGCAAGCCCCGAGCCCAGCTCCCTGCAGGCAGCAGCTGAGCCAGGAGGGCTCAGCACTCAGATAGAGAAGAAGATGTTGTGTCTCAACAGGAGAAGGTCCTTCCTCTCTTGGCAGCCAGGGAGCTCAGAGTGGCCATGCCTGTGTTGCTGCTGCCTTTGCTGTGTGGCACCTCTGAGCTCAGAGTCCTTGGAGCAGGGGAGCCCTGCAGGGACAATAACCCATGGCAGAGCAGGAGCCCATGGAAGGCTGACTCACCTGTCCCTGAGAGGGGCCTGGGAGCCACAGTTGATCTCGGGGGGCTCAGGGAGGAGCTGACACGTGAGGCCTCCCCGGGCACCAGCCCCTCGTAGCTGGGGCCTCCCTCCACGTGGCACAGCTCCGAGACACTGCAGGTGCTGCTGAGGTGGCCAGAGAAGGTGGAGGAGACCTGCTGGCCCTCTCCTGGCTGCAGCACACCTGGCAGGGGCAGGATACTGAAAGCCTGGGTGGAAGACAGGAGAGATTGAGGTGCTGAGCATGGAAATGGATGCAGAAGAGCATCTTGGAGCAAAGGGCAGCTGCACCCAGAGGGGCCTATTCCCCAAACACTGCCAGAATCACCCTCACCTCATCCTGCATCCATGCCACTGACCAGGGCAGGGACCATGGGCAAAATCTTCTCCCACACTCACAGGCCAATGCATTAATTAGTACATGACATGAAAGGGAACTGGGATGTCTCCTGGCAGAAGAAATTCTCTCTGATGCACAATTTGCCTTTAAAAAGTTTAAAAGCTTCCTGCTTTTAGAAAAGGAGGAGACTCAGAGTGAGAGCTCCTGGAGCTGAGGGAAGGAGTCCAGCCCAGCTCATCTGACTCCTGAGGCTCTTGCCCTCTCTCTCTGATTTAAATGCTGCTTTCTCAAGGCGCTGCAGCAAAAGCTCCTGCCAAAATTTCCTGTGGAGCACCTGAGGAGTTCCAGGGGGAGCAGTGCCCTGCACACGTGCTGCACAGCGTCCTTGGGCAGCCCTGCAATGTGTCCTGCAGGGCCTCTCCAACAAGCAGCTGCTCCAGCAGCCCTTTGTGATGGGCCTGCAGGGATGGGAGGCCCCTCTGTGGCCAGTGCTGAGGGCCCCCAGCGGCACTGGCAGCTCCAGCCCTGCTGGCCACGCTGACAATGGGCAGGGAGACAGATTCCCTCCTGCCTTCTCCGCTCCCAGGGGAGCATGCGCCACGTCCAGGGAGCACCTGAACCCCTCCGAGCCTCGTGGCAGGTGAGGGTGCTCAGGAGTTGGTGCTGGCACCTGGAAAACAAGCCATTTTCTGTGCTGGGAGGCAGAGACAGCCACTTTGCAAAGTCTCCCTTTGTCAGACAGCTCCAGGGCCAGCAGGGCAGCAGCAGCTCTGGGGGAAAGCAGAGCCCTGCAAACAGGGAGTCTGGCTGCCTTGGGAAGAGGCTCCATGGAGATCAGGATCATCCCAGCTGGCTCTGGGAGGGAAGCTGGAGATCTGACCAGGATGATGCAGGGAAAAGCCTCATCTTACACTGGGAAGGAAACAAGGCACAAAATCCCACACTCAGCACAGGCCTGTAGGATCTGAGTCAGCTTCTCCAAGGAAAACTCTCCTGTTTCTCCCTCCCCCTCAGCCCATGTCCAGCCACTGGCCCTGCTGCCCAGCCCACTGTCAGGGCACAGCACAGCAGGGCAGCAAAAAGGGAGCTCAGCATGAGCAGGACTTGGTGCTGGCAGGCTGGGCAGGAACACAAGCACGGCATGGACAAGAAAATCCACCTCTGCTCCTGAAGAGTGGGGAAAATCCTGCACTTCTTTCAGGGCTGCGACTGGCTCCTCCACATTTCTGACCTTGAAATGCCTCCATTGAGATGCCAAGGAACCCAAACTGCTTCTCTTCCCCTTTGGTGGGTGGGGTTTGACTTTAGGAGGGTAAAGCTCATCTCTGGAAAATAAGATAACCATGAACAGGGACCTGCAGTGGGAGGGAGGGACACCTGCACCAGCAGGAGCTGTTTGTGCCTCCCATCCCTCCTGTCCTTCTCCGCAGCAGCCTGTGCCTGTTTTCCCTGGCAGAATCCCTGTCCCTGTGCACCCTGCCAGGAGCAGCTGCACACAAAAAATCCAGGGGGGTCTGTGTGGGATTTTTTGGGATTTTTGGGGGGGATCTCACCTGTTTTTTGTTTTATTTTTGGGGGTTTCTCCTGGATTTTTTGAAGTGGGTTTGGGATTTATTTGGGGTTTTCTTTGGGGGGGTCTCACCTGGATTTTTTGGGGGGGGGTCTCACTTGTTTTCTTCAGGAAAAAAAAATCTTTGGGATTTTTGGGGGGGTCTCACTGGGATTTTCGGGGGGGGGGGTCTCACCTGAATTTTTAAAAATTTTTTTGCTGAGGTGTCTCACCTGGACTTCGGGTTTTTGGGGATTTTTTGGGGAGGATCTCACCCGAATTTTTTGGCATTTTTTGGGGGAATCTCACCCAGATTGTTTGAGATTTTTCAGGGGGGTCTGACTGGGATTTTTTGGGATTTTGAGGGGTCTCCCCTGGATTTTTTGGGATATTTTTGGGGTGTCTCACCAGTTTTTGGGGGATATTTTGGGGTCTCAGCAGCCGCAGCTCTGCCGGGCGGGGGCCAGAGCCCTCCGGGGCTGCCGGGGCTGCCGGAGCGACGCGTCCCCGTATTGGATCCCCGAGCCACCCGCTCGGGACCCAGCTCATCCCCGAACACGCCGGTGACAGCGCTGGGGCCGTGAGTGCCCAGGGCCTGCACTGCCACCACAGCTGGGATCTCTGCTGAGCTCTGGGGCTGCACAATCCCACAGGGCTTGGGGCTGGAGTCGAGCACAGCAGAGTCCTCCTTGCGTTTCTGGCAGGGACAGAATGAAATGCAGCTTCAGAGGCACCTCTGGAGAAACTTTAGACTCCTTAACATGCACCGCAACAGCAACTTACACACACGTTTACAACTGCCCAGGACAAAGGTAAAAGGCACAAACAAGATGCAAGAATTGTAGGCTTAGCACTCCCAGGGGATCCTGCAAGGAGGCTGCCAGCACAGGCACTGGTGTCTGTGGATGCAGCAGCTTTTCACAACCCTCTCAGATCTCCCACAAGAAAAGCCCTGAAGACCAGAACATCAACTGTTTCCTCAGGAGCTTCAACTGCCTCCTAAAGTTTACATTCGGGTAGGATCCTGTTCTCAGCAGATCTTTAAGGCTGAATAGAAACCAGCAAGGTCTTATCCAAACCCTTTTTTCCCCTAATAATCTCCTCAGTAATATTTGACAGGAGGAGGTGGATGTGATGCCAAACCTGGGGAATGAGCCCGTAGCAGCCAGGAAGGTGGCTGGGATTCCTCATGAGGATCTTCCTCTCCTAGGGCACCTTCAGGTGGCACTCATCGTACAGCAGCACTTGGGGGGACACTTGGAGCTCAGGAACGAGACATCTGGGCAGAGAGATGACCCCAGGGCAATCAGAGATCCTGAGAGAATGGAGAACGTTTCCCCCCAGAGATTGTGCAATGGAGCAGAACACATTGGTCACTGTCCAATGCACATTGAACAGCCCTACAGGGATAAATTGCCTTCTACCTCTGCCCACTCCAACACGTCTTGTCAAGGAGGCCCAAACCCTGAGAGGCAGCACCCAGAGGCTGCCCAGTGCCCCAGGCAGAGCCCTTTGCCCCACAGCTGCCTCAGCCCCTCCTGTACCCCAGAAGGCTTGCAAGGACTCCTGGAACAGTCCCAGTGAGCCACGAGCTCTGGGGGAGCCTTCCCAACAAGGATCAGGGCTCCCCAAGGCTCGAGGAACACACAACCCCAGTGTCTCAGTACAAATGACTCCCTTCTCTGCCATGGTGCTGCTGCCCTGCCTGAGAACTCAGCTCTTTGCCCCAGCCCTGGAGGGCACGAGACAGCAGCTGCCCCACAGAGGGGCTGATCAGCCCCTGCCAGGCCCTGCAGCTCCCTGGCTCCTCCACTGCACAGCTCCAGGCCCTGCCTGGCCCCAGCTCCACCTGCTTTACAGAATGGCAGCCCAGGCACTGCCTGCATGGCTCTGCCTGCGACAGGGAACAGCCCCAGGGAGCTGCATCCCTCTGGGCATCACACTGACACCCACAGCAGCACAGCAGCATGGAATTCTGCTGCAGCAACAACGACTTTTGGGCTCAGCTCTGACAACATTAAAGCTCAAAATGGGAAGCAGAGGGAAGGAGAAAATCTGGAGCTGACCTGCCACACCAAGGGCTGCTTTCCCCTCGTCAGACCTTGCCCTCCCCACTCTTGCTGGGAGCCACTTCCCCCCTGCCATGGGCCCTCATGGACAGAGCCAGACCCTGACTCTCAGCAGCTGCTTGGTGTGGCCCAAACCCGTGCACGGTGCTCACCACCAGCACAACTCCACCTCTTGCAGGAAGAAGGAGAGGAGGCCCTCGGGAAATTTGTTCCCCCTCACGCACCAAAGCCCAGGCCAATCAATGATATCATTGCTGGTGCCTTTAGAAGAGGGCCCAGGCCCGTGCTGGCTGTGAGCAGGGGTGCTTTTCACCACAGGCTGCTGCCCAAGCACTGCTGTTCTCATGTCCAGCTGGCACAACATGAGGGCATCCAGCAGCACTTCTCCTTGGCAGCTGCAGCCAGCAAAGCCTGGGCAAGGCAGTGCCTGGGGGAGCCAGGCAAGGGCTGGGACCTGGCTGTGATGATCAGGGTTGCCCCTCCCTTGCCAACGCCCTCCAGGTGCACCAGCATTCTCTGGTAGAACTCCATCGCCGTGTTGGAGCACGGGGTCACCTGGTGGGAGAGAAGAACAGTCAATTCTTCCTTACAAAAGCTCCTTACCCACGTGTGATATCCTCCAGTTCCTGAGGGAGGATTTGGCCTTAATTCTTCTGCTGCTCCATGTGCAGAGCACAGTCTGAGAGTAACAAAAGCCTTCTGGCAATACCAGATTTCTTAAACACCCCTTGCTATCAGGGCACAGGTCAGCTACATTAAAACATTAGACTACAGCTCTATGCACCAGTGCATTCAAATTAAGGGGCCAATTTCTCATCTGACTACAATGACATCTGTGCAGAGGAAATCTGACTTGAACACAATGAGTTCAGCTTCACAGCAGGAACCAGCTCATCTTGCTGTTCATTCAAATCAGCCTGGCCATTTTCTTCTTGATCATCTTCATGGTCCTCCACAGCTCCTTCAAGTCTTTGCATGTCCTCTTGAAGCGAAGCCTTCTCTGCTCCATTTCCATCCTGCGCCTTCTGGCCTCTTCTTCAGCTCTCCGGGCCGCTGCTCTCTGCTTCATGGCCGCCCTTGTGCGCCTGAGGCAGAGGAAGAAAGGCAGGAAGAGCAGCTCAGCAGCAGCCCAGTAGGGCCCCTGCTGCACGGCTGCCCAGAGCAGGGGTCCCCAGGCAGGCTCGGGTGGCTCTGGGGTAGCCTGCTCCAGGCCCTCTTTGCCCAGCTCTGCATCCTCATCCCAACTGATCACCACGGGCCGTGGGAAGTGGAAGAGGAGCAGCACCAGCAGGGCAGGGACTGATTTGGACACCATGGTCTGCAGGAGGAGAGAGACAATTTGTGTTGCTTTGCACAAGAGTTGCAAACCCGTGTGTTATTAGGGAATGGCTGCTCCTGCTGTGCCAGAGCGCTTGAGCAGGGCTGAGAATCTGGTGTCAAAGTGCATTCATGTGCTCCATTGTCATGGTTTGACACTGGCACAATGCCAGTGCCCTCATGAAGATACCCTCTCCCTGGTAGCTGCTGTGAGATATGACCAGGAATAAGCAAAGCATGCTCCTACTTAGGGAAGAAAGAAAACAAAACTTTATTAACTACACTACAACTACAGATAAAAAGGAACACACACACAGGGAAAATGAAAACCTTACAAATACATTTCCTCCTCCCCCCACCAAATTTCCAATACAATACAGCTATTCCCCAAATCACCAACTCTTAGTCCGGCACCACCTTTTAGACAATCAATCCTCAGTTCATCAAGAGGAGAGGAGTCCTTCTTGTACCATTGGCTTCCCCTGGAAACACACCTGAAGCCTCGTGTGTTTCCATGTCACTCGTGGCACCGCCCGGAGTACATCTGCCGTCGTGACCTCTTCCTTTCATGTCCAGTGCTCTCACCACTGAACATGGACCAGAGCTGCTCCTAGGGTTGTCTTTTTAAGGATGCTTTGTCCCGATCCAAAAAGGGCACAGTCTCTCCTTTGGGACACCTGTCCCCCCCATATTTCACCCCCTGGGGCCGAGGGGCACCAACACTGAACCCTCTTGGTCCTGAGGCATTGCCTCCCCCTGGATGCAGTCTCTGTGTCACAAGGAACATGGTTCTGTCCATGGCTGTACAAAAAGAGTCCAGCAAAAGCCACTCCATCATCTCTTCCCACTAAGATTCTTCTCTATTCTTCCAACATCTCTCACTTGCCCAGACCTCTCTCACACTTGCCCATTTCCTTCTTCATCTTTCACTCTATGTCTCTTCTAGGAAAGGTCAATGTTCTGTAAAGTTCTCATTCTCCAAAAAGGGGTTAAAAGCTCCTACAAGCGGCCGGCTGCACCCCCCCCTCTTCTCCGTCCCAGCCGTGCTGCCGGCACAGGCCCATGTTTATCAAGGTTCAAGGTCACAGTCCCAGGCACCGGCTCTCTCTCTCTCTCTCTCTGTCTCCCGGGGGGGCTGCCCGATGGCTCCCGGTGTCTCTCTCTCTCTCTTCCACCCTTCCAGCCCCGGGCTCAGGCCTACCTCTCCCGGCCACATGGCTTTTCCCCTCCCCCTGCCCAGCCAGCAGCTGGGCCGGGGCAGAGACCCGAACTCTTTCCCCACGGAAACCCAAGAGGGCCCTCCCAGGGGAGAGCTCTGCTTTTAACCCCGTGTTCTCAGAGGCGTGTCCATATCCCAATGGCCAGGTTAAATGCCAATATTAAAGCCTGAATATCCATTGGCCAAAAACACAGCATCCCAAAAAACACATTTCCTGTCAAACCACCACAGGGCTTTTGGGGGGAGATTTATTGAAAATTTAGTGAGTTTTTTAAAATTTTGGTGAGTTCCACTGGGATGTTTGAAGATTCCCTGGGGTTTTTTAGGGTTTTCTTGTAATTTTTGGGGATTTGTGGGGTTTTAGTGGAATTTTAGGGGGGCTTTGGGGCATTCCCTGGGTGTGGGGAAGGGCTGAGAGGCACCAAAATCTCCTTAAAAGCCCCAAAAGTCCCAATAAAACCCACTAAATCCTTTGAAATCTCTCAAAATCCCATTAGAACACTCTAGAATCCCAATAAAAGCCCATAAAATTCTTTGGAATGCCAAAAACCCCAAAACTCCTGATTAAACTCCGCAAATCCCCCAAAGATGTCCCCAAATCTAGAAAAAGTCCCACAAAATCTCCCCCAAGATGCAAAGAAATCCTGGCAACACCCAAAACCCCCCAAATACCACCAAAAATCCCCAAAACCCCAAATCCCCAATTAATCCCTCTGAATGCCACCACAATTCCAAAAAAATGCCCCAAAATCTCCTAAAAATCCCAATAAAACCCCAGGAATTTCTGAGAATCCCAAAAAATCCCAACAAAATCCCAGTAAAAGCCACAAAATTCAAAAAGAGCCACAAAAAAATTCAATAAACCCCCAACCACCCCCAGAAAACTCCCCCTCAAAATGCCAAGAAAATCCCCCAAAATCCAAACCCCCCAAATCCACAAAACCAGCCACTCCCAGTCAATCCCAGTGTGATTCCAGTCACTCTCAATGAGATCCCAGTGTAACCCAGCATGGACTCAGCTGCTCTCACTGGGATCCCAGTGTGATCCCAGTTGCTCCCAGCATAATTCCAGCTGTTCCCAGTTCCTCCCATGATGATCCCAGTTGCCCCAAGAATAGTCCCAGTCCCTCCCAGCAGGGTCCCAGTCGTGCCCAGTTGCCTCCAGGGCAGATTCAGTTTCCCCCAGCATCGTCCCAGTTGCTCCCAGCATGATCCCAGCTGTTCCCAGGGTGGTTCCAGTGCCCCCAGGATGGTTAGAGACACTCCCAGTATGTTTCAGTTACCTCAGAATGATCCCAGTCTTGCCCAGTTCCTCCCAGTTTCCTCTGGCATCATCCCAGTTTCCATCTGTTGCTCAAAGGGTGGCCCCAGTTGCTCCCAGGATGATCCCAGTTGCCCCAGTTGTAGTCTCAGTCCTCTCAGCATGGTTCCAGAACCTTCCAGCCGATCCCAGTTGCTCCCAGTGGGTCACATTTTCCTCCCAACATGGGCCCAGTAGCTCCCAGTAAGCCCCAGTCAGGTTCCATTCACACCCAGTATAATCCCAGTATGAGTGTAGCCACTCCCAGTATGATCCCAGTCCCTTGCAGTCTAATCCCAGTTGCTCCCAGTCACTCCCAGTCTGATGCCAGTGCCCCCAGTGTGATCCCAGTTGCTCCCAGCATGGGCCCAGCTGTTCCCAGTGTGCTTCCATCACTCCCCTATGGTTACAGACACTCCCAGGATGGTCCCAGTTGGACCCAGTTGCCCCTGCTCTAGTCCCAGTCACTCCCCAGATGATCCCAGTCCCTCCCAGCATGGTCCCACTCACTCCCAGTTGCCCCCAGTGTGGTCCCAGTTCTCCCCAGCATGGTCCCAGTTGTTCCCAGTGTGGTTCCAGTCCCCCCAGGATGGTTCCAGACACTCCCAGTATATCCCAGTTGCCCCCAGCATGTCTGCAGTCATTTCCAGGCACTGCCAGTGGCCCCAGTAAGGTGTCAGTTCTCCCACTATGATCCCCCAGTCATGCCCATTATATCCCAGTTGCCCCCAGCAGGCATCCAGTCCTTCCCAGTTGCTCCAGTTTGCTTGCAGCATCATCCCAGTTTCCCTCAGTTGCTCCCAGTAGCCCAAAGTGTGATCCCAGTCGCTCCCTTTCAACCCCAATATGATCCCAGTAAGCTCCAGTTTGATCCCAGTCCCATGCCAGCCCTCCCAGTGTGGTCCCAGTATAATCCCAGTTGCTTCCAGTCTCTCCCAGTATGGTCCCAGCTGCCTCCAGTGTGGCTCCAGTTGCTTCCTAGATCAGCCCAGTCAGTCCCAGTATGATGCCATTTGCTGCCAGCGTGCTCCCAGTTGCTCCCAGTCAGGCCCAGTCTGGGGGATGATGTGCAGGGTGTGCTCCCAGTCCCTCTCAGATCCTCCCAGTACTAGTCCAGTCCCTCCCAGTATGATCCAAATAGGAGCCCAGTGTGCTCCCAGTCCCTGCCAGTATGAACCAGTTGTGCTCCACATGGTTCCAGTTGCTCTCTTTCACCCTCACTTTTGTTCCAGTCACTCCCAGTATCTCCCAGTGTAGCCCAGTCCCCTCCAGCATCTTTCCAGTTCCTTCCAGTATGATCCCATTTGCTCCCAAGCACTCCCAGTCAGCCTCAGTGTAGTGGCACTCACTGCCAGAATGATCCCAGTCAGCTCCAGCCTGATCCCAGTTCACCCCAGTATAAGCCCAGCAGTTTCCAGTCACCCCCAGCGGGCTCCCAGTCACTCCCAGTTGCTCCTGGCATGATCCCAGTTGTTCACAGCTGTTCCCAGTCACCCTCAGCATAATCCCAGTCACTCCCAGTATATCCCATTTGCCCATAACATGGTGTTAACTGCCCCCCCCCGAAGGCTCCTACTCACTCCCAGCATGATCCCAGTATGATCCCAGTATCCATCAGTGTGATCACAATCTGCCCTGGTATGGCAGTATAATCCCAGTACGATGTCAGTACAAAGCCAGTACAGTCCCAGTCACTCCCAGTACGATCCCAGTCTGATGTCAGTACAAAGCCAGTACAGTCCCAGTCGCTCCCAGTACAATCCCAGTCTGATGTCAGTACAAAGCCAGTACAGCCCCAGTCACTCCCAGTACGATCCCAGTGCAGCCCAGTCCCTGGCAGTGCTGCCACTGCTGGGATCCCCCAGGCCTGTGTGCGTTCCCCCCTGGCGGATGTGCCGAGAGGAGCCCCAAGGGCTGGCAGGGGCCAGGCAGGGTCCCCAGCAAGGCCCAGTTTGGATGTGCAGCCCCCAGTTTGCCCAGTTTGCCTCTCCTTTGGCCCGGGCCGGGTTCCCCCCGCCCGCAGCGGCTGGGAGCAGCCGAGAGCCCCGCGCTGCCCATGCCGACCTGGCCCGGCTCCATCGCCGCTGCTGCCGCGGGCTGCGAGGGCTGCGGGAACGGGGCACCGAGGGTGTGGCTGCTGCTGAGGGAGGAGGAGGAGGGAGGGAAGGGCAGGGATGGAGGAGGAGGAGGAGGCGGGGTAAGGGGGGAGGAGGGGGAAAGGGAGGCGGGATGGAAGGGGAGGGATGAAGGCGGAGAGCGAGCAGCGATGGAAGGAGGAGAAGGAGGTGGGGTTAGGGAGGAGGAGGAGGAGAAGGGATGGAAGGGGAGGGATGGAAGTTGAGAAGCCGGTGGGGATAACAGAGGGGGGATGGAAGAGGACGATGGGAGGAAGAGGAAGAGGAGGGACAAGGGCGGATCAAGGCTGAGCTGAGGGAACCATGCGTTCCAGCCCTGCCTGAATTCGCAGCCCCCACCTGTGGGATCATCGCCCCCCCCCCATGGCGCAGGTGAGCAGGGACGGGGAGCCCCGCCCGGATATCCCGGGGGGTCCCTGGGTTGGGTTTTTGGGGGATGTTTGGAGAATGAAGAAGTCCAAGGCTGAGCGGAAAAGGCCCCTCGGGGGGACATCGGGGGGTGGCGGTGGCGGCTGCCGGCAGAGGCAGCCTGGAGGAGCAGAGCCCTGTGTGCCCCAGGAGGCCAAAGTGGGGAGGCCAGAGAGGGGGGGAGCCGCCATTGGCGGGAGCCTCAAGAGCCTGGAGAGGGGCAGGGGGGACTCCTTGGAGCCGCTGCAGCGCAGAGCAGAGAATGAGGGGAGAAGGGAGCCCGGGAGCCCAAAGAGCCCCGGCATCCCGAAATGGGGAGAGCCAAGAGGGGGCAGTGCGTCCCCGGGTGTGCCCTGGGGGGATCTCGTTGCCCTTGCCTGTGGCAGGGAGGCAAATCCCATGCTGTCCTTGTCCTTCCTCGCCCAGAGCAGGAGCTGAGCATGGAGAGCAGGGAGGACAAATGCCCGCGGCAGAACCTGGTGGCAGAGGCCGTTTTGAGCGGCTCCACGGCGCAGGAAGCCAACGGGGAGGAAAAGGCCCGGAGATGCCGCACGAGGAGGGGCTGCAAACACAGATGGCGGGGATGTGAGGGGGAAAGAGCCAGCCTGGGCCGGGAAGGCGGCTGGAGATGGAGGCAGAGCTCGGAGCTGGTGCTCCATGAGCAGCTCCATGATGGGGAGAAGCCCCACACGTGCGTGGAGTGTGGGAAGAGCTTCAGGTGGAACTGCCACCTGATCAGGCACCAGAGGATCCACACTGGGGAACGGCCCTACGAGTGTGGGGAGTGTGGGAAGAGCTTCAGAGATAGCTCCAGCCTGATCAGCCACCAGAGGTCCCACACAGGGGAGAGACCCTATGAGTGTTCCGAGTGTGGGAAGAGGTTTCAGACCAGCTCCAGTCTCTTCCAGCACTATCGGATTCACACAGAGGAGAGGCCCTTCCAATGCCCCGACTGCGGGAAGGGATTCAAGTACAACGGCAACCTCGTCACCCACCGGCGCATCCACACTGGGGAGAGGCCCTACGAGTGTGATAAATGCAGGAAGAGGTTTCAGACCAGCTCTGATCTCCTCCGGCACTATCGGAGTCACACAGAGGAGAGGCCCTTCCAATGCCCCGACTGTGGGAAGGGATTCAAGTACAACTCCGACCTTGTCAAGCACCAGCGCATCCACAATGGGGAGAGGCCCTATGAGTGTGATAAATGCAGGAAGAGGTTTCTGACCAGCTCCCATCTCCTCCAGCACTATCGGATTCACACAGAGGAGAGGCCCTTCCAATGCCCCAACTGCAGGAAGGGATTCAGGCAGAACTCCACCCTCATCAGGCACCGGCGCATCCACACAGGGGAGAGGCCCTACGAGTGTCCCCAGTGTGGGAAGAGCTTCTCACAGAGCTCTCACTTGACCCAACACCAACGGAGGCACCGGTAATGGAAGCCCTGCAAGTGCCCTGAGTGCAGTAAGAGTTTCGTGCGCTGCTGCAGCTCCATCCCCCACTGGAGGAGGCACTTTGGGCACAGCCCTGGTCACTCACATTCCCTGTGATCCATGTTGGGAACACGCCTGGCTGTTTGTCCTTTGGTTTGGCTTTCATTTTTGCTCTTCTCAATATCTTTGCACTCCAAAAACCAAGAGGGAATGATCTGTCACCTCAAAACCACTCAAATCGCACTGAAAACAACTAAATTTTTAGCCATAAATGCTCAATCCCACTTCAAATTGCTTGTTCCTTCCTCAAAATACTCAATCCCAGGCCAAACTCACTCCATTCCACAGCTGTCAAGTTGAGATGGAGTTGGAAGGAGATTGGGAGAAGTGGGATCTCAATTTGGAGCAATGGGATGGGGATTGTGTGTGCCTGGGTGTGTGGGATGTATTTGATAGCAAATAAAACTTTCAGAGTTACTGATTTCTGTCCCGTTCATTTTCAGTCAGTTCTGTTTGCAGAGTGCCACCTTCTCAGGTGATTAAATTCCTATAAAAGTCCCAGTTTTAAATCATCTAACCCAAACAGTCCAAAAACCAATATCCAAGTAAAGCCACTCACCTGTAATTAAATTTTTAAAAAATATTTTAATTGTTTTTGAATATCTAAGGTGTTGCAGTGTGTCGCCATTTCCTGTCTCACCTATCCCATCCCCCTCGAGGATGCCAACCTTTCCCTCCCCCCCTATGCCCTCCTGCCTGGCACCTTCCAGCAAGGTGTTGAGTGATTGGCAGATGCTCCCCCAGGTCTGGGCTCATTGGTTTGTCCTAGCGTCCACATCCCCTGACCCTTCCCCTGCTCACACCTGGTTGGCCCTCACCTGTCCGTCCCCTCCTCCTGTCCCCGGGGCTTAAAAAGGACACGAGACCATGTGGTCGGGGTCTCTGCCGTGGGTCTGTCTCTGCCTGTCTGGCTGGAGCTGATACCACATTCAGAAATCTACCATGCTACAATAAACTCTGGATCTAAGCTCCATGGCTCCACCCGCTCCTTTTCTCTTCACCGTCTGAACCTTTTCCACCAAAGGTAAACTGAGTTCCTATTTTGCCTGGACTTGTTCTGAGCGCCCAGCTGCAGCACCTAGCCAGCCAAAGGCATCTCTGGGGTGAAAAACGCCACAGCTGCCGCCTTTGGTCCAGCAGCAAAGCCAGACGAAGCCAGGCAGGACCCACCCCGAAACATTTGGGGCTTAATATTTAATATAGTGGCGCCCAACGTGGGGCTGCATGGACCTGCAGCCCCAAAAGGAATCTCAGAACCTTGGAAAAGCATTACAGCAGCTTTGCTTCCACTGGAAAGAGTTGTGGTTGCACAGTTCTCCAGAAGAGACTTTGGGCCTGTTCCCACAAGAAGCCTCGAGGAACGCATTGCGCCTTTGGAAAAACAGCTCCTTTCTGGTGAGCGAATTTTCCCGGGGAGAATAGGGGTCCTATTCAAGTGAAGAGACCAGCCTGCCTGACTTTGCCAGGAACTGCTTCGATTTCAGTAAGTATTTCTGCTCCTTTGGGGGGTAGTACCTCAAAAACCCGTCTTTGCCGTGAGACGAGTTCCCTTTTAAAAACCCGTCTTTGCCGTGAGACGAGTTCCTTTTTGCGCTTTGCATTTAGGCTGCGCAGCCCTGCGGTGATAAGGTAGTTCTCTGTAAAGCTTTAACTCTGCGGCGTGTTCTCGCCGCTTTTGGAATTGGTGCCAGCTCGGAAGAGCAGGACGGCCCTGCCTACCCCTCCCCCCGGCTCGGCAGCGTGCTCGGCTCTCGGTGCTTGGGGGGTGCTGCGTTCCCGGGGCGGGGGAGGCTTTGTCTCTGTCTCCACGCGGCGCGGGGCGGCCCCGGTTCCGGCTCACCACGTGGCACGGGGGGGGGCTCTCTCTCTCTCTCTCTCTCTCGGCGCGGGGGGGCTGCATTCCCGCGGGGCGGGTCCCGACTCCCTGCTGCTCCTGCCCGCGGCAATTTTAAAAGCAGTGTATACAGCTGCATTGTGAAAGCTTTCGTCTGTAATCGCCTTTTAACCGTAGTTTGTTTTTTTTTTAAATCGGTAGCTGATTTTGGTTTTGTATTCAGTCGGCGGGAATTTGTTCTGTGCCATTTACATCTAACATGGGCTCGAAATTAAGCACAGCACAAAAAGGAGTGTATTATCATATTATTGGAATTTTAGTTAATGCAAACGTAAAGTTCTCAAAAGGAAAATTGAAACAGTTTGTAAGGTGGCTTTTTCTGCACTTCCCACAAACTTCTCCTGAGGAAATCCACAATCTTCAATTTTGGGATAAAGTAGGACATGAATTGATAACCTTGGGACAGTCTAGGAATACGTCCTCAGCTAAATTTGTGTTCTGGAGCTTACAAATTTGGACTGCTTTACTCAAACAAAGGGAATTGGAGAAAAAGCCAAATGTTAAGCCATGTACCTCTGCTCTCCCTGTTTCCCCCCCTTCCAGCCCTGAACCTCTTACCCCAAAACTTGGTATTTTAAACAGAGCAAACCCTGCTCACACGCTGGGAAGTCGACTCCCAGTGCAAGGTAAAATGCCTGAGTCCCCTTGTCCACAAGGCCCTGGCCAGGTCTCGTGGAAAACTTCCCAAAACCCCGTTTCCCCCGCTCTAAATCCCAGAGCTCGTGTAAGCTTTTCGGAGAGCAGTGATCCCCAAAATGGCCCCCAGTGCCTAGGGGCTCCCCAAGATGGAGGATGCCACATGGCACCCTCCCAGACCTGGTCATCTTCTTCCCAAGATCCCCTTGAGCATCCCAAAATTCCTTCCCCATCCCCCTCTCCTCCTGTTCCTCGTGACACCTTCCCTCCCCCTCCCCTACCTGCTGTACCCTCAGCTCCGCCCCTCTACTCCTCCCAGGGGGTGTCTGCTGAAGTGACGTCACCAGGTGTCTCCGCCCCCTGTTCCCACGGTATCCCCGCCCCTTGCCTTCCCCCTGACTCTGCCCCCTCCCCGGGTTCCCTCAGTGGGGGCACACCCACTGCATGTCCCCAAACCTGTTTCTGTGCTCCCGTTGCTTCCAATGCAAGGGATACAGGGCAAGAAGCTGCAGACCCAATACAGGGTCCCACTTTGTCATTCGCCCCTGTTTCATATCAGCCTGCAGCCCAAGGGGGAGCAGCTCAAACTGCTAAATGGAGCTCTTTTGGACGTCAATTGATTAAAGAGATCTGTAAATCCCACAAAGAATATGGCCCACACAGTCCATACTTCCGTGGCCTTTTAAATTCTGAATTGAGCAGGACTGTAGTCTTCCCGCATGATTTAAAACAGCTTTTCTCATGCCTCATGACATCTACAGAATTCAAATTATGGGAAGTAGCATGGAAACAACTGCTAAAAGAAGCTCTCCCAAGCTTGCGTGCTGATCCAAACACAGCAAAAGATGCTAATGGGATGCCAATTACCATTGAGCATCTCTTCAGTGTAGGTCAGTGGTCTTCCCCCTCGATCCAAGCAACTGTAATCCCTGTAGAAACACTGGAGAAGGTAAAAGAAGCTGCTGAAAAAGCATTCTTTTCCCTCCAACCTGAAGGGCCTTTTGAGCCCTACAGTAAGTTCAAGCAGCTGCCATCCGAGTCTTTTCTGAAATTTGTCGAAAGGTTAACTAGAGCCATTGAAACCCAAGTCAAAAAAGAGAATGCAAGGGAAGAAGTTTTAGAGGAAATGGCATTTACAAATGCAAATGAACAGTGTCGAGCCGCAATTTTGAGCCTTCCTGTAGAACCCTCCCCTACACTAAAAGATATGCTTCTAGTTTGTAACAGGAAAGTGCCTCTGATGAGTGTGGCTGAAGACACCAGACCAAGGCTGCTGCCAAGACCACCTCAGTGCGTCACCGTTGCCAGCCCTGCGCCCATTCCCTCAGCACAGCAGCACCCTGGGCAGCAGCGACGACCAGCAATGGTGGACCCCACAAAGCCATGCCTGCTTTGCCACAACCTTGGGCATTGGAGTAACCAGTGCCCCCTGAAAGGGCAATTTGACGAGTTTAGAAATGGCATGGGAGGGAAATTGCAAACACTCCCAGGGGGTCAACAACAACAAAAAAACTGAACAGGGAGCGCCGGCCTGCCAGGCGTGCAGACACAAAAAGGGCAGGCCAAGGGAATAAGGGAACCAAAACAAACCAAGCGCGCGGTAATGTTACTGTTTCTGTAAGTGAAGCAGATGCTTCAATGACCACGTCTGCTGGTCCACTGTTAAAGATGCAAAGAGATAACCCTTGTTATAATTTAAATGAACCTATGTTAACCACGTCTTCTGTCAATGAGCCTTTCAGGTTGCAGCTGACAGAATCACTCCACCTGAAAGACACGGATTGGCATTTTGTCTCTGTCAACCCAGAACAGAAGGGTACTTGGCACCATATTCGCTGTAAGTACATCGTCATTGGGGACACCAAACACACACCACGTGAGATTGAAATTGCTCCAGGAATGACAGCATCAGATCCTGAGCAATTTGTTCTTGGGCTGCACTGTTTCCACCCACCCCTGTTTCTTCCCAAAGGACAAATTGTTGCCCAAGCTATCCCTGTGCTGTTTTTGCCTGAAGGCACCAAAAAACAAGGGCCCACAGTCGCCCAGGTCCAAGTTATTGGGAGAGACAAACCCAAATTATGGTGTAATGTCAGTGGGGGTGGGGAGTCAAAACACATTGAGATGCTTGTAGACACGGGTGCAGACTGCACAGTGATCCCAGTACAGGACTGGCCAGCACATTGGCCTTTGCAAAACATTGCTAGTCACGTTCAAGGTGTAGGAGGTCTGCAATTGGCAAAACAATCCAAAAGCATCATCCAAATCGAGGGACCAACTGGACAATTAGCGAATATCCATCCATTTGTGTTAGATTATTCAGAACCTTTGTTAGGGAGAGATTTAATGACCTAGTGGGATGTCACAATTGATATTCCAGACTCCCCACAAGATTTTTGTACAGCAGTCATTGAACAACAGCGCCACACCCAAAAACTCAAGTGGAAAAAAGACACACCAGTTGAGGTGAAACAGTGGCCGCTCAGTAAACAAAAAATAAGGGCGCTTGAGGAGCTGGTGGAAGAGCAGTTGAAAAAGGGTCACATTGTGGAGACCACGTCCCCGTGGAACTCTCCAGTGTTTGTAATTCAGAAAGCTGACAAAAAGAGATGGCGGCTCCTGCATGACCTCCGACAAATTAATAATGTCATTGAAGATATGGGCTCTCCCCAACCTGGTATGCCATCCCCAACAATGCTTCCCCAGGATTGGAAATTAGCTGTTATTGATATAAAAGATTGCTTTTTCCATATTCCCCTACACCCTGACGATGCACCGCGTTTCGCATTCTCGGTCCCCACCATCAACATGGAAGCCCCTATGAAAAGGTGCCATTGGACAGTTCTCCCTCAGGGCCTGAAGGTTTCCCCAGCGATCTGCCAGTGGTATGTCTCTTCCCTGCTTTCCCCAGTGCGTGCAGCCGCAGAAAAGGCCATCATCTATCATTATATGGATGATATCCTTGTGTGTGCCCCCAATGATGATTTACTCACACATGCGCTTGACCTAATGATCGATGCATTGATTGTTGCAGGGTTCGAGCTCCAGGAAAAGAAAATTCAAAAGATGCCACCTTGGAAATATTTGGGCCTAGAAATTGGAAATAGGACCATTGTTCCTCAAAAACTAGAAATCAATCCAAGGATCAAAACCCTTGCGGATGTCCACAAGTTGTGTGGGTCTTTGAATTGGGTAAGACCATGGCTCGGTCTGACTAATGAAGACCTTGCCCCTCTTTTCAATTTATTGAAAGGGGGAGAGGACCCCAGTGCTCCTAGGTCTATTACCCCAGAGGCACGGAAAGCTCTAGAAAAGGTTCAGATTGCAATGTCCACAAGACAGGCCCACCGATGCCGGCCTGACCTGCCATTCAAATTTATCATCTTAGGTAAGTCGCCACACCTCCATGGAATCATTTTCCAGTGGGAGGAAAAACAAACTCCTAAGGTAAAGGGCACACCTAAAAAGGGCCAGGACAAGAGGGACCCTCTCTTGATCATAGAATGGGTTTTCCTCAGTCACAAAAGGTCCAAGAGAATGACAAAGCCTCAGGAGCTGGTAGCAGAACTGATCCGGAAAGCAAGAACCCGGATCAGGGAGTTAGCAGGATGTGACTTTGAGTGCATTCACATTCCAATTGAGTTAAAATCGGGTCAAAATTCTATGCAAATATTGGAACAATTGTTTCGAGAAAATGAAGTGTTGCAGTTTGCTCTGGATTCCTACTCAGGACAAATTTCTGTCCACCGGCCTGCCCACAAAATGTTCCAACAAGATGTTCAATTTATTCTGAAATTGAGAAGTGCTCTGAGTAGGAGACCTTTAAAAAAGGCTCTGACTGTCTTTACAGATGCGTCTGGGAGGTCCCACAAGTCCATTATGACTTGGAAGGATCCTCAAACCCAGCAGTGGGAGACGGACATTGCTGAGGTGGAAGGTTCACCTCAGGTTGCTGAATTGGCTGCTGTTGTTAGGGCTTTTGAAAGGTTCTCAGAACCATTCAATCTGATAACGGATTCCGCATATGTGGCAGGAGTAGTGTCCAGGGCAGATCAAGCAATACTGCAAGAAGTGTCTAACATCACACTTTTTGAATTGCTCTCAAAACTTGTAAAGTTAGTCACTCACCGAGAGCAACCATTTTATGTGATGCACGTCAGGTCACACACCGACCTGCCAGGGTTTATCGCTGAAGGCAACAGAAGGGCAGATACTCTTGCGGCACCTGCAGTGATGGCCACTCTTCCAAATGTTTTTGAACAGGCAAAAATCAGCCACCAGCTTTTCCACCAAAATGCACCTGGCCTAGTTCGTCAGTTTCACATCACTCGAGAACAGGCCAAAGCGATTGTGGCCACATGCCCAAATTGCCAACAACATGCACTCCCTACAGTGAGTACGGGAGCAAACCCTAGGGGGTTGAACAGTTGTGAACTGTGGCAAACAGATGTAACACACATACAGTCGTTTGGACAGCAGAAATACGTTCACGTTAGTGTAGATACCTTTTCTGGAGCGGTCTATGCCTCTGCCCACACAGGAGAATCATCTATCAATGCCATTAAGCACCTCTTACAGGCTTTTTCTTTCATGGGCATCCCCAAGGAATTGAAAACTGACAATGGGCCTGCCTATAAATCCAAGGATTTCGGGAGCTTCCTGCAGCAATGGGGAGTAAAGCACAAAACTGGCATCCCCTACTCCCCTACAGGTCAAGCCATTGTAGAAAGGACTCACTGCAATATTAAAAGACTCCTGGACCAGCAGCAACAGGTTCTGAAGTTGGAACCCCCCCACATCCGATTGTCCAGGGCGCTGTTCACGATAAATTTTCTGAATTGTTCCTTTGATAGCCTGAACCCGCCCATCCTGCGCCACTTTGGGGGGAGCAGTCATACGATGTTGAAAGAAAAGCCTCCAGTTTTAGTAAAGGACCCTGAGACTTGGAAAACGGTGGGACCTTACAAATTGGTTACTTGGGGACGTGGATACGCCTGTGTGTCCACCCCCTCTGGGTTAAAGTGGGTTCCTTCCAAATGGGTAAGGCCCTATGTTCCCAAGGTCTCAGAGAAATCGACAGAAGCGCCCCAGGTTGCCAATGCTGCCTGGAGAAGGAAACGCTGCACGCGTTCTCTGGAGGAAATTCCATTTAAGCCTCCTTTCTGGAATAGCTTGTAATATGTTTGTCTTAAGTTTCCTTGTACCAGTTTAGATCCCACAGTTCGTGTATAGCCTCAAGACGCCATGGAACCAAGCCTGCTCCTCATCCTGCTCGTGATCATCCCACCAGTGATCTCCTGGATAGTCCCTCAGCCCAAAGCGAACGTACAGGCTACCTTGGCAAAAGACCTCGGACATCAAGAGAGAAATTGATGACTGACTGAGTGGACTGTTCAAAGACTGGGGACTCTCGGGCTGGGTGGGATCTATTCTGAAAACTGTAATTTTAGTACTGTTTGTATTAGTTTTTGTTGTTGTAGTTGTTAGCATTGTTTTTGGACTAGTTGACCGCATGGTTCTCAAGTTGATTTCAAGCTTATCTCCTCCCCCTCCTGAAGTTTACCATTTGGAAGCCCTTAGTGCTTCAATGAATGACATAGAACCCTCAGTGAACCTCCTGTAGAGGAGGAACCGACTTACCAACCATGGTTTGGCAAGCATTCTGCACCACAAACCCAGTCCTCTTCTTTTTAAACAAAACTAGGGGGAGAGGTTGCAGTGTGTCGCCATTTCCTGTCTCACCTATCCCATCCCCCTCAGGTGTGCCAACCTTTCTGCCTCCCCCTGTGCCCTCCTGCCTGGCACCTTCCAGCAAGGTGTCGTGTGATTGGCAGATGCCCCCAGGTCTGGGCTCATTGGTTTGTCCTAGCGTCCACATCCCCTGACCCTTCCCCTGCTCACACCTGGTTGGCCCTCACCTGTCCGTCCCCTCCTCCTGTCCCCGGGGCTTAAAAAGGACACGAGACCATGTGGTCGGGGTCTCTGCCGTGGTTTGGTCTCTGCCTGTCTGGCTGGAGCTGATACCACATTCAGAAATCTACCATGTTACAATAAACTCTGGATCTAAGCTCCACGGCAGAACCCACTCCTTTTCTCTTCACTGTCTGAACCTTTTCCACCAAAGGTAAACTGAGTTCCTATTTTGCCTGGACTTGTTCTGAGCGCCCAGCTGCAGCACCTAGCCAGCCAAAGGCATCTCTGGGGTGAAAAACGCCACAGCTGCCGCCTTTGGTCCAGCAGCAAAGCCAGACGAAGCCAGGCAGGACACACCCCGAAACATTCGGGGCTTAATATTTAATAAGATGAATCAGTTTTGAGGAGGCCAGTTCGAACCTTGCCCTTGAGGGTATTGAGCTGGAACCATTTGAGGATTGGTTGATTGAGGGATAAATGACTGAGGTACCAACACCACCTGACTGGTACCTGGTTGCCAGGGGCTACCACTGCTTGTGTCTGAGCGCGGTGGTTCGCGCTGTGTTTTAAATTTAACGACAAGGGTCTGCCATCGATGTCAAACGAGAGTGACAGTACTTAGCAAGATGCTTCCCTTTTCGACGTCGAGGGCAAATAGGAAGTTGTTTTGGTTGGATTGTTTTCACACGACAATCCTTTTTAATGTGACCTGGTTTACCACAAGCAAAGCAACAAGTCTTTTCATCAGAGTCCAACTGCACAGTGCTAGCAGAGTTTTCCCAAATTTTTTCTTGTTTTTCTAGGAGCTTTTCAAATTTATCCATTCATTGTGTCAGATGGTCTTCCAATGTTTTTCCTAAAGCATTGACCTGTATATTAGCAAGATGTTGTGGAGCAGTGAGCCTACTGCAAGCTGTTAGCATCTGTGTAACAGTTGGAGGCTGATCAGGAAAAGTTAAAATAATTTTTCTACATTCCTCATTAGCATTTACAAAAGCAAGGTTTTGAACGATATAGTAGCGAGCTTGTTCATCTGGACGTTGTTTTTCGACTGCTTGGGTTAATCTATCTAAAAAAGAACCATAGGATTCTGTTTCACCTTGCCTAAAAGTAGTAAAAGCATTCACATGTGTACCAGCTGGCTCATCTGAAAACAAAGCTTTTCTAGCAGCATCTTTAATATCTGTTAATACAGGCCGAGGCAATTCTGCTGCTTGATTTTCCAGTCTATGGTAAGGTGGATCACCTGCTAATTGGGTAACATCTAGATCCTCATAAGCAGTATTTGCATATCTTTCAATCAATTTATTAAGGAGTTTTTTCCATTGTAATTCCCATAAAAGATATTGTGAATTGGTTAAAATCAGGGAAGCCACATTTCGACAGTCAGCAGGGACTAAGTCATAACAATTAAAAATACTTTTCAACACATTATTAAAATAAGGAGAACCCACTTTCTTTCAAAGCCTGACGCAGTTCTTTTATATCATGGTGAGAAAGACTTTCATATCGTGGATTTGCATCATTACGACCGTATCTTACAGGTAATGCAAGGAGTTGCATCTTTGAATCCAAAACTTTTTCTAAATTTTGATTAATATTAGACCAATTAGGTAATCTCAAGGGAGGTTCAACCTCTGATTTAGATTGCTTTTTAATTTTTCCTCTCATCATTGTTGTCTTTGGTACAGAAAAGGTGAAATTGTCACTGACAGCAGCTGTTCTGGGAGCTCTGCCAAGCTCCAAGTGTCACAGACATCTTTCATGAAAAATCCTTTCTAGGGATTTTTCCTTGTGAGAAGCTGCAGTTTCAGCAACCAAAGTAAACAATGGTTATCTGCTGCTGTGGAATGCAACAGGTGGACCCGTGATTGGTCTCCTGTGGGTGTTTGGATTTCCTGACCACTCATGGCAGAGCTGGCTCTTGCTCTGTCTGAGACACAGATCTTTGTTATTCTTTCTTGTCTATTCTTAGCTTAGCTAGCATCTGAAGAAACCTTTTCTTTTCTATTGCTTTTTAGTATAGTCTTAATGTAACATATAACATAAAATAATAAATCAAGCCTTCTGATCATAGAGTCAACATTCTCGTCTCTTCTTCATCCTGAAAACCCTTGTGACCACAGTCACACCAAGTTCTTGGCAGGGATGTAGCCAAAGCAACAAACTTTCCCGGGAGCTCTGCCAGCATGGGCGGGGGAGAGAACTCTGAATTCTTGGCTGCAGCATCGCTTAAGGACCACGCCGCCTCCGGAGCCCTGCCAGGAAGGGCAGGGGAGGAGCCGCGTACCCTGGACTGTGGAAAAAAGCCAGAATTTGACTCCTGCTCTCGGAATGCGCGCGAATTTGTATCTGTGATAATTTCCAATGAGCTGTTACAGGTTCTGCACTGCAGCTCTGCCTGCGGGGAGCCAGCTGGAAAATTGCCAGCTCCAAGCCGCGACCTCGACGTGCTGTTTTCCCCCCCAGCAGCAAATGAGACGGGCTTCAAGGCTTCTGTTTGTGTTTCCAGAAACTCCTCTGAGCCCTCCTGCCTCCATCCCAGGCATCTGTCTGGGCAGAGCCATCCTGGTTCCGCTCGGCTCCTGGCTGCTGCCCGCTGCCTCTGTCCTCCCCCTGCCCTGTCCTCTGCAGGCAGAGCCAAATCCACAGCTCCCCCACCGCCTCTATCTGAGGGCTGGCGTACCATAGAAAACCCTGGGAGAGACCTGTTGGAGGAATTTACACGAAAAGAATTTTCAGAATTGCAAAGCAATCTGCCCGCCTGAACCAAATCCGAGGGGGTATTTTCCCGAGAAGGGGAAGCAGTGGCAGGAGTGACCCCCACAGCCCCCGGCCAGGCAGAGCAGACCCAAAGCTCCCCTCGGCCGTCCCTGCTTGCACAATTTCAGAACAAGTAGCTCTTGTATCACAAAGCCTCTTCAAATTCTCGTCTCTCGGGTCTGTGCGACCTCCACCCTGCCCTGAACATAACTCACAAACTCCCACATTCCTGGGATGCCATGAAAATCCTGAACACTTTTCTGGGCATTGCGGGGGTGGCTGCTTTAGTGGAGGAATGGGAGGACGGCTGTTCTCAGCAGCAGGGACGCAGAGAATCCCGGGAGAAACAGAGGGCACGACCGAAGCTGAAAGCTGATCTGACTTCCAGGAATCAGAGTGCTGTCTACACTGCTTGGAGAAATCTCGGAAGTGCCAGAAGGGAAGGAACTTCGAACAGAACTCAGAATTTCTCTAAAAGAGGATGATGGCCCAGGATCACTTGGATTTAAAGTCTCAGAACAAGATGTTCTGTTTTGTTGTTCAAAAAGGTCTCTGTTACAATCATTTTGTTTAAAACTCTCCAATAAAGCTCAGGAGACAGGCATTAGTCTGCCTACAGTCTCTTCCTTTTTGAGAGAGAATAGATTATAAATTTTCCAGTTTATCTGGTCCCAAAAATCAAAGGTAAAAGCAGACTGCAAGTCTATATTTTGAATATTCGCTTTTACACAGTTCTGCTGTCTCTGAGGCCTGCATCTTGCAGCTTTCCCAAGACCTCTAATTTTGCGGATTCCCACATCTGCCACTGAGGTGCTGCTATTGACGTGTCCCTTTACCCAATCAGCTCTCTGATCATGTGGTGCCTGCGCATCTCCCCAGCCAATACCTGCCTCACACACGAGGTGACCACCAACCCACTCTCTGGCCATCAAACCACAGCTGAATCTTCCCAGAATGCCTTTAGGCAAACAGAAGTGAACAGGATTGAACAAAGTTGGAAAAGGTCTTTATTCTGTAAGGCTTTTCTTATTTCCCACAGTTACAGTCATCTCACAGTCACCTCATGGTCACAATTGTCTCACAATTGTCTCACAATTGTCTCACAGCCATGGTTGTGTCATGATCATCTCATGGTCATGGTCATTTCCTGATCACCATCATCTCATGCTCAGGGTCATCTCACTGTAATGGTCATCTCATGATCGTGTCATTGTCACTTCATTGTCACCTCATGGCCACCATCACGTCACGGTCACCTCAAGGCCATGGTTGTGCCATGGACAACCCATGGTCACCTTTTGGTCCAAATCATCTCATGGTCAGGGTTGTGGTTGTGTCATGGTCATGGTCACAGTCACGGTCATCCCATGTCATGGTCATCTCAGGGCTGTGTCACTCATGGTCATTCTCACGGCCATCTCATGCATGTGTCATGGCCGTGGTCATGGCCAGGGAGCGTCTCCGAGATCCCGAGCCCTGATTTGGGACACTCAAGGACCACTGGGGACAACAAGGCCTGGCCTGACCTGACCCCCATCGCGCTGCCCCTCCGGGAACCCAACGTGGCCAAACCCTCCTGGGGACACCTTGGACATGGGACACAGGGCAGGAAATGAATCCCGGGGGATGGAGCTGGGTGTGGCTGACAAACCCCTATCTGCTCTTGGTGTCCCCATCCAGCTCCTCATGTCCCCATCCTGCCCATCCTGCTCCTGGTGTCCCCATCCAGCTCCTCATGTCCCCATCCTGCTCCTGGTGTCCCCATCCTACTCCTGGTGCCCCCATCCCTGCTCCCAGTGTCTCCATCTCTGTCCCAGTGACCCCATTCCCATTCCTGGTTCCCAGAGATGAACTGCCAGACACTGGAGGAGGGAACCCAGATTTATTGCCCAAAGCAGGATAATTTCACATCAGAAGTGAAGGATTGGGCATATTTGTGGTTCTTGCCTTTAAAACGTTGGAAAACGGGAAATGGATCCGTTAGCAAGAGCCATGGGGTGGGTGAGAGCAGTGGGATGAGCTCTGCTGGCAGCTCTCAGCTTTCCCAGGAAGAGGGAAGGGGCCAAATCCAGCTCTGTGGATTGCTCAGGCAGTGATTCCTGCCAGGATAAGAGAGGGTCACGGTGTCACCCTGTCCCTGTCCCCATTCCACAGGATGGACCTGGCTGGAGCCCATGGAGAGCAGGAGCTGCTCCAGAATCCCACGTGATCCCACCCCAATCCTGCTGCAATCCTGCTCCATCCATCCCACCCCATTCTGCCCCATCCATCCTGCCCCAACCCTTCTCTGGAACCCCAACCTGATCCTGCTCCATTCCATCCCACCTGATTCTTGTCTGGAATCCAGCCCTGATCCCACTCCATCCCTCCCACACCAATCCTGCTCCATCCATCCCTCCTGATCCCACTCCAGAATCCAGCCCCAATCCCACTCTACAATTCCCCCTGATCCCACTCTGGACCCTGCTCTGATCTGAAACCCCTCCTTGATCTCAGTCCGTCCATCCCGCCCTAATCCCCTTCTGGAATCCCACCCTGATCCTGCTCCATACCTGTGCTCAAGCCATTGGTTCCCATGTCCTTTCCTGCAGAAAGAGAAGATCCATGAGATTCCAGCATGGATCACACACCAGGATTAACCCCAGGATCCATCCTGGGATCCGCACAGAAGGGATCCAGAGCTGGATACACCATTGGAACTCACCGGCTGCTGGGTTGTATCCATTCCTGTCCCTCCTCCCTGTGGAAACAAAGTGGGATCTGCGTCAGTGGCACAGGATTCCCAGAACGGTGCTGGGTGGATCCATGCCCCTTCCCGACCCCCATCCCGTGTGTTACCGGATTGGAGCTCCCAGACACTGAATCCAATGAGGATGAGGATGAGGATGGCAGCGATGACAGACACAGCGACCACCACAGTGAGATTCCCGCCAGACGTCGGCTCTGGGAAACATGGGATAGTGAGGAGGGGGAGAGGAATCCCCATTTAGGAATTCCAAATTCCCAATCCCCACATTCCCAGCCTCACCCCAAGCAAAGATCCCGGGCCCTGGCATTCCGGGATGCTCCACCCTGCACCGGTACTGCTCCCGCTCCTCCGGCAGCACCTCGATCCTGGCCCAGGGGTGGAAGGTGCCGTCGCTGTTGGGAACGATCCTGCCCCACTCCGTCTCCTGATCCAAGGTTTCACCCCCCTTCATTCAGCTGGCTGCGATGGTGTTGGGGTAGAATCCGTACGCGCGGCAGGACAGGATCAGCATCCCGTGTTCCTCTCTTCCGGACACATGGACATCAGGGGGCTCTGGAATGGGATAATGGTGGAATTAATGCATTGAGTTCTGTGGGAATGGGATTGGGGTGTGCTCTACCCATGGAATTTCCACTGGAATGGCACTGGGGTGAGCTCTGACCATGGAATTCCCGCTGGAATAGGATGGAGATGAGATCTGCCCATGGAATTCCATGGGAATAGGATGGGGGAGAGATCTGCCCATGAAATTCCATGGGAATGGGATGAGAGTGAGATCTATCCATGGAATTCCTACAGGAATGGGATGAGAGTGAGATCTACCCATGGAATTCCCACTGGAATGGGACTGGAGTGAAATCTGACCATGGAATTTCATAGGAATGGCATGGGGGTGAGATCTACCCATGGAATTCCCACAGGAATTACTGTGTTCCCAAGTCCTCCATTCCCAGATCCCAAACTCCCATAGGAATTCTGCTCCCACCTTTGCGCTCCAGCTCCTCCTGCCCATATCCGACGTATTCCCGGAGCCATTTGGGGCATTCGTGCTTCAGGTAATTTGTCCGATACTCAGCCACCTCTTCCTGTTCCCAGCGCCTCCTGGTGATCTCAGCAGCGCTGTCGGCTGCCACAAATCTCCCGGATTCCGGGTCAAAGGAGATGAAATCCCGCCCGTCGTAGCCATCCAGGTGGGATCCACGGACACTCCCATCGGACAGGAGTTCACAGCCAGAAACTCGCAACCTTGTGTGGAGACCTGGGGGGATTGTACCCACAGAGACCCATGGAATTGTGTTCCAGCCCCACAGAGCCCCATTCCAGCCCCATGGAGCACCAGAGTCTGAGGGAGACCCACAGAGCCTCATCCCAGCCCCTTGGAGCCCCATGGATCCACATCCCAACCCCATGGATCCACAAGCCAACCCCACAGATCCCATCCCAGCCCCATGGATCCACATCCCAACCCCATGGATCTCAACCCAACCCCACAGATCTCATCTCAACCCATAGATCACAAGATATCCCATACCAGCCTAATGAATTCCCATTTCACCCCCTTGGAGCCCTGTGAATCCACATCCGTCACCTATAGATCCCATCCCAGCCCCATGGATCCTCACCCCAGCCCTACAGTTCCCATCCCAGCCCCACAGATCCCCCCACTCACCCCCACTCTGGTTGTACCGCTCCCCCAGTGTCTCCAGGTCCTCGACAAACGCGTGCTGGTGTCCTACACACTTCTGGGTCTCCCTATCCCAATATCCCGGCTCGACTCCATCCTTTATCCACTGCGTCAGCGGCTCCGTCCTGCCCCGCTCGCTGTCGCAGCGCACGAAGGGGATCCCATCCCCGAACCCAATGGCCATGAACTGGGGGATCCCCACGCTGGGCTCTGACACCGCCACTGTCAGGTAATGCAGGGAGTGGAGAACTGGGGGGACACAGAGATTTGGGGGGGCTGAGGGGATCATGGATCAATGAAAGGGGAACTGGGAGAGCTGGGAAGGGGTTCGGGGATCCTGGAGCCAAGGAAAGGGTGGTGCAGGGTGGGAGAGGTGGGATGGACAGGAAAGGGCATGCAGGGGGTGCTGGTGTCCAGGAAGGGGGCTCAGGGGGTTCCAGGGTCATGGAAGGGGTGAGGGGTGCAGGGACTGGGAAAGTGGGGTGGGGGTTCCAGGGGATCCCTGTGCCCAGGAAAGGGGCTCCAGGGGTCCCCAGTGCCAGGGAAAGGGGTCACAGGGTGGGGAGACCTGGGAATAGAAGGCTGGGGGTCCTTGAAGCAGAGGAAAGGGGGAGCCACAGGCAGGAATGGGGGTCCAGGGGGTATCAGGGTCAAGGGAAAGGGGGGTCTGGGGACTGGGGAAGGTGGGATGGATGGGAAAGGAGGTGTAGGGGGGGATTGGTGCTGGATAAGGGGGTGCAGGGGGGTCCCAGTGCCCAGAAGTGAAAATTCAGGGGGGTCCCAGGGCCCAGAATCCCCCCTGGGACTCTCATGGACACCCTGAGACTCCCCCGCAGGGCGAGCAGGGGGTGAAGAACTGTGGGGATGCAGAGATTGGGGGGTCTGCGGCATCCAAGAGGCAGGAAGGGGGACTGGGAGAGCCAGGAAGGGTCCAGGGTTCAGGGAAGGGACTGGGAGAGGCGGGATGGGGGATCCAGGGGGTCCCTGTGCCCACCAAAGGGGGTCCAGGGGTCCCCGGTGCTGAGGGAAGTGCGGTCTGGGAGCCGGGAAAGGCGGGAATGGGGCTCCAGGGGGTCCCTGGGTCACGGAAAGGGAGGTCTGGGGCTGGGAGAGGTGGGCGGATCCCGGGGACGCAGCTTGGGAGATGGGAAAGAGAAAGAGACCGAGGGAAAGCGGGGGAAGGGGACAGGGAAAGAAGGAATGCCAGGGAGTTCATCTGGATCCCTCTGGATCCCCGCGGCGACCCCCCCGGGACCTTCTGGAACCCCCTTTCGGGAAGTGGCGGGAGTGGAAAAAAGGGAGGACACGGAAAGTTGGGAGATCTGGGAGGTCCAAAGATCATGGAAAAGGTTCAAAGGGTCTGGGGTGTGGGAAAAGGGGGATGCCCGAAAAGGGGAAGCAGGGGGTCCCAGAGCACTGACGGGGCTGCAGGGGGGTCCCGGTGCCCGGAAATGGAGATTCAGGGGTGTTCCAGTGCCCAGGAATGGGGGTTCAGGGGGGTTCCCGTGCCGCGATTCGGGATTCAAAGGGATCCTGATCCCCGGGAATGGGAGATCAGGTGGGTCCTGGGGCAAGATAAGGGGGTGCAGGAGGGTCCCGCTGCCAGGAAATGAACGGGGGAATTCCAGAGAATCCTTCAGGATCCCTCTGGATCCCCGCTGCGACCACCCTGGAGCCCTCTGAGAACCACCTGGGACCCCCTGGGACCCCCTTAAGAAAGCGCCGGGAGTGGAGAACTGGGGGCACAGGGAAATTTGGGAGATCTGGGGGTGCAAAGGTCAAGGAAAAGGGCGGGTCTGGGGAGGGCAGGAGGGGCGGGGAGGGGGGCAGGGGGTCCCGGAACACGTGAAGGGGGTCCAGGAGGGGGTCCCAGTCCCGGATGAGGGGGTGCAGGGGGGTTCCCATGCCCGGGAGAGGAAGTTCAGGGGGTCCCGAATAAAGGAAAGGGGGGTGAGGGCAATGGGGTGTCCAGGGGATCCCTGTGCCCAGGAAAGGGGGTGCACGGGCCCCGGTGTTGAGGAAGGTGGTGGGTGGGGGCTGTGGAAGGCAGGAGTGGGGGTCCAGGGGGTGCTGGGGTCAAGGAAAAGCGGGGGCTGGGGTGTCTGAGAGGGGGAGGGCCGGGAAAGGGGGTGCGGGGGGGCATTGGTGCTGCATGAGGGGGTGCAGGAGGGTCCCCGTGCTGGATAACGGGGTGCAGGGGGGGTCCCTGTGCCTGAGAACGGAGGGTTTGGGAGGGTTCCAGTCTCAGATATGGGGGTGCACGGCGGTCCTGGTGCAGTGGAATGGGGGTTCAGGGGGTCCTGGTGCTGTATAAGGGGATGCAGTGGGGTCCCGGTGCCCAGGAATGGGGGGTTCAGGGGTGCCGGTGCCAGATAATGGCCTGGCTGGGATCTGGTGCTGGGAAAAGGGGTGCAGGGGGTCCCAGGGCCAGATAACGGGATGCACTGGGGTCCCGGTGTCCAGGAATGGGGTTCTGGGGGGTTCCATTCCCGAGTTCCGGGGTTCAAGGGGTCCTGGTGCCTGAAAATTGAGGTTCAGGGGGTCCCGGTGCTGGATAAGGGGATGTAGTGGATCCCGGTGCCCAGAACTTGGGGTTCAGGGCGGTTTCCCTGCCCGGGAATGGGGGCTCAGGGGGTTCCAGGCTGCAGATAAGGGGGTGCAGGGGTTATCGGGGCTGAGGAAGGGGGTACGGGGGGGGGTCCCAGTGCCCCAAAATGAACGTTCAAGGGGGGTCTCTTGACCCCCTGGAACCCCAGGGGACCCTCCGGGATCCCCTGGAGCCCCTTCCAGGAAGCGCCGGGAATGAAGAACTGGGGAGACGCCGAAATTTGGGAGATCTGGGGGTCCAAAAGCCGAGGAAAAGGGCGGGTCTGGGGTCTGGGAAGGACGAGGTGGCCGGGAATGGGCGTGCAGGGCGTCCCAGAGCACTGACGGGGGTGTGGGGGGATCCTAGGCCCGGATTAGGGGGGGCAGGGGGGTCCCAGTGCCCAAAAATTGGGGTTCAGGGGGTTCCCGTGCCGGGGAATGCGGGTTCGGGGGGAGTTTCCTTCCAGGAATTTGGGATTCAAGGGGGTCCCGGTGGCCGGGAATTGCGGTTCCGGGGGCGTCGGTGACCAGAAATGGGGATTCAGGGGGGTCCTGGGGCCACATGAGGGGGTACAGGGCGGTGCCAATGCTGGGCAAGGGGGTACAGGGGGGTCCCTGTGCCCAGAAATGGGCGCTCAAGGGGGTCCGCGTGCTCAGGAATGGGGGTTCAGGGGGGTCCCGGTGCTGAAAAAGGGTGCTGAGGGGGTCACAGGACCGAAAATGGGGGTTCAGGGGAGTCCCGGTACCCGGGAATGGAGGTTTAGGGAGTTCCCGGTGCCCAGGAATTGCGGTTCAGGGGGGTCCCGGTGAACAGAAATGGGGGTTCAGGGGATCTCGGTGCCAGATGAGGGGGTACAGGGGGGTCCCGGTGCTGGGGAAGTGGAGTGAGGGGGGGTGGCATGACCCAAAATGGGGGTTCAGGAGGGTTCCCCTGCCCGGGAATGGAAGATCAAGGGGGTCCCGGTGCCCGGGAATTGCGGTTCAGGGGGGTCCCGGTTTCGGGGGGTCCCACTCACCTTTGGTCGCGGCCCCCGGGTCCCCCAGGAGCCCCAGGAGCCCCCGGAGCACCCCCAGCCCCAGCGCTGGGGCCATCGCAGCCGTCCCCGATCGCGGCTGCAGAGACGCGAAAGCGAAAGTGCCCGAGGGAGCGCGGGGGGAGGGGGAAAGGGCGAATTCCAGGGAATTCACCTGGATCCCCTCCTGGCACCCCTCTGGATCCCTCGGGGATCCGCCTGGGACCCTCCAGGGCCGCGCCCTGCGGGACCCCCGGGCCGGGCTCTGCTGAACTCCCGGCCCTGCGCTCAAACTCTGCCCGGACCCCGCTGGGCTCGGCCCAAAGCCGGGCAAGCAGCGGGAGCAGCGGAGCCAATTTTTGCTGCGGGTGCGGGTCCCACCCCCGGCGGAGCAGGGCTGGGCGCTGGGACCCGATCCCTGATTCCCAATCTCCTTCTCTCTCTCGCTCTCTCTCTGCTGTTCTCTCCCTTTCCTTTGGGGGATCATAAATCCCAGAGCGGCCGCAGAGCCCCGTGCCCAGGCCGGGTTTCCCAGCAAAGGGAGGCTGGGGCTGAGGTGCCCCGGGCTGGCCGGGAATGGGGGCCCGGGGCTCCCTGGGCTCACGGAAATGGGGGATCCAGGGGCTGGGAGAGGAGGATACCCGGGAAAGGGGGTGCAGGGGGGTGTTGGTGCAGGATAAGGGGGTGCAGGGGGGGTCCCAGTGCCCGGGAATGGGGTTGGGAGGGGGGGTGGGCAGCAGCTGCTGGAGAGAGACTGGGACAGACTGGAATGGACTGGGACAGACTGGGAAAAGAACCCACTGGGAGCAGAACTGAGGCAGCAGAGATCATACTGGGATATACTGGGACCACACTGAGGGCTACTGGGAACATGCAGGGGACAATTGAGATGGGACTGGGAATGGTTTGGATCATCCTGGGACTGACTGGAATCATACTGGGAGTGATCAGATCTGTAGTAGGGGTGAAGAAGAGAAACTGGAATAATGCAGGGAGCAACTGGGATCATACTGGGAGCAGCTGCCCCATGCTGGGGTCATACTGGGATCATACTGGGACTGATGGGGTGACACTTGGAGTGACTGGCATAGTACTGGGAGTGTCTGGGAGTAACTGGGATCAAACTGGAGGTGACTGGACTTATACTGGCAGCAACTGGGACCACAGCGGGGGCAAATGGCATCGGGTAAGGTGTGACCGGGCTCATCCTGGAAGTGCCTGGGGCCACACTGGGCTCTTACTGAGAGGGACTGAGAGCGAAAGGAACCATACGGGGCATGACTGGGAGCCGCTGGGACCGTGTCGGGGGCAACTGGGATCCTACCGGGAGTGATTTGGACCAAACTGGGAGTGACCGGGACCCACCGGTGAGGCGGCGGCGGAGCTGGGAGGCGGCCGCAGCGCAGGTGGGAGCCGCGCTGGGTTGTGCGGGGGCTCGGGGCTCGCTGCGGGCCTCGGGGGCGGCAGGGGGCTCAGGCGGGTTCCTTGTGCCGTGTCCGGCCCGTGGTGCCGCTGCCGTGAGGGCGCTGCGGGAGCGGCTGCCCGCGGTCTCCTTGCGGCCGCTGCCTCGGCAGGAGCCGCTGCCGGAGCAGCGCTGGCTCGGCCCGGTTCCTGTGGCTGGCACAGGGGCGGCTGCCCCGTGCCCGCGGCTGTGCGGGGAAATTCACGTGGCCGGAGGTTTCTGTGCCCCGAGGAGACAGAGGAGTCCTGTACAAGTGACTTTATTGCTGAGCAGAGGGAGAGGCCGTGGCGCATTTGCCGTGCGCTCGCTGCCATTGTTGTAGTTCGCAGCCTCCTTTTTATCCTCATTTTCCCGGCTCATCTCCCTCTCCCTTTGCCCACTGGCTGAGGTACTTGGAAGGTTCAGACCTCCCGATCTGCCAACTGCACGTCCTCGTTAATGTGCACCCCCACTTTTGTAGAATAGCCGATATTCACGGCTCTGTTAAGTCTTTTTTGTTCTCGACGTTCAGGAATTTAGCGGGACTTTCTGTGAGCAGCAGTCCATGTTAATTAATAACATTTATTGAAGCTGGTGGTTTCGCCCCTTACTTCCTTATCTACAAGCCCCTGGCCCCCCGCTCAGCTGCTGAATGAGCTGCACTCTCAAGGTGTGGAGCATGGTAAAAAGGTGAGAGGTGCTGCAGCACATCAGAGCAGAAGCAGCATTCGTTTAACCCATGGTCTGCCAGGGAACCACAAAACCATGTCCCATTCCCATCCTTTCCACGTTTGGACTGGTACATGAGCTGCTTTTTTGTTTCCTTTGTTATCTGTTTCACCACTTTTGCTTTGTCATCTATTTGCCAAGACCAGTTTGAGTCATTTGATTTTCCACAAACTCCTCTTTTCTCTGCTAACAGATGATCTGATCCCATCCCATGGTGAAATGTTGTGTTCCTCATTTCAGTGGATTGCTCAGCAGGAAGGTCAGGAGCTGGAGCTGTCTGGTTGGTTATTCCGAGGGCAGCTTGTAATCTAATGGTGCCATTGAAATGAGAAATGGGTTCTGTGGCTCCTGATATGAATTGGTTTGGGTTCCCAGGGGCTGGTCCATGGTGTTGTAGGATTTGTTCTGCTGGCCGTTCATCTTCTCCCCATTTTTGGCCGCTCTCTCCAGCCAGGGCTGCATCAATTGACCATTTGTCTCTAATTAAATCATCAAATACTTGGATTCCCAACTGATTTCCCGGAACTTGTGGTAGCAAGAACATCTCAGTGCTCTAATCCACCCCATATAACATAGACAGTGACAGCACACGTTGGAGTGGGCAGAGGGATGATTCCCCCCCATTTATTTATAGTGAAGTTTTCCCAACATTCTCCATTTGCTGTTTCCCTTTGCAGCTTCACCCGTTTCTGTTGCAGGGTCAGATATCCTCACCCCGGGCTCTGCCTTGAGCTGTGCAAATTCCATCAGTGCAAGCAGGCAGAGCTCGGGGTGAGGGGCAGGGGGAATCAGCCCAATTCCTGCCCCAGGCAAGAGACCCAGGTACATTGGCCAGGCTTTGCCCAGCAGGGTTCATTTGCATTCCTAAAGCTCCTCTCCTGGCTGACTAGAACCAAAGCTTCTCTTCCAGGGCTGCTATCTGGTGAGTCACATGTGGCCCCCCGGAATCTGCTTTTAAAAAAAAAGTATTAACTATTTAAGAGTTAAAAGTATCACGGTTAAAGCTCTTCAATTTTACAAAATGCAACATAAAGGCGAACATGGAAAAACCCTGACCAAAAATTGATTCTCACCCTTCTGTCCCAAACCTACCTGACAATATAAAGTAGGATTATTATAAAAAATGTTTCTCATGTTGTAATCTTATCACTGAAACTGTAGGGAAAACAAAAACTTTCCAAGAATCTCTTTAGTGTGAGAGAGTCAAGGCATTACTTGGTTCTGGCCAGGATGGGCAACAGAAATACTTTCATCCACACATAGCCCGGCTGTGCAGAAAAAAATCATTCCATGACATGTCAGTTTTACCCGATTTTTCCTAAACTTTACGTAGTCTGAACCAATCTAAATCCACTGCTTTAATGTTCATTGCTTCCAAGTCGTGTAAGTTTTTAGTGTTTGGTTTCCTATTAGACTCGGATTTCTTCCCCTCTGCTGTGAATTCGGCCCACACTCCTGGATTTCCTTCTCAGCCTTTTCCAGACCAGGTGTCTCCAGCTGTGCGGGGGCAGTGTCTGGGGTAGCTGTTGGTTGCTGTTTGCTGCGGGGCGTGGATGTTTTGTTGCTGGTCGTTATCTCTGTGGGTGTCTTTTGGGCTATTCCCAGTCTGTTCGGATGTTAAACTCGTCTCCATTGAGTGGTGGAGATGAGTTTAACATCCGAACAGACTGGGAACACCTTAAATAAAACCTTTAAAATTTCTTTCCCAAAGGCAAACCTTTGAGTAGAGAAACCTTTCTGAGCAGAGAAATAAGATTTAAAAGAACCAGGATGGGTACATTTTGCAGCAGTGCAGTCGCAGGCAGCCCAGAGTGTGGGTGTGAGTGAGCCCCAGGGTGGAATTGTGCCGCGGTGCTCCCCAGCAGCTGTGGCAGTGCAGGCCCAGCCAGCGCTGGAGCTGCAGCAGCGGCAGCGAGGCTTGGCCGCAGTGGCTGGAGGTGCCAGGGGAGGGTGGCCAGGATTCCCGAGGGTTTGAGCAGAGGATCTGTGGGCAGGCCCAGGGGCTTGGCCCGCTGTGGAGCCCTGGCTGCTGCTGCGTTGCCTTCAGGGCAGGCTCAGTGGGGCTCCCATGGTCCTGCTGCAGGCGGGAAGTGCAAATCTCCGGGGCTTCAGAGCCCCTGAGGCCAGGCTGAGGGGTCCCCCCGTGCTCAGCTGTGCTGGCGGCTGTTTCTGGCCTCAGGGACACTTGGCGTGGGCCCCTTGGCCACCAGTGGTGCTGCTTTGCACTCCTTAGGCAGGAGCCGATGGCCTGGCTGGGTGTTGGCAACAGCAAAGTCCCAGGGCAGGCTCTGTGCCAGCCCAGCTTCCTGGGGGAGAGATTCCACAGGAGACAGGATTCTGGCTACAGCCTGCCTTACATTTACATCCCTTATTTCCACCCTGCACTAGGTGGAGAATTGCCCAGGTAAGGAATTCCAGACATGAATTCCAAGGGAGATAATTGAATATCTGCCTTGGGTCTGGCTCTTTTTCTTGCCAAGGCCAATGGCAAAAGCTGTACCCATGGCATCTTGGTTTCCATCTCCGGCTTCCAAAGGTGTTTCTTTATTTCCCCATTCATTCTTTCTACCCAACCCGAGCTCTGGGCTTGCCAGGGGTTATGGAGGTCCCATTGTATTCCTAAAGCTACCATAACCCCCTGAAGGGTCTTTCCTCTAAAATGAGTTCCCCATCTGAATCTATTGCTTCCACAATCCATTATCTTTGAATTATTTGTTTTAGCAATAGGTTAATAAGTGATCCAGTGCTTGCTGAAGCAGTCAGAATTGCTTTTGCCCCCCTGTTAGGTGCCATGGTGTCAGCAGAAGATTTTGAAGCCTTCCTGCTCAGGGCATTTCAGTGCCAGGCTCTTACAAGCACCCACAGCTCCGCGGGTTGAGCTGAGCATGGGCCGGTGACCTGCGCTTTGTCTGATTCCCCTTCCTTAATAACAGCCTGTCTTGTAGCTCTTTTCCCTCCTGCTGCCCTTGCAGAGCCATCCACAAACACATTGTCTCCCTCAGGCCGGGGAATGTCCCATCAATCTCTCCCAGCCTGGCTCGGGAGCTCTGTCCCTTGAGTGCAGTCCTGGGTTCCTTGCCAGCCCCTCTCCAGGCTGTTCAAACAGGAGGCTGGGTTAAACCCTTGCCCTGTCCTCAGTTCTGAATCCTCCTGTGCCACTGAACAAGTTTCATACTGTAATCACCGAGCCCTGCTCATCCATTTAGAGGCTCTTCTGGTTGTCAAAGCTTTAACTTGATGCCAGACTTGAACTCTAGGAGATCCTCCTGTTGTCATCAGTTTTCAGCCTCTGCTCCCACGGAAGCTGTGGCTGCACAATTCTGCAGACAATGAGGCTGCTCTCTGGCCACTGGGTTAAACATTTTAGCACAAGAATTCCTTTGGCAAGACCCTGTTTAACGTCCACCTATAATTCAAATTCTTTTTCCCTGTCTGGAAGGCCCAGGCCACTCGCCTCAGTTAATCTTAATTTTAACACTTGAAAATTCTGTGTTTCCTCCTTGTGTCCATCCATCCAGTTTGTTGACTGGCAAGATAGGAGTGTTGTAGGGAGACATCCTTGGCTCCAAAAGCCCTGCCTTTAACAGGGACTCAATACCAGGCTGTGAGCCCTTCCTTCCCTCTCTTGGAACAGGGTATTGCTTGTCCTGGTTGCTTTAATTTGTAGAGGCTCCATATCTAATTTTCTGTATTTCCCTGGGGCTGCCCACACTTCTGGGTTCACTTCAGCATAGGCCTTGTCAGACTTTTGACACAGAGGTACAACAGAACTAGCCTCTGTATCCCTTTTTACAGTATTAAAATCCAGCTCTCAAACTCCTTCCTAGTTAATTACAATCACAGGAAGAAGAAAAAGAAATTTATTTCAAACCTATCCCCCACAGCTTCTAATAGTGGTTGAACAAATCATACCTGCTCATCTTTCCCACTCATTCCCTTAAAAATTAAAATATTCCTGTACTATTTTCCCCTTTAGGTCTAAGATTCAGAGCAGATTGAGAGGCCCCTGTGTCCATCAGGAAATGCCTCCTCTCAATGCAGACCCACCTGAATGTTCTCAAGGGCTCCAGTGTGGAGGGTCCCTGGTGTGATGGGAGCTGTGACAGCCCTGCCAATCCATGTCCATCACGGGCTGGACTTGCTGGTCCTGAGGGTGCTGCTGTCTCTGCTTGCAGTGTCCTTGTGCCCTGCAGCCGGAGCCCTGATTCCTTGCCAGGGGCTGTTTGGGTGGGCTGTGCCCTGCCGAGGAGGGCAATGCCTCTGCCGGGTGCTTGTGGCCGAGCCGTGCCCTGGGTGCTGGGGCCCCCTTGGGCCCTGGGGCTGATCCCTCAGGGGCTGTAGGAGCTCTGCCCTGGCCTTTGCCTTCAGCTTGGCCTTTTGCTGCTCCCTTCTTGCATTCACCTGCTGGGCCTTTGTGCCCAAGTGCTGCAGGGCCTTCTTCTGCCCCTCCTGCAGCCCCCCTCAGTGCCTGTGGGTGCTTGTCTTGCTTTACAAGACAGGTGTCTGCTTGGGAAGGCAGAAAAAGCCCCTCTTGGAATGGAGAATGCAAACCCCCTCCCTCTTAATTTTTAGGATAGTGAAATCAAGGGGCTCTCAGGCAAAGATATGGGATTAGGAATAACGGTTCTTTACTAGTGTGTATAATATAATAATAGTAGTGTGTATCAACAGCTCCGGCAGTGACAACAAACAGAGCCCGGAGCCGGTCCCGGCCTTTCGGCTGCGGCGCTTTCCCCTTGGGTGCAGTTCCGGGCACGGCCGGCAGGGGCGCCGGTGGCTCCCGCGGGGCGGGGCAGCGCATCCCTGCCATGGGAACCTCTCTTCACGGCAATAGAGCAATCCCTTCATCTAACTCTTTCACTTTTTTACCTTCTGTAGCCTTTCTCCCGTGTTTTGAGAAAGAATTTGGAGAGGGCTGCCTTTTAACTGAGCTCCTAGTGTTTCGATAAGATGCTTCCTGTAGAGAGAGGGATTTTCCCTGAACAGCCGGAGCTGTGGTTACCAAGGGGACGTAACTCAGAGCAGGAGGGGTCAGGGGAGGATATCCCGCCGAGGCTCGGTCGGAGTGTGGGCAGGGTCTGCTGCCGGAATGGCCAGAGGGGGATCTTCCCGTGGAGGCCGAGCCGGAGCGTGGGCAGCCCCCACATGGCTTCTGGCGGCTGATCCGGCAGCTCCCGGCAGAGAAAAGGCAGGTGGGAGACCCCGGCAGCAGCAGCGGCGCTGCCCAGCGCAGCTGGCACGGGCAGGGCAGCCGGGGATGGGATGGCTGGGACCCGCCCTCGGTGCGGTCGGCGCGGTGACCTCGGCCCACGCGGCAGGACAGAGCAACCCCATCTTGCCCAGCATGGCCGGCAGAGCGGCCGCGGGCCGGGCAGTGGGGCCAGGGCACACAAATTCACCGCCAGCGCCGGGGCAGGTGGAGCTGCCCTGGGCAGTGAGCCCGCACCTGGGATGGAAACCGGGGCAGGCGGAGCTGAGGCGGGCAGCGAGCCGGGACCCGGGACAGGCGCCTCGGCCGCCAACGGAGGGGGCAAGAGCTGCAGAGGATCCCACTCTTTCTGACTTTTCCTCTTGTTCCCCTCCCTTTCATTTCCCCTTTTTATTTTCTTGGTTTTTTCCTCGGGTGTTTCTGATACTTCAAAGATTTTTATTCTCCTAAAATCTCCTGTCTAACATATGGCATATTCTCTTTCTTCTAGATTAAATGGGTTTTTTTCCAAATAAATCCAGAACCTAACAAATCTAAACTGCTGCTTGGATATTTTGAAATGGTCGGCGAGCTAACTCATGACCTCCTAATGTTGTTTTTCTCATCACCTTTTTATTTATCCTTTGGCAAATTAAGCATCTTTCAGTGACTTGCTTTGCTACACCAAAAATCCCAGTGCACCCAAAATTCCTTAAAAAATGATCACACAAAGCTTGAGTACGCCAGTGGGGTTTCTGATGCACGTCTTCTAATCTTTTCCTAGTAAGCACATTTTATTAAGTAATTGTCTTCCATGTAGAAGTTTCTATTTCCCTGATTTATCTTGTTCATTTCCTATCTTGTTTAATTCTTTTTTCTCGGCTTCCCTAAACTTTGGAATTTCCAGTTTTTCCTCGTTTGGAGTTAATATTAACATAACTCTTTCAGCTCCATTTTCTGCTGCATCCTTATCTTTGTGATCTGCCCCCAGTTTGCCCAGTTTGCCTCTCCTTTGGCCCGGGCCGGGTTCCCCCCGCCCGCAGCGGCTGGGAGCAGCCGAGAGCCCCGCGCTGCCCATGCCGACCTGGCCCGGCTCCATGGCCGCTGCTGCCGCGGGCTGCGAGGGCTGCGGGAACGGGGCACCGAGGGTGTGGCTGCTGCTGGGGGAGGAGGAGGAGGGAGGGAAGGGCAGGGATGGAGGGGGAGGAGGAGGCGGGTAAGGGGGGAGGAGCAGGGGGTGGGATGAAGGCAGAGAGAGAGCAGCGATGGAAGGAGGAGAAGGAGGAGGGGTTAGGGAGGAGGAGGAAATGATGGAGGGATGGAAGGGGCGGGATGGAAGTGGAGCAGGAGGTGGGGATAAGACAGAGGAGGAGGAGGAGGAGGGGGGATGGAAGAGGAGGAGGGGGAGGAGAAAGAGCAGTGAAGGAGGCGGGGTTAGGGGGGAGGAGGAGAGGGAGGTGGAGATAGGACAGAGGAGGAGCAGGAGGAAGAGGAAGAGGCGGGACAAAGGCAGATCAGGGCTGAGCTGAGGGGAACCACGCGGTCTCGATCCCTGCCTGAATTCGCAGCCCCCACCTGTGGGATCATCGCCCCCCCCCCCCCCCCCCCCCCCCATGGCGCAGGTGCGCGGGGAGGGGGGGCCTGGCCTGGATATCCCGGGGGGTCCCTGGGTTGGGTTTTTGGGGGGATGTTTGGAGAATGAAGAAGTCCAAGGCTGAGCGGAAAAGGGCCCTCGGGGGGACATCGGGGGGTGGCGGTGGCGGCTGCCGGCAGAGGCAGCCTGGAGGAGCAGAGCCCTGTGTGCCCCAGGAGGCCAAAGTGGGGAGGCCAGAGAGGGGGGAGCGCCGCCATTGGCGGGAGCCTCAAGAGCCTGGAGAGGGGCAGGGGGGACTCCTTGGAGCCACTGCAGCCCAGAGCAGAGAATGAGAGGAGAAGGGAGCCCGGGAGCCCAAAGAGCCCCGGCATCCCGAAATGGGGAGAGCCAAGAGGGGGCAGTGCATCCCCTGATACGGCCTGGGGGGATCTGGTTGCCCTTGCCTGTGGCACGGAGGCAAATCCCATGCTGTCCTTGTCCTTCCTCGCCCAGAGCAGGAGCTGAGCATGGAGAGCAGGGAGGACAAATGCCCGCGGCAGAACCTGGTGGCAGAGGCCGTTTTGAGCGGCTCCACGGCGCAGGAAGCCAACAGGGAGGAAAAGCCCCGGAGATGCCGCACAAGGAGGGGCTGCAAACGCAGATGGCGGGGATGTGAGGGGGAAAGAGGCAGCCTGGGCCGGGAAGGCGGCCGGAGATGGAGCCAGAGCTCGGAGCTGGTGCTCCATGAGCAGCTCCATGATGGGGAGAAGCCCCACATCTGCGTGGAGTGTGGGAAGAGCTTCAGGTGGAACTCCGAGCTGATCAGGCACCAGAGGATCCACACTGGGGAACGGCCCTACGAATGTGAAGAATGTGGGAGGAGCTTCAGCTGCAGCTCCAACCTGATCATCCACCAAAAGATCCACACTGGGGAGAGGCCCTACGGGTGTTCTGAGTGTGGGAAGGGGTTTCAAATCAGGTCCCATCTCCTCCGGCACTATCAGAGTCACACAGATGAGAGGCCCTTCCAATGCCCCGACTGTGGGAAGGGATTCAAGTACAACTCCGACCTTGTCACCCACCGGCGCATCCACACTGGGGAGAGGCCCTACGAGTGTCCCCAGTGTGGGAAGAGCTTCTTCAGGAGCTCTACCTTGACCCGACACCAACGGAGGCACCGGTAAGGGAAGCCCTGCGAATGCCCCGAGTGCGGGAAGAGCTTCGTGCGCTGCTGCAGCTCCATCCCCCACTGGAGGAGGCACTTTGGGCACAGCCCTGGTCACTCACATTCCCTGTGATCCATGTTGGGAACACACCTGGCTGCTTCTCCTTTTGGTTTGGCCTGAATTTTTTTCCCTTCCCCATCTCTTAGCAGTTCAAAAGCCAAGAGGGATTCATCTGTCACTTCAAAACCACTCAAATCTCACTGAAAACAAATGAATTTTAACCCAAAAGGGCTCAATTCCACCTCAAATTCCTTGTTCCCTCCTCAAAAAAACTCAATCCCATGGCAAACTCACTCCATTCCACAGCCGCCAGGGTGAGATGGGGTTGGAAGCAGACTGGGAGAAGTGCGATCATGTGGAGCAATGGGATGGGGATTGTGTGGGCCTGGCTGTGTGGGATGTATTTGATAGCAAATAAAAATTTCTGAGTTACTGATTTCTGTCCCATTCTTTTTCAGGCAATTTTGTTTGCGGTGTCACCTTGTCAGCTGAATTAATTCCCATAAGAATCCCTTTTTTAAAATCATCTAACCCAAACAATCCCAAAAACCAGTATCCAAATAAAACCACCCGCCTGCATTTAATTTTTTTAATTGTAATTTAATTGTTTTAGAGTATTTAGGGGTGTTATAAATTATTTGGTTAAAAGGTATGAGAAATTATCATGGTGTTTGGTTTTGTGTTTAGTATATTTGTAATATGAATTGTTTAACTAAGGTGTGTTAGATTGCATGTTTGATTTTTTAGATATTTTTTATCTCAAGTATATTAGCCATCGAGTTAAAACTTTCAAAAGGTATTTCTTGATATATAATTTGTTTATTTATATACATTGGTAATATTATAGTAATAGTTGTTGGTTTGGTTTGACTCATTGTTGGAGTATTGTAAAGAAGAGTTTAGATTTTCATATTTTATTTTTATTATAATTTATTTAATTTCAATTATTATTTCTTTGTTTATAATTTTATTGCAATTTGTTGAGGGGAAAGGAAGGAAGTTCAAGGGCAGGAACATTTTTTCCTGGCTGGGAACTGGAATTCCAGACCCTGGGAGTGTGTGCAGGACCCCCCAGACTGGGATCAAAGATGGGCTGGGATCAAAGATGGGCTGGGATCAAATACGGACTGGGATCAAATACGGACCGGGATCAAATACGGACTGGGATCAAAGATGGGCTGGGATCAAATATGGGCTGGGATCACATGGATGGGGATCCTGTGCATCAGAACCCTCCAGACCAGGATAGCCTGAAGTGGGATCAAATATGGACTGGGACTGTATGGACTGGGATCCCAGGGACTGGGACCATATGGATCAGGACCACACAGACTGGGATCAAATATGGGCTGGGACTGTTTTTTAAAGTAACTTTGTTCTATAGTTTTTATTTCTGTTGTTAATTAAGCTCAGTGAAATAGCTGCTTGTGTTAAACTGCCTGCTTGGATGGGATAACATCCAATGCACCCAGGATGAGGACACCTGTACAGATCTGCCAACTATCAGCACTCCCCGTCTGAAGGCAGAGTGCAGCAAGGCCCAAAACCTGGAGGTGATAAAGAGAAGGAGCCAAAACCACAGCCAAGAAACACACATGCTCTGAAAAGGCAGACCCAGGGAGGGGCCATGTAAAATCATTCCTGGAATATGTAAAGTAGTTTATGGGTATGCATGAGGCTCTATGAATATGCACCAGGCTGATGTAAGGGGAAAGGTATTTCAGGGCGATGCAGATTCCTTGGTTGTGGTTTTAGTCCATTCTTATCACCTCCAGTTTTTGGGCTTTGCTCCACTCTGACTCTGAGAAATTTAGGTTTTGGGATTTTTAGTATGTTGTGGATGGAAGCAAAATGGAGGGCACAGTGTTTTGTCCTGGGTTTCTTCTTCATGCTTCTTCCTTCTTCTTCATGCATTTGGGTGGCTTTTTGTATTTGGGCAGAAATTCCACATTTCAGGCTCTTTGGGATCAGTTATTGGGTTAAAAGGGAAAATAATCTAGGTGTCAGTTCCTAATTGGATAGTTTAGTCTTAAAAGACCTTGGAACAAGAGATTGTTGGCCATTTTGTGCCTTCTAATGAAAAGCTGCTGAACTCCCAGTAATGAGGCTGTTTTACTGATAAGAAATAATAAACACTTGAGTCTGAACATGAATTACTGTCTCAAGTGCCTTCAATCCAGAGCCAGTGAAACCGACAACTGGTACCCCACAGCTTGAGGTAGTGCCAAGGCAGAACTTGTTCATGCTCTTTTCCCCTGGTGATTTTCTACTCCCGTCCAGACTCTGATAGCAAAGCCGTGCTAGTGACAAAAGATTGACCTTGGCATCCTGGGGCACTTTCTGGGTGGGTGTTTGAATCTGCTTTTCCAGGCCTCGGGCTGAGCAGGGTGAGGCCGAGGCCTGGGCCCCTCCAGGCGGCGCCGGGAGCGCCCGGGGCAGCGGCGAGGGGCGGCCCTGAGGGGCGGCCCAGGGGGCATTTCCCCCGAGCGGGCGGGCGGGCGGGCGGCGGGGAAAGGCGCCCTGGGCACAAGGGCCGGCACAAGGGCCCCGGCTCTCTGCAGTGCGGGCGGCCCAGCGCCGATCGCTGCTCCCGGAGCCGCTGCCAGGGCCGGGTCTCCTCCCCGCCGCTGACCCTGCACCTGCAGCGCTGCCTCCGCCTCTGCCGGGCTCCCCGGCACGGACGGCAAGGACGTGGACACGCTGCAGCAGGGGCCCAGCAGGGACACCCAGATGGTGCCGGGGCTGCAGCTCCTCTCCTGCAAGGAAAGGCTGACACAGCTCGGCTTCTTCAGCCTGGGAAAGAGACCCAGCCTTGATCCAGCTGCGGCCTTCCAGTACCTGAGGGCAACACACAAGAAAGCTGGACAGGGACTTTGTACGAGGGCAGGCAAGGACAGGACAAGGGAGCATGGATCCAAATGGAGAGAGATTAGGTTTAGGTAAGGGATTCAGAAAAAAGACTCTCCTGGAACAGGTTGCCCAGAGAAGGTGGGCATGTCCCGTCCCTGACAGTGTTCAAGGCCAGGCTGCATGGAGCTCTAGACAAGCCGGTCCAGTGCAAGGGGTCCCCAGCCACAGCAGGGGCGTTGCAGCCATGGGATTTTCCAGATCCCTTCCAAGCCAAACCATGCCACGACTCCATGATTCTGGGATACTTCCCTTCCTCATCCTCTGGCAGAAAAAGAAACTTGGCCCCAAGTTCTACACTGCAGACCATGTCTTTTGGCAGCCTGCAACTGTGTCAACAGAGGATGAAAAGAGATGACATTACTGACACGATTTTCCTTTTCTACTTGAAAAGTAAATGCTCTGCTCCTGTCCACTCTGGCAAAATTGTCAGAGGAGGCAATTGTTCCCCATGAAAAGCTTGGTCTAATGCAAAGAGGTAAGAAGCCAGAAGCCAACAGTCTTCGTTATTGCTACGTTGTTTTCTTTGGTTACTTCTCTAATAGGAATGACTTTGGAGTGTGATTTGTTTGTTTCTCTCTTTCGTTCCTGACGGCATCGCGGTCCCCCCACAGCGCAAGGGCGCCCTTGTGCCCCTGGAGCTGGTGCTGCTGTGGATGGTGTCGCGGCCTGGCTTCCGCGGCGTCATGAGGCTCCTGGACTGGTTCGAGGTGCCCGAGGGCTTCGCGCTGCTCATGGAGCGTCCGCAGCGCTGTCAGCACCTCTGGTACTTCCTGCACGAGCGGCGGTTCCTGACGGAGCCCGTGGCGCGGGGGCTGTTCCGCCAGGTGCTGGAGGCCATGGGGCACTGCAGCAGCCGCGGCGTCCTGCACCGCCACATCAAGGCCGAGAACGTCCTCGTCGACCTGGCCACGGGCGAGGCGAAGCTCATCGACTTCGGCTGCGGCACGATCCTCCAGGACACGTTCTACACCCGGATGTCAGGTGAGCCCAAAGCCGGGGCCCAGCTTTGCAGTGGAGTTCCCCCCTTGGCTGGCAGAGGGGGAAGAGGGAGGAAAAGAAGGAGGCAAGGAAGGAGGGGGAATCCATCTTCAGCCAGCTGCAGCCAAGTTGCTTTTTGGCAGGGCAGGGCCTGGCTGTTGTGGAACGGGAGCTGGCTGGGAGGGAGGGAGCAGCATGGGCCTGATGAGCTGCGCCCGTGTCCCATGGGAACGCTGGAGTACAGCCCACCGGAGTGGATCCTCTTTGGCTGCTACCATGGCCAGCCAGCCACCATCTGGTCCTTGGGCATCCTGCTCTATGAGCTGCTCTGTGGGCACCTTCCTTTCCACACCAATGAGGACATCGTCCGGGGCCAGCTCTTCTTCCTGCCCCGGGTGTCTCAAGGTGGGGATGCGCCTTCAAGGCACGAGGGGAAGAACGGGGTTGGGAGGGGTGGCTGGCACATAAGCGTCCTGCTCTTGCAGCTGGTGAGGAGGTGCATCTCCTGGGCTTAGCTGGACGAGGTGGCACCTGTGCCTCTGTGCTGGTGTCCTCCGCAAGAGAGGATCGATAGGAAGCTTTTGGCTGCAGCTCTGAGCACTCCTGGTGTGGCCTGGGCACTGTGGAATGTGGGAGAGCATGGACAGGAGCCTTGTCCCGCTGAGCTTTGTAGACAGTTGGCTGGCTGAGAAAGGTCACGTCGACATAATACCCCTGGTTAAGCAAGAAGGAGAGAAGTCTAGGAGTCAGCAGTCAGTGTCCATATAAGGCAAGGACATTATGCCCTTGATGCAACAACAGGATAGGGAAGAGGCTCTTTTGCCAAAAATATGAAGAATAGTTTCAATAGAATAACCACAAGAATGCAGAAGTAGGCGTAGTTGGCCGATAAGTAACTAACCAATAATGAGCACTCCTTTGCAATATGTATGAGCTTTATTAACACCAATATAAATATGTGTGACTATCATTAAAGTTCGAGACTTGCTGATCAGTCATATTGCATGCCACATTTCTCCCGCCGATCCAACACAAACCCAAACTCCAGCCCTGGGATACTCTATAAAAGCCCCATGGCCCTGCCTTTGCCCTGTCTTTCGGGGGTCAGAAATGGATTCTGGAGCTTTCTGAAACCCAGACCCGTCTCGTTTGTTCCTGGCACCGGCAGCTGCAGCCTCCCTGGACACCATGAACTCTGGAGAATGGGGGCAGCCAGTGGGGACAGGTCCTGGACTGCAAGATAAGTGTGTGTTCTGTTTGCCATCTGTCAGTGGTGGGGCAGTTATCTTCTGTTCATTGGGCAGTTTCTCTCTTCCACAACCAATCCTCCCTCTGGGGAGGTGTGTTCCATTAATAGGCCATTAATTATTAATTATTAATCTTCTGGTAATGGGCCACTGAGTGTCACTGCATGGCTGATTAAATGACATCATCCCATTGGGAGATGCTCCGCCCAGGGGGAGGAGCCAAGCATTCCTACCTGGACAGAATCTGAGATTTGGAACACTGTAGGCAGCCTTTTCCTCCTGGATTCCCAGAGGAGCAGCTGTCTTTCTTCTCCACGGGATTCCCAGAGGATCAGCCTTTTCCTCCTGGATTCCCAGAGGAGCAGCTGTCTTTCTTCTCCACGGGATTCCCAGAGGATCAGCCTTTTCCTCCTGGATTCCCAGAGGAGCAGCTGTCTTTCTTCTCCACGGGATTCCCAGAGGATCAGCCTTTTCCAACTGGATTCCCAGAGGAAGGAAGATTCCCAGGCCCATCTACAGCAGCCCTGGACCTTCAGAGGAAAACTCCACCCTTCTCCAGGATCCCTGCTCCAACAGAGCCACACCTGGCACTGCAGGAGGGCTGCAGCCACCACTGAATGGGACTGCTGCCAGCACCCTGACCCACACGGTGTCAGGCCCTGTTCTGATTCTGTCAGTGGGGTTTTTTTCATTTGTACTACTGCATTTATATTTTTAATTTTTCCTAAAAAAGAACTGTTTTTCCTATTCCCATATCTTTGCCTGAAAGCTCCTTAATTTCAAAATTATAACAATTCAGAGGGAGGGGTTTACATTTTCCATTCCAGGGGAGGCTCCTGCCTTCCTTAGCAGACACCTGGCTTTTCAAACCAAGACAATAACAAAGTTACTTGAACACCACAGATAGAAAATCCATTTTAATCTCTGCAAAAAGCCAATATTATGTGTCCATAACAATAAACCTCTTGCTGAGTGATGGTAGATGTCAAAGTAACTTTGTTATAAAGATATAGTTTTTATTTCTGTTGTTAATTAAGCTGTGTGAAATGGCTGCTTGTGTTAAACTGCCTGCTTGGATGGGATAACATCCAATGCACCCAGGATGAGGACACCTGTACAGATCTGCCAACTATCAGCACTCCCTGTCTGAAGTGAGCTACACTTTGGGAACATCTCATGTTTCATGCATGCAGTGGGTGACAAGATGATTTAAAATGCTAATAAAATAAACAAGAAAGGTCATTTTTGTTCCTCAAAATAACAACAACAACAACAACAACAACAAGTTCTGGTTTAATGAAAGGTGGAATCCGTTGCTCTTAAGAGCAAAGATTCATAGCTGGAATAAAGAGTGTTCAGCCCAGCTGTTTCTACTGTGAGGCCGTATTTCATCCCCCCTGAAAGTCCTTCATGTTTGCACAGAAAACTCTCCCTGCACAGCCCAATGAATTCCATCACTTCAGCTGGCCAAACAACCACTGTGGTCAAGTGGGGTCTGAGCAGCTTCCAGGATCCCAAGCAGCTTCAGAAGCTTCATTTTACACCTCCTCTTCTCCCAGTGAATACCCACCACCACCATAACTGTGGACCCATAGCTGTGGATCACTGGCCTGGCCAGCACAGGGCTAATGTTTGCATCAGCCAGGAGGAGCTGCTCTGCCTGGCTGTCTGTCTCAGCCTCAGCCCTGAGACCCCAAATGCCTCCATTCTGGCCCAATCCTTCCTGGTGCTGAGCATAAGAACTCGTGCAGACAAGAGCAGGGAGGGAATCTCCCCAGCCGTTTATCACCTCAGCAACAAGACCTTGGCACCAGGCTGTTATCTGTAGCAGAAAGCAGCAGCAGAAAGGAGACACCAGATCACCAGCCCCAGGCCATGGTCCTGGTGCTGTCCTTACCAGTGATCAGTGTCTGCAGCTCTCCAGGAGTTCAGGGAGCAGGGATGCTCCTCACCATCTCATCTTACCCATGCACCCAAAGCCACAGCCAGCTGTGTGCTCCTGCCCACCAGCACATGCCAAGGCACAGCGTGGGATTCTTGGGGAGGTGTCCTCTGCAGGGCCAGGAGTTGGACTTGGTGATGCTTGGGGGTCCTTTCCAGCCCAGGATATTTTGTGATTCTAAGGCTTTGGCCAGCCCAGGTTTCAGCCACCTCCCTGATCCAGGTGTGATTGACCCCAAACCAGATCTTGCCTCTGTCTACCCTCCAGTGCAAGGAACATGTTGCATCTACCCCAGCCCCCTGCTTGTGTCTGATGGATCATGCTGACCTTTTCAACATATTTTTTGGAGTATTAGAAAACATTATCTGACAAAAAGAAAAAAAAAAACAAAAAAAAAAAAAAAAAAGAAAAAGAAAAAGAAAAAACAAACCAAAAAAACCAACAAACCAACCAAAACAAAATCAATTTGGGTAATGATGGTCTTTTGTTCCAGCTTATCCTGCACCAAACTCCACAGATGGTAACTCTGAACATTTCCCAGACCTTCACAGCAGAGCTTGGAACTGTCTCTCTGATTTCTTGGTTGTTTCATGACACATGCATTTCTCCTATATAATCCCAGTGTTTTGCTTAGAAGCCATATTATAACTGGGAATCAATCATCTTCATTTGAACATCTAGGACAGATTCACACATCATTTCACCATTAACTAGGATAGACTCAGCCTTGCAGATCTTTCAGGTTTTAAGCCTGGCTGTGTTGTTTCAGTTCTTTGCTGCTGCCTGTGTTTTGTGAAAAAAAAAAAAAAACCAAAACAAACAAACAAACAAACAAAAAAAACAAAAAAAAACAAACCAAAAAAAAACACCAAAAAACCAGACATTTGGACTTTCTGTTGCGGCTTGAAGAAGAACACAGGTTGTTTCATCACTGTTGTGAGACATGTGTTACCCGGCTCATTAATTCACAACAGTTCTTGTTTTCTCTGCCTTTTTCATGCTGATGTGAGACATTTGTGAAGTCCAGGGTTGTACTGCAAGTGATTAATGCTGCAGTAAAGTCTGATAAACTGAGATTCCAACAAAAAAGTGTGAAAAATGTAACCTCTAAAGTTCTGAAAGCTCACATGTGACAAAACCCATAAATCACCCCAGAGGCAGTCATTATGGTGAGTTACTAACTAGATTATGCAGCTGCATTTGTCATCATTTCCCATTACGTAGAGAATAAACCTGTCAGCCTGATTTATGGCAGAGGGCTCCACAAGATGGGAACTGGCACCTGTACTGTTCTGTGGAAACGATGAGAAATGCTGTGTGTGCTCAAGTGCTGAATGGAAAAGGAAGGAGGGGAGATAACTGTTCTTTGAAGGCACTGATTCAGGGACAAAGACTTCAGAGAGGAGTCATGCTTACTCCCATGGGATGGCAGGAAGAGTATCCACCAACCTGTCCCAACAGCAGCAGCAGCATCAGAATGCGTTCTCCACAGGTGGAGGGAAGAGAGGAGAGAGGAGGTCTTTTGAGGGGACCAAAGTCAGTCATGGAGAAATCCTAGAAGCCTGGAATGGTTCGGGTCACAAGGAATCTGAAAAACCATCTTGTTCTAACCCCTGATGTGGGCCGTGACAAACTGAACAGCTGAATGCCTGGCTACTCAGGGCATACTCAAGGTTTTGGATTCCATGCCTGTGCATCTACTGTGGAGCAGCTGGGTCTGCTGGGAGCAGATGGCATCCACCTGAGCTCAGAGCAGGCCAAAAGATGGGCAGATGTGGGACTGAGCAGGGCGAGGGACATCCCTGCACAGCAGCGCTCTGACAAGAGCAGCAGTGGCCTCCTCTCAGTGCCCTTCCCCGAGCAGCAGCCGCTGAACACCATGGTGGCTACACAGATGCTTTTGGCTCTGCAATCCCTTTGTGCTCAAAGGCCACACTGGGCATTTCAGCTGGGCTGGAAGGTCTGGCTGGGCAGGGAACAGGCAAGAGGCACTGCTGGTGTGAGCTCCATGTGCTCACTGGGGACACAAGGAAGATTCTGTTCATCCAAAGAAAAACACAAGCAGCCAGTCCCTGCTAACACAGCAGTGCGACTCTGTCCAGAGCAGCTCAAATTCTCTGCCAGAACCACCCCCCTGCACCTTCTTGATCTGAAGGGGACTAGAAGTGGTTTCACTGCAGTTCTTTATTTCTGCTGTCTGATAATGGGAAGGTTTCAGAGAAGTCTTGGATGGACTGGATCAGGGAAGAGTCAAGCAAGAAAAACTGAGCAACCATCACCCAACCCCACTGACAGAAGAACAAGTCCCATTAGGAAAAGCACCTCAGGTGTTTTCATAGTTGAAAATATGTATCCTACTCAACATTATTGATTATAATCTTTTCCCTTTGGAAACTTATCAGTGGGGACTTCTGCCTGCTTTGTGAAGGGAGCCCCTGGGGCCCATCCCCTCCCAGAGGGGCTGCACTTGCTGCCTGCCGGGGCTTTCATTGCTGGGCCCACTGGGAGCCCCTGAGCTGGGCTGGGCACCAAGGGCAGGGCTGGCCCGGCTGTGATGCCTCTGGCCCCTGTGACAGCAGGGGCAGCGTGTCACAATGGGGGCAGCTGGAAAAGGCCCCCGCAGGTAACGCTGGCCCAGCACAGCCTGGGCAAGCGGTGAGTGCGCACGTGGCGGGGCTGGGCCAGGCCAGGGCCGGGCCACAAGCGCCGCACCCGGGCCTGCATTGTCCCCCTGCACTCAGGGCCAGCCCCTGGGGCCGGCGCCTTGGCCGGGGCACGGGGCTGCTGCTGCTGGCCCACTGGCACAGGCCCTGCTGCCTGCCAGCTGCCCGGGGCCCTCTGCTTCTGCCCTCACATCCCTGCGCCTCCGGGCCTCACTTCAGCCCCCACAAGCTCCCTTGGGAGCCCCAGTGAAAGCCTTGTCTCTCTCCTCCTGCAGACCATGGCGCACAGAGCAGTCCTGGCTGGGCTTGTGCTGCTCCTCTTCCTGTTCCCACTTTCCGTGGTGGACAGATTTCACGGGGATGGGCAGCCCCGTGCAGAGGAGATGAAAGCGGCCCCCCCAGAGCCAGCTGAGCCTGGCTGGGGACCCTGGCTCCTGGCTGCCTTGCGCTACCTGCACCAGCTCTGGCAAATTGCTCAGCCGCTGCTCCTGCTTTTGGGCTGGTGGCTCAGGCGCAGAAGGGCAGCCACGAGGCAGAGAGCAGCGGCCCAGAGAGCTGAGGAAAAGGCCAGAAGGAGGAAGGTGGAAAGCGAGCGGAGAAGGCAGCTCCTTAGGAAGAGATTCAAAGACATGGAGCAAATGCGCCGGGCCACGAAAGAAATAGAAAAGCAAATGGCCAGGCTGATCTGAATGAATAGGGATACAAACAGGATGCTGAAGGTAGGCAGGGCAGGCTCTTGGAGGAGCACAGGCAGTGGCTGTGTGAAGAAAAGCTTCCTGCTGGAGATGCTCTCTGGGCCGGCCAAGGCGAGCCGCACATCTTTGTGAGCAGCCGGCGCACAGAGCTGCGCTTGCTGCCCAGCACAGCCCTGCGCCGGGGCACAGGCTCCGGGCTCCTGACACACCCTGCCCCTCTGCCCTCTCTCTCCTCACGGGATCTGTAGTAACTGCATCTATTTTAACCCTTTTCCATGCAGAGCCTTTGCATCTGCTCGGAGGAAAGCACCATCTGAAGGCATCGGCGCAATGTTTGGAGATTGATTCAGATTCTTAAATAGTTTTGAAATATTTAAAATATTTTCTTTAAAAATTGTTGTCTTTAGAAACATTTTCCAAACTTTTTATTACTATAATGTGGATTAATACTCTTGTAAGATATCATAAATATTTTAATAATATGTAGTAATTAAATAATGGCACTTTTCTTTAGATTATATAGAACTTATAATTCATCAAAATTACCAAGAATTATTGCAGTTAACCAAAACTGAAGTATACTTTATTTCTGTTTAAAACCGCAAATGTTGCTTAATCTCCATGGTCCAATAATTATTTTGTGTCTTGTTTAATATTCATATATACAGTACATAGACTGTTGCTACGAATGCCTATAATCACAATTGGTTAATTTAAATTACACTCTCTGCCCTCCTGTCTCGGGAGGGTGACTTCCCTCAGGCAGCTGCAGTCCCTGTCAAGATACAATAAAGGCAATGCCTGAACAAACGCTGAGTCTGTGAGTGTCCATGCTGGACTCAGGTGTCAGCTGTGGGGAATTCCTGACACAGGGGCACCACAGCAGCCCTTGGCCATGCAGAGGCTCCTTTCCTCCCCTGCAGCAGCTGCTCCTTTGGTGCTGTGATCCAGCCTCTGCTCTGCGCGATGCCAAATGCAAGAAAACCAGGAGTGCCACCACTCAGACTGTCACTCGGGTCCCTGCAGAGCTCAGGAGCCACCATGGCTGTGTAGGTGTGGAACCTGCAGTGGGCCATGACAGCAGGGACAGCAGGGACAGCAGGAACAGGGGGACAGAGCACAGCAATCACAGCCCGGCTGCCCTGGGACAGGCCCGGCAGGCGGACAGGACACGGGGCAGGCAGGAGTCCCCATCCTCTCTGTGCCCTCCTGAGCACAGGCACATAAGGGACAGGGGCAATGGGGACACAGCCGGCCCCTCTCCTCTGGGAATATCCCACCTGCCCAGGGGCCCTGACAGAACGCAGGGGCTGAGGCTCTGCAAGGGGAACCCAAGGGTGAGCAGGAGGACCTCCAAGTTACATCTGCCCACATTCTGCATGCAAACTGCTGCGTGGAGGAGAAAACCAGAGGGGCCTTGCCACAGCAGATCCCATCTGAGGGAAGTTGTTCTCTATTCCTGCACACGGGTGCCCCATGCAACATGGAGCACATGAATGCACTTTGACACCAGATTCTCAGCCCTGCTCGAGCGCTCTGGCACAGCAGGAGCGGCCATTCCCTAATAACACACGGGTTTGCAACTCTTGTGCAAAGCAACACAAATTGTCTCTCTCCTCCTGCAGACCATGGTGTCCAAATCAGTCCCTGCCCTGCTGGTGCTGCTCCTCTTCCACTTCCCACGGCCCGTGGTGATCAGTTGGGATGAGGATGCAGAGCTGGGCAAAGAGGGCCTGGAGCAGGCTACCCCAGAGCCACCCGAGCCTGCCTGGGGACCCCTGCTCTGGGCAGCCGTGCAGCAGGGGCCCTACTGGGCTGCTGCTGAGCTGCTCTTCCTGCCTTTCTTCCTTTGCCTCAGGCCCAGAAGGGCGGCCATGAAGCAGAGAGCAGTGGCCCGGAGAGCTGAAGAAGAGGCCAGAAGGTGCAGGATGGAAATGGAGCAGAGAAGGCTTCGCTTCCAGAGGACATGCAAAGACTTGAAGAAGATGTGGAGGACCATGAAGATGATCAAGAAGAAAATGGCCAGGCTGATTTGAATGAACAGCAAGGTGAGCTGGTTCCTGCTGTGCAGCTGAACTCATTGTGTTCAATCAGATTTCCTCTGCACGGATGTCATTGTAGTCAGATGAGAAATTGGCCCCTTAATTTGAATGCAGTGGTGCATAGAGCTGTAGTCTAATGTTTCAATGTAGCTGACCTGTGCCCTGATAGCAAGGGGTGTTTAACAAATCTGGTATTGCCAGAAGGCTTTTGTTACTCTCAGACTGTGCTCTGCACATGGAGCAGCAGAAGAATTAAGGCCAAATCCTCCCTCAGGAACTGGAGGATATCACACGTGGGTAAGGAGCTTTTGTAAGGGAGAATTGACTGTTCTTCTCTCCCACCAGGTGACCCTGTGCTCCAACACGGTGATGGAGTTCTACCAGAGAATGCTGGTGCACCTGGAGGGTGTTGGCAAGGGAGGGGCAACCCTGATCATCACAGCCAGGTCCCAGCCCTTGCCTGGCTCCCCCAGGCACTGCCTTGCCCAGGCTTTGCTGGCTGCAGTGCCAAGGAGAAGTGCTGCTGGATGCCCTCATGTTGTGCCAGCTGGACATGGGAACAGCAGTGCTTGGGCAGCAGCCTGTGGTGAAAAGCACCCGTGCTCACAGCCCAGCACGGGCCTGGGCCCTCTTCTAAAGGCACCAGCAATGATATCATTGATTGGCCTGGGCTTTGGTGCGTGAGGGGGAACAAATTTCCCGAGGGCCTCCTCTCCTTTTTCCTGCAAGAGGTGGAGTTGTGCTGGTGGTGAGCACCGTGCACGGGTTTGGGCCACACCAAGCAGCTGCTGAGAGTCAGGGTCTGGCTCTGTCCATGAGGGCCCATGGCAGGGGGAAGTGGCTCCCAGCAAGAGTGGGGAGGGCAAGGTCTGACGAGGGGAAAGCAGCCCTTGGTGTGGCAGGTCAGCTCCAGATTTTCTCCTTCCCTCTGCTTCCCAATTTGAGCTTTAATGTTGTCAGAGCTGAGCCCAAAAGTCGTCGTTGCTGCAGCAGAATTCCATGCTGCTGTGCTGCTGTGGGTGTCAGTGTGATGCCCAGAGGGATGCAGCTCCCTGGGGCTGTTCCCTGTCGCAGGCAGAGCCATGCAGGCAGTGCCTGGGCTGCCATTCTGTAAAGCAGGTGGAGCTGGGGCCAGGCAGGGCCTGGAGCTGGGCAGTGGAGGAGCCAGGGAGCTGCAGGGCCTGGCAGGGGCTGATCAGCCCCTCTGTGGGGCAGCTGCTGTCTCGTGCCCTCCAGGGCTGGGGCAAAGAGCTGAGTTCTGGCAGGGCAGCAGCACCATGGCAGAGAAGGGAGTCATTTGTACTGAGACACTGGGGTTGTGTGTTCCTTGGGCCTTGGGGAGCCCTGATCCTTGTTGGGAAGGGTCCCCCAGAGCTCGTGGCTCACTGGGACTGTTCCAGGAGTCCTTGCAAGCCTTCTGGGGTACAGGAGGGGTTGAGGCAGCTGTGGGGCAAAGGGCTCTGCCTGGGGCACTGGGCAGCCTCTGGGTGCTGCCTCTCAGGGTTTGGGCCTCCTTGACAAGACGTGTTGGAGTGGGCAGAGGTAGAAGGCAATTTATCCCTGTAGGGCTGTTCAATGTGCGTTTGACAGTGACCAATGTGTTCTGCTCCATTGCACAATCTCTGGGGGGAAACGTTCTCCATTCTCTCAGGATCTCTGATTGCCCTGGGGTCATCTCTCTGCCCAGATGTCTCGTTCCTGAGCTCCAAGTGTCCCCCCAAGTGCTGCTGTACGATGAGTGCCACCTGAAGGTGCCCTAGGAGAGGAAGATCCTCATGAGGAATCCCAGCCACCTTCCTGGCTGCTACGGGCTCATTCCCCAGGTTTGGCATCACATCTACCTCCTCCTGTCAAATATTACTGAGGAGATTATTAGGGGAAAAAAGGGTTTGGATAAGACCTTGCTGGTTTCTATTCAGCCTTAAAGATCTGCTGAGAACAGGATCCTACCCGAATGTAAACTTTAGGAGGCAGTTGAAGCTCCTGAGGAAACAGTTGATGTTCTCGTCTTCAGGGGCTTTTCTTGTGGGAGATCTGAGAGGGCTGTGAAAAGCTGCTGCATCCACAGACACCAGTGCCTGTGCTGGCAGCCTCCTTGCAGGATCCCCTGGGAGTGCTAAGCCTACAATTCTTGCATCTTGTTTGTGCCTTTTACCTTTGTCCTGGGCAGTTGTAAACGTGTGTGTAAGTTGCTGTTGCGGTGCATGTTGAGGAGTCTAAAGTTTCTCCAGAGGTGCCTCTGAAGCTGCATTTCATTCTGTCCCTGCCAGAAACGCAAGGAGGACTCTGCTGTGCTCGACTCCAGCCCCAAGCCCTGTGGGATTGTGCAGCCCCAGAGCGCAGCAGAGATCCCAGCTGTGGTGGCAGTGCAGGCCCTGGGCACTCACGGCCCCAGCGCTGTCACCGGCGTGTTCGGGGATGAGCTGGGTCCCGAGCGGGTGGCTCGGGGATTCAATACGGGGACGCGTCGCTCCGGCAGCCCCAGCAGCCCCGGAGGGCTCCGGCCCCCGCCCGGCAGAGCTGCGGCTGCTGAGACCCCAAAATATCCCCAAAAAACAGGTGAGACACCCCAAAAATATCCCAAAAAATCCAGGGGAGACCCCTCAAAATCCCAAAAAATCCCAGTCAGACCCCCCTGAAAAATCTCAAACAATCTGGGTGAGATTCCCCCAAAAATGCCAAAAAAATCCGAGTGAGATCCTCCCCAAAAAATCCCCAAAAAACCAAGTGAGATCTTCCCCAAAAAATCCCCAAAAGCCCCAAGTCCAGGTGAGACACCTCCCCAAAAAAATTTTTAAAAATTCAGGTGAGACCCCCCCCTGAAAATCCCAGTGACACCCCCCCCAAAAATCCTAAAGATTTTTTTTTCCTGAAGAAAACAAGTGAGACCAACCCAAAAAAAACCCCAAATAAATCCCAAACCCACCCCAAAAAATCCAGGAGAAACACGCAAAAATAAAACAAAAAACAGGTGAGATCCCCCCCAAAATCCCAAAAAATCCCACTCAGACCCCCCTGGATTTTTTGTGTGCAGCTGCTCCTGGCAGGGTGCACAGGGACAGGGATTCTGCCGGGGAAAACAGGCACAGGCTGCTGGGGAGAAGGACAGGAGGGATGGGAGGCACAAACAGCTCCTGCTGGTGCAGGTGTCCCTCCCTCCCACTGCAGGTCCCTGTTCATGGTTATCTTATTTTCCAGAGATGAGCTTTACCCTCCTAAAGTCAAACCCCACCCACCAAAGGGGAAGAGAAGCAGTTTGGGTTCCTTGGCATCTCAATGGAGGCATTCCAAGGTCAGAAATGTGGAGGAGCCAGTCGCAGCCCTGAAAGAAGTGCAGGATTTTCCCCACTCTTCAGGAGCAGAGGTAGATTTTCTTGTCCATGCCGTGCTTGTGTCCCTCCCCAGCCTGCCAGCACCAAGTCCTGCTCATGCTGAGCTCCCTTTTTGCTGCCCTGCTGTGCTGTGCCCTGACAGTGGGCTGGGCAGCAGGGCCAGTGGCTGGACATGGGCTGAGGGGGAGGGAGAAACAGGAGAGTTTTCCTTGGAGAAGCTGACTCAGATCCTACAGGCCTGTGCTGAGTGTGGGATTTTGTGCCTTGTTTCCTTCCCAGTGTAAGATGAGGCTTTTCCCTGCATCATCCTGGTCAGATCTCCAGCTTCCCTCCCAGAGCCAGCTGGGATGATCCTGATCTCCACGGAGCCTCTTCCCAAGGCAGCCAGACTCCCTGTTTGCAGGGCTCTGCTTTCCCCCAGAGCTGCTGCTGCCCTGCTGGCCCTGGAGCTGTCTGACAAAGGGAGGCTGCAAAGTGGCTGTCTCTGCCTCCCAGCACAGAAAATGGCTTGTTTTCCAGGTGCCAGCACCAACTCCTGAGCACCCTCACCTGCCACGAGGCTCGGAGGGGTTCAGGTGCTCCCTGGACGTGGCGGCCGCTGAACGGAGCCTCCCTCAATCCCAGCCCGCCCCGATCCGGGCCGGAGCCATCCCCAGAGCCTCCCTCAATCCCGGCCCGGACCCTTCCATCCCTTTTTGGGGCGGCTCCTGCCGCTCCCCGCCCATTTCTGGGGGTTCCAAAGGGCCCCGCGGACCCTCCCCATTTTGGGGGTGTTGGGGGGGCCCCAGGGCCGCCCCGAGGGCCGAGGGGGGATCGAAAGCCCCAAACCCGAGGGGCTCCTGGGGGTGCCCAGTTCCTCCCGTCCCCAGCCCGAAACAGATCCTGGCCAATCAGAGCGCGGGGCGCTGATGACGATCCCGTTGCCGGGCAGAAACTCGGCGCACTGGCCCCGCCCGGCGATTTCCAGCGAATCAGCGCCCGGCTCGGCTGTGACTCATCGCGTGCCGGGCAGAACCCAGCGCCTCTCACAGCGCTGGCCAATCAGAGACTGCGCGGGGCCACTCCCAGCCAATCAGAGCGTTTGTCGCTGATGGCTCTCAGTGTCCAGGAGCGGAATTTGGGGCGGGGGGCGGTGACCCCGGCGATGGGGATGGCGCGTGCGGGGGCAGCTGGGGCCGCACTGGTGGCACTGGGGGCGCTGGGAGCCCCCCCGGCCGCGGGGGGAGCGGGGGGCGCGGGGAGAAGGGGGGCGGGGGGGCCCCAAATTCAACCAAAGGGGGGTCGGGACCCCCAAAGGGAGCAGGAGGGGCCTGGAACCCCCAAAACCAAGCACGGGGGAGGGGATTGGGGACTGGGGGAACGATGGGGAAGGGGCGGGAGAGCGGCGGGAAAGAGGGGGATGGGACCCCCAAATTGAGGTGGGAGGGAGCTGTGGACTGGGGGAAACCCCCATGATATCCCATAAAAATCCATAAAAATCCCATTAAATTTCACTCAATTCCCATTAAATACCATTAAAATCCTATTAAAATCCCATGACATCTCATTAAAATCCCATAAAATTCCATTACAATCCCATCAAATTCCATTAAAAGTCAATAAAATCCAATTCTATTAAAATCCTACTTAATTCCCATTAAAATCCATTAAAATCCCATCCAATCCCATAAAATGATCCCAAACCACACAAAATTGGCCCTGAATTACCCCACATACACATTGCCCTAAAAACCCAACAATGTGAAAAATTACACCAAATGATCCCAAATTTACCCTGAATAACCCCCAAAAAACCCCAAATAACGTCAAAGGCACACAAAGAACCCAAATCCCCCAAATGACTCCAAATGCCCCAAATGACCCCAATCCCCCAAATGACCCTAATCCCATAAATGACCCCAAATCCCATAAATGGGACTGGGAGAGGGGAGGAGAGGGCAGGGAAAGGGGGAGTGGGACAAACTGGGCGAGGAAATCAAACTCTGCAGTCAGACAGAGCAGGGATTTGTGTATCCAGCGCTGGGAGCGAGGGGGATCTCTCTGGCAAAAACCCACTCGTTCTCCTTTAGCCTTCAGCTCCATTTTAAAAGTCACAATTACAACACTTCATTAGCATACTCACATTTGCATAAAGCTGTGTCCCGGTTTTACAGCCGTGTGTGGCTTCAGCGCCTGCGTCCGTTCCTCCTGTGGCGGCCCTCAGTCTTCTGGTGCTCTTTTGATGAAGGCTTCTGTCGTCCTCCTCACGTTGGAACTTTTTACCTGGACCATCAGCCCATGCCTGGTGCTCCTTGTTCTTCAGTCTAACCTGGTCTGAGCTGATTTTGCCCTTTGCAAGCTCTGTTCAAACTTGCTCTCTCGCTCTCGGTGCGTTTGTTGTGTCGCTGGCTCTGCTCTCTCTCTTGCTCTGCTGCCTCGCTGGCTTTGCCTGCATGTGAAAAATGCATGTATTTTATGATTGGCTTTTCGCAAATATTAAAATGAATATTATATGTCTGCTGTTAGAAAGTAATGCTGTATTAATTCTCTTAAGTACTGTGTTAAATATAGTTTTAGGTTATAAAAATTGTTAAAATAGAAACGATGCTATGTAGGATTCTTGTTTTAAAGAAAGGACTGGCAGTGAGATAGCAGCCACAGGACACCTAAATCTTTCAGAGAAAAAGAATTTCTTGCCCTCTTATCAGAAGAAATGAACTTCTTCCCGCCTCAAAGGCGCTGTTAGGATTCGGAGGAAGAAGGTGGCACTGCCCAGACAGAATCCTGTGTTTGAATGGAATTTATGCATCATGGATGAAGTGTATGAATATGCAACAGGCTGTTGTTTTTAAGGGTTAATCCTTTGTTAACGGGTGTCCTTTTTCGGGCTCGTGCCGCCCTATAACCCTTTCTCTCTATTGTCTCATATTGTCCTAATTCAAATTGTCCAAATTATTATTACTCTTATTGTACTGCTATTTTTATAACCATTTTATTACGAATGAACTTTTACAATTTCAAAATCAAGTGATTGGCGTGTTTCACACTGCACATCTCGCTCCAGAGCTGCTTGTGCTGAACCTTTCCTTGCACAGCCCTGAGGATTCCCCCAGCCCGGGCTCCCAGCAGCTCCAGGCCCGGCCAGGAGGAGCAGCAGGGCCAGGGCTGGCCGGGCGTCCCCCCAGATGTGGCCCCAGCTGGTGGCACAGCCGGACCCTTGGGAGGCTGCCTCAGGCTTTATTGTCCACCAGCATCCCAGGAGGGAGCAGAAAATCCTCCTGCAGACGCTGATTCCGGAGGCTCCCAGCGCTTCCTTGTCTCCGGGAGCTTCTGCCAAGCCCCAGTGAAACCTCGGTGCCACATTGTTCCACAGCCTCACAACGCTCTCCTGGCTCCCGTGAGGTCCCTCTGGGTCCCGCTGCAGCCTTGGCTCCATCAGGGTCTCCTGGCTCCATCAGGCTCTCCTGGCTCCATCAGGGTCTCCTGGCTTCCATCAGGGTCTCCTGGCTCCATCAGGGTCTCCTGGCTCCATCACGCTCTCCTGGCTCCATCAGGGTCTCCTGGCTCCATCAGGGTCTCCTGGCTTCCATCAGGCTCTCCTGGCTCCATCAGGGTCTCCTGGCTCCCATCAGACTCTCCTGGCTCCATCAGGGTCTCCTGGTTTCCATCAGGCTCTCCTGGCTCCATCAGGGTCTCCTGGCTCCCATCAGGGTCTCCTGGCTCCATCAGGCTCTCCTGGCTCCATCACGCTCTCCTGGCTCCATCAGGGTCTCCTGGCTTCCATCAGGGTCTCCTGGCTTCCATCAGGCTCTCCTGGCTCCATCAGGGTTTCCTGGCTTCCATGATGCTCCACTCTGTCCCAAGGGGCATCCGTGGCTCAGCTTTGGAGCCCTGCAACATCCAAAGGTTCCCCCCAAAAAACACCAGCCCAGGGACCCCCAGGATATTTGGGCTGAGCTCCCGCTGCCCAGGCACCTGCATGGAACCCAAGTTACCGCTGGGACTCCATGGAATGTCCTGGGACAAACTGTCCCTGGTCAGACAGGGGTGCCATGGAACACAGGTGCCACTGGGACATGAATGCTGCCCATGGAACCGAGTGTCCATGGGGACAGAGCCGGGCCTGATGGAACACTGGAGAGCATTGTCACCCCATGGAATCCATGGAACCAGGTGTCCATGGTGACACTGGAGAACATTGTCACCCAATGGAATCCATGGAACCATGTGTCCATGGAACACTGGAGAACATTGTCACCCAATGGAATCCATGGAACCAGGTGTCCATGGTGACACTGGAGAACATTGTCACCCAACGGAATCCCATGGAACCAGGTGTCCATGGTGACAGAGCCGGGCCCAATGGAACCTACTGGAACACAGGAGAACATTGTTACCTGTTGGAACCCGGGCTGCTGAGAATTTTGGACTTTCTGAGCTGGCAGACACTGACCCCCAAGAGAACACTGCATTTGACCTGAGGCTGTGGAGAAGGCTTCCAAAATGGAATGATGGAACTGGGATTATGGGTGTGGAGTTTGAATAGAAGGGTGTAATATCACATGGTGGACAACTTGGAGTTTAAGGTTTTAGAATATAGTAATATAGATAAAGCAAGATGGAGGTTTTAGGGTGGAGGCTGATCCTTCTTCTCCTTCTCCTTCTCCTTCTCCTTCTCCTTCTCCTTCTCCTTCTCCTTCTCCTTCTCCTTCTCCTTCTCCTTCTCCTTCTCCTTCTCCTCCTCCTCGTCCCTTATGTTGGGCACGGGTGATTGGTTATTGGGTTCATAGGAAAAATAATTTAGGTGTCATTTCTTAATTGGACAGTTTATCCTCAAAAGACCTTGCAGAGAGAGAGACGGGGCTCCATTTTTACCTTGTTAGCGAAGTGCTGCAGAACTCACAGCTTGTGAGACTGTTCTAGAGACAAGAGCTAATGAACACCTGAGTCCAAACAAGAAATGCTGTCTTGGGATTTCATCCCGACCTTGGCAGAAAAGAAGCAAAAGAATTGACTCTTACCCCACGGAATCTCATGGAACCAGGTGTCCACTGTTTCATGGTGCAGCCTCAGAGAGTGGTGAGACCCTTGTGGCACCATGGAATATCCTGAAACCAGGGCTCCCTTGTGACAAACCTGGGCTTTATGAAACCAAGGATACCTCTGGGATGCAACGGAATCTCAAGGAACCAAGGGTCAGCTGTCAACACATCAGCCTCTCAGGAAACCAAGGCAAACACTGTGACACAGAGAGGGGCCTCATGGGACCCAGGAGACCATGGTGACACCGTGGTGGGATCTCATGGAACCAAGTGTGAATTGTTACAGGACCCAGGAGACCATGGTGACACCGTGCTGGGATCTCATGGAACCAAGTGTGAATTGTTGCAGGACCCAGGAGACCATGGTGACACCGTGGTGGGATCTCATGGAACCAAGTGTGAATTGTTACAGGACCCAGGAGACCATGGTGACACCGTGGTGGGATCTCATGGAACCAAGAGCCCAGAGTTTCACGGCTCAGCCTCATGGAGGGCTGGAGACCATGGTGTCCCAAAGGGAACACATGGAACAAAGGCTCCTTAGTGACACAGCAGGGTCTCATAGAACCAAGGACACTGCTGTGATACAATGGAATCTCATGGAACCAAGGTCCAGCTGTGGCAAAGCTGGGCCTCATGGAACCAAGGACACAGCTGTGATGCAATGGAATCTCTAGGATCCAAGGATCAATTGTCAACACATCAGGTTCTCATGAAACCAAGCAGAACATTGTGACACAGTGGAATCTCATGGGAGCAAGGCTCTGCTTTGATCAAGTGGGGCCTCATGGGACACAGGTGCCACTGGGACATTGTCAGGCCTAGTAGGAACAAGACACCACTGTGTCAGACCAAGGCCTCATGGGACCCTGGAGAGCCCTGTGACACAATGGAACCTGATGGAACCAAGGGCCCATTGTGACACGGCAGGGTCTCATGGAACCCCTGTGCCACTGGGACATTGCCAGGGCTGGTGCAAGCAAGGTTCCACTGTGACAAAGGCAGGCCTTGTGGCACCCAGGAGACCATTGTGGGACAATGGAATCTCATGGAAGCAAGGCCCCATTGTGACAAAGCGCGGCCTCATGGAAGCCCAGTGCCACTGGGACATCTCCAGCCTTGGAGGAAGCAAGTGTCCATTGTGACACAGCACAGCCTCAAATCACAGGAGAGCAGAGGGATGCCATGGAATCTTGGGGAACCAAGTGTCAATTCTAAACACAGCGAGGACTCATGGAACCCAGGAGACCATTGTGATGCTGCACTTTGTCACAACGGGGCCGTGCTTCTATGAGGATCCATGGGCCCACAATGTTCTCCTGGGTTCCAGGAGGCCCCGCTGGGTCACAATGGCCCCTTGCTCCCACGAGCCACAGCACGGTCCCCGTTGCCCCTGGGTTCTGTGAGGCCCTGCTGCGTTCACAACTGACACTTGCTTCCATGGGATTCCATTGCGTCACAGTGGCCCCCATGTTTCCATGAGGTTCTGCTGTGTCACAGTGGACACTGGGTTCCACAAGAGCTGGCAATGTCCCAGTGGCACCTGTGTCCTGTGGGCCCCACTTTGCCAAAGCAGAGCCTTGGCTCCATGAGATTCCAGGCTGTCCCAATGCTCTGCTGAGTTCCACGAGGCTGTGCTGTGTCACAATGGACACTGAGTTCCACCTGCCCTGGCAATATCCAAGTGGCCCCTGGCTTCCATGAGGCCCCGTTGTGTTGGCAGGTGACACTTGGTTCCCCAAGATGTCATTGTCACGCCGCTCTCCTGGGCGCCCTGAGGCCTTGCTGTGTGTGAGACATGACCGCTACTTTTAAAATTTTTAAGGTTGATTCAACCTTGAAAAAAATGACAACAAAGGACTGAAACAGGAGAAATCACAGCACTGGGAGCCCTTCCCCACCCCGTGCCTATCAGCCACATGGCTCCTTCACAAATTGGCTGCTCCTCCTTTTAGACTTTTGGTGTTACATCAGGTAATCCTAGCCCCACCCAAAGTCTGTCAGGTAACTCTTTGTGGCCGTCCATTGGTGGAGAATGCTTTCTTGCACCCTGACTGGAGAGCAGGTGTTGCCATGCCTGCCTTCCAGTGACAAACCTGCCCTCCCCAAATGCCCCAACCACCAAGGCCATTACAAGGGCAGGGGAAAGAGGACTGTGGGGGACAGATGACAATAACATCACTACACATCTTAACACACACATAGGATCTATCTCCTCACTGTGAGACCCAACTATGACATTACTCATCTGTAACACTGTGCAATAATGGAGCCTTGTTCCTAGCAGACCTGGCAATGTCCCAGTGGCACCTGTGTCCCATGAGGCCCCACTTGGTCAAAGCAGAGCCTTGGCTTAACAACTGACCCTTGTTTCCTTGAGATTCCATTTGTGAAAAACACGTTCACTCTCCTGTGAAAATGTACAAAGTTTAATAAGGGACAATGGGAGGCCAGGACCGTGGAGCAAAGGTTATTACGGCCGGGTGCATCTTGGCACTCAGCCAGGAGCACCCTGTTACCTTCGGGGATCCCCTGAAATACCTTTCCCCTTACATCAGCCTGGTGCATATTCATAGAGCCTCATGCATATCCATAAACTACTTTACATATTCCAGGAATGATTTTACATGGCCCCTCCTTGGGTCTGCCTTTTCAGAGCATGTGTGTTTCTTGGCTGTGGTTTTGTCTCCTTCTCTTTATCACCTCCAGTTTTTGGGCCTTGGTGCACTCTGCCTTCAGACGGGGAGTGCTGATAGTTGGCAGATCTGTACAGGTGTCCTCATCCTGGGTGCATTGGATGTTATCCCATCCAAGCAGGCAGTTTAACACAAGCAGCTATTTCACTGAGCTCAATTAACAACAGAAATAAAAACTATATCTTTAGAACAAAGTTACTTTAACATCACACATATAAAATCCATTTTAATATTTGCAAAAAGCCAATATTATGATATTTATCCATAACAGGGTGAAGGAGCCCTGGCCCAGGCTCTGGCCATGGGGGACACGGGGACGCTGCCGGGGGGTCCCTGTCCCCCTGTGCCACCCCCAGGGCCCCGGCCCCCGTCCCCGTGTCAGGCTCTGGGGTCGATCTCGTGGAACATCCTCTGGGGGAGGCTGCGGGGCCGGGACGGGGGGACCCGGGGGGACAGGGGACCCCGCTGTGCACGAGCAGGGTTGGACTGCTCTGGGGGGAGCTGTGAGGGGGCCGGGGCAGAGTGACCTCCCCAGTGACCTCACACAGCCCCCGTGATGTCACACCACCCCCGTGATGTCACACAACCACTCTGTTATGTCACACAACCTCTATATGATATCATTCAGCTGCTATATGATGTCACACAGCACATTTGTGATGTCACAGTCACCCTGTGATGTCACAGCCTTCTCTGGGACATCACACAGCTGCTCTGTCACTCTGTGTCACAACCCACATTGTGATGTCCCAGAGCCACCTTCTGTGATGTCACAGCTAGCTCTGTGCTGTCACAACCCCCTCAGTGCTGTCCCACAGCCCACTCTGTGCTGTCACACAGCCCCTTGCTGCCATCCCAGCTGCTCTGTGGCTCTGGGACACAGCCCCAGAGGTGCTGCTGTGACACAGCCCCCGCGGGGACATCCCACAGCCCCGGCCAGTGCTGAGCCCCTCTGAGCTCTGTCTGTGCCCTGCTTGTGTCCCTGAGGGGCCCTGGCAGTGCCCCAGCCCTGCTGGGCTGTGCTCAGGAGCTGCTCCTGGCCAGAGCTGTCTCTCTGCAGCTCTGCTGCCCTTGCCAGGAGCTGCCTCTGGGCCAGGAGCCCGGCCCAGCTCAGCAGCACAGACACAGCACAAGGACTTTAATCACCCTCTGGGCTTTTGCTGCTCTTTGCATCACACCCAGTCCCTCAGAGTGGGCTCAAAGACTTCTCAAGAGCTCCAAGTCAGATTGAAATACTGAAGTTTCTTGTACTTTAAAGAGATCCCTGTGAGGGACAGCACTGAGAAAGTGTCCCCGGGTTCCAGGGAGAGCAGAACACTGGAGGCACTGATAGCATCTGGGGACAAACAAGGCAAAGGTGTCTCTGGTGCTGAGCAAACCTGGATTTGTTTCAGGAATGCAAAGGGCCAAGGCCTGATCCCCAGGGCCTGGCCAGGCAGATCCTGTCCCTCCCTCCTTGCTCAGGGCTCTTCCCGGGATGGGCCCTGGCATGTGGGGATGGGCAATGCCAAGGGCAGGAGTGTGGGGCAGCCCCTGCCAGGCTGCTGAGCAGGGACAGGGAGGCAATGAGGCCCCAGGCCTGCAAGGGTCACTTGTCCCCTCCTGGCTCAGGCCCAGGGCCAGCAGCCATGGCCAAAGTGCTGCCCAGGTTGGCTCTGTCAGGGCTGTCTTGCAGTTGCTGCCCATCCCTGTGCCCTGTGCAGCCCAGGCTGTCCCACGGGGTCCCTGCCCTGGCCTCTGTCCCTGCAGGCTCTCGGCATCCCCCGGCTGCCCCACCTGGCTGGGCCCTTCCTTTGCTGACAGCTCTGCCTCCTGCCTGCCCCTGCCTGCCCACACAAAGCCTGGGGCTGCTCCAGGCTCCTGCTGGGGATGTGCTGCACCACAGCCCTGCCCTGACAGGGAAATTCCTTTCTCCTGCAGCCACTCTGGGCCTCCCCAGCTGCCCTTGGCGTTGATTCTTTCTCTCTCTGGCTGTTTTCCACTATGTCAAAAGGATCCACCAGCCCTGAAATCGCTCATTAAACACTCTCATGGCTCTGCTCCACTGTCCTCAGTCTCCACCCCACTGAGCACAGACCTCCTTTGTCCCTATACAGTGCTCATGTTCCCAAGGCCTCCAAACCCCTCCTTGGGACATCTCTGGGCCCTCTCCAAGGTGTTTCCAAATGAAAACATTCGGCTCAGAGTCTAAAGAAATCACCAGAGGAAAGGGCCAGCCTGACCTGTCTGTCCTGGCTACTTTTGTCTGGGACCAATCCTTGGATATACAGAATTTGGGAGGCCAAATTCTAATTTTGGCCATGGTCCCTGGACAAGAAGGCCGGTTCTTTTCCATAGGAATGAAGGAACAGAGCCCCAGTGTTTCAGGGGCAGATGAGAGGTGACCACCAGAGGCCAAGGCCAGCCAGAGCTGGCAGGTTTTGTTTGGTGAGATACCCTTGCATAGATGGAATTATTTTAGGGAGAGTACCCATTTTGGCAATGGGCATCTGAAAAGTCAGACAGCTCTTTTCCATAGCAAGGAAAGCACAGAGCCCCAGTGCTCCAGGAGCTGATGAGAGGCAGCCCTTGACATCCCAAGATCAGCCAGAGCTGTCAGGTGGCCCCTGGGAGGCCAAGCCAGCCAGAGCTGTTCCATGTTCCCTGGGTTCCATGGGGTCCCACAGTGTCCCAATGGTCCCTTGCTTCCATGGGGCCCTGAGGTGTCATAATGCCCCCTTGGTGACACCAGGCCCTGAAGGTTGGAATGGTCTCCAAGGTTCCATCAGGCCCCACAGAGCCACAATGGTCTCTGGGTCCATGGAGCCCCTCTGTGTCACTATGATCCCCTTGGTTCCATGGACTCCAGTGATGCCACAATGATCCCTTGGTTCCCTGGGCTCCAGTGGTGCCACAATGATCCCCTTGGTTCCCTGGGCTCCAGTGGGGCCACAATGATCCCCTTGGTTCCCTGGGCTCCAGTGGTGCCACAATGATCCCCTTGGTTCCATGGGCTCCAGTGGTGCCACAATGATCCCCTTGGTTCCATGAGGTCCCCACAGTGTCCCAGGGATCTCCATGGGAAGGAAAGAACCCAGCCCCGCTGTTGCAGGCGCAGCCACCAGAGGCCCAGGCCAGCCAGCCTTGACAGTACTGGCAGGTTTTGCCTGGGAGCAACCCTTGGATATTGAGAATTTCAGAGGTGGAATCCCAATTTCAGACATGGACACTGGAGGAGAAGGATGGTTCTTTTCCATAGGAAGGAAAGCACAGAACACCACTGGTGTCTCAGGGGCAGATGAAAGGCGGCCATCAGAGGCCAAGGCCAGCCAGAGCTCTCTGTCCTGGCAGCTTTTGTCTGAAAGCAACCCTTGGATATCGGGAATTTGGGAGGTGGAACCCCAATTTCAGCCATTTCTGCATGGATAAGAAGGACGGTTCTTTTCCATAGGAAGGAAAGCACCCAGCCCCAGTGTTTGGACAGCAGGGGAGAGGCAGCCCCCAGGAGCCAAGGGCAGCCAGACCTGTCTGTCCTGGCAGCTTTCACCTGGGAGCAATCCTTGGATGTACGGAGTTTTGGAGGGGGAATCCCAGTTTTGGCCATGGTCAAGATGGGTGTTTTTGCCCATAGGAAAGTAAAGCACAAAGTCCAAGTGTTTAGGAAGAAGATGAGAGGTGGCCACCCTCAGGCCAAGCCAGCCAGCCCTGTCTCTCCTGGCACCTTTTGTCTAGGGGCTTTCCTTGGACATTGGGCATTTTGGAGGTGCAATCTCAGTTTTGGCTGTGGGTGCCTGGACAGGAAGAAGAGTTCTTTTTATGAAGAAGGAAAGCACCCAGCCCCAGTGTTTCAGAGGCAGATGAGGGCCAGCCCTCAGGAAGCCAAGGCCAGCCAGACTTGTCACTCCTGGCAGCTTTTGTCTGGGAGCTATCCTTGGATATAAGGAATTCCAGAGGCAGTTGCCTAGTTTTGGCCATGAGTGCCTGCTTGAGATGGAGGGTTTTTTCCCACAAGAAATAAAAGTGATAGTGGAGCCCTGGAAAATGTTAAAAATAGTCTTTGAAAATATTGGGCTTTGTGTTTTTCAGGTCACTGCACCTGCCTAAGCAGTATGATAAAAGATATAATTGTTAGATGTGGTGATTGTGTAGTAATTAAATAGAATTATTATATAACCATAAGAAGAATCTATGTGAGAAACTATGTTGGAAATTTAAAGGGGGCTATGTTTAGCTGAAATCTGTTTATACAATAGAAGAATATAAGTTTAATAATTACATGAAAGTTATGTAATGATAGAGTATAAAACACGTTCACCTCGAATGTGTGGTCGCAATCAGATTTGGGTGGAAACTACCCCGATTCCCAGAGCTCTTGAATAAAAAGCACCGCATATAATCGCTGATGTGATTATGTGTTTCTGAACGCTAACATTTTGGCGACCCCGGATGGGACCCTGCGGGTGCTGCTGAGCGAGTTTCGCGACTCGACCGCGCTCCAGCCGGCACCGAGGGATTCTCGGGGAGCTCGATCGGCCGCGACCGCTTCTGCCGCTCGCCACGTCCCCGGGAGAAAGGTAAGGTGCTTTTTACTTTGGTTTGGGTGCCTGCCAATGAGACACAGCGAAAGCTACGCTTGGTTGGGCTAAAGGAATTCCTGCTGGTACAAGCCCAGGCGCCGTTCCATAAGACAATCGCGAGAGCGTTGCGGGTTCGGCAATTTGTGGTATATTTGGAATGGAGAAACTTAAAGGGATTTTGGACGGCAACACCTCTATCCCGCAAAGTTCTCCTTTGGGGTGCTTATTAGCACATTGGAAACAGGATAATTTTGGGGAAGAATAACGTAAAGCTAAGTTGATTGATTATTGTAATACATGGTGGCCAGGATATGCCTTGGAGTATGGTGAAAAATGGCCAAAATACGGTACTCTGCAATATAACACTATTTCGCAGTTTATGTCGTTTTGTAAACAAGAAGGAAAATGGGATGAGGTTCCGTATGTTGATTTGTTTTTCTATTTACGGGCAAAGCCAGAATGGCAGGATGAATGTGGATTAATGATGGTTAAAACATCTGCAAGCAATAAGTGTGGGGTTTGTGAGGAACGTTGTTCAGAACACTTGGCGTTGAAAGAAAGCCTGAGTAGGGAAAATTATACAGATATTGATTTACAGGTAGCTCCAATAGGAACAAGAGAACCTAACCCTATCCCACCTGTTCCATCTGTCCCTATCCCACTGCCTGCTCCTACCCCACCTAGTCCTGAACCGGTCTCGTCTAGTACGCCCTTCCCTCTTTATTCTCCTCTCCCATCGTCACCTGATCCCTCTTCCTCGGAAGATGAGCAAAACCTAACTGTGGTAGGAAGGAGAGAGAGAGAATCAACGATGGGGTAGCCCACAGAACCAGGAGTCGGTCTAACCTTGCCCCCGTTATGGATAGAAAAGACATAGGCAGACAAAAACGGACTGTAATTGCCCCCTTGCAACAAAGTGTAGGAGTGGAAGGGCCAGTATTTATAAAAGTGCCTTTCTCTCCTGCAGATTTAGTTATTTGGAAACAATCAGCCAGAATTCATAGAGAAAATCCTGATAAAATGGCATGAGTATTAAAAATGGTTATAAAAACCTCAAAATCCTGACTGGGATGACATACAATAATATGTATATTAATATTATATATATATAAAATTATATATCGTATAATAATATATCTAATATATATCTATATATAATATATTAATATATCTAATATATTAATATTAGATACTTTGATGGATTCTACTGAGAAAGAGATGGCACTTAAGGCAGCCAAAGAAAGGGTAAGAGAGAACATCAGAAATGGATTCGTAACAGGGAATTTAGATGAGAATTTCCCAATTGAGGATCCAAATTGGGACCCTAATTTATTTTGCGATATGGGGAGACTACGGAAATATCAAGAGTGGATCCAAATAGGAGTTCAGAATGCTGTGCCCAGAACTATAAATTGGTCTAAACTATACGAAGTTCGACAGGAAGGAATCTCCCACTGCGTTTTTGGAGAGGCTTAAGGAGGTAGCAAGAAAATATACAGATCTCCAAATGGACACAGCACAAGCAAAGGTTCAGCTCGCTCTCATATTCTTGGGCCAGTCACAGGACAATATTCGTAGAAAATTGAAAAATTAGAAGGGGAAGAACTAAGGAATTTGAATAAGCTACATGAGGTAGCCTGGAAGGTATATAACAATCGCAAAAGAGAAGCTAGTAAAAGGCAGCAGCAGAATCTGTTGGCAGTAATACAAGGAAAAGGGAACCCAAATTTCAGGGGATGTAACAGGAATAGTCAAAATAGGAGACCAGTCAGGCAGGGGTTAAACCTAAATCAATGTGCGTATTGCAAGCGGGAGGGGCATTGGAAGAGACAATGTCCAGACTTGAACAACCAGTTTCACCAGGGCAATCAGTGCCAGCAGGTTACCAAGGGGATGGTTTTGGGGGAGTATACCAGCTGACTAGACACAGAGCCAGTAGAACAAGTTAAGGAACCTGTTATAAATATACAATTAGGACATAAAGAGGTCAAATTTCTAATAGGATACAGGAGCTACTTACTCGGTATTGAATGATTTGCAAGGACAAATTGGGGACAAGGAAACAACAATAGGCGGCGCTACAGGGAAAGAGGAAAAGCGGCCATTCTTGCAACCCCTAGATTTGTGTTTTGGGAGCAAAGTTATAACACACAAATTCCTATACGTACCTGAGTGTCCAATTCCGCTTTTCGGGAGAGATTTGCTAGAGAAACTTGATGCGGTAATAACCTTTGGAAATGGAGAGCTTATAATGGAAATACCTGAATCAAAGACGGGACAGATTTTAATGATCAAAGAAAAACCTGTTCCCTCTATCCCTAGGGAGGTAGGAGATGCAGTGATTCCCTCTGTATGGGAGACAGATATACCAGGGAAATCTAAATTGGCACAACCAGTGCATGTAGAGTTAAAAGAAGGGGCGAGGGCTCTACAAGTCAAACACTATTCCATAACACCAGAAGCATGGCAAGGAATAAGTAAAGATTATTGATAAGTTCTTGAAATACCGAATTCTAGAAGAATGTGAATCAGAATTTCATACACCAATATTTCCAATAAAGAAGCCAAATGGTGAATATAGATTAGTGCAGGATTTGAGAGCAATAAATAAAATAACAAAGGATATTTATTCAGTGGTAACAAATCCCTACACATTGCTGATATCCGTAAAAGAGATATATAAGTGGTTTACTGAAATTGATTTAAAAGATGCCTTTTTCTGCATCCCCCTTGACAAAGAAAGTAGGAAACTGTTTGCCTGTGAGTGGGAAAACCCAGGGAATGGGAGAAAGACCCAGCTCACCTGGACACGATATAAGAACTCGCTGACCCTATTTGGAAACCAACTGGCAAAGGAGCTGGAGATTTGGACTGAGAGTGGGCAAGTACCAAGAGACCAATACCTGTTGTTGCAGTATGTTGATGATATACTAATAGCTACAGAAGAAAAGCAACCTGTATAAAGGTAACCATTGAGATTTTATATTCCCTGGGAATGGGAGGTTATAAAGTATCCAGAGGAAAGGCACAAATTGCACAACAGACTGTGATTTACCTGGGATGTGAAATTTCACAAGGGCAATGAAAACTAGGCACTAACCGTATCCAAGCTATTTGTGCTATTCCAGAGCCCCAGAATCTACATGAGCTGTGAGTCTTCCTCGGGATGGCAGGATGGTGTCGCCTCTGGATCATGGACTATGGACTGATTGCGAAGCCCCTGTGTGAAGCTCAGAAGATGCAGCCATTCACCTGGGGCAAGCCACAGAAAGAAGCCTTCCTAAAATTAAAGGAAGCACTGACAACTGCTCCAGCATTAGGGTTACCTGATCTGTCTAAAGATTTTCAGCTGTTTGTCCACGAAAGGCTGCGCCTAGCACTAGGAGTCCTGACCCAAGGTCTGGGAAGCTGGAAAAGGCCGCTGGGCTACTTTTCCAAACAACTTGACAGCATAAGTGCCGGGTGGCCTCCATGTCTGCGGGCAGTCGCAGCCACTGTGATGCTGATACAAGAAGCCAGGAAGCTCACGATGGGAAGGCACATAGATGTCAATGTACCACACATGGTAACCACTGTCTTAGAGCAGAAGGGGGCCATTGGCTATCCCCAAGCAGGATGATGAAATTCCAGGTAGTCCTGACTGAGCAGGATGATGTCACATTAAAAACAACTAACCTTTTGAATCCAGCTTTGTTCCTAGGTACCACAACTGAAGAAGGCCCATTAGAGCATGACTGTGTGGAGGTAATAGAGTACACCTACTCAGCAAGAGAAGACCTGAAAGACGTCCCACTAGAGCAGCCAGAGTGGGAGCTGTTTACAGATGGGAGCAGCTTCGTGGAAAACGGAACCAGATACGCTGGGTATGCGGTAACAACAGTCAGTACAGCAGTGGAGGCAAAGGCATTACCACCAAATACATCTGCCCAGAAGGCAGAACTGGTTGCTTTAACCAGGGCACTAGAATTAAGTGAAGGGAAAAGGGTAAATATCTGGACTGACTCAAAATGTGCTTTTGGAGTGGTGCATGTACACAGAGCACTGTGGAAAGAAAGGGGACTATTGTCCTTCTCTAGGTACGCACATTAAACATCAGGATGCAGTCCTGCAATTGATAAAAGCAGTACAAAAACCTGAACAAGTGGCAATTATACACTGTAAAGCACAGCAATCAGGAAACTCCAAAATCTGTGAGGGAATTCGAAAGGCAGACTGGGCAGCCCGACAGGTTGCTCGAGAGGTGCAAACAACAATGGCATTGATACCTTTAAAGCTTAATGTATCCCAATTCAATTTGCCTCCAGAACCAAAATATTCAGTAGAAGATGAGAGACTGGCACGTTTGCTAAATGCACAAAAGAATTCAGAGGGATGGTACGTGACTGCACAAGGACAGATAGTGGTACCCCCTTGATAATGAGAGAAGTTCTACAAATTAAACATAACGAATGTCATTGGGGTGCAGAGGCATTGGTAAAATTGCTAAAGCAGAGTTTAATTTCGGTACGGATGTTAACAATGGCAAAATCAGTAATGTCAAAATGTGATATCTGCTTGAAAAACAACCCAGTGGCTAGGCGACAGGCACAGCTAGGAAGAATTCGGATAGGAATAGAGCCAGGAGACTATTGGCAGGTAGATTTTGTAGACTTGCCAAGAACTCGAGGATACAAATACCTGTTAGTGGGGGTTGACACATTCTCTGGGTGGCCAGAAGCCCTTCCCTGTCGCACCAACCAAGCAAAGGAAACAGTAAAGTGGTTACTACAGGAGATTATTCCCAGGTTCGGGGTGCCCCTAGGGTATCATCAGATAGGGGGCCCCATTTCATAGCTACAGTAGTAAGAGAGGTAAGTAGATTGCTGGGGATAACTTGGGACCTGCACACACCGTGGAGACCCCAGTCAAGTGGACAGGTAGAGAGGATGAATCAGACACTAAAGAGGCAAATCAGTAAAATATCCCAAGAAGCCAAATTGCAGTGGCCCCAGGCTTTGCCAATAGCACTGTTGAGGATTCGGATAAAGCCTAGGAGTGGGATGTCAGTCAGCCCTTAGGAGATATTGCATGGGAAACCATATGAATCTCCTGAGCCTAACCCTAATGTGCACGTCACAGGAAAGCAGGAAGTGTATAATTATGTTCTGTCTCTCGGGAAAACTTTAGCTCGGCTCCGGAGCATCCTCGTGTGGAATAGACCGCTGACTCTCGAGAACCCAGTTCATAACATACATCCAGGAGACGAGGTGTACATCAAGAACTGGAACGAAGAACCGCTGAAAGAAAAGTGGAGTGGGCCCCACCAGGTACTGCTGACCACCTTTACAGCAGCCAAAGTAGCCGGCGTGGACCCCTGGATTCACTACACCCGAGTGAAGAAAATCCATCCTGGATCACGGACTGTGTAAACTGTGGAACCAACAAGGCTGCAGATAAGATGTGTTTAATCACTTTGAGAATGCTATCAGTAATTGTGTTAACGTTATGGTCATTAATGTCTTTTGGATGTGAAATGCAAAAAGATCAAGTAAACACTCTTCATTCTAGAATGAAGAGAGAGGTACAAACAGAAACACAGGGGATAAAGGTTTCTAATGCAGTTTGGGCTAAGAATGTAATGATTGGATTAGTCAAAGCCTTTGCCAAAATGCAAAACACCTGTAGAATAACTGCCTGTCTGCCAATACCAAAGGGCAGCAGGAGATCCAGTAAATTGGGGAATCATAACATCAAAACTACCTGAAATACAAAACAACAAAACAATTGCATGCAAACAGGTACCCGAATCGAGGCAAGTAATCAAGGAAACTTGGGAGAAAATAGGAACATGGATGAGACCCATGGGCCAGAAAGACTGTATTCTAAGTGATGGCACACTAGGAACCCCTATGGGAGAATCAGCAGGCATCACACAATGGCAATGCTATTTGCCACACTATAAAAAGATTACAGAAAATGTTACAGAAACCACTCTGGTATGGAAGTGTGAGGCCAAGGATCAGAAAGATCAGACAGAGCCTTGGGACAGTGTGTGGTCTGTGAGTATCCTTCAAAGATTCCAATGTATGGCAAACACCCCTTGGTGCATTAAGTGGGAAGGCTCCGAGAATGAAACAGATCCAGCAGTAACAAACACTGCCACCAGTAGCAGAACGAGGGCAGACCAAGTAAGTTGGTGGGCATGTAATAAAACTTATGACTGCACTTCTGATGATGCAGAGATAAAGCAGATGCCACCCCTGGCAATAGCCCTACAAACTGGCTGTGCTTGCAGAGGGATCAAACATAAACAAGGCAGAGTGAATTATAAAGCAGTTGTAGGATGTACCAGGAGTACAGTCCGAGGTCCAGGACAATTTGTATGGGCAGCAAGCAATGGCACCTGGACAACACATCTGCCTGTAGATGGGAAAGTAAAGGAAATTACTTTAGGCCTCCCAACCTCATGTCCAATTTGGAAAAAGTCCCCATTTAACGGAAAACATGAACTTGTGCAGGTAAGAGCAAGACGAGAAGTTCTAGACAATGAAAATCCAGATGACACTTGGCAAGAACCCTCTGGTGGAGTGAAATTTGGGTGGGCCCGAGAGTCTTTGCTTGGTCCTACAGCAAACTATCAGAGTAGGGAGATGCTGTACAAACTTACAGGTCAGGTAGATAGACTGGCAAGAGTCACCCGGGAAGGATTTAAAGAATTAAACATACAATTACAAGGCACCACAAAAATGACTTTACAAAATCGATTAGCCTTAGATTTGTTACTCCTGAAAGAGCATGGAGTATGTGGATTTTTAAAGGGACGGGTTGGTCACTGCTGCGTTCACATCCCAAATGTAACTGCAGATGTAGAATGTGACATCAATCAGTTGAAACAAAGAGAGCATGAAGCACAAGAAGAGCAAAAGGATTTGACTACGACCTGGCTAGGCAAAATCTTTAAAGGGTTAGGGTGGAATGTGAGTTCATGGATTAAATCTGTCATTGAGACTGTGATAATCTTACTAATTGTATTCTTAGCAATTTGGTTAGTTCACAGCATCTTGAAAGGAGAGATACAGAAGAAAACGTCCTGGAACCAGAAGATAATAAAGGCTCTGACACGAGATCCACGCCCACCATCTTCTGGTTCTCCAGTTCGTGACAGCGTCCACGACGTTTACATCAACCATGGACTTGAAGAACGTCAAGAATAAATTGAGAAATAAAGGACTGTATCAAGTGAAAACATTTACACCTATAGTGAAGTGAAAATGCTTTCAAAGGGGGGAGAATGATAGTGGGGCCCTGGAAAAATGTCAAAAATAGACTCTGAAAATGTTAGGCTTTGTGCTTGCCAGATCATGTGAAATCGCACCTCCGTAAGCAGAACATGATAAATGATATAATTGTTAGATGTGATGATTGTTTAGTAATTAAATATAATTATTGTTTAATCATAAGAAGAATCATGAGGAACTATGTTAGAAGTTTGAGGGGGGCCACAAGGAGCCCATGCTTGGCTGAAATCTATGTATACAATAGAACAATTGAAGTTTAATCATTAACATGAAAGTTATATAACAATAGAAGATAAAAACATGTTTATCCCGAACCCATGTTGGAGTCAGATTTGGGTTGGTACCCCTGACACCCAGAGCTCTTCAATAAAAGCACCTGCATATAATCATTCTGGTGATTATGTGTTTCTGAACGCTAATATACCCAGTAAAGTGTTAAACCCTTCCCAGCTGCTGTGCATGAGGCTCTATGAATATGCACCAGGCTGATGTAAGGGGAAAGGTATTTCAGGGGATCCCTGAAGGTAACAGGGTGCTCCTGCCTGAGTGCCAAGATGCACCCAGTTTACATCTTCCAAGAACTGTTTAGCATGGCTCTGCCCTGGATCTGCCTTTTTAGAGCATGCAGATTCCTTGGTTGTGGTTTTAGTCCATTCTCTTTATCACCTCCAGGTTTTGGGCCTTGGTGCACTCTGCCTTCAGACGGGGAGTGCTGATAGTTGGCAGATCTGTACAGGTGTCCTCATCCTGGGTGCATTGGATGTTATCCCATCCAAGCAGGCAGTTTAACACAAGCAGCTATTTCACCGAGCTTAATTAACAACAGAAATAAAAGCTATATAACAAAATATATATATAATTTGCATATATATTTAAATATATATATATATTAAATATATATATATTAAATATATATATATAATTTACTTTAAAAAACAGTCCCAGCCTGATCCATATGGTCCCAGAAACCCGGGATCCCAGTCCATACAGTCCCAGTCCATATTTGATCCCACTTCAGGCTATCCTGGTCTGGAGGGTTCTGACCCACAGGATCCCCATCCACGTGATCCCAGTCCAGGTGATCCCAGCCCATCTTTGATCCCAGCCCATCTTTGATCCCAGTCTGTGGGGTTCTGCACACACTCCCTGGGTCTGGAATTCCAGTTCCCAGCCAGGAAAAAATGTTCCTGCCCTTGAACTTCCTTCCTATCCCCTCAACAAATTGCAATAAAATTATAAACAAAGAAATAATAATTGAAATTAAATAAATTATAATAAAAATAAAATATAAAAATCTCAACTCTTCTTTACAATACTCCAACAATGAGTCAAACCAAACCAACAACTATTACTATAATATTACCAATGTATATAAATAAACAAATTATATATCAAGAAATACCTTTTGAAAGTTTTAACTCGATGACTAATGTAGTTTAGATAAAAAATATCTAAAAAACTAACATACAATCTAACACACCTTAGTAAAACAATTTGTATTACAAATATACTAAACACAAAACCAAACACCACTATAATTTCTCAGACATTTCAACCAAACAATTAAACTTTAATAACATCCTTAAGTACTCCAAAACAATTAAAATTATTTTAAAAAGATTTATAGGGGGTGCGTGGTTTTATTTGGATATTGGTTTTTAATTGTTAGAGGCTCGATGATTTAAAAAATGGGAATTTTATAGGAATTGAATCAGCTGAGAAGGTGGCACTCTGCAAACAGAAATGACTGAAAATGAACGGGACAGAAATCAGTAACTCTGAAAGTTTTATTTGCTATCAAATACATCCCACACACCCAGACCCACACAATCCCCATCCCACTGCTCCAAATTGGGATCCCACTTCTCCCAATCCCTTTCCAACCCCATCTCACCCTGGTGGGTGTGGAATGGAGAGTTTGGCATGGGATTGAGTTTTTTTGAGGAGGGAACAAGGAATTTGAGGTGGAATTGAGCTTTTTTGGGTTAAAATTCAGTTATTTTCAGTGGAATTTGAGTGGTTTTGAGGGGACAGATTGATCCCTCTTGGTTTTTGAAGTGGAAACACATGGAGAAGAGAAAAAATTCAGGCCAAACCAAAGGAGAAGCAGCCAGGAGTGTTCCCAACATGGATCACAGGGAATGTGAGTGACCAGGGCTGTGCCCAAAGTGCCTCCTCCAGTGGGGGATGGAGCTGCAGCAGCGCACGAAGCTCTTCCCGCACTCGGGGCACTCGCAGGGCTTCCCTTACCGGTGCCTCCGTTGGTGTCGGGTCAAGTGAGAGCTGCTGGAGAAGCTCTTCCCACACTGGGGACACTCGTAGGGCCTCTCCCCTGTGTGGATGCGCCGGTGGGTGACGAGGTCAGAGTTGCGCTGGAATCCCTCCCTGCAGTCAGGACAGCGGAATGGCCTCTCCTCTGTGTGAATCCGATAGTGCAGGAGGAGATGGGAGCTGGTCTGAAACCTCTTCCTGCATTTATCACACTTGTAGGGCCTCTCCCCAGTGTGGATGCGCCAGTGCTTGACAACGTCGGAGTTGTTCTTGAATCCCTTCCCACAGTCGGGGCATTGGAAGGGCCTCTCCTCTGTGTGACTCTGATAGTGCAGGAGAAGATGGGAGCCGGTCTGAAACCTCTTCCCACACTCGGAGCACTCATAGGGCCTCTCCCCTGTGTGGGTCCTCTGGTGCACGATCAGGCTGGAGCTCTCTCTGAAGCTCTTCCCACACTCCCCACACTCGTAGGGCCGTTCCCCAGTGTGGGTCCTCTGGTGCCTGATCAGCTCGGAGTTCCACCTGAAGCTCTTCCCACACTCCACGCACGTGTGGGGCTTCTCCCCATCATGGAGCTGCTCATGGAGCACCAGCTCTGAGCTCTGCCTCCATCTCTGGCCGCCTTCCCGGCCCAGGCTGGCTCTTTCCCCCTCACATCCCCGCCATCTGCGTTTGCAGCCCCTCCTCGTGCGGCATCTCCGGGCCTTTTCCTCCCCGTTGGCTTCCTGCGCCGTGGAGCTGCTCAAAACGGCCTCTGCCACCAGGTTCTGCCGCGGGCATTTGTCCTCCCTGCTCTCCATGCTCAGCTCCTGCTCTGGGCGAGGAAGGACAAGGACAGGACGGTGAGATGAGGGACTACATTTTGTTCGTCACGAAAAAGAGACCAGTGTGTTACAAGAGTTGTCTGCTGACTATTTCTGTACTACTTCATGAGATATGAGCTACAAGGATACCAGGGAAGGGGTTGCAGGAGCCCACACATAGTCCCACCCAGCAAATGGTACAAACAGATAACTCACAGAAATAACGACCAGGGAAAGGCTGGGGAAAGGGCAGGGGCAGATAAACACCTAGCAGGGAAACCTTTCCTGCTGACAAATGGTACAAGCAGATAACTCACAGGGATAACGACCAGGGAAAAGCTGGGGAAGGGGCAGGGGCAGATAAACAGTCTGCAAGGCAGGACATTTGCTTGCTTAAGCTTGATAGGGCACAGTTTGCAAGGCAGGACATTTGCTTGCTTAAGCTTGATAGGGCACATATTGCGTTAATCATAAGATTTTGGTAATTTTCCACAGAGAAGTCACCAAATAAGGACATAGGGTGAAGAAGACGCGGCTGAGGAAGACTCCGCAGCCTTTTATCACCGACCACCAGGAGACAGAAGGATGACCCCCTAGCAACAACCAGCGCAGGCGCAGAGAACTCTGAGATAACATGGACTCCTGAAGGATAGAGAGGATAAAAGGACTGAATCAGAAACTAGTTGGGGCGGCAGTAGGTGGAGCGGAGACTCCCCTGTCGCCCAGCACTGAGCCTTTGCTTACGTAGTATAACTGCTTCAATAATTAATAAATTCTTTGATTGGAAATTACTCGTTTTGAGTCAATTTTATAACAATGGGGTGTCCAGGGGGTCCCTGTGCCCAGGAAAGGGGGTGCACGGGCCCCGGTGTTGAGGAAGGTGGTGGGTGGGGGCTGTGGAAGGCAGGAGTGGACGTCCAGGGGGTGCTGGGGTCAAGGAAAAGCGGGGGCTGGGGTGTCTGAGAGGGGGAGGGCCGGGAAAGGGGGTGCGGGGGGGCATTGGTGCTGCATGAGGGGGTGCAGGAGGGTCCCCGTGCTGGATAACGGGGTGCAGGGGGGGTCCCTGTGCCTGAGAACGGAGGGTTTGGGAGGGTTCCAGTCTCAGATATGGGGGTGCACGGGGGTCCTGGTGCAGTGGAATGGGGGCTCAGGGGTCCTGGTGCTGTGTAAGGGGATGCAGTGGGGTCCCGGTGCCCAGGAATGGGGGTTCAGGGGTGCCGGTGCCAGATAATGGCCTGGCTGGGATCTGGTGTTGGGAAAAGGGGTGCAGGGGGTCCCAGGGCCAGATAACGGGATGCACTGGGGTCCCGGTGCCCAGGAATGGGGTTCCAGGGGGTTCCATTCCCGAGTTCCGGGGTTCAAGGGGTCCTGGTGCCTGAAAATTGAGGTTCAGGGGGTCCCGGTGCCGGATAAGGGGATGTAGTGGATCCCGGTGCCCAGAACTTGGGGTTCAGGGCGGTTTCCCTGCCCGGGAATGGGGGCTCAGGGGGTTCCAGGCTGCAGATAAGGGGGTGCAGGGGTTATCGGGGCTGAGGAAGGGGGTACAGGGGGGGTCCCAGTGCCCCAAAATGAACGTTCAAGGGGGGTCTCTTGACCCCCTGGAACCCCAGGGGACCCTCCGGGATCCCCTGGAGCCCCTTCCAGGAAGCGCCGGGAATGAAGAACTGGGGGGACGCCGAAATTTGGGAGATCTGGGGGTCCAAAAGCCGAGGAAAAGGGCGGGTCTGGGGTCTGGGAAGGACGAGGTGGCCGGGAATGGGCGTGCAGGGCGTCCCAGAGCACTGACGGGGGTGCGGGGGGATCCTAGGCCCGGATTAGGGGGGGCAGGGGGGTCCCAGTGCCCGGGAATGGAGGTTTAGGGAGTTCCTGGGGCCCAGGAATTGCGGTTCAGGGGGGTCCCGGTGAGCAGAAATGGGGGTTCAGGGGATCTCGGTGCCAGATGAGGGGGTACAGGGGGGTCCCGGTGCTGGGGAAGTGGAGTGAGGGGGGGTGGCATGACCCAAAATGGGGGTTCAGGAGGGTTCCCCTGCCCGGGAATGGAAGATCAAGGGGGTCCCGGTGCCCGGGAATTGCGGTTCAGGGGGGTCCCGGTTTCGGGGGGTCCCACTCACCTTTGGTCGCGGCCCCCGGGTCCCCCAGGAGCCCCAGGAGCCCCCGGAGCACCCCCAGCCCCAGCGCTGGGGCCATCGCAGCCGTCCCCGATCGCGGCTGCAGAGACGCGAAAGCGAAAGTGCCCGAGGGAGCGCGGGGGGAGGGGGAAAGGGCGAATTCCAGGGAATTCACCTGGATCCCCCCCTGGCACCCCTCTGGATCCCTCGGGGATCCGTCTGGGACCCTCCAGGGCCGCGCCCTGCGGGACCCCCGGGCCGGGCTCTGCTGAACTCCCGGCCCTGCGCTCAAACTCTGCCCGGACCCCGCTGGGCTCGGCCCAAAGCCGGGCAAGCAGCGGGAGCAGCGGAGCCAATTTTTGCTGCGGGTGCGGGTCCCACCCCCGGCGGAGCAGGGCTGGGCGCTGGGACCCGATCCCTGATTCCCAATCTCCTTCTCTCTCGCTCTCTCTCTGCTGTTCTCTCCCTTTCCTTTGGGGGATCATAAATCCCAGAGCGGCCGCAGAGCCCCGTGCCCAGGCCGGGTTTCCCAGCAAAGGGAGGCTGGGGCTGAGGTGCCCCGGGCTGGCCGGGAATGGGGGCCCGGGGCTCCCTGGGCTCACGGAAATGGGGGATCCAGGGGCTGGGAGAGGAGGATACCCGGGAAAGGGGGTGCAGGGGGGTGTTGGTGCAGGATAAGGGGGTGCAGGGGGGGGGTCCCAGTGCCCGGGAATGGGGTTGGGACGGGGGGGGTGGGCAGCAGCTGCTGGAGAGAGACTGGGACAGACTGGAATGGACTGGGACAGACTGGGAAAAGAACCCACTGGGAGCAGAACTGAGGCAGCAGAGATCATACTGGGATATACTGGGACCACACTGAGGGCTACTGGGAACATGCAGGGGACAATTGAGATGGGACTGGGAATGGTTTGGATCATCCTGGGACTGACTGGAATCATACTGGGAGTGATCAGATCTGTAGTAGGGGTGAAGAAGAGAAACTGGAATAATGCAGGGAGCAACTGGGATCATACTGGGAGCAGCTGCCCCATGCTGGGGTCATACTGGGATCATACTGGGACTGATGGGGTGACACTTGGAGTGACTGGCATAGTACTGGGAGTGTCTGGGAGTAACTGGGATCAAACTGGAGGTGACTGGACTTATACTGGCAGCAACTGGGACCACAGCGGGGGCAAATGGCATCGGGTAAGGTGTGACCGGGCTCATCCTGGAAGTGCCTGGGGCCACACTGGGCTCTTACTGAGAGGGACTGAGAGTGAAAGGAACCATACAGGGCATGACTGGGAGCCGCTGGGACCGTGTCGGGGGCAACTGGGATCCTACCGGGAGTGATTTGGACCATACTGGGAGTGACCGGGAGCCACCGGTGAGGCGGCGGCGGAGCTGGGAGGCGGCCGCAGCGCAGGTGGGAGCCGCGCTGGGTTGTGCGGGGGCTCGGGGCTCGCTGCGGGCCTCGGGGGCGGCAGGGGGCTCAGGCGGGTTCCTTGTGCCGTGTCCGGCCCGTGGTGCCGCTGCCGTGAGGGCGCTGCGGGAGCGGCTGCCCGCGGTCTCCTTGCGGCCGCTGCCTCGGCAGGAGCCGCTGCCGGAGCAGCGCTGGCTCGGCCCGGTTCCTGTGGCTGGCACAGGGGCGGCTGCCCCGTGCCCGGGGCTGTGCGGGGAAATTCACGTGGCCGGAGGTTTCTGTGCCCCGAGGAGACAGAGGAGTCCTGTACAAGTGACTTTATTGCTGAGCAGAGGGAGAGGCCGTGGCGCATTTGCCGTGCGCTCGCTGCCATTGTTGTAGTTCGCAGCCTCCTTTTTATCCTCATTTTCCCGGCTCATCTCCCTCTCCCTTTGCCCACTGGCTGAGGTACTTGGAAGGTTCAGACCTCCCGATCTGCCAACTGCACGTCCTCGTTAATGTGCACCCCCACTTTTGTAGAACAGCCGATATTCACGGCTCTGTTAAGTCTTTTTTGTTCTCGACGTTCAGGAATTTAGCTCACTTTCTGTGAGCAGCAGTCCATGTTAATTAATAACATTTATTGAAGCTGGTGGTTTCGCCCCTTACTTCCTTATCTACAAGCCCCTGGCCCCTCGCTCAGCTGCTGAATGAGCTGCACTCTCAAGGTTCAGAGCATGGTAAAAAGGTGAGAGTTGCTGTAGCACATCAGAGCAGAAGCAGCATTCGTTTAACCCATGGTCTGCCAGGGAACCACAAAACCGTGTCCCATTCCCATCCTTTCCACGTTTGGACTGGTACATGAGCTGCTTTTTTGTTTCCTTTGTTATCTGTTTCACCACTTTTGCTTTGTCATCTATTTGCCAAGACCAGTTTGAGTCATTTGATTTTCCACAAACTCCTCTCTTCTCGGCTAACAGATGATCTGATCCCATCCCATGGTGAAATGTTGTGTTCCTCATTTCAGTGGATTGCTCAGCAGGAAGGTCAGGAGCTGGAGCTGTCTGGTTGGTTATTCCGAGGGCAGCTTGTAATCTAATGGTGCCATTGAAATGAGAAATGGGTTCTGTGGCTCCTGATATGAATTGGTTTGGGTTCCCAGGGGCTGGTCCATGGTGTTGTAGGATTTGTTCTGCTGGCCGTTCATCTTCTCCCCATTTTTGGCTGCTCTCTCCAGCCAGGGCTGCATCAATTGACCATTTGTCTCTAATTAAATCATCAAATACTTGGATTCCCAACTGATTTCCCGGAACTTGTGGTAGCAAGAACATCTCAGTGCTCTAATCCACCCCATATAACATAGACAGTGACAGCACACGTTGGAGTGGGCAGAGGGATGATTCCCCCCCATTTATTTATAGTGAAGTTTTCCCAACATTCTCCATTTGCTGTTTCCCTGTGCAGCTTCACCCGTTTCTCTTGCAGGGTCAGATATCCTCACCCCGGGCTCTGCCTTGAGCTGTGCAAATTCCATCAGCGCAAGCAGGCAGAGCTCGGGGTGAGGGGCAGGGGGAACCAGCCCAATTCCTGCCCCAGGCAAGAGACCCAGGTACATTGGCCAGGCTTTGCCCAGCAGGGTTCATTTGCATTCCTAAAGCTCCTCTCCTGGCTGACTAGAACCAAAGCTTCTCTTCCAGGGCTGCCATCTGGTGAGTCACATGTGGCCCCCCGGAATCTGCTTTTTTTAAAAAAAGTATTAACTATTTAAGAGTTAAAAGTATCACGGTTAAAGCTCTTCAATTTTGCAAAATGCAACATAAAGGCGAACATGGAAAAACCCAGACCAAAAATTGATTCTCACCCTTCTGTCCCAAACCTACCTGACAATACAAAGTAGGATTATTATAAAAAATGTTTCTCATGTTGTAATCTTATCACTGAAACTGTAGGGAAAACAAAAACTTTCCAAGAATCTCTTTCGTGTGAGAGAGTCAAGGCATTGCTTGGTTCTGGCCAGGATGTGCAACAGAAATACTTTCATCCACACATAGCCCAGCTGTGCAGAAAACATCATTCCATGACATGTCAGTTTTACCCGATTTTTCCTAAACTTTACGTAGTCTGAACCAATCTAAATCCACTGCTTTAATGTTCATTGCTTCCAAGTCGTGTAAGTTTTTAGTGTTTGGTTTCCTGTTGGACCCGGATTTCTTCCCCTCTGCTGTGAATTCCGCCCACACTCCTGGATTTCCTTCTCAGCCTTTTCCAGACCAGGTGTCTCCAGCTGTGCGGGGGCAGTGTCTGGGGTAGCTGTTGGTTGCTGTTTGCTGCGGGGCGTTGATGTTTTGTTGCTGGTCGTTATCTCTGTGGGTGTCTTTTGGGCTATTCCCAGTCTGTTCGGATGTTAAACTCGTCTCCATTGAGTGGTGGAGATGAGTTTAACATCCGAACAGACTGGGAACTCCTTAAATAAAACCTTTAAAATTTCTTTCCCAAAGGCAAACCTTTGAGTAGAGAAACCTTTCTGAGCAGAGAAATAAGATTTAAAAGAACCAGGATGGGTACATTTTGCAGCAGTGCAGTCGCAGGCAGCCCAGAGTGTGGGTGTGAGTGAGCCCCAGGGTGGAATTGTGCCGCGGTGCTCCCCAGCAGCTGTGGCAGTGCAGGCCCAGCCAGCGCTGGAGCTGCAGCAGCGGCAGCGAGGCTTGGCCGCAGTGGCTGGAGGTGCCAGGGGAGGGTGGCCAGGATTCCCGAGGGTTTGAGCAGAGGATCTGTGGGCAGGCCCAGGGGCTTGGCCCGCTGTGGAGCCCTGGCTGCTGCTGCGTTGCCTTCAGGGCAGGCTCAGTGGGGCTCCCATGGTCCTGCTGCAGGCGGGAAGTGCAAATCTCCGGGGCTTCAGAGCCCCTGAGGCCAGGCTGAGGGGTCCCCCCGTGCTCAGCTGTGCTGGCGGCTGTTTCTGGCCTCAGGGACACTTGGCGTGGGCCCCTTGGCCACCAGTGGTGCTGCTTTGCACTCCTTAGGCAGGAGCCGATGGCCTGGCTGGGTGTTGGCAACAGCAAAGTCCCAGGGCAGGCTCTGTGCCAGCCCAGCTTCCTGGGGGAGAGATTCCACAGGAGACAGGATTCTGGCTACAGCCTGCCTTAAATTTACATCCCTTATTTCCACCCTGCACTAGGTGGAGAATTGCCCAGGTAAGGAATTCCAGACATGAATTCCAAGGGAGATAATTGAATATCTGCCTTGGGTCTGGCTCTTTTTCTTGCCAAGGCCAATGGCAAAAGCTGTGCCCATGGCATCTTGGTTTCCATCTCCGGCTTCCAAAGGTGTTTCTTTATTTCCCCATTCATTCTTTCTACCCAACCCGAGCTCTGGGCTTGCCAGGGGTTATGGAGGTCCCATTGTATTCCTAAAGCTGCCATAACCCCCTGAAGGGTCTTTCCTGTAAAATGAGTTCCCCATCTGAATCTATTGCTTCCACAATCCATTATCTTTGAATTATTTGTTTTAGCAATAGGTTAATAAGTGATCCAGTGCTTGCTGAAGCAGTCAGAATTGCTTTTGCCCCCCTGTTAGGTGCCATGGTGTCAGCAGAAGATTTTGAAGCCTTCCTGCTCAGGGCATTTCAGTGCCAGGCTCTTACAAGCACCCACAGCTCCGCGGGTTGAGCTGAGCATGGGCCGGTGACCTGCGCTTTGTCTGATTCCCCTTCCTTAATAACAGCCTGTCTTGTAGCTCTTTTCCCTCCTGCTGCCCTTGCAGAGCCATCCACAAACACATTGTCTCCCTCAGGCCAGGGAATGTCCCATCAATCTCTCCCAGCCTGGCTCGGAGCTCTGTCCCTTGAGTGCAGTCCTGGGTTCCTTGCCAGCCCCTCTCCAGGCTGTTCAAACAGGAGGCTGGGTTAAACCCTTGCCCTGTCCTCAGTTCTGAATCCTCCTGTGCCATTGAACAAGTTTCATACTGTAATCACCGAGCCCTGCTCATCCATTTAGAGGCTCTTTTGGTTGTCAAAGCTTTAACTTGATGCCAGACTTGAACTCTAGGAGATCCTCCTGTTGTCATCAGTTTTCAGCCTCTGCTCCCACGGAAGCTGTGGCTGCACAATTCTGCAGACAATGAGGCTGCTCTCTGGCCACTGGGTTAAACATTTTAGCACGAGAATTCCTTTGGCAAGACCCTGTTTAACGTCCACCTATAATTCAAATTCTTTTTCCCTGTCTGGAAGGCCCAGGCCACTCGCCTCAGTTAATCTTAATTTTAACACTTGAAAATTCTGTGTTTCCTCCTTGTGTCCATCCATCCAGTTTGTTGACTGGCAAGATAGGAGTGTTGTAGGGAGACACCCTTGGCTCCAAAAGCCCTGCCTTTAACAGGGACTCAATACCAGGCTGTGAGCCCTTCCTTCCCTCTCTTGGAACAGGGTAGTGCTTGTCCTGGTTGCTTTAATTTGTAGAGGCTCCATATCTAATTTTCTGTATTTCCCTGGGGCTGCCCACACTTCTGGGTTCACTTCAGCATAGGCCTTGTCAGACTTTTGACACAGAGGTACAACAGAACTAGCCTCTGTATCCCTTTTTACAGTATTAAAATCCAGCTCTCAAACTCCTTCCTAGTTAATTACAATCACAGGAGGAAGAAAAAGAAATTCATTGATTTCAAACCTATCCCCCACAGCTTCTAATAGTGGTTGAACAAATCATACCTGCTCATCTTTCCCACTCATTCCCTTAAGAATTAAAATATTCCTTTACTATTTTCCCCTTTAGGTCTAAGATTCAGAGCAGATTGAGAGGCCCCTGTGTCCATCAGAAAATGCCTCCTCTCAATGCAGACCCACCTGAATGTTCTCAAGGGCTCCAGTGTGGAGGGTCCCTGGTGTGATGGGAGCTGTGACAGCCCTGCCAATCCATGTCCATCACGGGCTGGACTTGCTGGTCCTGAGGGTGCTGCTGTCTCTGCTTGCAGTGTCCTTGTGCCCTGCAGCCGGAGCCCTGATTCCTTGCCAGGGGCTGTTTGGGTGGGCTGTGCCCTGCCGAGGAGGGCAATGCCTCTGCCGGGTGCTTGTGGCCGAGCCGTGCCCTGGGTGCTGGGGCCCCCTTGGGCCCTGGGGCTGATCCCTCAGGGGCTGTAGGAGCTCTGCCCTGGCCTTTGCCTTCAGCTTGGCCTTTTGCTGCTCCCTTCTTGCATTCCCCTGCTGGGCCTTTGTGCCCAAGTGCTGCAGGGCCTTCTTCTGCCCCTCCTGCAGCCCCCCTCAGTGCCTGTGGGTGCTTGTCTTGCTTTACAAGACAGGTGTCTGCTTGGGAAGGCAGAAAAAGCCTCTCTTGGAATGGAGAATGCAAAGCCCCTCCCTCTTAATTTTTAGGATAGTGAAATCAAGGGGCTCTCAGGCAAAGATATGGGATTAGGAATAACGGTTCTTTACTAGTGTGTATAATATAATAATAGTAGTGTGTATCAACAGCTCCGGCAGTGACAACAAACAGAGCCCGGAGCCGGTCCCGGCCTTTCGGCTGCGGCGCTTTCCCCTTGGGTGCAGTTCCGGGCACGGCCGGCAGGGGCGCCGGTGGCTCCCGCGGGGCGGGGCAGCGCATCCCTGCCATCGGAAACTCTCTTCACGGCAATAGAGCAATCCCTTCATCTAACTCTTTCACTTTTTTACCTTCTGTAGCCTTTCTCCCGTGTTTTGGGAAAGAATTTGGAGAGGGCTGCCTTTTAACTGAGCTCCTAGTTTTTCGATAAGGTGCTTCCTGTAGAGAGAGGGATTTTCCCTGAACAGCAGGAGCTGTGGTTACCAAGGGGACGTAACTCAGAGCAGGAGGGGTCAGGGGAGGATATCCCGCCGAGGCTCGGTCGGAGTGTGGGCAGGGTCTGCTGCCGGAATGGCCAGAGGGGGATCTTCCCGTGGAGGCCGAGCCGGAGCGTGGGCAGCCCCCACATGGCTTCTGGCGGCTGATCCGGCAGCTCCCGGCAGAGAAAAGGCAGGTGGGAGACCCCGGCAGCAGCAGCGGCGCTGCCCAGCGCAGCTGGCACGGGCAGGGCAGCCGGGGATGGGATGGCTGGGACCCGCCCTCGGTGCGGTCGGCGCGGTGACCTCGGCCCACGCGGCAGGACAGAGCAACCCCATCTTGCCCAGCATGGCCGGCAGAGCGGCCGCGGGCCGGGCAGTGGGGCCAGGGCACACAAATTCACCGCCAGCGCCGGGGCAGGTGGAGCTGCCCTGGGCAATGAGCCCGCACCTGGGATGGAAACCGGGGCAGGCGGAGCTGAGGCGGGCAGCGAGCCGGGACCCGGGACAGGCGCCTCGGCCGCCAACGGAGGGGGCAAGAGCTGCAGAGGATCCCACTCTCTTTCTGACTTTTCCTCTTGTTCCCCTCCCTTTCATTTCCCCTTTTTATTTTCTTGGTTTTTTCCTCGGGTGTTTCTGATACTTCAAAGATTTTTATTCTCCTAAAATCTCCTGTCTAACATATGGCATATTCTCTTTCTTCTAGATTAAATGGTTTTTTTCCAAATAAATCCAGAACCTAACAAATCTAAACTTCTGCTTGGATATTTTGAAATGGTCGACGAGCTAACTCATGACCTCCTAATGTTGTTTTTCTCATCACCTTTTTATTTATCCTTTGGCAAATTAAGCATCTTTCAGTGACTTGCTTTGCTACACCAAAAATCCCAGTGCACCCAAAATTCCTTAAAAAATGATCACACAAAGCTTGAGTACGCCAGTGGGGTTTCTGATGCACGTCTTCTAATCTTTTCCTAGTAAGCACATTTTATTAAGTAATTGTCTTCCATGTAGAAGTTTCTATTACTCTGATTTATCTTGTTCATTTCCTATCTTGTTTAATTCTTTTTTCTCGGCTTCCCTAAACTTTGGAATTTCCAGTTTTTCCTCGTTTGGAGTTAATATTAAAGAAACTCTTTCAGCTCCATTTTCTGCTGCATCCTTAGCTTTGTGATCTGCCCCCAGTTTGCCCAGTTTGCCTCTCCTTTGGCCCGGGCCGGGTTCCCCCCGCCCGCAGCGGCTGGGAGCAGCCGAGAGCCCCGCGCTGCCCATGCCGACCTGTCCCGGCTCCATGGCCGCTGCTGCCGCGGGCTGCGAGGGCTGCGGGAACGGGGCACCGAGGGTGTGGCTGCTGCTGGGGGAGGAGGAGGAGGGGGGGAAGGGCAGGGATGGAGGGGGAGGAGGAGGCGGGGTAAGGGGGGAGGAGGGGGAGAAGGAATGGAAGGGGCGGTATGGAAGAGGAGACGGAGGTGGGGATAACGCAGAGGAGGAGGAGGAGGGGGGATGGAAGAGGAGGAGGGGGAGGAGAAAGAGCAGGGAAGGAGGCGGGGTTAGAGGGCAGGAGGAGAGGGAGGTGGAGATAGGACAGAGGAGGAGCAGGAGGAAGAGGAAGAGGAGGGACAAGGGCGGATCAAGGCTGAGCTGCGGGAGCCACGCGGTCTCGAGCCCTGCCTGAATTCGCAGCCCCCACCTGTGGGATCATCGCCCCCCCCATTGCTCCGGTGAGCGGGGATGGGGAGCCCGGCCCGGATATCCCGGGGGGTCCCTGGGTTGGGTTTTTGGGGGGATGTTTGGAGAATGAAGAAGTCCAAGGGTGAGCGGAAAAGGCCCCTCGGGGAGACATCGGGGGGTGGCGGTGGCGGCTGCCGGCAGAGGCAGCCTGGAGGAGCAGAGCCCTGTGTGCCCCAGGAGGCCAAAGTGGGGAGGCCAGAGAGGGGGGAGCGCCGCCATTGGCGGGAGCCTCAAGAGCCTGGAGAGGGGCAGGGGGGACTCCTTGGAGCCGCTGCAGCCCAGAGCAGAGAATGAGGGGAGAAGGGAGCCCGGGAGCCCAAAGAGCCCCGGCATCCCGAAATGGGGAGAGCCAAGAGGGGGCAGTGCGTTCCCGGGTGTGCCCTGGGGGAGATCTCGTTTCCCTTGCCTGTGGCAGGGAGGCAAATCCCATGCTGTCCTTGTCCTTCCTCGCCCAGAGCAGGAGCTGAGCATGGAGAGCAGGGAGGACAAATGCCCGCGGCAGAACCTGGTGGCAGAGGCCGTTTTGAGCAGCTCCACGGCGCAGGAAGCCAACGGGGAGGAAAAGGCCCGGAGATGCCGCACGAGGAGGGGCTGCAAACGCAGATGGCGGGGATGTGAGGGGGAAAGAGCCAGCCTGGGCCGGGAAGGCGGCCGGAGATGGAGCCAGAGCTCGGAGCTGGTGCTCCATGAGCAGCTCCATGATGGGAAGAAGCCCCACATGTGCGTGGAGTGTGGGAAGAGCTTCAGGTGGAACTCCGAGCTGATCAGGCACCAGAGGACCCACACTGGGGAACGGCCCTACGAGTGTGGGGAGTGTGGGAAGAGCTTCAGCCAGAGCTCCAACCTGATCAGCCACCAGAGGACCCACACTGGGGAGAGGCCCTATGAGTTCTCCAAGTGCGGGAAGAGGTTTCAGACCAGCTCGAGTCTCTTCCAGCACTATCGGATTCATACAGAGGAGAGGCCCTTCCAATGCCCCGACTGTGGGAAGGGATTCCAGCGTAACTCCGCCCTCGTCACCCACCGGCGCATCCACACAGGGGAGAGGCCCTACGAGTGTGATAAATGCAGGAAGAGGTTTATGACCAGCTCCCATCTCCTCCGGCACTATCGGATTCACACAGAGGAGAGGCCCTTCCGCTGCCCCGACTGCGGGAAGGGATTCCAGCGTAACTGCACCCTCATCACCCACCGGCGCATCCACACAGGGGAGAGGCCCTACGAGTGTCCCCAGTGTGGGAAGAGCTTCTCCAGCAGCTCTCACTTGACCCGACACCAACGGAGGCACCGGTAAGGGAAGCCCTGCGAGTGCCCCGAGTGCGGGAAGAGCTTCGTGCGCTGCTGCAGCTCCATCCCCCACTGGAGGAGGCACTTTGGGCACAGCCCTGGTCACTCACATTCCCTGTGATCCATGTTGGGAACACTCCTGGCTGCTTGTCCTTTGGTTTGGCCTGAATTTTTTTCTCTTCTCCATCTCTCTCTACTCCAGAAGCCAAGAGGGATGGATCTGTCCCCTCAAAACCACTCAAATTCCACTGAAAATAACTGAATTTTAACCCAAAAAGGCTCAATCCTACCTCAAATTCTTTGTTCCCTCCTCAAAAAACTCAATCCCATGCCAAACTCAATCCATTCCACAGCCACCAGGGTGAGATGGGGTTCGAAGGGGATTGGGAGAAGTGGGATCCCAATTTGGAGCAGTGGGATAGGGATTGTGTGGGCCTGGGTGTGTGGGATGTATTTGATAGCAAATAAAACTTTCAGAGTTACTGATTCTGTCCCGTTCATTTTCAGTCAGTTCTGTTTGCAGAGTGCCACCTTCTCAGCTGATTCAATTCCTATAAAAATCCCATTTTTTAAATCATCTAACCCAAACAATCCAAAAATCATTATCAAAATAAAACGACCCGCACACAATTAATGTTATAAAAATAATTTTAATTTTTCAAGAGTACTTTAGGATGTTATTAAAGTTTAATTGTTTGGTTGAAATGTCTGAGAAATTGTAGTGGTGTTTGGTTTTGTGTTTAGTATATTTGTAATATGAATTGTTTAACTAAGATCTGTTAGATTGCATGTTAGTTTCTTTAGATATTTTTCATCTGAAGTACTTTAGTCATCGAGTTCTTGGAACGTAAACTAGTTTGGGGGAAAAGTTTGCTGTGCATGAGGGTCTGTGAATATGCACCAGGCTGATGTAAGGGGAAAGGTATTCCAGGGGATCCCCGAAGGTAATAGGGTGCTCCTGGCTGAGTGCCAAGATGCACCCGGCCATAATAACCTTTGCTCCATGGTCCTGGTCTCCCATTAAACTTTTATTAAAGTCCTTTATTAACCTGTTTACATTTTCACAGGAGAGTGAATGTGTTTTTCACAGGCAGCTTCACAGAAACTGGAACACGTGGGGGTTCCCAGGAGGGGGCACCGCTGATCCAGGGCATGGAGGCGCTGCCTGCAATCGTCCATAACCGCCCATAAGGAGCCTCCAGGGCTTTACCCTCCATGAGCTGCAGCAGACGTGTCGGGAAAGGTGACAAGAGCCCGTGGAATGGTGCTTGTTGCAGGCAGATTGGCCACTTGCAGCTCTTCAAAACTCCCTCCCGTGAAAAATTAAAGAACTTCAACCATTCAAAAGTGTGAAAAATGCGTTCACTCTCCTGTGAAAATCTAAAAAGTTTAATAAAGAACAATGGGAGACCAGGACCATGGAGCAAAGGTTATTACGGCCGGGTGCATCTTGGCACTCAGCCAGGAGCACCCTGTTACCTTCGGGGATCCCCTGAAATACCTTTCCCCTTACATCAGCCTGGTGCGTATTCATAGAGCCTCATGCACAGCAACTGGGAAGGGTTTAACAGTTTACTGGGTATATTAGCGTTCAGAAACACATAATCACCAGAATGATTATATGCAGGTGCTTTTATTGAAGAGCTCTGGGTGTCAGGGGTACCAGCCCAAATCTGACTCCGACATGGGTTCGGGATGGACATGTTTTTATATTCTATCCTTATATAACTTTCATGTTAATGATTGAACTTATATTGTTCTATTGTATACATAGATTTCAGCCAAGCATGGGCTCCTTGTGGCCCCCCTCAAACTTCTAACATAGTTCCTCATGATTCTTCTTATGATTAAACAATAATTATATTTAATTACTAAACAATCATCACATCTAACAATTATATCATTTATCATGTTCTGCTTACGCAGGTGCAATTTCACATGATCTGGCAAGCACAAAGCCTAACATTTTCAGAGTCTATTTTTGACATTTTTCCAGGGCCCCACTATCATTCTCCCCCCTTTGAAAGCATTTTCACTTCACTATAGGTGTAAATGTTTTCACTTGATACAGTCCTTTATTTCTCAATTTATTCTTGACGTTCTTCAAGTCCATGGTTGATGTAAACGTCGTGGACGCTGTCACGAACTGGAGAACCAGAAGATGGTGGGCGTGGATCTCGTGTCAGAGCCTTTATTATCTTCTGGTTCCAGGACGTTTTCTTCTGTATCTCTCCTTTTAAGATGCTGTGAACTAACCAAATTGCTAAGAATACAATTAGTAAGATTATCACAGTCTCAATGACAGATTTAATCCATGAACTCACATTCCACCCTAACCCTTTAAAGATTTTGCCTAGCCAGGTCGTAGTCAAATCCTTTTGCTCTTCTTGTGCTTCATGCTCTCTTTGTTTCAACTGATTGATGTCATATTCTACATCTGCAGTTACATTTGGGATGTGAACGCAGCAATGACCAACCCGTCCCTTTAAAAATCCACATACTCCATGCTCTTTCAGGAGTAACAAATCTAAGGCTAATCGATTTTGTAAAGTCATTTTTGTGGTGCCTTGTAATTGTACGTTTACTTCTTTAAATCCTTCCCGGGTGACTCTTGCCAGTCTATCTATCTGACCTGTAAGTTTGTACAGCATCTTCTACTCTGATAGTTTGCTATAGGACCAAGCAAAGACTCTAGGGCCCACCCAAATTTCACTCCACTAGAGGGTTCTTGCCAAGTGTCATCTGGATTTTCATTGTCTAGAACTTCTCGTCTTGCTCTTATCTGCACAAGTTCATGTTTTCCGTTAAATGGGGACTTTTTCTAAATTGGACATGAGGCTGGGAGGCCTAAAGTAATTTCCTTTACTTTCCCATCTACAGGCAGATGTGTTGTCCAGGTGCCATTGCTTGCTGCCCATACAAATTGTCCTGGACCTCGGACTGTACTCCTGGTACATCCTACAACTGCTTTATAATTCCCTCTGCCTTGTTTATGTTTGATCCCTCTGCAAGCACAGCCAGTTTGTAGGGCTATTGCCAGGGGTGGCATCTGCTTTATCTCTGCATCATCAGAAGTGCAGTCATAAGTTTTATTACATGCCCACCAACTTACTTGGTCTGCCCTCGTTCTGCTGCTGGTGGCAGTGTTTGTTACTGCTGGATCTGTTTCATTCTCGGGGCCTTCCCACTTAATGCACCAAGGGGTGTTTGCCATACATTGGAATCTTTGAAGGATACTCACAGACCACACACTGTCCCAAGGCTCTGTCTGATCTTTCTGATCCTTGGCCTCACACTTCCATACCAGAGTGGTTTCTGTAACATTTTCTGTAATCTTTTTATAGTGTGGCAAATAGCATTGCCATTGTGTGATGCCTCCTGATTCTCCCATAGGGGTTCCTAGTGTGCCAGCACTTAGAATACAGTCTTTCTGGCCCATGGGTTTCATCCATGTTCCTATTTTCTCCCAAGTTTCCTTGATTACTTGCCTCGATTCGGGTACCTGTTTGCATGCAATTGTTTTGTTGTTTTGTATTTCAGGTAGTTTTGATGTTGTGATTCCCCAATTTACTGGATCTCCTGCTGCCCTTTGGTATTGGTATACAGGCAGTTATTCTACAGGTGTTTTGCATTTTGGCAAAGTCTTTGACTAATCCAATCATTACATTCTCAGCCTGAACTTCATTAGAAACCTTTATCACCTGTGTTTCTGCTTGTACCTCTCTCTTCATTCTAGAATGAAGAGTGTTTACTTGATCTTTTTGCATTCCACATCCCAAAGACATTAATGACCATAACATTGGCACAATTACTGATAGCATTCTCAAAGTGATTAAACACATCTTATCTGCAGCCTTGTTGGTTCCACAGTTTACACAGTCCGTGATCCAGGATGGATTTTCTTCACTCGGGTGTAGTGAATCCAGGGGTCCACGCCGGCTACTTTGGCTGCTGTAAAGGTGGTCAGCAGTACCTGGTGGGGACCACTCCACTTTTCTTTCAGCGGTTCTTCGTTCCAGTTCTTGATGTACACCTCGTCTCCTGGATGTATGTTATGAACTGGGTTCTCGAGAGTCAGCGGTCTATTCCACACGAGGATGCTCCGGAGCCGAGCTAAAGTTTTCCCGAGAGACAGAACATAATTATACACTTCCTGCTTTCCTGTGACGTGCACATTAGGGTTAGGCTCAGGAGATTCATATGGTTTCCCATGCAATATCTCCTAAGGGCTGACTGACATCCCACTCCTAGGCTTTATCCGAATCCTCAACAGTGCTATTGGCAAAGCCTGGGGCCACTGCAATTTGGCTTCTTGGCATATTTTACTGATTTGCCTCTCTAGTGTCTGATTCATCCTCTCTACCTGTCCACTCGACTGGGGTCTCCACAGTGTGTGGAGGTCCCAAGTTATCCCCAGCAATCTACTTACCTCTCTTACTACTGTAGCTATGAAATGGGGCCCCCTATCTGATGATACCCTAGGGGCACTCCGAACCTGGGAATAATCTCCTGTAGTAACCACTTCACTGTTTCCTTTGCTTGGTTGGTGCGACAGGGAAGGGCTTCTGGCCAGCCAGAGAATGTGTCAACCCCCACTAACAGGTATTTGTATCCTCGAGTTCTTGGCAGTTCTACAAAATCTACCTGCCAATAGTCTCCCGGCTCTATTCCTATCCGAATTCTTCCTAGCTGTGCTTGTTGTCTAGCCACTGGGTTGTTTTTCAAGCAGATATCACATTTTGACATTACTGATTTTGCCATTGTTAACATCCGTACCGAAATTAAACTCTGCTTTAGCAATTGTACCAATGCCTCTGCACCCCAGTGACATTCATTATGTTTAATTTGTAGAACTTCTCTCATTATGAAGGGGGTACCACTATCTGTCCTGTGCAGTCACATACCATCCCTCTGAATTCTTTTGTGCATTTAGCAAACGTGCCAGTCTCTCATCTTCTACTGAATATTTTGGTTCTGGAGGCAAATTGAATTGGGATACATTAAGCTATAAAGGTATCAATGCCATTGTTGTTTGCACCTCTCGAGCAACCTGTCGGGCTGCCCAGTCTGCCTTTCGATTTCCCTCACAGATTTTGGAGTTTCCTGATTGCTGTGCTTTGCAGTGTATGATTGCCACTTGTTCAGGTTTTTGTACTGCCTTTATCAATTGCAGGACTGCATCCTGATGTTTAATGTGCATACCCAGAGAAGGACAATAGTCCCCTTTCTTTCCACAGTGCTCTGTGTACATGCACCACTCCAAAAGCATATTTTGAGTCAGTCCAGATATTTACCTTTTTCCCTTCACTTAATTCTAGCGCCCTGGTTAAAGCAACCAGTTCTGCCTTCTGGGCAGATGTATTTGGTGGTAATGCCTTTGCCTCCACTGCTGTACTGACTGTTGTTACCGCATACCCAGCGTATCTGGTTCCGTTTTCCACGAAGCTGCTCCCATCTGTAAACAGCTCCCACTCTGGCTGCTCTAGTGGGACGTCTTTCAGGTCTTCTCTTGCTGAGTAGGTGTACTCTATTACCTCCACACAGTCATGCTCTAATGGGCCTTCCTCAGTTGTGGTACCTGGGAACAAAGCTGGATTCAAAAGGTTAGTTGTTTTTAATGTGATATCATCCTGCTCAGTCAGGACTACCTGGAATTTCATCATCCTGCTTGGGGATAGCCAATGCCCCCCTTCTGCTCTAAGACAGTGGTTACCATGTGTGGTACATTGACATCTATGTGCCTTCCCATCGTGAGCTTCCTGGCTTCTTGTATCAGCATCACAGTGGCTGCGACTGCCCGCAGACATGGAGGCCACCCGGCACTTATGCTGTCAAGTTGTTTGGAAAAGTAGCCCAGCGGCCTTTTCCAGCTTCCCAGACCTTGGGTCAGGACTCCTAGTGCTAGGCGCAGCCTTTCATGGACAAACAGCTGAAAATCTTTAGACAGATCAGGTAACCCTAATGCTGGAGCAGTTGTCAGTGCTTCCTTTAATTTTAGGAAGGCTTCTTTCTGTGGCTTGCCCCAGGTGAATGGCTGCATCTTCTGAGCTTCACACAGGGGCTTTGCAATCAGTCCATAGTCCATGATCCACAGGCGACACCATCCTGCCATCCCGAGGAAGACTCGCAGCTCATGTAGATTCTGGGGCTCTGGAATAGCACAAATAGCTTGGATACGGTTAGTGCCTAGTTTTCGTTGCCCTTGTGAAATTTCACATCCCAGGTAGATCACAGTCTGTTGTGCAATTTGTGCCTTTCCTCTGGGTACTTTATAACCTCCCATTCCCAGGGAATTTAAAATCTCAATGGTTACCTTTATACAGGTTGCCTTTTCTTCTGTAGCTGTTAGTATATCATCAACATACTGCAACAACAGGTATTGGTTCTTGGTACTTGCCCACTCTCGGTGCAAATCTCCAGCTCCTTTGCCAGTTGGTTTCCAAATAGGGTCAGCGAGTTCTTATATCGTGTCCAGGTGAGCTGGGTCTTTCTCCCATTCCCTGGGTTTTCCCACTCACAGGCAAACAGTTTCCTACTTTCTTTGTCAAGGGGGATGCAGAAAAAGGCATCTTTTAAATCAATTTCAGTAAACTACTTATATATCTCTTTTACGGATGTTAGCAATGTGTAAGGATTTGCTACCACTGGATAAATGTCCTTTGTGATTTTATTTATTGCTCTCAAATCCTGCACTAATCTATATTCACCATTTGGCTTCTTTACTGGAAATATTGGTGTATTCAATTCTGATTCACATTCTTCTAATATTTGGTATTTCAAGAATTTCTCAATAATCTTTACTTATTCCTTGCCATGCTTCTGGTTTTATGGAATAGTGTTTGACTTGTAGAGGCCTCGCCCCTTCTTTTAACTCTACATGCACTGGTTGTGCCAATTTAGATTTCCCTGGTATATCTGTCTCCCATACAGAGGGAATCACTGCATCTCCTACCTCCCTAGGGATAGAGGGAACAGGTTTTTCTTTGATCATTAATATCTGTCCCGTCTTTGATTCAGATATTTTCATTATAAGCTCTCCATTTTCAAAGGTTATTACCGCATCAAGTTTCGCTAGCAAATCTCTCCCTAAAAGCGGAATTGGACACTCAGGTACGTATAGGAATTCGTGTGTTACAACTTTGTTCCCAAAACACAAATCTAGGGGTTGCAAGAATGGCCGTTTTTCCTCTTTCCCTGTAGCGCCGACTATTGTTGTTTCCTTGTCCCCAACTTGTCCTTGCAAATCATTCAATACCAACTAAGTAGCTCCTGTATCTATTAGAAATTTGACCTCTTTATGTCCTAATTGTATATTTATAACAGGTTCCTTAACTTGTTCTACTGGCTCTATGTCTAGTCAGCTGGTATACTCCCCCAAAACCATCCCCTTGGTAACCTGCTGGCACTGATTGCCCTGGTGAAACTGGTTGTTCAAGTCTGGACATTGTCTCTTCCTGCTGAACTTCATATAGTTTAGACCAATTTATAGTTTTGGGCACAGCATTCTGAACTCCTATTTGGATCCACTCTTGATATTTCTGTAGTCTCCCCATATCGAAAAATAAATTAGGGTCCCAATTTGGATCCTCAATTGGGAAATTCTCATCTAAATTCCCTGTTAGGAGTCTGTTTCTGATGTCCTCTCTTACCCTTTCTTTGGCTGCCTTAAGTACCATCTCTTTCTCAGTAGAATCCATCTAAGTATATAATATAAATATATTAGATATATTAATATACTATATATAATTATATATATATTTATAATATATTAATATACATATTATTGTATGTCATCCCAGTCAAGATTTTAAGTTTTTTATAACCATTTTTAATACTCATGCCATTTTATCAGGATTTTCTCTATGAATTCTGGCTGATTGTTTTCAAATAACTAACTCTGCAGGAGAGAAAGGCACTTTTATAAATACTGGCCCTTCCACTCCTACACTTTGTCGCAAGGGGGCAATTACAATCCGTTTTTGTCTGCCTATGTCTTTTCTATCCATAACTGGGGCAAGGTTAGACCGACTCCTGGTTCTGTGGGCTACCCCATCGTTGATTCTCTCTCTCTCCTTCCTGCCACAGTTAGGTTTTGCTCCTCTTCCGAGGAAGAGGGATCAGGTGACGATGGGAGAGGAGAATAAAGAGGGAAGGGTGTACTAGACGAGACAGGTTCAGGACTAGGTGGGGTAGGAGCAGGCAGTGGGATGGGGACAGATGGAACAGGTGGGATAGGGTTAGGTTCTCTTGTTCCTATTGGAGCTACCTGTAAATCAATATCTGTATAATTTTCCCTACTCAGGCTTTCTTTCAACGCCAAGTGTTCTAAACAGCGTTCCTCACAAACCCCACACTTATTGCTTGCAGATGTTTTAACCATCATTAATCCACATTCATCCTGCCATTCTGGCTTTGCCCGTAAATAGAAAAACAAATCAACATACGGAACCTCATCCCATTTTCCTTCTTGTTTACAAAACGACATTAACTGCGAAATAGTGTTATATTGCAGAGTCCCGTATTTTGGCTGTTTGTTGTCATTCTCCAAGGCATATCCTGGCCACCATGTATTACAATAATCAATCAACTTAGCTTTACGTTATTCTTCCCCAAAATTATCCTGTTTCCAATGTGCTAATAAGCACCCCAAAGGAGAACTTTGCGGGATAGAGGTGTTGCCGTCCAAAATCCCTTTAAGTTTCTCCATTCCAAATATACCACAAATTGCCGAACCCGCAACGCTCTCGCGATTGTCTTATGGAACGGCGCCTGGGCTTGTACCAGCAGGAATTCCTTTAGCCCAACCAAGCGTAGCTTTCGCTGTGTCTCATTGGCAGGCACCCAAACCAAAGTAAAAAGCACCTTACCTTTCTCCCGGGGACGTGGCGAGCGGCAGAAGCGGTCGCGGCCGATCGAGCTCCCCGAGAATCCCTCGGTGCCGGCTGGAGCGCGGTTGAGTCGCGAAACTCGCTCAGCAGCACCCGCAGGGTCCCATCCAGGGTCGCCAAAATGTTAGCGTTCAGAAACACATAATCACATCAGCGATTATATGCGGTGCTTTTTATTCAAGAGCTCTGGGAATCGGGGTAGTTTCCACCCAAATCTGATTCCGACCATACATTCAAGGTGAACCTGGTTTTATCCTCTATCATTACATAACTTTCATGTAATTATTAAACCTATATTGTTCTATTGTATACACAGATTTCAGCTAAACATAGCCCCCTTTAAATTTCCAACACAGTTTCTCACAATTCTTCTTATGGTCATATAATAATTATATTTAATTACTAAACACTCACTACATCTAACAATTATATCTTTTATCATACTGCTTAGGCAGGTGCAGTGACCTGAGAAAACACAAAGCCCAATATTTTCAAAGACTATTTTTAACATTTTCCAGGGCTCCACTATCACTTTTATTTCTTGTGGGAAAAAAACCTCCATCTCAACCAGGCACTCATGGCCAAAACTGGGCAACTGCCTCTGGAATGCCTTATACCCAAGGATAGCTCCCAGACAAAAGCCGTCAGGAGTGACAAGTCTGGCTGGCCTTGGCTTCCTGAGGGCTGGCCCTCATCTGCCTCTGAAACACTGGGGCTGGGTGCTTTCCTTCCTTATGAAAAGAACTCTTCTTCCTGTCCAGGCACCCACAGCCAAAACTGAGATTGCACCTCCAAAATGCCCAATGTCCAAGGAAAGCCCCTAGACAAAAGGTGCCAGGAGAGACAGGGCTGGCTGGCTTGGCCTGAGGGTGGCCACCTCTCATCTTCTTCCTAAACACTTGGACTTTGTGCTTTACTTTCCTATGGGCAAAACCACCCATCTTGACCATGGCCAAAACTGGGATTCCACCTCCAAAACTCCGTACATCCAAGGATTGCTCCCAGGTGAAAGCTGCCAGGACAGACAGGTCTGGCTGCCCTTGGCCTCCTGGGGGTGCCTCTCCCCTGCTGCCCAAACACTGGGGCTGGGTGCTTTCCTTCCTATGGAAAAGAACCGTCCTTCTTATCCATGCAGAAATGGCTGAAATTGGGGTTCCACCTCCCAAATTCCCAGTATCCAAGGGTTGCTTTCAGACAAAATCTGCCAGGACAGAGAGGTCTGGCTGGCCTTGGCCTCTGATGGCCACCTTTCATCTGTCCCTGAGACACCACTGGTGTTCTGTGCTTTCCTTCCGATGGAAAAGAACCATCCTTCTCCTCCAGTGTCCATGTCTGAAATTGGGATTCCACCTCTGAAATTCTCAATATCCAAGGGTTGCTCCCAGGCAAAATCTGACAGTACCATCAAGGCTGGCTGGCCTGGGCCTCTGGTGGCTGCACCTGCAACAGCGGGGCTGGGTTCTTTCCTTCCCATGGAGATCCCTGGGACACTGTGGGGACCTCATGGAACCAAGGGGATCATTGTGGCCCCACTGGAGCCCATGGAACCAAGGGGATCATTGTGGCCCCACTGGAGCCCATGGAACCAAGGGGATCATTGTGGCACCACTGGAGCCCAGGGAACCAAGGGGATCATTGTGGGACCACTGGAGCCCAGGGAACCAAGGGGATCATGGTGGCCCCACTGGAGCCCAGGGAACCAAGGGGATCATTGTGGCACCACTGGAGCCCATGGAACCAAGGGGATCATTGTGACACAGAGGGGCTCCATGGACCCAGAGACCATTGTGGCTCTGTGGGGCCTGATGGAACCATGGAGACCATTCCAACCTTCAGGGCCTGGTGTCACCAAGGGGGCATTATGACACCTCAGGGCCCCATGGAAGCAAGGGACCATTGGGACCCTGTGGGGCCCCATGGAACCCAAGGAACATCGAACAGCTCTGGCTGGCTTGGCCTCCCAGGGGCCACCTGATAGCTCTGGCTGATCTTGGCATGTCAAGGGCTGCCTCTCATCAGCTCCTGGAGCACTGGGGCTCTGTGCTTTCCTTGCTATGGAAAAGAGCTGTCTGACTTTCCAGATGGTCATTGCCAAAAGGGGTACTCTCCCTAAAATAATTCCTATTTGCAAGGGTATCTCACAAAACAAAACCTGCCAGCTCTGGCTGGCCTTGGCCTCTGGTGGTCACCTCTCATCTGCCCCTGAAACACTGGGGCTCTGTTCCTGCATTCCTATGGAAAAGAACCAGCCTTCTTGTCCAGGGACCATGGCCAAAATTAGAATTTGGCCTCCCAAATTCTGTATATCCAAGGATTGCTCCCAGACAAAAGTAGCCAGGACAGACAGGTCAGGCTGGCCCTGTCCTCTGGTGATTTCTTTAGACTCTGAGCTGAATGTTTTCATTTGGAAACACCTTGGAGAGGGCCCAGAGATGGTCCAAGGAGTGGGGTTTTGGAGGCCTTGGGCCCATGAGTGCTGTATAGGGACAAAGGAGCTCTGTGCTCAGTGGGGTGGAGCCTGAGGACAGTGGAGCAGAGCCATGAGAGTGTTTAAAGAGCGATTTCAGGGCTGGTGGATCCTTTTGACATAGTGGAAAACATCCAGAGAGAGAAAGAATTAACGCCAAGGGCAGCTGGGGAGGCCCAGAGTGGCACCAGGAGAAAGGAATTTCCCTGTCAGGGCAGGGCTGTGGTGCAGCACGTCCCCAGCAGGAGCCTGGAGCAGCCCCAGGGTTTGCATGGGCAGGCAGGGGCAGGCAGGAGGCAGAGCTGTCAGCAAAGGAAGGGCCCAGCCAGGTGGGGCAGCCGGGGGATGCCGAGAGCCTGCAGGGACAGAGGCCAGGGCAGGGACCCCGTGGGACAGCCTGGGCTGCACAGGGCACAGGGATGGGCAGCAACTGCAAGACAGCCCTGACAGAGCCAACCTGGGCAGCACTTTGGCCATGGCTGCTGGCCCTGGGCCTGAGCCAGGAGGGGACAAGTGACCCTTGCAGGCCTGGGGCCTCATTGCCTCCTTGTCCCTGCTCAGCAGCCTGGCAGGGGCCGCCCCACGCTCCTGCCCTTGGCATTGCCCATCCCCACATGCCAGGGCCCATCCCGGGAAGAGCCCTGAGCAAGGAGGGAGGGACAGGATCTGCCTGGCCAGGCCCTGGGGATCAGGCCTTGGCCCTTTACATTCCTGAAACAAATCCAGGTTTGCTCAGCACCAGAGACACCTTTGCCTTGTTTGTCCCCAGCTGCCATCAGTGCCTCCAGTGTTCTGCTCTCCCTGGAACCTGGGTACGCTTTCTCAGTCCTGTCCCTCACAGGGATCTCTTTAAAGTACAAGAAACTTCAGTATTTCAATCTGACTTGGAGCTCTTGAGAAGTCTTTGAGCCCACTCTGAGGGACTGGGTGTGATGCAAAGAGCAGCAAAGGCCCAGAGGGTGATTAAAGTCCTTGTGCTGTGTCTGTGCTGCTGAGCTGGGCCGGGCTCCTGGCCCAGAGGCAGCTCCTGGCAAGGGCAGCAGAGCTGCAGAGAGACAGCTCTGGCCAGGAGCAGCTCCTGTGCACAGCCCAGCAGGGCTGGGGCACTGCCAGGGCCCCTCAGGGACACCAGCAGGGCACAGACAGAGCTCCCAGGGGCTCAGCACTGGCCGGGGCTGTGGGATGTCCCCGCGGGGGCTGTGTCACAGCAGCACCTCTGGGGCTGTGTCCCAGAGCCACAGAGCAGCTGGGATGGCAGCAAGGGGCTGTGTGACAGCACAGAGTGGGCTGTGTGACAGCACTGAGGGGGTTGTGACATCACAAAGCTAGCTGTGACATCACAGAAGGCGGCTCTGTGACATCACAATGTGGGTTGTGACCCAGAGTCACGGAGCAGCTGTGTGATGCCACAGAGAAGGCTGTCACATCACAGGGTGACTGTGACATCACAAATCTGCTGTGTGACATCACATAGCAGCTGAATGACATCATATGGAGGTTGTGTGACATAACAGAGTGATTGTGTGACATCACGGGGGTGGTGTGACATCACAGAGGCTGTGTGACATCACGGGGGCTGTGTGAGGTCCCTGGGGAGGTCACACTGCCCCAGCCCCCTCACAGCTCCCCCCAGAGCAGTCCAACCCTGTTCGTGCACAGCGGGGTCCCCTGTCCCCCCGGGTCCCCCCGGCCCCAGCCCCGCAGCCTCCCCCAGAGGATGTTCCACGAGATCGACCCCAGAGCCTTACACGGGGACGGGGGCCGGGGCCCTGGGGGTGGCACAGGGGGACAGGGACCCCCTGGCAGCATCCCCGTATCCCCCAGGGCCAGAGCCTGGGCCAGGGCTCCTTCACCGTCTTAGAGATAAATATCATAATATTGGCTTTTTGCAAATATTAAAATGGATTTTATATGTGTGGTGTTAAAATAACTTTGTTCTAAAGATATAGTTTTTAGTTCTGTTGTTAATTGAGCTTAGACATAGTAGCTGATAGCCACGGGGTGGGGAAGGGCTCCCAGTGCTGTGATTTCTCCTGTTTCAGTCCTTTGTTATCATTTTTTTCAAGGTTGAATCACCCTTAAAATTTTAAAAGTAGCGGTCATTTCTCACACACAGCAAGGCCTCAGGGCGCCCAGGAGAGCGGCGTGACAATGACATCTTGGGGAACCAAGTGTCACCTGCAAACACAACGGGGCCTCATGGAAGCCAGGGGCCACTTGGATATTGCCAGGGCAGGTGGAACTCAGTGTCCATTGTGACACAGCACAGCCTCGTGGAACTCAGCAGAGCATTGGGACAGCCTGGAATCTCATGGAGCCAAGGCTCTGCTTTGGCAAAGTGGGGCCCACAGGACACAGGTGCCACTGGGACATTGCCAGCTCTTGTGGAACCCAGTGTCCACTGTGACACAGCAGAACCTCATGGAAACATGGGGGCCACTGTGACGCAATGGAATCTCATGGAAGCAAGTGTCAGTTGTGAACGCAGCAGGGCCTCACAGAACCCAGGGGCAACGGGGACCGTGCTGTGGCTCGTGGGAGCAAGGGGCCATTGTGACCCAGCGGGGCCTCCTGGAACCCAGGAGAACATTGTGGGCCCATGGATCCTCATAGAAGCACGGCCCCGTTGTGACAAAGTGCAGCATCACAATGGTCTCCTGGGTTCCATGAGTCCTCGCTGTGTTTAGAATTGACACTTGGTTCCCCAAGATTCCATGGCATCCCTCTGCTCTCCTGTGATTTGAGGCTGTGCTGTGTCACAATGGACACTTGCTTCCTCCAAGGCTGGAGATGTCCCAGTGGCACTGGGCTTCCATGAGGCCGCGCTTTGTCACAATGGGGCCTTGCTTCCATGAGATTCCATTGTCCCACAATGGTCTCCTGGGTGCCACAAGGCCTGCCTTTGTCACAGTGGAACCTTGCTTGCAGGAGCCCTGGCAATGTCCCAGTGGCACAGGGGTTCCATGAGACCCTGCCGTGTCACAATGGGCCCTTGGTTCCATCAGGTTCCATTGTGTCACAGGGCTCTCCTAGGTCCCATGAAGCCTTGGTCTGACACAGTGGTGTCTTGTTCCTACCAGGCCTGACAATGTCCCTGTGGCACCTGTGTCCCATGACGCCCCACTTGATCAAAGCAGAGCCTTGCTCCCATGAGATTCCACTGTGTCACAATGTTCTGCTTGGTTTCATGGGAACCTGATGTGTTGACAATTGATCCTTGGATCCTAGAGATTCCATTGCATCACGGCTGTGTCCTTGGTTCCATGAGGCCCAGCTTTGTCACAACTGGACCCTGGTTCCATGAGATTCCATTGTATCACAGCAGTGTCCTTGGTTCCTGAGGCCCTGCTGGGTCACAGTGGGGCCTTTGTGCCATTCATTTCCATGGTGCCACAATGGTCTCCAGCATTCCATGAGGCCACGCAGCAAAAGAGTGGACCCTTGAATCCATGAGTTCCCATTCCATCAGGATGATCTCTTGCATTCCATGAGGCCCTGCTGTGTCACTAAGGAGCCTTTGTTCCATGTGTTCCCTTTAGGACACCATGGTCTCCAGTGCTCCATGAGGCTGAGCCGTGAAACTCTGGGCTCTTGGTTCCATGAGATCCCAGCACGGTGTCACCATGGTCTCCTGGGTCCTGTAACAATTCACACTTGGTTCCATGAGATCCCACCACGGTGTCACCATGGTCTCCTGGGTCCCATGAGGGCCCCTCTCTGTGCCACAGTGTTTGCCTTGGTTTCCTGAGAAGCTGATGTGTTGACAGCTGACCCTTGGTTCCATGAGATTCCATTGCATCCAAGCGGTGTCCTTGGTTTCATAAAGCCCAGGTTTGTTACATGGGAGCCGTGGTTTCAGGATATTCCATGGTGCCACAATGGTCTCACCACTCTCTGAGGCTGCACCGTGAAACAGTGGACACCTGGTTCCATGAGATTCCATGGGGTAACAGTCAATTCTTTTGCTTCTTTTCTGCCAAGGTCGGGATGAAATCCCAAGACAGCATTTCTTGTTTGGACTCAGGTGTTCATTAGCTCTTGTCTCTAGAACAGTCTCACAAGCTGTGAGTTCTGCAGCACTTCGCTAACAAGGTAAAAGTGGAGCCCCATCTCTCTCTCTCTGCAAGATCTTTTGAGGATAAACTGTCCAATTAAGAAATGACACCTAAATTATTTTTACTTTTAACCCAATAACCAAGCACCCGTGCCCAACATACGGGACTTTTTTATCCAATTACACAATACCACCCAAACCTGAGGAGGAGGAGGAGGAGGAGAAGGAGAAGGAGAAGGAGAAGAAGAAGAAGAAGAAGAAGAAGAAGAAGAAGAAGAAGAAGAAGAAGAAGAAGAAGAAGAAGAAGGCAAAGAAAAAGGATCAGCCTCCACCCTAAAACCTCCATCTTGCTTTATATAGATTACTATATTCTAAAACCTTAAACTCCAAGTTGTCCACCATGTGATATTACACCCTTCTATTCAAACTCCACACCCATAATCCCAGTTCCATCATTCCATTTTGGAAGCCTTCTCCACAGCCTCAGGTCAAATGCAGTGTTCTCTTGGGGGTCAGTGTCTGTCAGCTCAGAAAGTCTGAAATTCTCAGCAGCCCGGGTTCCAACAGGTAACAATGTTCTCCTGTGTTCCAGTAGGTTCCATTGGGCCTGGTTCTGTCACCATGGACACCTGGTTCCATGGGATTCCATTGGGTGACAATGTTCTCCAGTGTCACCATGGACACCTGGTTCCATGAGATTCCATGGGGTGACAATGTTCTCCAGTGTCACCATGGACACCTGGTTCCATGGGATTCCATGGGGTGACAATGTTCTCCAGTGTCACCATGGACACCTGGTTCCATGGATTCCATGGGGTGACAATGTTCTCCAGTGTCACCATGGACACCTGGTTCCATGGATTCCATGGGGTGACAATGTTCTCCAGTGTCACCATGGACACCTGGTTCCATGAGATTCCATTGGGTTACAGTGTTCTCCAGTGTCACCATGGACACCTGGTTCCATGGATTCCATGGGGTGACAATGTTCTCCAGTGTCACCATGGACACCTGGTTCCATGGATTCCATTGGGTGACAATGTTCTCCAGTGTTCCATCAGGCCCAGCTGTGTCCCCATGGACACTCGGTTCCATGGGCAGTGTCCGTGTCCCAGTGGCACCTGTGTTCCATGGCACCCCTGTCTGACCAGGGACAGTTTGTTCCAGGACATTCCATGGAGTCCCAGTGGTCACTTGGGTTCCATGCAGGTGCCTGGGCAGCGGGAGCTCAGCCCAAATATCCTGGGGGTCCCTGGGCTGGGGTTTTTTGGGGGGAACCTTTGGATCTTGCAGGGCTCCAAAGCTGAGCCGTGGATGCCCCTTGGGACAGAGTGGAGCATCATGGAAGCCAGGAAACCCTGATGGAGCCAGGAGAGCCTGATGGAGACCAGGAGAGCCTCATGGAAGCCAGGAGACCCTGATGGAGCCAGGAGACCCTGATGGAGCCAGGAGAGCCTGATGGAAACCAGGAGAGCCTGATGGAGCCAGGAGACCCTGATGGAGCCAGGAGAGCCTCATGGAGCCAGGAGACCCTGATGGAAGCCAGGAGAGCCTGATGGAGCCAGGAGACCCTGATGGAGACCAGGAGACCCTGATGGAGACCAGGAGAGCCTCATGGAAGCCAGGAGACCCTGATGGAGCCAGGAGACCCTGATGGAGCCAGGAGAGCGTGATGGAGCCAGGAGAGCCTGATGGAGCCAGGAGACCCTGATGGAAGCCAGGAGACCCTGATGGAGCCAGGAGAGCCTGATGGAAACCAGGAGACCCTGATGGAGCCAGGAGAGTCTGATGGGAGCCAGGAGACCCTGATGGAGCCAGGAGAGCCTGATGGAAGCCAGGAGACCCTGATGGAGCCAGGAGACCCTGATGGAGCCAGGAGAGCGTGATGGAGCCAGGAGACCCTGATGGAGCCAGGAGACCCTGATGGAAGCCAGGAGACCCTGATGGAGCCAGGAGAGCCTGATGGAGCCAGGAGACCCTGATGGAGCCAAGGCTGCAGCGGGACCCAGAGGGACCTCACGGGAGCCAGGAGAGCGTTGTGAGGCTGTGGAACAATGTGGCACCGAGGTTTCACTGGGGCTTGGCAGAAGCTCCCGGAGACAAGGAAGCGCTGGGAGCCTCCGGAATCAGCGTCTGCAGGAGGATTTTCTGCTCCCTCCTGGGATGCTGGTGGACAATAAAGCCTGAGGCAGCCTCCCAAGGGTCCGGCTGTGCCACCAGCTGGGGCCACATCTGGGGGGACGCCCGGCCAGCCCTGGCCCTGCTGCTCCTCCTGGCCGGGCCTGGAGCTGCTGGGAGCCCGGGCTGGGGGAATCCTCAGGGCTGTGCAAGGAAAGGTTCAGCACAAGCAGCTCTGGAGCGAGATGTGCAGTGTGAAACATGCCAATCACTTGATTTTGAAATTGTAAAAGTTCATTCGTAATAAAATGGTTATAAAAATAGCAGTACAATAAGAGTAATAATAATTTGGACAATTTGAATTAGGACAATATGAGACAATAGAGAGAAAGGGTTATAGGGCGGCACGAGCCCGAAAAAGGACACCCGTTAACAAAGGATTAACCCTTAAAAACAACAGCCTGTTGCATATTCATACACTTCATCCATGATGCATAAATTCCATTCAAACACAGGATTCTGTCTGGGCAGTGCCACCTTCTTCCTCCGAATCCTAACAGCGCCTTTGAGGCGGGAAGAAGTTCATTTCTTCTGATAAGAGGGCAAGAAATTCTTTTTCTCTGAAAGATTTAGGTGTCCTGTGGCTGCTATCTCACTGCCAGTCCTTTCTTTAAAACAAGAATCCTACATAGCATCGTTTCTATTTTAACAATTTTTATAACCTAAAACTATATTTAACACAGTACTTAAGAGAATTAATACAGCATTACTTTCTAACAGCAGACATATAATATTCATTTTAATATTTGCGAAAAGCCAATCATAAAATACATGCATTTTTCACATGCAGGCAAAGCCAGCGAGGCAGCAGAGCAAGAGAGAGAGCAGAGCCAGCGACACAACAAACGCACCGAGAGCGAGAGAGCAAGTTTGAACAGAGCTTGCAAAGGGCAAAATCAGCTCAGACCAGGTTAGGCTGAAGAACAAGGAGCACCAGGCATGGGCTGATGGTCCAGGTAAAAAGTTCCAACGTGAGGAGGACGACAGAAGCCTTCATCAAAAGAGCACCAGAAGACTGAGGGCCGCCACAGGAGGAACGGACGCAGGCGCTGAAGCCACACACGGCTGTAAAACCGGGACACAGCTTTATGCAAATGTGAGTATGCTAATGAAGTGTTGTAATTGTGACTTTGAAAATGGAGCTGAAGGCGAAAGGAGACCGAGTGGGTTTTTGCCAGAGAGATCCCCCTCGCTCCCAGCGCTGGATACACAAATCCCTGCTCTGTCTGACTGCAGAGTTTGATTTCCTCGCCCAGTTTGTCCCACTCCCCCTTTCCCTGCCCTCTCCTCCCCTCTCCCAGTCCCATTTATGGGATTTGGGGTCATTTATGGGATTTGGGTCATTTATGGGATTGGGGTCATTTGGGGAATTTGGGTTCTTTGTGTGCCTTTGGGGTTATTTGGGGGTTTTTGGGGGGTTTTTCAGGGTGAATTTGGGATAATTTGGGGTAATTTTTCACATTTTGGGGTTTTTAGGGCTGTGTGTCTGGGGGGTAATTCAGGGCCAGTTCTGTGTGGGTTTGGGATAATTTTATGGGATTGGATGGGAATTTAATGGATTTTAATAGGAATTTAGTAGGATTTTAATGGGATTTATAGGATTTTTAATGGGATTTAATGGGATTTTAATGGGATTTTATGGACTTTTAATGGAATTTGATGGGATTGTAATGTAATTTTATGGGATTTTAATGAGATGTCATGGGATTTTAATGGGATTTTAATGGAATTTAATAGGATTTCAATGGGATTTTAATAATATTTAATGGGAATTGAGTGGAATTTAATGGGATTTTTATGGGATTTTAATGGGATTTGATGGGGGTTTCCCCCAGTCCACAGCTCCCTCCCACCTCAATTTGGGGGTCCCATCCCCTTCTTTCCCGCCCCTCTCCCGCCCCTTCCCCATCATTCCCCCAGTCCCCAATCCCCTCCCCCGTGCTTGGTTTTGGGGGTTCCAGGCCCCTCCTGCTCTCTTTGGGGGTCCCGACCCCCCTTTTGGTTGAATTTGGGGCCCCCCCGCCCCCCTTCTCCCCGCGCCCCCCGCTCCCCCCGCGGCCGGGGGGGCTCCCAGCGCCCCCAGTGCCACCAGTGCGGCCCCAGCTGCCCCCGCACGCCCCATCCCCATCGCCGGGGTCACCGCCCCCCGCCCCAAATTCCGCTCCTGGACACTGAGAGCCATCAGCGACAAACGCTCTGATTGGCTGGGAATGGCCCCGCGCAGTCTCTGATTGGCCAGCGCTGTGAGAGGCGCTGGGTTCTGCCCGGCACGCGATGAGTCACAGCCGAGCCGGCCGCTGATTCGCTGGAAATCGCCGGGCGGGGCCAGTGCGCCGAGTTTCTGCCCGGCAACAGGATCGTCATCAGCGCCCCGCGCTCTGATTGGCCAGGATCTGTTTCGGGCTGGAGACGGGAGGAACTGGGCACCCCCAGGAGCCCCTCGGGTTTGGGGCTTTCGATCCCCCCTCGGCCCTCGGGGCGGCCCTGGGGCCACCCCAACACCCCCAAAATGGGGAGGGTCCGCGGGGCCCTTTGGAACCCCCAGAAATGGGCGGGGAGCGGCAGGAGCCGCCCCAAAAAGGGATGGAAGGGTCCGGGCCGGGAATGGGGGAGGCTCTGGGGATGGCTCCGGCCCGGATCGGGGCGGGCTGGGATTGAGGGAGGCTCCGTTCAGCGGCCGGGGAGGGGCTGGGCCTGGGGAGGGCTCCGGGATTGTGGGGATGGGGCCATTCCGGGACTGCGGCGGGGCCTCTCCCTGGGGTTGGGGTCCGGCATTGGCTCAGGGACCCTCCCCGTTCCTGTTCCGCTTCCCGATCCCGTTCCCGATCCCGATCCCGCCGCTGGCTCCAGGGAATGTCCCTGATCTCAACCCCGACCCCAAACCCGAGGTGAGGCCGAACATTGGGGTCAAACACCCCAAATCCTGGGGTCAACACCCCCGGACCCCAAATCCTGGGGGTTCAAACACTGGGGGGGACCAAACACCCCCAGACCCAAACTCTGGGATCTCAACCTCCCCCCCGCCCCCCAGCCCGAACCCCAAATTTTATGCCTTAAACCCCCCAAATCCCAGATCCTGGGGTGTCAAACACTGTGCAATTTGCAGATGTTAGGGTTAAATCCCCCTGACCCCAAATGCTGGGGTTTGAAACATTTGGGGTGTCCAACACCCCGTGTTCCCAAAGTCTGGGTTCAAACACCCCAAAATCCCAAATCCTGAGGCGTCAAACACCCCCAACCCCCAAAGTTTGGGGTCTAAACCCCCAATCCCCAAATCCTAGGGTTTGAAATATCTGGGGTGTCCAACCCTCCTCATCCCCAAAGTTTGGGGTCAAAGCCCCCTGACCCCAAATCCTTGGGTTTGAAACATCTGGGGTGTCCAACCACCCTGATCCCAGAGTTTGGGGGTCAAACCCCCTGATCCCCAAGTCCTGGGAACAAAAACCCCCAAATCCCAAACCCAGGGGTGTCAAACATCCCCAATTCCCAAAGTTTGGCGTCAAAAATCCCCAAACCCTGAGGTGTCAAAATCCCCTAAACCCCAAATTTTGGGATCAAACCCCCCAATTCCCAAAGTTTGGAGTCAAACACCCCCAAACCACGAATTTTAGTATCACCCCCCCCCCCCCCCCCCCCCCGAGTCCCCAAATTTGAGGTCATTTGGGGTTTATTTGGGGCAGCTCCAGGTGCAATGTCTGCAGAGAGACCCTGGGTACAATGCTGGGAAAAACCCCAAAAACCCCTCAGGAACCCCAAAATCCCTGGGGGCTGGGAAAGGGGATTTGGGGTGAAAGAAGAAGGATTTGGAATGCACAAAGAAGGATTTGGGATGGAGAGAGGGGATTTGGGTGGGAAACTGGGTCCCTTTTTGGCGCAGGAGATCTTCCTGGCGCTGCTCTGGGTGATGCTGAAGCCCTGCAGGGCCTCGCGGGCGGCGCCCGCCTGCACCTCGGGCTCCAAGTGCACCCAGGCGATGTCGCGGGGCCCGGGCACCAGGGCAGCTCCTGAACCCCGGGAACCTGGGCTGGGAACGGGGCCAGGAGAGCCCCAGACACCCGGGAGTGTTCCCCAGACACCCGGGAGTGTTCCCCAGACACCCGGGAATGTTCCCCAGAAACCCGGGAGTGTTCCCCAGAAACCTGGGAATATTCCCCCCAAAAATCCAGAAATGTTCCCCCCCAAATGGAGAAATGTTCCCCAAAAAATCCAGAAATGTTCTCAAAAGAACGCCTGAAACATTCCCCCCAAAATCCAGAAACATTCCCAAAGAAATCCAGAAATGTTCCTCCAAAAATCCTGGAACATTCCCAAAAAATGAGGAACTTTCCCAGAAAATCCAGAAACATTCCTCCCCAAACTATACAAAACCAACCCCATTCCCCATGCAGAAACATTCCCAAAAACTCCAGAAACATTCCCAAAAATCCAGAAATCCCTCCCCAAAAAATCCAGAAGACCCCCGCAAAAAATTCAGAAAATTCTCCCTAAAAAATCCAGAAATTTCCACCAAAATTCAAGAAATTTCCTCCCTAAAATATCCAGAATTTCCTCCCCGCCAAACCCTGGTCTTTCCCAAAAATGCAGACATTCCCCCAGAATCCCGATCCTTTCCCCAGACAATCCAGCCCCAAGCCCCCCTCACCCCTCTCGCCCCCCAAGCCCCAGAATCCCCCAATGCCCAAAGGGCCTGGAATGCCCGGGATGCCCGGGATGCCGGGATTGCCCCAGATCTCCCTGGGTGCAGAGCATGGGGAGCAGCAGCTCCTTGGGCTCCTCAGGGAGCGGGGCAGGAACAGGATGTGCTTCGGGGCTCTGCCCGCAGCTGGGGAAACGGGAGACAAACCCCAACAGCAGCAACAAATCTGCCCCAAACCTGCCCCAAGCAGGCCCCAAATCTGCCCAAAGTCACTCTGGATACACACCAAACCATCTGCCCAAAATCCCACCAAAATCCTCCATGCTTTGACCCAGGGCTGTCTCATCAGTTTTAAGTCTTTTTCACTGTTCCAAGAAATGATATCTCAGCTTGGTGGGAAGCGTCCTCTAAACTGATGGCATTGTGACATCTACTCTCAGCAATCAGATGCAGCCCCAATGATTATTACAGAACCACTCCAACAGTTTGCTGGGTTTAAAGCATCTCTGTGCTGAGGGGATTTTGGAGGAGACAGCTCTTGCATGGTTCATTAGTCTGTCACCCCCAGACCTTTACTCCTCAGCGCTGTTCTCAAGAGCCTTGTTTTAAATGACGTTCAGGGAATTCTCTCCCACTTAGAGCTTGGGTGGCGGCCAGGCCTTGGCTCTGCCTGGACGGGAATTTGCCAACAGACCCAGATGTTTTCTGCATCAAAACCAGATTTGAGTTGCTTTGACTTGGCCATCTGACCCTCTAGACATGACAGTTGAACTCTTTTTAAAGGCAGCTTGGGAATTATTATCTGGAAATAATGATCCAAGTGCCCCCTGAATCGAGGTTTGTCAGCTGTTTGCAGACTCTGGGATGATGGTACATTATTGCAGAGATTGCTATTTACCTCATTCCACCTACGTTGTTAGCTTTGTCTGCTATTTGAAATGTTCCTGATTGTTGTATCCAAATTCTTCCTAATTGCTGTAAGTTTCTTGTCCACTGCATGTATTATTTTACTGTGATGTTGCTTCATACTCATAACAAAAGACATGCATCTCATTCTTAAAAAACAAAAAAGAAGAGGAATGAACGCCTTAAGAACGTTCAAATAATGCAATATGTACATGAGACATTTGGACAAGGAATCATTTTGAATAATGCAATATTTACATTAGGAATTTGGAAACAAGATCATCCCATCTAAATCCCAATGGAGTGTACCACAGTGCAGCCTGATTGATTCATTCCCTTCAGGAGAAGATGTGCCTGTGTTTCATCAGCAGCAGCTCAAAGCAGTCACCTGTTCATTCCATCAGATACTGATCAGCTCTGAAGAAATGAGGCCCAGTGCAGAGAGAAATAACCTCATCACCTTGCAGCCTTTGTGGCCAGAGCAGGAGCAGGAGGAGGCCTGGCCAGACACGGCTGTGTCTGGGCACTGACAGAGGCAATTTGCCAGCAAAGCCTCCTGGCATCCTCATGGTACAGAGCTCCTACGAACCTTCTCCAGTTATTCCCTGTTCCAGCTGCCAGGAGCACATTCAGTGGTGTCAAAGATCAACATTTCCAGCTCAAAGCCTTTCTCACACTTCTCAACTCGTTGGAAACAATGGTCATTTCTTTCCATTTCCCCAAGAGACATTGGACATTATTCTTTTGTCTTCTCATGCTGCAAAACCCTGTGTCGATGACTTGATGGAATTTGGTAAGTTTTGTGGATTGTAAGTGGTCTTTTATCTCTCTTACCCCATATCTAACAGATAACCAGTGAAAACCTTGATGAGATAATGCCCTGACAAGAGTGAGCTGTTTCAGCATCAGAACATAGGAGCCTTTTTTAAATGAACGAGAAGGGGGAGATGTCACAGGCAGGTGGGATAATGATAAAAGAAAGGCCTTATGAAATCAGGCCTTGTTCTGCCACATTAACAGCTGGCCTGCCATCTCTTCTGAGTGCAGCCAAGCAGTTACAAGTTCCCATGGGAAGCTCTTGTGAGAATGAGACTTTGTGAACAATCTGTTCTGAGGGTGAAAAACAAATGCACCTGCAACAACAAGGGATTTGTCCGTGAGAATCAGTGAAGAGAACAGGTAAACAATACAACAGAGAGATTTGATGCACAAGTAAAATCTATTTTATTAACCAATATTAGAATAACCTGCGAGAAATCTATGAACTAACTAAAGTTGCACACGAGGTCTGTCAAACTGTGTAAAATGAGTTGTGTGAAAAAGAGTAAAGAGTTCTTCTCCAGCTCAGCTGTGTCCTCTGGGATTTGAGTTCCCTCCTTCTTTGGGGCTTTGGGTTCCCCCTTCTTTGAGGCTTTGGTTTTCTTCTTCTCTGGGATTTTGGTTTTCTTCTTCTCTGGGATTTTGGTTTCTTTCCTCTCTGGTGCTTTGGTTTCCTTCTTCTCGAGGGCCTTGGTTTCCTTATTTGGGATTTTGGTTTCCTTCTTCTCTGGGGCCTTGGCTTCCTTCTTCTGTGGTTGTTTGCTTTTCCCCTTCTCTGGTTTGGGGGGTTGCTTCCCCACAGAGACACCCTTCTTTTCCTTCTTCTGCCTCTCTTCCTCCTTCCCCCTCTCTCCCTCCTCTAAGGCTTTTGCCTCCTCCTCAAGCTTTTGAGCCGGCTGCTTCAGCTCCCTTGTGCAGACAAAACAGAAACCATGGCTGAGAGTCCCCACCAGAAACTTGGGCTCCCCAGTCCTGGCTGGCCCTGCACTTCATTCCTTGACCCTGAGGCCATTCCCGTGAATTCTCCTCAAGCCACAGGGCTTGGGAACATCCCAAGGGAGGGCATTGGTGGAAGGGGACCTCCAAGCCCAGCCAAACCTCAGCTTTGCCATCAGAGGCTCTTGACTGTGCCAGCTCCCTCTGAAGGCACAGCCAGACCCCTCCAGGCCCTGCCCAAGGCTGATCCAGCAGCTCTCTGTGCTGCTGCCTGAAAACGCCCTTTGTCTCTTGGCTTCCCAGTTTAGAGCAGAGCACAGATTGCTGACAGCTGCTCATCTCCCCTACAGTTCTTACTCAGCTCATTCAGCCCCCTTCCCCCTGGGCATGGCTGAAGCATGATTTTAAAGAGTTCAGATTTCAGCTGAGGCTTAGAAGCAATTCCCACTGATCAGGATGTAAGTTAGACAGGCAGACCATAGGTTAATGATTGTGAGATGCTTAAGCCGGAGCTGATTGTTCTATTGTTTACCATTAGGAGCTCCTTTCTAGAAGGAAGTGGAGTCAGTGAACTGTTATAAGAACATCTTGAAACCAGGAGAACAATGGTTTAGCACCTGGGCTTGATGTCAATCAGTCACTAAGCAGGGGACCTTGGATGGTGCCAGAGGGTCACAGAGACCTGATGAAGACATTCCTGACTTCTCCCTTAAGACCACGGACCCAATTTGAGACCATGGACCCAATTCAAGGGAAGAATTGCACAGGTGTGAAGGACCAATGAGCTCATTTGAATACAGAGCAGGGATGGGAGGTGCTGGGCTTGTGCAGATGTATTGTATGTAAGATCTTGGGCAATAAAGAGAGGGCAAAGAACCTTGGGCAGCGCGGTCTCGCCTTTTAGGGACGGCTCTGGTGCCGCCTGCCGGTGTTAATAAACACAGCACTGTCTAACTCTAATTAGTTAGAGAGTCTCTGCCCGTGATCTTGGGCTTTAACGACCCATAGCCTGCTCCTTCACGAGAACAATGCTATCAGTCAGAAAGCAGAGGCTGCAGGAACTCCTCTCCTGCAAGGCAGGCTCTTGTCAGGCAGATTTCCTGCTGGAGCCCAGCTGGGACCAAGCAAACCAGTGCTGGCTGCCACGGAAACCATTGGAAGCAGCCTGGTCCCTCTCCTCCCCATGAAACCAACTCCAGCCTGGCCTGAAGAAGTCCTGATGCACAGGCTGGCTTGGAGCACCTCCACTCCCAGCTCCAGCCTGGGCCTGTGTGTCCTGAGCTGGGCTGCCTTGCTGGAGCTGAGCTTCTCCTGTGCTTGCCCACGGCTGCAGCTGCAGGGGAGCCTAAAGGACAGGAGCTTTTCTGGCTGCTGTCCCAGCATAAGGAGAGCCCTGGCACATCAGCAGTGCAAGGGCTTCATCTGGGGCAGGAGCAGGGCCCAAAGCAAGGTTTGCTCTGTGCCCCACGCCTGCCCATAGCACAATCCCAGTGCTTTGGTGAAGAAGGGAGATGATGGAGAAGATGCCACTCAACACCATGGACTTGCAGACCCCTCTAGAGGAAGTGCCAAGGCAAGCCCAGAGCCCAGCTCCCTGCAGGCAGCAGCTGAGCCAGGAGGGCTCAGCACTCAGATAGAGAAGAAGATGTTGTGTCTCAACAGGAGAAGGTCCTTCCTGTCTTGGCAGCCAGGGAGCTCAGAGTGGCCATGCCTGTGTTGCTGCTGCCTTTGCTGTGCAGCACCTCTGAGCTCAGAGTCCTTGGAGCAGGGAAGCCCTGCAGGGACAATAACCCATGGCAGAGCAGGAGCCCATGGAAGGCTGACTCACCTGTCCCTGAGAGGGGCCTGGGAGCCACAGTTGATCTCGGGGGGCTCAGGGAGGAGCTGACACGTGAGGCCTCCCCGGGCACCAGCCCCTCGTAGCTGGGGCCTCCCTCCACGTGGCACAGCTCCGGGACACTGCAGGTGCTGCTGAGGTGGCCAGAGAAGGTGGAGGAGACCTGCTGGCTCTCTCCTGGCTGCAGCACACCTGGCAGGGGCAGGATACTGAAAGCCTGGGTGGAAGACAGGAGAGATTGAGGTGCTGAGCGTGGAAATGGATGCAGAAGAGCATCTTGGAGAAAAGGGCAGCTGCAGCCAGAGGGGCCTATTCCCCAAACACTGCCAGAATCACCCTCACCTCATCCTGCATCCATGCCACTGACCAGGGCAGGGACCATGGGCAAAATCTTCTCCCACACTCACGGGCCAATGCATTAATTAGTACATGACAGGAAAGGGAACTGGGATGTCTCCTGGCAGTAGAAATTCTCTCTGATGCACAACTTGCCTTTAAAAAGTTTAAAAGCTTCCTGCTTTTAGAAAAGGAGGAGACTCAGAGTGAGAGCTCCTGGAGCTGAGGGAAGGAGTCCAGCCCAGCTCATCTGACTCCTGAAGCTCTTCCCCTCTCTCTCTGATTTAAATGCTGCTTTCTCAAGGTGCTGCAGCAAAAGCTCCTGCCAAAATTTCCTGTGGAGCACCTGAGGAGTTCCAGGGGGAGCAGTGCCCTGCACAGGTGCTGCACAGCGTCCTTGGGCAGCCCTGCAACGTGTCCTGCACGGCCTCTCCAACAAGCAGCTGCTCCAGCAGCCCTTTGTGATGGGCCTGCAGGGATGGGAGGCCCCTCTGTGGCCAGTGCTGAGGGCCCCCAGTGGCACTGGCAGCTCCAGCCCTGCTGGCCACGCTGACAATGGGCAGGGAGACAGATTCCCTCCTGCCTTCTCCGCTCCCAGGGGAGCGTGCGCCACGTCCAGGGAGCACCTGAACCCCTCCGAGCCTCGTGGCAGGTGAGGGTGCTCAGGAGTTGGTGCTGGCACCTGGAAAACAAGCCATTTTCTGTGCTGGGAGGCAGAGACAGCCACTTTGCAAAGTCTCCCTTTGTCAGACAGCTCCAGGGCCAGCAGGGCAGCAGCAGCTCTGGGGGAAAGCAGAGCCCTGCAAACAGGGAGTCTGGCTGCCTTGGGAAGAGGCTCCATGGAGATCAGGATCATCCCAGCTGGCTCTGGGAGGGAAGCTGGAGATCTGACCAGGATGATGCAGGGAAAAGCCTCATCTTACACTGGGAAGGAAACAAGGCACAAAATCCCACACTCAGCACAGGCCTGTAGGATCTGAGTCAGCTTCTCCAAGGAAAACTCTCCTGTTTCTCCCTCCCCCTCAGCCCATGTCCAGCCACTGGCCCTGCTGCCCAGCCCACTGTCAGGGCACAGCACAGCAGGGCAGCAAAAAGGGAGCTCAGCATGAGCAGGACTTGGTGCTGGCAGGCTGGGGAGGAACACAAGCACGGCATGGACAAGAAAATCCACCTCTGCTCCTGAAGAGTGGGGAAAATCCTGCACTTCTTTCAGGGCTGCGACTGGCTCCTCCACATTTCTGACCTTGAAATGCCTCCATTGAGATGCCAAGGAACCCAAACTGCTTCTCTTCCCCTTTGGTGGGTGGGGTTTGACTTTAGGAGGGTAAAGCTCATCTCTGGAAAATAAGATAACCATGAACAGGGACCTGCAATGGGAGGGAGGGACACCTGCACCAGCAGGAGCTGTTTGTGCCTCCCATCCCTCCTGTCCTTCTCCGGAGCAGCCTGTGCCTGTTTTCCCTGGCAGAATCCCTGTCCCTGTGCACCCTGCCAGGAGCAGCTGCACACAAAAAATCCAGGGGGGTCTGAGTGGGATTTTTTGGGATTTTTGGAGGACCCCACCTAGATTTTTGAGGAATTTTTTACGTTTCTCACCTGGATTTTTTTGGGGGGTGTCACTTGTTTTCTGGGATTTTTGGGGGGGTCTCACTGGGATTTTCAGGGGGGGGGGGTCTCACCTGATATTTTAAAAATTTTTTTGGGGAGGTGTCTCACCTGGACTTCGGGTTTTTGGGGATTTTTTGGGGAGGATCTCACCCGAATTTTTTGGCATTTTTGGGGGAATCTCACCCAGATTGTTTGAGATTTTTCAGGGGGGTCTGACTGGGATTTTTTGGGATTTTGAAGGGTCTCCCCTGGATTTTTTGGGATATTTTTGGGGTGTCTCACCTGTTTTTTGGGGATATTTTGGGGTCTCAGCAGCCGCAGCTCTGCCGGGCGGGGGCCGGAGCCCTCCGGGGCTGCCGGGGCTGCCGGAGCGACGCGTCCCCGTATTGGATCCCCGAGCCACCCGCTCGGGACCCAGCTCATCCCCGAACACGCCGGTGACAGCGCTGGGGCCGTGAGTGCCCAGGGCCTGCACTGCCACCACAGCTGGGATCTCTGCTGAGCTCTGGGGCTGCACAATCCCACAGGGCTTGGGGCTGGGGTCGAGCACAGCAGAGTCCTCCTTGCGTTTCTGGCAGGGACAGAATGAAATGCAGCTTCAGAGGCACCTCTGGAGAAACTTTAGACTCCTTAACATGCACCGCAACAGCAACTTACACACACGCGTTTACAACTGCCCAGGACAAAGGTAAAAGGCACAAACAAGATGCAAGAATTGTAGGCTTAGCACTCCCAGGGGATCCTGCAAGGAGGCTGCCAGCACAGGCACTGGTGTCTGTGGATGCAGCAGCTTTTCACAACCCTCTCACATCTCCCACAAGAAAAGCCCCTGAAGACCAGAACATCAACTGTTTCCTCAGGAGCTTCAACTGCCTCCTAAAGTTTACATTCGGGTAGGATCCTGTTCTCAGCAGATCTTTAAGGCTGAATAGAAACCAGCAAGGTCTTATCCAAACCCTTTTTTCCCTTAATAATCTCCTCAGTAATATTTGACAGGAGGAGGTGGATGTGATGCCAAACCTGGGGAATGAGCCCGTAGCAGCCAGGAAGGTGGCTGGGATTCCTCATGAGGATCTTCCTCTCCTAGGGCACCTTCAGGTGGCACTCATCATACAGCAGCACTTGGGGGGACACTTGGAGCTCAGGAACGAGACATCTGGGCAGAGAGATGACCCCAGGGCAATCAGAGATCCTGAGAGAATGGAGAACGTTTCCCCCCAGAGATTGTGCAATGGAGCAGAACACATTGGTCACTGTCAAACGCACATTGAACAGCCCTACAGGGATAAATTGCCTTCTACCTCTGCCCACTCCAACACGTCTTGTCAAGGAGGCCCAAACCCTGAGAGGCAGCACCCAGAGGCTGCCCAGTGCCCCAGGCAGAGCCCTTTGCCCCACAGCTGCCTCAGCCCCTCCTGTACCCCAGAAGGCTTGCAAGGACTCCTGGAACAGTCCCAGTGAGCCACGAGCTCTGGGGGAGCCTTCCCAACAAGGATCAGGGCTCCCCAAGGCCCAAGGAACACACAACCCCAGTGTCTCAGTACAAATGACTCCCTTCTCTGCCATGGTGCTGCTGCCCTGCCTGAGAACTCAGCTCTTTGCCCCAGCCCTGGAGGGCACGAGACAGCAGCTGCCCCACAGAGGGGCTGATCAGCCCCTGCCAGGCCCTGCAGCTCCCTGGCTCCTCCACTGCCCAGCTCCAGGCCCTGCCTGGCCCCAGCTCCACCTGCTTTACAGAATGGCAGCCCAGGCACTGCCTGCATGGCTCTGCCTGGGACAGGGAACAGCCCCAGGGAGCTGCATCCCTCTGGGCATCACACTGACACCCACAGCAGCACAGCAGCATGGAATTCTGCTGCAGCAACAACGACTTTTGGGCTCAGCTCTGACAACATTAAAGCTCAAAATGGGAAGCATTCTCTCCTGGTGGGAGAGAAGAACAGTCAATTCTCCCTTACAAAAGCTCCTTACCCACGTGTGATATCCTCCAGTTCCTGAGGGAGGATTTGGCCTTAATTCTTCTGCTGCTCCATGTGCAGAGCACAGTCTGAGAGTAACAAAAGCCTTCTGGCAATACCAGATTTCTTAAACACCCCTTGCTATCAGGGCACAGGTCAGCTACATTAAAACATTAGACTACAGCTCTATGCACCACTGCATTCAAATTAAGGGGCCAATTTCTAATCTGACTACAATGACATCCGTGCAGAGGAAATCTGATTGAACACAATGAGTTCAGCTGCACAGCAGGAACCAGCTCACCTTGCTGTTCATTCAAATCAGCCTGGCCATTTTCTTCTTGATCATCTTCATGCTCCTCCACATCTCCTTCAAGTCTTTTTGCATGTCCTCTTGAAGCAAAGCCTTCTCTGCTCCATTTCCATCCTGCGCCTTCTGGCCTCTTCTTTGGCTCTCCGGGCCACTGCTCTCTGCTTCATGGCCGCCCTTCTGGGCCTGAGGCAGAGGAAGAAAGGCAGGAAGAGCAGCTCAGCAGCAGCCCAGTAGGGCCCCTGCTGCACGGCTGCCCAGAGCAGGGGTCCCCAGGCAGGCTCAGGTGGCTCTGGGGTAGCCTGCTCCAGGCCCTCTTTGCCCAGCTCTGCATCCTCATCCCAACTGATCACCACGGGCCGTGGGAAGTGGAAGAGGAGCAGCACCAGCAGGGCAGGGACTGATTTGGACACCATGGTCTGCAGGAGGAGAGAGACAATTTGTGTTGCTTTGCACAAGAGTTGCAAACCCGTGTGTTATTAGGGAATGGCCGCTCCTGCTGTGCCAGAGCGCTCGAGCAGGGCTGAGAATCTGGTGTCAAAGTGCATTCATGTGCTCCATGTTGCATGGGGCACCCGTGTGCAGGAATAGAGAACACCTTCCCTCAGATGGGATCTGCTGTGGCAAGGCCCCTCTGGTTTTCTCCTCCACGCAGCAGTTTCCATGCAGAATGTGGGCAGATGTAACTTGGAGGTCCTCCTGCTCACCCTTGGGTTCCCCTTGCAGAGCCTCAGCCCCTGCGTTCTGTCAGGGCCCCTGGGCAGGTGGGATATTCCCAGAGGAGAGGGGCCGGCTGTGTCCCCATTGCCCCTGTCCCTTATGTGCCTGTGCTCAGGAGGGCACAGAGAGGATGGGGACTCCTGCCTGCCCCGTGTCCTGTCTGCCTGCCGGGCCTGTCCCAGGGCAGCCGGGCTGTGATTGCTGTGCTCTGTCCCCCTGTCCCTGCTGTCCCTGCTGTCCCTGCTGTCCCTGCTGTCCCTGCTGTCATGGCCCACTGCAGGTTCCACACCTACACAGCCGTGGTGGCTCCTGAGCTCTGCCGGGACCTGAGTGACAGTCTGAGTGGTGGCACTCCTGGTTTTCTTGCATTTGGCATCGCGCAGAGCAGAGGCTGGATCACAGCACCAAAGGAGCAGCTGCTGCAGGGGAGGAAAGGAGCCTCTGCATGGCCAAGGGCTGCTGTGGTGCCCCTGTGTCAGGAATTCCCCACAGCTGACACCTGAGTCCAGCATGGACACTCACAGACACAGCGTTTGTTCAGGCATTGCCTTTATTGCATCTTGACAGGGACTGCAGCTGCCTGAGGGAAGTCACCCTCCCGAGACAGGAGGGCAGAGAGTGTAATTTAAATTAACCAATTGTGATTATAGGCATTCGTAGCAACAGCCTATATACTGTATATATGAATATTAAACAAGACACAAAATAATTATTGGATCATGATGATCAAGCAACATTTGCTGGTTTAGATAAAAAGAAAGTATACTTCAGTTTTGGTTAACTGCAATAATTCTTGGTAATTTTGAAGAATTATATAATTAATACAATTAATTATAAATTAATTATAATATATTATTATATGTAATCAAAAGAAAAGTGCCATTATTTAATTCCTACTTACTATTAAAATATTTATGATCTCTTACAAGAGTATTAATCTACATTATAGTAATAAAAAGTTTGGAAAATATTTCTAAAGACAATTATTTTTAAATAAGATATTTTAAATATTTCAAAACTATTTAAGAATCTGAATCAATCTCCAATCATTGGGCCTGATGCCTTCAGATGGTGCTTTCCTCCGAGCAGATGCAAAGCCTCTGCATGGAAAAGGGTCAAAATAGATGCAGTTACTACAGATCCCGTGAGGAGAGAGAGGGCAGAGGGGCAGGGTGTGTCAGGAGCCCGGAGCCTGTGCCCCGGCGCAGGGCTGTGCTGGGCAGCAAGCGCAGCTCTGTGCGCCGGCTGCTCACAAAGATGTGCGGCTCGCCTTGGCCGGCCCAGAGAGCATCTCCAGCAGGAAGCTTTTCTTCACACAGCCACTGCCTGTGCTCCTCCAAGAGCCTGCCCTGCCTACCTTCAGCATCCTGTTTGTATCCCTATTCATTCCAATCAGCCTGGCCATTTGCTTATCTATTTCTTTCGTGGCCTGGCGCATTTGCTCCATGTCTTTGAATCTCTTCCTAAGGAGCCGCCTTCTCCGCTCGCTTTCCACCTTCCTCCTTCTGGCCTTTTCCTCAGCTCTCTGGGCCGCTGCTCTCTGCCTCGTGGCTGCCCTTCTGCGCCTGAGCCACCAGCCCAAAAGCAGGAGCAGCGGCTGAGCAATTTGCCAGAGCTGGTGCAGGTAGCGCAAGGCAGCCAGGAGCCAGGGTCCCCAGCCAGGCTCAGCTGGCTCTGGGGGGGCCGCTTTCATCTCCTCTGCACGGGGCTGCCCATCCCCGTGAAATCTGTCCACCACGGAAAGTGGGAACAGGAAGAGGAACAGCACAAGCCCAGCCAGGACTGCTCTGTGCGCCATGGTCTGCAGGAGGAGAGAGACAAGGCTTTCACTGGGGCTGCCAAGGGAGCTTGTGGGGGCTGAAGTGAGGCCCGGAGGCGCAGGGATGTGAGGGCAGAAGCAGAGGGCCCCGGGCAGCTGGCAGGCAGCAGGGCCTGTGCCAGTGGGCCAGCAGCAGCAGCCCCGTGCCCCGGCCAAGGCGCCGGCCCCAGGGGCTGGCCCTGGGTGCAGGGGGACAATGCAGGCCCGGGTGCGGCGCTTGTGGCCCGGCCCTGGCCCGGCCCAGCCCCGCCACGTGCGCACTCACCGCTTGCCCAGGCTGTGCTGGGCCAGCGTTACCTGCGGGGCCTTTTCCAGCTGCCCCCATTGTGACACGCTGCCCCTGGTGTCACAGGGGCCAGAGGCATCACAGCCGGGTCAGCCCCGCCCTTGGTGCCCAGCCCAGCTCAGGGGCTCCCAGTGGGCCCAGCAATGAAAGCCCCGGCAGGCAGCAAGTGCAGCCCCTCTGGGAGGGGATGGGCCCCAGGGGCTCCCTCCACAAAGCAGGCAGAAGTTGCCAAACATGTTGTGGAAGAGAAAAGAATATAACTGATAATCTTGAATAGGATACATAATATCAACTATGAGAGCACCAGAGGTGCTTCTGTGATGGCGCTGGTTTTTCTCTCTTTCTCTGTGGAGTAGGTGAGGGTGGCTCAGTTTTCCTGCCTGAGTCTTCCCAGATGCAGCCCATCCAAGAGCTCTGTGAAACCATCCCATTATCGGACATCACTGAGATGGAACAGTAGCCAGACCACCTCCAGGCTCCTCTAGATCAAGAAGCAGCACACGGCTGGTTCTGGCAGAGAATTTCAGCTGTTTTGTCCGAGAGTGGCACAAATTGGCCACTCGTGCTGTAGCGGAACAGCTGAGCAAGGGGCAGGAATCTCAGGTCCGAGCGCATTCATGCGCTCCAGCTGGCAGGGCCCCAGCGCCCGCCCTGTGCCCTCGCGCACAGACGGACAGGCCGGGCCCTGCTCGCTGCCCTCACGGGGGCACTCCTGGCCCCAGCGCTCTCCAAGGCCTTCTCCAGGGGCGCCTTCCTGCGGCCTTTCCGTGCCTGCACCAGGCCCAGCAGAGCCCTGCAGAGGGGCTGTGGGCCAGGGCCTGCAGGGCCAGCGCCAGGGCCAATGGCTTCTTCCCCCTGCCACAGGGCAGGCCGAGCTGGGCTCTGGGGAAGGAAGCCTTGGCTGTGAGGGCTGTGAGGCCCTGGCACAGGGCGCTCAGAGCAGCTGCGGCTGCCCCGTCCCTGCAAGTGTTCCAGTCCAGGCTGGATGGGCCTTGGAGCAGCCTGGCCCAGCCAGAGGTGTCCCAGCCCATGGCACAGGGGTAGAACTGGATGGCCTTGGAGGCCACTGTGGACACTCACAGACACAGTGTTTGTTCAAGCACTGCCTTTGTTGGAACTCTGCACTGACTGCAGCTCCAGAGGGAACAGAATGCCACAAGAAATGAGGGCAGGCAGTGTCCTTTTGAAAATCTATCATATCTTTTAAACATCCTCAGGAACAAATCACAATAATAATCATCCTTACCTTAAGAATTTTTTTCTAGAGTGTTCTAAAAGATATATGAACTAATAGAATGACAATGGTGTTTGGACATTGTAGAGTGTGAAAAGTTACTTAGTGTGACAAAGATTCAACAAATATCAATTCTGGTTCATTGCCATAATTCGCAGTAATTGTTACAATTAATGATAATTACTATGTAGTAAGTAGAATGTAGAATCATTCTAAGAGAATTAGTAGTTGTTTCTTATATAATTCCTACTAAAATGTACAATTTTTATACTATACAATGAAATTCTTTATAGATAAAAAAATAAACTATCTAAATTATTTCTAAACTAAGTGTGAAGTGAAATCAATATCCACCTAATGCGTGCCTCGGCCACGTTTCGGGGTATCCCCGTCCGGCTGTGGCTGCTCCGGATAGCACCGTCCTGTTCAGCACAGCCTGCCTGGACTCCCAGGCAGCTTCCAGCTGCAGGCTACCTTAGCAAGCTCAGCTCATGGGGGATATCAGCTCTTTAGTGATTATCAGCAAATCATTTGGGATTTCATCTCTTTGGCTTGCTAAGTGCCTTGGGCAGATGCAGGGAGAGAGAGGAGAAGGCTGTGTGAGGTTCCACAGAGATGTCTTTATTGGACTCTTCTGCAAAGGTTTTCAGGGACAGCCTCTTCTGCCAATCTGGGTGAAAGTAAAGGTTTTTACAGCATTCAGGGGTTTCAGAAATTGTTCAATAGTAAGGGTTGAGGCGAAAGTGACCTATAGTCGTAGAGAGAGATAAGCAGGGGTCCAAAGGCGGAAGAGGGGCATCTTAGGCCCAGCCATCATGACTCGGCATTTCCTGCCTTAGGCTGCTGAACGCCAGGGAGGCCTTGCAGGCCCTGTGCCTGCCCCATCCATCCATCCATCCGGCCCAATCCTGCTTCAAATGCCTCCATCCTCGAGCAAATGCAAAGCTTCTGTATGGAAAAGGGTTAAAATAGATACAGTTAACACGGATAAAGGAAGAGAGAGGGCAGAGGGGCAGGGTGTGTCAGGAGCCCGGAGCCTGTGCCGCGGTGCAGGGCTGTGCTGGGCAGCAAGCGCAGCTCTGTGCGCTGGCTGCTCACAAAGATGTGCGGCTCGCCTTGGCCGGCCCAGAGAGCATCCTGCTCACCTTGCTGTTCATTCAAATCAGCCTGGCCATTTTCTTCTTGATCATCTTCATGCTCCTCCACATCTCCTTCAAGTCTTAGCACGTCCTCTGGAAGCGAAGCCTTCTCTGCTCGATTTCCATCCTGTGTCTTCTGGCCTCTTCTTCAGCTCTCCGGGCCGCTGCTCTCTGCTTCATGGCCGCCCTTCTGGGCCTGAGGCAGAGGAAGAAAGGCAGGAAGAGCAGCTCAGCAGCAGCCCAGTAGGGCCCCTGCTGCACGGCTGCCCAGAGCAGGGGTCCCCAGGCAGGCTCAGGTGGCTCTGGGGTAGCCTGCTCCAGGCCCTCTTTGCCCAGCTCTGCATCCTCATCCCAACTGATCACCACGGGCCGTGGGAAGTGGAAGAGGAGCAGCACCAGCAGGGCAGGGACTGATTTGGACACCATGGTCTGCAGGAGGAGAGAGACAATTTGTGTTGCTTTGCACAAGAGTTGCAAACCCGTGTGTTATTAGGGAATGGCCGCTCCTGCTGTGCCAGAGCGCTCGAGCAGGGCTGAGAATCTGGTGTCAAAGTGCATTCATGTGCTCCATGTTGCATGGGGCACCCGTGTGCAGGAATAGAGAACACCTTCCCTCAGATGGGATCTGCTGTGGCAAGGCCCCTCTGGTTTTCTCCTCCACGCAGCAGTTTCCATGCAGAATGTGGGCAGATGTAACTTGCAGGTCCTCCTGCTCAGCCTTGGGTTCCCCTTGCAGAGCCTCAGCCCCTGCGTTCTGTCAGGGCCTCTGGGCAGGTGGGATATTCCCAGAGGAGAGGGGCCGGCTGTGTCCCCATTGCCCCTGTCCCTTATGTGCCTGTGCTCAGGAGGGCACAGAGAGGATGGGGACTCCTGCCTGCCCCGTGTCATGTCCGCCTGCCGGGCCTGTCCCAGGGCAGCCGGGCTGTGATTGCTGTGCTCTGTCCCCCGGTCCCTGCTGTCCCTGCTGTCCCTGCTGTCATGGCCCACTGCAGGTTCCACACCTACACAGCCATGGTGGCTCCTGAGCTCTGCAGGGACCCAAGTGACAGTCTGAGTGGTGGCACTCCTGGTTTTCTTGCATTTGGCATCGCGCAGGGCAGAGGCTGGATCACAGCACCAAAGGAGCAGCTGCTGCAGGGGAGGAAAGGAGCCTCTGCATGGCCAAGGGGTGCTGTGGTGCCCCTGTGTCAGGAATTCCCCACAGCTGACACCTGAGTCCAGCATGGACACTCACAGACACAGCGTTTGTTCAGGCATTGCCTTTATTGCATCTTGACAGGGACTGCAGCTGCCTGAGGGAAGTCACCCTCCCGAGACAGGAGGGCAGAGAGTGTAATTTAAATTAACCAATTGTGATTATAGGCATTCGTAGCAACAGTCTATGTACTGTATAGATGAATATTAAACAAGACACAAAGTAATTATTGGATCATGAAGATTAAGCAACATTTGCTGGTTTAGATAAAAAGAAAGTATACTTCAGTTTTGGTTAGCTGCAATAATTCTTGGTAATTCTGATGAATTATAAGTTCTATATAATCTAAAGAAAAGTGCCATTATTTAATTCCTACTTATTATTAAAATATTTATGTTATCTTACAAGAGTATTAATCTACATTATAGTAATAAAAAGTTTTGAAAATGTTGCTAAAGACAATTATTTTTAAAGAAAACATTTTAAATATTTCAAAACTATTTAAGAATTTGAATCAATCTCCAAACATTGGCCCGATGCCTTCAGATGGTGCTTTCCTCTGAGCAGATGCAAAGGCTCTGCATGGAAAAGGGTTAAAATAGATGCAGTTACTACAGATCCCGTGAGGAGAGAGAGGGCAGAGGGGCAGGGTGTGTCAGGAGCCCGGAGCCTGTGCCCCGGCGCCGGGCTGTGCTGGGCAGCAAGCGCAGCTCTGTGCGCCGGCTGCTCACAAAGATGTGCGGCTCGCCTTGGCCGGCCCAGAGAGCATCTCCAGCAGGAAGCTTTTCTTCACACAGCCACTGCCTGTGCTCCTCCAAGAGCCTGCCCTGCCTACCTTCAGCATCCTGTTTGTATCCCTATTCATTCCAATCAGCCTGGCCATTTGCTTATCTATTTCTTTCGTGGCCTGGCGCATTTGCTCCATGTCTTTGAATCTCTTCCTAAGGAGCCGCCTTCTCCGCTCGCTTTCCACCTTCCTCCTTCTGGCCTTTTCCTCAGCTCTCTGGGCCGCTGCTCTCTGCCTCGTGGCTGCCCTTCTGCGCCTGAGCCACCAGCCCAAAAGCAGGAGCAGCGGCTGAGCAATTTGCCAGAGCTGGTGCAGGTAGCGCAAGGCAGCCAGGAGCCAGGGTCCCCAGCCAGGCTCAGCTGGCTCTGGGGGGGCCGCTTTCATCTCCTCTGCACGGGGCTGCCCATCCCCGTGAAATCTGTCCACCACGGAAAGTGGGAACAGGAAGAGGAGCAGCACAAGCCCAGCCAGGACTGCTCTGTGCGCCATGGTCTGCAGGAGGAGAGAGACAAGGCTTTCACTGGGGCTGCCAAGGGAGCTTGTGGGGGCTGAAGTGAGGCCCGGAGGCGCAGGGATGTGAGGGCAGAAGCAGAGGGCCCCGGGCAGCTGGCAGGCAGCAGGGCCTGTGCCAGTGGGCCAGCAGCAGCAGCCCCGTGCCCCGGCCAAGGCGCCGGCCCCAGGGGCTGGCCCTGGGTGCAGGGGGACAATGCAGGCCCGGGTGCGGCGCTTGTGGCCCGGCCCTGGCCCGGCCCAGCCCCGCCACGTGCGCACTCACCGCTTGCCCAGGCTGTGCTGGGCCAGCGTTACCTGCGGGGCCTTTTCCAGCTGCCCCCATTGTGACACGCTGCCCCTGGTGTCACAGGGGCCAGAGGCATCACAGCCGGGTCAGCCCCGCCCTTGGTGCCCAGCCCAGCTCAGGGGCTCCCAGTGGGCCCAGCAATGAAAGCCCTGGCAGGCAGCAAGTGCAGCCCCTCTGGGAGGGGATGGGCCCCAGGGGCTCCCTCCACAAAGCAGGCAGAAGTTGCCAAACATGTTGTGGAAGAGAAAAGAATATAACTGATAATCTTGAATAGGATACATAATATCAACTATGAGAGCACCAGAGGTGCTTCTGTGATGGCGCTGGTTTTTCTCTCTTTCTCTGTGGAGTAGGTGAGGGTGGCTCAGTTTTCCTGCCTGAGTCTTCCCAGATGCAGCCCATCCAAGAGCTCTGTGAAACCATCCCATTATCGGACATCACTGAGATGGAACAGTAGCCAGACCACCTCCAGGCTCCTCTAGATCAAGAAGCAGCACACGGCTGGTTCTGGCAGAGAATTTCAGCTGTTTTGTCCGAGAGTGGCACAAATTGGCCACTCGTGCTGTAGCGGAACAGCTGAGCAAGGGGCAGGAATCTCAGGTCCGAGCGCATTCATGCGCTCCAGCTGGCAGGGCCCCAGCGCCCGCCCTGTGCCCTCGCGCACAGACGGACAGGCCGGGCCCTGCTCGCTGCCCTCACGGGGGCACTCCTGGCCCCAGCGCTCTCCAAGGCCTTCTCCAGGGGCGCCTTCCTGCGGCCTTTCCGTGCCTGCACCAGGCCCAGCAGAGCCCTGCAGAGGGGCTGTGGGCCAGGGCCTGCAGGGCCAGCGCCAGGGCCAATGGCTTCTTCCCCCTGCCACAGGGCAGGCCGAGCTGGGCTCTGGGGAAGGAAGCCTTGGCTGTGAGGGCTGTGAGGCCCTGGCACAGGGCGCTCAGAGCAGCTGCGGCTGCCCCGTCCCTGCAAGTGTTCCAGTCCAGGCTGGATGGGCCTTGGAGCAGCCTGGCCCAGCCAGAGGTGTCCCAGCCCATGGCACAGGGGTAGAACTGGATGGCCTTGGAGGCCACTGTGGACACTCACAGACACAGTGTTTGTTCAAGCACTGCCTTTGTTGGAACTCTGCACTGACTGCAGCTCCAGAGGGAACAGAATGCCACAAGAAATGAGGGCAGGCAGTGTCCTTTTGAAAATCTATCATATCTTTTAAACATCCTCAGGAACAAATCACAATAATAATCATCCTTACCTTAAGAATTTTTTTCTAGAGTGTTCTAAAAGATATATGAACTAATAGAATGACAATGGTGTTTGGACATTGTAGAGTGTGAAAAGTTACTTAGTGTGACAAAGATTCAACAAATATCAATTCTGGTTCATTGCCATAATTCGCAGTAATTGTTACAATTAATGATAATTACTATGTAGTAAGTAGAATGTAGAATCATTCTAAGAGAATTAGTAGTTGTTTCTTATATAATTCCTACTAAAATGTACAATTTTTATACTATACAATGAAATTCTTTATAGATAAAAAAATAAACTATCTAAATTATTTCTAAACTAAGTGTGAAGTGAAATCAATATCCACCTAATGCGTGCCTCGGCCACGTTTCGGGGTATCCCCGTCCGGCTGTGGCTGCTCCGGATAGCACCGTCCTGTTCAGCACAGCCTGCCTGGACTCCCAGGCAGCTTCCAGCTGCAGGCTACCTTAGCAAGCTCAGCTCATGGGGGATATCAGCTCTTTAGTGATTATCAGCAAATCATTTGGGATTTCATCTCTTTGGCTTGCTAAGTGCCTTGGGCAGATGCAGGGAGAGAGAGGAGAAGGCTGTGTGAGGTTCCACAGAGATGTCTTTATTGGACTCTTCTGCAAAGGTTTTCAGGGACAGCCTCTTCTGCCAATCTGGGTGAAAGTAAAGGTTTTTACAGCATTCAGGGGTTTCAGAAATTGTTCAATAGTAAGGGTTGAGGCGAAAGTGACCTATAGTCGTAGAGAGAGATAAGCAGGGGTCCAAAGGCGGAAGAGGGGCATCTTAGGCCCAGCCATCATGACTCGGCATTTCCTGCCTTAGGCTGCTGAACGCCAGGGAGGCCTTGCAGGCCCTGTGCCTGCCCCATCCATCCATCCATCCATCCGGCCCAATCCTGCTTCAAATGCCTCCATCCTCGAGCAAATGCAAAGCTTCTGTATGGAAAAGGGTTAAAATAGATACAGTTAACACGGATAAAGGAAGAGAGAGGGCAGAGGGGCAGGGTGTGTCAGGAGCCCGGAGCCTGTGCCGCGGTGCAGGGCTGTGCTGGGCAGCAAGCGCAGCTCTGTGCGCTGGCTGCTCACAAAGATGTGCGGCTCGCCTTGGCCGGCCCAGAGAGCATCCTGCTCACCTTGCTGTTCATTCAAATCAGCCTGGCCATTTTCTTCTTGATCATCTTCATGCTCCTCCACATCTCCTTCAAGTCTTAGCACGTCCTCTGGAAGCGAAGCCTTCTCTGCTCGATTTCCATCCTGTGTCTTCTGGCCTCTTCTTCAGCTCTCCGGGCCGCTGCTCTCTGCTTCATGGCCGCCCTTCTGGGCCTGAGGCAGAGGAAGAAAGGCAGGAAGAGCAGCTCAGCAGCAGCCCAGTAGGGCCCCTGCTGCACGGCTGCCCAGAGCAGGGGTCCCCAGGCAGGCTCAGGTGGCTCTGGGGTAGCCTGCTCCAGGCCCTCTTTGCCCAGCTCTGCATCCTCATCCCAACTGATCACCACGGGCCGTGGGAAGTGGAAGAGGAGCAGCACCAGCAGGGCAGGGACTGATTTGGACACCATGGTCTGCAGGAGGAGAGAGACAATTTGTGTTGCTTTGCACAAGAGTTGCAAACCCGTGTGTTATTAGGGAATGGCCGCTCCTGCTGTGCCAGAGCGCTCGAGCAGGGCTGAGAATCTGGTGTCAAAGTGCATTCATGTGCTCCATGTTGCATGGGGCACCCGTGTGCAGGAATAGAGAACACCTTCCCTCAGATGGGATCTGCTGTGGCAAGGCCCCTCTGGTTTTCTCCTCCACGCAGCAGTTTCCATGCAGAATGTGGGCAGATGTAACTTGCAGGTCCTCCTGCTCAGCCTTGGGTTCCCCTTGCAGAGCCTCAGCCCCTGCGTTCTGTCAGGGCCCCTGGGCAGGTGGGATATTCCCAGAGGAGAGGGGCCGGCTGTGTCCCCATTGCCCCTGTCCCTTATGTGCCTGTGCTCAGGAGGGCACAGAGAGGATGGGGACTCCTGCCTGCCCCGTGTCATGTCCGCCTGCCGGGCCTGTCCCAGGGCAGCCGGGCTGTGATTGCTGTGCTCTGTCCCCCGGTCCCTGCTGTCCCTGCTGTCCCTGCTGTCATGGCCCACTGCAGGTTCCACACCTACACAGCCATGGTGGCTCCTGAGCTCTGCAGGGACCCAAGTGACAGTCTGAGTGGTGGCACTCCTGGTTTTCTTGCATTTGGCATCGCGCAGAGCAGAGGCTGGATCACAGCACCAAAGGAGCAGCTGCTGCAGGGGAGGAAAGGAGCCTCTGCATGGCCAAGGGGTGCTGTGGTGCCCCTGTGTCAGGAATTCCCCACAGCTGACACCTGAGTCCAGCATGGACACTCACAGACACAGCGTTTGTTCAGGCATTGCCTTTATTGCATCTTGACAGGGACTGCAGCTGCCTGAGGGAAGTCACCCTCCCGAGACAGGAGGGCAGAGAGTGTAATTTAAATTAACCAATTGTGATTATAGGCATTCGTAGCAACAGTCTATGTACTGTATAGATGAATATTAAACAAGACACAAAGTAATTATTGGATCATGAAGATTAAGCAACATTTGCTGGTTTAGATAAAAAGAAAGTATACTTCAGTTTTGGTTAGCTGCAATAATTCTTGGTAATTCTGATGAATTATAAGTTCTATATAATCTAAAGAAAAGTGCCATTATTTAATTCCTACTTATTATTAAAATATTTATGTTATCTTACAAGAGTATTAATCTACATTATAGTAATAAAAAGTTTTGAAAATGTTGCTAAAGACAATTATTTTTAAAGAAAACATTTTAAATATTTCAAAACTATTTAAGAATTTGAATCAATCTCCAAACATTGGCCCGATGCCTTCAGATGGTGCTTTCCTCTGAGCAGATGCAAAGGCTCTGCATGGAAAAGGGTTAAAATAGATGCAGTTACTACAGATCCCGTGAGGAGAGAGAGGGCAGAGGGGCAGGGTGTGTCAGGAGCCCGGAGCCTGTGCCCCGGCGCAGGGCTGTGCTGGGCAGCAAGCGCAGCTCTGTGCGCCGGCTGCTCACAAAGATGTGCAGCTCGCCTTGGCCAGCCCAGAGAGCATCTCCAGCAGGAAGCTTTTCTTCACACAGCCACTGCCTGTGCTCCTCCAAAAGCCTGCCCTGCCTACCTTCAGCATCCTGGTTGTATCCCTATTCATTCCAATCAGCCTGGCCATTTGCTTTTCTATTTATTTCGTGGCCCGGCGCATTTGCACCATGTCTTTGAATCTCTTCCTAAGGAGCCGCCTTCTCCGCTCGCTTTCCACCTTCCTCCTTCTGGCCTTTTCCTCAGCTCTCTGGGCCGCTGCTCTCTGCCTCGTGGCTGCCCTTCTGCGCCTGAGCCACCAGCCCAAAAGCAGGAGCAGCGGCTGAGCAATTTGCCAGAGCTGGTGCAGGTAGCGCAAGGCAGCCAGGAGCCAGGGTCCCCAGCCAGGCTCAGCTGGCTCTGGGGGGGCCGCTTTCATCTCCTCTGCACGGGGCTGCCCATCCCCGTGAAATCTGTCCACCACGGAAAGTGGGAACAGGAAGAGGAACAGCACAAGCCCAGCCAGGACTGCTCTGTGCGCCATGGTCTGCAGGAGGAGAGAGACAAGGCTTTCACTGGGGCTGCCAAGGGAGCTTGTGGGGGCTGAAGTGAGGCCCGGAGGCGCAGGGATGTGAGGGCAGAAGCAGAGGGCCCCGGGCAGCTGGCAGGCAGCAGGGCCTGTGCCAGTGGGCCAGCAGCAGCAGCCCCGTGCCCCGGCCAAGGCGCCGGCCCCAGGGGCTGGCCCTGGGTGCAGGGGGACAATGCAGGCCCGGGTGTGGCGCTTGTGGCCTGGCCCTGGCCCGGCCCAGCCCCGCCACGTGCGCACTCACCGCTTGCCCAGGCTGTGCTGGGCCAGCGTTACCTGCGGGGGCCTTTTCCAGCTGCCCCCATTGTGACACGCTGCCCCTGCTGTCACAGGGGCCAGAGGCATCACAGCCGGGCCAGCCCCGCCCTTGGTGCCCAGCCCAGCTCAGGGGCTCCCAGTGGGCCCAGCAATGAAAGCCCCGGCAGGCAGCAAGTGCAGCCCCTCTGGGAGGGGATGGGCCCCAGGGGCTCCCTTCACAAAGCAGGCAGAAGTCCCCACTGATAAGGTTCCAAAGGGAAAAGATTATAATCAATAATGTTGAGTAGGATACATATTATCAACTATGAAAACAGCTGAGGTGCTTTTCCTAATGGGACTTGTTCTTCTGTCAGTGGGGTTGGGTGATGGTTGCTCAGTTTTTCTTGCTTGACTATTCCCTGATCCAGTCCATCCAAGACTTCTGTGAAACCTTCCTATTGTCAGACATCAGAAATAAAGAACTGCAGTGAAACCACTTCTAGTCCCCTTCAGATCAAGAAGGTGCAGGGGGATGGTTCTGGCAGAGAGTTTGAGCTGCTCTGGACAGAGTCACACTGCTGTGTTAGCAGGGACTGGCTGCTTGTGTTTTTCTTTGGATGAACAGAATCTTCCTTGTGTCCCCAGTGAACACATGGAGCTCACACCAGCAGTGCCTCTTGCCTGTTCCCTGCCCAGCCAGACCTTCCAGCCCAGCTGAAATGCCCAGCGTGGCCTTTGAGCACAAAGGGATTGCAGAGCCAAAAGCATCTGTGTAGCCACCATGGTGTTCAGCGGCTGCTGCTCGGGGAAGGGCACTGAGAGGAGGCCACTGCTGCTCTTGTCAGAGCGCTGCTGTGCAGGGATGTCCCTCGCCCTGCTCAGTCCCACATCTGCCCATCTTTTGGCCTGCTCTGAGCTCAGGTGGATGCCATCTGCTCCCAGCAGACCCAGCTGCTCCACGGTAGATGCACAGGCATGGAATCCAAAACCTTGAGTATGCCCTGAGTAGCCAGGCATTCAGCTGTTCAGTTTGTCACGGCCCACAGCAGGGGTTAGAACAAGATGGTTTTTCAGATTCCTTGTGACCTGAACCATTCCAGGCTTCTAGGATTTCTCCATGACTGACTTTGGTCCCCTCAAAAGACCTCCTCTCTCCTCTCTTCCCTCCACCTGTGGAGAACGCATTCTGATGCTGCTGCTGCTGTTGGGACAGGTTGGTGGATACTCTTCCTGCCATCCCATGGGAGTAAGCATGACTCCTCTCTGAAGCCTTTGTCCCTGAATCAGTGCCTTCAAAGAACAGTTATCTCCCCTCCTTCCTTTTCCATTCAGCACTTGAGCACACACAGCATTTCTCATCGTTTTCCACAGAACAGTACAGGTGCCAGTTCCCATCTTGTGGAGCCCTCTGCCATAAATCAGCCTGACAGGTTTATTCTCTACGTAATGGGAAATGATGACAAATGCAGCTGCATAATCTAGTTAGTAACTCTCCATAATGACTGCCTCTGGGGTGATTTATGGGTTTTGTCATATGTGAGCTTTCAGAACTTTAGAGGTTACATTTTTCACACTTTTTTGTTGGAATCTCAGTTTATCAGACTTTACTGCAGCATTAATCACTTGCAGTACAACCCTGGACTTCACAAATGTATCACATCAGCGTGAAAAAAGGCAGAGAGAACAAGAACTGTTGTGAATTAATGAGCCGGGTAACACATGTCTCACAACAGCGATGAAACAACCTGTGTTCTTCTTCAAGCCACAACAGAAAGTCCCAAAGTCTGGTTATTTTTTTTTTTTTTTTTCACAAAACACAAGCAGCAGCAAAGAACTGAAACAACACAGCCAGGCTTGAAACCTGAAAGATCTGCAAGGCTGAGTCTATCCTAGTTAATGGTGAAATGATGTGTGAATCTGTCCTAGATGTTCAAATGAAGAAGATTGATTCAGTTATAATATGGCTTCTAAGCAAAACACTGGGATTATATAGGAGAAATGCACGTGTCATGAAACAACCAAGAAATCAGAGAGACACTTCCAAGCTCTGCTGTGAAGGTCTGGGAAATGTTCAGATTTACCATCTGTGGAGTTTGGTGCAGGATAAACTGGAACAAAAGGCCATCATTACCCAAATTGATTTCGTTTGGGCTGGTTTGTTGGTTTTTGGTTTGCTTTTTCTTTTTTTTTTTTTTTTTGGTTTGTTTGCTTTTTGTCAGATAATGTTTTATAATACTCCAAGAAATATGTTGAAAAGGTCAGCATGATCCATCAGACACAAGCAGGGGTCTGGGGTAGATGCAACGTGTTCCTTGCACTGGAGGGTAGACAGAGGCAGGATCTGGTTTGGGGTCAATCCCACATGGATCAGGGAGGTGGCTGAAACCTGGGCTGGCCAAAGCCTTAGAATCACAAAATATCCTGGGCTGGAAAGGACCCCCAAGGATCACCAAGTCCAACTCCTGGCCCTGCAGAGGACACCTCCCCAAGAACCCCACGCTGTGCCTTGGCATGTGCTGGTGGGCAGGAGCACACAGCTGGCTGTGGCTTTGGGTGCATGGGTAAGATGAGATGGTGAGGAGCATCCCTGCTCCCTGAGCTCCTGGAGAGCTGCAGACACTGATCACTGGTAAGGACAGCACCAGGGCCATGGCCTGGGGCTGGTGATCTGGTGTCTCCTTTCTGCTGCTGCTTTCTGCTACAGATAACAGCCTGGTGCCAAGGTCTTGTTGCTGAGGTGATAAACGGCTGGGGAGATTCCCTCCCTGCTCTTGTCTGCACGAGTTCTTATGCTCAGCACCAGGAAGGATTGGGCCAGAATGGAGGCATTTGGGGTCTCAGGGCTGAGGCTGAGACAGACAGCCAGGCAGAGCAGCTCCTCCTGGCTGATGCAAACATTAGCCCTGTGCTGGCCAGGCCAGTGATCCATAGCTATGGGTCCACAGTGATGGTGGTGCTGGGTATTCACTGGGAGAAGAGGAGGTGTAAAATGAAGCTTCTGAAGCTGCTTGGGATCCTGGAAGCTGCTCAGACCCCACTTGACCACAGTGGTTGTTTGGCCAGCTGAAGTGATGGAATTCATTGGGCTGTGCAGGGAGAGTTTTCTGTGCAAACATGAAGGACTTTCAGGGGGGATGAAATATGGCCTCACAGTAGAAACAGCTGGGCTGAACACTCTTTATTCCAGCTATGAATCTTTGCTCTTAAGAGCAACAGATTCCACCTTTCATTAAACCAGAACTTGTTGTTGTTGTTGTTATTGTTGTTGTTATTTTGAGGAACATAAATGACCTTTCTTGTTTATTTTATTAGCATTTTAAAATCTTTCTTGTTTATTTTATTAGCATTTTAAATCATCTGGTCACCCACTGCATGCATGAAACATGAGATGTTACCAAAGTGTAGCTCACTTCAGACAGGGAGTGCTGATAGTTGGCAGATCTGTACAGGTGTCCTCATCCTGGGTGCATTGGATGTTATCCCATCCAAGCAGGCAGTTTAACACAAGCAGCTATTTCACTAAGCTTAATTAACAACAGAAATAAAAACTGTATCTTTATAGCAAAGTTACTTTGACATCTACCATCACTCAGCGAGAGGTTTATTGTTATGGACACATAATATTGGCTTTTTGCAGAGATTAAAATGGATTTTCTATCTGTGGTGTTAAAGTAACTTTGTTATTGTCTTGGTTTGAAAAGCCAGGTGTCTGCTAAGGAAGGCAGGAGCCTCCCCTGGAATGGAAAATGTAAACCCCTCCCTCTGAATTGTTATAATTTTGAAATTAAGGAGCTTTCAGGCAAAGATATGGGAATAGGAATAACAGTTCTTTTTTAGGAAAAATTAACAATATAAATGCAGTAGTACAGACGAAAAAAAACCCACTGACAGAGTCAGAACAGGGCCTGACACCCTGTGGGTCAGGGTGCTGGCAGCAGTCCCATTCAGTGGTGGCTGCAGCCCTCCTGCAGTGCCAGGTGTGGCTCTGTTGGAGCAGGGATCCTGGAGAAGGGTGGAGTTTCCCTCTGAAGGTCCAGGGCTGCTGTAGATGGGCCTGGGAATCTTCCTTCCTCTGGGAATCCAGTGGGAAAAGGCTGATCCTCTGGGAATCCAGTGGAGAAGAAAGACAGCTGCTCCTCTGGGAATCCAGGAGGAAAAGGCTGCCTACAGTGTTCCAAATCTCAGATTCTATCCAGGTAGGAATGCTTGGCTCCTCCCCCTGGGCGGAGCATCTCCCAATGCGATGATGTCATTTCATCAGCCATGCACTGACACTCAGTGGCCCAATACCAGAAGATAATTAATAATTAATGGCCTATTAATGGAACACACCTCCCCACAGGGAGGATTGGTTGTAGAAGAGAGAAACTGCCCAATGAACAGAAGATAACTGCCCCACCACTGACAGATGGCAAACAGAACACACACTTATCTTGCAGTCCAGGACCTGTCCCCACTGGCTGCCCCCATTCTCCAGAGTTCATGGTGTCCAGGGAGGCTGCAGCTGCCGGTGCCGGGAACAAACGAGACGGGTCTGGGTTTCAGAAAGCTCCAGAGTCCATTTCTGACCCCTGAAAGACAGGGCAGAGGCAGGGCCGTGGGGTTTTTATAGGGTATCCCAGGGCTGGAGTGTGGGTTTGGGTCAGGGGAGGAGTTCTTAGCAACACAAGAAGGGTGAGATCAAATTCCTGCCTCTTAGCAACAGGGGCACCCCACACAGAATGTGTCCCCAAATCCTAAATTCCCCCTCAAACACCTCTGAAATGGTGGGACTTTAGACATCTTTGGTCAATTTCATTCTCTAATAACACTGATGCTGTTAGTTCCAGAGTGCCCAGGATCCGCCTGGCAAGTCAGCTCTGGCAGGAAGAAGGCGGCTGCCAGGGGGCTGCTTGTGGCCTCTGACAGCCCCATTGCTCAGGGCTTGCCAGCGCCCCAGCCCCTCAGGCCCTGCCCCAGCCTGGCCAAGCTGCCCGGCAGCAGCGCCGCAGCCCCACAGCAGCTCGCGAGCAGCCCCAGGCAGAGGCACCTGGGAGCCCTCAGCAAGGCAGGCAGCAGCAGACGGGCAGGAGGGCACGGATGGTGCTTCCTGCCTGGCACAGGGCTTGTGGCCATCTCCAGGCAGCGCTCTGGCAGGGATCCCCGCAGCTCCGGCCCCTGCCCAGCTGCTCTGTGGGCAGCACAAAGGCTTCAGCAGAACCACCAAAGGCCAAGGGCCTTCTGGCCATTTCCCCTTGCCCACTGCACGCCTGGGCAGCTGGCTGAGCACAAGCACCCTTTATCCCCTCTTCCCCTAGGCCCTGCGGAGCCTGGGCAGCAAAAGAAAGATCCTGGCAGTCTGTGTATTAGAACACAGTCTATATTTACATAGTAAAGGGAAAAAAAAAAAAAAACAAAGAAAAGAACATTCTTGAAGTAAAAGAAAAATCCTCCTGACTCAGGTGGCCCAGCAAAAACAGCTTCTGGGATCAGCTCTCCACAGAGCTGCAGCAGGGCAGGCAGCCGAGCCGTGACACACGAGGCCGTGTCTTCCATGCCCTGCGCAGGTGATTTCGGAGCCACTGGAAGCTGGAGATGGGAGCCCGCTCTCCTGACTTGAGGATGCAGAGCGTTTGAATTGCCAGGCTTCCGACGGCGATGCTGATGTCATTTGTTTTGTCTTCAAGGGCTGCAAGAGAGAGCAACAGAGCCACGGTCAGAGGCAGATCTGCGGGGAGCCGAGGAGAGCCCCCTGCAAGGGCCATGCCAGCCGGCTCTTGCCATGGCCAGGAGGGAGCAGGGAGCAAGGCGATCAGGCCGAAGCTGCGGGCCACCAATGGCCCCCGTGGCCCTGAAAGCTCAGTGTGCTCTGGCCACGGGAGCAGAGCCCTCCGCAGCCGGGGCAGGGCTTGCAGCTCCCCCCCGGCAGCCCCCGCTGCCAGCCCGCTGCCCTCACTCACCAGTGCAGATCAGCTGCAGCTCTCGCTGCTGCCCCCTCAGGCGCCGCCCGGCCATGCCTGTGAACACAGAGCCTGTCACGGCGGCAGCGGCACAGCTCCCTGCCAGCGGCGCTGGCGGCGCTGTGGCCACACGGGCTGCTGGCCCGGCAGGGCTCAGCCCGGCCCTTGGCGCACGCTGCCGCCCCAGGGCACGGCTGCCAGAGGGCGGCAGCAGCAATGCCCAGCCCAGGCGGGGCTCCACGGCGCCGGGCCCGGCTGGCGCTGCCGGGGCAGCAGGCGGGGCCGGGGCCGAGCTGCGGCGGGCCGGGCCGGGGAGGGAGCGCGGGCTCGTGGCTCACCCATGAAGCTGATGGCCGCCTCTCGCAGGGGCTCCTGTGGGCTCTGCAGGTAGCGCAGGGCCCGGCGCAGGTGCTCGGCCGCTCGGCTCCTGTCCTCTGCCAGCTGCAGAGAGCGGCAGGAGGGAAGGCTTGGCGCGGGCTCAGCCCCTGAGCCGGGCGCTGCCTGCGCCCAGCCCCAGCCTCCCCTGCCCGCACAGCCCTGAGGCGCGGCCAGCAGCCGCCGGCCAAGGGCTCCCGAGGGGAGGGGGCAGCGGGCCGGCTGCTGCCCGGGGAGCCGCGGTGCCGCCCCGCAGCCCCGCCGGGCCGGGGCTCCACGGGCACCCGGCTCGGGCCCTCGGGAGCCTGGAGAGGAGCCCGCGCGGCCTCTGGCTGCCGCAGCGGGCAGGGGCTCAGCTGCCCGGCCCGCACACTGAGCGCCGCCCTCAGGGGCCTTCTCCAGCCTGAGGCTGGGCCTTGCAGGCCCTCCTTACCAGGCACTCGCTGAACTTCCACAGTTTCTGCTCCTTCACCAGCTTCTTGAGATCCCTCCTCTTCATCAACTTGAGCGCACAAAGCAGCGCTTCCCGAGAAGCCTGGAGAGCAGCAGGGACGCGGAGATGGCCCCACAGCCCAGGGCACGGCACCCGCGTCCCCGTGCCATGGCCTGCAGGAGGCTGCGATCCAGCAGGCGCAGGGCAGGAGGCAGCCGAGCCCCCTGCCAGGGGGACAGCAGCAGCCCACGAGTCCTCACCTCTGCCACACGCTGATTCTCATCATGGCAGTGGAAGAAGAGTGGAAGCAAGCTCTGTTGTACAGGGCTTTCCAAAGGGTTTTCTCTCTCTTCCAAATACTCCATCATGTCTCGGAAGAGTTTGATGGAGAGCAGCTGGACCTGGCTATTATCCTGTAGGAAAAAAAAAAAGAAAAACTACCTCAGAATTGGTTCCTGCAGGCCCCCCTGGGCACAGGGCTGGAAATGCTCAGGGCACACAGTTTCCAGGCAGCAGCCAGCGGCTGTGGCTGGGGGCACAGAGCCTTACGTGGTCAAAGAGTGGCAGGAGTGCCTCAGCCAGCTGCAGGGCAATGGGGGTTGACATCAGAATATGTGATTTGTGCAGGAATAGAAAGCTGAGTGTGATGAGGGTCATGCCAGCTATCTCTGCATCATTGTCGCACAGTAGGTCCATGAGGCTTTGGGTCAGGCTCCACATTCTTTCGGCCTGTGCGGAACACAAGTCTGTGAAAGGCCATCCTGCTGCCGCAGGGCCCAGAGGCCAAAGGCCTGTCCCGAAGCACGTGGGCAGCTGAAGCGGGAGGCAGGAGAGCTGGGAGCAGCTGCCCCAGCGCCCCAAGCCCAGGCCAGGCCAAGTGACTGCGTTCCCAGCGCAGCTTCAGCCACCGCCCCCTTCTCACCATTGAGGGATCATCAATGAGCTCCAGCAGGGCCCTGAGCGCCAGGCGACGCCTCTCCCTGCACTTGCTCTGCAGGTACCTTGAAGAGACCTTCACAACACTGGCACCACATTCACTGGCATCCAGGCACTGGAGGAGCTGAAAGGCACAGGCCAGTGATGGGGGAGCCGGCCGGCAGGAGCCCGGAGCCGCACAGGGCTGGGCCCAGGCAGCAGCAGCAGCAGCAGCAGCAGCAGCAGCAGCAGCAGCAGCAGCAGCAGCAGCAGCAGCAGCAGCACAGGGCGCGGGCAGCGTCCCAGGCGGCTGCGGCTCCCAGAGGGCAGAGAGCTGGGAGGCAGCTCAGCCAGGCAGCGCTGCACACCCGGCTCACCTCCACAAGGAACGCCAGGGCGGGCAGATCCCAGTGTGGCTCCTGTGTGCTGAGCAGCCAGAGGAGGTGGAGTGCAATACTGGAACCCAACCCAAGACAAGCATGGCGCATCTCCCTAGGAGGGCGAAAAAGGGACCAGGAACCTGAGCAAATCTCTCCAAGGACAGGCTGGCAGAGCCTGCTGGTCTTTCACCACCGTCCTGCAAGGGGACCTGGGCCCTTTAGGAGGTGTCTCCTCCTGTGCTCTCTCCCCTCCCAGCCTTTTCCAGTCTGCTTGGCCGTCCCTCGGTGACAAGGCCCTGTGACCCAGGGCCACGGGGACTGTGTGGGACAGCCCGGGCACAGGGCACAAATGCCGGGAGCAATGGGAAGAAGGGGAGTCTCACCTGGCCAGCAGACCCACGGCATAGTGGCGGGTGTCAGCACAGAGCAGCGTGTCCCAGCCACGCTTGCGTTCCACTGACACCACCACCTCCTTGTACTGCTTTCGGCAGAGCAGGGACTTCAGGGTCTGCACTGCAAACCTGTGTGCACAGCAAAGGCCAGGTCACCCTGGCAGCACTGGCTCCTTGGCAGGCCACATGGCAGGGACAGGAGGACTGGCATGGAGCACCTGTTGGGGCTGGTGGCAAGGCCGTGCTCTTGCAGGCATTCCTTCCAGAAGGCATCGACCTCCTCTGGCATCTCTTCTGTGCTGAAGAACACTTGGAAGAGCAGATGCACAAATAGCTGGGGGAAATACGACGTCACTACACGTGGCACATGGGGCTCCTGGAGCATCTTCCACATCACCACGGTGGCCTGCAAGGGACAAAGGCCCCCGAGACAGCGCTCAGTGCCCAGGTGTCCCTGTGGCAGGGCCCGAGCAGGGCAGGGAGAGGCCCGCAGAGACCTTGGGAGGGGGAGCACAGGGCCTGGTGGGCCTGAGGCTGCCCCTGGGCCAGGTTTCAGGCCAGCGCCTGAGGCAGGGAGATGCACTGGGGGAAGGAGGATGGAGAGCTGCTGGAGAGGCAGCCATGGGGCCAGCAAAGGCCACTTGCAGAAACTCACAGCCAGGCCAAAGACACCTGTTTTGTCCCCATCGGAGGTGCACGTGCTGCGCTCTGGCCAGCTGCCCAGCACATCCAGGAGGATCAGCAGCACTGGCTCTGCAGTCCTGGACGAGCACATGATGGTCTTCCACATGGAGATGGCAGCTCTGAGGGGTTAGAGCTCTGTCTCAGGGGGGTCTCAGACACAGCACCGTGGCCTGGGCATCCCTAGGGGCCCGGGCTGACCACCGGCTCTTCCTCTGCCCACTGGGCCTGGCCAGCAGCAGCCAGGCAGCCCAGCCCTGTGGGGACAGGCCCCTGAGGGATGGCAAGGGAGCATGGCAGCAGGCTCGGGGGCTGACGTGCCAGGGCTGGGAAAGGCAGCAGCCAGAGGGCCCTGGAACTCTCTGTTGCTCAGACACCTGGGCCAGGCGGTACAGGGTGATGGGCTGGGGAGGCCTGAGCCCTCTGGGCAGGTGGGCCCCATACCTGTCACAGGACGGGGCCGCACGCAGGAGCGTCACCACTGCCTCACCCGGGTGTGCTCTGGTGAGATTCAGCAGGGCCTTGTCCAGCCTGTGCTGGGCAGAATCATTGGCCAGGAGCCATCGGTGAATGGACCTCACTATGGCGGGCACCTGGAGAAGGCACGGGGAGACTTGGAAAGCTGCCAGAGGGAGCGATGTCCCCAGGGTCCCCAGAGAAGTGCTTCCCTTGCCAGCGCACTGCCATGGCCTCAAAGGCTCCCAGGGACCAGCAGGCGTGGCTGGGGAAGCCACGGGACTCATGGGGGAATTGAAGCCTGGCCCCAGGCTGCTCACTTGTTCTGGCCTGGCAACAGCCTTCTCCAGGAGCAAATGCAGCAGGGCGGCACTGGTCTCATGACTGAGGAGCTCTGAGTGAGCTCTGAGCCCAGCGCCCATGGTGCTGGTCTCTTCCTGCCCAATGCTCCGGATAAAGTCGCAGACGAGCTGTAGGAGAAGGGCAAGAGGCCGGGGATGTTGCATGGAGTGCTGCACACACGGTGCTGGGCTGAGCAGGGACAGCAGGCCCAGCCCAGGTGGGGGTGGCTGCAGGTACCTGCGCTGTTCTGCGGAAGCGGCCACGGCTGGATTCCTGCTCTTGTGTGCGCTCCAGGGCTGCATCTGGCAAAGAGCAAGCGCAGCCAGAGCTGAGGGGCTGCGGGAGAGGCCGGAGAACAGAGCCCAGCCCTGCACTGCCCAGGCAGGGAGAGCCCCGGGATGCCCCAGGGGATGGAGCACGGCCACTGCAGGGTGTCTGCCCGGCCCCTCTTCCTTCCTGTCCATGGGCATTTCCCCAGGGGATGGCATGGCATGGCATGGCATGGCATGGCATGGCATGGCATGGCATGGCATGGCATGGCATGGCATGGCATGGCGCCAATTGGCTGCAGGCTCCAGCCCTGCAGCCCAGTTCTTCCACTCACCCTCCTGCGGTGGATGGAACGGCACCACCTCTTCTGTCTCCTGTGCTGGGGCAGCTCCAGGGCCTTCTTCTTCCTCCTCCTCCTCCTCCACCCAGGCCAGCTTGGGCACTCTCGGGGGTCTCTGCTCCATGGCTGTGCCTGGAGCTCCTTGCAGGAGAGATGCCTTGGGAAAGCTCCGGGGCACCAAGTCCCACGCTCTGCCCTTGAGGGCAGCTGCAGAATAGAAGCCTCAGGAAGGCCACAGGTCAGCGAGTCCTGTGCTCTGGCCTCGAGCTCAGCTGCAGGAACAGCGCCGCGGAGAAGCTCCGGGTCAGACGGGAGTGAGTGCGCTGTGCGGGGGCTCCTCACGGCACCGCTCTGTCCCCTTGTGCCCCGTTGCGTGTTGCCAGCAGCCGGGCAAGCTTCTATTTCCCACGTGTCACAAAGGGGCCTTGGACACCGGCTTCCGTTCCATGGCACGGTGACCGTGCTGCAGCGTGCCACCCAGGGCCCTTGCACACACTGCCTTCTGCCCCGGGGCCGCCCCCGGCCCAGCCAAAGTGGCCCAGCTTGGAAGGAATCCCTGGCCCCAGGTGTCTGAGACAGCCCGCACAGGATCTTTAGCAAGGGCTCAGAGCATCAGCAAACGCTGCCCAGCTCTGCGGGCTCAGTCCTATCCCCATATCTTTCCCTGAGAGCATTTGAATTTCTAAATGAGAATCATTTGAAGGGAGGGGATTGACATTTTCCATTTCAGAGAAGGCTTCTGCCTTCCTTAGCAGACACCTCTCTTTTCAAAGCAAGACAATTGTTTATCATCTTGCAGATCCGCACTTGCTGGGCAGCCCCGTTTTACACCCAGGGCCTGGAGAACCATTCCCAGCAACTGGGAAAATCCTGGCTGCTCCATCCACCCAGAGATGAGGTCTCCAAATTTGCCCCGAAAGTGGGTCCAGCTTTTAGAGGCCAAAAAGAGCAAGTCCCAGTGACTTGATGATAGTTTTAGCCCAGAAAGCCCTGCAGCTGATGGCACACTTGACAATCAGCAGGGGACACAGCTAGGCCAAAGGCCAGAGCTCTGCCGGGAGCCTTTCTCCTCAAATACCCTTCAGACAAACCTCCATGCAAGTCAGTTGGGAAAGTTTCTTCAAATGATCCATTTCTGGCACCACAGAACTGCACAGGGTTCTGTGAAAGATTCTAAAGCAGCTGCTCTGGTGTCCAAGAGCCAGCACAAAGAGTCTTTGACACCTATTTGTAGCTAAATTGCACTTTGGGTGATTGGAAGGAGCTAGAGAGCGGACCTGTGAGTTTTTCAGATGATGCCATTGCTTTTTCTTCTCTTCTCCATAGACAGGAAGGGTGAGTTTGGCTCCCATCTGCACCGCATGGCTCACAGGGCCTCAAGACTTGTAGTTACAAGAGCTTTGAAGGATTTCTTGGTCAAGAAGACATGGCCAACAAGGATATTTATGTTTTGGAGCCAATCCTTCAAGATTTCGTCTTACGGACTCATGCTCTCGGGGTCTCTCGCTGGTCAGAGTGAGCCCGAGATAAGTTCCAAAGTCTCTTTTCCCAGCCTGATGCTCAAAGAAGGAGTCAGAGCTCTTCATTTCTGGCTCTCAAGGTTGTTTCTTGTATCTTATCTATAAAATTCTTTCTCCTGTCCTGCCAAGGTCTGCTCAGCAAGACATTCTATGGCATTCTGCCTGCCCCAGGGTGGTGTTATCTTTTTATCCTAAAAACTACCTGTACAATATTTACAATGACTTTCCAATACCCATCACCTATGTTAGACAGTGTGCTTCTACTCTAAACCAATCTCAAAGTGCCACCATCACAGCAGAAGATGGAGGCCAAGAAGAAGGAGAAAGGCTGGACATGCCCAGATTCCTCCATCTTGCCCCCTGAAGCCCCATTCTAGAAACCCCAACAATCTATATTTCACCCTGTGATAAATTCACTATCATTCTACTTAAACTTTCATGGCTCGCAATTCTTCATGTAAGGTTGTTTTGTCCAAGGGCTAAATCAAAGGCACAGGGGTCTTGGGCTCTGTGCCAGGGTCTCTGAGCCCCCTGGGCAGGGGCTCGAGTCCTCCAGGGCAGCCAGGGGAATTTCCTGGGTTCTGACAAGTAGCCCTGTTGTAGTCCCTGCGTACAAGAGTTTCCTTGATCCCTTTGATGCCAGAGAGCACCAAGAACTTGAACCTTGCTGGAGTCCAGCACTGCCTGCCTATCATGGAGAAGAGGGAAAAGATGAAGAACCTGGGAGGTGGTTGAGCCAAATTGGCATTTTTCCATTTCTGATTTCCTCCCAGCTTTTGCAGCAGGGCAACAACCCCATCACTGCAAAGCACTTCCTTTTGCAAGGCACACACTGACCTTGGTGGAAGCTCAGGGCTCTTGAAGGGGCTGCTGCAGTTGGCAACAGGAACTGTTGTTGAATTTTTCACGTTGCTTAACCCCCCCTGCCAAATGCCGTCAAGCGGTTGAGGAAGGAGAAAAAAGATTACCCTGGAGGAAGGGAGGCCAAGAGCTTGGAAAAGGAGGAAAGAAACGCTCCAATGATGACAATGACAAAAAACCCCAATTTATTTTTGACAGCAAATGAACACTGGCCGCCCTCCAGCCCTCCCAGCCTGGCAGGCCGAGCGGTGCCGTTCCCATGGCATGAGGTGCTGGCAGCCTGCGGAGAGAAACCAGAGAGCCACGGTCAGTGGCAGCAGGCTCCTGTCCCCCTGTCCCGCCAGGGCCTGTGCCCGGGCCAGGCTGCTGGCTGTGCTCAGAGCCCAAACCTCCCGACCCATTCTCTGTTTTTAGAGAAGGGCAGCGGGGCAGGCCACGTTCCACCTCCTCTGCTTAATCCCGGCACAGCAACCTCCTCAGCAGCTGCAAGAGCGGGATGCCCGTGTGCCCGCTGCCGCCTGCCCGGAGCCCTTCTGCCAGCCGAGCTGTGGAGCCGGGTGCCCACCTCTGCAGAGCTGCTGCCAGGAGAGGAGCCGATCCCAAACCAGGTCCTCGTCCTTCTGGAAGGGGCTGTCCCTGCAGACCGTGGCCCCTGGGGCAGCGCTGGCAATGGACGCGCTCCACGGACGCTGCAGGCGCTTCCCCGTCCGGTCCGGGCACCAGGTGTAATCCTCCTGGGAAAAACAAAGAACAATTGCACGAAAGTCAATTCAAAACAAGACCTGGAAACAAGAAAAAGCACAAAGCCTGTCACCGTTTCATGGGCCTGAGGAGGGTCTGACCACTCCATGTGAGAATTAAACCTGTCCACGGGTGGGGAAAATCCCCACCTCTCCCGCCCATAAACGCACCCCTTCCTCAAGGGCGTGCAGAGCAGACCAGCTGGGGCACGGCTTCGGAACCCGTCCCCCTCTGCCGCCCCCATCCACATGGATGGATGCTTTTGTCAGGCTGGCTGCCCCCGCCTCAGCCCGTGCCAGGCTGGCTGGCAGAAGCTGTCAGCAAGGCCAGGAGCCGGCTCCCCTTCCACAACATCCATCCCCTGTCCTGCCAAAAAGCAGCTCGGCGGCCGGCGGAAAAATTAATATTCCCCAGCGCCGCCGAGCGGGGAACCTCTGGCGCGTGGCCAGGCCGAGCCCTGCCGTGCCTGGAAGCACCAGCATCCCCCCGCCCCTGCGCCGGCTGGGGACTCATCTTGATTCCATCGGGGCGCAGAGCGTGTCCTCCAGGCAGGGGCCGCAGCCAAAGCCAATCGGCTCTGCCCCGCCAGCCGCCAGCTCCAGGATGGTGTTCCCAGCTCCACGTCGTGCTCCAGAAGAATGCGCCAGCTGTGCCTCGGCTTGCGGGGACATCACGATGCCATTGAGCTGCAGGGGGATGTTTCCCCTGTCCCAGTCCGTGGCACCTTCACCGCACTGCCACCACTTCTCCAATGGGACGGGCAGCACGAAGCTGCTGCCTCCACAGCTCGCAGGGACCAGCGGAAGCAGCATCTCCTCGGCTGCGCTCTCTCCTCTGTGCCGCGGCCGCAGGGAAACGCTCCGGGGTTTTCTTCCAGCGCCATGAGACGCGTGCCACTGCTGCTTGCTGGGCTCCTGGATCTCTGCTGTCTCCTGGGCCAGGCAGGGCTCCTGCAGCCAAGAATGCTCAAAAAGGTCCTCCAGTGCTGGCCTGTCTGTGGGCTCCATGCATAAACACCACCTGATGAGGTGTTGGCACTCTGCGGAGAGAAACCAGAAACCGCCGCTCAGCGGGACAAGGCTCCTGTCCGTGCTCTCCCACATTCCACAGTGCCCAGGCCACACCAGGAGTGCTCAGAGCTGCAGCCAAAAGCTTCCTATCGATCCTCTCTTGCGGAGGACACCAGCACAGAGGCACAGGTGCCACCTCGTCCAGCTAAGCCCAGGAGATGCACCTCCTCACCAGCTGCAAGAGCAGGACGCTTATGTGCCAGCCGCCCCTCCCAACCCCGTTCTTCCCCTCGTGCCTTGAAGGCGCATCCCCACCTTGAGACAGCCGGGGCAGGAAGAAGAGCTGGCCCCGGACGATGTCCTCGTTGGTGTGGAAAGGAAGGTGCCCACAGAGCAGCTCATAGAGCAGGATGCCCAGGGACCAGATGGTGGCTGGCTGGCCATGGTAGCAGCCAAAGAGGATCCACTCCGGTGGGCTGTACTCCGGCGTTCCCATGGGACACGGGTGCAGCTCATCAGGCCCATGCTGCTCCCTCCCTCCCAGCCAGCTCCCGTTCCACAATAGCCAGCCCCTGCCCTGCCACAAAGCAACTTGGCTGCAGCTGGCTGAAGAAGGATTCCCCCTCCTTCCTTGCCTCCTTCCTTCCCTCCCTCTTCCCCCTCTGCCAGCCAAGGGAGGAACTTCTGCTGCCCAGCTGGGCCCCGGCACTGGGCTCACCTGACATCCGGGTGTAGAACGTGTCCTGGAGGATCGTGCCACAGCCGAAGTCGAGGAGCTTCGCCTCGCCCGTGGCCAGGTCGACGAGGACGTTCTCGGCCTTGATGTGGGGGTGCAGGACGCCGCGGCTGCTGCAGTGCCCCATGGCCTCCAGCACCTGGCGGAACAGCCCCCGCGCCACGGGCTCCGTCAGGAACCGCCGCTCATGCAGGAAGTACCAGAGGTGCTGAGAGCGCTGCGGACGCTCCGTGAGCAGCACGAAGCCCTCGGGCACCTCGAAGCAGTCCAGGAGCCGCACGAAGCCAGGCCGCGACACCATCCACAGCAGCGCCAGCTCCAGGGGCACAAGGGCGCCCTTGCGCTGTGGGGGGACCGCGATGCCGTCAGCAGGGCCGAAGCTGCGCCGCGCCTCGGGCAGCTCCTGCCCGGCCCCGCCGCGGCTCGCCATGGCCCGGCCCGGGGCGCTGCGCGGCCCCCGCTCACTCCACGCTCGCTGCCCTCGCAACGTTCCGGCTGCCGCCCTGCCGGGCCTCGCCTCAGCCCCACCCGGCACGCCCCGCCGGCTCCTCCCGCTGGCCCCGCTCACTCCCCAGCCGTGCCCACTCCGAGATGTGCTCCCGGGACACTCGCTTGATGGCCGCCTGCGAGCCAAGGCCAGCGGCGGGCTGAGCTCATCGCCCGCCGCCCGCCGCCGCCCTCCGAGCCGGCCCCGTCTCTTCCCGGGGCGCCATCGGTGAGGCGGGGACCGGAGTAAACGCTGCCGCAGCCGCCGCTGCCCAGCAGTGGGCCCTGCTGCTAGAGCTGCTCTAGGGGAGGCCTCTCCGCCCGTGCAGGCGGCACCACGCTGCCGCTCTTCTGCCCGGGGCACCCGCCCGCCCGGCGCGCTGCTGCTTGCCGAGCTGCCCCGAGCTGCGGCGGCTCGGGGCCGGCGGCCGAGCTGGCGAGCGGTGGAGCTCGGAGCAGGGCAGCTGCCGGCCACGCTGTCAGCCACGGGGCGGGAGCCGGGCGGCAGCGGGGCGGCCGCGGGCGGAACCGCGGCAGGGGCTTCGTTCGGGTCCGGGGCCTCAGCTGGGGCTGGGCCAGAGCCCGCGCCAGGCGCGGCCAAAAGACCGCACTGCTCCGCCAGCACCAGAGCAAGCGGCTCCTCCAGCGGCGCCACAGCCAGGACGGAGAGAGCCCGGCCGAGGCGGAACCACGGCGGGCCGGGCAGGGGCGGGCACGGGGCGGCCCCGCCGAGGGGCGCCTTGCGGGACGCGGCATCAGCCGGGCTGGGAGAGGCGGAACACGGACGGCACGGCCCAACACGGGACGGGAGTAGGGTGAGTGTGAGAGGGAGAAGGGGATGCGGAGCGAGTGGGAAGTCGAGTGGAAAACCAATCAAGAGAAGCGCTGCTGCTGCTGCTTCTGCTGCTGCTGCTGTTGCTGCTGCTGCTGCTGCGGAGCCGCCGGAGATCGCGGCCGTTCCTCCATTGCCCGGGGAACCCAACGGAGGAGCCGCCGCGCGCCCCAAGGAACGAAAGAGAGAAACAAACAAATCACACCCCAAAGTCATTCCTATTAGAGAAGCAACCAAAGAAAACAACGTAGCAATAACGAAGACTGTTGGCTTCTGGCTTATTTCTTCTTTGCATGAGACCAAGCATTTCATGGGGAACAATTGCCTCTTCTGACAATTTTGCCAGAGTGGACAGGAGCAGAGCATTTACTTTTCAAGTAGAAAAGGGAAATCGTGTCAGTAATGTCATCTCTGTCTCTGTTGACACAGTTGCAGGCTGCCAAAAGACATGGTCTGCAGTGTGGAACTTGGGGCCAGGTTTCTTTTTCTGCCAGAGGATGAGGAGGGGAAGTATCCCAGAATCATGGAGTCGTGGCATGGTTTGGCTTGGAAGGGATCTGGAAAATCCCATGGCTGCAACCCCCCTGCTGTGGCTGGGGACCCCTTGCACTGGACCGGCTTGTCTAGAGCTCCATGCAGCCTGGCCTTGAACACTGTCAGGGACGGGACATGCCCACCTTCTCTGGGCAACCTGTTCCAGGAGAGTCTTTTTTCTGAATCCCTTACCTAAACCTAATCTCTCTCCATTTGGATCCATGCTCCCTTGTCCTGTCCTTGCCTGCCCTCGTACAAAGTCCCTGTCCAGCTTTCTTGTGTGTTGCCCTCAGGTACTGGAAGGCCGCAGCTGGATCAAGGCTGGGTCTCTTTCCCAGGCTGAAGAAGCCAAGCTGTGTCAGCCTTTCCTTGCAGGAGAGGAGCTGCAGCCCTGGCACCATCTGGGTGTCCCTGCTGGGCCCCTGCTGCAGCGTGTCCACGTCCTTGCCGTCCGTGCCGGGGAGCCCGGCAGAGGCGGAGGCAGCGCTGCAGGTGCAGGGTCAGCGGCGGGGAGGAGACCCGGCCCTGGCAGCGGCTCCGGGAGCAGCGATCGGCGCTGGGCCGCCCGCACTGCAGAGAGCCGGGGCCCTTGTGCCTGCCCTTGTGCCCAGGGCGCCTTTCCCCGCCGCCCGCCCGCCCGCCCGCTCGGGGGAAATGCCCCCTGTGCCGCCCCTCGGGGCCGCCCCTCGCCGCTGCCCCGGGCGCTCCCGGCGCCGCCTGGAGGGGCCCAGGCCTCGGCCTCACCCTGCTCAGCCCGAGGCCTGGAAAAGCAGATTCAAACACCCACCCAGAAAGTGCGCCAGGATGCCAAGGTCAATCTTTTGTCACCAGCACGGCTTTGCTATCAGAGTCTGGACGGGAGTAGAAAATCACCAGGGGAAAAGAGCATGAACAAGTTCTGCCTTGGCACTACCTCAAGCTGTGGGGTACCAGTTGTTGGTTTCACTGGCTCTGGATTGAAGGCACTTGAGACAGTAATTCATGTTCAGACTCAAGTGTTTATTATTTCTTATCAGTAAAACAGCCTCATTACTGGGAGTTCAGCAGCTTTTCAGTAGAAGGCACAAAATGGCCCACAATCTCTTGTTCCAAGGTCTTTTAAGACTAAACTATCCAATTAGGAACTGACACCTAGATTATTTTCCCTTTTAACCCAATAACTGATCCCAAAGAGCCTGCAATGTGGAATTTCTGCCCAATTACAAAAAGCCACCCAAACCCATGAAGAAGAAGGAAGAAGCATGAAGAAGAAACCCAGGACAAAACACTGTGCCTTCCATTTTGCTTCCATCCACAACATACTAAAAATCCCAAAACCTCAATTTCTCAGAGTCAGAGTAGACCAAAGCCCAAAAACTGGAGGTGATAAAAATGGACTAAAACCACAACCAAGGAATCTGCATCGCCCTGAAATACCTTTCCCCTTACATCAGCCTGGTGCATATTCATAGAGCCTCATGCATATCCATCAACTACTTTACATATTCCAGGAATGATTTTACATGGCCCCTCCCTGGGTCTGCCTTTTCAGAGCATGTGTGTTTCTTGGCTGTGGTTTTGGCTCCTTCTCTTTATCACCTCCAGGTTTTGGGCCTTGGTGCACTCTGCCTTCAGACGGGGAGTGCTGATAGTTGGCAGATCTGTACAGGTGTCCTCATCCTGGGTGCATTGGATGTTATCCCATCCAAGCAGGCAATTTAACACAAGCAGCTATTTCACTGAGCTTAATTAACGACAGAAATAAAAACTATAGAACAAAGTTACTTTAAAAAACAGTCCCAGCCCATATTTGATCCCAGTCTGTGTGGTCCTGATCCATTTGGTCCCAGTCCCTGGGATCCCAGTCCATACAGTCCCAGTCCATATTTGATCCCACTCCAGGCTATCCTGGTCTGGAGGGTTCTGATCCACAGGATCCCCATCCACGTGATCCCAGTCCAGGTGATCCCAGCCCATATTTGATCCCAGCCCATATTTGATCCCAGTCTGTGGGGTCCTGCACACACTCCCAGGGTCTGGAATTCCAGTTCCCAGCCAGGAAAAAATGTTCCTGCCCTTGAACTTCCTTCCTATGCCCTCAACAAATTGCAATAAAATTATAAACAAAGAAATAATAATTGAAATTAAATAAATTATAATAAAAAAAATCTCAACTCTTCTTTACAATACTCCAACTATGATTTAACTCAAACCAAAAATAAGTATTACTATAATATTACCAATGCATATAAATAAACAAATTATATATCAAGAAATACGTTTTGAAAATTTTAACTCGATGACTAATGTACTTTAGATAAAAAAATCTAAAGAAACAAACAAGCAATCTAACACATCTTAGTTAAACAATTCATATTACAAATATACTAAACACAAAACCAAACACCACTATAATTTCTCAGACATTTCAACCAAACAATTAAACTTTAATAACATCCTTAAGTACTCTTGAAAAATTAAAATTATTTTTAAAAAATTGTGTGTGGGTGGTTTTATTTCAATATTGGGTTTTGGATTGTTTGGGTTAGATGATTTAAAAAATGGGAATTTTATAGGAATTGAATCAGCTGAGAAGGTGGCACTCTGCAAACAGAACTGACTGAAAATGAATGGGACAGAAATCAGTAACTCTGAAAGTTTTATTTGCTATCAAATACATCCTACACAATCCTCATCCCATTGCTCCAAATTGGGATCCCACTTCTCCCAATCTCCTTCCAACTCCATCTCACCCTGGTGGCTGTGGAATTGCGGCTGCGCTGATTGCAGGAGACCCGGCTGCTCACAGCCCAGCACGCAGCCTGGGTGCTTGCCCGACTCGGAGTCGGGTCCGCACCTGTGGGTCACAGCCTCACAAGAGGGCGATAGCCACGAAGCGCGCAGAGACGAAGAGAGGACTCAGGCAGTGTAGGAAAAACGTTGGATTTATTGACCAACAAACGGGAGAACTGAGGGAAGCTGCCTGAGCAAGGAGCATCTGGGATGCAACAACTTATAAAGGCAGGGGGTGGGGATGGGTGTAAACTTCTAACAACAAATCCGGGTACAGAAACTTAGATACATACTAAGAGTGACAGAACAGGTTAACAAATCAAGAAAAAATTAAGGAGGGGCCCCGGCCCCTGACCAATCGCCCGACGCCTTGGAGAGAAGAGTCTAGAAGAAGAGGATGGGTCGCCGGGTGACGGACAAGGGGACTGGGGAGGGGAAAACCTGGATACATGAAAGAAACCATAGCAACACAGGAGGGGCGAAAGGATTGACATAAAACTGCTCGAAGCAGGGGAATTCCAAGACAAACCATTGTTACTTAGGATAGGGGGGGGACTGGAGCGAACCAAGAACAAGACACCACATCTCCCCCTTTTTTGTTTAAAAAGAAGAGGGGAGAGTGGAGGAACAAACTCTTTCAATTGAACAGTCTTTGGGATAAACTTAAAACAACTCAGTCTCTGAGGGGGGCTGATCTAGGAACACTTTCTTCTGAGGCGTTGGGGTCGTCGGAGGGATAGCTGTCTTCTGAATGGAAAGATGTTTCTTCCCATGAGTTTTCTTCAGGAAAATTGCCTGCTTGTTGTAGATGTAAGACTTCTGGTGTTTCAAGTAATTTGGCAACAAACCTTTTGAAACAGCCCCAAAGAATTGTCCCTGAGATCAAAATAATAATTAAAGTAAAACAAACATAAACGACAGATTTCAAGACTGACCCGACCCAGCCCGACAGCCCCCACCCTGAAAACAAGTCTCCCAGCCAGTCTGCAGTCTGTTGCTTGATGTTAGAAAGAAGGCCACGCATCTTGTCAATGGCGACTCTTGCATCTTCGGCTCGGGAGGACAGGTTCATGCAGCAAAGGCCTTCGAATTCTTCGCATTTATGATTGTGAAGTAGCAATAGAAAATCTATTGCTGCTCTATTCTGCAAGGTCGCCTGCCGTGTCATTTTCTCATCATATAGGAGGTCGGAAAGGGCGGCTGAGGTAAAATTGGCTTGTTTCTCCACCCAACACTCTAGGCGGGCCAATTCGCCTAGAGACTTTGCGATAGACACCCACGGCAAAAAGAGGGTGAGTGCTACGATTTTTGGCTTAGCCCAATGCTCAACGACTGAGTCACAGTCTGGGTCAAGATCTTTTAGGTCTCTTTTTGCGCGGGCCGAATCAGAGGTCGAATTCAGGCTGAGACTCTTGTTTCTCCAATCATAAATCTGAGTAATGTTGGGGGTCAACAGCGACAGCCGACCAAATGCGCAAGGGCCTCCTATGTGGTGAGAGGGGATGCCTGCCCAGGCTCGGTCTCCGCAAATGAAAAAAAATGCCCCGGGGGAGGGCCATCGGCTTCCCGCCCGGGGTGGAAGAGAGTGGAACTTTAATGGGTTTCTTGCACCACCGGGCGGCCTGATACCTAGGATCGGACGGGTTCAGGACCGTGTACCCTTTCTCTCCGGGACGGGGGGTAAATCGGAACTGAATGCAAACAGGGGCAGCTGCGGAGCCGAGCAAATGGAGCTCTTGGGGTTCGGAGTCTAAAGGGACAAGGCCTCGGACTCCGTCTCTCCAGGCGCTCCAGAACGTTGCGATAGCTTCGCGGGTGGTGGACAACGAAAAGGCATAATTAAAAGGAGGGGGTAACTCTGAGGGGGGGAGAGGGATCCCCACAAGGCAGGACGACATCGGGTCCTTTGCTGCGCCGGTGTCTAGGCAGAGGTGATCTTGTCCTAGGGCCTCAGCAAGAGTTCGCCAGACGTTTGCCTTGGGCTGGGGGACGATCCACGCATTGATGGCAAGCTGCGTGGACCACAGGGTGGTGGTAAACAGGAGAAAGCCGGTCAGGGTTGGTGCCATGTCTAAACGAAACTGAAAAACACAGTGTTAGAAACATCAGAAATTCAAGGGTCGGACAGATCTGCATTGAACAGGCAGCAAATTTCTGGGATAACATGAGGGAAGTCAGGGGGCCTCTTCTTCCGCCTCCAGTGAGCGACTTGGACTTGGCTGACGGTTGTCTTGTGCTTTGTTCCCTTGGGTACATAAGGCCGTACCCATTTTGAGGGGACCCACTTTGGGCCTGAGGGAGTGGAAACACAAGCGTAACCTCTCCCCCAGGTTACAAGATCAAATGGTCCCTCCGTCTTCCAGGTCTCCGGATCCTTGACGAGGACCGGGGGCCTGGATTCAGGCTGCAGTTGATTGTGTTTCCCGAAGTGCCGTACCATTGGAGGATTGAGGTTCTCGAACGAGCAGTTCAGGAAATTAAGCGTGAACATTGCTCGTGCGAGACGGATGTGGGGAGGCTCTACCTTCATCGCCATTTTCTGATGTTCGAGAACTTTTTTCAGGCTCTGGTGGGCCCTCTCCACCATGGCTTGGCCTGTCGGGGAATAGGGGATGCCTGTTTTATGTTCTATTCCCCATTGTTGCAGGAACTGGCGCAATTCCTTGGACGTGTACGCTGGCCCGTTGTCTGTTTTGATGAGTTTGGGGATGCCCGGGACAGCGAATGCCTGAAGCAGATGCTTCATGCAATCAGCCGCTCTCTCACCTGTGTGGGCGGAAGCATAGATAGCGCCGGAAAAGGTGTCGATAGAAACATGCACAAAGCTCAACCGGCCAAATGCAGGGATATGCGTGACATCTGTTTGCCACACCTCGCAGCTTGACAGCCCTCTAGGGTTTGTCCCCAGGCTCATAGATGGCATCTGGTGGGACTGACACTGGGGACATGTCGCCACAATCGCCCTGGCCTGTTCGCGTGTGAGGTGGAACTGGCGAACTAGACCAGGAGCGTTCTGGTGGAATCGCTGGTGACTAAGTTTGGCCTGTCCGAAAAGATCAGGGAGCGGGGCCACCTGAACAGGAGAGGCAAGGGCGTCTGCACGCCTGTTGCCTTCCGCAATGAACCCAGGCAAATCAGTGTGAGACCGGACATGCATCACGTAGAAGGGTTGCTCTCGGTGGGAGACTAGTTTGACAAGCTTCGAGAGCAATTCAAAAAGTCGGATGTTTGAGACGTCTTGAAGGATAGCACTCTCTGCCCTGGACACTACACCGGCTACGTATGCCGAATCTGTGATCAAATTAAAAGGCTCCGAGAACTTCTCAAATGCTCTAACGACAGCATCCAATTCGGCTACTTGTGGCGAACCTTCTACCACGGCAATGTCTGCCTCCCACTGTCGAGTTTGAGGATTCCGCCAAGTCACTACTGACTTGTGGGATGCTCCGGATGCGTCTGTAAAAACAGTTAGGGCATCGAGCGGAACTCTGCTCTGAATAGATTTAAGTGTTAACGTAAATTCTTGGTTGAATAATTTGTGGGCCGGCCGATTGACAGAAATTTGGCCGGTGTAACTATCTAGAGCTAACTGAAGCATTTCGTTGGTTTCGAAGACATTCTCAAACATCCTCATTTTGAGGTGGCCCGATTCAAATTTAATAGGGACGTGAATGCATTCCAAGTCCACACCTGCCAGCTCCCTGATCCGCGATCTCGCTTTCCGGATCAGGTCTGCCACCAGCTCAAGTGGCTGTGTCATTCTTTTGGGCCGGTGATGGCTGAGGAACACCCACTCTATGATTAAGAGGGGGTCCTCTGAGCTCTGGCCCTTACTTTTCCTGATGTTATTGTCCCACTGAAAAAGCAACCCGTGGAGGTGTGGCAACTTCCCCAGGACGATAAAACGAAAGGGCAGGCCCGGTTGGTAACGGTGGGCCTGTCTGGCTGCAATTGAGCTTTGGATCTTTTCCAGCGCTGCCTGGGCTTCCGGGGTAAGGGCCCTGGGAGAACAGAGCTCCTCTCCCCCTTTCAACAAATTGAAAAGGGGGGCTAGGTCTTCAGTTGGAATTCCTAGCCAGGGTCTTACCCAGTTCAAAGACCCACACAGCTGATGGACATCAGCCAAACTCTTGATGTTTGTTCTGATTGCCAATTTTTGAGGAACAATGGTCCTCTTTGTGATTTCAAGGCCAAGGTACTTCCAAGGCGGCATCTGTTGAATTTTGTCTTGCGCCAATTCAAATCCTGCAGCAATCAATGCATTGGTTGTCAGGTCAAGAGCATGGGCTAGCAAGTCATCGGTCGGCGCACAAATCAAAATGTCATCCATGTAATGATGGATGATGACGTCCCCCACTGCTGCACGGATCGGGGACAGCAGGGAAGCGACATACCACTGGCAGATCACCGGGCTGCATTTCATGCCTTGAGGAAGAACTGTCCAGTGGTAGCGCTTGCCTGGGGCTTCACGATTGATGGAGGGAACCGTGAAGGCAAAACGCGGTGCATCTTCCGGATGTAGGGGAATTTGGAAAAAGCAGTCTTTTATATCTACAACGGCCAGATTCCAATTTCGGGGGAGCATTGCTGGGGAGGGCATCCCTGGTTGAAGAGACCCCATGTCTTTTATGATGGCATTAATTTGCCTGAGGTCGTGCAAGAGTCGCCACTTATCTTTGTTAGGCTTTTTGATAACAAAAACTGGGGAGTTCCAGGGCGACATGGACTCCACTAAATGACCTTTTTGCACTTGTTCTTGCACGAGCTCGTTGAGCGCCGCTAATTTTTGTTTGTTGAGCGGCCACTGCACCACCTGAACTGGTGTATCTGACTGCCAATTCAATTTCCAGGTGGGGCGCTCTTCAGTGGCCGCTGCCCGAAAAACCTGGGGAGCCGCTGGTAGGTCAATTTTGGCTCCCCACTGGGCCAAGAGGTCTCTTCCCCACAGGGGCTCTGTGTAATCTAAAACGAATGGACGGACGGAAGCCAATTGTCCGTCTGGCCCCGTAATTTGCACAACGCTCCTCGATTGTCTAGCCAATTGGAGGCCCCCTACACCACGGATCCGCCCTGGAACGTTTTGCAGATCCCAATGCGACGGCCATTCCCGAGAGGGAATGACTGTGACATCTGCCCCTGTGTCTAAAAGGCCGTACATTGCGACTCTCTCTCCTCCTTTGGAAAGCATACACATGACTTTGGGTTTTTCCTGTCCAAGGGCTTGGGCCCAGGCTACCGAATGTTGCTGTAGCGAATTGTGTTGAGCTCCTAGTGAAGATGTAGTGGTTGGGTTCTGCTCTGCCACACGAATGGCCTGAGCGATGATTTGTCCTTTGGGCAGGAAGAGAGGAGGACAGACACAGTGCAGCAGGAGTGAGAATTGTTCCAGGCCAGCTGGTAGCAGACTTGGGACAATACTCACCCCTGGTGGGGTCGTCTTTGTGTCACCAAGCACGACAAACTTGCAGCTCACCCGCTCCCAATCTTCCGGGCACTCAGGAAGCACGGTCGCTTGGTGGAAGTCTGCAGAGCGGAGATGGATCGGCTCTGCGAGCTGCAACCTGCAGGACGAAACACAAGACAAGGTAGTTAAAGATGGCTGAGATTGGTAGAATGTCAAGTCCGGTAAATGGTCAAAGTCGGTGGATGGAGGCTGGCTCCCTTCATCCTCCCCCTCCCTCCAGATGTCAAAGCACCAAGGACTGCCTCCTGATTTTTGTCTTGGCGCAGGGGGGCACTGCGCTGCCATATCAGTTTTTTTGAGGTGCCCTTCCTGGGGCTCCCTGTTGCTGCCTTTTAAATTCGTAAAATTGTTTTCTCAATGGGCACTGGGGCATCCAGTGCCCAACCTTGCCACATAAGTGGCAAGGCGCAGCGGGTGGAGCGGAAACAGGGGTAGGTGGCTGATCTGTCCCTTGGAGGGCTGGGCAGCACTCGGCAGATGGACCGGCTTCTTCTGCGGCGGCGGCAGCTTGTGGAGATGGCGGCTTTGGACGACGAATGACTGTGGGTGGTGCACTGGCAGCTGACGGAACGAGGACCTTTTTCCTGCACACTTCGAGCATGTCGCGGAGAGTGCGAGGCGGCTCCAGGGGGAGGCTATTGATGGCTTCGCGACAGGCTGGGTTGGCGTTCAGAAACGCCACTTGCTTCAGCACCTCAGACTGCACGCTTTCGCCTTCCACTTGACTGTTGACTGAACGTCGGAGCCGCTCTACAAACTCAAGGAAAGGTTCCTCTGCGCCCTGCAAAACTCGAGTATACGGAATTTGAGGCGCTGCCGCCCGCAACTCCAAGAAGGCTTTTTCAGCTGCCTTGGCAGTCTGCTGTAGCACCCCTATTGGGATGGTCCTTGCTTGAATGTGACCATCGGCCCAGTCTCCGGTTCCTAAAAGGTGGTCAATGGAGAGCACTTCTCCCTCAGTGCTAAGACGGGAGTTCGGGCTGTTCCATAGGGATGGGAGCACTCTTAGGACTTCTTTTCTCCATGCCCCCTCCCAGAGCACTTGCTCCGAGGTGTTGAGGAGGCAGGAGAAAACTCTACGGAGATCGGCTGGTGTGATTACCGACTCCGAGAGGACGGCCTGAAGGAGTCCCCGAAAATATTCGGAGTCTCGCCCGAACTCTTTTTGGGCTTTGCACAACTCTTTCATAGAAGAGTGGGAGAAGGGGACCCATTGCGCCAGCGTCACGCCTTCCCCCACCGGGTGAAACGCAACCGGGGCGGCTGATGGGATGGCAGCCGGTCCCAGCTTCCGGATTCCCACGCTCTCCCCCCCTCCCAGGTCGTGGGAAACGGAAGAGGAGGCGTGAGAACCGGAAGTGGAGGAGGCGGAGGCGTGGCGTGAGAGCTGGGTGGGAGGATCTACAGCAGAGTGTCTTGCCCCTTGGGAGGAGCTTGCCGGCCCCAAAAGGAAATCTGGAGGTGGTGGGAAATGAGGAGAAGGGGGCGGAGTCGGGGGAGGAGATGGAGGAGGAGGAGGAGGAGAAGGGGCTGGACGGGGCGGAGAGGGGAAGGGCAGGATCCGGGGATGGAGCAAGAGGGATGACGGGAAGAAGAAGGGAGCTTTCCCGCCTGAACCACACGGTCTCCGCCATCTTGTGACTTAAAGTCGCCATTTTGATGAGGAGACTGAAACTGAACTTTGGGTTTTGTAACTGGGGTAGTGGGAGTAGGAGCGAGGGGTATAGGATCAGGCTCTCTGAGAGACTGGCCAGGTCTCACAGGGCAAGGGGACTGAGCCGAGGGGGAGCCCAGGGAATGGTGGACACCTGGCGCGGGGCTGACGCGGTCTGCTTTCCCTCGGGACTCTGTACGGGAAAGAGGGCGACAGGGACGAGGGATAGGAACAGAGGGTCGGGGAGAACTGGGGCACGAACGGGGGTTCGGTGGCTGCTTCGAGGGATCAGATTTTTGTTTCAGAGCTTGAAGGAGAAGTGAAATCCAATAGAAATGTTTTTCAAAGGAACGTTCTCCAGTCTGGATATTTCTCTGCAGTCTATGCTGCACTTTCTTTAGGAAAGCAGGGTCCAGAACTGAGGCAGGAGAAACGTCAGGGAAGTTCGAAAACAGCCACTGAACCAAACTCTTAATTTCTTTCTTATTAACTTTGACTTTCCCTCCCCCCAGGGATCCCACAACTTGGTAATAGACTCCCTTCTGGGATGCAGACAATTTCGCACCCATCCCTCGGAGATGTTAACTGGGGAGGTCTGCAACCCAACTCAACCCAAACGTTGCAGGAAAGCATTAAAGAAACTGAAAGAAAAGGTAGAAAAGGGGGTCCCAATCCGGCCCTTACCCCAAAAGAGAGAAATAGAAAAGCAAGAAATCGGAATGAAACCGAGAGGGGTAAGGTGGTGACACCGAAAACGGCTACAAGAAACTCACCCTGTCGGCGGGACGAACTAAAACTGCAACGCAGGGGAGGCTCTGCACGCAGGACAGTCTCTCTGGATGCTGGAGAGGGCGCTGTCCTTATCTCCTAGGAGCACCACTCTCTAAAACAAGAGCGTGCTACACTGAGGAGCGGCTTGTCGCTCAATAGGATTTGTAATCCAAATACGAAAGGCGGTCAGATACAGGTCCAGATCACAGTCCTCTGGGACGATCCCAGGCGATCACAGCAGACGCGTCCAGACGCTGCTCTTGGCCGCCCCACGTTGGGCGCCAAGCCTGCGGCTGCGCTGATTGCAGGAGACCCGGCTGCTCACAGCCCAGCACGCAGCCTGGGTGCTTGCCCGACTCGGAGTCGGGTCCGCACCTGTGGGTCACAGCCTCACAAGAGGGCGATAGCCACGAAGCGCGCAGAGACGAAGAGAGGACTCAGGCAGTGTAGGAAAAACGTTGGATTTATTGACCAACAAACGGGAGAACTGAGGGAAGCTGCAGGGAGCAAGGTAGAGGGAAGCTGCCTGAGCAAGGAGCAACTGGGATGCAACAACTTATAAAGGCAGGGGGTGGGGATGGGTGTAAACTTCTAACAACAAATCCGGGTACAGAAACTTAGATACATACTAAGAGTGACAGAACAGGTTAACAAATCAAGAAAAAATTAAGGAGGGGCCCCGGCCCCTGACCAATCGCCCGACGCCTTGGAGAGAAGAGTCTAGAAGAAGAGGATGGGTCGCCGGGTGACGGACAAGGGGACTGGGGAGGGGAAAACCTGGATACATGAAAGAAACCATAGCAACACAGGAGGGGCGAAAGGATTGACATAAAACTGCTCGAAGCAGGGGAATTCCAAGACAAACCATTGTTACTTAGGATAGGGGGGGGACTGGAGCGAACCAAGAACAAGACACCACAGGAATGGATTGAGTTTGGCCTGGTATTGAGTTTTTTTGAGGAGGGAACAAGGAATTTAAGGTAGGATTGAGCCTTTTTGGGTTAAAATTCAGTTATTTTCAGTGGAATTTGAGTGGTTTTGAGGTGACAGATCGATCCCTCTTGGATTTTGGAGTAGAGAGAGAGGGAGAAGAGAAAAAAATTCAGGCCAAACCAAAGGACAAGCAGGCAGGTGTGTTCCCAACATGGATCACAGGGAATGTGAGTGACCAGGGCTGTGCCCAAAGTGCCTCCTCCAGTGGGGGATGGAGCTGCAGCAGCGCACGAAGCTCTTCCCGCACTCGGGGCACTCGCAGGGCTTCCCTTACCGGTGCCTCCGTTGGTGTTGGGTCAAGTGAGAGCTCCTGGAGAAGCTCTTCCCACACTGGGGACACTCGTGGGGCCTCTCCCCTGTGTGGATGCGCCGGTGCCTGACGAGGTGGGAGTTGTGCTTGAATCCCTCCCTGCAGTCAGGACAGCGGAATGGCCTCTCCTCTGTGTGAATCCGATAGTGCAGGAGGAGATGGGAGCTGGTCTGAAACCTCTTCCTGCATTTATCACACTCGTAGGGCCTCTCCCCAGTGTGGATGCCCCGGTGCCTGACAAGGTGGGAGTTGCGCTTGAATCCCTTCCCACAGTCGGGGCATTGGAAGGGCCTCTCCTCTGTGTGAATCCGATAGTGCAGGAGGAGATTGGAGCTGGTCTGAAACCTCTTCCTGCATTTATCACACTCGTAGGGCCTCTCCCCAGTGTGGGTCCTCTGGTGCCTGATCAGGCTGGAGCTCTCTCTGAAGCTCTTCCCACACTCCCCACACTCGTAGGGCTTTTCCCCAGTGTGGGTCCTCTGGTGCCTGATCAGCTTGGAGTTCCACCTGAAGCTCTTCCCACACTCCACGCACGTGTGGGGCTTCTCCCCATCATGGAGCTGCTCATGGAGCACCAGCTCCGAGCTCTGGCTCCATCTCCGGCCGCCTTCCCGGCCCAGGCTGCCTCTTTCCCCCTCACATCCCCGCCATCTGCATTTGCAGCCCCTCCTTGTGCAGCATCTCCGGGCTTTTCCTCCCCGTTGGCTTCCTGCGCCGTGGAGCCGCTCAAAACGGCCTCTGCCACCAGGTTCTGCCGCGGGCATTTGTCCTCCCTGCTCTCCATGCTCAGCTCCTGCTCTGGGCGAGGAAGGACAAGGACAGCATGGGATTTGCCTCCGTGCCACAGGCAAGGGCAACCAGATCCCCCCAGGCCGTCTCTGGGGATGCACTGCCCCCTCTTGGCTCTCCCCATTTCGGGATGCCGGGGCTCTTTGGGCTCCCGGGCTCCCTTCTCCCCTCATTCTCGGCTCTGGGCTGCAGCGGCTCCAAGGAGTCCCCCCTGCCCCTCTCCAGGCTCTTGAGGCTCCTGCCAATGGCGGCGCTCCCCCCTCTCTGGCCTCCCCACTTTGGCCTCCTGGGGGACACAGGGCTCTGCTCCTCCAGGCTGCCTCTGCCGGCAGCCGCCACCGCCACCCCCCGATGTCCCCCCGAGGGGCCTTTTCCGCTCAGCCTTGGACTTCTTCATTCTCCAAACATCCCCCCAAAAACCCAACCCAGGGACCCCCCGGGATATCCGGGCCGGGCTCCCCCTCCACACTCACCGGAGCCATGGGGGGGGCGATGATCCCACAGGTGGGGGCTGCGAATTCAGGCAGGGATCGAGACCGCGTGGCTCCCTCAGCTCAGCCTTGATCCGCCTTTGACCCTCCTCTTCCTCTTCCTCTTCCTCCCGCTCCTCCTCTGTCCTATCTCCTCCTCCCTCTCCTCCTCCCCCCTAACCCCGCCTCCTTCACTGCTCTTTCTCCTCCCCCTCCTCCTCTTCCATCCCCCCTCCTCCTCCTCCCCTGTCTTATCCCCACCTCCTGCTCCTCTTCCATCCCGCCCCTTCCATTTCTTCTCCTCCTCCTCCCCACTTACCCCGCCTCCTCCTCCCCCTCCATCCCTGCCCTTCCCTCCCTCCTCCTCCTCCCCCAGCAGCAGCCACACCCTCGGTGCCCCGTTCCCGCAGCCCTCGCAGCCCGCGGCAGCAGCGGCCATGGAGCCGGGCCAGGTCGGCATGGGCAGCGCGGGGCTCTCGGCTGCTCCCAGCCGCTGCGGGCGGGGGGAACCCGGCCCGGGCCAAAGGAGAGGCAAACTGGGCAAACTGGGGGCAGATCACAAAGCTAAGGATGCAGCAGAAAATGGAGCTGAAAGAGTTTCTTTAATATTAACTCCAAACGAGGAAAAACGGGAAATTCCAAAGTTTAGGGAAGCCGAGAAAAAAGAATTAAACAAGATGGGAAATGAACAAGATAAATCAGGGAAATAGAAACTTCTACATGGAAGACAATTACTTAATAAAATGTGCTTACTAGGAAAAGATTAGAAGACGTGCATCAGAAACCCCACTGGCGTACTCAAGCTTTGTGTGATCATTTTTTAAGGAATTTTGGGTGCACTGGGATTTTTGGTGTAGCAAAGCAAGTCACTGAAAGATGCTTAATTTGCCAAAGGATAAATAAAAAGGTGATGAGAAAAACAACATTAGGAGGTCATGAGTTAGCTCGTCGACCATTTCAAAATATCCAAGCATTGGATTTGTTAGGTTCTGGATTTATTTGGAAAAAAACCCATTTAATCTAGAAGAAAGAGAATATGCCATATGTTAGACAGGAGATTTTAGGAGAATAAAAATCTTTGAAGTATCAGAAACACCCGAGGAAAAAACCAAGAAAATAAAAAGGGGAAATGAAAGGGAGGGGAACCAGAGGAAAAGTCAGAAAGAGAGTGGGATCCTCTGCAGCTCTTGCCCCCTCCGTTGGCGGCCGAGGCGCCTGTCCCGGGTCCCGGCTCGCTGCCCGCCTCAGCTCCGCCTGCCCCGGTTTCCATCCCAGGTGCGGGCTCACTGCCCAGGGCAGCTCCACCTGCCCCGGCGCTGGCGGTGAATTTGTGTGCCCTGGCCCCACTGCCCGGCCCGCGGCCGCTCTGCCGGCCATGCTGGGGAAGATGGGGTTGCTCTGTCCTGCCGCGTGGGCCGAGGTCACCGAGCCGACCGCACCGAGGGCGGGTCCCAGCCATCCCATCCCCGGCTGCCCTGCCCGTGCCAGCTGCGCTGGGCAGCGCCGCTGCTGCTGCCGGGGTCTCCCACCTGCCTTTTCTCTGCCGGGAGCTGCCGGATCAGCCGCCATAAGCCATGTGGGGGCTGCCCACGCTCCGGCTCGGCCTCCACGGGAAGATCCCCCTCTGGCGATTCCGGCAGCAGACCCTGCCCACACTCTGACCGAGCCTCGGCGGGATATCCTCCCCTGACCCCTCCTGCTCTGAGTTACGTCCCCTTGGTAACCACAGCTCCTGCTGTTCAGGGAAAATCCCTCTCTCTACAGGAAGCACCTTATCAAAACAATAGGAGCTCAGTTAAAAGGCAGCCCTCTCCAAATTCTTTCCCAAAACACGGGAGAAAGGCTACAGAAGGTAAAAAAGTGAAAGAGTTAGATGAAGGGATTGCTCTATTGCCGTGAAGAGAGGTTCCCATGGCAGGGATGCGCTGCCCCGCCCCGCGGGAGCCACCGGCGCCCCTGCCGGCCGTGCCCGGAACTGCACCCAAGGGGAAAGCGCCGCAGCCGAAAGGCCGGGACCGGCTCCGGGCTCTGTTTGTTGGCACTGCCGGAGCTGTTTATACACACTACTATTATTATATTATACACACTAGTAAAGAACCGTTATTCCTAATCCCATATCTTTGCCTGAGAGCCCCTTGATTTCACTATCCTAAAAATTAAGAGGGAGGGGCTTTGCATTCTCCATTCCAAGAGAGGCTTTTTCTGCCTTCCCAAGCAGACACCTGTCTTGTAAAGCAAGACAAGCACCCACAGGCACTGAGGGGGGCTGCAGGAGGGGCAGAAGAAGGCCCTGCAGCACTTGGGCACAAAGGCCCAGCAGGTGAGTGCAAGAAGGGAGCAGCAAAAGGCCAAGCTGAAGGCAAAGGCCAGGGCAGAGCTCCTACAGCCCCTGAGGGATCAGCCCCAGGGCCCAAGGGGGCCCCAGCACCCAGGGCACGGCTCGGCCACAAGCACCCGGCAGAGGCATTGCCCTCCTCGGCAGGGCACAGCCCACCCAAACAGCCCCTGGCAAGGAATCAGGGCTCCGGCTGCAGGGCACAAGGACACTGCAAGCAGAGACAGCAGCACCCTCAGGACCAGCAAGTCCAGCCCGTGATGGACATGGATTGGCAGGGCTGACACAGCTCCCATCACACCAGGGACCCTCCACACTGGAGCCCTTGAGAACATTCAGGTGGGTCTGCATTGAGAGGAGGCATTTCCTGATGGACACAGGGGCCTCTCAATCTGCTCTGAATCTTAGACCGAAAGGGGAAAATAGTACAGGAATATTTTAATTTTTAAGGGAATGAGTGGGAAAGATGAGCAGGTATGATTTGTTCAACCACTATTAGAAGCTGTGGGGGATAGGTTTGAAATAAATTTCTTTTTCTTCTTCCTGTGATTGTAATTAACTAGGAAGGAATTTGAGAGCTGGATTTTAATACTGTAAAAAGGGATACAGAGGCTAGTTCTGTTGTACCTCTGTGTCAAAAGTCTGACAAGGCCTATGCTGAAGTGAACCCAGAAGTGTGGGCAGCCCCAGGGAAATACAGAAAATTAGATATGGAGCCTCTACAAATTAAAGCAACCAGGACAAGCAATACCCTGTTCCAAGAGAGGGAAGGAAGGGCTCACAGCCTGGTATTGAGTCCCTGTTAAAGGCAGGGCTTTTGGAGCCAAGGGTGTCTCCCTACAACACTCCTATCTTGCCAGTCAACAAACTGGATGGATGGACACAAGGAGGAAACACAGAATTTTCAAGTGTTAAAATTAAGATTAACTGAGGCGAGTGGCCTGGGCCTTCCAGACAGGGAAAAAGAATTTGAATTATAGGTGGACGTTAAACAGGGTCTTGCCAAAGGAATTCTTGTGCTAAAATGTTTAACCCAGTGGCCAGAGAGCAGCCTCATTGTCTGCAGAATTGTGCAGCCACAGCTTCCATGGGAGCAGAGGCTGAAAACTGATGACAATAGGAGGATCTCCTAGAGTTCAAGTCTGGCATCAAGTTAAAGCTTTGACAACCAAAAGAGCCTCTCAATGGATGAGCAGGGCTCGGTGATTACAGTATGAAACTTGTTCAGTGGCACAGGAGGATTCAGAACTGAGGACAGGGCAAGGGTTTAACCCAGCCTCCTGTTTGAACAGCCTGGAGAGGGGCTGGCAAGGAACCCAGGACTGCACTCAAGGGACAGAGCTCCCGAGCCAGGCTGGGAGAGATTGATGGGACATTCCCTGGCCTGAGGGAGGCAATGTGTTTGTGGATGGCTCTGCAAGGGCAGCAGAAGGGAAAAGAGCTACAAGACAGGCTGTTATTAAGGAAGGGGAATCAGACAAAGCGCAGGTCACCGGCCCATGCTCAGCTCAACCCGCAGAGCTGTGGGTGCTTGTAAGAGCCTGGCACTGAAATGCCCTGAGCAGGAAGGCTTCAAAATCTTCTGCTGACACCATGGCACCTAACAGGGGGGCAAAAGCAATTCTGACTGCTTCAGCAATCACTGGATCACTTATTAACCTATTGCTAAAACAAATAATTCAAAGATAATGGATTGTGGAAGCAATAGATTCAGATGGGGAACTCATTTTACAGGAAAGACCCTTCAGGGGGTTATGGCAGCTTTAGGAATACAATGGGACCTCCATAACCCCTGCCAAGCCCAGAGCTCGGGTTGGGTAGAAAGAATGAATGGGGAAATAAAGAAACACCTTTGGAAGCCGGAGATGGAAACCAAGATGCCATGGGTACAGCTTTTGCCATTGGCCTTGGCAAGAAAAAGAGCCAGACCCAAGGCAGATATTCAATTATCTCCTTTGGAATTCATGTCTGGAATTCCTTACCTGGGCAATTCTCCACCTAGTGCAGGGTGGAAATAAGGGATGTAAATTTAAGGCAGGCTGTAGCCAGGATCCTATCTCCTGTGGAATCTCTCCCCCAGGAAGCTGGGCTGGCACAGAGCCTGCCCTGGGACTTTGCTGTTGCCAACACCCAGCCAGGCCATCGGCTCCTGCCTAAGGAGTGCAAAGCAGCACCACTGGTGGCCAAGGGGCCCACGCCAAGTGTCCCTGAGGCCAGAAACAGCTGCCAGCACAGCTGAGCACGGGGGGACCCCTCAGCCTGGCCTCAGGGGCTCTGAAGCCCCGGAGATTTGCACTTCCCGCCCGCAGCAGGACCATGGGAGCCGCCCCTGAGCCTGCCCTGAAGGCAACGCAGCAGCAGCCAGGGCTCCACAGCGGGCCAAGCCCCTGGGCCTGCCCACAGATCCTCTGCTCAAACCCTCGGGAATCCTGGCCACCCTCCCCTGGCACCTCCAGCCACTGCGGCCAAGCCTCGCTGCTGCTGCTGCAGCTCCAGCGCTGGCTGGGCCTGCACTGCCACAGCTGCTGGGGAGCACCGCGGCACAATTCCACCCTGGGGCTCACTCACACCCACACTCTGGGCTGCCTGCGACTGCACTGCTGCAAAATGTACCCATCCTGGTTCTTTTAAATCTTATTTCTCTGCTCAGAAAGGTTTCTCTACTCAAAGGTTTGCCTTTGGGAAAGAAATTTTAAAGGTTTTATTTAAGGGGTTCCCAGTCTGTTCGGATGTTAAACTCATCTCCACCACTCAATGGAGACGAGTTTAACATCCGAACAGACTGGGAATAGCCCAAAAGACACCCACAGAGATAACGACCAGCAACAAAACATCAACGCCCCGCAGCAAACAGCAACCAACAGCTACCCCAGACACTGCCCCCGCACAGCTGGAGACACCTGGTCTGGAAAAGGCTGAGAAGGAAATCCAGGAGTGTGGGCCGAATTCACAGCAGAGGGGAAGAAATCCGAGTCTAATAGGAAACCAAATACTTAAAACTTACACGACTTGGAAGCAATGAACATTAAAGCAGTGGATTTAGATTGGTTCAGACTACGTAAAGTTTAGGAAAAATCGAGTAAAACTGACATGTCATGGAATGATTTTTTCTGCACAGCCGGGCTATGTGTGGATGAAAGTATTTCTGTTGCACATCCTGGCCAGAACCAAGCAATGCCTTGACTCTCTCACACGAAAGAGATTCTTGGAGAGTTTTTGTTTTCCCTACAGTTTCAGTGATAAGATTACAACATGAGAAACATTTTTTATAATAATCCTACTTTGTATTGTCAGGTAGGTTTGGGACAGAAGGGTGAGAATCAATTTTTGGTCTGGGTTTTTCCATGTTCGCCTTTATGTTGCATTTTGCAAAATTGAAGAGCTTTAACCGTGATACTTTTAACTCTTAAATAGTTTGTGGTAGGCCAGGGACAGGCGCTCCGAAGATTTCGGGCTGTAATGGAAAGTTACAGGAATCCTTCTACCCCCCTCCCCATAGATAAGGATCACCCTTGGAATGTAGCCAGACGTGTAGCCCCCCTAACCTATGCATGCCAGTAACTTTCCACTCCATACTAACCCTAGAAAGTATAGCCAAACCCCTGTCTGACGTAGAGAGACCCCTTATTCCATAAATACCCTTAAGACCTCTCAATAAACGCCTTTAACCGTCCACCACATTGGTGTCAGCGTCCGTTATTGGCCACAAGGGATCCCACAAAAGGAGATCGAAGTGCTGGACCCCTGAAACCGGGTCATCGCGGCCTTCACAAGAAGGCAACAATAGTTAATACTTTTTTTTAAAAAAGCAGATTCCGGGGGCCACATGTGACTCACCAGATGGCAGCCCTGGAAGAGAAGCTTTGGTTCTAGTCAGCCAGGAGAGGAGCTTTAGGAATGCAAATGAACCCTGCTGGGGCAAAGCCTGGCCAATGTACCTGGGTCTCTTGCCTGGGGCAGGAATTGGGCTGATTCCCCCTGCCCCTCACCCCGAGCTCTGCCTGCTTGCACTGATGGAATTTGCACAGCTCAAGGCAGAGCCCGGGGTGAGGATATCTGACCCTGCAAGAGAAACGGGTGAAGCTGCACAGGGAAACAGCAAATGGAGAATGTTGGGAAAACTTCACTATAAATAAATGGGGGGGAATCATCCCTCTGCCCACTCCAACGTGTGCTGTCACTGTCTATGTTATATAGGGTGGATTAGGGCACTGAGATGTTCTTGCTCCCACAAGTTCCGGGAAATCAGTTGGGAATCCAAGTATTTGACGATTTAATTAGAGACAAATGGTCAATTGATGCAGCCCTGGCTGGAGAGAGCGGCCAAAAATGGGGAGAAGATGAACGGCCAGCAGAACAAATCCTACAACACCATGGACCAGCCCCTGGGAACCCAAACCAATTCATATCAGGAGCCACAGAACCCATTTCTCATTTCAATGGCACCATTAGATTACAAGCTGCCCTCGGAATAACCAACCAGACAGCTCCAGCTCCTGACCTTCCTGCTGAGCAATCCACTGAAATGAGGAACACAACATTTCACCATGGGATGGGATCAGATCATCTGTTAGCAGAGAAAAGAGGAGTTTGTGGAAAATCAAATGACTCAAACTGGTCTTGGCAAATAGATGACAAAGCCAAAGTGGTGAAACAGATAACAAAGGAAACAAAAAAGCAGCTCATGTACCAGTCCAAACGTGGAAAGGATGGGAATGAGTCACGGTTTTGTGGTTCCCTGGCAGACCATGGGTTAAACGAATGCTGCTTCTGCTCTGATGTGCTACAGCACCTCTCACCTTTTTACCATGCTCCGCACCTTGAGAGTGCAGCTCATTCAGCAGCTGAGCGAGGGGCCAGGGACTTGTAGATAAGGAAGTAAGGGGCGAAACCACCAGCTTCAATAAATGTTATTAATTAACATGGACTGCTGCTCGCAGAAAGTCCCGCTAATTCCTGAACGTCGAGAACAAAAAAGACTTAACAGAGCCGTGAATATCGGCTGTTCTACAAAAGTGGGGGTGCACATTAACGAGGACGTGCAGTTGGCAGATCGGGAGGTCTGAACCTTCCAAGTACCTCAGCCAGTGGGCAAAGGGAGAGGGAGATGAGCCGGGAAAATGAGGATAAAAAGGAGGCTGCGAACTACAACAATGGCAGCGAGCGCACGGCAAATGCGCCACGGCCTCTCCCTCTGCTCAGCAATAAAGTCACTTGTACAGGACTCCTCTGTCTCCTCGGGGCACGGAAACCTCCGGCCACGTGAATTTCCCCGCACAGCCCCGGGCACGGGGCAGCCGCCCCTGTGCCAGCCACAGGAACCGGGCCGAGCCAGCGCTGCTCCGGCAGCGGCTCCTGCCGAGGCAGCGGCCGCAAGGAGACCGCGGGCAGCCGCTCCCGCAGCGCCCTCACGGCAGCGGCACCACGGGCCGGACACGGCACAAGGAACCCGCCTGAGCCCCCTGCCGCCCCCGAGGCCCGCAGCGAGCCCCGAGCCCCCGCACAACCCAGCGCGGCTCCCACCTGCGCTGCGGCCGCCTCCCAGCTCCGCCGCCGCCTCACCGGTGGCTCCCGGTCACTCCCAGTATGGTCCAAATCACTCCCGGTAGGATCCCAGTTGCCCCCGACACGGTCCCAGCGGCTCCCAGTCATGCCCTGTATGGTTCCTTTCACTCTCAGTCCCTCTCAGTAAGAGCCCAGTGTGGCCCCAGGCACTTCCAGGATGAGCCCGGTCACACCTTACCCGATGCCATTTGCCCCCGCTGTGGTCCCAGTTGCTGCCAGTATAAGTCCAGTCACCTCCAGTTTGATCCCAGTTACTCCCAGACACTCCCAGTACTATGCCAGTCACTCCAAGTGTCACCCCATCAGTCCCAGTATGATCCCAGTATGACCCCAGCATGGGGCAGCTGCTCCCAGTATGATCCCAGTTGCTCCCTGCATTATTCCAGTTTCTCTTCTTCACCCCTACTACAGATCTGATCACTCCCAGTATGATTCCAGTCAGTCCCAGGATGATCCAAACCATTCCCAGTCCCTCCCAGTCCAATCTCAATTGTCCCCTGCATGTTCCCAGTAGCCCTCAGTGTGGTCCCAGTAGATCCCAGTATGATCTCTGCTGCCTCAGTTCTGCTCCCAGTGGGTTCTTTTCCCAGTCTGTCCCAGTCCATTCCAGTCTGTCCCAGTCTCTCTCCAGCAGCTGCTGCCCACCCCCCACTCCCAACCCCATTCCCGGGCACTGGGACCCCTCCCTGCACCCCCTTATCCTGCACCAACACCCCCCTGCACCCCCTTTCCCGGGTATCCTCCTCTCCCAGCCCCTGGATCCCCCATTTCCGTGAGCCCAGGGACCCCCGGGCCCCCATTCCCGGCCAGCCCGGGGCACCTCAGCCCCAGCCTCCCTTTGCTGGGAAACCCGGCCTGGGCACGGGGCTCTGCGGCCGCTCTGGGATTTATGATCCCCCAAAGGAAAGGGAGAGAACAGCAGAGAGAGAGAGAGAGAGAGAAGGAGATTGGGAATCAGGGATCGGGTCCCAGCACCCAGCCCTGCTCCGCCGGGGGTGGGACCCGCACCCGCAGCAAAAATTGGCTCCGCTGCTCCCGCTGCTTGCCCGGCTTTGGGCCGAGCCCAGCGGGGTCCGGGCAGAGTTTGAGCGCAGGGCCGGGAGTTCAGCAGAGCCCGGCCCGGGGGTCCCGCAGGGCGCGGCCCTGGAGGGTCCCAGACGGATCCCCGAGGGATCCAGAGGGGTGCCAGGAGGGGATCCAGGTGAATTCCCTGGAATTCGCCCTTTCCCCCTCCCCCCGCGCTCCCTCGGGCACTTTCGCTTTCGCGTCTCTGCAGCCGCGATCGGGGACGGCTGCGATGGCCCCAGCGCTGGGGCTGGGGGTGCTCCGGGGGCTCCTGGGGCTCCTGGGGGACCCGGGGGCCGCGACCAAAGGTGAGTGGGACCCCCCGAAACCGGGACCCCCCTGAACCGCAATTCCCGGGCACCGGGACCCCCTTGATCTTCCATTCCCGGGCAGGGGAACCCTCCTGAACCCCCATTTTGGGTCATGTCACCCCCCCTCACTCCACTTCCCCAGCACCGGGACCCCCCTGTACCCCCTCATCTGGCACCGAGATCCCCTGAACCCCCATTTCTGTTCACCGGGACCCCCCTGAACCACAATTCCTGGGCCCCGGGAACTCCCTAAACCTCCATTCCCGGGTACCGGGACTCCCCTGAACCCCCATTTTCGGTCCTGTGACCCCCTCAGCACCCTTTTTCAGCACTGGGACCCCCCTGAACCCCCATTCCTGAGCACGCAGACCCCCTTGAGCGCCCATTTCTGGGCACAGGGACCCCCCTGTACCCCCTTGCCCAGCATTGGCACCGCCCTGTACCCCCTCATGTGGCCCCAGGACCCCCCTGAATCCCCATTTCTGGTCACCGACGCCCCCGGAACCGCAATTCCCGGCCACCGGGACCCCCTTGAATCCCAAATTCCTGGAAGGAAACTCCCCCCGAACCCGCATTCCCTGGCACGGGAACCCCCTGAACCCCAATTTTTGGGCACTGGGACCCCCCTGCTCCCCCTAATCCGGGCCTAGGATCCCTCCGCACCCCCGTCAGTGCTCTGGGACGCCCTGCACGCCCATTCCCGGCCACCTCGTCCTTCCCAGACCCCAGACCCGCCCTTTTCCTCGGCTTTTGGACCCCCAGATCTCCCAAATTTCGGCGTCCCCCCAGTTCTTCATTGCCGGCGCTTCCTGGAAGGGGTTCCAGGGGATCCCGGAGGGTCCCCTGGGGTTCCAGGGGGTCAAGAGACCCCCCTTGAACGTTCATTTTGGGGCACTGGGACCCCCCCTGTACCCCCTTCCTCAGCCCCGATAACCCCTGCACCCCCTTATCTGCAGCCTGGAACCCCCTGAGCCCCCATTCCCAGGCAGGGAAACCGCCCTGAACCCCAATTTCTGGGCACCGGGATCCACTACATCCCCTTATCCGGCACCGGGACCCCCTGAACCTCAATTTTCAGGCACCAGGACCCCTTGAACCCCGGAACTCGGGAATGGAACCCCCCGGAACCCCATTCCTGGGCACCGGGACCCCAGTGCATCCCGTTATCTGGCCCTGGGACCCCCTGCACCCCCTTTCCCAGCACCAGATCCCAGCCAGGCCATTATCTGGCACCGGCACCCCTGAACCCCCATTCCTGGGCACTGGGACCCCACTGCATCCCCTTATACAGCACCAGGACCCCCTGAACCCCCATTCCACTGCACCAGGACCGCCGTGCACCCCCATATCTGAGACTGGAACCCTCCCAAACCCTCCGTTCTCAGGCACAGGGACCTCCCCCTGCACCCCCTTATCCAGCACGGGGACCTTCCTGCACCCCCTCATGCAGCACCAATGCCCCCCCGCACCCCCTTTCCCGGCCCTCCCCCTCTCAGACACCCCAGCCCCCGCTTTTCCTTGACCCCAGCACCCCCTGGACCCCCACTCCTGCCTTCCACAGCCCCCACCCACCACCTTCCTCAACACCGGGGCCCGTGCACCCCCTTTCCTGGGCACAGGGACCCCCTGGACACCCCATTGTTATAAAATTGACTCAAAACGAGTAATTTCCAATCAAAGAATTTATTAATTATTGAAGCAGTTATACTACGTAAGCAAAGGCTCAGTGCTGGGCGACAGGGGAGTCTCAGCTCCACTACTGCCACACCAACTAGTTTCTGATTCAGTCCTTTTATCCTCTCTATCCTTCAGGAGTCCATGTTATCTCGGAGTTCTCTGCGCCTGCGCTGGTTGTTGCTAGGGGGTCATCCTTCTGTCTCCTGGTGGTTGGTGATAAAGGCTGCAGAGTCTTCCTCAGCCGCGTCTTCTTCACCCTATGTCCTTATTTGGTGACTTCTCTGTGGAAAATTACCAAAATCTTATGATTAATGCAATATGTGCCCTATCAAGCTTAAGCAAGCAAATGTCCTGCCTTGCAGACTGTGCCCTATCAAGCTTAAGCAAGCAAATATCCTGCCTTGCAGACTGTTTATCTGCCCCTGCCCCTTCCCCAGCTTTTCCCTGGTCGTTATCTCTGTGAGTTATCTGCTTGTACCATTTGCTGGGTGGGACTATGTGTGGGCTCCTGCAACCCCTTCCCTGGTATCCTTGTAGCTCATATCTCATGAAGTAGTACAGAAATAGTCAGCAGACAACTCTTGTAACACACTGGTCTCTTTTTCGTGACGAACAAAATGTAGTCCCTCATCTCAATCCCCCCTTTGTTTTGATACTCAATTTTGTTCGTCAAAACGCTCTAATTCCCTTTTGCTGAGCTCCAGAGATTCTTCTGGATCATCCATCTTCAAGGTTTCGTATTTTGCTCGTGTGAGCATAAGGTGAGCAGATTCTAATCTGCCTTTTACAATGCTAATCAATTTATTAAAAATACAAGGGCCAAACGTGAGTCCCAATAGTAAGAGAAGTAGTGGACCCGCTATCGTTGATAATAAAGTTGTAAGCCAAGGAGAATAGTTAAACCAAGATTCATAGCAGCTTTGGTGTTTTTCCCTTTCTCTTTGTCTTCTTTCTAGCCCCTCCCTTAGTTTTGCCATTGAGTCCCGTATAATTCCGCTCTTGTTTACATATGTGCAGCATTCTTCTCTTAAAGCAGCACATAGTCCTCCTTGTTGCAGGAATAATAGATTTAACCCCCTTCGATTTTGTAAGGCTACCTCTGCTAGGGAATCTAATGATTCTGTGAGGTCTTTGATGGAGGTTTCGATCCTCCTGAGGTCTTCATCTACAGAGGCTCTTAGTTCTTGGAATCCTCGGTGTTGCTGTATGAGTGAGGCTATTCCTGTTCCTGTCCCAGCTGCAGCTATTCCTAGTAACATTGCTACAGTGAAGGTTGTGAATATTTCCCGTTTCACTATGTGGGGTCCTATATTTTGATATTGTTCATAAACGTACTCTACGGGGTGGTAAAGGACTCTGGGTACTATCAATACTTGAATACAAAAGTCACTGGATTCATTAAATCGGTCTATATTTATACATGGGGTGACTCCGAGAGTGTTACAGACCCATTTAGTATTTGCTGCTGGCAGTATCCAGCTGGCAGGTTTCTTAGGGTCACTCAAATTCCCCATAACCTGACATAGATGTCGTTTTTCCACTGGTACTCGTCCTATACATCTTCCTCTCCCCGTTACCCTTGCCAAGGTTATCCCTCTCGATTCTTCTCCTTCTTTTTTCCATAGGCACCTAGCTGGGTTGGTCCCATTTACTCGTCTGCTTTTTGCTGTTACCCCTATGGCTTCATAGAACGGGGGGTTTACGGTGTAACACAGCCAACATTCCTCAGTTAGATTTGGATGGGTCTCATTCAGGACTAGGAAAGTGGCCTGTAATATTTTCCACAAGTCCCCTTCTCCCGGGTTTTCAGGTCCTCGGGTCGAATCAGTAAAGTTTTGCTTATACATTTCTGGAAAACTAGTGGTTGGGGCTGTTTCTGATTCATTTCCATTATTTTCTCCTAGCGTTAGTTCTCCAGCTATCGCCTGGTTTGGTCCAATTGGTTCGGGGTCGTGTGGCACGGTTGTCTTTTGGATTATAAAGTGCCCCCCTCTGTCTGTCCCTGGTTCCCATAATCGGGCTCCCCACATTTTCCCTAATAACCAGACTTGGTCATGTGGTTTTGTCACATTAATGTAAATCATATTGCATGTTCCATCTAACCCTCCTTCTTTCTGGGTATATGTGGAAGTGGGCTGTGTACACCCGTATGGACCCCATCCAGTTCTGATAAACCCGTCCTCGTTCCCCCCAAAGGAGCTTACTGATACACAGTCCCAATAAGCACAGTAAAAGTGTCCTGGATAGTTACAATACCCTTTTCCCGGGTTTGAGCTTGGACAAAAATAATATCCAAACTGATTTAAACATGGATTTACAGGTATTAAATCACACAAAGTACATAAAAAGCTGGGTGCGCCAGACGTGATTTTGGTCTGGATAACATACTGGTCTTCCCATCTAATCAGTGACCATTTGAAGGGTTGATGTGAATACCCTTCTGCCCCTGAACTTGTTACGATGCACCAGAAAAGAATTAAGGCTTGTAATTTGGGGCTGTCATTGTCGGAGCTCAGGTTGAATTTTACCTTTGGTTTCCCCAGTGGTGGGTTACCAATCCTGGGGCAGGACGGCCAACATTTCCTGGACATCCCATATGGGGGTCGGGGCTTCCGACAGACTGCACTGGTTATTACCTCTCTGCCTCGCCCGACGACTCGGTTGCTGCGAGCCTCGGGGTTTGCCATCTTCTCGGCAGCAGAGGTATTCTTCAGGAGCCGGATAAACCTCCCGTTTCCACTTTTTAGCACTGGTGGCCCAGTTATCAGCTTTTATTAATGAGAGGTCACGCCGCAAATTGGGGGCTTTCTTCCGACACACCACTTCCAGGATGTCCAGGAGAAAGGGGATCGGTTCGTTAGGGTGGTAGCAGAACCGATCAGGATTTACCCCTTTGGAAAAGGTTTCCCACCACTCGTCAGATCCAAGCTTTACCTCCCCCGTAGCAACTCTGCTACTAAGAATGATAGAAGTTAGTCTCCTCTCTTTCTCATAGCACGGCGTGCAAATTCCCCTAGGTGTTCTACCACTCCGACAATGAGACCACCAAGGTTCGTGACACAATTTACAGGAAAAGCATACAAGGGGGTGACAGTCACAATCTAACCAGTTACACTTTAACCTTATATCTTTGTTCTGTGCTTTTTCCCCCTTCCATGGGTGCCCTTTATGTTCTAATCACGGGGACTTAAAGTAGGGCTTTCTCAACTCGTCCTCTAAGAGTTTGCAATATCCAAGAGCCTCCCGATTCCCTATTAGCTGGGTTTGGAGATAATGGTTATCTCCAACCCAGATTATTATCCAAATCATTTATCAGTTCGTTTCAGCTTTAATTTGGTTTCTCCCGGGAGACTGCAAACCTCCCAGCTGTGAGGGGGTTTTACCGGTCCTTTTATGCGACTAGCATGAGTCCATCCTTTTTCAGCGGTTCGTATGGCTGCTTCTGTGGTGAGGAGTACTTGGAACGGTCCTTCCCACCTTGGAGTCAAGGGGTTTTCTTTCCAGCTTTTCACGAGCACCCAATCTCCTGGCTGTACCTGGTGTAAGATAAAATCTAAAGGAGGCCGTTGTGCTAACATACCTTTTTCCCATAATGCCTTTCTGTACTTTGTCAATTTCACCAAATATTTTTGCGTACATGTGTCATTAATGACAGGATGTTCGTTAGGATTTTCTAGGTTATACGGCATCCCATACATCATTTCAAAGGGTGATACCCCTAAATCAGCTCTAGGTCTTGTTCTTATATTTAGCAACGCTAGAGGAATACATTTAACCCAGGTCAAATTGGTTTCTGCTACCAGTTTGGTCAATTGCTTTTTTATTTCCCCATTCATTCGTTCAACTCGTCCAGAGCTCTGGGGATGCCAGGGGGCATGTTGTTCCCACCGTATGCCCAGAGCTGTTGCTAAGTTTTGGGTAACTTGGGAAATAAAATGCGGCCCTCTATCTGAGTCAATGACTTCTGGGACCCCGTATCTCGGGATTATCTCTTCCATCAATATTTTCGTAACTACTTTGGCTGTTTCTCTTACGGTTGGGAAGGCTTCCACAAAATGTGTTAGGTGGTCCACCAAGACCAATAAATATTTGGTTCTCCCTACTTTGGGGAGCTCAGTGAAATCTATCTGAATGTGGGAGAAAGGCCTTTTCGCTAGTGGTCGGCCTCCCTCCGGTAATTTTCTCAAATTTTTTCTATTTACTTGTAAGCAAATTAGGCATCCTCTGGTTACTTGTTTGGCAATGTCCCAGATTCCCACACTCACATACTTTGCAGCAAAATAATCTACCAGTCCCTGTGATCCCCAATGTGGTTTTTTTTTTTTTGATGTATCTTAGTCAGTAATCTATGTGCCGCATTTTGGTGGTCCCAATGGGGGTTCTGTAGGGGCCATTTAGTGTCCGCAGCCGGGCCTTGGACATGCTGCGTGTCCCAAATACGCATTCCTTCCCTTCTTATCATATTCCGTTCTTCAGTAGAGAACAGAATGCCCAAAATGGACTGCATTTCTTCCCAGGTATAGATGTTTGGTCCTAAGAACTGGTCGACCCTCTCGGCTACCCCAAAAGGGTCCTCAAATAAATGTCCCATGTCCTTCTTAAAATCTCGTACATCTGCCGAACTCAAGGGGACAGTAATAAATCCTATACCCGCCTGTGGTCCACCCATGGGCATCTCCCGTAGAGGGAATAACCCCGTCTCAACCCTACTGCGGCTCCTTGTAATCGGGCCTTGGTAACCGGTTTGGTTAACCTCCCCTTGGTTACCCTCTTCATCATTGTTTGGTGCAGGTGGTTGTGGAGGTGGTGGGGCATTGGGTGCTGGCGGTGGGACATATGGGGGCGGTGCTATAATTAAGTCGCCCAAATGATTGTCCCTCTTCCCCTTTTTGTCCGGATCCCCTTTCCCTTCTCTTAATTGGAAAACATACACTTCGGGTCTTGCTACCCATATTTTGGCATAATCACTCTCCTCTTACGAGAAGGGCTCTTTAGAATTTACCCATAGGTTCAAGTCCTGTCGAACCCAGTCTTCAGATGATCCAAACACGGGCCAAAAAACTTTTTTGGAAATCTCTTTCCCACCCCATACTTCCATGCAATAATGTATCATTCTGGCCCTATCCTTAGTCTCGGTCCCCGGATAATGCTTCCAATTACTAAGCATAAATCCTAGGGGACTGTCCCTTGGAATGGGGGGGGAGTTTGACTTGGGTTGGGGTCTTGCTTTTCCCCTGCCCCATTCGTCCGGAGTGCCTTCTTTCACTCTCAAATTCCTTTCACTTCCCCTTTTTCGTGGCCCGAGCCCTCGCGGGTCTATGGGAACCGCACTACTCAAGGGTCCGCACTCACTTGGAGAGTCCGGCTGCCGGCCCTCCTCTCATTCACACTTGTCCACCGCCACACTCCGGGATCCCAACCCCGCCCGAACGGATTCCCTTTTATACTTACGCGTCCTGCGTCTTCGTCCGGACTCCGTGCACAGATTATTAAGGGGTTCACCGGTATAATTTGTCCCGTTTGCTTACTAGTATATATTTTAGGGTCGTCGGTGAGAGTGGCGGAGGTTCTCCCAGAGGGGCCACCCAGAAAGCACTGGATGAGGCACCCCCCACTCTGGGTAGATCCTACCCGATCCAAACTCTCATCCGAGTCACGGCACCAAATTGTTATAAAATTGACTCAAAATGAGTAATTTCCAATCAAAGAATTTATTAATTATTGAAGCAGTTATACTACGTAAGCAAAGGCTCAGCGCTGGGCGACAGGGGAGTCTCCGCTCCACCTACTGCCGCACCAACTAGTTTCTGATTCAGTCCTTTTATCCTCTCCATCCTTCAGGAGTCCATGTTATCTCGGAGTTCTCTGCGCCTGCACTGGTTGTTGCTAGGGGGTCATCCTTCTGTCTCCTGGTGGTCAGTGATAAAGGCTGCGGAGTCTTCCTCAGCCGCGTCTTCTTCACCCTATGTCCTTATTTGGTGACTTCTCCGTGGAAAATTACCAAAATCTTATGATTAATGCAATATGTGCCCTATCAAGCTTAAGCAAGCAAATATCCTGCCTTGCAGACTGTGCCCTATCAAGCTTAAGCAAGCAAATATCCTGCCTTGCAGACTGTTTATCTGCCCCTGCCCCTTCCCCAGCTTTTCCCTGGTCGTTATCTCTGTGAGTTATCTGCTTGTACCATTTGTCAGCGGGAAAGGTTTCCCTGCTGGGTGTTAATCTGCCCCTGCCCTTTCCCCAGCCTTTCCCTGGTCGTTATTTCTGTGAGTTATCTGTTTGTACCATTTGCTGGGTGGGACTATGTGTGGGCTCCTGCAACCCCTTCCCTGGTATCCTTGTAGCTCCTATCTCATGAAGTAGTACAGAAATAGTCAGCAGACAACTCTTGTAACACACTGGTCTCTTTTTCATGATGAACAAAATGTAGTCCCTCATCTCAATTCCCCCCCATTTATTTATAGTAAAGTTTTCCCAACATTCTCCATTTGCTGTTTCCCTTTGCAGCTTCACCCTGCTTTTTTTTAAAAAAGTATTAACTATTTAAGAGTTAAAAGTATCACGGTTAAAGCTCTTCAATTTTGCAAAATGCAACATAAAGGCGAACATGGAAAAACCCAGACCAAAAATTGATTCTCACCCTTCTGTCCCAAACCTACCTGACAATATAAAGTAGGATTATTATAAAAAATGTTTCTCATGTTGTAATCTTATCACTGAAACTGTAGGGAAAACAAAAACTCTCCAAGAATCTCTTTCGTGTGAGAGAGTCAAGGCATTACTTGGTTCTGGCCAGGATGTGCAACAGAAATACTTTCATCCACACATAGCCCGGCTGTGCAGAAAAAATCATTCCATGACATGTCAGTTTTACCCGATTTTTCCTAAACTTTACGTAGTCTGAACCAATCTAAATCCACTGCTTTAATGTTCATTGCTTCCAAGTCATGTAAGTTTTTAGTGTTTGGTTTCCTATTAGACTCGGATTTCTTCCCCTCTGCTGAGTTTAACATCCGAACAGACTGGGAACCCCTTAAATAAAACCTTTAAAATTTCTTTCCCAAAGGCAAACCTTTGAGTAGAGAAACCTTTCTGAGCAGAGAAATAAGATTTAAAAGAACCAGGATGGGTACATTTTGCAGCAATGCAGTCGCAGGCAGCCCAGAGTGTGGGTGTGAGTGAGCCCCAGGGTGGAATTGTGCCGCGGTGCTCCCCAGCAGCTGTGGCAGTGCAGGCCCAGCCAGCGCTGGAGCTGCAGCAGCGGCAGCGAGGCTTGGCCGCAGTGGCTGGAGGTGCCAGGGGAGGGTGGCCAGGATTCCCGAGGGTTTGAGCAGAGGATCTGTGGGCAGGCCCAGGGGCTTGGCCCGCTGTGGAGCCCTGGCTGCTGCTGCGTTGCCTTCAGGGCAGGCTCAGGGGCGGCTCCCATGGTCCTGCTGCGGGCGGGAAGTGCAAATCTCCGGGGCTTCAGAGCCCCTGAGGCCAGGCTGAGGGGTCCCCCCGTGCTCAGCTGTGCTGGCGGCTGTTTCTGGCCTCAGGGACACTTGGCGTGGGCCCCTTGGCCACCAGTGGTGCTGCTTTGCGCTCCTTAGGCAGGAGCCGATGGCCTGGCTGGGTGTTGGCAACAGCAAAGTCCCAGGGCAGGCTCTGTGCCAGCCCAGCTTCCTGGGGGAGAGATTCCACAGGAGACAGGATCCTGGCTACAGCCTGCCTTAAATTTACATCCCTTATTTCCACCCTGCACTAGGTGGAGAATTGCCCAGGTAAGGAATTCCAGACATGAATTCCAAGGGAGATAATTGAATATCTGCCTTGGGTCTGGCTCTTTTTCTTGCCAAAGCCAATGGCAAAAGCTGTACCCATGGCATCTTGGTTTCTATCTCCAGCTTCCAAAGGTGTTTCTTTATTTCCCCATTCATTCTTTCTACCCAACCCGAGCTCTGGGCTTGCCAGGGGTTATGGAGGTCCCATTGTATTCCTAAAGCTGCCATAACCCCCTGAAGGGTCTTTCCTGTAAAATGAGTTCCCCATCTGAATCTATTGCTTCCACAATCCATTATCTTTGAATTATTTGTTTTAGCAATAGGTTAATAAGTGATCCAGTGCTTGCTGAAGCAGTCAGAATTGCTTTTGCCCCCCTGTTAGGTGCCATGGTGTCAGCAGAAGATTTTGAAGCCTTCCTGCTCAGGGCATTTCAGTGCCAGGCTCTTACAAGCACCCACAGCTCCGCGGGTTGAGCTGAGCATGGGCCGGTGACCTGCGCTTTGTCTGATTCCCCTTCCTTAATAACAGCCTGTCTTGTAGCTCTTTTCCCTTCTGCTGCCCTTGCAGAGCCATCCACAAACACATTGTCTCCCTCAGGCCAGGGAATGTCCCATCAATCTCTCCCAGCCTGGCTCGGGAGCTCTGTCCCTTGAGTGCAGTCCTGGGTTCCTTGCCAGCCCCTCTCCAGGCTGTTCAAACAGGAGGCTGGGTTAAACCCTTGCCCTGTCCTCAGTTCTGAATCCTCCTGTGCCACTGAACAAGTTTCATACTGTAATCACCGAGCCCTGCTCATCCATTTAGAGGCTCTTTTGGTTGTCAAAGCTTTAACTTGATGCCAGACTTGAACTCTAGGAGATCCTCCTGTTGTCATCAGTTTTCAGCCTCTGCTCCCATGGAAGCTGTGGCTGCACAATTCTGCAGACAATGAGGCTGCTCTCTGGCCACTGGGTTAAACATTTTAGCACAAGAATTCCTTTGGCAAGACCCTGTTTAACGTCCACCTATAATTCAAATTCTTTTTCCCTGTCTGGAAGGCCCAGGCCACTCGCCTCAGTTAATCTTAATTTTAACACTTGAAAATTCTGTGTTTCCTCCTTGTGTCCATCCATCCAGTTTGTTGACTGGCAAGATAGGAGTGTTGTAGGGAGACACCCTTGGCTCCAAAAGCCCTGCCTTTAACAGGGACTCAATACCAGGCTGTGAGCCCTTCCTTCCCTCTCTTGGAACAGGGTAGTGCTTGTCCTGGTTGCTTTAATTTGTAGAGGCTCCATATCTAATTTTCTGTATTTCCCTGGGGCTGCCCACACTTCTGGGTTCACTTCAGCATAGGCCTTGTCAGACTTTTGACACAGAGGTACAACAGAACTAGCCTCTGTATCCCTTTTTACAGTATTAAAATCCAGCTCTCAAATTCCTTCCTAGTTAATTACAATCACAGGAAGAAGAAAAAGAAATTTATTTCAAACCTATCCCCCAGAGCTTCTAATAGTGGTTGAACAAATCATACCTGCTCATCTTTCCCTCTCATTCCCTTAAAAATTAAAATATTCCTTTACTATTTTCCCCTTTAGGTCTAAGATTCAGAACAGATTGAGAGGCCCCTGTGTCCATCAGGAAATGCCTCCTCTCAATGCAGACCCACCTGAATGTTCTCAAGGGCTCCAGTGTGGAGGGTCCCTGGTGTGATGGGAGCTGTGACAGCCCTGCCAATCCATGTCCATCACGGGCTGGACTTGCTGGTCCTGAGGGTGCTGCTGTCTCTGCTTGCAGTGTCCTTGTGCCCTGCAGCCGGAGCCCTGATTCCTTGCCAGGGGCTGTTTGGGTGGGCTGTGCCCTGCCGAGGAGGGCAATGCCTCTGCCGGGTGCTTGTGGCCGAGCCGTGCCCTGGGTGCTGGGGCCCCCTTGGGCCCTGGGGCTGATCCCTCAGGGGCTGTAGGAGCTCTGCCCTGGCCTTTGCCTTCAGCTTGGCCTTTTGCTGCTCCCTTCTTGCATTCCCCTGCTGGGCCTTTGTGCCCAAGTGCTGCAGGGCCTTCTTCTGCCCCTCCTGCAGCCCCCCTCAGTGCCTGTGGGTGCTTGTCTTGCTTTACAAGACAGGTGTCTGCTTGGGAAGGCAGAAAAAGCCCCTCTTGGAATGGAGAATGCAAACCCCCTCCCTCTTAATTTTTAGGATAGTGAAATCAAGGGGCTCTCAGGCAAAGATATGGGATTAGGAATAACGGTTCTTTACTAGTGTGTATAATATAATAATAGTAGTGTGTATAAACAGCTCCGGCAGTGCCAACAAACAGAGCCCGGAGCCGGTCCCGGCCTTTCGGCTGCGGCGCTTTCCCCTTGGGTGCAGTTCCGGGCACGGCCGGCAGGGGCGCCGGTGGCTCCCGCGGGGCGGGGCAGCGCATCCCTGCCATCGGAACCTCTCTTCACGGCAATAGAGCAATCCCTTCATCTAACTCTTTCACTTTTTTACCTTCTGTAGCCTTTCTCCCGTGTTTTGGGAAAGAATTTGGAGAGGGCTGCCTTTTAACTGAGCTCCTCGTGTTTCGATAAGGTGCTTCCTGTAGAGAGAGGGATTTTCCCTGAACAGCAGGAGCTGTGGTTACCAAGGGGACGTAACTCAGAGCAGGAGGGGTCAGGGGAGGATATCCCGCCGAGGCTCGGTGGGAGTGTGGGCAGGGTGTGCTGCCGGAATCGCCAGAGGGGGATCTTCCCGTGGAGGCTGAGCCGGAGCGTGGGCAGCCCCCACATGGCTTATGGCGGCTGATCCGGCAGCTCCCGGCAGAGAAAAGGCAGGTGGGAGACCCCGGCAGCAGCGGCGGCGCTGCCCAGCGCAGCTGGCACGGGCAGGGCAGCCGGGGATGGGATGGCTGGGACCCACCCTCGGTGCGGTCGGCGCGGTGACCTCGGCCCACGCGGCAGGACAGAGCAACCCCATCTTGCCCAGCATGGCCGGCAGAGCGGCCGCGGGCCGGGCAGTGGGGCCAGGGCACACAAATTCACCGCCAGCGCCGGGGCAGGTGGAGCTGCCCTGGGCAGTGAGCCCGCACCTGGGATGGAAACCGGGGCAGGCGGAGCTGAGGCGGGCAGCGAGCCGGGACCCGGGACAGGCGCCTCGGCCGCCAACGGAGGGGGCAAGAGCTGCAGAGGATCCCACTCTCTTTCTGACTTTTCCTCTGGTTCCCCTCCCTTTCATTTCCCCTTTTTATTTTCTTGGTTTTTTCCTCGGGTGTTTCTGATACTTCAAAGATTTTTATTCTCCTAAAATCTCCTGTCTAACATATGGCATATTCTCTTTCTTCTAGATTAAATGGGTTTTTTTCCAAATAAATCCAGAACCTAACAAATCTAAACTTCTGCTTGGATATTTTGAAATGGTCGACGAGCTAACTCATGACCTCCTAATGTTGTTTTTCTCATCACCTTTTTATTTATCCTTTGGCAAATTAAGCATCTTTCAGTGACTTGCTTTGCTACACCAAAAATCCCAGTGCACCCAAAATTCCTTAAAAAATGATCACACAAAGCTTGAGTACGCCAGTGGGGTTTCTGATGCACGTCTTCTAATCTTTTCCTAGTAAGCACATTTTATTAAGTAATTGTCTTCCATGTAGAAGTTTCTATTTCCCTGATTTATCTTGTTCATTTCCTATCTTGTTTAATTCTTTTTTCTCGGCTTCCCTAAACTTTGGAATTTCCAGTTTTTCCTCGTTTGGAGTTAATATTAAAGAAACTCTTTCAGCTCCATTTTCTGCTGCATCCTTAGCTTTGTGATCTGCCCCCAGTTTGCCCAGTTTGCCTCTCCTTTGGCCCGGGCCGGGTTCCCCCCGCCCGCAGCGGCTGGGAGCAGCCGAGAGCCCCGCGCTGCCCATGCCGACCTGGCCCGGCTCCATGGCCGCTGCTGCCGCGGGCTGCGAGGGCTGCGGGAACGGGGCACCGAGGGTGTGGCTGCTGCTGGGGGAGGAGGAGGAGGGAGGGAAGGGCAGGGATGGAGGGGGAGGAGGAGGAGAAGGAATGGAAGGGGCGGGATGGAAGAGGAGCAGGAGGCGGGGATAAGACAGGGGAGGAGGAGGAGGAGGGGGATGGAAGAGGAGGAGCGGGAGGAGAAAGAGCAGTGAAGGAGGCGGGGTTAGGAGGGAGGAGGACAGGGAGGTGGAGATAGGACAGAGGAGGAGCGGGAGGAAGAGGAGGGACAAAGGCAGATCAAGGCTGAGCTGCGGGAGCCACGCAGTCTCGATCCCTGCCTGAATTCGCAGCCCCCACCTGTGGGATCATCGCCCCCCCATGGCACAGGTGAGCGGGGAGGGGGAGCCCGGCCCGGATATCCCGGGGGGTCCCTGGGTTGGGTTTTTGGGGGGATGTTTTGGGAATGAAGAAGTCCAAGGCTGAGCGGAAAAGGCCCCTCGGGGGGACATCGGGGGGTGGCGGTGGCGGCTGCGGGCAGAGGCAGCCTGGAGGAGCAGAGCCCTGTGTCCCCCAGGAGGCCAAAGTGGGGAGGCCAGAGAGGGGGGAGCGCCGCCATTGGCGGGAGCCTCAAGAGCCTGGAGAGGGGCAGGGGGGACTCCTTGGAGCCGCTGCAGCGCAGAGCAGAGAATGAGGGGAGAAGGGAGCCCGGGAGCCCAAAGAGCCCCGGCATCCCGAAATGGGGAGAGCCAAGAGGGGGCAGTGCGTCCCCAGAGACGGCCTGGGGGGATCTCGATGCCCTTGCCTGTGGCACGGAGGCAAATCCCATGCTGTCCTTGTCCTTCCTCGCCCAGAGCAGGAGCTGAGCATGGAGAGCAGGGAGGACAAATGCCCGCGGCAGAACCTGGTGGCAGAGGCCGTTTTGAGCGGCTCCACGGCGCAGGAAGCCAACGGGGAGGAAAAGGCCCAGAGATGCCGCACGAGGAGGGGCTGCAAACGCAGATGGCGGGGATGTGAGGGGGAAAGAGCCAGCCTGGGCCGGGAAGGCGGCCGGAGATGGAGCCAGAGCTCGGAGCTGGTGCTCCATGAGCAGCTCCATGATGGGGAGAAGCCCCACACGTGCGTGGAGTGTGGGAAGAGCTTCAGGTGGAACTCCGAGCTGATCAGGCACCAGAGGACCCACACTGGGGAACGGCCCTACGAGTGTGGGGAGTGTGGACAGAGCTTCAGCTGCAGCTCCAGCCTGATCAGGCACCAGAGGACCCACACTGGGGAGAGGCCCTATGAGTGTTCCAAGTGTGGGAAGAGGTTTCAGACTAGCTCCAATCTTCTCCTGCACTATCAGAGTCACACAGAGGAGAGGCCCTTCCAATGCCCCGACTGTGGGAAGGGATTCAAGCGCAACTCTGACCTCATCAAGCACCAGCGCATCCACACAGGGGAGAGGCCCTACGAGTGTGATAAATGCAGGAAGAGGTTTATGACCAGCTCCCATCTCCTCCGGCACTATCGGATTCACACAGAGGAGAGGCCATTCCGCTGCCCCGATTGTGGGAAGGGATTCCAGCAGAACTCCACCCTCGTCACCCACCGGCGCATCCACACTGGGGAGAGGCCCTACGAGTGTCCCCAGTGTGGGAAGAGCTTCTCCTGCAGCTCTCACTTGACCCAACACCAACGGAGGCACCGGTAAGGGAAGCCCTGCAAGTGCCCCGAGTGCAGGAAGAGCTTCGTGCGCTGCTGCAGCTCCATCCCCCACTGGAGGAGGCACTTTGGGCACAGCCCTGGTCACTCACATTCCCTGTGATCCATGTTGGGAACACACCTGCCTGCTTGTCCTTTGGTTTGGCCTGAATTTTTTTCTCTTCTCCATGTGTTTCCACTCCAAAAGCCAAGAGGGATGAATCTGTCACCTCAAAACCACTCAAATTCCACTGAAAATAACTGAATTTTAACCCAAAAAGGCTCAATCCTACCTCAAATTCCTTGTTCCCTCCTCAAAAAACCTCAATCCCATGCTAAACTCTCCATTCCACACCCACCAGGGTGAGATGGGGTTAGAAGGGGACTGGGAGAAGTGGGATCCCAATTTGGAGCAATGGGATTGGGATTGTGTGGGGCTGGGTGTGTGGGTTGTATTTGATAGCAAATAAAACTTTCAGAGTTAGTGATTTCTGTCCTGTTCATTTTCAGTCATTTCTGTTTGCAGAGTGCCACCTTCTCAGCTGATTCAATTCTTATAAAAGTCCCATTTTTTAAATCATCTAGCCTCTAACAATTAAAAAACCAATATCCAAATAAAACCACGCACCCCTAATAAACCTTTTAAAAATAATTTTAATTGTTTTGGAGTACTTAAGGATGTTATTAAAGTTTAATTGTTTGGTTGAAATGTCTGAGAAATTGTAGTGGTGTTTGCTTTTGTGTTTAGTATATTTGTAATATGAATTGTTTTACTAAGGTGTGTTAGATTGCTTGGTAGTTTCTTTAGATATTTTTATCTAAAGTACATTAGTCATAGAGTTAAAATTTTCAAAAGGTATTTCTTGATATATAATTTGTTTATTTATATACATTAGTAATATTATAGTAATAGTTGTTGCTTTGGTTTGAATCACTGTTGGAGTATTGTAAAGAAGATTTGAGATTTTTATATTTTATTTTTATTATAATTTTTTAAAGTTCAATTATTATTTCTTTGTTTATAATTTTATTGCAATTTGTTGCGGGGATAGGAAGGAAGTTCAAGGGCAGGAACATTTTTTCCTGGCTGGGAACTGGAATTCCAGACCCTGGGAGTGTGTGCAGGACCCCACAGACTGGGATCAAAGATGGGCTGGGATCAAATACGGACTGGGATCAAATACGGACTGGGATCAAATATGGGCTGGGATCAAATATGGGCTGGGATCACATGGATGGGGATCCTGTGCATCAGAACCCTCCAGACCAGGATAGCCTGAAGTGGGATCAAATATGGACTGGGACTGTATGGACTGGGATCCCAGGGACTGGGACCATATGGATCAGGACCACACAGACTGGGATCAAATATGGGCTGGGACTGTTTTTTAAAGTAACTTTGTTATAAGTTTTTATTTCTGTTGTTAATTAAGCTTGTGAAATAGCTGCTTCTGTTAAACTGCCTGCTTGGATGGGATAACATCCAATGCACCCAGGATGAGGACACCTGTACAGATCTGCCAACTATCAGCACTCCCCGTCTGAAGGCAGAGTGCACCAAGGCCCAAAACCTGGAGGTGATAAAGAGAAGGAGCCAAAACCACAGCCAAGAAACACACATGCTCTGAAAAGGCAGACCCAAGGAGGGGCCATGTAAAATCATTCCTGGAATATGTAAAGTAGTTTATGGGTATGCATGAGGCTCTATGAATATGCACCAGGCTGATGTAAGGGGAAAGGTATTTCAGGGCGATGCAGATTCCTTGGTTGTGGTTTTAGTCCATTTTTATCACCTCCAGTTTTTGGGCTTTGGTCTACTCTGACTCTGAGAAATTGAGGTTTTGGGATTTTTAGTATGTTGTGGATGGAAGCAAAATGGAGGGCACAGTGTTTTGTCCTGGGTTTCTTCTTCATGCTTCTTCCTTCTTCTTCATGGGTTTGGGTGGCTTTTTGTAATTGGGCAGAAATTCCACATTGCAGGCTCTTTGGGATCAGTTATTGGGTTAAAAGGGAAAATAATCTAGGTGTCAGTTCCTAATTGGATAGTTTAGTCTTAAAAGACCTTGGAACAAGAGATTGTGGGCCATTTTGTGCCTTCTACTGAAAAGCTGCTGAACTACCAGTAATGAGGCTGTTTTACTGATAAGAAATAATAAACACTTGAGTCTGAACATGAATTACTGTCTCAAGTGCCTTCAATCCAGAGCCAGTGAAACCAACAACTGGTACCCCACAGCTTGAGGTAGTGCCAAGGCAGAACTTGTTCATGCTCTTTTCCCCTGGTGATTTTCTACTCCCGTCCAGACTCTGATAGCAAAGCCGTGCTGGTGACAAAAGATTGACCTTGGCATCCTGGGGCACTTTCTGGGTGGGTGTTTGAATCTGCTTTTCCAGGCCTCGGGCTGAGCAGGGTGAGGCCGAGGCCTGGGCCCCTCCAGGCGGCGCCGGGAGCGCCCGGGGCAGCGGCGAGGGGCGGCCCCGAGGGGCGGCACAGGGGGCATTTCCCCCGAGCGGGCGGGCGGGCGGGCGGCGGGGAAAGGCGCCCTGGGCACAAGGGCAGGCACAAGGGCCCCGGCTCTCTGCAGTGCGGGCGGCCCAGCGCCGATCGCTGCTCCTGGAGCCGCTGCCAGGGCCGGGTCTCCTCCCCGCCGCTGACCCTGCACCTGCAGCGCTGCCTCCGCCTCTGCCGGGCTCCCCGGCACGGACGGCAAGGACGTGAACACGCTGCAGCAGGGGCCCAGCAGGGACACCCAGATGGTGCCGGGGCTGCAGCTCCTCTCCTGCAAGGAAAGGCTGACACAGCTCGGCTTCTTCAGCCTGGGAAAGAGACCCAGCCTTGATCCAGCTGTGGCCTTCCAGTACCTGAGGGCAACACACAAGAAAGCTGGACAGGGACTTTGTACGAGGGCAGGCAAGGACAGGACAAGGGAGCATGGATCCAAATGGAGAGAGATTAGGTTTAGGTAAGGGATTCAGAAAAAAGACTCTCCTGGAACAGGTTGCCCAGAGAAGGTGGGCATGTCCCATCCCTGACAGTGTTCAAGGCCAGGCTGCATGGAGCTCTAGACAAGCCGGTCCAGTGCAAGGGATCCCCAGCCACAGCAGGGGGGTTGCAGCCATGGGATTTTCCAGATCCCTTCCAAGCCAAACCATGCCACGACTCCATGATTCTGGGATACTTCCCCTCCTCATCCTCTGGCAGAAAAAGAAACCTGGCCCCAAGTTCCACACTGCAGACCATGTCTTTTGGCAGCCTGCAACTGTGTCAACAGAGGATGAAAAGAGATTACATTACTGACACGATTTCCCTTTTCTACTTGAAAAGTAAATGCTCTGCTCCTGTCCACTCTGGCAAAATTGTCAGAAGAGGCAATTGTTCCCCATGAAATGCTTGGTCTCATGCAAAGAAGAAATAAGCCAGAAGCCAACAGTCTTCGTTATTGCTACGTTGTTTTCTTTGGTTGCTTCTCTAATAGGAATGACTTTGGGGTGTGATTTGTTTGTTTCTCTCTTTCGTTCCTTGGGGCGCGCGGCGGCTCCTCCGTTGGGTTCCCCGGGCAATGGAGGAACGGCCGCGATTTCCGGCGGCTCCGCAGCAGCAGCAGCAGCAACAGCAGCAGCAGCAGAAGCAGCAGCAGCAGCGCTTCTCTTGATTGGTTTTCCACTCGACTTCCCACTCGCTCCGCATCCCCTTCTCCCTCTCACACTCACCCTACTCCCGTCCCGTGTTGGGCCGTGCCGTCCGTGTTCCGCCTCTCCCAGCCCGGCTGATGCCGCGTCCCGCAAGGCGCCCCTCGGCGGGGCCGCCCCGTGCCCGCCCCTGCCCGGCCCGCCGTGGTTCCGCCTCGGCCGGGCTCTCTCCGTCCTGGCTGTGGCACCGCTGGAGGAGCCGCTCGCTCTGGTGCTGGCGGAGCAGTGCGGTCTTTTGGCCGCGCCTGGCGCGGGCTCTGGCCCAGCCCCAGCTGAGGCCCCGGACCCGAACGAAGCCCCTGCCGCGGTTCCGCCCGCGGCCGCCCCGCTGCCGCCCGGCTCCCGCCCCGTGGCTGACAGCGTGGCCGGCAGCTGCCCTGCTCCGAGCTCCGCCGCTCGCCAGCTCGGCCGCCGGCCCCGAGCCGCCGCAGCTCGGGGCAGCTCGGCAAGCAGCAGCGCGCCGGGCGGGCGGGTGCCCCGGGCAGAAGAGCGGCAGCGCGGTGCCACCCGCATGGGCGGAGAGGCCTCCCCTAGAGCAGCTCTAGCAGCAGGGCCCACTGCTGGGCAGCGGCGGCTGCGGCAGTGTTTACTCCGGTCCCCGCCTCACCGATGGCGCCCCGGGAAGAGACGGGGCCGGCTCGGAGGGCGGCGGCGGGCGGCGGGCGATGAGCTCAGCCCGCCGCTGGCCTTGGCTCGCAGGCGGCCATCAAGCGAGTGTCCCGGGAGCACATCTCGGAGTGGGCACGGCTGGGGAGTGAGCGGGGCCAGCGGGAGGAGCCGGCGGGGCGTGCCGGGTGGGGCTGAGGCGAGGCCCGGCAGGGTGGCAGCCGGAACGTTGCGAGGGCAGCGAGCGTGGAGTGAGCGGGGGCCGCGCAGCGCCCCGGGCCGGGCCATGGCGAGCCGCGGCGGGGCCGGGCAGGAGCTGCCCGAGGCGCGGCGCAGCTTCGGCCCTGCTGACGGCATCGCGGTCCCCCCGCAGCGCAAGGGCGCCCTTGTGCCCCTGGAGCTGGCGCTGCTGTGGATGGTGTCGCGGCCTGGCTTCGTGCGGCTCCTGGACTGCTTCGAGGTGCCCGAGGGCTTCGTGCTGCTCACGGAGCGTCCGCAGCGCTCTCAGCACCTCTGGTACTTCCTGCATGAGCGGCGGTTCCTGACGGAGCCCGTGGCGCGGGGGCTGTTCCGCCAGGTGCTGGAGGCCATGGGGCACTGCAGCAGCCGCGGCGTCCTGCACCCCCACATCAAGGCCGAGAACGTCCTCGTCGACCTGGCCACGGGCGAGGCGAAGCTCCTCGACTTCGGCTGCGGCACGATCCTCCAGGACACGTTCTACACCCGGATGTCAGGTGAGCCCAATGCCGGGGCCCAGCTGGGCAGCAGAAGTTCCTCCCTTGGCTGGCAGAGGGGGAAGAGGGAGGGAAGGAAGGAGGCAAGGAAGGAGGGGGAATCCTTCTTCAGCCAGCTGCAGCCAAGTTGCTTTGTGGCAGGGCAGGGGCTGGCTATTGTGGAACGGGAGCTGGCTGGGAGGGAGGGAGCAGCATGGGCCTGATGAGCTGCACCCGTGTCCCATGGGAACGCCGGAGTACAGCCCACCGGAGTGGATCCTCTTTGGCTGCTACCATGGCCAGCCAGCCACCATCTGGTCCCTGGGCATCCTGCTCTATGAGCTGCTCTGTGGGCACCTTCCTTTCCACACCAACGAGGACATCGTCCGGGGCCAGCTCTTCTTCCTGCCCCGGCTGTCTCAAGGTGGGGATGCGCCTTCAAGGCACGAGGGGAAGAACGGGGTTGGGAGGGGCGGCTGGCACATAAGCGTCCTGCTCTTGCAGCTGGTGAGGAGGTGCATCTCCTGGGCTTAGCTGGACGAGGTGGCACCTGTGCCTCTGTGCTGGTGTCCTCCGCAAGAGAGGATCGATAGGAAGCTTTTGGCTGCAGCTCTGAGCACTCCTGGTGTGGCCTGGGCACTGTGGAATGTGGGAGAGCACGGACAGGAGCCTTGTCCCGCTGAGCGGCGGTTTCTGGTTTCTCTCCGCAGAGTGCCAACACCTCATCAGGTGGTGTTTATGCATGGAGCCCACAGACAGGCCAGCACTGGAGGACCTTTTTGAGCATTCTTGGCTGCAGGAGCCCTGCCTGGCCCAGGAGACAGCAGAGATCCAGGAGCCCAGCAAGCAGCAGTGGCACGCGTCTCATGGCGCTGGAAGAAAACCCCGGAGCGTTTCCCTGCGGCCGCGGCACAGAGGAGAGAGCGCAGCCGAGGAGATGCTGCTTCCGCTGGTCCCTGCGAGCTGTGGAGGCAGCAGCTTCGTGCTGCCCGTCCCATTGGAGAAGTGGTGGCAGTGCGGTGAAGGTGCCACGGACTGGGACAGGGGAAACATCCCCCTGCAGCTCAATGGCATCGTGATGTCCCCGCAAGCCGAGGCACAGCTGGCGCATTCTTCTGGAGCACGACGTGGAGCTGGGAACACCATCCTGGAGCTGGCGGCTGGCGGGGCAGAGCCGATTGGCTTTGGCTGCGGCCCCTGCCTGGAGGACACGCTCTGCGCCCCGATGGAATCAAGATGAGTCCCCAGCCGGCGCAGGGGCGGGGGGATGCTGGTGCTTCCAGGCACGGCAGGGCTCGGCCTGGCCACGCGCCAGAGGTTCCCCGCTCGGCGGCGCTGGGGAATATTAATTTTTCCGCCGGCCGCCGAGCTGCTTTTTGGCAGGACAGGGGATGGATGTTGTGGAAGGGGAGCCGGCTCCTGGCCTTGCTGACAGCTTCTGCCAGCCAGCCTGGCACGGGCTGAGGCGGGGGCAGCCAGCCTGACAAAAGCATCCATCCATGTGGATGGGGGCGGCAGAGGGGGACGGGTTCCGAAGCCGTGCCCCAGCTGGTCTGCTCTGCACGCCCTTGAGGAAGGGGTGCGTTTATGGGCGGGAGAGGTGGGGATTTTCCCCACCCGTGGACAGGTTTAATTCTCACATGGAGTGGTCAGACCCTCCTCAGGCCCATGAAACGGTGACAGGCTTTGTGCTTTTTCTTGTTTCCAGGTCTTGTTTTGAATTGACTTTCGTGCAATTGTTCTTTGTTTTTCCCAGGAGGATTACACCTGGTGCCCGGACCGGACGGGGAAGCGCCTGCAGCGTCCGTGGAGCGCGTCCATTGCCAGCGCTGCCCCAGGGGCCACGGTCTGCAGGGACAGCCCCTTCCAGAAGGACGAGGACCTGGTTTGGGATCGGCTCCTCTCCTGGCAGCAGCTCTGCAGAGGTGGGCACCCGGCTCCACAGCTCGGCTGGCAGAAGGGCTCCGGGCAGGCGGCAGCGGGCACACGGGCATCCCGCTCTTGCAGCTGCTGAGGAGGTTGCTGTGCCGGGATTAAGCAGAGGAGGTGGAACGTGGCCTGCCCCGCTGCCCTTCTCTAAAAACAGAGAATGGGTCGGGAGGTTTGGGCTCTGAGCACAGCCAGCAGCCTGGCCCGGGCACAGGCCCTGGCGGGACAGGGGGACAGGAGCCTGCTGCCACTGACCGTGGCTCTCTGGTTTCTCTCCGCAGGCTGCCAGCACCTCATGCCATGGGAACGGCACCGCTCGGCCTGCCAGGCTGGGAGGGCTGGAGGGCGGCCAGTGTTCATTTGCTGTCAAAAATAAATTGGGGTTTTTTGTCATTGTCATCATTGGAGCGTTTCTTTCCTCCTTTTCCAAGCTCTTGGCCTCCCTTCCTCCAGGGTAATCTTTTTTCTCCTTCCTCAACCGCTTGACGGCATTTGGCAGGGGGGGTTAAGCAACGTGAAAAATTCAACAACAGTTCCTGTTGCCAACTGCAGCAGCCCCTTCAAGAGCCCTGAGCTTCCACCAAGGTCAGTGTGTGCCTTGCAAAAGGAAGTGCTTTGCAGTGATGGGGTTGTTGCCCTGCTGCAAAAGCTGGGAGGAAATCAGAAATGGAAAAATGCCAATTTGGCTCAACCACCTCCCAGGTTCTTCATCTTTTCCCTCTTCTCCATGATAGGCAGGCAGTGCTGGACTCCAGCAAGGTTCAAGTTCTTGGTGCTCTCTGGCATCAAAGGGATCAAGGAAACTCTTGTACGCAGGGACTACAACAGGGCTACTTGTCAGAACCCAGGAAATTCCCCTGGCTGCCCTGGAGGACTCGAGCCCCTGCCCAGGGGGCTCAGAGACCCTGGCACAGAGCCCAAGACCCCTGTGCCTTTGATTTAGCCCTTGGACAAAACAACCTTACATGAAGAATTGCGAGCCATGAAAGTTTAAGTAGAATGATAGTGAATTTATCACAGGGTGAAATATAGATTGTTGGGGTTTCTAGAATGGGGCTTCAGGGGGCAAGATGGAGGAATCTGGGCATGTCCAGCCTTTCTCCTTCTTCTTGGCCTCCATCTTCTGCTGTGATGGTGGCACTTTGAGATTGGTTTAGAGTAGAAGCACACTGTCTAACATAGGTGATGGGTATTGGAAAGTCATTGTAAATATTGTACAGGTAGTTTTTAGGATAAAAAGATAACACCACCCTGGGGCAGGCAGAATGCCATAGAATGTCTTGCTGAGCAGACCTTGGCAGGACAGGAGAAAGAATTTTATAGATAAGATACAAGAAACAACCTTGAGAGCCAGAAATGAAGAGCTCTGACTCCTTCTTTGAGCACCAGGCTGGGAAAAGAGACTTTGGAACTTATCTCGGGCTCACTCTGACCAGCGAGAGACCCCGAGAGCATGAGTCCGTAAGACGAAATCTTGAAGGATTGGCTCCAAAACATAAATATCCTTGTTGGCCATGTCTTCTTGACCAAGAAATCCTTCAAAGCTCTTGTAACTACAAGTCTTGAGGCCCTGTGAGCCATGCGGTGCAGATGGGAGCCAAACTCACCCTTCCTGTCTATGGAGAAGAGAAGAAAAAGCAATGGCATCATCTGAAAAACTCACAGGTCCGCTCTCTAGCTCCTTCCAATCACCCAAAGTGCAATTTAGCTACAAATAGGTGTCAAAGACTCTTTGTGCTGGCTCTTGGACACCAGAGCAGCTGCTTTAGAATCTTTCACAGAACCCTGTGCAGTTCTGTGGTGCCAGAAATGGATCATTTGAAGAAACTTTCCCAACTGACTTGCATGGAGGTTTGTCTGAAGGGTATTTGAGGAGAAAGGCTCCCGGCAGAGCTCTGGCCTTTGGCCTAGCTGTGTCCCCTGCTGATTGTCAAGTGTGCCATCAGCTGCAGGGCTTTCTGGGCTAAAACTATCATCAAGTCACTGGGACTTGCTCTTTTTGGCCTCTAAAAGCTGGACCCACTTTCGGGGCAAATTTGGAGACCTCATCTCTGGGTGGATGGAGCAGCTAGGATTTTCCCAGTTGCTGGGAATGGTTCTCCAGGCCCTGGGTGTAAAACGGGGCTGCCCAGCAAGTGCGGATCTGCAAGATGATAAACAATTGTCTTGCTTTGAAAAGAGAGGTGTCTGCTAAGGAAGGCAGAAGCCTTCTCTGAAATGGAAAATGTCAATCCCCTCCCTTCAAATGATTCTCATTTAGAAATTCAAATGCTCTCAGGGAAAGATATGGGGATAGGACTGAGCCCGCAGAGCTGGGCAGCGTTTGCTGATGCTCTGAGCCCTTGCTAAAGATCCTGTGCGGGCTGTCTCAGACACCTGGGGCCAGGGATTCCTTCCAAGCTGGGCCACTTTGGCTGGGCCGGGGGCGGCCCCGGGGCAGAAGGCAGTGTGTGCAAGGGCCCTGGGTGGCACGCTGCAGCACGGTCACCGTGCCATGGAACGGAAGCCGGTGTCCAAGGCCCCTTTGTGACACGTGGGAAATAGAAGCTTGCCCGGCTGCTGGCAACACGCAACAGGGCACAAGGGGACAGAGCGGTGCCGTGAGGAGCCCCCGCACAGTGCACTCGCTCCCGTCTGACCCGGAGCTTCTCCGCGGCGCTGTTCCTGCAGCTGAGCTCGAGGCCAGAGCACAGGACTCGCTGACCTGTGGCCTTCCTGAGGCTTCTATTCTGCAGCTGCCCTCAAGGGCAGAGCGTGGGACTTGGTGCCCCAGAGCTTTCCCAAGGCATCTCTCCTGCAAGGAGCTCCAGGCACAGCCATGGAGCAGAGACCCCCGAGAGTGCCCAAGCTGGCCTGGGTGGAGGAGGAGGAGGAGGAAGAAGAAGGCCCTGGAGCTGCCCCAGCACAGGAGACAGAAGAGGTGGTGCCGTTCCATCCACCGCAGGAGGGTGAGTGGAAGAACTGGGCTGCAGGGCTGGAGCCTGCAGCCAATTGGCGCCATGCCATGCCATGCCATGCCATGCCATGCCATGCCATCCCCTGGGGAAATGCCCATGGACAGGAAGGAAGAGGGGCCGGGCAGACACCCTGCAGTGGCCGTGCTCCATCCCCTGGGGCATCCCGGGGCTCTCCCTGCCTGGGCAGTGCAGGGCTGGGCTCTGTTCTCCGGCCTCTCCCGCAGCCCCTCAGCTCTGGCTGCGCTTGCTCTTTGCCAGATGCAGCCCTGGAGCGCACACAAGAGCAGGAATCCAGCCGTGGCCGCTTCCGCAGAACAGCGCAGGTACCTGCAGCCACCCCCACCTGGGCTGGGCCTGCTGTCCCTGCTCAGCCCAGCACCGTGTGTGCAGCACTCCATGCAACATCCCCGGCCTCTTGCCCTTCTCCTACAGCTCGTCTGCGACTTTATCCGGAGCATTGGGCAGGAAGAGACCAGCACCATGGGCGCTGGGCTCAGAGCTCACTCAGAGCTCCTCAGTCATGAGACCAGTGCCGCCCTGCTGCATTTGCTCCTGGAGAAGGCTGTTGCCAGGCCAGAACAAGTGAGCAGCCTGGGGCCAGGCTTCAATTCCCCCATGAGTCCCGTGGCTTCCCCAGCCACGCCTGCTGGTCCCTGGGAGCCTTTGAGGCCATGGCAGTGCGCTGGCAAGGGAAGCACTTCTCTGGGGACCCTGGGGACATCGCTCCCTCTGGCAGCTTTCCAAGTCTCCCCGTGCCTTCTCCAGGTGCCCGCCATAGTGAGGTCCATTCACCGATGGCTCCTGGCCAATGATTCTGCCCAGCACAGGCTGGACAAGGCCCTGCTGAATCTCACCAGAGCACACCCGGGTGAGGCAGTGGTGACGCTCCTGCGTGCGGCCCCGTCCTGTGACAGGTATGGGGCCCACCTGCCCAGAGGGCTCAGGCCTCCCCAGCCCATCACCCTGTACCGCCTGGCCCAGGTGTCTGAGCAACAGAGAGTTCCAGGGCCCTCTGGCTGCTGCCTTTCCCAGCCCTGGCACGTCAGCCCCCGAGCCTGCTGCCATGCTCCCTTGCCATCCCTCAGGGGCCTGTCCCCACAGGGCTGGGCTGCCTGGCTGCTGCTGGCCAGGCCCAGTGGGCAGAGGAAGAGCCGGTGGTCAGCCCGGGCCCCTAGGGATGCCCAGGCCACGGTGCTGTGTCTGAGACCCCCCTGAGACAGAGCTCTAACCCCTCAGAGCTGCCATCTCCATGTGGAAGACCATCATGTGCTCGTCCAGGACTGCAGAGCCAGTGCTGCTGATCCTCCTGGATGTGCTGGGCAGCTGGCCAGAGCGCAGCACGTGCACCTCCGATGGGGACAAAACAGGTGTCTTTGGCCTGGCTGTGAGTTTCTGCAAGTGGCCTTTGCTGGCCCCATGGCTGCCTCTCCAGCAGCTCTCCATCCTCCTTCCCCCAGTGCATCTCCCTGCCTCAGGCGCTGGCCTGAAACCTGGCCCAGGGGCAGCCTCAGGCCCACCAGGCCCCGTGCTCCCCCTCCCAAGGTCTCTGCGGGCCTCTCCCTGCCCTGCTCGGGCCCTGCCACAGGGACACCTGGGCACTGAGCGCTGTCTCGGGGGCCTTTGTCCCTTGCAGGCCACCGTGGTGATGTGGAAGATGCTCCAGGAGCCCCATGTGCCACGTGTAGTGACGTCGTATTTCCCCCAGCTATTTGTGCATCTGCTCTTCCAAGTGTTCTTCAGCACAGAAGAGATGCCAGAGGAGGTCGATGCCTTCTGGAAGGAATGCCTGCAAGAGCACGGCCTTGCCACCAGCCCCAACAGGTGCTCCATGCCAGTCCTCCTGTCCCTGCCATGTGGCCTGCCAAGGAGCCAGTGCTGCCAGGGTGACCTGGCCTTTGCTGTGCACACAGGTTTGCAGTGCAGACCCTGAAGTCCCTGCTCTGCCGAAAGCAGTACAAGGAGGTGGTGGTGTCAGTGGAACGCAAGCGTGGCTGGGACACGCTGCTCTGTGCTGACACCCGCCACTATGCCGTGGGTCTGCTGGCCAGGTGAGACTCCCCTTCTTCCCATTGCTCCCGGCATTTGTGCCCTGTGCCCGGGCTGTCCCACACAGTCCCCGTGGCCCTGGGTCACAGGGCCTTGTCACCGAGGGACGGCCAAGCAGACTGGAAAAGGCTGGGAGGGGAGAGAGCACAGGAGGAGACACCTCCTAAAGGGCCCAGGTCCCCTTGCAGGACGGTGGTGAAAGACCAGCAGGCTCTGCCAGCCTGTCCTTGGAGAGATTTGCTCAGGTTCCTGGTCCCTTTTTCGCCCTCCTAGGGAGATGCGCCATGCTTGTCTTGGGTTGGGTTCCAGTATTGCACTCCACCTCCTCTGGCTGCTCAGCACACAGGAGCCACACTGGGATCTGCCCGCCCTGGCGTTCCTTGTGGAGGTGAGCCGGGTGTGCAGCGCTGCCTGGCTGAGCTGCCTCCCAGCTCTCTGCCCTCTGGGAGCCGCAGCCGCCTGGGACGCTGCCCGCGCCCTGTGCTGCTGCTGCTGCTGCTGCTGCTGCTGCTGCTGCTGCTGCTGCTGCTGCTGCTGCTGCTGCCTGGGCCCAGCCCTGTGCGGCTCCGGGCTCCTGCCGGCCGGCTCCCCCATCACTGGCCTGTGCCTTTCAGCTCCTCCAGTGCCTGGATGCCAGTGAATGTGGTGCCAGTGTTGTGAAGGTCTCTTCAAGGTACCTGCAGAGCGAGTGCAGGGAGAGGCGTCGCCTGGCGCTCAGGGCCCTGCTGGAGCTCATTGATGATCCCTCAATGGTGAGAAGGGGGTGGTGGCTGAAGCTGCGCTGGGAACGCAGTCACTTGGCCTGGCCTGGGCTTGGGGCTCTGGGGCAGCTGCTCCCAGCTCTCCTGCCTCCCGCTTCAGCTGCCCACGTGCTTCGGGACAGGCCTTTGGCCTCTGGGCCCTGCGGCAGCAGGATGGCCTTTCACAGACTTGTGTTCCGCACAGGCCGAAAGAATGTGGAGCCTGACCCAAAGCCTCATGGACCTACTGTGCGACAATGATGCAGAGATAGCTGGCATGACCCTCATCACACTCAGCTTTCTATTCCTGCACAAATCACATATTCTGATGTCAACCCCCATTGCCCTGCAGCTGGCTGAGGCACTCCTGCCACTCTTTGACCACGTAAGGCTCTGTGCCCCCAGCCACAGCCGCTGGCTGCTGCCTGGAAACTGTGTGCCCTGAGCATTTCCAGCCCTGTGCCCAGGGGGGCCTGCAGGAACCAATTCTGAGGTAGTTTTTCTTTTTTTTTTTCCTACAGGATAATAGCCAGGTCCAGCTGCTCTCCATCAAACTCTTCCGAGACATGATGGAGTATTTGGAAGAGAGAGAAAACCCTTTGGAAAGCCCTGTACAACAGAGCTTGCTTCCACTCTTCTTCCACTGCCATGATGAGAATCAGCGTGTGGCAGAGGTGAGGACTCGTGGGCTGCTGCTGTCCCCCTGGCAGGGGGCTCGGCTGCCTCCTGCCCTGCGCCTGCTGGATCGCAGCCTCCTGCAGGCCATGGCACGGGGACGCGGGTGCCGTGCCCTGGGCTGTGGGGCCATCTCCGCGTCCCTGCTGCTCTCCAGGCTTCTCGGGAAGCGCTGCTTTGTGCGCTCAAGTTGATGAAGAGGAGGGATCTCAAGAAGCTGGTGAAGGAGCAGAAACTGTGGAAGTTCAGCGAGTGCCTGGTAAGGAGGGCCTGCAAGGCCCAGCCTCAGGCTGGAGAAGGCCCCTGAGGGCGGCGCTCAGTGTGCGGGCCGGGCAGCTGAGCCCCTGCCCGCTGCGGCAGCCAGAGGCCGCGCGGGCTCCTCTCCAGGCTCCCGAGGGCCCGAGCCGGGTGCCCGTGGAGCCCCGGCCCGGCGGGGCTGCGGGGCGGCACCGCGGCTCCCCGGGCAGCAGCCGGCCCGCTGCCCCCTCCCCTCGGGAGCCCTTGGCCGGCGGCTGCTGGCCGCGCCTCAGGGCTGTGCGGGCAGGGGAGGCTGGGGCTGGGCGCAGGCAGCGCCCGGCTCAGGGGCTGAGCCCGCGCCAAGCCTTCCCTCCTGCCGCTCTCTGCAGCTGGCAGAGGACAGGAGCCGAGCGGCCGAGCACCTGCGCCGGGCCCTGCGCTACCTGCAGAGCCCACAGGAGCCCCTGCGAGAGGCGGCCATCAGCTTCATGGGTGAGCCACGAGCCCGCGCTCCCTCCCCGGCCCGGCCCGCCGCAGCTCGGCCCCGGCCCCGCCTGCTGCCCCGGCAGCGCCAGCCGGGCCCGGCGCCGTGGAGCCCCGCCTGGGCTGGGCATTGCTGCTGCCGCCCTCTGGCAGCCGTGCCCTGGGGCGGCAGCGTGCGCCAAGGGCCGGGCTGAGCCCTGCCGGGCCAGCAGCCCGTGTGGCCACAGCGCCGCCAGCGCCGCTGGCAGGGAGCTGTGCCGCTGCCGCCGTGACAGGCTCTGTGTTCACAGGCATGGCCGGGCGGCGCCTGAGGGGGCAGCAGCGAGAGCTGCAGCTGATCTGCACTGGTGAGTGAGGGCAGCGGGCTGGCAGCGGGGGCTGCCGGGGGGGAGCTGCAAGCCCTGCCCCGGCTGCGGAGGGCTCTGCTCCCGTGGCCAGAGCACACTGAGCTTTCAGGGCCACGGGGGCCATTGCTGGCCCGCAGCTTCGGCCTGATCGCCTTGCTCCCTGCTCCCTCCTGGCCATGGCAAGAGCCGGCTGGCATGGCCCTTGCAGGGGGCTCTCCTCGGCTCCCCGCAGATCTGCCTCTGACCGTGGCTCTGTTGCTCTCTCTTGCAGCCCTTGAAGACAAAACAAATGACATCAGCATCGCCGTCGGAAGCCTGGCAATTCAAACGCTCTGCATCCTCAAGTCAGGAGAGCGGGCTCCCATCTCCAGCTTCCAGTGGCTCCGAAATCACCTGCGCAGGGCATGGAAGACACGGCCTCGTGTGTCACGGCTCGGCTGCCTGCCCTGCTGCAGCTCTGTGGAGAGCTGATCCCAGAAGCTGTTTTTGCTGGGCCACCTGAGTCAGGAGGATTTTTCTTTTACTTCAAGAATGTTCTTTTCTTTGTTTTTTTTTTTTTTCCCTTTACTATGTAAATATAGACTGTGTTCTAATACACAGACTGCCAGGATCTTTCTTTTTCTGCCCAGGCTCCGCAGGGCCTAGGGGAAGAGGGGATAAAGGGTGCTTGTGCTCAGCCAGCTGCCCAGGCGTGCAGTGGGCAAGGGGAAATGGCCAGAAGGCCCTTGGCCTTTGGTGGTTCTGCTGAAGCCTTTGTGCTGCCCACAGAGCAGCTGGGCAGGGGCCGGAGCTGCGGGGATCCCTGCCAGAGCGCTGCCTGGAGATGGCCACAAGCCCTGTGCCAGGCAGGAAGCACCATCCGTGCCCTCCTGCCCGTCTGCTGCTGCCTGCCTTGCTGAGGGCTCCCAGGTGCCTCTGCCTGGGGCTGCTCTGGAGCTGCTGTGGGGCTGCAGCGCTGCTGCCGGGCAGCTTGGCCAGGCTGGGGCAGGGCCTGAGGGGCTGGGGCGCTGGCAAGCCCTGAGCAATGGGGCTGTCAGAGGCCACAAGCAGCCCCCTGGCAGCCGCCTTCTTCCTGCCAGAGCTGACTTGCCAGGCGGATCCTGGGCACTCTGGAACTAACAGCATCAGTGTTATTAGAGAATGAAAGTGATCAAAGATGTCTAAAGTCCCACCATTTCAGAGGTGTTTGAGGGGGAATTCAGGATTTGGGGACACATTCTGTGTGGGGTGCCCCTGTTGCTAAGAGGCAGGAATTTGATCTCACCCTTCTTGTGTTGCTAAGAACTCCTCCCCAGACCCAAACCCACACTCCAGCCCTGGGATACCCTATAAAAACCCCACGGCCCTGCCTCTGCCCTGTCTTTCAGGGGTCAGAAATGGACTCTGGAGCTTTCTGAAACCCAGACCCGTCTCGTTTGTTCCCGGCACCGGCAGCTGCAGCCTCCCTGGACACCATGAACTCTGGAGAATGGGGGCAGCCAGTGGGGACAGGTCCTGGACTGCAAGATAAGTGTGTGTTCTGTTTGCCATCTGTCAGTGGTGGGGCAGTTATCTTCTGTTCATTGGGCAGTTTCTCTCTTCCACAACCAATCCTCCCTGTGGGGAGGTGTGTTCCATTAATAGGCCATTAATTATTAATTATCTTCTGGTATTGGGCCACTGAGTGTCAGTGCATGGCTGATGAAATGACATCATCGCATTGGGAGATGCTCCGCCCAGGGGGAGGAGCCAAGCATTCCTACCTGGATAGAATCTGAGATTTGGAACACTGTAGGCAGCCTTTTCCTCCTGGATTCCCAGAGGAGCAGCTGTCTTTCTTCTCCACTGGATTCCCAGAGGATCAGCCTTTTCCCACTGGATTCCCAGAGGAAGGAAGATTCCCAGGCCCATCTACAGCAGCCCTGGACCTTCAGAGGGAAACTCCACCCTTCTCCAGGATCCCTGCTCCAACAGAGCCACACCTGGCACTGCAGGAGGGCTGCAGCCACCGCTGAATGGGACTGCTGCCAGCACCCTGACCCACAGGGTGTCAGGCCCTGTTCTGACTCTGTCAGTGGGTTTTTTTTCGTCTGTACTACTGCATTTATATTGTTAATTTTTCCTAAAAAAGAACTGTTATTCCTATTCCCATATCTTTGCCTGAAAGCTCCTTAATTTCAAAATTATAACAATTCAGAGGGAGGGGTTTACATTTTCCATTCCAGGGGAGGCTCCTGCCTTCCTTAGCAGACACCTGGCTTTTCAAACCAAGACAATAACAAAGTTACTTTAACACCACAGATAGAAAATCCATTTTAATCTCTGCAAAAAGCCAATATTATGTGTCCATAACAATAAACCTCTCGCTGAGTGATGGTAGATGTCAAAGTAACTTTGCTATAAAGATACAGTTTTTATTTCTGTTGTTAATTAAGCTTAGTGAAATAGCTGCTTGTGTTAAACTGCCTGCTTGGATGGGATAACATCCAATGCACCCAGGATGAGGACACCTGTACAGATCTGCCAACTATCAGCACTCCCTGTCTGAAGTGAGCTACACTTTGGTAACATCTCATGTTTCATGCATGCAGTGGGTGACCAGATGATTTAAAATGCTAATAAAATAAACAAGAAAGATTTTAAAATGCTAATAAAATAAACAAGAAAGGTCATTTATGTTCCTCAAAATAACAACAACAATAACAACAACAACAACAAGTTCTGGTTTAATGAAAGGTGGAATCTGTTGCTCTTAAGAGCAAAGATTCATAGCTGGAATAAAGAGTGTTCAGCCCAGCTGTTTCTACTGTGAGGCCATATTTCATCCCCCCTGAAAGTCCTTCATGTTTGCACAGAAAACTCTCCCTGCACAGCCCAATGAATTCCATCACTTCAGCTGGCCAAACAACCACTGTGGTCAAGTGGGGTCTGAGCAGCTTCCAGGATCCCAAGCAGCTTCAGAAGCTTCATTTTACACCTCCTCTTCTCCCAGTGAATACCCACCACCACCATCACTGTGGACCCATAGCTGTGGATCACTGGCCTGGCCAGCACAGGGCTAATGTTTGCATCAGCCAGGAGGAGCTGCTCTGCCTGGCTGTCTGTCTCAGCCTCAGCCCTGAGACCCCAAATGCCTCCATTCTGGCCCAATCCTTCCTGGTGCTGAGCATAAGAACTCGTGCAGACAAGAGCAGGGAGGGAATCTCCCCAGCCGTTTATCACCTCAGCAACAAGACCTTGGCACCAGGCTGTTATCTGTAGCAGAAAGCAGCAGCAGAAAGGAGACACCAGATCACCAGCCCCAGACCATGGTCCTGGTGCTGTCCTTACCAGTGATCAGTGTCTGCAGCTCTCCAGGAGCTCAGGGAGCAGGGATGCTCCTCACCATCTCATCTTACCCATGCACCCAAAGCCACAGCCAGCTGTGTGCTCCTGCCCACCAGCACATGCCAAGGCACAGCGTGGGGTTCTTGGGGAGGTGTCCTCTGCAGGGCCAGGAGTTGGACTTGGTGATCCTTGGGGGTCCTTTCCAGCCCAGGATATTTTGTGATTCTAAGGCTTTGGCCAGCCCAGGTTTCAGCCACCTCCCTGATCCAGGTGTGATTGACCCCAAACCAGATCTTGCCTCTGTCTACCCTCCAGTGCAAGGAACATGTTGCATCTACCCCAGCCCCCTGCTTGTGTCTGATGGATCATGCTGACCTTTTCAACATATTTCTTGGAGTATTATAAAACATTATCTGACAAAAAGCAAACAAACCAAAAAAAAAAAAAAAAAGAAAAAGCAAACCAAAAACCAACAAACCAGCCCAAACGAAATCAATTTGGGTAATGATGGCCTTTTGTTCCAGTTTATCCTGCACCAAACTCCACAGATGGTAAATCTGAACATTTCCCAGACCTTCACAGCAGAGCTTGGAAGTGTCTCTCTGATTTCTTGGTTGTTTCATGACACGTGCATTTCTCCTATATAATCCCAGTGTTTTGCTTAGAAGCCATATTATAACTGAATCAATCTTCTTCATTTGAACATCTAGGACAGATTCACACATCATTTCACCATTAACTAGGATAGACTCAGCCTTGCAGATCTTTCAGGTTTCAAGCCTGGCTGTGTTGTTTCAGTTCTTTGCTGCTGCTTGTGTTTTGTGAAAAAAAAAAAAAAAAATAACCAGACTTTGGGACTTTCTGTTGTGGCTTGAAGAAGAACACAGGTTGTTTCATCGCTGTTGTGAGACATGTGTTACCCGGCTCATTAATTCACAACAGTTCTTGTTTTCTCTGCCTTTTTTCACGCTGATGTGATACATTTGTGAAGTCCAGGGTTGTACTGCAAGTGATTAATGCTGCAGTAAAGTCTGATAAACTGAGATTCCAACAAAAAAGTGTGAAAAATGTAACCTCTAAAGTTCTGAAAGCTCACATATGACAAAACCCATAAATCACCCCAGAGGCAGTCATTATGGAGAGTTACTAACTAGATTATGCAGCTGCATTTGTCATCATTTCCCATTACGTAGAGAATAAACCTGTCAGCCTGATTTATGGCAGAGGGCTCCACAAGATGGGAACTGGCACCTGTACTGTTCTGTGGAAAACGATGAGAAATGCTGTGTGTGCTCAAGTGCTGAATGGAAAAGGAAGGAGGGGAGATAACTGTTCTTTGAAGGCACTGATTCAGGGACAAAGGCTTCAGAGAGGAGTCATGCTTACTCCCATGGGATGGCAGGAAGAGTATCCACCAACCTGTCCCAACAGCAGCAGCAGCATCAGAATGCGTTCTCCACAGGTGGAGGGAAGAGAGGAGAGAGGAGGTCTTTTGAGGGGACCAAAGTCAGTCATGGAGAAATCCTAGAAGCCTGGAATGGTTCAGGTCACAAGGAATCTGAAAAACCATCTTGTTCTAACCCCTGCTGTGGGCCGTGACAAACTGAACAGCTGAATGCCTGGCTACTCAGGGCATACTCAAGGTTTTGGATTCCATGCCTGTGCATCTACCGTGGAGCAGCTGGGTCTGCTGGGAGCAGATGGCATCCACCTGAGCTCAGAGCAGGCCAAAAGATGGGCAGATGTGGGACTGAGCAGGGCGAGGGACATCCCTGCACAGCAGCGCTCTGACAAGAGCAGCAGTGGCCTCCTCTCAGTGCCCTTCCCCGAGCAGCAGCCGCTGAACACCATGGTGGCTACACAGATGCTTTTGGCTCTGCAATCCCTTTGTGCTCAAAGGCCACGCTGGGCATTTCAGCTGGGCTGGAAGGTCTGGCTGGGCAGGGAACAGGCAAGAGGCACTGCTGGTGTGAGCTCCATGTGTTCACTGGGGACACAAGGAAGATTCTGTTCATCCAAAGAAAAACACAAGCAGCCAGTCCCTGCTAACACAGCAGTGTGACTCTGTCCAGAGCAGCTCAAACTCTCTGCCAGAACCATCCCCCTGCACCTTCTTGATCTGAAGGGGACTAGAAGTGGTTTCACTGCAGTTCTTTATTTCTGATGTCTGACAATAGGAAGGTTTCACAGAAGTCTTGGATGGACTGGATCAGGGAATAGTCAAGCAAGAAAAACTGAGCAACCATCACCCAACCCCACTGACAGAAGAACAAGTCCCATTAGGAAAAGCACCTCAGCTGTTTTCATAGTTGATAATATGTATCCTACTCAACATTATTGATTATAATCTTTTCCCTTTGGAACCTTATCAGTGGGGACTTCTGCCTGCTTTGTGAAGGGAGCCCCTGGGGCCCATCCCCTCCCAGAGGGGCTGCACTTGCTGCCTGCCGGGGCTTTCATTGCTGGGCCCACTGGGAGCCCCTGAGCTGGGCTGGGCACCAAGGGCGGGGCTGGCCCGGCTGTGATGCCTCTGGCCCCTGTGACAGCAGGGGCAGCGTGTCACAATGGGGGCAGCTGGAAAAGGCCCCCGCAGGTAACGCTGGCCCAGCACAGCCTGGGCAAGCGGTGAGTGCGCACGTGGCGGGGCTGGGCCGGGCCAGGGCCGGGCCACAAGCGCCACACCCGGGCCTGCATTGTCCCCCTGCACCCAGGGCCAGCCCCTGGGGCCGGCGCCTTGGCCGGGGCACGGGGCTGCTGCTGCTGGCCCACTGGCACAGGCCCTGCTGCCTGCCAGCTGCCCGGGGCCCTCTGCTTCTGCCCTCACATCCCTGCGCCTCCGGGCCTCACTTCAGCCCCCACAAGCTCCCTTGGCAGCCCCAGTGAAAGCCTTGTCTCTCTCCTCCTGCAGACCATGGCGCACAGAGCAGTCCTGGCTGGGCTTGTGCTGTTCCTCTTCCTGTTCCCACTTTCCGTGGTGGACAGATTTCACGGGGATGGGCAGCCCCGTGCAGAGGAGATGAAAGCGGCCCCCCCAGAGCCAGCTGAGCCTGGCTGGGGACCCTGGCTCCTGGCTGCCTTGCGCTACCTGCACCAGCTCTGGCAAATTGCTCAGCCGCTGCTCCTGCTTTTGGGCTGGTGGCTCAGGCGCAGAAGGGCAGCCACGAGGCAGAGAGCAGCGGCCCAGAGAGCTGAGGAAAAGGCCAGAAGGAGGAAGGTGGAAAGCGAGCGGAGAAGGCGGCTCCTTAGGAAGAGATTCAAAGACATGGAGCAAATGCGCCAGGCCACGAAATAAATAGAAAAGCAAATGGCCAGGCTGATTGGAATGAATAGGGATACAACCAGGATGCTGAAGGTAGGCAGGGCAGGCTTTTGGAGGAGCACAGGCAGTGGCTGTGTGAAGAAAAGCTTCCTGCTGGAGATGCTCTCTGGGCCGGCCAAGGCGAGCCGCACATCTTTGTGAGCAGCCGGCGCACAGAGCTGCGCTTGCTGCCCAGCACAGCCCTGCGCCGGGGCACAGGCTCCGGGCTCCTGACACACCCTGCCCCTCTGCCCTCTCTCTCCTCACGGGATCTGTAGTAACTGCATCTATTTTAACCCTTTTCCATGCAGAGCCTTTGCATCTGCTCAGAGGAAAGCACCATCTGAAGGCATCGGGCCAATGTTTGGAGATTGATTCAAATTCTTAAATAGTTTTGAAATATTTAAAATGTTTTCTTTAAAAATAATTGTCTTTAGCAACATTTTCAAAACTTTTTATTACTATAATGTAGATTAATACTCTTGTAAGATAACATAAATATTTTAATAATAAGTAGGAATTAAATAATGGCACTTTTCTTTAGATTATATAGAACTTATAATTCATCAGAATTACCAAGAATTATTGCAGCTAACCAAAACTGAAGTATACTTTCTTTTTATCTAAACCAGCAAATGTTGCTTAATCTTCATGATCCAATAATTACTTTGTGTCTTGTTTAATATTCATCTATACAGTACATAGACTGTTGCTACGAATGCCTATAATCACAATTGGTTAATTTAAATTACACTCTCTGCCCTCCTGTCTCGGGAGGGTGACTTCCCTCAGGCAGCTGCAGTCCCTGTCAAGATGCAATAAAGGCAATGCCTGAACAAACGCTGTGTCTGTGAGTGTCCATGCTGGACTCAGGTGTCAGCTGTGGGGAATTCCTGACACAGGGGCACCACAGCACCCCTTGGCCATGCAGAGGCTCCTTTCCTCCCCTGCAGCAGCTGCTCCTTTGGTGCTGTGATCCAGCCTCTGCTCTGCGCGATGCCAAATGCAAGAAAACCAGGAGTGCCACCACTCAGACTGTCACTTGGGTCCCTGCAGAGCTCAGGAGCCACCATGGCTGTGTAGGTGTGGAACCTGCAGTGGGCCATGACAGCAGGGACAGCAGGGACAGCAGGGACCGGGGGACAGAGCACAGCAATCACAGCCCGGCTGCCCTGGGACAGGCCCGGCAGGCGGACATGACACGGGGCAGGCAGGAGTCCCCATCCTCTCTGTGCCCTCCTGAGCACAGGCACATAAGGGACAGGGGCAATGGGGACACAGCCGGCCCCTCTCCTCTGGGAATATCCCACCTGCCCAGGGGCCCTGACAGAACGCAGGGGCTGAGGCTCTGCAAGGGGAACCCAAGGCTGAGCAGGAGGACCTGCAAGTTACATCTGCCCACATTCTGCATGGAAACTGCTGCGTGGAGGAGAAAACCAGAGGGGCCTTGCCACAGCAGATCCCATCTGAGGGAAGGTGTTCTCTATTCCTGCACACGGGTGCCCCATGCAACATGGAGCACATGAATGCACTTTGACACCAGATTCTCAGCCCTGCTCGAGCGCTCTGGCACAGCAGGAGCGGCCATTCCCTAATAACACACGGGTTTGCAACTCTTGTGCAAAGCAACACAAATTGTCTCTCTCCTCCTGCAGACCATGGTGTCCAAATCAGTCCCTGCCCTGCTGGTGCTGCTCCTCTTCCACTTCCCACGGCCTGTGGTGATCAGTTGGGATGAGGATGCAGAGCTGGGCAAAGAGGGCCTGGAGCAGGCTACCCCAGAGCCACCTGAGCCTGCCTGGGGACCCCTGCTCTGGGCAGCCGTGCAGCAGGGGCCCTACTGGGCTGCTGCTGAGCTGCTCTTCCTGCCTTTCTTCCTCTGCCTCAGGCCCAGAAGGGCGGCCATGAAGCAGAGAGCAGCGGCCCGGAGAGCTGAAGAAGAGGCCAGAAGACACAGGATGGAAATCGAGCAGAGAAGGCTTCGCTTCCAGAGGACGTGCTAAGACTTGAAGGAGATGTGGAGGAGCATGAAGATGATCAAGAAGAAAATGGCCAGGCTGATTTGAATGAACAGCAAGGTGAGCAGGATGCTCTCTGGGCCGGCCAAGGCGAGCCGCACATCTTTGTGAGCAGCCAGCGCACAGAGCTGCGCTTGCTGCCCAGCACAGCCCTGCACCGCGGCACAGGCTCCGGGCTCCTGACACACCCTGCCCCTCTGCCCTCTCTCTTCCTTTATCCGTGTTAACTGTATCTATTTTAACCCTTTTCCATACAGAAGCTTTGCATTTGCTCGAGGATGGAGGCATTTGAAGCAGGATTGGGCCGGATGGATGGATGGGGCAGGCACAGGGCCTGCAAGGCCTCCCTGGCGTTCAGCAGCCTAAGGCAGGAAATGCCGAGTCATGATGGCTGGGCCTAAGATGCCCCTCTTCCGCCTTTGGACCCCTGCTTATCTCTCTCTACGACTATAGGTCACTTTCGCCTCAACCCTTACTATTGAACAATTTCTGAAACCCCTGAATGCTGTAAAAACCTTTACTTTCACCCAGATTGGCAGAAGAGGCTGTCCCTGAAAACCTTTGCAGAAGAGTCCAATAAAGACATCTCTGTGGAACCTCACACAGCCTTCTCCTCTCTCTCCCTGCATCTGCCCAAGGCACTTAGCAAGCCAAAGAGATGAAATCCCAAATGATTTGCTGATAATCACTAAAGAGCTGATATCCCCCATGAGCTGAGCTTGCTAAGGTAGCCTGCAGCTGGAAGCTGCCTGGGAGTCCAGGCAGGCTGTGCTGAACAGGACGGTGCTATCCGGAGCAGCCACAGCCGGACGGGGATACCCCGAAACGTGGCCGAGGCACGCATTAGGTGGATATTGATTTCACTTCACACTTAGTTTAGAAATAATTTAGATAGTTTATTTTTTTATCTATAAAGAATTTCATTGTATAGTATAAAAATTGTACATTTTAGTAGGAATTATATAAGAAACAACTACTAATTCTCTTAGAATGATTCTACATTCTACTTACTACATAGTAATTATCATTAATTGTAACAATTACTGCGAATTATGGCAATGAACCAGAATTGATATTTGTTGAATCTTTGTCACACTAAGTAACTTTTCACACTCTACAATGTCCAAACACCATTGTCATTCTATTAGTTCATATATCTTTTAGAACACTCTAGAAAAAAATTCTTAAGGTAAGGATGATTATTATTGTGATTTGTTCCTGAGGATGTTTAAAAGATATGATAGATTTTCAAAAGGACACTGCCTGCCCTCATTTCTTGTGGCATTCTGTTCCCTCTGGAGCTGCAGTCAGTGCAGAGTTCCAACAAAGGCAGTGCTTGAACAAACACTGTGTCTGTGAGTGTCCACAGTGGCCTCCAAGGCCATCCAGTTCTACCCCTGTGCCATGGGCTGGGACACCTCTGGCTGGGCCAGGCTGCTCCAAGGCCCATCCAGCCTGGACTGGAACACTTGCAGGGACGGGGCAGCCGCAGCTGCTCTGAGCGCCCTGTGCCAGGGCCTCACAGCCCTCACAGCCAAGGCTTCCTTCCCCAGAGCCCAGCTCGGCCTGCCCTGTGGCAGGGGGAAGAAGCCATTGGCCCTGGCGCTGGCCCTGCAGGCCCTGGCCCACAGCCCCTCTGCAGGGCTCTGCTGGGCCTGGTGCAGGCACGGAAAGGCCGCAGGAAGGCGCCCCTGGAGAAGGCCTTGGAGAGCGCTGGGGCCAGGAGTGCCCCCGTGAGGGCAGCGAGCAGGGCCCGGCCTGTCCGTCTGTGCGCGAGGGCACAGGGCGGGCGCTGGGGCCCTGCCAGCTGGAGCGCATGAATGCGCTCGGACCTGAGATTCCTGCCCCTTGCTCAGCTGTTCCGCTACAGCACGAGTGGCCAATTTGTGCCACTCTCGGACAAAACAGCTGAAATTCTCTGCCAGAACCAGCCGTGTGCTGCTTCTTGATCTAGAGGAGCCTGGAGGTGGTCTGGCTACTGTTCCATCTCAGTGATGTCCGATAATGGGATGGTTTCACAGAGCTCTTGGATGGGCTGCATCTGGGAAGACTCAGGCAGGAAAACTGAGCCACCCTCACCTACTCCACAGAGAAAGAGAGAAAAACCAGCGCCATCACAGAAGCACCTCTGGTGCTCTCATAGTTGATATTATGTATCCTATTCAAGATTATCAGTTATATTCTTTTCTCTTCCACAACATGTTTGGCAACTTCTGCCTGCTTTGTGGAGGGAGCCCCTGGGGCCCATCCCCTCCCAGAGGGGCTGCACTTGCTGCCTGCCGGGGCTTTCATTGCTGGGCCCACTGGGAGCCCCTGAGCTGGGCTGGGCACCAAGGGCGGGGCTGACCCGGCTGTGATGCCTCTGGCCCCTGTGACACCAGGGGCAGCGTGTCACAATGGGGGCAGCTGGAAAAGGCCCCGCAGGTAACGCTGGCCCAGCACAGCCTGGGCAAGCGGTGAGTGCGCACGTGGCGGGGCTGGGCCGGGCCAGGGCCGGGCCACAAGCGCCGCACCCGGGCCTGCATTGTCCCCCTGCACCCAGGGCCAGCCCCTGGGGCCGGCGCCTTGGCCGGGGCACGGGGCTGCTGCTGCTGGCCCACTGGCACAGGCCCTGCTGCCTGCCAGCTGCCCGGGGCCCTCTGCTTCTGCCCTCACATCCCTGCGCCTCCGGGCCTCACTTCAGCCCCCACAAGCTCCCTTGGCAGCCCCAGTGAAAGCCTTGTCTCTCTCCTCCTGCAGACCATGGCGCACAGAGCAGTCCTGGCTGGGCTTGTGCTGTTCCTCTTCCTGTTCCCACTTTCCGTGGTGGACAGATTTCACGGGGATGGGCAGCCCCGTGCAGAGGAGATGAAAGCGGCCCCCCCAGAGCCAGCTGAGCCTGGCTGGGGACCCTGGCTCCTGGCTGCCTTGCGCTACCTGCACCAGCTCTGGCAAATTGCTCAGCCGCTGCTCCTGCTTTTGGGCTGGTGGCTCAGGCGCAGAAGGGCAGCCACGAGGCAGAGAGCAGCGGCCCAGAGAGCTGAGGAAAAGGCCAGAAGGAGGAAGGTGGAAAGCGAGCGGAGAAGGCGGCTCCTTAGGAAGAGATTCAAAGACATGGAGCAAATGCGCCAGGCCACGAAAGAAATAGATAAGCAAATGGCCAGGCTGATTGGAATGAATAGGGATACAAACAGGATGCTGAAGGTAGGCAGGGCAGGCTCTTGGAGGAGCACAGGCAGTGGCTGTGTGAAGAAAAGCTTCCTGCTGGAGATGCTCTCTGGGCCGGCCAAGGCGAGCCGCACATCTTTGTGAGCAGCCGGCGCACAGAGCTGCGCTTGCTGCCCAGCACAGCCCTGCGCCGGGGCACAGGCTCCGGGCTCCTGACACACCCTGCCCCTCTGCCCTCTCTCTCCTCACGGGATCTGTAGTAACTGCATCTATTTTGACCCTTTTCCATGCAGAGGCTTTGCATCTGCTCGGAGGAAAGCACCATCTGAAGGCATCAGGCCCAATGATTGGAGATTGATTCAGATTCTTAAATAGTTTTGAAATATTTAAAATATCTTATTTAAAAATAATTGTCTTTAGAAATATTTTCCAAACTTTTTATTACTATAATGTAGATTAATACTCTTGTAAGAGATCATAAATATTTTAATAGTAAGTAGGAATTAAATAATGGCACTTTTCTTTTGATTACATATAATAATATATTATAATTAATTTATAATTAATTGTATTAATTATATAATTCTTCAAAATTACCAAGAATTATTGCAGTTAACCAAAACTGAAGTATACTTTCTTTTTATCTAAACCAGCAAATGTTGCTTGATCATCATGATCCAATAATTATTTTGTGTCTTGTTTAATATTCATATATACAGTATATAGGCTGTTGCTACGAATGCCTATAATCACAATTGGTTAATTTAAATTACACTCTCTGCCCTCCTGTCTCGGGAGGGTGACTTCCCTCAGGCAGCTGCAGTCCCTGTCAAGATGCAATAAAGGCAATGCCTGAACAAACGCTGTGTCTGTGAGTGTCCATGCTGGACTCAGGTGTCAGCTGTGGGGAATTCCTGACACAGGGGCACCACAGCAGCCCTTGGCCATGCAGAGGCTCCTTTCCTCCCCTGCAGCAGCTGCTCCTTTGGTGCTGTGATCCAGCCTCTGCTCTGCGCGATGCCAAATGCAAGAAAACCAGGAGTGCCACCACTCAGACTGTCACTCAGGTCCCGGCAGAGCTCAGGAGCCACCACGGCTGTGTAGGTGTGGAACCTGCAGTGGGCCATGACAGCAGGGACAGCAGGGACAGCAGGGACAGCAGGGACAGCAGGGACAGGGGGACAGAGCACAGCAATCACAGCCCGGCTGCCCTGGGACAGGCCCGGCAGGCAGACAGGACACGGGGCAGGCAGGAGTCCCCATCCTCTCTGTGCCCTCCTGAGCACAGGCACATAAGGGACAGGGGCAATGGGGACACAGCCGGCCCCTCTCCTCTGGGAATATCCCACCTGCCCAGGGGCCCTGACAGAACGCAGGGGCTGAGGCTCTGCAAGGGGAACCCAAGGCTGAGCAGGAGGACCTGCAAGTTACATCTGCCCACATTCTGCATGGAAACTGCTGCGTGGAGGAGAAAACCAGAGGGGCCTTGCCACAGCAGATCCCATCTGAGGGAAGGTGTTCTCTATTCCTGCACACGGGTGCCCCATGCAACATGGAGCACATGAATGCACTTTGACACCAGATTCTCAGCCCTGCTCGAGCGCTCTGGCACAGCAGGAGCGGCCATTCCCTAATAACACACGGGTTTGCAACTCTTGTGCAAAGCAACACAAATTGTCTCTCTCCTCCTGCAGACCATGGTGTCCAAATCAGTCCCTGCCCTGCTGGTGCTGCTCCTCTTCCACTTCCCACGGCCCGTGGTGATCAGTTGGGATGAGGATGCAGAGCTGGGCAAAGAGGGCCTGGAGCAGGCTACCCCAGAGCCACCTGAGCCTGCCTGGGGACCCCTGCTCTGGGCAGCCGTGCAGCAGGGGCCCTACTGGGCTGCTGCTGAGCTGCTCTTCCTGCCTTTCTTCCTCTGCCTCAGGCCCAGAAGGGCGGCCATGAAGCAGAGAGCAGTGGCCCGGAGAGCCAAAGAAGAGGCCAGAAGGCGCAGGATGGAAATGGAGCAGAGAAGGCTTTGCTTCAAGAGGACATGCAAAAAGACTTGAAGGAGATGTGGAGGAGCATGAAGATGATCAAGAAGAAAATGGCCAGGCTGATTTGAATGAACAGCAAGGTGAGCTGGTTCCTGCTGTGCAGCTGAACTCATTGTGTTCAATCAGATTTCCTCTGCACGGATGTCATTGTAGTCAGATTAGAAATTGGCCCCTTAATTTGAATGCAGTGGTGCATAGAGCTGTAGTCTAATGTTTTAATGTAGCTGACCTGTGCCCTGATAGCAAGGGGTGTTTAAGAAATCTGGTATTGCCAGAAGGCTTTTGTTACTCTCAGACTGTGCTCTGCACATGGAGCAGCAGAAGAATTAAGGCCAAATCCTCCCTCAGGAACTGGAGGATATCACACGTGGGTAAGGAGCTTTTGTAAGGGAGAATTGACTGTTCTTCTCTCCCACCAGGAGAGAATGCTTCCCATTTTGAGCTTTAATGTTGTCAGAGCTGAGCCCAAAAGTCGTTGTTGCTGCAGCAGAATTCCATGCTGCTGTGCTGCTGTGGGTGTCAGTGTGATGCCCAGAGGGATGCAGCTCCCTGGGGCTGTTCCCTGTCCCAGGCAGAGCCATGCAGGCAGTGCCTGGGCTGCCATTCTGTAAAGCAGGTGGAGCTGGGGCCAGGCAGGGCCTGGAGCTGGGCAGTGGAGGAGCCAGGGAGCTGCAGGGCCTGGCAGGGGCTGATCAGCCCCTCTGTGGGGCAGCTGCTGTCTCGTGCCCTCCAGGGCTGGGGCAAAGAGCTGAGTTCTCAGGCAGGGCAGCAGCACCATGGCAGAGAAGGGAGTCATTTGTACTGAGACACTGGGGTTGTGTGTTCCTTGGGCCTTGGGGAGCCCTGATCCTTGTTGGGAAGGCTCCCCCAGAGCTCGTGGCTCACTGGGACTGTTCCAGGAGTCCTTGCAAGCCTTCTGGGGTACAGGAGGGGCTGAGGCAGCTGTGGGGCAAAGGGCTCTGCCTGGGGCACTGGGCAGCCTCTGGGTGCTGCCTCTCAGGGTTTGGGCCTCCTTGACAAGACGTGTTGGAGTGGGCAGAGGTAGAAGGCAATTTATCCCTGTAGGGCTGTTCAATGTGCGTTTGACAGTGACCAATGTGTTCTGCTCCATTGCACAATCTCTGGGGGGAAACGTTCTCCATTCTCTCAGGATCTCTGATTGCCCTGGGGTCATCTCTCTGCCCAGATGTCTCGTTCCTGAGCTCCAAGTGTCCCCCCAAGTGCTGCTGTATGATGAGTGCCACCTGAAGGTGCCCTAGGAGAGGAAGATCCTCATGAGGAATCCCAGCCACCTTCCTGGCTGCTACGGGCTCATTCCCCAGGTTTGGCATCACATCCACCTCCTCCTGTCAAATATTACTGAGGAGATTATTAAGGGAAAAAAGGGTTTGGATAAGACCTTGCTGGTTTCTATTCAGCCTTAAAGATCTGCTGAGAACAGGATCCTACCCGAATGTAAACTTTAGGAGGCAGTTGAAGCTCCTGAGGAAACAGTTGATGTTCTGGTCTTCAGGGGCTTTTCTTGTGGGAGATGTGAGAGGGTTGTGAAAAGCTGCTGCATCCACAGACACCAGTGCCTGTGCTGGCAGCCTCCTTGCAGGATCCCCTGGGAGTGCTAAGCCTACAATTCTTGCATCTTGTTTGTGCCTTTTACCTTTGTCCTGGGCAGTTGTAAACGCGTGTGTGTAAGTTGCTGTTGCGGTGCATGTTAAGGAGTCTAAAGTTTCTCCAGAGGTGCCTCTGAAGCTGCATTTCATTCTGTCCCTGCCAGAAACGCAAGGAGGACTCTGCTGTGCTCGACCCCAGCCCCAAGCCCTGTGGGATTGTGCAGCCCCAGAGCTCAGCAGAGATCCCAGCTGTGGTGGCAGTGCAGGCCCTGGGCACTCACGGCCCCAGCGCTGTCACCGGCGTGTTCGGGGATGAGCTGGGTCCCGAGCGGGTGGCTCGGGGATCCAATACGGGGACGCGTCGCTCCGGCAGCCCCGGCAGCCCCGGAGGGCTCCGGCCCCCGCCCGGCAGAGCTGCGGCTGCTGAGACCCCAAAATATCCCCAAAAAACAGGTGAGACACCCCAAAAATATCCCAAAAAATCCAGGGGAGACCCTTCAAAATCCCAAAAAATCCCAGTCAGACCCCCCTGAAAAATCTCAAACAATCTGGGTGAGATTCCCCCAAAAATGCCAAAAAATTCGGGTGAGATCCTCCCCAAAAAATCCCCAAAAACCCGAAGTCCAGGTGAGACACCTCCCCAAAAAAATTTTTAAAATATCAGGTGAGACCCCCCCCCCTGAAAATCCCAGTGAGACCCCCCCAAAAATCCCAGAAAACAAGTGACACCCCCCAAAAAAATCCAGGTGAGAAACGTAAAAAATTCCTCAAAAATCTAGGTGGGGTCCTCCAAAAATCCCAAAAAATCCCACTCAGACCCCCCTGGATTTTTTGTGTGCAGCTGCTCCTGGCAGGGTGCACAGGGACAGGGATTCTGCCAGGGAAAACAGGCACAGGCTGCTCCGGAGAAGGACAGGAGGGATGGGAGGCACAAACAGCTCCTGCTGGTGCAGGTGTCCCTCCCTCCCATTGCAGGTCCCTGTTCATGGTTATCTTATTTTCCAGAGATGAGCTTTACCCTCCTAAAGTCAAACCCCACCCACCAAAGGGGAAGAGAAGCAGTTTGGGTTCCTTGGCATCTCAATGGAGGCATTTCAAGGTCAGAAATGTGGAGGAGCCAGTCGCAGCCCTGAAAGAAGTGCAGGATTTTCCCCACTCTTCAGGAGCAGAGGTGGATTTTCTTGTCCATGCCGTGCTTGTGTTCCTCCCCAGCCTGCCAGCACCAAGTCCTGCTCATGCTGAGCTCCCTTTTTGCTGCCCTGCTGTGCTGTGCCCTGACAGTGGGCTGGGCAGCAGGGCCAGTGGCTGGACATGGGCTGAGGGGGAGGGAGAAACAGGAGAGTTTTCCTTGGAGAAGCTGACTCAGATCCTACAGGCCTGTGCTGAGTGTGGGATTTTGTGCCTTGTTTCCTTCCCAGTGTAAGATGAGGCTTTTCCCTGCATCATCCTGGTCAGATCTCCAGCTTCCCTCCCAGAGCCAGCTGGGATGATCCTGATCTCCATGGAGCCTCTTCCCAAGGCAGCCAGACTCCCTGTTTGCAGGGCTCTGCTTTCCCCCAGAGCTGCTGCTGCCCTGCTGGCCCTGGAGCTGTCTGACAAAGGGAGACTTTGCAAAGTGGCTGTCTCTGCCTCCCAGCACAGAAAATGGCTTGTTTTCCAGGTGCCAGCACCAACTCCTGAGCACCCTCACCTGCCACGAGGCTCGGAGGGGTTCAGGTGCTCCCTGGACGTGGCGCACGCTCCCCTGGGAGCGGAGAAGGCAGGAGGGAATCTGTCTCCCTGCCCATTGTCAGCGTGGCCAGCAGGGCTGGAGCTGCCAGTGCCACTGGGGGCCCTCAGCACTGGCCACAGAGGGGCCTCCCATCCCTGCAGGCCCATCACAAAGGGCTGCTGGAGCAGCTGCTTGTTGGAGAGGCCGTGCAGGACACGTTGCAGGGCTGCCCAAGGACGCTGTGCAGCACCTGTGCAGGGCACTGCTCCCCCTGGAACTCCTCAGGTGCTCCACAGGAAATTTTGGCAGGAGCTTTTGCTGCAGCACCTTGAGAAAGCAGCATTTAAATCAGAGAGAGAGGGGAAGAGCTTCAGGAGTCAGATGAGCTGGGCTGGACTCCTTCCCTCAGCTCCAGGAGCTCTCACTCTGAGTCTCCTCCTTTTCTAAAAGCAGGAAGCTTTTAAACTTTTTAAAGGCAAGTTGTGCATCAGAGAGAATTTCTACTGCCAGGAGACATCCCAGTTCCCTTTCCTGTCATGTACTAATTAATGCATTGGCCCGTGAGTGTGGGAGAAGATTTTGCCCATGGTCCCTGCCCTGGTCAGTGGCATGGATGCAGGATGAGGTGAGGGTGATTCTGGCAGTGTTTGGGGAATAGGCCCCTCTGGCTGCAGCTGCCCTTTTCTCCAAGATGCTCTTCTGCATCCATTTCCACGCTCAGCACCTCAATCTCTCCTGTCTTCCACCCAGGCTTTCAGTATCCTGCCCCTGCCAGGTGTGCTGCAGCCAGGAGAGAGCCAGCAGGTCTCCTCCACCTTCTCTGGCCACCTCAGCAGCACCTGCAGTGTCCCGGAGCTGTGCCACGTGGAGGGAGGCCCCAGCTACGAGGGGCTGGTGCCCGGGGAGGCCTCACGTGTCAGCTCCTCCCTGAGCCCCCCGAGATCAACTGTGGCTCCCAGGCCCCTCTCAGGGACAGGTGAGTCAGCCTTCCATGGGCTCCTGCTCTGCCATGGGTTATTGTCCCTGCAGGGCTTCCCTGCTCCAAGGACTCTGAGCTCAGAGGTGCTGCACAGCAAAGGCAGCAGCAACACAGGCATGGCCACTCTGAGCTCCCTGGCTGCCAAGACAGGAAGGACCTTCTCCTGTTGAGACACAACATCTTCTTCTCTATCTGAGTGCTGAGCCCTCCTGGCTCAGCTGCTGCCTGCAGGGAGCTGGGCTCTGGGCTTGCCTTGGCACTTCCTCTAGAGGGGTCTGCAAGTCCATGGTGTTGAGTGGCATCTTCTCCATCATCTCCCTTCTTCACCAAAGCACTGGGATTGTGCTATGGGCAGGCGTGGGGCACAGAGCAAACCTTGCTTTGGGCCCTGCTCCTGCCCCAGATGAAGCCCTTGCACTGCTGATGTGCCAGGGCTCTCCTTATGCTGGGACAGCAGCCAGAAAAGCTCCTGTCCTTTAGGCTCCCCTGCAGCTGCAGCCGTGGGCAAGCACAGGAGAAGCTCAGCTCCAGCAAGGCAGCCCAGCTCAGGACACACAGGCCCAGGCTGGAGCTGGGAGTGGAGGTGCTCCAAGCCAGCCTGTGCATCAGGACTTCTTCAGGCCAGGCTGGAGTTGGTTTCATGGGGAGGAGAGGGACCAGGCTGCTTCCAATGGTTTCCGTGGCAGCCAGCACTGGTTTGCTTGGTCCCAGCTGGGCTCCAGCAGGAAATCTGCCTGACAAGAGCCTGCCTTGCAGGAGAGGAGTTCCTGCAGCCTCTGCTTTCTGACTGATAGCATTGTTCTCGTGAAGGAGCAGGCTATGGGTCGTTAAAGCCCAAGATCACGGGCAGAGACTCTCTAACTAATTAGAGTTAGACAGTGCTGTGTTTATTAACACCGGCAGGCGGCACCAGAGCCGTCCCTAAAAGGCGAGACCGCGCTGCCCAAGGTTCTTTGCCCTCTCTTTATTGCCCAAGATCTTACATACAATACATCTGCACAAGCCCAGCACCTCCCATCCCTGCTCTGTATTCAAATGAGCTCATTGGTCCTTCACACCTGTGCAATTCCTCCCTTGAATTGGGTCCGTGGTCTCGAATTGGGTCCGTGGTCTCGAATTGGGTCCGTGGTCTTAAGGGATGAAGTCAGGAATGTCTTCATCAGGTCTCTGTGACCCTCTGGCACCATCCAAGGTCCCCTGCTTAGTGACTGATTGACATCAAGCCCAGGTGCTAAACCATTGTTCTCCTGGTTTCAAGATGTTCTTATAACAGTTCACTGACTCCACTTCCTTCTAGAAAGAAGCTCCTAATGGTAAACAATAGAACAATCAGCTCCAGCTTAAGCATCTCACAATCATTAACCTATGGTCTGCCTGTCTAACTTACATCCTGATCAATGGGAATTGCTTCTAAGCCTCAGCTGAAATCTGAACTCTTTACAATCATGCTTCAGCCATGCCCAGGGGGAAGGGGGCTGAATGAGCTGAGTAAGAACTGTAGGGGAGATGAGCAGCTGTCAGCAATCTGTGCTCTGCTCTAAACTGGGAAGCCAAGAGACAAAGGGCGTTTTCAGGCAGCAGCACAGAGAGCTGCTGGATCAGCCTTGGGCAGGGCCTGGAGGGGTCTGGCTGTGCCTTCAGAGGGAGCTGGCACAGTCAAGAGCCTCTGATGGCAAAGCTGAGGTTTGGCTGGGCCTGGAGGTCCCCTTCCACCAATGCCCTCCCTTGGGATGTTCCCAAGCCCTGTGGCTTGAGGAGAATTCACGGGAATGGCCTCAGGGTCAAGGAATGAAGTGCAGGGCCAGCCAGGACTGGGGAGCCCAAGTTTCTGGTGGGGACTCTCAGCCATGGCTTCTGTTTTGTCTGCACAAGGGAGCTGAAGCAGCCGGCTCAAAAGCTTGAGGAGGAGGCAAAAGCCTTAGAGGAGGGAGAGAGGGGGAAGGAGGAAGAGAGGCAGAAGAAGGAAAAGAAGGCTGTCTCTGTGGGGAAGCAACCCCCAAAACCAGAGAAGGGGAAAAGCAAACAACCACAGAAGAAGGAAGCCAAGGCCCCAGAGAAGAAGGAAACCAAAATCCCAAATAAGGAAACCAAGGCCCCAGAGAAGAAGGAAAAGAAAGACCCAGAGAAGAAAGAAACCAAAGCACCAGAGAGGAAAGAAACCAAAATCCCAGAGAAGAAGGAAACCAAAATCCCAGAGAAGAAAGAAACCAAGACCCCAGAGTCGAAGGACACCAAAGCATCAGAGAGGAAGGAAACCAAAATCCCAGAGAAGAAGAAAACCAAAGCCTCAAAGAAGGGGGAACCCAAAGCCCCAAAGAAGGAGGGAACTCAAATCCCAGAGGACACAGCTGAGATGGAGAAGAACTCTTTACTCTTTTTCACACAACTCATTTTACACAGTTTGACAGACCCCGTGTGCAACTTTAGTTAGTTCATAGATTTCTTGCAGGTTATTCTAATATTGGTTAATAAAATAGATTTTACTTGTGCATCAAATCTCTCTGTTGTATTGTTTACCTGTTCTCTTCACTGATTCTCATGGGACAAATCCCTTGTTGTTGCAGGTACATTTGTTTTTCACTCTCAGAACAGATTGTTCACAAAGTCTCATTCTCACAAGAGCTTCCCATGGGAACTTGTAACTGCTTAGCTGCACTCAGAAGAGATGGCAGGCCAGCTGTTAATGTGGCAGAACAAGGCCTGATTTCATAAGGCCTTTCTTTTATCATTATCCCACCTGCCTGTGACATCTCCCCCTTCTCGTTCATTTAAAAAAGGCTCCTATGTTCTGATGCTGAAACAGCTCACTCTTGTCAGGGCATTATCTCATCAAGGTTATCACTGGTTATCTGTTAGATATGGGATAAGAGAGATAAAAGACCACTTACAATCCACAAAACTTACCAAATTCCATCAAGTCATCGACACAGGGTTTTGCAGCAGGAGAAGACAAAAGAATAATGTCCAATGTCTCTTAGGGAAATGGAAAGAAATGACCATTGTTTCCAATGAGTTGAGAAGTGTGAGAAAGTCTTTGAGCTGGAAATGTTGATCTTTGACACCACTGAATGTCCCCTGGCAGCTGGAACAGGGAATAACTGGAGAAGGTTCGTAGGAGCTCTGTACCATGAGGATGCCAGGAGGCTTTTGCTGGCAAATTGCCTCTGTCAGTGCCCAGACACAGCCGTGTCTGGCCAGGCCTCCTCCTGCTCCTGCTCTGGCCACAAAGGCTGCAAGGTGATGAGGTTATTTCTCTCTGCACTGGGCCTCATTTCTTCAGAGCTGATCAGTATCTGATGGAATGAACAGGTGACTGCTTTGAGCTGCTGCTGATGAAACACAGGCACATCTTCTCCTGAAGGGAATGAATCAATCAGGCTGCACTGTGGTACACTCCATTGGGATTTAGATGGGATGATCTTGTTTCCAAATTCCTCATGTAAATATTGCATTATTCAAAATGATTCCTTGTCCAAATGTCTCATGTTCATATTGCATTATTTGAACGTTCTTAAGGCGTTCATTCCTCTTCTTTTTTTGTTTTTTAAGAATGAGATGCATGTCTTTGTTATGAGCATGAAGCAACATCACAGTAAAATAATACATGCAGTGGACAAGAAACTTACAGCAATTGGGAATAATTTGGATACAACAATCAGGAACATTTCAAATAGCAGACAAAGCTAACAACGTAGGTGGAATGAGGCAAATAGCAATCTCTGCAATAATGTACCATCATCCCAGAGTCTGCAAACAGCTGACAAACCTCGATTCAGAGGGGACTTGGATCATTATTTCCAGATAATAATTCCCAAGCTGCCTTTAAAAAGAGTTCAACTGTCATGTCTAGAGGGTCAGATGGCCAAGTCAAAGCAACTCAAATCCAGTTTTGATGCAGAAAACATCTGGGTCTGTTGGCAAATTCCCGTCCAGGCAGAGCCAAGGCCTGGCCACCACCCAAGCTCTAAGTGGGAGAGAATTCCCTGAACGTCATTGAAAACAAGGCTCTTGAGAACAGCGCTGAGGAGTAAAGGTCTGGGGGTGACAGAATAATGAACCATGCAAGAGCTGTCTCCTCCAAAATCCCCTCAGCACAGAGATGCTTTAAACCCAGCAAACTGTTGGAGTGGTTCTGTAATAATCATTGGGGCTGCATCTGATTGCTGAGAGTAGATGTCACAATGCCATCAGTTTAGAGGAGGCTTCCCACCAAGCTGAGATATCATTTCTTGGAACTGTGAAAAAGACTTAAAACTGATGAGACAGCCCTGGGTCAAAGCATGGAGGATTTTGGTGGGATTTTGGGCAGATGGTTTGGTGTGTATCCAGAGTGACTTTGGGCAGATTTGGGGCCTGCTTGGGGCAGGTTTGGGGCAGATTTGTTGCTGATGTTGGGGTTTTTCTCCCGTTTCCCCAGCTGTGGGCAGAGCCCCGAAGCACATCCTGTTCCTGCCCCACTCCCTGAGGAGCCCAAGGAGCTGCTGCTCCCCATGCTCTGCACCCAGGGAGATCTGGGGCAATCCCGGCATCCCGGGCATCCCGGGCATTCCGGGCCCTTTGGGCATTGGGGGATTCTGGGGCTTGGGGGGCGAGAGGGGTGAGGGGGGCTTGGGGCTGGATTGTCTGGGGAAAGGATTGGGATTTTGGGGGAATGTCTGCATTTTTGGGAAAGACCAGGGTTTGGGGGGGAGGAAATTCTGGATATTTTAGGGAGGAAATTTCTTGAATTTTGGTGGAAATTTCTGGATTTTTTTAGGGAGGAATTTCTGAATTTTTTGCGGAGGTCTTCTGGATTTTTTGGGGAGGGGTTTCTGGATTTTTGGGAATGTTTCTGGAGTTTTTGGGAATGTTTCTGCATGGGGAATGGGGTTGGTTTTGTATAGTTTGGGGAGGAATGTTTCTGGATTTTCTGGGGAAAGTTCCTCATTTTTTGGGAATGTTCCAGGATTTTTGGAGGAACATTTCTGGATTTCTTTGGGAATGTTTCTGGATTTTTGGGGGAATGTTTCAGGTGTTCTTTTGAGAACATTTCTGGATTTTTTGGGGAACATTTCTCCATTTGGGGGGGAACATTTCTGGATTTTTGGGGGGGAATATTCCCAGGTTTCTGGGGAACACTCCCGGGGGTCTGGGGAACACTCCCGGGTGTCTGGGGCTCTCCTGGCCCCATTCCCAGCCCAGGTTCCCGGGGTTCAGGAGCTGCCCTGGTGCCCGGGCCCCGCGACATCGCCTGGGTGCAGTTGGAGCCCGAGGTGCAGGCGGGCGCCGCCCGTGAGGCCCTGCAGGGCTTCAGCATCACCCAGAGCAGCGCCAGGAAGATCTCCTGCGCCAAAAAGGGACCCAGTTTCCCACCCAAATCCCCTCTCTCCATCCCAAATCCTTCTTTGTGCATTCCAAATCCTTCTTCTTTCACCCCAAATCCCCTTTCCCAGCCCCCAGGGATTTTGGGGCTCCAGAGGGGTTATTGGGGTTTTTCCCAGCATTGTACCCAGGGTCTCTCTGCAGACATTGCACCTGGAGCTGCCCCAAATAAACCCCAAATGACCCCAAATTTTGGGACTGGGGGTGGGGGGGAGTGATACAAAAATTCGGGGTTTGGGGGTGTTTGACCCCAAACTTTGGGAACTGGGGGTTTGATCCTAATTTGGGGGTTGGGTGGGGTTGATCCTAAAATTTGGGGTTTGGGAGTTTTGACACCCCTGGGTTTGGGATTTGGGAGTTTTTGTTCCCAGGATTTGGGGTTTGGGGGTTTTGACCCCAAAGTTTGCGAACTGGGGGGATTGATCCCAGGATTTGGGGGGATTTAACCCCAAAGTTGGGGGAATCAGGGGGATTTGACACCCCAGAGTTTGGGATCGGGGGGCCTTTGACCCCAAAGTTTGGGGTTTGGGGGCTTTGACCCCAAACTTTGGGTAATGAGGACGGTTGGACACCCCAGATATTTCAAACCCCAGGAGTTGGGGATTGGGGGTTTAGACCCCAAATTTTGGGGGTTGGGGGTGTTTGACACCTCAGGATTTGGGATTTGGGGGTGTTTGACCCCAGACTTTGGGAACGCGGGGTGTTGGACACCCCAAATGTTTCAAAGCCCAGGGTTTGGGGTCAGGGGGATTTAACCCCAACATTGGAGAGTGTTTGACACCCCAGGATCTGGGATTTGGGGGGTTTAAGGCCGAAAATTTGGGGTTCGGGCTGGGGGCAGGGGGGGAGGTTGAGATTGCAGAGTTTGGGTCTGGGGGTGTTTGCCCCCCCCCAGTGTTTGAACCCCCAGGATTTGGGGTCCGGGGGAGTTGACCCCAGGATTTGGGGTGTTTGACCCCAATGTTTGACCTCACCTCGGGTTTGGGGTCGGGGTTGAGATCAGGGACATTCCCTGGAGCCAGCGGCGGGATCGGGATCGGGAACGGGATCGGGAAGCGGAACAGGAACGGGGAGGGTCCCTGAGCCAATGCCGGACCCCAACCCCAGGGAGAGGCCCCGCCCCAGTCCCGGAATGGCCCCATCCCCACAATCCCGGAGCCCTCCCCAGGCCCAGCCCCTCCCCAGCCGCTGAACGGAGCCTCCCTCAATCCCAGCCCGCCCCGATCCGGGCCGGAGCCATCCCCAGAGCCTCCCCCATTCCCGGCCCGGACCCTTCCATCCCTTTTTGGGGCGGCTCCTGCCGCTCCCCGCCCATTTCTGGGGGTTCCAAAGGGCCCCGCGGACCCTCCCCATTTTGGGGGTGTTGGGGTGGCCCCAGGGCCGCCCCGAGGGCCGAGGGGGGATCGAAAGCCCCAAACCCGAGGGGCTCCTGGGGGTGCCCAGTTCCTCCCGTCCCCAGCCCGAAACAGACTCTGGCCAATCAGAGCGTGGGGCGCTGATGACGATCCCGTTGCCGGGCAGAAACTCGGCGCACTGGCCCCGCCCGGCGATTTCCAGCGAATCAGCGCCCGGCTCGGCTGTGACTCATCGCGTGCCGGGCAGAACCCAGCGCCTCTCACAGCGCTGGCCAATCAGAGACTGCGCGGGGCCATTCCCAGCCAATCAGAGCGTTTGTCGCTGATGGCTCTCAGTGTCCAGGAGCGGAATTTGGGGCGGGGGGCGGTGACCCCGGCGATGGGGATGGGGCGTGCGGGGGCAGCTGGGGCCGCACTGGTGGCACTGGGGGCGCTGGGAGCCCCCCCGGCCGCGGGGGGAGCGGGGGGCGCGGGGAGAAGGGGGGCGGGGGGGCCCCAAATTCAACCAAAGGGGGGTCGGGACCCCCAAAGGGAGCAGGAGGGGCCTGGAACCCCCAAAACCAAGCACGGGGGAGGGGATTGGGGACTGGGGGAACGATGGGGAAGGGGCGGGAGAGCGGCAGGAAAGAGGGGGATGGGACCCCCAAATTGAGGTGGGAGGGAGCTGTGGACTGGGGGAATGCTGTGGACTGGGGGAAACCCCCATCAAATCCCATTAAAATCCCATAAAAATCCCATTAAATTCCACTCAATTCCCATTAAACACCATTAAAATCCAATAAAATTCTATTAAATTCCATTAAAATCCCATGACATGTCATTAAAATCCCATAAAATTCCATTAAAATCCCATCAAATTCCATTAAAAGTCCATAAAATCCAAAGAAAATCCCATTAAATCCTATTACATTTCTATTAAACCCCATTAAATTCTATTAAAATCCTACTAAATTCCTATTAAAATCCATTAAAATTTCCTCAAATCCAATAACGATCCGAAACCCACACAGTGCCCTGAATTACCCCCCACACACACGGCCCTAAAAACCCAAAAATGTGAAAAGTTACCCCAAATGATCCCAAATTTACCCTGAATAACCCCCCAAAAAACCCCAAATAACCCCAAAGGCACACAAAGAACCCAAATCCCCCAAATGACCCCAAATCCCCCAAATGACGCCAATCCCATAAATGACCCCATATCCCATAAATGACCCCAAATCCCATAAATGACCCCAAATCCCATAAATGGGATTGGGAGAGGGGAGGAGAGGGCAGGGAAAGGGGGAGTGGGACAAACTGGGCGAGGACATCAAACTCTGCAGTCAGACAGAGCAGGGATTTGTGTATCCAGCGCTGGGAGCGAGGGGGATCTCTCTGGCAAAAACCCACTCGGTCTCCTTTAGCCTTCAGCTCCATTTAAAAAGTCACAATTACAACACTTCATTAGCATAGTCACATTTGCATAAAGCTGTGTCCCGGTTTTACAGCCGTGTGTGGCTTCAGCGCCTGCGTCCGTTCCTCCTGTGGCGGCCCTCAGTCTTCTGGTGCTCTTTTGATGAAGGCTTCTGTCATCCTCCTCACGTTGGAACTTTTTACCTGGACCATCAGCCCATGCCTGGTGCTCCTTGCTCTTCAGTCTAACCTGGTCTGAGCTGATTTTGCCCTTTGCAAGCTCTGTTCAAACTTGCTCTCTCGCTCTCGGTGCGTTTGTTGTGTCGCTGGCTCTGCTCTCTCTCTTGCTCTGCTGCCTCGCTGGCTTTGCCTGCATGTGAAAAATGCATGTATTTTATGATTGGCTTTTCGCAAATATTAAAATGAATATTATATGTCTGCTGTTAGAAAGTAATGCTGTATTAATTCTCTTAAGTACTGTGTTAAATATAGTTTTAGGTTATAAAAATTGTTAAAATAGAAACGATGCTATGTAGGATTCTTGTTTTAAAGAAAGGACTTGCAGTGAGATAGCAGCCACAGGACACCTAAATCTTTCAGATAAAAAGAATTTATTGCCCTCTTATCAGAAGGAATGAACTTCTTCCAGCCTCGAAGGCGCTGTTAGGATTCGGAGGAAGAAGGTGGCACTGCCCAGACAGAATCCTGTGTTTGAATGGAATTTATGCATCATGGATGAAGTGTATGAATATGCAACAGGCTGTTGTTTTTAAGGGTTAATCCTTTGTTAACGGGTGTCCCTTTTCGGGCTCGTGGTGCCCAGAAAAAGGTACCCGGACCTCCATAACCCTTTCTCTCTATTGTCTCATATTGTCCTAATTCAAATTGTCCAAATTATTATTTCTCTAATTGCATTGCTATTTTTATAACCATTTTATTACTAATGAACTTTTACAATTTCAAAATCAAGTGATGGGCGTGTTTCACACTGCACATCTCGCTCCAGGGCTGCTTGTGCTGAACCTTTCCTTGCTCAGCCCTGAGGATTCCCCCAGCCCAGGCTCCCAGCAGCTCCAGGCCCGGCCAGGAGGAGCAGCAGGGCCAGGGCTGGCCGGGCGTCCCCCCAGATGTGGCCCCCGCTGGTGGCACAGCCGGACCCTTGGGAGGCTGCCTCAGGCTTTATTGTCCACCAGCATCCCAGGAGGGAGCAGAAAATCCTCCTGCAGACGCTGATTCCGGAGGCTCCCAGCGCTTCCTTGTCTCCAGGAGCTTCTGCCAAGCCCCAGTGAAACCTCGGTGCCACATTGTTCCACAGCCTCACAACGCTCTCCTGGCTCCCGTGAGGTCCCTCTGTGTCCCACTGCAGCCTTGGCTCCATCAGGGTTTCCTGGCTCCATCAGGCTCTCCTGGTCTCCATCAGGGTCTCCTGGTTTCCATCAGGGTCTCCTGGCTCCATCAGGGTCTCTTGGCTTCCATCACGGTCTCCTGGCTCCATCAGGGTCTCCTGGCTCCATCAGGGTCTCCTGGCTTCCATGATGCCCCACTCTGTCCCAAGGGGCATCCGCAGCTCAGCTTTGGAGCCCTGCAAGATCCAAAGGTTCCCCCAACAAACACCAGCCCAGGACCCCCAGGATATTTGGGCTGAGCTCCCGCTGCCCCGGCACCTGCATGGAACCCAAGTGACCGCTGGGACTCCATGGAATGTCCTGGAACAAACTGTCCCTGGTCAGACAGGGGTGCCATGGAACACAGGTGCCACTGGGACACGGACACTGCCCATGGAACCGAGTGTCCATGGGGACAGAGCCGGGCCTGATGGAACACTGGAGAACATTGTCACCCCATGGAATCCATGGAACCAGGTGTCCATGGTGACACTGGAGAACATTGTCACCCCATGGAATCCCATGGAACCAGGTGTCCATGGTGACACTGGAGAACATCGTCACCCCATGGAATCCCATGGAACCAGGTGTCCATGGTTACAGAGCCGGGCCCAATGGAACCTACTGGAACACAGGAGAACATTGTTACCTGTTGGAACCCGGGCTGCTGAGAATTTCGGACTTTCTGAGCTGACAGACACTGACCCCCAAGAGAACACTGCATTTGACCTGAGGCTGTGGAGAAGACTTCCAAAATGGAATGATGGAACTGGGATTATGGGTGTGGAGTTTGAATAGAAGGGTGTAATATCACATGGTGGACAACTTGGAGTTTAAGGTTTTAGAATATAGTAATATATATAAAGAAAGATGGAGGTTTTAAGGTGGAGGCTGATCCTTTTTCTTTCTTCTTCTTCTTCTTCTTCTTCTTCTTCTTCTTCTTCTTCTTCTTCTTCTTCTTCTTTCTTCTTTCTCCTTCTCCTTTTCCTCCTCCTCCTCCTCTTCCTCCTCCTCCTCGGGTTTGGGTGGTATTGTGTAATTGGATAAAAAAGTCCCTTATGTTGGGCACGGGTGGTTGGTTATTGGGTTAAAAGTAAAAACAATTTAGGTGTCATTTCTTAATTGGACAGTTTATCCTCAGAAGACCTTGCAGAGAGACAGATGGGGTTCCATTCTTACCTTGTTAGTGAAGTGCTGCAGAACTCACAGCTTGTGAGACTGTTCTAGAGACAAGAGCTAATGAACACCTGAGTCCAAACAAGAAATGCTGTCTTGGGATTTCATCCCGACCTTGGCAGAAAAGAAGCAAAAGAATTGACTGTTACCCCATGGAATTTCATGGAACCAGGTGTCCACTGTTTGACGGTGCAGCCTCAGAGAGTGGTGAGACCATTGTGGCACCATGGAATATCCTGAAACCACGGCTCCCTTGTGACAAACCTGGGCTTTATGAAACCAAGGACACCGCTGGGATGCAATGGAATCTCATGGAACCAGGGTCCAGTTGTGACAAAGCTGGGCCTCATGGAACCAAGGACACAGCCGTGATGCAATGGAATCTCTAGGATCCAAGGATCAATTGTCAACACATCAGGTTCTCATGAAACCAAGCAGAACATTGTGACACAGTGGAATCTCATGGGACACAGGTGCCACTGGGACATTGTCAGGCCTGGTAGGAACAAGACACCACTGTGGCAGACCAAGGCCTCATGGGACCTAGGAGAGCCCTGGGACACAATGGAACCTGATGGAACCAAGGGCCCATTGTGACACGGCAGGGTCTCATGGAACCCCTGTGCCACTGGGACATTGCCAGGGCTGGTGCAAGCAAGGTTCCACTGTGACAAAGGCAGGCCTTGTGGCACCCAGGAGACCACTGTGGGACAATGGAATCTCATGGAAGCAAGGCCCCATTGTGACAAAGCGCGGCCTCATGGAAGCCCAGTGCCACTGGGACATCTCCAGCCTTGGAGGAAGCAAGTGTCCATTGTGACACAGCACAGCTTCAAATCACAGGAGAGCAGAGGGATGGAGCCATGGAATCTTGGGGAACCAAGTGTCAATTCTAAACACAGCGAGGAGTCATGGAACCCAGGAGACCATTGTGATGCTGCACTTTGTCACAACGGGGCCGTGCTTCTATGAGGATCCATGGGCCCACAATGTTCTCCTGGGTTCCAGGAGGCCCCGCTGGGTCACAATGGCCCCTTGCTCCCACGAGCCACAGCACAGTCCCCGTTGCCCCTGGGTTCTGTGAGGCCCTGCTGCGTTCACAACTGACACTTGCTTCCATGAGATTCCATTGCGTCACAGTGGCCCCCATGTTTCCATGAGGTTCTGCTGTGTCACAGTGGACACTGGGTTCCACAAGAGCTGGCAATGTCCCAGTGGCACCTGTGTCCTGTGGGCCCCACTTTGCCAAAGCAGAGCCTTGGCTCCATGAGATTCCAGGCTGTCCCAATGCTCTGCTGAGTTCCACGAGGCTGTGCTGTGTCACAATGGACACTGAGTTCCACCTGCCCTGGCAATATCCAAGTGGCCCCTGGCTTCCATGAGGCCCCGTTGTGTTGGCAGGTGACACTTGGTTCCCCAAGATGTCATTGTCACGCCGCTCTCCTGGGCGCCCTGAGGCCTTGCTCTGTGTGAGAAATGACTGCTACTTTTAAAATTTTAAGGTTGATTCAACCTTGAAAAAAATGACAACAAAGGACTGAAACAGGAGAAATCACAGCACTGGGAGCCCTTCCCCACCCCGTGGCTATCAGCCACATGGCTCCTTCACAAATTGGCTGCTCCTCCTTTTAGGCTTTTGGTGTTGCATCAGGCAATCCTAGCCCCACCCAAAGTCTGTCAGGGAACTCTTTGTGGCCGTCCATTGGTGGAGAATGCTTTCTTGCACCCTGACTGGAGAGCAGGTGTTGCCATGCCTGCCTTCCAGTGACAAACCTGCCCTCCCCAAATGCCCCAACCACCAAGGCCATTACAAGGGGAGGGGAAAGAGGACTATGGGGGACAGATGACAATAACATCACTACACATCTTAACACACACATAGGATCTATCTCCTCACTGTGAGACCCAACTATGACATTACTCATCTGTAACACTGTGCAATAATGGAGCCTTGTTCCTACCAGGCCTGGCAATGTCCCAGTGGCACCTGTGTCCCATGAGGCCCCACTGGGTCAAAGCAGAGCCTTGGCTTAACAACTGACCCTTGTTTCCTTGAGATTCCATTTGTGAAAAATGCGTTCACTCTCCTGTGAAAATGTACAAAGTTTAATAAAGGACAATGGGAGAGCAGGACCGTGGAGCAAAGGTTATTACGGCCGGGTGCATCTTGGCACTCAGCCAGGAGCACCCTGTTACTTTCGGGGATCCCCTGAAATACCTTTCCCCTTATATCAGCCTGGTGCATATTCATAGAGCCTCATGCATATCCATAAACTACTTTACGTATTTTAGGAATGATTTTACATGGCCCCTCCTTGGGTCTGCCTTTTTAGAGCATGTGTGTTTCTTGGCTGTGGTTTTGGCTCCTTCTCTTTATCACCTCCAGGTTTTGGGCCTTGGTGCACTCTGCCTTCAGACAGGGAGTGCTGATAGTTGGCAGATCTGTACAGGTGTCCTCATCCTGGGTGCATTGGATGTTATCCCATCCAAGCAGGCAGTTTAACACAAGCAGCTATTTCACTGAGCTTAATTAACAACAGAAATAAAAACTATAGAACAAAGTTACTTTAAAAAACAGTCCCAGCCCATATTTGATCCCAGTCTGTGTGGTCCTGATCCATATGGTCCCAGTCCCTGGGATCCCAGTCCATACAGTCCCAGTCCATATTTGATCCCACTTCAGGCTATCCTGGTCTGGAGGGTTCTGATCCACAGGATCCCCATCCATGTGATCCCAGCCCATATTTGATCCCAGCCCATATTTGATCCCAGTCTGTGGGGTCCTGCACACACTCCCTGGGTCTGGAATTCCAGTTCCCAGCCAGGAAAAAATGTTCCTGCCCTTGAACTTCCTTCCTATCCCCTCAACAAATTGCAATAAAACTATAAACAAAGAAATAATAATTGAAATTAAATAAATTATAATAAAAATAAAATATAAAAATCTCAACTCTTCTTTACAATGATTCAACTCCAACAATGATTCAACTCAAACCAACAATAACTATTACTATAATATTACCAATGCATATAAATAAAGAAATTATATATCAGGAAATACCTTTTGAAAATTTTAACTCGATGCCTAATGTACTTTAGATAAAATTATCTAAAGAAACTACCATGCAATCTAACACCTCTTAGTTAAACAATTCATATTACAAATATACTAAACACAAAACCAAACACCACTACAATTTCTCAGACATTTCAACCAAACAATTAAACTTTAATAACATCCTTAAGTACTCTTGAAAAATGAAAATTATTTTTAAAACATTAATTGTGTGCAGGTGGTTTTATTTTGATATTGGTTTTTGGATTGTTTGGGTTAGATGATTTAAAAAATGGGATTTTTATAGGAATTGAATCAGCTGAGAAGGTGGCACTCGGCAAACAGAACTGACTGAAAATGAATGAGGCAGAAATCAGTAACTCTGAAAGTTTTATTTGCTATCAAATACATCGCACACACCCAGGCCCACACAATCCCCATCCCACTGCTCCAAATTGGGATCCCACTTCTCCCAATCTCCTTCCAACTCCATCTCAACTTGACAGCTGTGGAATGGAGTGAGTTTGGCCTGGGATTGAGTTTTTTGAGGAAGGAACAAGCAATCTGAGGTGGAATTGAGCCCTTTGGGGTTAAAATTCAGTTATTTTCAGTGGAATTTGAGTGGTTTTGAGGTGACTGTTCCATCCCAATGGACTTTTGGAGGACAGAGAGATGGAGAAGAGAAAAAAATTCAGGCCAAACCAAAGGAGAAGCAGCCAGGTGTGTCCCCAACATGGATCACAGGGAATGTGAGTGACCAGGGCTGTGCCCAAAGTGCCTCCTCCAGTGGGGGATGGAGCTGCAGCAGCGCACGAAGCTCTTCCCGCACTCGGGGCACTCGCAGGGCTTCCCTTACCGGTGCCTCCGTTGGTGTCGGGTCAAGTGAGAGCTCTGTGAGAAGCTCTTCCCACACTGGGGACACTCGTAGGGCCTCTCCCCAGTGTGGATGCGCCGGTGGGTGACGAGGGTGGAGTTGCGCTGGAATCCCTTCCCGCAGTCTGGGCAGCGGAATGGCCTCTCCTCTGTGTGAATCCGATAGTGCTGGAGGAGATTGGAGCTGGTCTGAAACCTCTTCCTGCATTTATCACACTCGTAGGGCCTCTCCCCAGTGTGGATGCGCCGGTGGGTGATGAGGGTGGAGTTGCGCTTGAATCCCTTCCTGCAGTCGGGGCATTGGAAGGGCCTCTCCTCTGTGTGACTCTGATAGTGCTGGAAGAGACTGGAGCTGGTCTGAAACCTCTTCGCACACTTGGAACACTCATAGGGTCTCTCCCCTGTGTGGGTCCTCTGGTGGCTGATCAGGCTGGAGCTGCAGCTGAAGCTCTTCCCACACTCCCCACACTTGTAGGGCTTCTCCCCAGTGCGGATACTCTGTTGCCTGATCAGCTCGGAGTTCCTCCTGAAGCTCTTCCCACACTCCACGCGCGTGTGGGGCTTCTCCCCATCATGGAGCTGCTCATGGAGCACCAGCTCCGAGCTCTGGCTCCATCTCCGGCCGCCTTCCCGGCCCAGGCTGCCTCTTTCCCCCTCACATCCCCGCCATCTGCGTTTGCAGCCCCTCCTCGTGCAGCATCTCTGGGCCTTTTCCTCCCCGTTGGCTTCCTGCGCAGTGGAGCCACTCAAAACGGCCTCTGCCACCAGGTTCTGCCGCGGGCATTTGTCCTCCCTGCTCTCCATGCTCAGCTCCTGCTCTGGGCGAGGAAGGACAAGGACAGCATGGGATTTGCCTCCGTGCCACAGGCAAGGGCAACGAGATCCCCCCAGGCCGTCTCTGGGGACGCACTGCCCTCTCTTGGCTCTCCCCATTCCGGGATGCCAGGGCTGTTTGGGCTCCCGGGCTCCCTTCTCCCCTCATTCTCTGCTCTGGGCTGCAGCGGCTCCAAGGAGTCCCCCCTGCCCCTCTCCAGGCTCTTGAGGCTCCCGCCAATGGTGGCGCTCCCCCCTCTCTGGCCTCCCCACTTTGGCCTCCTGGGGGACACAGGGCTCTGCTCCTCCAGGCTGCCTCTGCCGGCAGCCGCCACCGCCACCCCCCGATGTCCCCCCGAGGGGCCTTTTCCGCTCAGCCTTGGACTTCTTCATTCTCCAAACATCCCCCAAGAACCCAACCCAGGGACCCCCCGGGATATCCGGGCCGGGCTCCCCATCCCCGCTCACCTGCGCCATGGGGGGGGCGATGATCCCACAGGTGGGGGCTGCGAATTCAGGCAGGGATCGAGACCGCGTGGCTCCCGCAGCTCAGCCTTGATCCGCCCTTGTCCCTCCTCTTCCTCTTCCTCCCGCTCCTCCTCTGTCCTATCTCCACCTCCCTCTCCTCCTCCCCCCTAATCCCGCCTTCTTCACGGCTCTTTCTCCTCCCGCTCCTCCTCTTCCATCCCCCCTCCTCCTCCTCCTCCCCTGTCTTATCCCCACCTCCTGCTCCTCTTCCATCCCGCCCCTTCCATTCCTTCTCCCCCTCCTCCCCTCTAACCCCGCCTCCTCCTCCCCCTCCATCCCTGCCCTTCCCTCCCTCCTCCTCCTCCCCCAGCAGCAGCCACACCCTCGGTGCCCCGTTCCCGCAGCCCTCGCAGCCCGCGGCAGCAGCGGCCATGGAGCCGGGCCAGGTCGGCATGGGCAGCGCGGGGCTCTCGGCTGCTCCCAGCCGCTGCGGGCGGGGGGAACCCGGCCCGGGCCAAAGGAGAGGCAAACTGGGCAAACTGGGGGCAGATCACAAAGATAAGGATGCAGCAGAAAATGGAGCTGAAAGAGTTATGTTAATATTAACTCCAAACGAGGAAAAGCTGGAAAATCCAAAGTTTATGGAAGCCAAGAAAAAAGAATTAAACAAGATAGGAAATGAACAAGATAAATCAGGGAAATAGAAACTTCTACATGGAAGACAATTACTTAATAAAATGTGCTTACTAGGAAAAGATTAGAAGACGTGCATCAGAAACCCCACTGGCGTACTCAAGCTTTGTGTGATCATTTTTTAAGGAATTTTGGGTGCACTGGGATTTTTGGTGTAGCAAAGCAAGTCACTGAAAGATGCTTAATTTGCCAAAGGATAAATAAAAAGGTGATGAGAAAAACAACATTAGGAGGTCATGAGTTAGCTCGTCGACCATTTCAAAATATCCAAGCAGAAGTTTAGATTTGTTAGGTTCTGGATTTATTTGGAAAAAAACCCATTTAATCTAGAAGAAAGAGAATATGCCATATGTTAGACAGGAGATTTTAGGAGAATAAAAATCTTTGAAGTATCAGAAACACCCGAGGAAAAAACCAAGAAAATAAAAAGGGGAAATGAAAGGGAGGGGAACCAGAGGAAAAGTCAGAAAGAGAGTGGGATCCTCTGCAGCTCTTGCCCCCTCCGTTGGCGGCCGAGGCGCCTGTCCCGGGTCCCGGCTCGCTGCCCGCCTCAGCTCCGCCTGCCCCGGTTTCCATCCCAGGTGCGGGCTCACTGCCCAGGGCAGCTCCACCTGCCCCGGCGCTGGCGGTGAATTTGTGTGCCCTGGCCCCACTGCCCGGCCCGCGGCCGCTCTGCCGGCCATGCTGGGCAAGATGGGGTTGCTCTGTCCTGCCGCGTGGGCCGAGGTCACCGAGCCGACCGCACCGAGGGCGGGTCCCAGCCATCCCATCCCCGGCTGCCCTGCCCGTGCCAGCTGCGCTGGGCAGCGCCGCTGCTGCTGCCGGGGTCTCCCACCTGCCTTTTCTCTGCCGGGAGCTGCCGGATCAGCCGCCATAAGCCATGTGGGGGCTGCCCACGCTCCGGCTCGGCCTCCACGGGAAGATCCCCCTCTGGCGATTCCGGCAGCAGACCCTGCCCACACTCCGACCGAGCCTCGGCGGGATATCCTCCCCGACCCCTCCTGCTCTGAGTTACGTCCCCTTGGTAACCACAGCTCCTGCTGTTCAGGGAAAATCCCTCTCTCTACAGGAAGCACCTTATCGAAACACGAGGAGCTCAGTTAAAAGGCAGCCCTCTCCAAATTCTTTCCCAAAACACGGGAGAAAGGCTACAGAAGGTAAAAAAGTGAAAGAGTTAGATGAAGGGATTGCTCTATTGCCGTGAAGAGAGGTTCCCATGGCAGGGATGCGCTGCCCCGCCCCGCGGGAGCCACCGGCGCCCCTGCCGGCCGTGCCCGGAACTGCACCCAAGGGGAAAGCGCCGCAGCCGAAAGGCCGGGACCGGCTCCGGGCTCTGTTTGTTGGCACTGCCGGAGCTGTTGATACACACTACTATTATTATATTATACACACTAGTAAAGAACCGTTATTCCTAATCCCATATCTTTGCCTGAGAGCCCCTTGATTTCACTATCCTAAAAATTAGGAGGGAGGGGTTTTGCATTCTCCATTCCAAGAGAGGCTTTTTCTGCCTTCCCAAGCAGACGCCTGTCTTGTAAAGCAAGACAAGCACCCACAGGCACTGAGGGGGGCTGCAGGAGGGGCAGAAGAAGGCCCTGCAGCACTTGGGCACAAAGGCCCAGCAGGGGAATGCAAGAAGGGAGCAGCAAAAGGCCAAGCTGAAGGCAAAGGCCAGGGCAGAGCTCCTACAGCCCCTGAGGGATCAGCCCCAGGGCCCAAGGGGGCCCCAGCACCCAGGGCACGGCTCGGCCACAAGCACCCGGCAGAGGCATTGCCCTCCTCGGCAGGGCACAGCCCACCCAAACAGCCCCTGGCAAGGAATCAGGGCTCCGGCTGCAGGGCACAAGGACACTGCAAGCAGAGACAGCAGCACCCTCAGGACCAGCAAGTCCAGCCCGTGATGGACATGGATTGGCAGGGCTGTCACAGCTCCCATCACACCAGGGACCCTCCACACTGGAGCCCTTGAGAACATTCAGGTGGGTCTGCATTGAGAGGAGGCATTTCCTGATGGACACAGGGGCCTCTCAATCTGTTCTGAATCTTAGACCTAAAGGGGAAAATAGTAAAGGAATATTTTAATTTTTAAGGGAATGAGAGGGAAAGATGAGCAGGTATGATTTGTTCAACCACTATTAGAAGCTGTGGGGGATAGGTTTGAAATAAATGAATTTCTTTTTCTTCTTCCTGTGATTGTAATTAACTAGAAAGGAATTTGAGAGCTGGATTTTAATACTGTAAAAAGGGATACAGAGGCCAGTTCTGTTGTACCTCTGTGTCAAAAGTCTGACAAGGCCTATGCTGAAGTGAACCCAGAAGTGTGGGCAGCCCCAGGGAAATACAGAAAATTAGATATGGAGCCTCTACAAATTAAAGCAACCAGGACAAGCAATACCCTGTTCCAAGAGAGGGAAGGAAGGGCTCACAGCCTGGTATTGAGTCCCTGTTAAAGGCAGGGCTTTTGGAGCCAAGGGTGTCTCCCTACAACACTCCTATCTTGCCAGTCAACAAACTGGATGGATGGACACAAGGAGGAAACACAGAATTTTCAAGTGTTAAAATTAAGATTAACTGAGGCGAGTGGCCTGGGCCTTCCAGACAGGGAAAAAGAATTTGAATTATAGGTGGACGTTAAACAGGGTCTTGCCAAAGGAATTCTTGTGCTAAAATGTTTAACCCAGTGGCCAGAGAGCAGCCTCATTGTCTGCAGAATTGTGCAGCCACAGCTTCCGTGGGAGCAGAGGCTGAAAACTGATGACAACAGGAGGATCTCCTAGAGTTCAAGTCTGGCATCAAGTTAAAGCTTTGACAACCAAAAGAGCCTCTAAATGGATGAGCAGGGCTCGGTGATTACAGTATGAAACTTGTTCAGTGGCACAGGAGGATTCAGAACTGAGGACAGGGCAAGGGTTTAACCCAGCTCCTGTTTGAACAGCCTGGAGAGGGGCTGGCAAGGAACCCAGGACTGCACTCAAGGGACAGAGCTCCCGAGCCAGGCTGGGAGAGATTGATGGGACATTCCCTGGCCTGAGGGAGACAATGTGTTTGTGGATGGCTCTGCAAGGGCAGCAGGAGGGAAAAGAGCTACAAGACAGGCTGTTATTAAGGAAGGGGAATCAGACAAAGCGCAGGTCACCGGCCCATGCTCAGCTCAACCCGCGGAGCTCTCGGTGCTTGTAAGAGCCTGGCACTGAAATGCCCTGAGCAGGAAGGCTTCAAAATCTTCTGCTGACACCATGGCACCTAACAGGGGGGGCAAAAGCAATTCTGACTGCTTCAGCAAGCACTGGATCACTTATTAACCTATTGCTAAAACAAATAATTCAAAGATAATGGATTGTGGAAGCAATAGATTCAGATGGGGAACTCATTTTACAGGAAAGACCCTTCAGGGGGTTATGGCAGCTTTAGGAATACAATGGGACCTCCATAACCCCTGGCAAGCCCAGAGCTCGGGTTGGGTAGAAAGAAAGAATGGGGAAATAAAGAAACACCTTTGGAAGCCGGAGATGGAAACCAAGATGCCATGGGTACAGCTTTTGCCATTGGCCTTGGCAAGAAAAAGAGCCAGACCCAAGGCAGATATTCAATTATCTCCCTTGGAATTCATGTCTGGAATTCCTTACCTGGGCAATTCTCCACCTAGTGCAGGGTGGAAATAAGGGATGTAAATTTAAGGCAGGCTGTAGCCAGAATCCTGTCTCCTGTGGAATCTCTCCCCCAGGAAGCTGGGCTGGCACAGAGCCTGCCCTGGGACTTTGCTGTTGCCAACACCCAGCCAGGCCATCGGCTCCTGCCTAAGGAGTGCAAAGCAGCACCACTGGTGGCCAAGGGGCCCACGCCAAGTGTCCCTGAGGCCAGAAACAGCCGCCAGCACAGCTGAGCACGGGGGGACCCCTCAGCCTGGCCTCAGGGGCTCTGAAGCCCCGGAGATTTGCACTTCCCGCCTGCAGCAGGACCATGGGAGCCGCCCCTGAGCCTGCCCTGAAGGCAACGCAGCAGCAGCCAGGGCTCCACAGCGGGCCAAGCCCCCGGGCCTGCCCACAGATCCTCTGCTCAAACCCTCGGGAATCCTGGCCACCCTCCCCTGGCACCTCCAGCCACTGCGGCCAAGCCTCGCTGCCGCTGCTGCAGCTCCAGCGCTGGCTGGGCCTGCACTGCCACAGCTGCTGGGGAGCACCGCGGCACAATTCCACCCTGGGGCTCACTCACACCCACACTCTGGGCTGCCTGCGACTGCACTGCTGCAAAATGTACCCATCCTGCTTCTTTTAAATCTTATTTCTCTGCTCAGAAAGGTTTCTCTACTCAAAGGTTTGCCTTTGGGAAAGAAATTTTAAAGGTTTTATTTAAGGGGTTCCCAGTCTGTTCGGATGTTAAACTCATCTCCACCACTCAATGGAGACGAGTTTAACATCCGAACAGACTGGGAATAGCCCAAAAGACACCCACAGAGATAACGACCAGCAACAAAACATCAACGCCCCGCAGCAAACAGCAATCAACAGCTACCCCAGACACTGCCCCCGCACAGCTGGAGACACCTGGTCTGGAAAAGGCTGAGAAGGAAATCCAGGAGTGTGGGCGGAATTCACAGCAGAGGGGAAGAAATCCGAGTCTAATAGGAAACCAAACACTAAAAACTTACACGACTTGGAAGCAATGAACATTAAAGCAGTGGATTTAGATTGGTTCAGACTACGTAAAGTTTAGGAAAAATCGAGTAAAACTGACATGTCATGGAATGATTTTTTCTGCACAGCCGGGCTATGTGTGGATGAAATGATTTCTGTTGCACATCCTGGCCAGAACCAAGTAATGCCTTGACTCTCTCACACGAAAGGGATTCTTGGAGAGTTTTTGTTTTCCCTACAGTTTCAGTGATAAGATTACAACATGAGAAACATTTTTAATAATAATCCTACTTTATATTGTCAGGTAGGTTTGGGACAGAAGGGTGAGAATCAATTTTTGGTCTGGGTTTTTCCATGTTCGCCTTTATGTTGCATTTTGCAAAATTGAAGAGCTTTAACCATGATACTTTTAACTCTTAAATAGTTAATACTTTTTTTAAAAAAGCAGATTCCGGGGGGCCACATGTGACTCACCAGATGGCAGCCCTGGAAGAGAAGCTTTGGTTCTAGTCAGCCAGGAGAGGAGCTTTAGGAATGCAAATGAACCCTGCTGGGCAAAGCCTGGCCAATGTACCTGGGTCTCTTGCCTGGGGCAGGAATTGGGCTGATTCCCCCTGCCCCTCACCCCGAGCTCTGCCTGCTGGCACTGATGGAATTTGCACAGCTCAAGGCAGAGCCCGGGGTGAGGATATCTGACCCTGCGACAGAAACGGGTGAAGCTGCACAGGGAAACAGCAAATGGAGAATGTTGGGAAAACTTCACTATAAATAAATGGGGGGGAATCATCCCTCTGCCCACTCCAACGTGTGCTGTCACTGTCTATGTTATATGGGGTGGATTAGAGCACTGAGATGTTCTTGCTCCCACAAGTTCCGGGAAATCAGTTGGGAATCCAAGTATTTGATGATTTAATTAGAGACAAATGGTCAATTGATGCAGCCCTGGCTGGAGAGAGCGGCCAAAAATGGGGAGAAGATGAACGGCCAGCAGAACAAATCCTACAACACCATGGACCAGCCCCTGGGAACCCAAACCAATTCATATCAGGAGCCACAGAACCCATTTCTCATTTCAATGGCACCATTAGATTACAAGCTGCCCTCGGAATAACCAACCAGACAGCTCCAGCTCCTGACCTTCCTGCTGAGCAATCCACTGAAATGAGGAACACAACATTTCACCATGGGATGGGATCAGATCATCTGTTAGCAGAGAAAAGAGGAGTTTGTGGAAAATCAAATGACTCAAACTGGTCTTGGCAAATAGATGACAAAGCAAAAGCGGTGAAACAGATAACAAAGGAAACAAAAAAGCAGCTCATGTATTGGTCCAAACGTGGAAAGGATGGGAATGGGACATGGTTTTGTGGTTCCCTGGCAGACCATGGGTTAAACGAATGCTGCTTCTGCTCTGATGTGCTGCAGCACCTCTCACCTTTTTACCATGCTCCACACCTTGAGAGTGCAGCTCATTCAGCAGCTGAGCGAGGGGCCAGGGACTTGTAGATAAGGAAGTAAGGGGCGAAACCACCAGCTTCAATAAATGTTATTAATTAACATGGACTGCTGCTCACAGAAAGTCCCGCTAAATTCCTGAACGTCGAGAACAAAAAAGACTTAACAGAGCCGTGAATATCGGCTATTCTACAAAAGTGGGGGTGCACATTAACGAGGACGTGCAGTTGGCAGATCGGGAGGTCTGAACCTTCCAAGTACCTCAGCCAGTGGGCAAAGGGAGAGGGAGATGAGCCGGGAAAATGAGGATAAAAAGGAGGCTGCGAACTACAACAATGGCAGCGAGCGCACGGCAAATGCGCCACGGCCTCTCCCTCTGCTCAGCAATAAAGTCACTTGTACAGGACTCCTCTGTCTCCTCGGGGCACAGAAACCTCCGGCCACGTGAATTTCCCCGCACAGCCCCGGGCACGGGGCAGCCGCCCCTGTGCCAGCCACAGGAACCGGGCCGAGCCAGCGCTGCTCCGGCAGCGGCTCCTGCCGAGGCAGCGGCCGCAAGGAGACCGCGGGCAGCCGCTCCCGCAGCGCCCTCACGGCAGCGGCACCACGGGCCGGACACGGCACAAGGAACCCGCCTGAGCCCCCTGCCGCCCCCGAGGCCCGCAGCGAGCCCCGAGCCCCCGCACAACCCAGCGCGGCTCCCACCTGCGCTGCGGCCGCCTCCCAGCTCCGCCGCCGCCTCACCGGTGGCTCCCGGTCACTCCCAGTATGGTCCAAATCACTCCCGGTAGGATCCCAGTTGCCCCCGACACGGTCCCAGCGGCTCCCAGTCATGCCCTGTATGGTTCCTTTCACTCTCAGTCCCTCTCAGTAAGAGCCCAGTGTGGCCCCAGGCACTTCCAGGATGAGCCCGGTCACACCTTACCCGATGCCATTTGCCCCCGCTGTGGTCCCAGTTGCTGCCAGTATAAGTCCAGTCACCTCCAGTTTGATCCCAGTTACTCCCAGACACTCCCAGTACTATGCCAGTCACTCCAAGTGTCACCCCATCAGTCCCAGTATGATCCCAGTATGACCCCAGCATGGGGCAGCTGCTCCCAGTATGATCCCAGTTGCTCCCTGCATTATTCCAGTTTCTCTTCTTCACCCCTACTACAGATCTGATCACTCCCAGTATGATTCCAGTCAGTCCCAGGATGATCCAAACCATTCCCAGTCCCTCCCAGTCCAATCTCAATTGTCCCCTGCATATTCCCAGTAGCCCTCAGTGTGGTCCCAGTATATCCCAGTATGATCCCTGCTGCCTCAGTTCTGCTCCCAGTGGGTTCTTTTCCCAGTCTGTCCCAGTCCATTCCAGTCTGTCCCAGTCTCTCTCCAGCAGCTGCTGCCCACCCCCCCGTCCCAACCCCATTCCCGGGCACTGGGACCCCCCCTGCACCCCCTTATCCTGCACCAACACCCCCCTGCACCCCCTTTCCCGGGTATCCTCCTCTCCCAGCCTCTGGATCCCCCATTTCCGTGAGCCCAGGGACCCCCGGGCCCCCATTCCCGGCCAGCCCGGGGCACCTCAGCCCCAGCCTCCCTTTGCTGGGAAACCAGGCCTGGGCACGGGGCTCTGCGGCCGCTCTGGGATTTATGATCCCCCAAAGGAAAGGGAGAGAACAGCAGAGAGAGAGCGAGAGAGAAGGAGATTGGGAATCGGGGATCGGGTCCCAGCGCCCAGCCCTGCTCCGCCGGGGGTGGGACCCGCACCCGCAGCAAAAATTGGCTCCGCTGCTCCCGCTGCTTGCCCGGCTTTGGGCCGAGCCCAGCGGGGTCCGGGCAGAGTTTGAGCGCAGGGCCGGGAGTTCAGCAGAGCCCGGCCCGGGGGTCCCGCAGGGCGCGGCCCTGGAGGGTCCCAGACGGATCCCCGAGGGATCCAGAGGGGTGCCAGGAGGGGATCCAGGTGAATTCCCTGGAATTCGCCCTTTCCCCCTCCCCCCGCGCTCCCTCGGGCACTTTCGCTTTCGCGTCTCTGCAGCCGCGATCGGGGACGGCTGCGATGGCCCCAGCGCTGGGGCTGGGGGTGCTCCGGGGGCTCCTGGGGCTCCTGGGGGACCCGGGGGCCGCGACCAAAGGTGAGTGGGACCCCCCGAAACCGGGACCCCCCTGAACCGCAATTCCCGGGAACCGGGACCCCCTTGATCTTCCATTCCCGGGCAGGGGAACCCTCTAAACCTCCATTCCCGGGCAGGGGAACGCTCCTGAACCCCCATTTTGGGTCATGCCACCCCCCCTCACTCCACTTCCCCAGCACCGGGACCCCCCTGTACCCCCTCATCTGGCACCGAGATCCCCTGAACCCCCATTTCTGTTCACCGGGACCCCCCTGAACCGCAATTCCTGGGCACCGGGAACTCCCTAAACCTCCATTCCCGGGTACCGGGACTCCCCTGAACCCCCATTTTCGGTCCTGTGACCCCCTCAGCACCCTTTTTCAGCACCGGGACCCCCCTGAACCCCCATTCCTGGGCACGCGGACCCCCTTGAGCGCCCATTTCTGGGCACAGGGACCCCCCTGTACCCCCTTGCCCAGCATTGGCACCGCCCTGTACCCCCTCATGTGGCCCCAGGACCCCCCTGAGTCCCCATTTCTGGTCACCGACGCCCCCGGAACCGCAATTCCCGGCCACCGGGACCCCCTTGAATCCCGAATTCCTGGAAGGAAACTCCCCCCGAACCCGCATTCCCCGGCACGGGAACCCCCTGATCCCCAATTTTTGGGCACTGGGACCCCCCTGCCCCCCCTAATCCGGGCCTAGGATCCCCCCACACCCCCGTCAGTGCTCTGGGACGCCCTGCACGCCCATTCCCGGCCACCTCGTCCTTCCCAGACCCCAGACCCTCCCTTTTCCTCGGCTTTTGGACCCCCAGATCTCCCAAATTTCGGCGTCCCCCCAGTTCTTCATTGCCGGCGCTTCCTGGAAGGGGTTCCAGGGGATCCCGGAGGGTCCCCTGGGGTTCCAGGGGGTCAAGAGACCCCCCTTGAACGTTCATTTCGGGACACTGGGACCCCCCCTGTACCCCCTTCCTCAGCCCCGATAACCCCTGCACCCCCTTATCTACAGCCTGGAACCCCCTGAGCCCCCATTCCCAGGCAGGGAAACCGCCCTGAACCCCAATTTCTGGGCACCGGGATCCACTACATCCCCTTATCCGGCACCAGGACCCCCTGAACCTCAATTTTCAGGCACCAGGACCCCTTGAACCCCGGAACTCGGGAATGGAACCCCCCGGAACCCCATTCCTGGGCACCGGGACCCCAGTGCATCCCGTTATCTGGCCCTGGGACCCCCTGCACCCCTTTTCCCAGCACCAGATCCCAGCCAGGCCATTATCTGGCACCGGCACCCCTGAACCCCCATTCCTGGGCACCGGGACCCCACTGCATCCCCTTACACAGCACCAGGACCCCCTGAACCCCCATTCCACTGCACCAGGACCGCCGTGCACCCCCATATCTGAGACTGGAACCCTCCCAAACCCTCCGTTCTCAGGCACAGGGACCCCCCCCCGCACCCCCTTATCCAGCACGGGGACCCTCCTGCACCCCCTCATGCAGCACCAATGCCCCCCCGCACCCCCTTTCCCGGCCCTCCCCCTCTCAGACACCCCAGCCCCCGCTTTTCCTTGACCCCAGCACCCCCTGGACCCCCACTCCTGCCTTCCACAGCCCCCACCCACCACCTTCCTCAACACCGGGGCCCGTGCACCCCCTTTCCTGGGCACAGGGATCCCCTGGACACCCCATTGTTATAAAATTGACTCAAAACGAGTAATTTCCAATCAAAGAATTTATTAATTATTGAAGCAGTTATACTACGTAAGCAAAGGCTCAGCGCTGGGTGACAGGGGAGTCTCCGCTCCACCTACTGCCGCACCAACTAGTTTCTGATTCAGTCCTTTTATCCTCTCCATCCTTCAGGAGTCCATGTTATCTCAGAGTTCTCTGCGCCTGCGCTGGTTGTTGCTAGGGGGTCATCCTTCTGTCTCCTGGTGGTCGGTGATAAAGGCTGCGGAGTCTTCCTCAGCCGCGTCTTCTTCACCCTATGTCCTTATTTGGTGACTTCTCTGTGGAAAATTATCAAAATCTTATGATTAATGCAATATGTGCCCTATCAAGCTTAAGCAAGCAAATATCCTGCCTTGCAGACTGTTTATCTGCCCCTGCCCCTTCCCCAGCTTTTCCCTGGTCGTTATCTCTGTGAGTTATCTGCTTGTACCATTTGTCAGCGGGAAAGGTTTCCCTGCTGGGTGTTTATCTGCCCCTGCCCTTTCCCCAGCCTTTCCCTGGTCGTTATTTCTGTGAGTTATCTGTTTGTATCATTTGCTGGGTGGGACTATGTGTGGGCTCCTGCAACCCCTTCCCTGGTATCCTTGTAGCTCATATCTCATGAAGTAGTACAGAAATAGTCAGCAGACAACTCTTGTAACACACTGGTCTCTTTTTCAGGATGAACAAAATGTAGTCCCTCATCTCAATTCCCCCCATTTATTTATAGTAAAGTTTTCCCAACAATCTCCATTTGCTGTTTCCCTTTGCAGCTTCACCCTGCTTTTTTTAAAAAAAGTATTAACTATTTAAGAGTTAAAAGTATCACGGTTAAAGCTCTTCAATTTTGCAAAATGCAACATAAAGGCGAACATGGAAAAACCCAGACCAAAAATTGATTCTCACCCTTCTGTCCCAAACCTACCTGACAATATAAAGTAGGATTATTATAAAAAATGTTTCTCATGTTGTAATCTTATCACTGAAACTGTAGGGAAAACAAAAACTCTCCAAGAATCCCTTTCGTGTGAGAGAGTCAAGGCATTACTTGGTTCTGGCCAGGATGTGCAACAGAAATCATTTCATCCACACATAGCCCGGCTGTGCAGAAAAAATCATTCCATGACATGTCAGTTTTACTCGATTTTTCCTAAACTTTACCTAGTCTGAACCAATCTAAATCCACTGCTTTAATGTTCATTGCTTCCAAGTCGTGTAAGTTTTTAGTGTTTGGTTTCCTATTAGACTCGGATTTCTTCCCCTCTGCTGTGAATTCCGTCCACACTCCTGGATTTCCTTCTCAGCCTTTTCCAGACCAGGTGTCTCCAGCTGTGCGGGGGCAGTGTCTGGGGTAGCTGTTGGTTGCTGTTTGCTGCGGGGCGTTGATGTTTTGTTGCTGGTGTTATCTCTGTGGGTGTCTTTTGGGCTATTCCCAGTCTGTTCGGATGTTAAACTCATCTCCATTGAGTGGTGGAGATGAGTTTAACATCCGAACAGACTGGGAACCCCTTAAATAAAACCTTTAAAATTTCTTTCCCAAAGGCAAACCTTTGAGTAGAGAAACCTTTCTGAGCAGAGAAATAAGATTTAAAAGAACCAGGATGGGTACATTTTGCAGCAGTGCAGTCGCAGGCAGCCCAGAGTGTGGGTGTGAGTGAGCCCCAGGGTGGAATTGTGCCGCGGTGCTCCCCAGCAGCTGTGGCAGTGCAGGCCCAGCCAGCGCTGGAGCTGCAGCAGCGGCAGCGAGGCTTGGCCGCAGTGGCTGGAGGTGCCAGGGGAGGGTGGCCAGGATTCCCGAGGGTTTGAGCAGAGGATCTGTGGGCAGGCCCGGGGGCTTGGCCCGCTGTGGAGCCCTGGCTGCTGCTGCGTTGCCTTCAGGGCAGGCTCAGTGGGGCTCCCATGGTCCTGCTGCAGGCGGGAAGTGCAAATCTCCGGGGCTTCAGAGCCCCTGAGGCCAGGCTGAGGGGTCCCCCCGTGCTCAGCTGTGCTGGCGGCTGTTTCTGGCCTCAGGGACACTTGGCGTGGGCCCCTTGGCCACCAGTGGTGCTGCTTTGCACTCCTTAGGCAGGAGCCGATGGCCTGGCTGGGTGTTGGCAACAGCAAAGTCCCAGGGCAGGCTCCGTGCCAGCCCAGCTTCCTGGGGGAGAGATTCCACAGGAGATAGGATCCTGGCTACAGCCTGCCTTAAATTTACATCCCTTATTTCCACCCTGCACTAGGTGGAGAATTGCCCAGGTAAGGAATTCCAGACATGAATTCCAAGGGAGATAATTGAATATCTGCCTTGGGTCTGGCTCTTTTTCTTGCCAAGGCCAATGGCAAAAGCTGTACCCATGGCATCTTGGTTTCCATCTCCGGCTTCCAAAGGTGTTTCTTTATTTCCCCATTCTTTCTTTCTACCCAACCCGAGCTCTGGGCTTGCCAGGGGTTATGGAGGTCCCATTGTATTCCTAAAGCTGCCATAACCCCCTGAAGGGTCTTTCCTGTAAAATGAGTTCCCCATCTGAATCTATTGCTTCCACAATCCATTATCTTTGAATTATTTGTTTTAGCAATAGGTTAATAAGTGATCCAGTGCTTGCTGAAGCAGTCAGAATTGCTTTTGCCCCCCCTGTTAGGTGCCATGGTGTCAGCAGAAGATTTTGAAGCCTTCCTGCTCAGGGCATTTCAGTGCCAGGCTCTTACAAGCACCGAGAGCTCCGCGGGTTGAGCTGAGCATGGGCCGGTGACCTGCGCTTTGTCTGATTCCCCTTCCTTAATAACAGCCTGTCTTGTAGCTCTTTTCCCTTCTGCTGCCCTTGCAGAGCCATCCACAAACACATTGTCTCCCTCAGGCCAGGGAATGTCCCATCAATCTCTCCCAGCCTGGCTCGGGAGCTCTGTCCCTTGAGTGCAGTCCTGGGTTCCTTGCCAGCCCCTCTCCAGGCTGTTCAAACAGGAGCTGGGTTAAACCCTTGCCCTGTCCTCAGTTCTGAATCCTCCTGTGCCACTGAACAAGTTTCATACTGTAATCACCGAGCCCTGCTCATCCATTTAGAGGCTCTTTTGGTTGTCAAAGCTTTAACTTGATGCCAGACTTGAACTCTAGGAGATCCTCCTGTTGTCATCAGTTTTCAGCCTCTGCTCCCACGGAAGCTGTGGCTGCACAATTCTGCAGACAATGAGGCTGCTCTCTGGCCACTGGGTTAAACATTTTAGCACAAGAATTCCTTTGGCAAGACCCTGTTTAACGTCCACCTATAATTCAAATTCTTTTTCCCTGTCTGGAAGGCCCAGGCCACTCGCCTCAGTTAATCTTAATTTTAACACTTGAAAATTCTGTGTTTCCTCCTTGTGTCCATCCATCCAGTTTGTTGACTGGCAAGATAGGAGTGTTGTAGGGAGACACCCTTGGCTCCAAAAGCCCTGCCTTTAACAGGGACTCAATACCAGGCTGTGAGCCCTTCCTTCCCTCTCTTGGAACAGGGTATTGCTTGTCCTGGTTGCTTTAATTTGTAGAGGCTCCATATCTAATTTTCTGTATTTCCCTGGGGCTGCCCACACTTCTGGGTTCACTTCAGCATAGGCCTTGTCAGACTTTTGACACAGAGGTACAACAGAACTAGCCTCTGTATCCCTTTTTACAGTATTAAAATCCAGCTCTCAAACTCCTTCCTAGTTAATTACAATCACAGGAGGAAGAAAAAGAAATTCATTTATTTCAAACCTATCCCCCACAGCTTCTAATAGTGGTTGAACAAATCATACCTGCTCATCTTTCCCACTCATTCCCTTAAAAATTAAAATATTCCTGTACTATTTTCCCCTTTAGGTCTAAGATTCAGAGCAGATTGAGAGGCCCCTGTGTCCATCAGGAAATGCCTCCTCTCAATGCAGACCCACCTGAATGTTCTCAAGGGCTCCAGTGTGGAGGGTCCCTGGTGTGATGGGAGCTGTGACAGCCCTGCCAATCCATGTCCATCACGGGCTGGACTTGCTGGTCCTGAGGGTGCTGCTGTCTCTGCTTGCAGTGTCCTTGTGCCCTGCAGCCGGAGCCCTGATTCCTTGCCAGGGGCTGTTTGGGTGGGCTGTGCCCTGCCGAGGAGGGCAATGCCTCTGCCGGGTGCTTGTGGCCGAGCCGTGCCCTGGGTGCTGGGGCCCCCTTGGGCCCTGGGGCTGATCCCTCAGGGGCTGTAGGAGCTCTGCCCTGGCCTTTGCCTTCAGCTTGGCCTTTTGCTGCTCCCTTCTTGCATTCACCTGCTGGGCCTTTGTGCCCAAGTGCTGCAGGGCCTTCTTCTGCCCCTCCTGCAGCCCCCCTCAGTGCCTGTGGGTGCTTGTCTTGCTTTACAAGACAGGTGTCTGCTTGGGAAGGCAGAAAAAGCCTCTCTTGGAATGGAGAATGCAAAACCCCTCCCTCTTAATTTTTAGGATAGTGAAATCAAGGGGCTCTCAGGCAAAGATATGGGATTAGGAATAACAGTTCTTTACTAGTGTGTATAATATAATAATAGTAGTGTGTATCAACAGCTCCGGCAGTGACAACAAACAGAGCCCGGAGCCGGTCCCGGCCTTTCGGCTGCGGCGCTTTCCCCTTGGGTGCAGTTCCGGGCACGGCCGGCAGGGGCGCCGGTGGCTCCCGCGGGGCGGGGCAGCGCATCCCTGCCATGGGAACCTCTCTTAACGGCAATAGAGCAATCCCTTCATCTAACTCTTTCACTTTTTTACCTTCTGTAGCCTTTCTCCCGTGTTTTGGGAAAGAATTTGGAGAGGGCTGCCTTTTAACTGAGCTCCTATTGTTTTGATAAGGTGCTTCCTGTAGAGAGAGGGATTTTCCCTGAACAGCAGGAGCTGTGGTTACCAAGGGGACGTAACTCAGAGCAGGAGGGGTCAGGGGAGGATATCCCGCCGAGGCTCGGTCGGAGTGTGGGCAGGGTCTGCTGCCGGAATCGCCAGAGGGGGATCTTCCCGTGGAGGCCGAGCCGGAGCGTGGGCAGCCCCCACATGGCTTATGGCGGCTGATCCGGCAGCTCCCGGCAGAGAAAAGGCAGGTGGGAGACCCCGGCAGCAGCAGCGGCGCTGCCCAGCGCAGCTGGCACGGGCAGGGCAGCCGGGGATGGGATGGCTGGGACCTGCCCTCGGTGCGGTCGGCGCGGTGACCTCGGCCCACGCGGCAGGACAGAGCAACCCCATCTTCCCCAGCATGGCCGGCAGAGCGGCCGCGGGCCGGGCAGTGGGGCCAGGGCACACAAATTCACCGCCAGCGCCGGGGCAGGTGGAGCTGCCCTGGGCAGTGAGCCCGCACCTGGGATGGAAACCGGGGCAGGCGGAGCTGAGGCGGGCAGCGAGCCGGGACCCGGGACAGGCGCCTCGGCCGCCAACGGAGGGGGCAAGAGCTGCAGAGGATCCCACTCTCTTTCTGACTTTTCCTCTTGTTCCCCTCCCTTTCATTTCCCCTTTTTATTTTCTTGGTTTTTTCCTCGGGTGTTTCTGATACTTCAAAGATTTTTATTCTCCTAAAATCTCCTGTCTAACATATGGCATATTCTCTTTCTTCTAGATTAAATGGGTTTTTTTTCCAAATAAATCCCAGAACCTAACAAATCTAACCTTCTGCTTGGATATTTTGAAATGGTCGACGAGCTAACTCATGACCTCCTAATGTTGTTTTTCTCATCACCTTTTTATTTATCCTTTGGCAAATTAAGCATCTTTCAGTGACTTGCTTTGCTACACCAAAAATCCCAGTGCACCCAAAATTCCTTAAAAAATGATCACACAAAGCTTGAGTACGCCAGTGGGGTTTCTGATGCACGTCTTCTAATCTTTTCCTAGTAAGCACATTTTATTAAGTAATTGTCTTCCATGTAGAAGTTTCTATTTCCCTGATTTATCTTGTTCATTTCCTATCTTGTTTAATTCTTTTTTCTTGGCTTCCCTAAACTTTGGAATTTCCAGTTTTTCCTCGTTTGGAGTTAATATTAAACTAACTCTTTCAGCTCCATTTTCTGCTGCATCCTTAGCTTTGTGATGTGCCCCCAGTTTGCCCAGTTTGCCTCTCCTTTGGCCCGGGCCGGGTTCCCCCCGCCCGCAGCGGCTGGGAGCAGCCGAGAGCCCCGCGCTGCCCATGCCGACCTGTCCCGGCTCCATCGCCGCTGCTGCCGCGGGCTGCGAGGGCTGCGGGAACGGGGCACCGAGGGTGTGGCTGCTGCTGGGGGAGGAGGAGGAGGGAGGGAAGGGCAGGGATGGAGGGGGAGGAGGAGGCGGGTAAGGGGGGAGGAGGAGGAGAAGGAATGGAAGGGGCGGGATGGAAGAGGAGATGGGGGTGGGGATAAGACAGGGGAGGAGGAGGAGGGGGGATGGAAGAGGAGGAGCGGGAGGAGAAAGAGCAGTGAAGGAGGCGGGGTTAGGGGGGAGGAGGAGAGGGAGGTGGAGATAAGACAGAGGAGGAGCAGGAGGAAGAGGAAGAGGAGGGACAAGGGCAGATCAAGGCTGAGCTGCGGGAGCCACGCGGTCTCGATCCCTGCCTGAATTCGCAGCCCCCACCTGTGGGATCATCGCCCCCCCCATGGCGCAGGTGAGCAGGGAGGGGGAGCCCGGCCCGGATATCCCGGGGGGTCCCTGGGTTGGGTTTTTGGGGGATGTTTGGAGAATGAAGAAGTCCAAGGCTGAGCGGAAAAGGCCCCTCGGGGGGACATCGGGGGGTGGCGGTGGCGGCTGCCGGCAGAGGCAGCCTGGAGGAGCAGAGCCCTGTGTGCCCCAGGAGGCCAAAGTGGGGAGGCCAGAGAGGGGGGAGCGCCGCCATTGGCGGGAGCCTCAAGAGCCTGGAGAGGGGCAGGGGGGACTCCTTGGAGCCGCTGCAGCCCAGAGCCGAGAATGAGGGGAGAAGGGAGCCCGGGAGCCCAAAGAGCCCCGGCATCCTGAAATGGGGAGAGCCAAGAGGGGGGAGCTTTTGGCATTGCTGGCACTGCCAGCAGCCTGGGCAGGGCGGGCACCCAGGAGAAGGGGGACCCCCAATGCAAGGGTGACCCCAGCAGCTGGGACAGGGGGGAACCCCTGAACACCAGAGGGAAGGCACCAGGGACAGGGAACCCCTGGGAGGCTTTTTCAGGGCTGAATCTTGGTGTTTGGGAGGGTTTACTGGAGCCCAGATGGCCGCTGACTTGTAGAGATGGACTTGGTCGGAGGGACCTTTAAACTCAACGTGTGTTGGGGAAGATGAAACAGGAAAGCCTTATAAATATGATTGTCTGGCAAAAGATTTTGAGAATATAGAAACTATAAGCAAGATTGAAATGAAAGCAGGCTTTTAGATACCTTAGTTACTGAACAAGTGGAAAACAATGGTGTGGCCCAACTGAATGTTATCCTCTTCTGATGAAACAACTCCCACTGCTTGCAGACAGGTCCAAGGGTCACAGCAGACTCTACTAGCTCAGCTGAAGGGGTCCAAAGAGGAGTTTTTAGGGTTGAAAATGTAATACAGTATGGTGATGTAATGATTCTTACAGGCTATATGTAAATGCTATTGGATTTGTATCTTGTTCTGGACTGGTTAGTGAGAAATAGAATATTTAACACAGAAGAAGATTCATTGTATTGTAACGGGAACCTTACTCTCTTACACTCTTACCCTCTTACTCTCTCACCCTCTCATACTCTCTGCTCCTCTCTTCTCTCAGGCCTGCTCCAAGCTGTGGCTGGCAGCTCCAAGCAGGGCCCTGCACCCAGGCCCTTTGCAATAAACCGCAAGTTCCATGACCTGGCTGCAGAGATCTCTCGTCTCCGTCCGTCCAGACCGTGCTACCCCCGACGCTCCTACAAACATGCTCATCCCTTGTTTTCCCAAACCAGGATTTCCCATTGCCAACCCCTGGGAGGCTGCGAGGAAGAGGAAGATGCCCCGGGACACTGAGGCAGGTGAGGAGGAAGTCAGTGCCCCTTTCCCCTCTGTGCTGCTCCATCTCCCAGCCCAGCAGGGGCCCCGGCTGCAGCACAGCCCTGGGGGGATCTCGTTGCCCTTGCCTGTGGCACGGAGGCAAATCCCATGCTGTCCTTGTCCTTCCTCGCCCAGAGCAGGAGCTGAGCATGGAGAGCAGGGAGGACAAATGCCCGCGGCAGAACCTGGTGGCAGAGGCCGTTTTGAGCGGCTCCACGGCGCAGGAAGCCAACGGGGAGGAAAAGGCCCGGAGATGCCGCACGAGGAGGGGCTGCAAACGCAGATGGCGGGGATGTGAGGGGGAAAGAGCCAGCCTGGGCCGGGAAGGCGGCCGGAGATGGAGCCAGAGCTCGGAGCTGGTGCTCCATGAGCAGCTCCATGATGGGGAGAAGCCCCACACGTGCGTGGAGTGTGGGAAGAGCTTCAGGTGGAACTGCCACCTGATCAGGCACCAGAGGACCCACACTGGGGAACGGCCCTACGAGTGTGGGGAGTGTGGGAAGAGCTTCAGAGAGAGCTCCAGCCTGATCAAGCACCAGAGGACCCACACTGGGGAGAGACCCTATGAGTGCTCCAAGTGTGGGAAGAGGTTTCAGACCAGCTCGAGTCTCTTCCAGCACTATCAGAGTCACACAGAGGAGAGGCCCTTCCAATGCCCCGACTGCAGGAAGGGATTCAGGCAGAACTCCACCCTCATCACCCACCGGCGCATCCACACTGGGGAGAGGCCCTACGAGTGTGATAAATGCAGGAAGAGGTTTCAGACCAGCTCCAGTCTCCTCCGGCACTGTTGGATTCACACAGAGGAGAGGCCATTCCAATGCCCAGACTGTGGGAAGGGATTCAAGTACAACTCCGACCTTGTCAATCACCAGCGCATCCACACAGGGGAGAGGCCCTACGAGTGTGATAAATGCAGGAAGAGGTTTCAGACCAGCTCCAGTCTCCTCCGGCACTATCGGATTCACACAGAGGAGAGGCCCTTCCAATGCCCAGACTGCAGGAAGGGATTCCAGCGCAACTCCACCCTCGTCAGGCACCAGCGCATCCACACTGGGGAGAGGCCCTACGAGTGTCCCCAGTGTGGGAAGAGCTTCTCACAGAGCTCTAACTTGACCCGACACCAATGGAGGCACCGGTAAGGGAAGCCCTGCGAGTGCCCCAAGTGCGGGAAGAGCTTCGTGCGCTGCTGCAGCTCCATCCCCCACTGGAGGAGGCACTTTGGGCACAGCCCTGGTCACTCACATTCCCTGTGATCCATGTTGGGAGCACGCCTGGCTGTTTGTCCTTTGGTTTGGCTTTAATTTTTGCTCTTCTCAATATCTTTGCACTCCAAAAACCCAGAGCGATTGATTTGTCACCTTAAAACCACTCAAATCCCACTGAAAACAACTAAGTTTTAAGCCATAAATGCTCAATCCCACTTCAAATTCCTTGTTCCCTCCTCAAAAAAACTCAGTCCCAGGATAAACTTGCTTAATTCCACAGCCATCATGGTGAGATGGGGTTGGAAGGAGATTGGGAGAAGTGGGATCATGTGGAGCAGTGGGATGGGGGTTGTGTGGGCCTGGGTGTGTGGGATGTATTTGATAGCAAATAAAACTTTCAAGAGGTCCTGATTTCTGTCCCGTTCATTTTCAGTCAGTTCTGTTTGCAGAGTGCCACCTTCTCAGCTGATTCAATTCCTATAAAAGTCCCATTTTTAAATCATCTAACCCAAACAGTCCAAAAACCAATATCCAAGTAAAGCCACTCACCTGTAATTAAATTTTTAAAAAATATTTTAATTGTTTTTGAGTATCTAAGGGTGATAAAGTTTAATTGTTTGGTTTAAATGTCTGAGAAATTATACTGCTGTTTGGTTTTGTGTTTAGTATATTTGTAATATGAATTGTTTCACTAAGGTGTGTTAGATTGTATGTTAGTTTTTTTAGATATTTTTTATCTAAAGTATATTAGTCATCGAGTTAAAACTTTCAAAAGGGATTTTTTGGTATATAATTTGTTTATTTATATGCATTGGTAAGATTATAGCAATAATTGTTGTTTTTTTGGGTTGAACCATTGGAATATTGTAAGGAAGACTTGAGATTTTTATATTTCATTTTTATTATAATTTATTTAATTTTAATTATTATTTCTTTATTTATAATTCTAATTTTTTTGAGATGTGTCCTGGTTTAGGGCAAATTTGAGAGAAAACCTCCACGGGGGCCCCTCCAGAAAGCAAAGCCACAGGGCCCTCCCCCCAACCGGTTCGGGAGGGATTGCTCAGAGAGAAGTGGAAAGAACCTGTTCATTTAACAGGCACAGCACCCCCAGCACACAAAATGAACAATACCCATGACACCGCTCTTTCCTGGCTCTGAAAAGGATGACAAATTCAGAAAGTCTCTCTTGGGGGTGGTCGCTCTGTTCTCAGTCCCTCCGGCGCTGGGGCAGCTGCTGCAGCCACAAGGTGCAAACTCTCGGTGTTTCCCAGGTCCCAGTCCAGAGCAGGTTCAAGTAATTCTGAAAAAAGGAAAGGAAAAACAGTCCAGGGAAAAATTCAGACTGCTTAGCTAAACTAACTAATGAGCAGAAGCAAAAAGCGAGAGCAAAGCAGGAGCAAGAGCAAAGCAAAAAGCCAAGCAAAAAGCAAAAGCAGCACCATGTACTGCCCCGTCTCTGTGTCCCACCAGCTGTGGAGGAGCAGGCTGATAAGAAACCAAAACAAAACTTTCACTCTTCAGAGCCAGTCTTGAAGGCACAGAACATAATATCCAGCATGAACAGAAGACATGAATGGGGATACAAGCATCGTAACGTCACCCTAGGACAATGTCCCAAAGGTCCATTTGCTGTAGATGGGATGACTTGCACGTCAGTGTTTTCCAAGGTAGCTTCTGCTGCTGCTGCCACACCGACTCCTGCGCTCCCTGCTGTGGCTGATTGAAGAATGTCCAGGTTGTGGGGGAGCATTTGTGTCACGGCGCGCCCCCTTTAGCGCTCGGTTCCGCGGGTCCCAGCGGCTCCGTCTCTCTCGTCTGTGGATTTGCATTCGCCGCTTCGGTGTCCGTGCTTGTCACATCTGCTGCACTTTCCCTTGGAACCAGTAGCTGTTGCTGTTTGTTACTTTTCTTTACGGCTCTAACTTTGCACCCGTGGCTGCCACACCGAAGGCAAACTCGGTCGGGGCCATTTTCTCTGTGCTGCACAAGTGGCTCAAGGGCAGTTGCCATTGATAGGTGGCCTTGTCCTCTGGAGCTCCTACTCCCAAACAAGCTTCTGTCATGTCTGCCACATTAGCTGTTCTGGGCAAAGTTTGCAGGATCCTTTTGGAGGTGAGATTTGCATTTTCTACTGCTAATTGCATTCCTAGCACAGCTTTAACCTCTGGGCACATTCCTGGAGCCCAAACTACTGCATTTCTGAGGCGGCCTAGGAAACTCATACAAGTCTCATTTGCCTCTTGTCCAATGGGGGTATAAGATGGAGGTGCTAGTCCCATGTCTGGAAATGCATGAGAAGCCTCTCATGCAAGTTTCTGAGACTGTTGCAAAATAGCAGCATGCAAACATGCTTGAGCTTGCGGGTCAGCAAAAGGGCCTCTCTTCAGCATCATTTCTGGGGGGCCAGGCTCCCTGGGGTCTCTTTCAAAGGGGTTTTGATTATTTTTACCATTTCAACACTTTCTGTGTGTCCCTGCAAGCAAGAAAGCACCACAGAGCCTCTCCCTCAAAGCCTTGAGGTAGTGCCAAGGCAGAACTTGTTCATGCTCTTTTCCCCTGGTGATTTTCTACTCCCGTCCAGACTCTGATAGCAAAGCCATGCTGGTGACAAAAGATTGACCTTGGCATCCTGGGGCACTTTCTGGGTGGGTGTTTGAATCTGCTTTTCCAGGCCTTGGGCTGAGCAGGGTGAGGCCGAGGCCTGGGCCCCTCCAGGCGGCGCCGGGAGCGCCCGGGGCAGCGGCGAGGGGCGGCCCTGAGGGGCGGCACAGGGGGCATTTCCCCCGAGCGGGCGGGCGGGCGGGCGGCGGGGAAAGGCGCCCTGGGCACAAGGGCAGGCACAAGGGCCCCGGCTCTCTGCAGTGCGGGCGGCCCAGCGCCGATCGCTGCTCCCGGAGCCGCTGCCAGGGCCGGGTCTCCTCCCCGCCGCTGACCCTGCACCTGCAGCGCTGCCTCCGCCTCTGCCGGGCTCCCCGGCACGGACGGCAAGGACGTGGACACGCTGCAGCAGGGGCCCAGCAGGGACACCCAGATGGTGCCGGGGCTGCAGCTCCTCTCCTGCAAGGAAAGGCTGACACAGCTCGGCTTCTTCAGCCTGGGAAAGAGACCCAGCCTTGATCCAGCTGTGGCCTTCCAGTACCTGAGGGCAACACACAAGAAAGCTGGACAGGGACTTTGTACGAGGGCAGGCAAGGACAGGACAAGGGAGCATGGATCCAAATGGAGAGAGATTAGGTTTAGGTAAGGGATTCAGAAAAAAGGCTCTCCTGGAACAGGTTGCCCAGAGAAGGTGGGCATGTCCCGTCCCTGACAGTGTTCAAGGCCAGGCTGCATGGAGCTCTAGACAAGCCGGTCCAGTGCAAGGGGTCCCCAGCCACAGCAGGGGGGTTGCAGCCATGGGATTTTCCAGATCCCTTCCAAGCCAAACCATGCCACGACTCCATGATTCTGGGATACTTCCCCTCCTCATCCTCTGGCAGAAAAAGAAACTTGGCCCCAAGTTCCACACTGCAGACCATGTCTTTTGGCAGCCTGCAACTGTGTCAACAGAGGATGAAAAGAGATTACATTACTGACACGATTTTCCTTTTCTATTTGAAAAGTAAATGCTCTGCTCCTGTCCACTCTGGCAAAATTGTCACAAGAGGCAATTGTTCCCCATGAAAAGCTTGGTCTCATGCAAAGAAGAAAGAAGCCAGAAGCCAACAGTCTTCGTTATTGCTACATTGTTTTCTTTGGTTACTTCTCTAATAGGAATGACTTTGGGGTGTGATTTGTTTGTTTCTCTCTTTCGTTCCTGACGGCATCGCGGTCCCCCCGCAGCACAAGGGCGCCCTTGTGCCCCTGGAGCTGGCGCTGCTGTGGAAGGTGTCGCGGCCTGGCTTCGTGCGGCTCCTGGACTGGTTCGAGGTGCCCGAGGGCTTCGCGCTGCTCATGGAGCGTCCGCAGCGCTGTCAGCACCTCTGGTACTTCCTGCACGAGCGGCGGTTCCTGACGGAGCCCGTGGGGCGGGGGCTGTTCCACCAGGTGCTGGAGGCCATGGGGCACTGCAGCAGCCGTGGCGTCCTGCACCACCACATCAAGGCCGAGAACGTCCTCGTCGACCTGGCCACAGGCGAGGCGAAGGTCATCGACTTTGGCTGCGGCACGATCCTCCAGGACACGTTCTACACCCGGATGTCAGGTGAGGCCAAGCCGGGGCCCAGCTTCGCAGTGGAGTTCCCCCCTTGGCTGGCAGAAGGGGAAGAGGGAGGGAAGGAAGGAGGCAAGGAAGGAGGGGGAATCCATCTTCAGCCAGCTGCAGCCAAGTTGCTTTGTGGCAGGGCAGGGCCTGGCTGTTGTGGAACGGGAGCTGGCTGGGAGGGAGGGAGCAGCATGGGCCTGATGAGCTGCGCCCGTGTCCCATAGGAACGCCGGAGTACAGCCCACCGGAGTGGATCCTCTTTGGCTGCTACCATGGCCAGCCAACCACCATCTGGTCCCTGGGCATCCTGCTCTATGAGCTGCTCTGTGGGCACCTTCCTTTCCACACCAACAAGGACATTGTCCGGGGCCAGCTCTTCTTCCCACCCTGGGTGTCTCAAGGTGGGGATGCGCCTTCAAGGCACGAGGGGAAGAAGGGGGTTGGGAGGGGCGGCTGGCACATAAGCGTCCTGCTCTTGCAGCTGGTGAGGAGGTGCATCTCCTGGGCTTAGCTGGAGGAGGTGGCACCTGTGCCTCTGTGCTGGTGTCCTCTGCAAGAGAGGATCGATAGGAAGCTTTTGGCTGCAGCTCTGAGCACTCCTGGTGTGGCCTGGGCACTGTGGAATGTGGGAGAGCATGGACAGGAGCCTTGTCCCGCTGAGCTTTGTGGACAGTTGGCTGGCTGAGAAAGGTCACGTCGACATAATACCCCTGGTTAAGCAAGAAGGAGAGAAGTCTAGGAGTCAGCAGTCAGTGTCCATATAAGGCAAGGACATTATGCCCTTGATGCAACAACAGGATAGGGAAGAGGCTCTTTTGCCAAAAATATGAAGAATAGTTTCAACAGAATAACCACAAGAATGCAGAAGGAGGCGTAGTTGGCCGATAAGTAACTAACCAATAATGAGCACTCCTTTGCAATATGTATGAGCTTTATTAACACCAATATAAATATGTGTGACTCTCAATAAAGTTTGAGACTTGCTGATCAGTCATATTGCATGCCACATTTCTCCCGCCGATCCAACACAAACCCAAACTCCAGCCCTGGGATACCGTATAAAAGCCCCATGGCCCTGCCTTTGCCCTGTCTTTCGGGGGTCAGAAATGGATTCTGGAGCTTTCTGAAACCCAGACCCGTCTCGTTTGTTCCCGGCACCGGCAGCTGCAGCCTCCCTGGACACCATGAACTCTGGAGAATGGGGGCAGCCAGTGGGGACAGGTCCTGGACTGCAAGATAAGTGTGTGTTCTGTTTGCCATCTGTCAGTGGTGGGGCAGTTATCTTCTGTTCATTGGGCAGTTTCTCTCTTCCACAACCAATCCTCCCTGTGGGGAGGTGTGTTCCATTAATAGGCCATTGATTATTAATTATCTTCTGGTAATGGTCCACTGAGTGTCACTGCATGGCTGATTAAATGACATCATCCCATTGGAAGATGCTCCGCCCAGGGGGAGGAGCCAAGCATTCCTACCTGGACAGAATCTGAGATTTGGAACACTGTAGGCAGCCTTTTCCTCCTGGATTCCCAGAGGAGCAGCTGTCTTTCTTCTCCACGGGATTCCCAGAGGATCAGCCTTTTCCAACTGGATTCCCAGAGGAGCAGCTGTCTTTCTTCTCCACTGGATTCCCAGAGGATCAGCCTTTTCCTACTGGATTCCCAGAGGAAGGAAGATTCCCAGGCCCATCTACAGCAGCCCTGGACCTTCAGAGGAAAACTCCACCCTTCTCCAGGATCCCTGCTCCAACAGAGCCACACCTGGCACTGCAGGAGGGCTGCAGCCACCACTGAATGGGACTGCTGCCAGCACCCTGACCCACAGGGTGTCAGGTCCTGTTCTGACTCTGTCTGTGGGGGTTTTTTTCATCTGTACTACTGCATTTATATTTTTAATTTTTCCTAAAAAAGAACTGTTATTCCTATTCCCATATCTTTGCCTGAAAGCTCCCTAATTTCAAAATTATAACAATTCAGAGGGAGGGAGTTTACATTTTCCATTCCAGGGGAGGCTCCTGCCTTCCTTAGCAGACACCTGGCTTTTCAAACCAAGACAATAACAAAGTTACTTGAACACCACAGAAAGAAAATCCATTTTAATCTCTGCAAAAAGCCAATATTATGTGTCCATAACAATAAACCTCTCGCTGAGTGATGGTAGATGTCAAAGTAACTTTGCTATAAAGATATAGTTTTTATTTCTGTTGTTAATTAAGCTCAGTGAAAAGGCTGCTTGTGTTAAACTGCCTGCTTGGATGGGATAACATCCAATGCACCCAGGATGAGGACACCTGTACAGATCTGCCAACTATCAGCACTCCCTGTCTGAAGTGAGCTACACTTTGGTAACATCTCATGTTTCATGCATGCAGTGGGTGACCAGATGATTTAAAATGTTAATAAAATAAACAAGAAAGATTTTAAAATGCTAATAAAATAAACAAGAAAGGTCATTTTTATTCCTCAAAATAACAACAACAACAACAACAACAACAACAACAACAACAACAACAACAACAAGAAGTTCTGGTTTAATGAAAGGTGGAATCTGTTGCTCTTAAGAGCAAAGATTCATTGCTGGAATAAAGTGTTCAGCCCAGCTGTTTCTACTATGAGGCCGTATTTCATCCCTCCTGAAAGTCCTTCATGTTTGCACAGAAAACTGTCCTTGCATAGCCCAATAAATTCCATCACTTCAGCTGGCCAAACAACCACTGTGGTCAAGTGGGGTCTGAGCAGCACCCAGGATCCCAAGCAGCTTCAGAAGCTTCATTTTACACCTCCTCTTCTCCCAGTGAATACCCAGCACCACCATCACTGTGGACCCATAGCTATGGATCACTGGCCTGGCCAGCACAGGGCTAATGTTTGCATCAGCCAGGAGGAGCTGCTCTGCCTGCCTGTCTGTCTCAGCCTCAGCCCTGAGACCCCAAATGCCTCCATTCTGGCCCAATCCTTCCTGGTGCTGAGCATAAGAACTCGTGCAGACAAGAGCAGGGAGGGAATCTCCCCAGCCGTTTATCACCTCAGCAACAAGACCTTGGTACCAGGCTGTTATCTGTAGCAGAAAGCAGCAGCAGGAAGGAGACACCAGATCACCAGCCTCAGGCCATGGCCCTGGTGCTGTCCTTACCAGTGATCAGTGTCTGCAGCTCTCCAGGAGCTCAGGGAGCAGGGATGCTCCTCACCATCTCATCTTACCCATGCACCCAAAGCCACGGCCAGCTGTGTGCTCCTGCCCACCAGCACATGCCAAGGCACAGTGTGGGATTCTTGGGGAGGTGTCCTCTGCAGGGCCAGGAGTTGGACTTGGTGATCCTTGGGGGTCCTTTCCAGCCCAGGATATTTTGTGATTCTAAGGCTTTGGCCAGCCCAGGTTTCAGCCACCTCCCTGATCCATGTGGGATTGACCCCAAACCAGATCTTGCCTCTGTCTACCCTCCAGTGCAAGGAACATGTTGCATCTACCCCAGCCCCCCTGCTTGTGTCTGATGGATCATGCTGACCTTTTCAACATATTTCTTGGAGTATTAAAAAACATTACCTGACAAACAATAAAAAACAAAAAACACAACAAAAAAAAAAACCCAAAAAAACCCCAAACCAAACCAAACCAAAAAACAAAACAAAACAAAACAAAAAAAAAAGAAAAAAAAGAAAAAAACAAACCAAAAAAACCAACAGACCAGCCCGAAGAAAATCAATTTGGGTAATGATGGCCTTTTGTTCCAGCTTATCCTGCACCAAACTCCATAGATGGTAACTCTGAACATTTCCCAGACCTTCACAGCAGAGCTTGGAACTCTCTCTCTGATTTCTTGGTTGTTTCATGACACGTGCATCTCTCCTATATAATCCCAGTGTTTTGCTTAGAAGCCATATTATAACTGTGAATCAATCTTCTTCATTTGAACATCTAGGACAGATTCACACATCATTTCACCATTAACTAGGACAGACTCAGCCTTGCAGATCTTTCAGGTTTCAAGCCTGGCTGTGTTGTTTCAGTTCTTTGCTGCTGCCTGTGTTTTGTGAAAAAAAAATTAAATAACCAGACTTTGGGACTTTCTGTTGTGGCTTGAAGAAGAACACAGGTTGTTTCATCGCTGTTGTGAGACATGTGTTACCCGGCTCATTAATTCACAACAGTTCTTGTTCTCTCTGCCTTTTTCACGCTGATGTGATACATTTGTGGAGTCCAGGGTTGTACTGCAAGTGATAATGCTGCAGTAAAGTCTGATAAACTGAGATTCCAACAAAAAAGTGTGAAAAATGTAACCTCTAAAGTTCTGAAAGCTCACATGTGACAAAACCCATAAATCCCCCCAGAGGCAGTCATTATGGTGAGTTACTAACTAGATTATGCAGCTGCATTTGTCATCATTTCCCATTACGTAGAGAATAAACCTGTCAGGCTGATTTATGGCAGAGGGCTCCACAAGATGGGAACTGGCACCTGTACTGTTCTGTGGAAACGATGAGAAATGCTGTGTGTGCTCAAGTGCTGAATGGAAAAGGAAGGAGGGGAGATAACTGTTCTTTGAAGGCACTGATTCAGGGACAAAGACTTCAGAGAGGAGTCATGCTTACACCCATGGGATGGCAGGAAGAGTATCCACCAACCTGTCCCAACAGCAGCAGCAGCATCAGAATGCCTTCTCCAGAGGTGGAGGGAAGAGAGGAGGTCTTTTGAGGGGACCAAAGTCAGTCATGGAGAAATCCTAGAAGCCTGGAATGGTTTGGGTCACAAGGAATCTGAAAAACCATCTTGTTCTAACCCCTGATGTGGGCCGTGACAAACTGAACAGCTGAATGCCTGGCTACTCAAGGAATACTCAAGGTTTTGGATTCCATGCCTGTGCATCTACCGTGGAGCAGCTGGGTCTGCTGGGAGCAGATGGCATCCACCTGAGCTCAGAGCAGGCCAAAAGATGGGCAGATGTGGGACTGAGCAGGGCGAGGGACATCCCTGCACAGCAGCGCTCTGACAAGAGCAGCAGTGGCCTCCTCTCAGTGCCCTTCCCCGAGCAGCAGCCGCTGAACACCATGGTGGCTACACAGATGCTTTTGGCTCTGCAATCCCTTTGTGCTCAAAGGCCACGCTGGGCATTTCAGCTGGGCTGGAAGGTCTGGCTGGGCAGGGAACAGGCAAGAGGCACTGCTGGTGTGAGCTCCATGTGTTCACTGGGGACACAAGGAAGATTCTGTTCATCCAAAGAAAAACACAAGCAGCCAGTCCCTGCTAACACAGCAGTGCGACTCTGTCCAGAGCAGCTCAAATTCTCTGCCAGAACCACCCCCCTGCACCTTCTTGATCTGAAGGGGACTAGAAGTGGTTTCACTGCAGTTCTTTATTTCTGCTGTCTGAGAATGGGAAGGTTTCACAGAAGTCTTGGATGGACTGGATCAGGGAATAGTCAAGCAAGAAAAACTGAGCAACCATCACCCAACGCCACTCACAGAAGAACAAGTCCCATTAGGAAAAGCACCTCAGGTGTTTTCATAGTTGATAATATGTATCCTACTCAACATTATTGATTATAATCTTTTCCGTTTGGAAACTTATCAGTGGGGACTTCTGCCTGCTTTGTGAAGGGAGCCCCTGGGGCCCATCCCCTCCCAGAGGGGCTGCACTTGCTGCCTGCCGGGGCTTTCATTGCTGGGCCCACTGGGAGCCCCTGAGCTGGGCTGGGCACCAAGGGCGGGGCTGGCCCGGCTGTGATGCCTCTGGCCCCTGTGACACCAGGGGCAGCGTGTCACAATGGGGGCAGCTGGAAAAGGCCCCCGCAGGTAACGCTGGCCCAGCACAGCCTGGGCAAGCGGTGAGTGCGCATGTGGCGGGGCTGGGCCAGGCCAGGGCCGGGCCACAAGCGCCGCACCCGGGCCTGCATTGTCCCCCTGCACCCAGGGCCAGCCCCTGGGGCCGGCGCCTTGGCCGGGGCACGGGGCTGCTGCTGCTGGCCCACTGGCACAGGCCCTGCTGCCTGCCAGCTGCCCGGGGCCCTCTGCTTCTGCCCTCACATCCCTGCGCCTCCGGGCCTCACTTCAGCCCCCACAAGCTCCCTTGGCAGCCCCAGTGAAAGCCTTGTCTCTCTCCTCCTGCAGACCATGGCGCACAGAGCAGTCCTGGCTGGGCTTGTGCTGCTCCTCTTCCTGTTCCCACTTTCCGTGGTGGACAGATTTCACGGGGATGGGCAGCCCCGTGCAGAGGAGATGAAAGCGGCCCCCCCAGAGCCAGCTGAGCCTGGCTGGGGACCCTGGCTCCTGGCTGCCTTGCGCTACCTGCACCAGCTCTGGCAAATTGCTCAGCCGCTGCTCCTGCCTTTGGGCTGGTGGCTCAGGCGTAGAAGGGCAGCCATGAGGCAGAGAGCAGCGGCCCAGAGAGCTGAGGAAAAGGCCAGAAGGAGGAAGGTGGAAAGCAAGCGGAGAAGGCGGCTCCTTAGGAAGAGATTCAAAGACATGGAGCAAATGCGCCGGGCCATGAAAGAAATCGAAATGCAAATGGCCAGGCTGATTGGAATGAATAGGGATACAAACAGGATGCTGAAGGTAGGCAGGGCAGGCTTTTGGAGGAGCACAGGCAGTGGCTGTGTGAAGAAAAGCTTCCTGCTGGAGATGCTCTCTGGGCTGGCCAAGGCGAGCCGCACATCTTTGTGAGCAGCCGGCGCACAGAGCTGCGCTTGCTGCCCAGCACAGCCCTGCACCGGGGCACAGGCTCCGGGCTCCTGACACACCCTGCCCCTCTGCCCTCTCCTCATGGGATCTATAGTAACTGCATCTATTTTAACCCTTTCCCATACAGAGCCTTTGCATCTGCTCGGAGGAAAGCACCATCTGAAGGCATCGGGCCAATGATTGGAGAATGATTCAAATTCTTAAGTAGTTTTGAAATATTTAAAATGTTTTCTTTAAAAATAATTGTGTTTAGCAACATTTTCCAAACTTTTTATTACTATAATGTAGATTACTACTCTTGTAAGATAACATAAATATTTTAATATTAAGTAGTAATAAACAATGGCACTTTTCCTTATATTACATAGAACTTAAATTTCATCAAAATTACCAAGAATTATTACAGTTAACCAAAACTGAAGTATACTTTATTTCTGTTTAAAACAGCAAATGTTGCTTAATCTTCATGATCCAATAATTATTTTGTGTCTTGTTTAATATTCATATATACAGTATATAGACTGTTGCTACGAATGCCTATAATCACAATTGGTTAATTTAAATTACACTCTCTGCCCTCCTGTCTCGGGAGGGTGACTTCCCTCAGGCAGCTGCAGTCCCTGTCAAGATGCAATAAAGGCAATGCCTGAACAAACGCTGTGTCTGTGAGTGTCCATGCTGGACTCAGGTGTCAGCTGTGGGGAATTCCTGACACAGGGGCACCACAGCAGCCCTTGGCCATGCAGAGGCTCCTTTCCTCCCCTGCAGCAGCTGCTCCTTTGGTGCTGTGATCCAGCCTCTGCTCTGCGCGATGCCAAATGCAAGAAAACCAGGAGTGCCAGCACTCAGACTGTCACTCGGGTCCCTGCAGAGCTCAGGAGCCACCATGGCTGTGTAGGTGTGGAACCTGCAGTGGGCCATGACAGCAGGGACAGCAGGGACAGCAGGGACAGGGGGACACAGCACAGCAGTCACAGCCCGGCTGCCCTGGGACAGGCCCGGCAGGCGGACAGGACACGGGGCAGGCAGGAGTCCCCATCCTCTCTGTGCCCTCCTGAGCACAGGCACATAAGGGACAGGGGCAATGGGGACACAGCCGGCCCCTCTCCTCTGGGAATATCCCACCTGCCCAGGGGCCCTGACAGAACGCAGGGGCTGAGGCTCTGCAAGGGGAACCCAAGGCTGAGCAGGAGGACCTCCAAGTTACATCTGCCCACATTCTGCATGCAAACTGCTGCGTGGAGGAGAAAACCAGAGGGGCCTTGCCACAGCAGATCCCATCTGAGGGAAGGTGTTCTCTATTCCTGCACACGGGTGCCCCATGCAACATGGAGCACATGAATGCACTTTGACACCAGATTCTCAGCCCTGCTCGAGCGCTCTGGCACAGCAGGAGCGGCCATTCCCTAATAACACACGGGTTTGCAACTCTTGTGCAAAGCAACACAAATTGTCTCTCTCCTCCTGCAGACCATGGTGTCCAAATCAGTCCCTGCCCTGCTGGTGCTGCTCCTCTTCCACTTCCCACGGCCTGTGGTGATCAGTTGGGATGAGGATGCAGAGCTGGGCAAAGAGGGCCTGGAGCAGGCTCCCCCAGAGGCACCCGAGCCTGCCTGGGGACCCCTGCTCTGGGCAGCCGTGCAGCAGGGGCCCTACTGGGCTGCTGCTGAGCTGCTCTTCCTGCCTTTCTTCCTCTGCCTCAGGCGCAGAAGGGCGGCCATGAAGCAGAGAGCAGAGGCCCGGAGAGCTGAAGAAGAGGCCAGAAGGCGCAGGATGGAAATGGAGCAGAGAAGGCTTCGGGTGTCTGTGGAACATTCCCGGGTGTCTGGGGAACATTCCCGGGTTTCTGGGGAACATTCCCGGGTGTCTGGGGAACATTCCCGGGTGTCTGGGGAACACCCCCGGGTGTCTGGGGCTCTCCTGGCCCCGTTCCCAGCCCAGGTTCCCGGGGTTCAGGAGCTGCCCTGGTGCCCGGGCCCCGCGACATCGCCTGGGTGCACTTGGAGCCCGAGGTGCAGGCGGGCGCCGCCCGCGAGGCCCTGCAGGGCTTCAGCATCACCCAGAGCAGCGCCAGGAAGATCTCCTGCGCCAAAAAGGGACCCAGTTTCCCACCCAAATCCCCTCTCTCCATCCCAAATCCTTCTTTGTGCATTCCAAATCCTTCTTCTTTCACCCCAAATCCCCTTTCCCAGCCCCCAGGGATTTTGGGGCTCCAGAGGGGTTATTGGGGTTTTTCCCAGCATTGTACCCAGGGTCTCTCTGCAGACATTGCACCTGGAGCTGCCCCAAATAAACCCCAAATAACCCCAAATTTTGGGACTGGGGGCAGGGGGGGGATGGTGATTCTAAAATTCGGGGTTTGGGGGTGTTTGACCCCAAACTTTGGGAATTGGGGGGTTTGATCCTAAAATTTGGGGGTTGGGTGGGATTGATCCTAGAATTTGGGGTTTAGGGGATTTTGACACCTCAGGGTTTGGGGATTTTTGACCCCAAACTTTGGGAATTGGGGATGTTTGACACCCCTGGGTTTGGGATTTGGGGGTTTTTGTTCCCAGGATTTGGGGTTTAAGAGGTTTTTTTTCCCCAGGATTTGGGGATCAAGGGGTTTGACACCCAAACTATGGGGATGAGGAGGGTTGGACACCTCAGATGTTTCAAACCCCAGGATTTGGGGTCAGGGGGTTTTGGCCCCAAAGTTCGGGAAATGGGGGAATTGATCCCAGGATTTGGGGGGATTTAACCCCAAAGCTGGGGGGATCAGGGGGATTTGACACCCCAGGTTTTGGGATCGGGGGGATCTGACTCCAAAGTTTGGGATTGGGGGTTTAGACCCCAAACTTTGGGGGTTGGGGGTGTTTGACACCTCAGGATTTGGGATTTGGGGGTGTTTGACCCCAGACTTTGGGAACGGGGGGTGTTGGACACCCCAAATGTTTCAAACCCCAGTATTCGGGGTCAGGGGGATTTACCCCCAACATTTGCAAATTGGAGAGTGTTTGACACCCCAGGATCTGGGATTTGGGGGGTTTAAGGCCTAAAATTTGGGGTTCGGGCTGGGGGGGCCGGGGGGGGGGGGGGGGGCAGGTTGAGATCGCAGAGTTTGGCTCTGGGGGAGTTTGGCCCCCCCCCAGTGTTTGAACCCCCAGGATTTGGGGTCCGGGGGAGTTGACCCCAGGATTTGGGGTGTTTGACCCCAATGTTTGACCTCACCTCGGGTTTGGGGTCGGGGTTGAGATCAGGGACATTCCCTGGAGCCAGCGGCGGGATCGGGATCGGGAACGGGATCGGGAAGCGGAACAGGAACGGGGAGGGTCCCTGAGCCAATGCCGGACCCCAACCCCAGGGAGAGGCCCCGCCCCAGTCCCGGAATGGCCCCATCCCCACAGTCCCGGAGCCCTCCCCAGGCCCAGCCCCTCCCCAGCCGCTGAACGGAGCCTCCCTCAATCCCAGCCCGCCCCGATCCGGGCCGGAGCCATCCCCAGAGCCTCCCCCATTCCCGGCCCGGACCCTTCCATCCCTTTTTGGGGCGGCTCCTGCCGCTCCCCGCCCATTTCTGGGGGTTCCAAAGGGCCCCGCGGACCCTCCCCATTTTTGGGGTGTTGGGGTGGCCCCAGGGCCGCCCCGAGGGCCGAGGGGGGATCGAAAGCCCCAAACCCGAGGGGCTCCTGGGGGTGCCCAGTTCCTCCCGTCCCCAGCCCGAAACAGATCGTGGCCAATCAGAGCGCGGGGCGCTGATGACGATCCTGCTGCCGGGCGGAAACTCGGCGCACTGGCCCCGCCCGGCGATTTCCAGCGAATCAGCGCCCGGCTCGGCTGTGACTCATCGCGTGCCGGGCAGAACCCAGCGCCTCTCACAGCGCTGGCCAATCAGAGACTGCGCGGGGCCATTCCCAGCCAATCAGAGCGTTTGTCGCTGATGGCGCTCAGTGTCCAGGAGCGGAATTTGGGGCGGGGGGCGGTGACCCCGGCGATGGGGATGGGGCGTGCGGGGGCAGCTGGGGCCGCACTGGTGGCACTGGGGGCGCTGGGAGCCCCCCCGGCCGCGGGGGGAGCGGGGGGCGCGGGGAGAAGGGGGGCGGGGGGGCCCCAAATTCAACCAAAGGGGGGTCGGGACCCCCAAAGGGAGCAGGAGGGGCCTGGAACCCCCAAAACCAAGCACGGGGGGGGGGATTGGGGACTGGGGGAACGATGGGGAAGGGGCGGGAGAGTGGGGGGAAAGAGGGGGATGGGACCCCCAAATTGAGGTGGGAGGGAGCTGTGGACTGGGGGAATGCTGTGGACTGGGGGAAACCCCCATCAAATCCCATTAAAATCCCATAAAAATCCCATTAAATTCCACTCCATTCCCATTAAACACCATTAAAATCCAATAAAATACTATTAAATTCCATTAAAATCCCATGACATGTCATTAAAATCCCATAAAATTCCATTAAAATCCCATCAAATTCCATTAAAAGTCCATAAAATCCAAAGAAAATCCCATTAAATCCGATTACATTTCTATTAAACACCATTAAATTCTATTAAAATCCTTCTAAATTCCTATTATAATCCATTAAAATTCCCTCAAATCCCATAAAATGATCCCAAACCCACACAGTGCCCTGAATTACCCCACATACACATTGCCCTAAAAACCCAACAATGTGAAAAATTACCCCAAATGATCCCAAATTTACCCTGAATAACCCCAAAAACCACCAAATAACCCCAAAGGCACAAAAAGAACCCAAATCCCCCAAATGACCCCAATCCCCCAATGACCCCAAATCCCATAAATGGGACTGGGAGAGGGGAGGAGAGGGCAGGGAAAGGGGGAGTGGGACAAACTGGGCGAGGAAATCAAACTCTGCAGTCAGACAGAGCAGGGATTTGTGTATCCAGCGCTGGGAGCGAGGGGGATCTCTCTGGCAAAAACCCACTCGGTCTCCTTTAGCCTTCAGCTCCATTTTAAAAGTCACAATTACAACACTTCATTAGCATAGTCACATTTGCATAAAGCTGTGTCCCGGTTTTACAGCCGTGTGTGGCTTCAGCGCCTGCGTCCGTTCCTCCTGTGGCGGCCCTCAGTCTTCTGGTGCTCTTTTGATGAAGGCTTCTGTCATCCTCCTCACGTTGGAACTTTTTACCTGGACCATCAGCCCATGCCTGGTGCTCCTTGTTCTTCAGTCTAACCTGGTCTGAGCTGATTTTGCCCTTTGCAAGCTCTGTTCAAACTTGCTCTCTCGCTCTCGGTGCGTTTGTTGTGTCGCTGGCTCTGCTCTCTCTCTTGCTCTGCTGCCTCGCTGGCTTTGCCTGCATGTGAAAAATGCATGTATTTTATGATTGGCTTTTCGCAAATATTAAAATGAATATTATATGTCTTGTGTTAGAAAGCAATGCTGTATTAATTCTCTTGTGTTAAATATAGTTTTAGGTTATAAAAAATGTTAAAATAGAAACGATGCTATGAAGGATTCTTTTTTTAAAGAAAGGACTCCCAGTGTGATAGCAGCCACAGGACACCTAAATCTTTCAGAGAAAAGGAATTTATTTCCCTCTTATCAGAAGAAATGAACTTTTTCCCGCCTCGAAGGCGCTGTTAGGATTCGGAGGAAGAAGGTGGCACTGACCAGACAGAATCCTGTGTTTGAATGGAATTTATGCATCCTGGATGAAGTGTATGAATATGCAACAGGCTGTTGTTTTTAAGGGTTAATCCTTTGTTAACGGGTGTCCCTTTTCGGGCTCGTGGTGCCCAGAAAAAGGTATCCGGACCTCCATAACCCTTTCTCTCTATTGTCTAATATTGTCCTAATTCAAATTGTCCAAATTATTGTTACTCTAATTGTATTGCTATTTTTATAACCATTTTATTTCTATTTAACTTTTAAAATTTAAAAAACAAGTGACGGGCCTGTTTCACACTGCACATCTCGCTCCAGGGCTGCTTGTGCTGAACCTTTCCTTGCACAGCCCTGAGGATTCCCCCAGCCCGGGCTCCCATGAGGTCCCTCTGTGTCCCGCTGCAGCTTTGGCTCCATCAGGGTCTCCTGGCTCCATCAGGCTCTCCTGGTCTCCATCAGGGTCTCCTGGCTCCCATCAGGGTCTCCTGGCTTCCATCAGGCTCTCCTGGCTCCATCAGGGTCTCCTGGCTCCCATCAGACTCTCCTGGCTCCATCAGGGTCTCCTGGTTTCCATCAGGCTCTCCTGGCTCCATCAGGGTCTCCTGGCTCCCATCAGGGTCTCCTGGCTCCATCAGGCTCTCCTGGCTCCATCACGCTCTCCTGGCTCCATCAGGGTCTCCTGGCTTCCATCAGGGTCTCCTGGCTTCCATCAGGCTCTCCTGGCTCCATCAGGGTTTCCTGGCTTCCATGATGCTCCACTCTGTCCCAAGGGGCATCCGTGGCTCAGCTTTGGAGCCCTGCAAGATCCAAAGGTTCCCCCCAAAAAACACCAGCCCAGGGACCCCCAGGATATTTGGGCTGAGCTCCCGCTGCCCAGGCACCTGCATGGAACCCAAGTGACCGCTGGGACTCCATGGAATGTCCTGGAACAAACTGTCCCTGGTCAGGCAGGGGTGCCATGGAACACAGGTGCCACTGGGACACGGACACTGCCCATGGAACCGAGTGTCCATGGGGACAGAGCCGGGCCTGATGGAACACTGGAGAACATTGTCACCCCATGGAATCCATGGAACCAGGTGTCCATGGTGACACTGGAGAACATTGTCACCCCATGGAATCCCATGGAACCAGGTGTCCATGGTGACACTGGAGAACATTGTCACCCCATGGAATCCATGGAACCAGGTGTCCATGGAACACTGGAGAACATTGTCACCCCATGGAATCCATGGAACCAGGTGTCCATGGTGACACTGGAGAACATTGTCACCCCATGGAATCCATGGAACCAGGTGTCCATGGTGACACTGGAGAACATTGTCACCCAATGGAATCCATGGAACCAGGTGTCCATGGTGACAGAGCCAGGCCCAATGGAACCTACTGGAACACAGGAGAACATTGTTACCTGTTGGAACCCGGGCTGCTGAGAATTTCGGACTTTCTGAGTTGACAGACACTGACCCCCAAGAGAACACTGCATTTGACCTGAGGCTGTGGAGAAGGCTTCCAAAATGGAATGATAGAACTGGGATTATGGGTGTGGAGTTTGATTAGAAGGGTGGAATATCACATGGTGGACAACTTGGAGTTTAAGGTTTTAGAATATAGTAATATATATAAAGCAAGATGGAGGTTTTGGGGCGGAGGCTGATCCTTTTTCTTTGCCTTCTTCTTCTTCTCCTTCTCCTTCTCCTTCTCCTTCTCCTTCTCCTTCTCCTTCTCCTTCTCCTTCTCCTCCTTCTCCTTCTCCTTCTTCCTTCTCCTCCTTCTCCTTCTCCTTCTCCTCCTTCTCCTCCTTCTTTACCTTCTTCTCCTTCATCTCCTTCATCTCCTTCTTCTTCTTCTTCTCCTCCTCCTCCTCCTGCTCCTCCTCCTTCTCCTCCTCCTCCTCCTCCTCGGGTTTGGGTGGTATTGTGTAATTGGATAAAAAAGTCCCTTATGTTGGGCACGGCTGCTTGGTTATTGGGTTAAAAGTAAAAGTAATTTAGGTGTCATTTCTTAATTGGACAGTTTATCCTCAAAAGACCTTGCAGAGAGAGAGAGATGGGGCTCCATTTTTACCTTGTTAGCGAAGTGCTGCAGAACTCACAGCTTGTGAGACTGTTCTAGAGACAAGAGCTAATGAACACCTGAGTCCAAACAAGAAATGCTGTCTTGGGATTTCATCCCGACCTTGGCAGAAAAGAAGCAAAAGAATTGACTGTTACCCCACGGAATCTCATGGAACCAGGTGTCCACTGTTTGACGGTGCAGCCTCAGAGAGTGGTGAGACCATTCTGGCACCATGGAATATCCTGAAACCACGGCTCCCTTGTGACAAACCTGGGCTTTATGAAACCAAGGACACCGCTGGGATGCAATGGAATCTCAAGGAACCAAGGGTCAACTGTCAACACATCAGCTTCTCAGGAAACCAAGGCAAACACTGTGGCACAGAGAGGGGCCTCATGGGACCCAGGAGACCATGGAGACACCGTGGTGGGATCTCATGGAACCAAGTGTGAATTGTTACAGGACCCAGGAGACCATGGTGACACCGTGGTGGGATCTCATGGAACCAAGTGTGAATTGTTACAGCACCCAGCAGACCATGGTGACACCGTGGTGGGATCTCATGGAACCAAGAGCCCAGAGTTTCATGGCTCAGCCTCATGGAGCACTGGAGACCATGGTGTCCCAAAGGGAACACATGGAACAAAGGCTCCTTAGTGACACAGCAGGGTCTCATGGAATGCAAGAGATCATCCTGATGGAATGGGAACTCATGGATTCAAGGGTCCACTCTTTTGCTGCGTGGCCTCATGGAATGCTGGAGACCATTGTGGCACCATGGAAACGAATGGCACAAAGGCTCCACTGTGACCCAGCAGGGCCTCACGGAACCAAGGACACCGCTGTGATACAATGGAATCTCATGGAACCAGGGTCCAGTTGTGACAAAGCTGGGCCTCACGGAACCAAGGACACAGCCGTGATGCAATGGAATCTCTAGGATCCAAGGATCAATTGTCAACACATCAGGTTCCCATGAAACCAAGCAGAACATTGTGACACAGTGGAATCTCATGGGAGCAAGGCTCTGCTTTGATCAAGTGGGGTCTCATGGGACACAGGTGCCACTGGGACATTGTCAGGCCTGGTAGGAGCAAGACACCACTGTGTCAGACCAAGGCCTCATGGGACCTAGGAGAGCCCTGGGACACAATGGAACCTGATGGAACCAAGGGCCCATTGTGACACGGCAGGGTCTCATGGAACCCCTGTGCCACTGGGACATTGCCAGGGCTGGTGCAAGCAAGGTTCCACTGTGACAAAGGCAGGCCTTGTGGTACCCAGGAGACCATTGTGGGACAATGGAATCTCATGGAAGCAAGGCCCCATTGTGACAAAGCGCGGCCTCATGGAAGCCCAGTGCCACTGGGACATCTGCAGCCTTGGAGGAAGCAAATGTCCATTGTGACACAGCACAGCCTCAAATCACAGGAGAGCAGAGGGATGCCATGGAATCTTGGGGAACCAAGTGTCAATTCTAAACACAGCAAGGACTCATGGAACCCAGGAGACCATTGTGATGCTGCACTTTGTCACAATGGAGCCGTGCTTCTATGAGGATCCATGGGCCCACAATGTTCTCCTGGGTTCCAGGAGGCCCCGCTGGGTCACAATGGCCCCTTGCTCCCACGAGCCACAGCACGGTCCCCGTTGCCCCTGGGTTCTGTGAGGCCCTGCTGCGTTCACAACTGACACTTGCTTCCATGGGATTCCATTGCGTCACAGTGGCCCCCATGTTTCCATGAGGTTCTGCTGTGTCACAGTGGACACTGGGTTCCACAAGAGCTGGCAATGTCCCAGTGGCACCTGTGTCCTGTGGGCCCCACTTTGCCAAGGCAGAGCCTTGGCTCCATGAGGTTCCAGGCTGTCCCAATGCTCTGCTGAGTTCCACGCGGCTGTGCTGTGTCACAATGGACACTGAGTTCCACCTGCCCTGGCAATATCCAAGTGGCCCCTGGCTTCCATGAGGCCCCGTTGTGTTTGCAGGTGACACTTGGTTCCCCAAGATGTCATTGTCACGCCGCTCTCCTGGGCGCCCTGAGGCCTTGCTGTCTGTGACAAATGACCGCTACTTTTAAAATTTTAAGGTTGATTCAACCTTGAAAAAAATGACAACAAAGGACTGAAACAGGAGAAATCACAGCACTGGGAGCCCTTCCCCACCCCGTGGCTATCAGCCACATGGCTCCTTCACAAATTGGCTGCTCCTCCTTTTAGGCTTTTGGTGTTGCACCAGGCAATCCTAGCCCCACCCAAAGTCTGTCAGGTAACTCTTTGTGGCCGTCCATTGGTGGAGAATGCTTTCTTGCACCCTGACTGGAGAGCAGGTGTTGCCATGCCTGCCTTCCAGTGACAAACCTGCCCTCCCCAAATGCCCCAACCACCAAGGCCATTACAAGGGCAGGGGAAAGAGGACTATGGGGGACAGATGACAATAACATCACTACACATCTTAACACACACATAGTATCTATCTCCTCACTGTGAGACCCAACTATGACATTACTCATCTGTAACACTGTGCAATAATGGAGCCTTGTTCCTACCAGACCTGGCAATGTCCCAGTGGCACCTGTATCCCATGAGGCCCCACTTGGTCAAAGCAGAGCCTTGGCTTAACAACTGACCCTTGTTTCCTTGAGATTCCATTTGTGAAAAACACGTTCACTCTCCTGTGAAAATGTAGAAAGTTTAATAAAGGACAATAGAAGACCAGGACCATGGAGCAAAGGTTATTACGGCCGGGTGCATCTTGGCACTCAGCCAGGAGCACCCTGTTACCTTCGGGGATCCCCTGAAATACCTTTCCCCTTATATCAGCCTGGTGCATATTCATAGAGCCTCATGCATATCCATAAACTACTTTACATATTCCAGGAATGATTTTACATGGCCCCTCCCTGGGTCTGCCTTTTCAGAGCATGTGTGTTTCTTGGCTGTGGTTTTGGCTCCTTCTCTTTATCACCTCCAGTTTTTGGGCCTTGGTGCACTCTGCCTTCAGACAGGGAGTGCTGATAGTTGGCAGATCTGTACAGGTGTCCTCATCCTGTGTGCATTGGATGTTATCCCATCCAAGCAGGCAGTTTAACACAAGCACACTTATATCAGTTATTTCTCTACTATGTCTATGCTAAATTAAAACAGAAATAAAAACTACATCTTTAGCCAAAGTTATTTTAACATCACACATATAAAATCCATTTTAATATTTGCAAAAAGCCAATATTATGATATTTATCTATAACAGGGTGAAGGAGCCCTGGCCCAGGCTCTGGCCCTGGGGGACACGGGGACGCTGCCGGGGGGTCCCTGTCCCCCTGTGCCACCCCGAGGGCCCCGGCCCCTTGTCCCCATGTCAGGCTCTGGGGTCGATCTCGTGGAACATCCTCTGGGGGAGGCTGCGGGGCCAGGGGACCCGGGGGGACCCGGGGGGACAGGGGACCCCGCTGTGCACGAGCAGGGTTGGACTGCTCTGGGGGGAGCTGTGAGGGGGCCGGGGCAGAGTGACCTCCCCAGGGACCTCACACAGCCCCCGTGATGTCACACTGCCCCTGTGATGTCACAGTGCCACCTGTGATGTCACACAGCTCCCGTGATGTCACAATGCTGCCTGTGATGTCACACAGCCCCCGTGATGTCACACAGCCACCTGTGATGTAACACAGCCCTGGTGATGTCACACAACCACTCTCTTATGTCACACAACCTCCATATGATGTCATTCAGCTGCTATGTGATGTCACACAGCAGATTTGTGATGTCACAGTCACCCTGTGATGTCACAACCTTCTCTGTGACATCACATAGCTGGTCTGTGACTCTGTGTCACAACCCACATTGTGATGTCACAGAGCCACCTTCTCTGATGTCACAGCTTGCTCTGTGATGTCACAACCCCCTCAGTGCTGTCACACAGCCCACTCTGTGCTGTCACACAGCCCCTTGCTGCCATCCCAGCTGCTCTGTGGCTCTGGGACACAGCCCCAGAGGTGCTGCTGTGACACAGCCCCCGCGGGGACATCCCACAGCCCTGGCCAGTGCTGAGCCCCTGGGAGCTCTGTCTGTGCCCTGCTCGTGTCCCTGAGGGGCCCTGGCAGTGCCCCAGCCCTGCTGGGCTGTGCACTGGAGTTGCTCCTGCCCAGAGCTGTCTCTCTGCAGCTCTGCTGCCCTTGCCAGGAGCTGCCTCTGGGCCAGGAGCCCGGCCCAGCTCAGCAGCACAGACACAGCACAAGGACTTTAATCACCCTCTGGGCCTTTGCTGCTCTTTGCATCACACCCAGTCCCTCAGAGTGGGCTCAAAGACTTCTCAAGAGCTCCAAGTCAGATTGAAATACTGAAGTTTCTTGTACTTTAAAGAGATCCCTGTGAGGGACAGGGCTGAGAAAGTGTCCCTGGGTTCCAGGGAGAGCAGAACACTGGAGGCACAGATGGCAGCTGGGGACAAACAAGGCAAAGGTGTCTCTGGTGCTGAGCAAACCTGGATGTGTTTCAGGAATGCAAAGGGCCAAGGCCTGAGCCCCAGGGCCTGGCCATGCAGATCCTGTCCCTCCCTCCTTGCTCAGGGCTCTTCCCGGGATGGGCACTGGCATGTGGGGATGGGCAATGCCAAGGGCAGGAGCGTGGGGCGGCCCCTGCCAGGCTGCTGAGCAGGGACAAGGAGGCAATGAGGCCCCAGGCCTGCAAGGGTCACTTGTCCCCTCCTGGCTCAGGCCCAGGGCCAGCAGCCATGGCCAAAGCGCTGCCCAGGTTGGCTCTGTCAGGGCTGTCTTGCAGCTGCTGCCCATCCCTGTGCCCTGTGCAGCCCAGGCTGTCCCACGGTGTCCCTGCCCTGGCCTCTGTCCCTGCAGGCTCTGGGCATCCCCCGGCTGCACCACCTGGCTGGGCCCTTCCTTTGCTGACAGCTCTGCCTCCTGCCTGCCCCTGCCCGCCCACACAAAGCCTGGGGCTGCTCCAGGCTCCTGCTGGGGACGTGCTGCACCACAGCCCTGCCCTGACAGGGAAATTCCTTTCTCCTGCAGCCACTCTGGGCCTCCCCAGCTGCCCTTGGCGTTAATTCTTTCTCTCTCTGGCTGTTTTCCACTATGTCAAAAGGATCCACCATCCCTGAAATCACTCTTTAAACACTCTCATGGCTCTGCTCCACTGTCCTCAGTCTCCACCCCACTGAGCACAGAGCTCCTTTGTCCCTATACAGTGCTCATGGGCCCAAGGCCTCCAAAGCCCTCCTTGGGACATCTCTGGGCCCTCTCCAAAGTGTTTCCAAATGAAAACATTCAGTTCAGAGTCTAAAGAAATCACCAGAGGACAGGGCCAGGCCGACCTGTCTGTCCTGGCTACTTTTGTCTGGGACCAATCCTTGGATATACAGAATTTGGGAGGCCAAATTCTAATTTTGGCCATGGTCCCCGGACAAGAAGGCTGGTTCTTTTCCATAGGAATGAAGGAACAGAGCCCCAGTGTTTCAGGGACAGATGAGAGGTGACCACCAGAGGCCAAGGCCAGCCAGACCTGGCAGGTTTTGTTTCGTGAGATACCCTTGCATAGAGGAAATTATTTTAGGGAGAGTACCCATTTTGGCAATGACTATCTGGAAAGTCAGACAGCTCTTTTCCATAGCAAGGAAAGCACAGAGCCCCAGTGCTCCAGGAGCTGATGAGAGGCAGCCCTTGACAGCCCAAGATCAGCCAGAGCTGTCAGGTGGCCCCTGGGAGGCCAAGCCAGCCAGAGCTGTTCCATGTTCCCTGGGTTCCATGGGGTCCCACAGTGTCCCAATGGTCCCTTGCTTCCATGGGGCCCTGAGGTGTCATAATGCCCCCTTGGTGACACAAGGCCCATAAGGTTGGAATGGTCTCCATGGTTCCATCAGGCCCCACAGAGCCACAATGGTCTCTGGGTCCATGGAGCCCCTCTGTGTCACCATGGCCCCTTGGTTCCCTGGGCTCCAGTGGTGCCACAATGATCCCCTTGGTTCCATGGGCTCCAGTGGTGCCACAATGATCCCCTTGGTTCCCTGGGCTCCAGTGGTGCCACAATGATCCCCTTGGTTCCATGGGCTCCAGTGGTGCCACAATGATCCCCTTGGTTCCATGGGCTCCAGTGGGGCCACAATGATCCCCTTGGTTCCCTGGGCTCCAGTGGGGCCACAATGATCCCCTTGGTTCCATGAGGTCCCCACAGTGTCCCAGGGATCTCCATGGGAAGGAAAGAACCCAGCCCCGCTGTTGCAGGCGCAGCCACCAGAAGCCAAGGCCAGCCAGCCTTGATGGTACTGGCAGATTTTGCCTGGGAGCAACCCTTGGATATTGACAATTTCAGAGGTGGAATCCCAATTTCAGACATGGACACTGGAGGAGAAGGATGGTTCTTTTCCATAGGAAGGAAAGCACAGAACACCGGTGGTGTCTCAGGGGCAGATGAAAGGCGGCCATCAGAGGCCAAGGCCAGCCAGACCTCTCTGTCCTGGCAGCTTTTGTCTGAAAGCAACCCTTGGATATCAGGAATTTGGGAGGTGGAACCCCAATTTCAGCCATTTTTGCATGGATAAGAAGGACGGTTCTTTTCCATAGGAAGGAAAGCACCCAGCCCCAGTGTTTGGACAGCAGGGGAGAGGCACCCCCAGGAGGCCAAGGGCAGCCAGACCTGTCTGTCCTGGCAGCTTTCACCTGGGAGCAATCCTTGGATGTACGGAGTTTTGGAGGGGGAATCCCAGTTTTGGCCATGGTCAAGATGGGTGTTTTTGCCCATAGGAAAGTAAAGCACAAAGTCCAAGTGTTGAGGAAGAAGATGAGAGGTGGCCACCCTCAGGCCAAGCCAGCCAGCCCTGTCTCTCCTGGCACCTTTTGTCTAGGGGCTTTCCTTGGACATTGGGCATTCTGGAGGTGCAATCTCAGTTTTGGCTGTGGGTGCCTGGACAGGAAGAAGAGTTCTTTTCATAAGGAAGGAAAGCACCCAGCCCCAGTGTTTCAGAGGCAGATGAGGGCCAGCCCTCAGGAAGCCAAGGCCAGCCAGACTTGTCAGTCCTGGCAGCTTTTGTCTGGGAGCTATCCTTGGATATAAGGAATTCAAGAGGCAGTTGCCCAGTTTTGGCCATGAGTGCCTGGTTGAGATGGAGGGTTTTTTCCCACAAGAAATAAAAGTTATAGTGGAGCCCTGGAAAATGTTAAAGATAGTCTTTGAAAATATTGGGCTTTGTGTTTTTCAGGTCACTGCACCTGCCTAAGCAGTATGATAAAAGATATAATTGTTAGATGTAGTGATTGTTTAGTAATTAAATATAATTATTATATAACCATAAGAAGAATCGTGAGAAACTGTGTTGGAAATTTAAAGGGGACTATGTTTAGCTGAAATCTGTCCATACAATAGAACAATATAAGTTTAATAATTACATGAAAGTTATGTAATGATAGAGGATAAAACACGTTCACCTCGAATGTGTGGTCGGAATCAGATTTGGGTGGAAACTTCCCCGATTCCCAGAGCTCTTGAATAAAAAGCACCGCATATAATCGCTGATGTGATTATGTGTTTCTGAACGCTAACATTTTGGCGACCCCGGATGGGACCCTGCGGGTGCTGCTGAGCGAGTTTCGCGACTCGACCGCGCTCCAGCCGGCACCGAGGGATTCTCGGGGAGCTCGATCGGCCGCGACCGCTTCTGCCGCTCGCAGCGTCCCCGGGAGAAAGGTAAGGTGCTTTTTACTTTGATTTGGGTGCCTGCCAATGAGACGCAGTGAAAGCTACGCTTGGTTGGGCTAAAGGAATTCCTGCTGGTACAAGCCAAGGCGCCGTTCCATAAGACAATCACGAGAGCGTTGCGGGTTCGGCAATTTGTGGAATATTTGGAATGGAGAAACTTAAAGGGATTTTGGGCGGCAACACCTCTATCCCACAAAGTTCTCCTTTGGGGTGCTTATTAGCACATTGGAAACGGGAATTTTGGGGAAGAATTACGTAAAGCTAAGTTGATTGATTATTGTAATACATGGTGGCCAGGATATGACTTGGAGAATGGTGAAAAATGGCCAAAATACGGTACTCTGCAATATAACACTATTTCACAGTTAATGTCATTTTGTAAACAAGAAGGAAAATGGGATGAGGTTCCGTATGTTGATGTGTTTTTCTATTTACGGGAAAAGCCAGAATGGCAGGATGAATGTGGATTAATGATGATTAAAACATCTGCAAGCAATAAGTGCGGGGTTTGTGAGGAACATTGTTTGGAACACTTTGCGTTGAAAGAAAGCCTGAGTAGGGAAAATTATACAGATATTGATTTACAGGTAGCTCCAATAGGAACAAGAGAACCTAACCCTATCCCACCTGTTCCATCTGTCCCTATCCCACTGCCTGCTCCTACCCCACCTAGTCCTGAACCTGTCTCGTCTAGTGCACTCTTCCCTCTTTATTCTCCTCTCCCATCGTCACCTGATCTCTCTTCCTCGGAAGATGAGCAAAACCTAACTGTGGCAGGAAGGAGAGAGAGAGAATCAACGATGGGGTAGCCCACAGAACCAGGAGTCGGTCTAACCTTGCCCCAGTTATGGATAGAAAAGACATAGGCAGACAAAAACAAACTGTAATTGCCCACTTGCGACAAAGGGTAGGAGTGGAAGGGCCAGTATTTATAAAAGTGCCTTTCTCTCCTGCAGATTTAGTTATTTGGAAACAATCAGCCAGAATTTATAGAGAAAATCCTGATAGATGGCATGAGTATTAAACATGGTTATAAAAACTCAAAATCCTGACTGGGAAGACATACAATAATATGTATATATATATATATTATATTAATATATCTAATATATATCTATATATAGCATATTAATATATCTAATATATTAATATTAGATACTTTGATGGATACCACTGAGAGATGGTACTTAAGGCAGCCAAAGAAAGGGTAAGAGAGGACATCAGAAACGGACTCATAACAGGGAATTTAGATGAGAATTTCCCAATTGAGGATCCAAATTGGGACCCTAATTTATTTTGCGATGTGGGGAGACTACGGAAATATCAAGAGTGGATCCAAATAGGAGTTCAGAATGCTGTGCCCAAAACTATCAATTGGTCTAAACTATATGAAGTTCGGCAGGAAAAGACAATGTCCAGACTTGAACAACCAGTTTCACCAGGGCAATCAGTGCCAGCAGGTTACCAAGGGGATGGTTTTGGGGGAGTATACCAGCTGACTAGACACAGAGCCAGTAGAACAAGTTAAGGAACCTGTTATAAATATACAATTAGGACATAAAGAGGTCAAATTTCTAATAGATACAGGAGCTACTTACTCGGTATTGAATGATCTGAAAGGACAAATTTGGGACAAGCAAACAACAATAGTCGGCGCTACAGGGAAAGAGGAAAAACGGCCATTCTTGCAACCCCTAGATTTGTGTTTTGGGAACAAAGTTATAACACACGAATTCCTATACATACCTGAGGGTCCAATTCCGCTTTTAGGGAGAGATTTGCTAGCGAAACTTGATGCGGTAATAACCTTTGAAAATGGGGAGCTTATAATGAAAATATCTGAATCAAAGACAGGACAGATATTAATGATCAAAGAAAAACCTGTTCCCTCTATCCCTAGGGAGGTAGGAGATGCAGTGATTCCCTCTGTATGGGAGACAGATATACCAGGGAAATCTAAATTGGCACAACCAGTGCATGTAGAGTTAAAAGAAGGGGTGAGGCCTCTACAAGTCAAACACTATCCCATAAAACCAGAAGCATGGCAAGGAATAAGTAAAGATTATTGAGAAATTCTTGAAATACCAAATTTTAGAAGAATGTGAATCAGAATTGAATACACCAATATTTCCAGTAAAGAAGCCAAATGGTGAATATAGATTAGTGCAGGATTTGAGAGCAATAAATAAAATAACAAAGGACATTTATCCAGTGGTAACAAATCCTTACACATTGCTAACATCCGTAAAGGAGATATATAAGTGGTTTACTGAAATTGATTTAAAAGATGCCTTTTTCTGCATCCCCCTTGACAAAGAAAGTAGGAAACTGTTTGCCTGTGAGTGGGAAAACCCAGGGAATGGGAGAAAGACCCAGCTCACCTGGACACAATATAAGAACTCGCCGACCCTATTCGGAAACCAACTGGCAAAGGAGCTGGAGATTTGCACCGAGAATGGGCAAGTACCAAGAGACCAATACCTGTTGTTGCAGTATGTTGATGATATACTAATAGCTACAGAAGAAAAGCAACCTGTATAAAGGTAACCATTGAGATTTTAAATTCACTGGGAATGGGAGGTTATAACGTATCCAGAGGAAAGGCACAAATTGCCCAACAGACTGTGATCTACCTAGGATGTGAAATTTCACAAGGGCAATGAAAACTAGGCACTAACCGTATCCAAGCCATTTGTGCTATTCCAGAGCCCCAGAATCTACATGAGCTGCAAGTCTTCCTCGGGATGGCAGGATGGTGTCGCCTGTGGATCATGGACTATGGACTGATTGCGAAACCCCTGTGTGAAGCTCAGAAGATGCAGCCATTCACCTGGGGCAAGCCACAGAAAGAAGCCTTCCTAAAATTAAAGGAAGCACTGACAACTGCTCCAGCATTAGGGTTACCTGATCTGTCTAAAGATTTTCAGCTGTTTGTCCATGAAAGGCTGCACCTAGCACTAGGAGTCCTGACCCAAGGTCTGGGAAGCTGGAAAAGGCCGCTGGGCTACTTTTCCAAACAACTTGACAGCATAAGTGCCGGGTGGCCTCCATGTCTGCGGGCAGTCGCAGCCACTGTGATGCTGATACAAGAAGCCAGGAAGCTCACGATGGGAAGGCACATAGATGTCAATGTACCACACATGGTAACCACTGTCTTAGAGCAGAAGGGGGCCATTGCTATCGCCAAGCAGGATGATGAAATTCCAGGTAGTCCTGACTGAGCAGGATGATGTCACATTAAAAACAACTAACCTTTTGAATCCAGCTTTGTTCCCAGGTACCACAACTGAAGAAGGCCCATTAGAGCATGACTGTGTGGAGGTAATAGAGTACACCTACTCAGCAAGAGAAGACCTGAAAGACGTCCCACTAGAGCAGCCAGAGTGGGAGCTGTTTACAGATGGGAGCAGCTTCGTGGAAAACGGAACCAGATACACTGGGTATGCGGTAACAACAGTCAGTACAGCAGTGGAGGCAAAGGCATTACCACCAAATACATCTGCCCAGAAGGCAGAACTGGTTGCTTTAACCAGGGCACTAGAATTAAGTGAAGGGAAAAGGGTAAATATCTGGACTGACTCAAAATGTGCTTTTGGAGTGGTGCATGTACATGGAGCACTGTGGAAAGAAAGAGGACTATTGTCCTTCTCTGGGTATGCACATTAAACATCAGGATGCAGTCCTGCAATTGATAAAGGCAGTACAAAAACCTGAACAAGTGGCAATCGTACACTGCAAAGCACACCAATCAGGAAACTCCAAAATCTGTGAGGGAAATCAAAAGGCAGACTGGGCAGCCCGACAGGTTGCTGGAGAGGTGCAAACAACAATGGCATTGATACCTTTAAAGCTTAACGTATCCCAATTCAATATGCCTCCAGAACCAAAATATTCAGTAGAAGATGAGAGACTGGCACGTTTGCTAAATGCACAAAAGAATTCAGAGGGATGGTATGTGACTGCACAAGGACAGATAGTGGTACCCCCTTGAAAATGAGAGACGTTCTACAAATTAAACATAACGAATGTCACTGGGGAGCAGAGGCATTGGTAAAATTGCTAAAGCAGAGTTTAATTTCGGTACGGATGTTAACAATGGCAAAATCAGTAATGTCAAAGTGTGATATCTGCTTGAAAAACAATCCAGTGGCTGGCGACAGGCACAGCTAGGAAGAATTCGGATAGGAATAGAGCCAGGAGACTATTGGCAGGTAGATTTGGTAGAACTGCCAAGAACTCGAGGATACAAATACCTGTTAGTGGGGGTTGACACATTCTCTGGGTGGCCAGAAGCCCTTCCCTGTCACACCAACCAAGCAAAGGAAACAGTAAAGTGGTTACTACAGGAGATTATTCCCAGGTTCGGGGTGCCCCTAGGGTATCATCAGATAGGGGGCCCCATTTCATAGCTACAGTAGTAAGAGAGGTAAGTAGATTGCTGGGGATAACTTGGGACCTCCACACACCATGGAGACCCCAGTCAAGTGGACAGGTAGAGAGGATGAATCAGACACTAAAGAGGCAAATCAGTAAAATATGCCAAGAAGCCAAATTGCAGCGGCCCCAGGCTTTGCCAATTGCACTGTTGAGGATTCAGATAAAGCCTAGGAGTGGGATGTCAGTCAGCCCTTATGAGATATTGCATGGGAAACCATATGAATCTCCTGAGCCTAACCCTAATGTGCACGTCACAGGAAAGCAGGAAGTGTATAATTATGTTCTGTCTCTCGGGAAAACTTTAGCTCGGCTCCGGAGCATCCTCGTGTGGAATAGACCGCTGACTCTCGAGAACCCAGTTCATAACATACATCCAGGAGACGAGGTGTACATCAAGAACTGGAACGAAGAACTGCTGAAAGAAAAGTGGAGTGGAGCCCACCAGGTACTGCTGACCACCTTTACAGCAGCCAAATTAGCCGGCGTGGACCCCTGGATTCACTACACCCGAGTGAAGAAAATCCATCCTGGATCACAGACTGTGTAAACTGTGGAACCAACAAGGCTGCAGATAAGATGTGTTTAATCACTATGAGAATGCTATCAGTAATTGTGCCAATGTTATGGTCATTAATGTCTTTGGGATGTGGAATGCAAAAAGATCAACTAACCACTCTTCATTCTAGAATGAAGAAGAGGTACAAGCAGAAACACAGGGGATAAAGGTTTCTAATGCAGTTTGGGCTGAGAAGGTAATGATTGGATAAGTCAAAGACTTTGCCAAAATGCAAAACACCTGTAGAATAACTGCCTGTCTGCCAATACCAAAGGCAGCAGGAGACCCAGTAAATTGGGGAATCATAACATCAAAACTACCTGAAATACAAAAGAACAAAACAATTGCATGCGAACAGGTACCCAAATCGAGGCAAGTAGTCAAGGAAACTTGGGAGAAAATAGGAACATGGATGAAACCCATGGGCCAGAAAGACTGTATTCTAAGTGCTGGCACACTAGGAACCCCTATGGGAGAATCAGGAGGCATCACACAATGGCAATGCTATTTGCCACACTATAAACAGATTATAGAAAATGTTACAGAAACCACTCTGGTATGGAAGTGTGAGGCCAAGGATCAGAAAGATCAGACAGAGCCTTGGGACAGTGCGTGGTCTGTGAGTATCCTTCAAAGATTCCAATGTATGGCAAACACCCCTTGGGGCATTAAGTGGGAAGGCTCCAAGAATGAAACAGATCCAGCAGTAACAAACACTGCCACCAGTAGCAGAACGAGGGCAGACCAAGTAAGTTGGTGGGCATGTAATAAAACTTATGACTACACTTCTGATGATGCAGAGATAAAGCAGATGCCACCCCTGGCAACAGCCCTACAAACTGGCTGTGCTTGCAGAGGGATCAAACATAAACAAGGCAGAGGGAATTATAAAGCAGTTGTAGGATGTACCAGGAGTACAGTCCGAGGTCCAGGACAATTTGTATGGGCAGCAAGCGATGGCACCTGGACAACACATCTGCCTGTAGATGGGAAAGTAAAGGAAATTACTTTAGGCCTCCCAACCTCATGTCCAATTTGGAAAAAGTCCCCATTTAACGGAAAACATGAACTTGTGCAGATAAGAGCAAGACGAGAAGTTCTAGACAATGAAAATCCAGATGACACTTGGCAAGAACCCTCTAGTGGAGTGAAATTTGGGTGGGCCCGAGAGTCTTTGCTTGGTCCTACAGCAAACTATCAGAGTAGGGAGATGCTGTACAAACTTACAGGTCAGGTAGATAGACTGGCAAGAGTCACCCGGGAAGGATTTAAAGAATTAAATGTACAATTACAAGCCAGCACAAAAATGACTTTACAAAATCGATTAGCCTTAGATTTGTTACTCCTGAAAGAGCATGGAGTATGTGGATTTTTAAAGGGACGGGTTGGTCATTGCTGCGTTCACATCCCAAATGTAACTGCAGATGTAGAATATGACATCAATCAGTTGAAACAAAGAGAGCATGAAGCACAAGAAGAGCAAAAGGATTTGACTACGACCTGGCTAGGCAAAATCTTTAAAGGGCTAGGGTGGAATGTGAGTTCATGGATTAAATCTGTCATTGAGAGTGTGATAATCTTACTAATTGTATTCTTAGCAATTTGGTTAGTTCACAGCATCTTAAAAGGAGAGATACAGAAGAAAACGTCCTGGAACCAGAAGATAATAAAGGCACTGACACGAGATCCACGCCCACCATCTTCTGGTTCTCCAGTTCGTGACAGCATCCACGACAACGTTTACATCAACCATGGACTTGAAGAACATCAAGAATAAATTGAGAAATAAAGGACTGTATCAAGTGAAAACATTTACACCTATAGTGAAGTGAAAATGCTTTCAAAGGGGGGAGAATGATAGTGGGGCCCTGGAAAAATGTCAAAAATAGACTCTGAAAATGTTAGGCTTTGTGCTTGCCAGATCATGTGAAATCGCACCTGTGTAAGCAGAACATGATAAATGATATAATTGTTAGATGTGATGATTGTTTAGTAATTAAATATAATTATTGTTTAATCATAAGAAGAATCATGAGGAACTATGTTAGAAGTTTGAGGGGGGCCACGAGGAGCCCATGCTTGGCTGAAATCTATGTATACAATAGAACAATATAAGTTTAGTCATTAACATGAATGTTATATAACGATAGAATATAAAAACATGTTCATCCCGAACCCATGTCGGAGTCAGATTTGGGTTGGTACCCCTGACACCCAGAGCTCTTCAATAAAAGCACCTGCATATAATCATTCTGGTGATTATGTGTTTCTGAACACTAATATACCCAGTAAAGTGTTAAACCCTTCCCAGCTGCTGTGCATGAGGCTCTATGAATATGCACCAGGCTGATGTAAGGGGAAAGGTATTTCAGGGGATCCCTGAAGGTAACAGGGTGCTCCTGCCTGAGTGCCAAGATGCACCCAGTTTACATCTTCCAAGAACTGTTTAGCATGGCTCTGCCCTGGATCTGCCTTTTTAGAGCATGCAGATTCCTTGGCTGTGGTTTTAGTCCATTCCCTTTGTCACCTCCAGTTTTGGGCCTTGGTGCACTCTGCCTTCAGACGGGGAGTGCTGATAGTTGGCAGATCTGTACAGGTGTCCTCATCCTGGGTGCATTGGATGTTATCCCATCCAAGCAGGCAGTTTAACACAAGCAGCTATTTCACTGAGCTTAATTAACAACAGAAATAAAAACTATAGAACAAAGTTACTTTAAAAAACAGTCCCAGCCCATATTTGATCCCAGTCTGTGTGGTCCTGATCCATATGGTCCCAGTCCCTGGGATCCCAGTCCATACAGTCCCAGTCCATATTTGATCCCACTTCAGGCTATCCTGGTCTGGAGGGTTCTGATTCACAGGATCCCCATCCATGTGATCCCAGCCCGTATTTGATCCCAGCCCATCTTTGATCCCAGTTTTTGGGGTCCTGCACACACTCCCTGGGTCTGGAATTCCAGTTCCCAGCCAGGAAAAAATGTTCCTGCCCTTGAACTTCCTTCCTATCCCCTCAACAAATTGCAATAAAACTATAAACAAAGAAATAATAATTGAAATTAAATAAATTATAATAAAAATAAAATATAAAAATCTCAACTCTTCTTTACGATGATTCAACTCCAACAATGATTCAACTCAAACCAACAATAACTATTACTATAATATTACCAATGCATATAAATAAAGAAATTATATATCAGGAAATACCTTTTGAAAGTTTTAACTCGATGACTAATGTACTTTAGATAAAATTATCTAAAGAAACTACCATGCAATCTAACACCTCTTAGTTAAACACTTCATATTACAAATATACTAAACACAAAACCAAACACCACTACAATTTCTCAGACATTTCAACCAAACAATTAAACTTTAATAACATCCTTAAGTACTCTTGAAAAATTAAAATTATTTTTAAAACATTAATTGTGTGCAGGTGGTTTTATTTTGATATTGGTTTTTGGATTGTTTGGGTTAGATGATTTAAAAAATGGGATTTTTATAGGAATTGAATCAGCTGAGAAGGTGGCACTCGGCAAACAGAACTGACTGAAATTGAACAGGACAGAAATCAGTAACTCTGAAAGTTTTATTTGCTATCAAATACATCCCACACACCCAGCCCCACACAATCCCCATCCCACTGCTCCAAATTGGGATCCCACTTCTCCCAATCTCCTTCCAACTCCATCTCAACTTGACAGCTGTGGAATGGAGTGAGTTTGGCCTGGGATTGAGTTATTTGAGGAAGGAACAAGCAATCTGAGGTGGAATTGAGCCCTTTGGGGTTAAAATTCAGTTATTTTCAGTGGAATTTGAGTGGTTTTGAGGTGACTGTTCCATCCCAATGGACTTTTGGAGGACAGAGAGATGGAGAAGAGAAAAAAATTCAGGCCAAACCAAAGGACAAGCAGCCAGGTGTGTTCCCAACATGGATCACATGGAATGTGAGTGACCAGGGCTGTGCCCAAAGTGCCTCCTCCAGTGGGGGATGGAGCTGCAGCAGCGCACGAAGCTCTTCCCGCACTCGGGGCACTCGCAGGGCTTCCCTTACCGGTGCCTCCGTTGGTGTTGGGTCAAGTTAGAGCTGCAGGAGAAGCTCTTCCCACACTGGGGACACTCGTAGGGCCTCTCCCCTGTGTGGATGCGCCGGTGGGTGATGAGGGTGGAGTTGAGCTTGAATCCCTTCCCACAGTCGGGGCATTGGAAGGGCCTCTCCTCTGTGTGAATCTGATAGTGCCGGAGGAGCCTGAAGCTGGTCTGAAAACTCTTCCTGCATTTATCACACTCGTAGGGCCTCTCCCCTGTGTGGATGCGCCGATGGGTGACGAGGGTGGAGTTGTTCTTGAATCCCTTCCCGCAGTCGGGGCATTGGAAGGGCCTCTCCTCTGTGTGAATCCGATAGTGCTGGAAGAGACTGGAGCTGGTCTGAAACCTCTTCCCACACTTGGAGCACTCATAGGGCCTCTCCCCAGTGTGGATGCGCCGATGGGTGACAAGGTCAGAGTTGCGCTTGAATCCCTTCCCGCAGTCGGGGCATTGGAAGGGCCACTCCTCTGTGTGACTCTGATAGTGCCGGAAGAGACTCGAGCTGGTCTGAAACCTCTTCGCACACTCGGAGCACTCATAGGGTCTCTCTCCAGTGTGGCTCCTCTGGTGGCTGATCAGCTCGGAGTTCCTCCTGAAGCTCTTCCCACACTCCCCACACTCGTAGGGCCGTTCCCCAGTGTGGATCCTCTGGTGCCTGATCAGCTCGGAGTTCCTCCTGAAGCTCTTCCCACACTCCATGCACGTGTGGGGCTTCTCCCCATCATGGAGCTGTTCATGGAGCACCAGCTCTGAGCTCTGGCTCCATCTCCGGCCGCCTTCCTGGCCCAGGCTGGCTCTTTCCCCCTCACATCCCCGCCATCTGCGTTTGCAGCCCCTCCTCGTGCGGCATCTCCGGGCCTTTTCCTCCCCGTTGGCTTCCTGCGCCGTGGAGCCGCTCAAAACGGCCTCTGCCACCAGGTTCTGCCGCGGGCATTTGTCCTCCCTGCTCTCCATGCTCAGCTCCTGCTCTGGGCGAGGAAGGACAAGGACAGCATGGGATTTGCCTCCGTGCCACAGGCAAGGGCATCGAGATCCCCCCAGGCCGTCTCTGGGGACGCACTGCCCCCTCTTGGCTCTCCCCATTTCGGGATGCCGGGGCTGTTTGGGCTCCCGGGCTCCCTTCTCCCCTCATTCTCGGCTCTGGGCTGCAGCGGCTCCAAGGAGTCCCCCCTGCCCCTCTCCAGGCTCTTGAGGCTCCCGCCAATGGCGGCGCTCCCCCCTCTCTGGCCTCCCCACTTTGGCCTCCTGGGGGACACAGGGCTCTGCTCCTCCAGGCTGCCTCTGCCGGCAGCCGCCACCGCCACCCCCCGATGTCCCCCCGAGGGGCCTTTTCCGCTCAGCCTTGGACTTCTTCATTCTCCAAACATCCCCCCAAAAACCCAACCCAGGGACCCCCCGGGATATCCGGGCCGGGCTCCCCCTCCCCGCTCACCGGAGCCATGGGGGGGGGGGGGGGGGGGGGGGGGGGGGGGGCGATGATCCCACAGGTGGGGGCTGCGAATTCAGGCAGGGCTCGAGACCGTGTGGTTCCCGCAACTCAGCCTTGATCTGCCTTTGTCCCTCCTCTTCCTCTTCCTCCCGCTCTTCTGCTGTCTTATCTCCCCCTTCTACTTCTCCTCCATCCCTCCTCCCTCTTCTCCTCCCCCCTAACCCCGCCTCCTTCACTGCTCTTTCTCCTCCCCCTCCTCCTCTTCCATCCCCCCTCCTCCTCCTCTGTCTTATCACCACCTCATTCTCCTCTTCCATCCCGCCCCTTCCATTCCATCTTCTCCTCCTCCCCCCTTACCCCGCCTCCTCCTCCCCCTCCATCCCTGCCCTTCCCTCCCTCCTCCTCCTCCCCCAGCAGCAGCCACACCCTCGGTGCCCCGTTCCTGCAGCCCTCGCAGCCCGCGGCAGGAGCGGCCATGGAGCCGGGACAGGTCGGCATGGGCAGCGCGGGGCTCTCGGCTGCTCCCAGCCGCTGTGGGCGGGGGGAACCCGGCCCGGGCCAAAGGAGAGGCAAACTGGGCAAACTGGGGGCTGCACATCCAAACTGGGCCTTGCTGGGGACCCTGCCTGGCCACTGCCAGCCCTTGGGGCTCCTCTCGGCACATCCGCCAGGGGGGAGCGCACACAGGCCTGGGGGATCCCAGCAGTGGCAGCACTGCCAGGGACTGGGCTGCACTGGGATCGTACTGGGACTGACTGGGGCTGTACTGGCTTTGTACTGACATCATACTGGGATCATACTGGGATCATGCTGGGAGTGTATTGGGGATGTACTGGCTGTGTACTTGGATCGTACTGGGAGTGACTGGGAATATACTGGCATCATACTGGAGTGACTGGGACAATTATAGGTTTCTATTGATATTATACTGGTATCATGCTGGGACGGGACTGGGCATCATACTGGGATCACACTGCCATGCCAGGGCAGACTGTGATCGCACTGATGGACACTGGGATCATACTGGGATCATACTGGGAGAGAGTAGGAGCCTGCAGGAGGCAATTGAGACCACGTTAGGGGCAAATGGGATATACTGGGAGTGACTGGGATGGAGGAGCTGTGAACAACTGGGATCATGCTAGGAGCAACTGGGAGCAACTGGGAGTGACTGGGAGCCTGCTGGGGGTGATTGGAAACTGCTGGGCTTATACTGGGATGAACTGGGATCATGCTGGAGCTGACTGGGATCATTCTGGCAGTGAGTGCCACTACACTGAGGCTGACTGGGAGTGCTTGGGAGCAAATGGGATCATACTGGATGAACTGGAAAGATGCTGGAGGGAACTGGGCTACACTGGGAGATACTGGGAGTGACTGGAACAAAAGTGAGGGTGAAAGAGAGCAACTGGAACCATGTGGAGCACAACTGGTTCATACTGGCAGGGACTGGGAGCACACTGGGCTCATCTCTGGATCATACTGGGAGGGACTGGACTAATACTGGGAGGATCTGAGAGGGACTGGGAGCACACCCTGCACATCATCCCCCAGACTGGGCCTGACTGGGAGCAACCGGGAGCACGCTGGCAGCAAATGGCATCATACTGGGACTGACTGGGCTGATCTAGGAAGCAACTGGAACCACACTGGAGGCAGCTGGGACCATACTGGGAGAGATTGGAAGCAACTGGGGTTATACTGGGACCACCCTGGGAGGGCTGGCATGTGACTGGGATCAAACTGGAGCTTACTGGGATCATACTGGGGTTGAAAGGGAGCGACTGGGATCACACTTTGGGCTACTGGGAGCAACTGAGGGAAACTGGGATGATGCTGCAAGCAACCTGGAGGAACTGGGAGGGACGGGATGCATGCTGGGGGCAACTGGGATATACTGGGCATGACTGGGGGATCATACTGGGATAACTGACACCTTACTGGGGCCACTGGCAGTGCCTGGGAATGACTACAGATATGCTGGGTGCAACTGGGATATACTGGGAGTGTCTGGAACCATACTTGGGGCACTGGAACCACACTGGGAACAACTGGGACCATGCTGGGGAGAACTGGGACCACACTGGGGGCAACTGGGTGTGAGTGGGATCATACTGGGAGGGACTGGGATCATCTGGGGAGGGACTGGGACTAGAGCAGGGGCAACTGGGTTCAACTGGGACCATCCTGGGAGTGTCTGTAACCATAGGGGAGTGATGGAAGCACACTGGGAACAGCTGGGCCCATGCTGGGAGCAACTGGGATCACTCTGGGGGCACTGGCATCAGACTGGGAGTGACTGGGAGCAACTGGGATTAGACTGCAAGGGACTGGGATCATACTGGGAGTGGCTACACTCATACTGGGATTATACTGGGTGTGAATGGAACCTGACTGGGGCTTACTGGGAGCTACTGGGCCCATGTTGGGAGGAAAATGTGACCCACTGGGAGCAACTGGGATCGGCTGGAAGGTTCTGGAACCATGCTGAGAGGACTGAGACTACAACTGGGGCAACTGGGATCATCCTGGGAGCAACTGGGGCCACCCTTTGAGCAACAGATGGAAACTGGGATGATGCTAGAGGAAACTGGGAGGAACTGGGAAAGACTGGGATCATTCTGAGGTAACTGAAACATACTGGGAGTGTCTCTAACCATCCTGGGGGCACTGGAACCACACTGGGAACAGCTGGGATCATGCTGGGAGCAACTGGGACGATGCTGGGGGAAACTGAATCTACCCTGGAGGCAACTGGGCACGACTGGGACCCTGCTGGGAGGGACTGGGACTATTCTTGGGGCAACTGGGATCATCATGGGCGGAACTGGGAACATCTGGAATTATGCTCCCAGTAGCCCAAAGTGTGATCCCAGTCGCTCCCTTTCAACCCCAATATGATCCCAGTAAACTCCAGTTTGATCCCAGTCACATGCCAGCCCTCCCAATGGGGTCCCAGTATAATCCCAGTTGCTTCCAGTCTCTCCCAGTATGGTCCCAGCTGCCTCCAGCGTGGTTCCAGTTGCTCCCTAGATCAGCCCAGTCAGTCCCAGTATGATGCCATTTGCTGCCAGCGTGCTCCCGGTTGCTCCCAGTCAGGCCCAGTCTGGGGGATGATGTGCAGGGTGTGCTCCCAGTCCCTCTCAGATCCTCCCAGTATTAGTCCAGTCCCTCCCAGTATGATCCAGAGATGAGCCCAGTGTGCTCCCAGTCCCTGCCAGTATGAACCAGTTGTGCTCCACATGGTTCCAGTTGCTCTCTTTCACCCTCACTTTTGTTCCAGTCACTCCCAGTATCTCCCAGTGTAGCCCAGTTCCCTCCAGCATCTTTCCAGTTCATCCAGTATGATCCCATTTGCTCCCAAGCACTCCCAGTCAGCCTCAGTGTAGTGGCACTCACTGCCAGAATGATCCCAGTCAGCTCCAGCATGATCCCAGTTCACCCCAGTATAACCCCAGCAGTTTCCAATCACCCCCAGCATGCACCCATTCAGTTCCAGTTCCTCCCAGTTGCTCCTAGCATGTCCCCAGTTGTTCACAGCTACTCCCAGTAACACTCAGCACCATCCCAGTTCATCCCAGTAAATCCCATTTGTCCCTAACATGGTCTCAAGTGCCCCCCACAGGCTCCTACTCACTCCCAGTATGATCCCAGTGTCCCTAGGTGCAATCACAGTCTGCCCTGATACGGCAGTATGATCCCAGTCTGATGTCAGTACAAAGCCAGCACAGCCCCAGTCACTCCCAGTACGATCCCAGTATGATGTCAGTACAAAGCCAGTACAGCCCCAGTCAGTCCCAGTACGATCCCAGTATGATGTCAGTACAAAGCCAGTACAGCCCCAGTCACTCCCAGTACGATCCCAGTGCAGCCCAGTCCCTGGCAGTGCTGCCACTGCTGGGATCCCCCAGGCCTGTGTGCGTTCCCCCCTGGCGGATGTGCCGAGAGGAGCCCCAAGGGCTGGCAGGGGCCAGGCAGGGTCCCCAGCAAGGCCCAGTTTGGATGTGCAGCCCCCAGTTTGCCCAGTTTGCCCAGTTTGCCTCTCCTTTGGCCCGGGCCGGGTTCCCCCCGCCCGCAGCGGCTGGGAGCAGCCGAGAGCCCCGCGCTGCCCATGCCGACCTGTCCCGGCTCCATCGCCACTGCTGCCGCGGGCTGCGAGGGCTGCGGGAACGGGGCACCAAGGGTGTGGCTGCTGCTGGGGGAGGAGGAGGAGGGAGGGAAGGGCAGGGATGGAGGGGGAGGAGGAGGCGGGGTAAGGGGGGAGAAGGAGGGGGAGGAATGGAAGGGGCGGGATGGAAGAGGAGATGGTGGTGGGGATGAGACAGGGGAGGAGGAGGAGGGGGGATGGAAGAGGAGGAGCGGGAGGAGAAAGAGCAGTGAAGGAGGCGGGGTAGGGGGGAGGAGGAGAGGGAGGAAGGATGGAGGAGAAGAAGGAGGGGGAGGAAGAGGAAGAGGAGGGACAAGGGCGGATCAAGGCTGAGCAGGGGGAACCATGCGTTCCAGCCTTGCCTGAATTCGCAGCCCCCACCTGTGGGATCATCATCCCCCCATGGCTCCGGTGAGCGGGGAGGGGGAGCCCGGCCCGGATATCCCGGGGGGTCCCTGGGTTGGGTTTTTGGGGGGATGTTTGGAGAATGAAGAAGTCCAAGGCTGAGCGGAAAAGGCCCCTCGGGGGGACATCGGGGGGTGGCGGTGGCGGCTGCCGGCAGAGGCAGCCTGGAGGAGCAGAGCCCTGTGTCCCCGAGGAGGCCAAAGTGGGGAGGCCAGAGAGGGGGGAGTGCCGCCATTGGCGGGAGCCTCAAGAGCCTGGAGAGGGGCAGGGGGGACTCCTTGGAGCCGCTGCAGCCCAGAGCCGAGAATGAGGGGAGAAGGGAGCCCGGGAGCCCAAAGAGCCCCGGCATCCCGAAATGGGGAGAGCCAAGAGGGGGCAGTGCGTCCCCAGAGACGGCCTGGGGGGATCTGGTTGCCCTTGCCTGTGGCACGGAGGCAAATCCCATGCTGTCCTTGTCCTTCCTCGCCCAGAGCAGGAGCTGAGCATGGAGAGCAGGGAGGACAAATGCCCGCGGCAGAACCTGGTGGCAGAGGCCGTTTTGAGCGGCTCCACGGCGCAGGAAGCCAACGGGGAGGAAAAGGCCCGGAGATGCCGCACGAGGAGGGGCTGCAAACGCAGATGGAGGGGATGTGAGGGGGAAAGAGGCAGCCTGGGCCGGGAAGGCGGCCGGAGATGGAGCCAGAGCTCAGAGCTGGTGCTCCATGAGCAGCTCCGTGATGGGGAGAAGCCCCACACGTGCGTGGAGTGTGGGAAGAGCTTCAGGTGGAACTCCGAGCTGATCAGGCACCAGAGGATCCACACTGGGGAATGGCCCTACAAGTGTGGGGAGTGTGGGAAGAGCTTCAGGTGGAGCTCCAGCCTTATTGTGCACCAGAGGACCCACACTGGGGAACGGCCCTACGAATGTGGGGAGTGTGGCAAGACCTTCAGCCAGAGCTCCCGCCTTAACTCGCACCAGAGGACCCACACTGGGGAGAGGCCCTATGAGTGCTCCGAGTGTGGGAAGAGATATCAGACCAGCTCCCATCTCCTCCGGCACTATCGGTGTCACACAGAGGAGAGGCCCTTCCAATGCCTTGACTGCGGGAAGGCGTTTAAGTACAACGCCGAACTTGTCAATCACCAGCGCATCCACACTGGGGAGAGGCCCTATGAGTGTGATAAATGCAGGAAGAGGTTTATGACCAGCTCCCATCTCCTCATGCACTATCAGAGTCACACAGAGGAGAGGCCCTTCCAATGCCCCGACTGTGGGAAGGGATTCCAGCGCAACTCCACCCTCGTCACCCACCGGCGCATCCACACTGGGGAGAGGCCCTACGAGTGTCCCCAGTGTGGGAAGAGCTTCTCCAGGAACTCTACCTTGACCCAACACCAACGGAGGCACCGGTAAGGGAAGCCCTGCGAGTGCCCCGAGTGCGGGAAGAGCTTCGTGCGCTGCTGCAGCGCCATCCCCCACTGGAGGAGGCACTTTGGGCACAGCCCTGGTCACTCACATTCCCTGTGATCCATGTTGGGGACACTCCTGCCTGCTTGTCCTTTGGTTTGGCCTGAATTTTTTTCTCTTCTCCAAGTGTTTCCACTCCAAAAGCCAAGAGGGATGAATCTGTCACTTCAAAACCACTCAAATCCCACTGAAAATAACTGAATTTTAACCCAAAAAGGCTCAATCCTACCTCAAATTCCTTGTTCCCTCCTTAAAAACTTCAATCCCATGCCAAACTCCCCATTCCACAGCCACCAGGGTGAGATGGGGTTAGAAGGGGACTGGGGGAAGTGGGATCCCAATTTGGAGCAATGGGATGGGGATTGTGTGGGGCTGGGTGTGTGGGATGTATTTGATAGCAAATAAAACTTTCAGAGTTACTGATTTCTGTCCCATTCATTTTGAATCATTTCTGTTTGCAGAGTGCCACCTTTTCATCTGATTCAATTCCTATAAAAGTCCCATTTTTTAAATCATCTAGCCTCTAAAAATTAAAAAAAAAATATCCAAATAAAACCACGCACCCCCAATAAACCTTTTAAAAATAATTTTAATTGTTTTGGAGTACTTAAGGATGTTATTAAAGTTTAATGGTTTGGTTGAAATGTCTGAGAAATTATAGTGGTGTTTGGTTTTGTGTTTAGTATATTTGTAATATGAATTGTTTTACTAAGGTGTGTTAGATTGTATGTTAGTTTTTTAGGTATTTTTTATCTGAAGTATATTAATTATTGAGTTAAAACTTTCAAAAGATATTTCTTGATATATAATTTGTTTATTTATATGCATTGGTAATATTATAGTAATAGTTGTTGGTTTGAGTTGAATCATTGTTGGAGTATTGTAAAGAAGAGTTAAGATTTTTATATTTTATTTTTATTATAATTTATTTAATTTCAATTATTTTATCTTTGTTTATAATGTTATTGCAATTTTTTGAGAGGATAGGAAGGAAGTTCAAGGGCAGGAACATTTTTTCCTGGCTGGGAACTGGAATTCCAGACCCTGGGAGTGTGTGCAGGACCCCCCAGACTGGGATCAAAGATGGGCTGGGATCAAATATGGGCTGGGATCACCTGGACTGGGATCACATGGATGGGGATCCTGTGGATCAGAACCCTCCAGACCAGGATAGCCTGAAGTGGGATCAAATATGGACTGGGACTGTATGGACTGGGATCCCAGGGACTGGGACCATATGGATCAGGACCACACAGACTGGGATCAAATATGGGCTGGGACTGTTTTTTAAAGTAACTTTGTTCTATAGTTTTTATTTCTGTTATTAATTAAGCTCAGTGAAATAGCTGCTTGTGTTAAACTGCCTGCTTGGATGGGATAACATCCAATGCACACAGGGTGAGGACACCTGTACAGATCTGCCAACTATCAGCACTCCCCGTCTGAAGGCAGAGTGCACCAAGGCCCAAAAACTGGAGGTGATAAAGAGAATGGACTAAAACCACAGCCAAGGAATCTGCATGCTCTAAAAAGGCAGATCCAGGGCAGAGCCATGCTAAACAGTTCTTGGAAGATGTAAACTGGGTGCATCTTGGCACTCAGGCAGGAGCACCCTGTTACCTTCAGGGATCCCCTGAAATACCTTTCCCCTTACATCAGCCTGGTGCATATTCATAGAGCCTCATGCACAGCAGCTGGGAAGGGTTTAACACTTTACTGGGTATATTAGTGTTCAGAAACACATAATCACCAGAATGATTATATGCAGGTGCTTTTATTGAAGAGCTCTGGGTGTCAGGGGTACCAACCCAAATCTGACTCCGACATGGGTTCGGGATGAACATGTTTTTATATTCTATCGTTATATAACATTCATGTTAATGACTAAACTTATATTGTTCTATTGTATACATAGATTTCAGCCAAGCATGGGCTCCTCGTGGCCCCCCTCAAACTTCTAACATAGTTCCTCATGATTCTTCTTATGATTAAACAATAATTATATTTAATTACTAAACAATCATCACATCTAACAATTATATCATTTATCATGTTCTGCTTACACAGGTGCAATTTCACATGATCTAGCAAGCACAAAGCCTAACATTTTCAGAGTCTATTTTTGACATTTTTCCAGGGCCCCACTATCATTCTCCCCCCTTTGAAAGCATTTTCACTTCACTATAGGTGTAAATGTTTTCACTTGATACAGTCCTTTATTTCTCAATTTATTCTTGACGTTCTTCAAGTCCATGGTTGATGTAAACGTTGTCGTGGATGCTGTCACGAACTGGAGAACCAGAAGATGGTGGGCGTGGATCTCGTGTCAGAGCCTTTATTATCTTCTGGTTCCAGGATGTTTTCTTCTGTATCTCTCCCTTTAAGATGCTGTGAACTAACCAAATTGCTAAGAATACAATTAGTAAGATCATCACAGTCTCAATGACAGATTTAATCCATGAACTCACATTCCACCCTAACCCTTTAAAGATTTTGCCTAGCCAGGTCGTAGTCAAATCCTTTTGCTCTTCTTGTGCTTCATGCTCTCTTTGTTTCAACTGATTGATGTCACATTCTACATCTGCAGTTACATTTGGGATGTGAACGCAGCAATGACCAACCCGTCCCTTTAAAAATCCACATACTCCATGCTCTTTCAGGAGTAACAAATCTAAGGCTAATCGATTTTGTAAAGTCATTTTTGTGCTGGCTTGTAATTGTACATTTAATTCTTTAAATCCTTCCCAGGTGACTCTTGCCAGTCTATCTACCTGACCTGTAAGTTTGTACAGCATCTCCCTACTCTGATAGTTTGCTGTAGGATCAAGCAAAGACTCTCGGGCCCACCCAAATTTCACTCCACTAGAGGGTTCTTGCCAAGTGTCATCTGGATTTTCATTGTCTAGAACTTCTCGTCTTGCTCTTATCTGCACAAGTTCATGTTTTCCGTTAAATGGGGACTTTTTCCAAATTGGACATGAGGTTGGGAGGCCTAAAGTAATTTCCTTTACTTTCCCATCTACAGGCAGATGTGTTGTCCAGGTGCCATCGCTTGCTGCCCATACAAATTGTCCTGGACCTCGGACTGTACTCCTGGTACATCCTACAACTGCTTTATAATTCACTCTGTCTTGTTTATGTTTGATCCCTCTGCAAGCACAGCCAGTTTGTAGGGCTATTGCCAGGGGTGGCATCTGCTTAATCTCTGCATCATCAGAAGTGCAGTCATAAGTTTTATTACATGCCCACCACCTTACTTTGTCTGCCCTCGTTCTGCTACTGGTGGCAGTGTTTGTTACTGCTGGATCTGTTTCATTCTTGGAGCCTTCCCACTTAATGCCCCAAGGGGTGTTTGCCATACATTGGAATCTTTGAAGGATACTCACAGACCACGCACTGTCCCAAGGCTCTGTCTGATCTTTCTGATCCTTGGCCTCACACTTCCATACCAGAGTGGTTTCTGTAACATTTTCTATAATCTTTTTATAGTGTGGCAAATAGCATTGCCATTGTGTGATGCCTGCTGATTCTCCCATAGGGGTTCCTAGTGTGCCATCACTTAGAATACAGTCTTTCTGGCCCATGGGTCTCATCCATGTTCCTATTTTCTCCCAAGTTTCCTTGACTACTTGCCTCGATTCAGGTACCTGTTTACATGCAATTGTTTTGTTCTTTTGTATTTCAGGTAGTTTTGCTGTTATGATTCCTCAATTTACTGGGTCTCCTGCTGCCTTTGGTATTGGCAGACAGGCAGTTATTCTACAGGTGTTTTGCATTTGGCAAAGTCTTTGACTAATCCAATCATTACCTTCTCAGCCTGAACTTCATTAGAAACCTTTATCCCCTGTGTTTCTGCTTGTACCTCTCTCTTCATTCTAGAATGAAGAGTGGTTAGTTGATCTTTTTGCATTCCACATCCCAAAGACATTAATGACCATAACATTGGCACAATTACTGATAGCATTCTCAAAGTAATTAAACACATCTTATCTGCAGCCTTGTTGGTTCCACAGTTTACACAGGCCGTGATCCAGGATGGATTTTCTTCACTCGGGTATAGTGAATCCAGGGGTCCACGCCGGCTACTTTGGCTGCTGTAAAGGTGGTCAGCAGTACCTGGTGGGGCCCACTCCACTTTTCTTTCAGCAGTTCTTCGTTCCAGTTCTTGATGTACACCTCGTCTCCTGGATGTATGTTATGAACTGGGTTCTCGAGAGTCAGCGGTCTATTCCACACGAGGATGCTCCGGAGCCGAGCTAAAGTTTTCCCGAGAGACAGAACATAATTATACACTTCCTGCTTTCCTGTGACGTGCACATTAGGGTTAGGCTCAGGAGATTCATATGGTTTCCCATGCAATATCTCATAAGGGCTGACTGACATCCCACTCCTAGGCTTTATCTGAATCCTCAACAGTGCAATTGGCAAAGCCTGGGGCCGCTGCAATTTGGCTTCTTGGCATATTTTACTGATTTGCCTCTCTAGTGTCTGATTCATCCTCTCTACCTGTCCACTCGACTGGGGTCTCCACGGTGTGTGGAGGTCCCAAGTTATCCCCAGCAATCTACTTACCTCTCTTACTACTGTAGCTATGAAATGGGGCCCCCTATCTGATGATACCCTAGGGGTACCCCAAACCTGGGAATAATCTCCTGTAGTAACCACTTTACTGTTTCCTTTGCTTGGTTGGTGTGACAGGGAAGGGCTTCTGGCCACCCAGAGAATGTGTCAACCCCCACTAACAGGTATTTGTATCCTCGAGTTCTTGGCAAGTCTGCAAAATCTACCTGCCAATAGTCTCCTGGCTCTATTCCTATCCGAAATCTTCCTAGCTGTGCCTGTCGCCAGCCACTGGATTGTTTTTCAAGCAGATATCACACTTTGACAACACTGATTTTGCCATTGTTAACATCCGTACCGAAATTAAACTCTGCTTTAGCAATTTTACCAATGCCTCTGCTCCCCAGTGACATTCATTATGTTTAATTTGTAGAACTTCTCTCATTATCAAGGGGGTACCACTATCTGTCCTTGTGCAGTCACGTACCATCCCTCTGAATTCTTTTGTGCATTTAGCAAACGTGCCAGTCTCTCATCTTCTACTGAATATTTTGGTTCTGGAGGCAAATTGAATTGGGATACATTAAGCTTTAAAGGTATCAATGCCATTGTTGTTTGCACCTCTCGAGCAACCTGTCGGGCTGCCCAGTCTGCCTTTTGATTTCCCTCACAGATTTTGGAGTTTCCCGATTGCTGTGCTTTGCAGTGTATGATTGCCACTTGTTCAGGTTTTTGTGCCGCCTTTATCAATTGCAGGACTGCATCCTGATGTTTAATGTGCATACCCAGAGAAGGACAATAGTCCGCTTTCTTTCCACAGTGCTCTGTGTACATGCACCACTCCAAAAGCACATTTTGAGTCAGTCCAGATATTTACCTTTTTCCCTTCACTTAATTCTAGTGCCCTGGTTAAGGCAACCAGTTCTGCCTTCTGGGCAGATGTATTTGGTGGTAATGCCTTTGCCTCCACTGCTGTACTGACTGTTGTTACCGCATACCCAGCGTATCTGGTTCCGTTTTCCACGAAGCTGCTCCCATCTGTAAACAGCTCCCACTCTGGCTGCTCTAGTGGGACGTCTTTCAGGTCTTCTCTTGCTGAGTAGGTGTACTCTATTACCTCCACACAGTCATGCTCTAATGGGCCTTCCTCAGTTGTGGTACCTAGGAACAAAGCTGGATTCAAAAGGTTAGTTGTTTTTAATGTGACATCATCCTGCTCAGTCAGGACTACCTGGAATTTCATCATCCTGCTTGGCGATAGCCAATGGCCCCCTTCTGCTCTAAGACAGTGGTTACCATGTGTGGTACATTGACATCTATGTGCCTTCCCATCGTGAGCTTCCTGGCTTCTTGTATCAGCATCACAGTGGCTGCGACTGCCCGCAGACATGGAGGCCACCCGGCACTTATGCTGTCAAGTTGTTTGGAAAAGTAGCCCAGCGGCCTTTTCCAGCTTCCCAGACCTTGGGTCAGGACTCCTAGTGCTAGGTGCAGCCTTTCATGGACAAATACCTGAAAGTCTTTAGACAGATCAGGTAACCCTAATGCTGGAGCAGTTGTCAGTGCTTCCTTTAATTTTAGGAAGGCTTCTTTCTGTGGCTTGCCCCAGGTGAATGGCTGCATCTTCTGAGCTTCACACAGGGGTTTCGCAATCAGTCCATAGTCCATGATCCACAGGCGACACCATCCTGCCATCCCGAGGAAGACTCGCAGCTCCTGTAGATTCTGGGGCTCTGAAATAGCACAAATAGCTTGGATACGGTTAGTGCCTAGTTTTCATTGCCCTTGTGAAATTTCACATCCCAGGTAGATCACAGTCTGTTGGGCAATTTGTGCTTGGTACTTGCCCATTCTCGGTGCAAATCTCCAGCTCCTTTGCCAGTTGGTTTCCGAATAGGGTCGGCGAGTTCTTATATCGTGTCCAGGTGAGCTGGGTCTTTCTCCCATTCCCTGGGTTTTCCCACTCACAGGCAGTTTCCTACTTTCTTTGTCAAGGGGGGATGCAGAAAAAGGCATCTTTTAAATCAATTTCAGTAAACCACTTATATATCTCCTTTATGGATGTTAGCAATGTGTAAGGATTTGTTACCACTGGATAAATGTCCTTTGTTATTTTATTTATTGCTCTCAAATCCTGCATTAATCTATATTCACCATTTGCCTTCTTTATTGGAAATATTGGTGTGTTAAATTCTTATTCACATTCTTCTAGAATTTGGTATTTCAAGAATTTGTCAATAATCTTTACTTATTCCTTGCCATGCTTCTGGTTTTATGGAATAGTGTTTGACTTGTAGAGGCCTCACCCCTTCTTTTAACTCTACATGCACTGGTTGTGCCAATTTAGATTTCCCTGGTATATCTGTCTCCCATACAGAGGGAATCACTGCATCTCCTACCTCCCTAGGGATAGAGGGAACAGGTTTTTCTTTGATCATTAAAATCTGTCCCATCTTTGATTCTGATATTTTCATTATAAGCTCCCCATTTTCAAAGGTTATTACTGCATCAAGTTTCGCTAGCAAATCTCTCCCTAAAAGCGGAATTGGACACTCAGGTATGTATAGGAATTCGTGTGTTATAACTTTGTTCCCAAAACACAAATCTAGGGGTTGCAAGAATGGCCGTTTTTCCTCTTTCCCTGTAGCGCCGACTATTGTTGTTTCCTTGTCCCCAATTTGTCCTTGCAAATCATTCAATACCGAGTGAGTAGCTCCTGTATCTATTAGAAATTTGACCTCTTTATGTCCTAATTGTATATTTATAACAGGTTCCTTAACTTGTTCTACTGGCTCTGTGTCTAGTCAGCTGGTATACTCCCCCAAAACCATCCCCTTGGTAACCTGCTGGCACTGATTGCCCTGGTGAAACTGGTTGTTCAAGTCTGGACATTGTCTTTTCCTGCTGAACTTCATATAGTTTAGACCAATTTATAGTTTTGGGCACAGCATTCTGAGCTCCTATTTGGATCCACTCTTGATATTTCTGTAGTCTCCCCACATCGCAAAATAAATTAGGGTCTCAATTTGGATCCTCAATTGGGAAATTCTCATCTAAATTCCCTGTTACGAGTCTGTTTCTGGTGTTCTCTCTTACCCTTTCTTTGGCTGCCTTAAGTACCATCTCTTTCTCACTAGAATCCATCAAAGTATCTAATATTAATATATTAGATATATTAATATACTATATATATATATATATATATATATATATATATATATATATATATATATATATTAATATACATATTATTGTATGTCATCCCAGTCAGGATTTTGAGTTTTTATAACCATGTTTAATACTCATGCCATTTTATCAGGATTTTCTCTATGAATTCTGGCTGATTGTTTCCAAATAACTAAATCTGCAGGAGAGAAAGGCACTTTTATTAATACTGGCCCTTCCACTCCTACACTTTGTCGCAAGGGGGCAATTACAGTCCATTTTTGTCTGCCTATGTCTTTTCTAACTGGGGCAAGGTTAGACCGACTCCTGGTTCTGTGGGCTACCCCATCGTTGATTCTCTCTCTCTCCTTCCTGCCACAGTTGGGTTTTGCTCATCTTCCGAGGAAGAGGGATCAGGTGACGATGGGAGAGGAGGATAAAGAGGGAAGGGTGTACTAGACGAGACAGGTTCAGGACTAGGTGGGGTAGGAGCAGGCAGTGGGATAGGGACAGATGGAACAGGTGGGATAGGGTTAGGTTCTCTTGTTCCTATTGGAGCTACCTGTAAATCAATATCTGTATAATTTTCCCTACTCAGGCTTTCTTTCAACGCCAAGTGTTCTAAACAACGTTCCTCACAAACCCCACACTTATTGCTTGCAGATGTTTTAACCATCATTAATCCACATTCATCCTGCCATTCTGGCTTTGCCCGTAAATAGAAAAACAAATCAACATACGGAACCTCATCCCTTTTTCCTTCTTGTTTACAAAACGACATTAACTGCGAAATAGTGTTATATTGCAGAGTACCGTATTTTGGCCATTTTTCACCATTCTCCAAGGCATATTCTGGCCACCATGTATTACAATAATCAATCAACTTAGCTTTACGTAATTCTTCCCCAAAATTCCCCTGTTTCCAATGTGCTAATAAGCACCCCAAAGGAGAACTTTGTGGGATAGAGGTGTTGCCGCCCAAAATCCCTTTAAGTTTCTCCATTCCAAATATACCACAAATTGCCGAACCCGCAACGCTCTCGCGATTGTCTTATGGAACGGCGCCTGGGCTTGTACCAGCAGGAATTCCTTTAGCCCAACCAAGCGTAGCTTTCGCTGCGTCTCATTGGCAGGCACCCAAACCAAAGTAAAAAGCACCTTACCTTTCTCCCGGGGACGTGGCGAGCGGCAGAAGCGGTCGCGGCCGATCGAGCTCCCCGAGAATCCCTCGGTGCCGGCTGGAGCGCGGTCGAGTCGCGAAACTCGCTCAGCAGCACCCGCAGGGTCCATCCGGGGTCGCCAAAATGTTAGCGTTCAGAAACACATAATCACATCAGCGATTATATGCGGTGCTTTTTATTCAAGAGCTCTGGGAATCGGGGAAGTTTCCACCCAAATCTGATTCCGACCACACATTCGAGGTGAACCTGTTTTATACTCTATCATTACATAACTTTCATGTAATTATTAAACTTATATTGTTGTATTGTATGCACAGATTTCAGCTAAACATAGTCCCCTTTAAATTTCCAACACAGTTTCTCACGATTCTTCTTATGGTTATATAATAATTATATTTAATTACTAAACAATCACTACATCTAACAATTATATCTTTTATCATACTGCTTACGCAGGTGCAGTGACCTGAGAAAACACAAAGCCCAATATTTTCAAAGACTATTTTTAACATTTTCCAGGGCTCCACTATCACTTTTATTTCTTGTGGGAAAAAACCCTCCATCTCAACCAGGCACTCATGGCCAAAACTAGGCAACTGCCTCTGGAATTCCTTATATCCAAGGATAGCTCCCAGACAAAAGCTGCCAGGACTGACAAGTCTGGCTGGCCTTGGCTTCCTGAGGGCAGGCCCTCATCTGCCTCTGAAACACTGGGGCTGGGTGCTTTCCTTCCTTATGAAAAGAGCTCTTCTTCCTGTCCAGGCACCCACAGCCAAAACTGAGATTGCACCTCCAAAATGCCCAATGTCCAAGGAAAGCCCCTAGACAAAAGGTGCCAGGAGAGACAGGGCTGGCTGGCTTGGCCTGAGGGTGGCCACCTCTCATCTTCTTCCTAAACACTTGGACTTTGTGCTTTACTTTCCTATGGGCAAAAACACCCATCTTGACCATGGCCAAAACTGGGATTCCACCTCCAAAACTCCGTACATCCAAGGATTGCTCCCAGGTGAAAGCTGCCAGGACAGACAGGTCTGGCTGCCCTTGGCCTCCTGGGGGTGCCTCTCCCCTGCTGTCCAAACACTGGGGCTGGGTGCTTTCCTTCCTATGGAAAAGAACCGCCCTTCTTATCCATGCAGAAACGGCCGAAATTGGGGTTCCACCTCCCAAATTCCCAATATCCAAGGGTTGCTTTCAGACAAAAGCTGCCAGGACAGAGAGGTCTGGCTGGCCTTGGCCTCTGATGGCCGCCTTTCATCTGCCCCTGAGATACCACCGGTGTTCTGTGCTTTCCTTCCTATGGAAAAGAACCATCCTTCTCCTCCAGTGTCCAGGTCTGAAATTGGGATTCCACCTCTGAAATTCTCAATATCCAAGGGTTGCTCCCGGCAAAATCTGCCAGTACCGTCAAGGCTGGCTGGCCTGGGCCTCTGGTGGCTGCGCCTGCAACAGTGGGGCTGGGTTCTTTCCTTTCCATGGAGATCCCTGGGACACTGTGGGGACCTCATGGAACCACGGGGATCATTGTGGCACTACTGGAGCCCATGGAACCAAGGGGATCATTGTGGCCCCACTGGAGCCCATGGAACCAAGGGGATCATTGTGGCACCACTGGAGCCCATGGAACCAAGGGGATCATTGTGGCACCACTGGAGCCCAGGGAACCAAGGGGATCATTGTGGCACCACTGGAGCCCAGGGAACCAAGGGGATCATTGTGGCATCACTGGAGCCCATGGAACCAAGGGGATCATTGTGGCACCACTGGAGCCCAGGGAACCAAGGGGATCATTGTGGCACCACTGGAGCCCAGGGAACCAAGGGGATCATTGTGGCCCCACTGGAGCCCAGGGAACCAAGGGGATCATTGTGGCACCACTGGAGCCCAGGGAACCAAGGGGCCATGGTGACACAGAGGGGCTCCATGGACCCAGAGACCATTGTGGCTCTGTGGGGCCTGATGGAACCATGGAGACCATTCCAACCTTATGGGCCTCGTGTCACCAAGGGGGCATTATGACACCTCAGGGCCCCATGGAACCAAGAGACCATTGGGACACTGTGGGACCCCATGGAACCCAGGGAACGTGGAACAGCTCTGGCTGGCTTGGCCTCCCAGGGGCCACCTGACAGCTCTGGCTGATCTTGGGCTGTCAAGGGCTGCCTCTCATCAGCTCCTGGAGCACTGGGGCTCTGTGCTTTCCTTGCTATGTAAAAGGGCTGTCTGACTTTTCAGATGGTCATTGCCAAAAGGGGTACTCTCCCTAAAATAATTTCCTCTGTGCAAGGGTATCTCACCAAACAAAACCTGCCAGGTCTGGCTGGCCTTGGCCTCTGGTGGTCACCTCTCATCTGCCCCTGAAACACTGGGGCTCTGTTCCTTCATTCCTATGGAAAAGAACCAGCCTTCTTGTCCAGGGACCATGGCCAAAATTAGAATTTGGCCTCCCAAATTCTGTATATCCAAGGATTGGTCCCAGACAAAAGTAGCCAGGACAGACAGGTCGGGCTGGCCCTGTCCTCTGGTGATTTCTTTAGACTCTGAGCTGAATGTTTTCATTTGGAAACACTTTGGAGAGGGCCCGGAGATGTCCCAAGGAGTGGGGGTTTGGAGGCCGTCGGCCCATGAGCACTGTATAGGGACAAAGGAGCTCTGTGCTCAGTGGGATGGAGACTGAGGACAGTGGAGCAGAGCCATGAGAGTGTTTAAAGAGCGATTTCAGGGATGGTGGATCCTTTTGACATAGTGGAAAACAGCCAGAGAGAGAAAGAATTAACGCCAAGGGCAGCTGGGGAGGCCCAGAGTGGCAGCAGGAGAAAGGAATTTCCCTGTCAGGGCAGGGCTGTGGTGCAGCACGTCCCCAGCAGGAGCCTGGAGCAGCCCCAGGCTTTGCGTGGGCAGGCAGGGGCAGGCAGGAGGCAGAGCTGTCAGCAAAGGAAGGGCCCAGCCAGGTGGGGCAGCCGGGGGATGCCCAGAGCCTGCAGGGACAGAGGCCGGGGCAGGGACACCGTGGGACAGCCTGGGCTGCACAGGGCACAGGGATGGGCAGCAGCTGCAAGACAGCCCTGACAGAGCCAACCTGGGCAGCACTTTGGCCATGGCTGCTGGGCCTGGGCCTGAGCCAGGAGGGGACAAGTGACCCTTGCAGGCCTGGGGCCTCATTGCCTCCTTGTCCCTGCTCAGCAGCCTGGCAGGGGCCGCCCCACGCTCCTGCCCTTGGCATTGCCCATCCCCACATGCCAGTGCCCATCCCGGGAAGAGCCCTGAGCAAGGAGGGAGGGACAGGATCTGCCTGGCCAGGCCCTGGGGCTCAGGCCTTGGCCCTTTGCATTCCTGAAACACATCCAGGTTTGCTCAGCACCAAAAACACCTTTGCCTTGTTTGTCCCCAGCTGCCATCAGTGCCTCCAGTGTTCTGCTCTCCCTGGAAACTGGGGACACTTTCTCAGTCCTGTCCCTCACAGGGATCTCTTTAAAGTACAAGAAACTTCAGTATTTCAATCTGACTTGGAGCTCTTGAGAAGTCTTTGAGCCCACTCTGAGGGACTGGGTGTGATGCAAAGAGCAGCAAAGGCCCAGAGGGTGATTAAAGTCCTTGTGCTGTGTCTGTGCTGCTGAGCTGGGCCGGGCTCCTGGCCCAGAGGCAGCTCCTGGCAAGGGCAGCAGAGCTGCAGAGAGACAGCTCTGGGCAGGAGCAACTCCTGAGCACAGCCCAGCAGGGCTGGGGCACTGCCAGGGCCCCTCAGGGACACGAGCAGGGCACAGACAGAGCTCACAGGGGCTCAGCACTGGCCGGGGCTGTGGGATGTCCCCGCGGGGGCTGTGTCACAGCAGCACCTCTGGGGCTGTGTCCCAGAGCCACAGAGCAGCTGGGATGGCAGCAAGGGGCTGTGTGACAGCACAGAGTGGGCTGTGTGACAGCACTGAGGGGGTTGTGACATCACAGAGAAGGTGGCTCTGTGACATCACAATGTGGGTTGTGACACAGAGTCACAGAGCAGCTGTGTGATGTCACAGAGAAGGCTGTGACATCACAGGGTGACGGTGACACCACAAATGTGCTGTGTGACATCACATAGCAGCTGAATGACATCATATGGAGGTTGTGTGACATCACAGGTGCTGTGTTAATAAAGCCTCTTATCTGGCCTTATTATCAAGCAGTGCAAGTTAGTCCATGGGGTTTACTGCACTGTGTGACATCACAGGGTTTGTGTGACATCACAGGTTGCACTGTGACATCACAGGGGCTGTGTGACATCACTGGGGCTGTGTGACATCACGGGGGCTGTCTGAGGTCCCTGGGGAGGTCACTCTTCCCCGGCCCCCTCACAGCTCCCCCCAGAGCAGTCCAACCCTGCTCGTGCACAGCGGGGTCCCCTGTCCCCCCGGGTCCCCCCGCCCCCGGCCCCGCAGCCTCCCCCAGAGGATGTTCCACGAGATCGACCCCAGAGCCTGACACGGGGACGGAGGCCGGGGCCCTGGGGGTGGCACAGGGGGACAGGGACCCCCCGGCAGCGTCCCCGTGTCCCCCAGGGCCAGAGCCTGGGCCAGGGCTCCTTCACCCTGTTATAGATAAATATCATAATATTGGCTTTTTGCAAATATTAAAATGGATTTTATCTGTGTGGTGTTAAAGTAACTTTGTTCTAAAGATATAGTTTTTATTTCTGTTGTTAATTGAGCTTAGACATAGTAGTGAAATAGCTGATAGAAGTGTGCTTGTGTTAAACTGGCTGCTTGGGTGGGATAACATCCAATGCACACAGGATGAGGACACCTGTACAGATCTGCCAACTATCAGCACTCCCCGTCTGAAGGCAGAGTGCACCAAGGCCCAAAAACTGGAGGTGATAAAGAGAAGGAGCCAAAGAAACACCACAGCCACACACAAAGAAACACCACAGCCAAGAAACACACATGCTCTGAAAAGGCAGACCCAAGGAGGGGCCATGTAAAATCATTCCTGGAATATGTAAAGTAATTTATGGATATGCATGAGGGTCTATGAATATGCACCCGGCTGATATAAGGGGAAAGGTATTTCAGGGGATCCCCAAAGGTAACAGGGTGCTCCTGCCTGAGTGCCAAGAGGCACCTGAGTGTAATAACCTTTGCTCCATGGTCCTGGTCTCCCATTGTCCTTTATTAAACTTTGTACATTTTCACAGGAGAGTGAACGTGTTTTTCACAAATGGAATCTCAAGGAAACAAGGGTCAGTTGTTAAGCCAAGGCTCTGCTTTGACCAAGTGGGGCCTCATGGGACACAGGTGCCACTGGGACATTGCCAGGTCTGCTAGGAACAAGGCTCCATTATTGCACAGTGTTACAGATGAGTAATGTCATAGTTGGGTCTCACAGTGAGGAGATAGATACTATGTGTGTGTTAAGATGTGTAGTGATGTTATTGTCATCTGTCCCCCATAGTCCTTTTTCCCTCCCCTTGTAATGGCCTTGGTGGTTGGGGCATTTGGGGAGGGCAGGTTTGTCACTGGAAGGCAGGCATGGCAACACCTGCTCTCCAGTCAGGGTGCAAGAAAGCATTCTCCACCAATGGACGGCCACAAAGAGTTACCTGACAGACTTTGGGTGGGGCTAGGATTGCCTGATGCAACACCAAAAGCCTAAAAGGAGGAGCAGCCGATTTGTGAAGGAGCCATGTGGCTGATAGCCACGGGGTGGGGAAGGGCTCCCAGTGCTGTGATTTCTCCTGTTTCAGTCCTTTGTTGTCATTTTTTTCAAGGTTGAATCACCCTTAAAATTTTAAAAGTAGCGGTCATTTCTCACAGACAGCAAGGCCTCAGGGCGCCCAGGAGAGCGGCATGACAATGACATCTTGGGGAACCAAGTGTCACCTGCGAACACAATGGGGCCTCATGGAAGCCAGGGGCCACTTGGATATTGCCAGGGCAGGTGGAACTCAGTGTCCATTGTGACACAGCACAGCCTCGTGGAACTCAGCAGAGCATTGGGACAGCCTGGAATCTCATGGAGCCAAGGCTCTGCTTTGGCAAAGTGGGGCCCACAGGACACAGGTGCCACTGGGACATTGCCAGCTCTTGTGGCACCCAGTGTCCACTGTGACCCAGCAGAACCTCATGGAAACATGGGGGCCACTGTGACGCAATGGAATCCCATGGAAGCAAGTGTCAGTTGTGAACGCAGCAGGGCCTCACAGAACCCAGGGGCAACGGGGACCGTGCTGTGGCTCATGGGAGCAAGGGGCCATTGTGACCCAGCGGGGCCTCCTGGAACCCAGGAGAACATTGTGGGCCCATGGATCCTCATAGAAGCACGGCCCCGTTGTGACAAAGTGCAGCATCACAATGGTCTCCTGGGTTCCAGGAGTCCTCGCTGTGTTTAGAATTGACACTTGGTTCCCCAAGATTCCATGGCTCCATCCCTCTGCTCTCCTGTGATTTGAGGCTGTGCTGTGTCACAATGGACACTTGCTTCCTCCAAGGCTGGAGATATCCCAGTGGCACTGGGCTTCCATGAGGCCGCTCTTTGTCACAATGGGGCCTTGCTTCCATGAGATTCCATTGTATCACAGTGGTGTCCTTGGTTCCATGAGGCCCAGCTTTGTCACAACTGGACCTTGGTTCCATGAGATTCCATTGTATCACAGCGGTGTCCTTGGTTCCATGAGGCCCTGCTGGGTCACAGTGGAGCCTTTGTGCCATTCGTTTCCATGGTGCCACAATGGTCTCCAGCATTCCATGAGGCCACACAGCAAAAGAGTGGACCCTTGAATCCATGAGTTCCCATTCCATCAGGATGATCTCTTGCATTCCATGAGGCCCTGCTGTGTCACTAAGGAGCCTTTGTTCCATGTGTTCCCTTTGGGACACCATGGTCTCCAGTGCTCCATGAGGCTGAGCCGTGAAACTCTGGGCTCTTGGTTCCATGAGATCCCACCACGGTGTCACCATGGACTCCTGGGTCCTGCAACAATTCACACTTGGTTCCATGAGATCCCACCACGGTGTCACCATGGTCTCCTGGGTCCTGTAACAATTCACACTTGGTTCCATGAGATCCCACCACGGTGTCACCATGGTCTCCTGGGTCCTGTAACAATTTACACTTGGTTCCATGAGATCCCACCACGGTGTCACCATGGTCTCCTGGGTGCTGTAACAATTCACACTTGGTTCCATGAGATCCCACCACGGTGTCACCATGGTCTCCTGGGTCCTGTAACAATTCACACTTGGTTCCATGAGATCCCACCACGGTGTCACCATGGTCTCCTGGGTCCCATGAGGCCCCTCTCTGCGGCCGTGCTGGTGTTCGGAGACCCGGCGATCCACAGCCCAGCTCACAGTTTCGGGTGCTTGTCCGACCCTAAGTCGGATCCGCACCTGTGGGTCAGCGACCCACAGAAGGGCGGCAGCCAAGATGCACGCAGAAGAAAGGGAGGACTCAGGTGGCAGGAGAAAGTCAGATTTATTATCCAACCAGGCGGGAGAGCAGGGTGAGAGGGAGTTGCCAGGGCAGGGGGTTACCACCTGAACAAGGAGCAACTGAATTACAGCAACTTATAAAGGCAGGGGGCGGGTATGGGTGTAAACCTTAAGCAACGAATGCGGACACAGAAACTTAGATACATATCGGGAGTGACAAACTAAACCAACAAATCAAGAAAAAATTGAGGAGGGGCCCCAGCCCCTGACCAATAACCCGACGCCCTGGAGAGAAGAATCTAGAAGAAAAGGATGGGTTGCCGGGTGACGGACAAGGGGACTGGGGTGGGGAAAACTTGAATACATCAAAGAAACCATAGCAACATAGGAGGGACAAAGGGATTGACATTAAACTGTCTGAGGTAGGGGAATTCCGGGACAGAACCACTTCTGCCCGTGATAGGGGGAGCTGGAACGAAACAAGAACAGAACACCACACCTCTCTGTGTCACAGTGTTTGCCTTGGTTTCCTGAGAAGCTGATGTGTTGACAGCTGACCCTTGGTCCCCTGAGATTCCATTGCATCCCAGCGGTTTCCTTGGTTTCATAAAGCCCAGGTTTGTCACAAGGGAGCCGTGGTTTCAGGATATTCCATGGTGCCACAATGGTCTCACCACTCTCTGAGGCTGCACCGTCAAACAGTGGACACCTGGTTCCATGAGATTCCGTGGGGTAACAGTCAATTCTTTTGCTTCTTTTCTGCCAAGGTCGGGATGAAATCCCAAGACAGCATTTCTTGTTTGGACTCAGGTGTTCATTAGCTCTTGTCTCTAGAACAGTCTCACAAGCTGTGAGTTCTGCAGCACTTCGCTAACAAGGTAAAAATGGAGCCCCATCTCTCTCTCTCTGCAAGGTCTTCTGAGGATAAACTGTCCAATTAAGAAATGACACCTAAATTATTTTTACTTTTAACCCAATAACCAATCACCCGTGCCCAACATAAGGGACTTTTTTATCCAATTACACAATACCACCCAAACCCGAGGAGGAGGAGGAGGAGGAGGAGGAGGAGGAGGAGGAGGAGAAGAGGAAGAAGGAGATGAAGGAGATGAAGAAGAAGAAGGTAAAGAAGGAGGAGAAGGAGGAGAAGGAGAAGGAGAAGGAGGAGAAGGAGAAGGAGAAGGAGACGAGGAAGAAGAAGAAGGTGAAGAAGAAGAAGGAAAAGAAGAAGAAGAAGAAGAGGAGAAAGAGGAAGAAGAGGAAGAAGAAGACAAGGAAGAAGAGGAGGAGGAAGAGGAAGGGGAAGAGGAAGAGGTAGAAGAAGGAGAAGAAGGAGAAGAAGAAGGAGAAGAAGAAGAAGAGAAGAAGGAGAAGAGGAAGAAGAAGAAGGAGAAGGAGAAGGAGAAGAAGAAGGAGAAGGAGAAGAAGAAGGAGAAGGAGAAGGAGAAGGAGAAGAAGAAGGAGAAGGAGAAGGAGAAGGAGAAGGAGAAGAAGAAGAAGAAGAAGAAGAAGAAGAAGAAGAAGAAGAAGAAGAAGAAGAAGAAGAAGAAGAAGGCAAAGAAAAAGGATCAGCCTCCGCCCTAAAACCTCCATCTTGCTTTATATATAGTACTATATTCGAAAACCTTAAACTCCGAGTTGTCCACCATGTGATATTACACCCTTCTATTTAAACTCCACACCCATAATCCCAGTTCCATCATTCCATTTTGGAAGCCTTCTCCACAGCCTCAGGTCAAATGCAGTGTTCTCTTGGGGGTCAGTGTCTGTCAGCTCAGAAAGTCCAAAATTCTCAGCAGCCCGGGTTCCAACAGGTAACAGTGTTTTCCTGTGTTCCAGTAGGTTCCATTGGGCCCGGCTCTGTCACCATGGACACCTGGTTCCATGGATTCCATGGGGTGACAATGTTCTCCAGTGTCACCATGGACACCTGGTTCCATGGATTCCATGGGGTGACAATGTTCTCCAGTGTCTCCATGGACACCTGGTTCCATGGGATTCCATGGGGTGACAATGTTCTCCAGTGTCACCATGGACACCTGGTTCCCTGGATTCCATGGGGTGACAATGTTCTCCAGTGTTCCATCAGGCCCGGCTCTGTCCCCATGGACACTCGGTTCCATGGGCAGTGTCCGTGTCCCAGTGGCACCTGTGTTCCATGGCACCCCTGTCTGACCAGGGACAGTTTGTTCCAGGACATTCCATGGAGTCCCAGCGGTCACTTGGGTTCCATGCAGGTGCCTGGGCAGCGGGAGCTCAGCCCAAATATCCTGGGGGTCCCTGGGCTGGTGTTTTTTGGGGGGAACCTTTGGATCTTGCAGGGCTCCAAAGCTGAGCTGCGGATGCCCCTTGGGACAGAGTGGAGCATCATGGAAGCCAGGAGACCCTGATGGAGCCAGGAGACCCTGATGGAAACCAGGAGACCCTGATGGAGCCAGGAGACCCTGATGGAGCCAAGGCTGCAGCGGGACACAGAGGGACCTCACGGGAGCCAGGAGAGCGTTGTGAGGCTGTGGAACAATGTGGCACCGAGGTTTCACTGGGGCTTGGCAGAAGCTCCTGGAGACAAGGAAGCGCTGGCAGCCTCCGGAATCAGCGTCTGCAGGAGGATTTTCTGCTCCCTCCTGGGATGCTGGTGGACAATAAAGCCTGAGGCAGCCTCCCAAGGGTCCGGCTGTGCCACCAGCGGGGGCCACATCTGGGGGGACGCCCGGCCAGCCCTGGCCCTGCTGCTCCTCCTGGCCGGGCCTGGAGCTGCTGGGAGCCCGGGCTGGGGGAATCCTCAGGGCTGTGCAAGGGAAGGTTCAGCACAAGCAGCCCTGGAGCGAGATGTGCAGTGTGAAACACGCAAATCACTTGGTTTTGAAATTTTAAAGGTTCATTAGTAATAAAATGGTTATAAAAATAGCAATACAATAAGAGTAATAAGAATTTGGACAATTTGACTTAGGACAATATGAGACAATAGAGAGAAAGGGTAATGGAGGTCCGGGTACCTTTTTCTGGGCACCACGAGCCCGAAAAGGGACACCCGTTAACAAAGGATTAACCCTTAAAAACAACAGCCTGTTGCATATTCATACACTTCATCCATGATGCATAAATTCCATTCAAACACAGGATTCTGTCTGGGCAGTGCCACCTTCTTCCTCTGAATCCTAACAGCGGCTTCGAGGCGGGAAGAAGTTCATTTCTTCTGATAAGAGGGCAATAAATTCTTTTTCTCGGAAAGATTTAGGTGTCCTGTGGCTGCTGTCTCACTGCAAGTCCTTTCTTTAAAACAAGAATCCTACATAGCATCGTTTCTATTTTAACAATTTTTATAACCTAAAACTATATTTAACACAGTACCGAGAGCGAGAGAGCAAGTTTGAACAGAGCTTGCAAAGGGCAAAATCAGCTCAGACCAGGTTAGACTGAAGAACAAGGAGCACCAGGCATGGGCTGATGGTCCAGGTAAAAAGTTCCAACGTGAGGAGGACGACAGAAGCCTTCATCAAAAGAGCACCAGAAGACTGAGGGCCACCACAGGAGGAACGGACGCAGGCGCTGAAGCCACACACGGCTGTAAAACCGGGACACAGCTTTATGCAAATGTGAGTATGCTAATGAAGTGTTGTAATTGTGACTTTTAAAATGGAGCTGAAGGCCGAGTGGGTTTTTGCCAGAGAGATCCCCCTCGCTCCCAGCGCTGGATACACAAATCCCTGCTCTGTCTGACTGCAGAGTTTGATTTCCTCGCCCAGTTTGTCCCACTCCCCCTTTCCCTGCCCTCTCCTCCCCTCTCCCAGTCCCATTTATGGGATTTGGGGTCATTTATGGGATTTGGGATCATTTATGGGATTGGGGTCATTTGGGGGATTTGGGGACATTTGGGGGATTTGGGTTCTTTGTTTGCCTTTGGGGTTATTTGGGGGTTTTTTGGGGTTATTCAGGGTAAATTTGGGATAATTTGGGGTAATTTTTCACATTGTTGGGTTTTTAGGGCCGTGTGTGTGGGGGGTAATTCAGGGCGAATTCTGTCTGGGTTTGGGATCATTTTATGGGATTGGATGGGATTTTAATGGATTTAAATAGGAATTTAGTAGGATTTTAATGGGACTTAATAGGAATTTAATAGGATTTAATGGGATTTTAATTGGATTTTATGGACTTTTAATGGAATTTGATGGGATTTTAATGGAATTTTATGGGATTTTAATGAGATGTCATGATATTTTAATAGGATTTTAATGGTATTTAATGGGAATTGAGTGGAATTTAATGGGATTTTTATGGGATTTTAATGGGATTTGATGGGGGTTTCCCCCAGTCCACAGCTCCCTGCCACCTCAATTTGGGGGTCCCATCCCCCTCTTCCCCCCGCTCTCCCGCCCCTTCCCCATCGTTCCCCCAGTCCCCAATCCCCTCCCCCGTGCTTGGTTTTGGGGGTTCCAGGCCCCTCCTGCTCCCTTTGGGGGTCCCGACCCCCCTTTGGTTGAATTTGGGGCCCCCCCGCCCCCCTTCTCCCCGCGCCCCCCGCTCCCCCCGCGGCCGGGGGGGCTCCCAGCGCCCCCAGTGCCACCAGTGCGGCCCCAGCTGCCCCCGCACGCCCCATCCCCATCGCCGGGGTCACCGCCCCCCGCCCCAAATTCCGCTCCTGGGCACTGAGAGCCATCAGCGACAAACGCTCTGATTGGCTGGGAATGGCCCCACGCAGTCTCTGATTGGCCAGCGCTGTGAGAGGCGCTGGGTTCTGCCCGGCACGCGATGAGTCACAGCCGAGCCGGGCGCTGATTCGCTGAAAATCGCCGGGCGGGGCCAGTGCGCCGAGTTTCTGCCCGGCAACAGGATCATCATCAGCGCCTCGCGCTCTGATTGGCCAGGATCTGTTTCGGGGTGGGGACGGGAGGAACTGGGCACCCCCAGGAGCCCCTCGGGTTTGGGGCTTTCGATCCCCCCTCGGCCCTCGGGGCGGCCCTGGGGCCACCCCAACACCCCCAAAATGGGGAGGGTCCGCGGGTCCACAACCCCAGTGTCTCAGTACAAATGACTCCCTTCTCTGCCGTGGTGCTGCTGCCCTGCCTGAGAACTCAGCTCTTTGCCCCAGCCCTGGAGGGCACGAGACAGCAGCTGCACCACAGAGGGGCTGATCAGCCCCTGCCAGGCCCTGCAGCTCCCTGGCTCCTTCACTGCACAGCTCTAGGCCCTGCCTGGCCCCAGCTCCACCTGCTTTACAGAATGGCAGCCCAGGCACTGCCTGCATGGCTCTGCCTGCGACAGGGAACAGCCCCAGGGAGCTGCATCCCTCTGGGCATCACACTGACACCCACAGCAGCACAGCAGCATGGAATTCTGCTGCAGCAACAACGACTTTTGGGCTCAGCTCTGACAACATTAAAGCTCAAATTGGGAAGCAGAGGGAAGGAGAAAATCTGGAGCTGACCTGCCCCACCAAGGGCTGCTTTCCCCTCGTCAGACCTTGCCCTCCCCACTCTTGCTGGGAGCCACTTCCCCCCTGCCATGGGCCCTCATGGACAGAGCCAGACCCTGACTCTCAGCAGCTGCTTGGTGTGGCCCAAACCCGTGCACGGTGCTCACCACCAGCACAACTCCACCTCTTGCAGGAAGAAGGAGAGGAGGCCCTCGGGAAATTTGTTCCCCCTCACGCACCAAAGCCCAGGCCAATCAATGATATCATTGCTGGTGCCTTTAGAAGAGGGCCCAGGCCCGAGCTGGGCTGTGAGCAGGGGTGCTTTTCACCACAGGCTGCTGCCCAAGCACTGCTGTTCTCATGTCCAGCTGGCACAACATGAGGGCATCCAGCAGCACTTCTCCTTGGCACTGCAGCCAGCAAAGCCTGGGCAAGGCAGTGCCTGGGGGAGCCAGGTAAGGGCTGGGACCTGGCTGTGATGATCAGGGTTGCCCCTCCCTTGCCAACACCCTCCAGGTGCACCAGCATTCTCTGGTAGAACTCCATCACCGTGTTGGAGCACAGGGTCACCTGGTGGAAGAGAAGAACAGTCAATTCTCCCTTACAAAAGCTCCTTACCCACGTGTGATATCCTCCAGATCCTGAGGGAGGATTTGGCCTTAATTCTTCTGCTGCTCCATGTGCAGAGCACAGTCTGAGAGTCACAAAAGCCTTCTGGCAATACCAGATTTGTTAAACACCCCTTGCTATCAGGGCACAGGTCAGCTACATTAAAACATTAGACTACAGCTCTATGCACCACTGCATTCAAATTAAGGGGCCAATTTCTCATCTGACTACAATGACATCCGTGCAGAGGAAATCTGATTGAACACAATGAGTTCAGATGCACAGCAGGAACCAGCTCACCTTGCTGTTCATTCAAATCAGCCTGGCCATTTTCTTCTTGATCATCTTCATGGTCCTCCACATCTCCTTCAAGTCTTTGCATGTCCTCTTTAAGCGAAGCCTTCTCTGCTCCATTTTGTCATGGTTTAACACTGGCACAATGCCAGTGCCCCCATGAAGATACCTTCTCCCTGGTTTCTGCTGTGAGATGTGACCAGGAATAAGCAAAGCAGGCTCCTACTTATGGAAAAAGGAACCAGAACTTTATTAACTACTCTACAACTACAGATAAAAGGAACACACACACAGGGAAAATGAGAACCTCACAAATGCATTTCCTCCTCCCCCCACCAAATTTCCACACAATACATTTGTTTCTCAAATCACCAACTCTCGGTCCAGCACCACCCTTCAAACAATCAATCCTCAGTTCATCAAGAGGAGAGGAGTCCTTCTTGTGCCATGGGCTTCCCCTGGAAACACAATTGAAGCCTCATGTGTTCCTGTGTCACTTGTGGCACCGCCCGGAGTACATCTGCCGTCGTGACCTCTTCCTTTTCATGTCCAGTGCTCTCACCACTGAACACGGACCAGAACTGCTTCTAGGGTTGTCTTTTAAGGATGCTCTGTCCCGATCCAAAAAAGGCACAGTCTCTCCTTTGGGACACCTGTCCCCACAATCTCTCCTTTGGGACACCTGTCCCCCCCATATTTTTTCACCCCCTGGGGCCGAGGGGCATCAACACTGAACCCTCTTGGTTCTGAGGCCGTCATCTCTCTTTTGGGACACCTGTCCCCACAATCTCTCCTTTGGGACAGCTGTCCCCCCCATATTTTTCACCCCCTGGGGCCGAGGGGCATCAACACTGAACCCTCTTGGTTCTGTCCATGGCTATACAAAAAGAGTCCAGCAAAAGCCACTCCATCATCTCTTCCCACTAGGATTCTTCTCTATTCTTCTACTATCTCTCGCTTGCCCAGACCTCTCTCACACTGGCCCATTTTCTTCCTCATCTTCCACTCTACCTTCTAGGAAAGGTCAATGTTCTGTGAAGTTCTCATTCTCCAAAAAGGGGTTAAAAGCTCCTACAAGCGGCCGGCTGAACCCCCCCCTCTTCTCCGTCCCAGCCGTGCTGCCGGCACAGGCCCATGTTTATCAAGCTTCAAGGTTACAGTCTCAGGCACCGGCTCTCTCTTTCTCTCTCTCTGTGTCTCTCAGCGGGGGCTGCCCAATAGCTCCCGGTGTCTCTCTCTTTCTCTCTTCCACCCTTCCACCCCGGGGCTCAGGCCTACCTCTCCCGGCCACATGGCTTTCCCCTCCCCCTGCCCAGCCAGCAGCTGGGCCGGGGGAGAGACCCGAACTCTTTCCCGCTGGAAACCCAAGAGGACCCTCCCAGGGGAGAGCTCTGCTTTTAACCCCGTGTTCTCAGAGGCGTGTCCATGTCTCAATGGCCAGGTTAAATGCCAATATTAAAGTCTGAATATCCATTGGCCAAAAACACAGCATCCCAAAAAACACATTTCCTGTCAAACCACCACACATTTCCATCCTGCGCCTTCTGGCCTCTACTTCAGCTCTCCGGGCCGCTGCTCTCTGCTTCATGGCCGCCCTTCTGGGCCTGAGGCAGAGGAAGAAAGGCAGGAAGAGCAGCTCAGCAGCAGCCCAGGAGGGCCCCTGCTGCACGGCTGCCCAGAGCAGGGGTCCCCAGGCAGGCTCGGGTGCCGCTGGGGTAGCCTGCTCCAGGCCCTCTTTGCCCAGCTCTGCATCCTCATCCAAACTGATCACCACGGGCCGTGGGAAGCGGAAGAGGAGCAGCACCAGCAGGGCAGGGACTGATTTGGACACCATGGTCTGCAGGAGGAGAGAGGCAATTTGTGTTGCTTTGCACAAGAGTTGCAAACCCGTGTGTTATTAGGGAATGGCTGCTCCTGCTGTGCCAGACCGCTCGAGCAGGGCTGAGAATCTGGTGTCAAAGTGCATTCATGTGCTCCATGTTGTATGGGGCACCCGTGTGCAGGAATAGAGAACACCTTCCCTCAGATGGGATCTGCTGTGGCAAGGCCCCTCTGGTTTTCTCCTCCACGCAGCAGTTTGCATGCAGAATGTGGGCAGATGTAACTTGGAGGTCCTCCTGCTCACCCTTGGGTTCCCCTTGCAGAGCCTCAGCCCCTGCGTTCTGTCAGGGCCCCTGGGCAGGTGGGATATTCCCAGAGGAGAGGGGCCGGCTGTGTCCCCATTGCCCCTGTCCCTTATGTGCCTGTGTTCAGGAGGGCACAGAGAGGATGGGGACTCCTGCCTGCCCCATGTCCTGTCCGCCTGCCGGGCCTGTCCCAGGGCAGCCGGGCTGTGATTGCTGTGCTGTGTCCCCCTGTCCCTGCTGTCCCTGCTGTCCCTGCTGTCATGGCCCACTGCAGGTTCCACACCTACACAGCCATGGTGGCTCCTGAGCTCTGCAGGGACCCGAGTGACAGTCTGAGTGCTGGCACTCCTGGTTTTCTTGCATTTGGCATCGCGCAGAGCAGAGGCTGGATCACAGCACCAAAGGAGCAGCTGCTGCAGGGGAGGAAAGGAGCCTCTGCATGGCCAAGGGCTGCTGTGGTGCCCCTGTGTCAGGAATTCCCCACAGCTGACACCTGAGTCCAGCATGGACACTCACAGACACAGCGTTTGTTCAGGCATTGCCTTTATTGCATCTTGACAGGGACTGCAGCTGCCTGAGGGAAGTCACCCTCCCGAGACAGGAGGGCAGAGAGTGTAATTTAAATTAACCAATTGTGATTATAGGCATTTGTAGCGACAGTCTATATACTGTATATATGAATATTAAACAAGACACAAAATAATTATTGGATCATGAAGATCAAGCAACATTTGCTGGTTTAGATAAAAAGAAAGTATACTTCAGTTTTGGTTAACTGCAATAATTCTTGGTAATTTTGATGAATTATAAGTTCTATATAATCTAAAGAAAATTGCAATTATTTAATTCCTACTTATTATTAAAATATTTATGATCTCTTACAAGAGTATTAATCTACATTATAGTAATAAAAAGTTTGGAAAATGTTTCTAAAGACAATTATTTTTAAAGAAAACATTTTAAATATTTCAAAACTATTTAAGAATCTGAATCAATCTCCCATCATTGGGCCCGATTCCTTCAGATGGAGCTTTCCTCCGAGCAGATGCAAAGCCTCTGTATGGGAAAGGGTTAAAATAGATGCAGTTACTACAGATCCCGTGAGGAGAAAGAGGGCAGAGGGGCAGGGTGTGTCAGGAGCATGGAGCCTGTGCCCCGGCGCAGGGCTGTGCTGGGCAGCAAGCGCAGCTCTGTGCGCCGGCTGCTCACAAAGATGTACGGCTCGCCTTGGCCAGCCCAGAGAGCATCTCCAGCAGGAAGCTTTTCTTCACACAGCCACTGCCTGTGCTCCTCCAAAAGCCTGCCCTGCCTACCTTCAGCATCCTGTTTGTATCCCTATTCATTCCAATCAGCCTGGCCATTTGCTTTTCTATTTCTTTCGTGGCCCGGCGCATTTGCTCCATGTCTTTGAATCTCTTCCTAAGGAGCCGCCTTCTCCGCTCGCTTTCCACCTTCCTCCTTCTGGCCTTTTCCTCAGCTCTCTGGGCCGCTGCTCTCTGCCTCGTGGCTGCCCTTCTGCGCCTGAGCCACCAGCCCAAAAGCAGGAGCAGCGGCTGAGCAATTTGCCAGAGCTGGTGCAGGTAGCGCAAGGCAGCCAGGAGCCAGGGTCCCCAGCCAGGCTCAGCTGGCTCTGGGGGGGCCGCATTCATCTCCTCTGCACGGGGCTGCCCATCCCCGTGAAATCTGTCCACCACGGAAAGTGGGAACAGGAAGAGGAGCAGCACAAGCCCAGCCAGGACTGCTCTGTGCGCCATGGTCTGCAGTAGGAGAGAGACAAGGCTTTCACTGGGGCTGCCAAGGGAGCTTGTGGGGGCTGAAGTGAGGCCCGGAGGCGCAGGGATGTGAGGGCAGAAGCAGAGGGCCCCGGGCAGCTGGCAGGCAGCAGGGCCTGTGCCAGCGGGCCAGCAGCAGCAGCCCCGTGCCCCGGCCAAGGCGCCGGCCCCAGGGGCTGGCCCTGGGTGCAGGGGGACAATGCAGGCCCAGGTGCGGCGCTTGTGGCCCGGCCCTGGCCCGGCCCAGCCCCGCCACGTGCGCACTCACCGCTTGCCCAGGCTGTGCTGGGCCAGCGTTACCTGCGGGGGCCTTTTCCAGCTGCCCCCATTGTGACACGCTGCCCCTGGTGTCACAGGGGCCAGAGGCATCACAGCCGGGCCAGCCCCGCCCTTGGTGCCCAGCCCAGCTCAGGGGCTCCCAGTGGGCCCAGCAATGAAAGCCCCGGCAGGCAGCAAGTGCAGCCCCTCTGGGAGGGGATGGGCCCCAGGGGCTCCCTTCACAAAGCAGGCAGAAGTCCCCACTGATAAGTTTCCAAAGGGAAAAGATTATAATCAATAATGTTGAGTAGGATACATATTATCAGCTATGAAAACACCTGAGGTGCTTTTCCTAATGGGACTTGTTCTTCTGTCAGTGGGGTTGGGTGATGGTCGCTCAGGTTTTCTTGCTTGACTATTCCCTGATCCAGTCCATCCAAGACTTCTGTGAAACCTTCCCATTGTCAGACAGCAGAAATGAAGAACTGCAGTGAAACCACTTCTAGTCCCCTTCAGATCAAGAAGGTGCAGGGGGGTGGTTCTGGCAGAGAATTTGAGCTGCTCTGGACAGAGTCGCACTGCTGTGTTAGCAGGGACTGGCTGCTTGTGTTTTCCTTTGGATGAACAGAATCTTCCTTGTGTCCCCAGTGAACACATGGAGCTCATACCAGCAGTGCCTCTTGCCTGTTCCCTGCCCAGCCAGACCTTCCAGCCCAGCTGAAATGCCCAGCGTGGCCTTTGAGCACAAAGGGATTGCAGAGCCAAAAGCATCTGTGTAGCCACCATGGTGTTCAGCGGCTGCTGCTCGGGGAAGGGCACTGAGAGGAGGCCACTGCTGCTCTTGTCAGAGCGCTGCTGTGCAGGGATGTCCCTCGCCCTGCTCAGTCCCACATCTGCCCATCTTTTGGCCTGCTCTGAGCTCAGGCGGATGCCATCTGCTCCCAGCAGACCCAGCTGCTCCAGGGTAGATGCACAGGCATGGAATCCAAAACCTTGAGTATCCCCTGAGTAGCCAGGCATTCAGCTGTTCAGTTTGTCACGGCCCACATCAGGGGTTAGAACAAGATGGTTTTTCAGATTCCTTGTGACCCAAACCATTCCAGGCTTCTAGGATTTCTCCATGACTGACTTTGGTCCCCTCAAAAGACCTCCTCTCTCCTCTCTTCCCTCCACCTGTGGAGTACGCATTCTGATGCTGCTGCTGCTGTTGGGACAGGTTGGTGGATACTCTTCCTGCCATCCCATGGGTGTAAGCATGACTCCTCTCTGAAGTCTTTGTCCCTGAATCAGTGCCTTCAAAGAACAGTTATCTCCCCTCCTTCCTTTTCCATTCAGCACTTGAGCACACACAGCATTTCTCATCCTTTTCCACAGAACAGTACAGGTGCCAGTTCCCATCTTGTGGAGCCCTCTGCCATAAATCAGCCTGACAGGTTTATTCTCTACGTAATGGGAAATGATGACAAATGCAGCTGCATAATCTAGTTAGTAACTCACCATAATGACTGCTTCTGGGCTGATTTATGGGTTTTGTCACATGTGAGCTTTCAGAACTTTAGAGGTTACATTTTTCACACTTTTTTGTTGGAATCTCAGTTTATCAGACTTTACTGCAGCATTAATCACTTGCAGTACAACCCTGGACTTCACAAATGTATCACATCAGCGTGAAAAAGGCAGAGAAAACAAGAACTGTTGTGAATTAATGAGCCGGGTAACACATGTCTCACAACAGCGATGAAACAACCTGTGTTCTTCTTCAAGCCGCAACAGAAAGTCCCAAAGTCTGGTTATTTAATTTTTTTTTTTTTTCACAAAACATAGGCAGCAGCAAAGAACTGAAACAACACAGCCAGGCTTGAAACCTGAAAGATCTGCAAGGCTGAGTCTGTCCTAGTTAATGGTGAAATGATGTGTGAATCTGTCCTAGATGTTCAAATGAAGAAGATTGATTCACAGTTATAATATGGCTTCTAAGCAAAACACTGGGATTATATAGGAGAAATGCACGTGTCATGAAACAACCAAGAAATCAGAGAGACAGTTCCAAGCTCTACTGTGAAGGTCTGGGAAATGTTCAGAGTTACCATCTATGGAGTTTGGTGCAGGATAAGCTGGAAAAAAAGGCCATCATTACCCAAATTGATTTCCTTTGGGCTGGTTTGTTGGTTTTTTGGTTTGTTTTTTTCTTTTTTTTTTTTTTTTTTTTTTTTTTGTTTTGTTTTAGTTCAGGGTTTTTTTGTTGTTGTTGTTGGTTTTTTTTGTTGTTGTTGTTTTTCGTTTTTTGTTTTTTATTGTTTGTCAGGTAATGTTTTATAATACTCCAAGAAATATGTTGAAAAGGTCAGCATGATCCATCAGACACAAGCAGGGGGGCTGGGGTAGATGCAACATGTTCCTTGCACTGGAGGGTAGACAGAGGCAAGATCTGGTTTGGGGTCAATCACACCTGGATCAGGGAGGTGGCTGAAACCTGGGCTGGCCAAAGCCTTAGAATCACAAAATATCCTGGGCTGGAAAGGACCCCCAAGGATCACCAAGTCCAACTCCTGGCCCTGCAGAGGACACCTCCCCAAGAATCCCACGCTGTGCCTTGGCATGTGCTGGTGGGCAGGAGCACACAGCTGGCTGTGGCTTTGGGTGCATGGGTAAGATGAGATGGTGAGGAGCATCCCTGCTCCCTGAGCTCCTGGAGAGCTGCAGACACTGATCACTGGTAAGGACAGCACCAGGGGCATGGCCTGGGGCTGGTGATCTGGTGTCTCCTTCCTGCTGCTGCTTTCTGCTACAGATAACAGCCTGGTACCAAGGTCTTGTTGCTGAGGTGATAAACGGCTGGGGAGATTCCCTCCCTGCTCTTGTCTGCACGAGTTCTTATGCTCAGCACCAGGAAGGATTGGGCCAGAATGGAGGCATTTGGGGTCTCAGGGCTGAGGCTGAGACAGACAGGCAGGCAGAGCAGCTCCTCCTGGCTGATGCAAACATTAGCCCTGTGCTGGCCAGGCCAGTGATCCATAGCTATGGGTCCACAGTTATGGTGGTGCTGGGTATTCACTGGGAGAAGAGGAGGTGTAAAATGAAGCTTCTGAAGCTGCTTGGGATCCTGGAAGCTGCTCAGACCCCACTTGACCACAGTGGTTGTTTGGCCAGCTGAAGTGATGGAATTCATTGGGCTGTGCAGGGACAGTTTTCTGTGCAAACATGAAGGACTTTCAGGGGGGATGAAATATGGCCTCATTGTAGAAACAGCTGGGCTGAACACTCTTTATTCCAGCTATGAATCTTTGCTCTTAAGAGCAACAGATTCCACCTTTCATTAAACCAGAACTTCTTGTTGTTGTTGTTGTTGTTGTTGTTGTTGTTGTTATTTTGAGGAACATAAATGACCTTTCTTGTTTATTTTATTAGCATTTTAAAATCGTTCTAGTTTATTTCATTAGCATTTTAAATCATCTTGTCACCCACTGCATGCATGAAACATGAGATGTTACCAAAGTGTAGCTCACTTCAGACAGGGAGTGCTGATAGTTGGCAGATCTGTACAGGTGTCCTCATCCTGGGTGCATTGGATGTTATCCCATCCAAGCAGGCAGTTTAACACAAGCAGCTATTTCACTGAGCTTAATTAACAACAGAAATAAAAACTATATCTTTATAGCAAAGTTACTTTGACATCTACCATCACTCAGCAAGAGGTTTATTGTTATGGACACATAATATTGGCTTTTTGCAGAGATTAAAATGGATTTTCTATCTGTGGTGTTCAAGTAACTTTGTTATTGTCTTGGTTTGAAAAGCCAGGTGTCTGCTAAGGAAGGCAGGAGCCTCCCCTGGAATGGAAAATGTAAACCCCTCCCTCTGAATTGTTATAATTTTGAAATTAAGGAGCTTTCAGGCAAAGATATGGGAATAGGAATAACAGTTCTTTTTTAGGAAAAATTAAAAATATAAATGCAGTAGTACAAATGAAAAAAACCCCACTGACAGAGTCAGAACAGGACGTGACCCCCTGTGGGTCAGGCTGTTGGCAGCAGTCCCATTCAGTGGTGGCTGCAGCCCTCCTGCAGTGCCAGGTGTGGCTCTGTTGGAGCAGGGATCCTGGAGAAGGGTGGAGTTTCCCTCTGAAGGTCCAGGGCTGCTGTAGATGGGCCTGGGAATCTTCCTTCCTCTGGGAATCCAGTTGGAAAAGGCTGATCCTCTGGGAATCCCGTGGAGAAGAAAGACAGCTGCTCCTCTGGGAATCCAGGAGGAAAAGGCTGCCTACAGTGTTCCAAATCTCAGATTCTATCCAGGTAGGAATGCTTGGCTCCTCCCCCTGGGCGGAGCATCTTCCAATGGGATGATGTCCTTTAATCAGCCATGCAGTGACACTCAGTGGACCATTACCAGAAGATTAATAATTAATAATTAATGGCCTATTAATGGAACACACCTCCCCACAGGGAGGATTGGTTGTGGAAGAGAGAAACTGCCCAATGAACAGAAGATAACTGCCCCACCACTGACAGATGGCAAACAGAACACACACTTATCTTGCAGTCCAGGACCTGTCCCCACTGGCTGCCCCCATTCTCCAGAGTTCATGGTGTCCAGGGAGGCTGCAGCTGCCGGTGCCGGGAACAAACGAGACGGGTCTGGGTTTCAGAAAGCTCCAGAATCCATTTCTGACCCCCGAAAGACAGGGCAAAGGCAGGGCCGTGGGGCTTTTATAGGGTATCCCAGGGCTGGAGTTTGGGTTTGTGTTGGATCGGCGGGAGAACTGTGGCATGCAATATGACTGATCAGCAAGTCTCGAACTTTATTGAGAGTCACACATATTTATATTGGTGTTAATAAAGCTCATACATATTGCAAAGAAGAGCTCATTATTGGTTAGTTACTTATCGGCCAACTACGCCTCCTTCTGCATTCTTGTGGTTATTCTGTTGAAACTATTCTTCATATTTTTGGCAAAAGAGCCTCTTCCCTATCCTGTTGTTGCATCAAGGGCATAATGTCCTTGCCTTATATGGACACTGACTGCTGACTTCTAGACTTCTCTCCTTCTTGCTTAACCAGGGGTATTATGTCGACGTGACCTTTCTCAGCCAGCCAACTGTCCACAAAGCTCAGCGGGACAAGGCTCCTGTCCATGCTCTCCCACATTCCACAGTGCCCAGGCCACACCAGGAGTGCTCAGAGCTGCAGCCAAAAGCTTCCTATCGATCCTCTCTTGCAGAGGACACCAGCACAGAGGCACAGGTGCCACCTCCTCCAGCTAAGCCCAGGAGATCCACCTCCTCACCAGCTGCAAGAGCAGGACGCTTATGTGCCAACCGCCCCTCCCAACCCCTTCTTCCCCTCGTGCCTTGAAGGCTCATCCCCACCTTGAGACACCCGGGGCAGGAAGAAGAGCTGGCTCCGGACGATGTCCTTGTTGGTGTGGAAAGGAAGGTGCCCACAGAGCAGCTCATAGAGCAGGATGCCCAGGGACCAGATGGTGGCTGGCTGGCCATGGTAGCAGCCAAAGAGGATCCACTCCGGTGGGCTGTACTCTGGCGTTCCTATGGGACACGGGCGCAGCTCATCAGGCCCATGCTGCTCCCTCCCTCCCAGCCAGCTCCCGTTCCACAACAGCCAGGCCCTGCCCTGCCACAAAGCAACTTGGCTGCAGCTGGCTGAAGATGGATTCCCCCTCCTTCCTTGCCTCCTTCCTTCCCCCCCTCTTCCCCCTCTGCCAGCCAAGGGGGGAACTCCACTGCCCAGCTGGGCCCCGGCTTTGGGCTCACCTGACATCCGGGTGTAGAACGTGTCCTGGAGGATCGTGCCGCAGCCGAAGTCGATGAGCTTCGCCTCGCCCGTGGCCAGGTCGACGAGGACGTTCTCGGCCTTGATGTGGCGGTGCAGGACGCCGCGGCTGCTGCAGTGCCCCATGGCCTCCAGCACCTGGCGGAACAGCCCCCGCGCCACGGGCTCCGTCAGGAACCGCCGCTCGTGCAGGAAGTACCAGAGGTGCTGACAGCGCTGCGGACGCTCCATGAGCAGCGCGAAGCCCTCGGGCACCTCGAACCAGTCCAGGAGCCGCACGACGCCGGGGAAGCCGGGCCGTGACACCATCCAGAGCAGCGCCAGCTCCAGGGGCACAAGGGCGCCCTTGCGCTGCGGGGGGACCGCGATGCCGTCAGCGGGGCCGATGCTGCCCCGCGCCTCGGGCAGCCCCTGCCCGGCCCCGCCGCGGCTCGCCATGGCCCGGCCCGGGGCGCTGCACGGCCCCCGCTCACTCCACGCTCGCTGCCCTCGCAGCGTTCCGGCTGCCGCCCTGCCGGGCCTCGCCTCAGCCCCGCCCGGCACGCCCCGCCGGCTCCTCCCGCTGGCCCCGCTCACTCCCCAGCCGCGCCCACTCCGAGATGTGCTCCCGGGACACTCGCTTGATGGCCGCCTGCGAGCTAAGGCCAGCGGCGGGCTGAGCTCATCGCCCGTCGCCCGCCGCCGCCCTCCGAGCCGGCCCCGTCTCTTCCCGGGGCGCCATCGGTGAGGCGGGGACCGGAGTAAACGCTGCCGCAGCCGCCGCTGCCCAGCAGCGGGCCCTGCCGCTAGAGCTGCTCCAGGGGAGGCCTCTCCGCCCGTGCAGGCGGCACCGCGCTGCCGCTCTTCTGCCCGGGGCACCCGCCCGCCCGGCGCGCTGCTGCTTGCCGAGCTGCCCCAGGCTGCAGCGGCTCGGGGCCGGCGGCCGAGCTGGCGAGCGGCGGAGCTCGGAGCGGGGCAGCTGCCGGCCACGCTGTCGGCCACGGGGCGGGAGCCGGGCAGGAGCGGGGCGGCTGCGGGCAGAACCGTGGCCGGGGCTGGGCCAGAGCCCGCGCCAGGCGCAGCCAAAAGCCCGCGCTGCTCCGCCAGCACCAGAGCGAGCGGCTCTTCCAGCGGCGCCACAGCCAGGACGGAGAGAGCCCGGCCGAGGCGGAACCACGGCGGGCCGGGCAGGGGCGGGCACGGGGCGGCTCCGCCGAGGGTCGCCTTGCGGGACGCGGCATCAGCTGGGCTGGGAGAGGTGGAACACGGACGGAACGGCACGGGACGGGAGTAGAGTGAGTGTGAGAGGGAGAAGGGGATGGGGAGCGAGTGAAAAGTCAAGCGGAAAACCGATCGAGAGAAGCGCTGCTGGTGCTGGTGCTGCGGAGCCGCCGGAGCTCGCGGCCGTTCCTCCGTTGCCCCCGCGAACCCAACGGAGGAGCCGCCGCGCGCCCCAAGGAACGAAAGAGAGAAACAAACAAATCACACCCCAAAGTCATTCCTATTAGAGAAGTAACCAAAGAAAACAATGTAGCAATAACGAAGACTGTTGGCTTCTGGCTTCTTTCATCTTTGCATGAGGCCAAGCATTTCATGGGGAACAATTGCCTCTTCTGACAATTTTGCCAGAGTGGACAGGAGCAGAGCATTTACTTTTCAAGTAGAAAAGGAAAATCATGTCAGTAATGTCATCTCTGTCTCTGTTGACACAGTTGCAGGCTGCCAAAAGACATGGTCTGCAGTGTGGAACTTGGGGCCAAGTTTCTTTTTCTGCCAGAGGATGAGGAGGGGAAGTATCCCAGAATCATGGAGTTGTGGCATGGTTTGGCTTGGAAGGGATCTGGAAAATCCCATGGCTGCAACCCCCCTGCTGTGGCTGGGGATCCCTTGCACTGGACCGGCTTGTCTAGAGCTCCATGCAGCCTGGCCTTGAATACTGTCAGGGACGGGACACGCCCACCTTCTCTGGGCAACCTGTTCCAGGAGAGTCTTTTTTCTGAATCGCTTACCTAAACCTAATCTCTCTCCATTTGGATCCATGCTCCCTTGTCCTGTCCTTGCCTGCCCTCGTACAAAGTCCCTGTCCAGCTTTCTTGTGTGTTGCCCTCAGGTACTGGAAGGCCACAGCTGGATCAAGGCTGGCTCTCTTTCCCAGGCTGAAGAAGCCGAGCTGTGTCAGCCTTTCCTTGCAGGAGAGGAGCTGCAGCCCCGGCACCATCTGGGTGTCCCTGCTGGGCCCCTGCTGCAGCGTGTCCACGTCCTTGCCGTCCGTGCCGGGGAGCCCGGCAGAGGCGGAGGCAGCGCTGCAGGTGCAGGGTCAGCGGCGGGGAGGAGACCCGGCCCTGGCAGCGGCTCCGGGAGCAGCGATTGGCGCTGGGCCGCCCGCACTGCAGAGAGCCGGGGCCCTTGTGCCGGCCCTTGTGCCCAGGGCGCCTTTCCCCGCCGCCCGCCCGCCCGCCCGCTCGGGGGAAATGCCCCCTGTGCCGCCCCTCAGGGCCGCCCCTCGCCGCTGCCCCGGGCGCTCCCGGCGCCGCCTGGAGGGGCCCAGGCCTCGGCCTCACCCTGCTCAGCCCGAGGCCTGGAAAAGCAGATTCAAACACCCACCCAGAAAGTGCCCCAGGATGCCAAGGTCAATCTTTTGTCACCAGCACGGCTTTGCTATCAGAGTCTGGACGGGAGTAGAAAATCACCAGGGGAAAAGAGCATGAACAAGTTCTGCCTTGGCACTACCTCTAGCTATGGGGTACCAGTTGTTGGTTTCACTGGCTCTGGATTGAAGGCACTTGAGACAGTAATTCATGTTCAGACTCAAGTGTTTATTATTTCTTATCAGTAAAACAGCCTCATTACTGGGAGTTCAGCAGCTTTTCATTAGAAGGCACAAAATGGCCAACAATCTCTTGTTCCAAGGTCTTTTAAGACTAAACTATCCAATTAGGAACTGACACCTAGATTATTTTCCCTTTAACCCAATAACTGATCCCAAAGAGCCTGCAATGTGGAATTTCTGCCCAATTACAAAAAGCCACCCAAACCCATGAAGAAGAAGGAAGAAGCATGAAGAAGAAACCCAGGACGAAACACTGTGCCCTCCATTTTGCTTCCATCCACAACATACTAAAAATCCCAAAACCTCAATTTCACAGTCAGAGTGGAACCAAAGCCCAAAAACTGGAGGTGATAAGAATGGACTAAAACCACAACCAAGGAATCTGCATGCTCCGAAAAGGCAGATCCAAGGAAGAGCCTTGCTAAACAATTCTTGGAACATGAAACAAGTTTTGGGGAAAAGTTTACTATGCATGAGGGTCTATGAATATGCACCAGGCTGATGTAAGGGGAAAGGTATTTCAGGGGATCCCCGAAGGTAACAGGGTGCTCCTGGCTGAGTGCAAAGATGCACCCGGCCGTAATAACCTTTGCTCCATGGTCCTGGTCTCCCATTGTCCCTTATTAAACTTTTTACATTTCCACAGGAGAGTGGAAATACCTTTCCCCTTACATCAGCCTGGTGCATATTCATAGACACTCATGCATATCCATAAACTACTTTACATATTCCAGGAATGATTTTACATGGCCCCTCCTTGGGTCTGCCTTTTCAGAGCATGTGTGTTTCTTGGCTGTGGTTTTGGCTCCTTCTCTTTATCACCTCCAGTTTTGGGTCTTGGTGCACTCTGCCTTCAGACGGGGAGTGCTGATAGTTGGCAGATCTGTACAGGTGTCCTCATCCTGGGTGCATTGGATGTTATCCCATCTGTCGTGAATGGCGGGAGAAATGCAACACACTATACGCGTGAATGGCAAATCTCGAAGTTTATTGAAAACTCACACATATTTATATTGGTGTTAATGAAGCTTATACATATTGCAAAAGCTGAGCTCATTATTGGTTAAAGCACCCTTGGATCAACCACACCTACTTCTATCTTCTAATAATTATTTTGCTTCTATGTTTGCATTCTTCTAGCTTCTCTACCTAAGATATCTACATTTTCTGGCAAGCGATTTTCTCCCCCGTCTTCCTGTTTCAGAGAAGGTCACTGTGACCTTTGTCAGTGATTGGACACTGGTTGCTTAGTTCCCAGCTTGTTTCCCCTATCCTTATCCATTGGTATCACATCAAAATGTCCTTTCTCAGCTAACCAATTATACAAAAAGCTCTCTACACCCATCCAAGCAGGCAGTTTAACACAAGCAGCTATTTCACTGTGCTTAATTAACAACAGAAATAAAAACTATAGAACAAAGTTACTTTAAAAAACAGTCCCAGCCCATATTTGATCCCAGTCTGTGTGGTCCTGATCCATATGGTCCCAGTCCCTGGAATCCCAGTCCATACAGTCCCAGTCCATATTTGATCCCACTCCAGGCTATCCTGGTCTGGAGGGTTCTGATCCACACGATCCCCATCCATGTGATCCCAGTCCAGGTGATCCCAGCCCATATTTGATCCCAGCCCATCTTTGATCCCAGTCTGTGGGGTCCTGCACACACTCCCAGGGTCTGGAATTCCAGTTCCCAGCCAGGAAAAAATGTTCCTGCCCTTGAACTTCCTTCCTATCCTCTCAACAAATTGCAATAAAATTATAAACAAAGAAATAATAATTGAAATTAAATAAATTACAATAAAAATAAAATATGAAAATCTCAACTCTTCTTTACAATACTCCAACTATGAGTCAAACCAAACCAACAACTATTACTATAATATTACCAATGCATATAAATAAACAAATTATATATCAAGAAATACCTTTTGAAAATTTTAACTCGATGACTAATGTACTTTAGATAAAAATATCTAAAGAAACTACCAAGAAATCTAACACCTCTTAGTTAAATAATTCATATTACAAATATATAAACACAAAACCAAACACCACTATAATTTCTCAGACATTTCAACCAAACAATTAAACTTTAATAACATCCTTAAGTACTCTTGAAAAATTAAAATTATTTTTAATAAATTAATTGTGTGTGGGTGGTTTTATTTCAATATTGGTTTTTGGATTGTTTGGGTTAGATGATTTAAAAAATGGGATTTTTATAGGAATTGAATCAGCTGAGAAGGTGGCACTCTGCAAACAGAACTGACTGAAAATGAACGAGACAGAAATCAGTAACTCTGAAAGTTTTATTTGCTATCAAATACATCCCACACACCCAGCCCCACACAATCCCCATCCCATTGCTCCAAATTGGGATCCCACTTCTCCCAATCTCCTTCCAACCCCATCTCACCCTGGTGGCTGTGGAATGGAGAGTTTGGCATGGGACTGAGTTTTTTTGAGGAGGGAACAAGGAATTTCAGGTAGGATTGAGCCTTTTTGGGTTAAAATTCATTTATTTTCAGTGGGATTTGAGTGGTTTTGAAGTGACAGATTCATCCCTCTTGGCTTTTGGAGTAGAGAGAAATGGAGAAGAGAAAAAAATTCAGGCCAAACCAAAGGACAAGCAGCCAGGAGTGTCCCCAACATGGATCACAGGGAATGTGAGTGACCAGCGCTGTGCCCAAAGTGCCTCCTCCAGTGGGGGATGGAGCTGCAGCAGCGCACGAAGCTCTTCCCACACTCGGGGCACTCGCAGGGCTTCCCTTACCGGTGCCTCCGTTGGTGTCGGGTCAAGTGAGAGCTGCAGGAGAAGCTCTTCCCACACTGGGGACACTCGTAGGGCCTCTCCCCTGTGTGGATGCGCCGGTGGGTGACGAGGGTGGAGTTGAGCTTGAATCCCTTCCCGCAGTCAGGGCAGCGGAAGGGCCTCTCCTCTGTGTGAATCCGATAGTGCAGGAGGAGATTGGAGCTGGTCTGAAACCTCTTCCTGCATTTATCACACTCGTAGGGCCTCTCCCCTGTGTGGGTGCTCCGGTGCCTGACGAGGTTGCAGTTGCGCTTGAATCCCTTCCCACAGTCGGGGCATTGGAAGGGCCTCTCCTCTGTGTGACTCTGATAGTGCTGGAGGAGACTGGAGCTGGTCTGAAACCTCTTCGCACACTTGGAGCACTCATAGGGCCTCTCCCCAGTGTGGCTCCTCTGGTGGCTGATCAGGCTGGAGCTGCAGCTGAAGTTCTTCCCACACTCCCCACACTCATAGGGCCGTTCCCCAGTGTGGATCCTCTGGTGCCTGATCAGCTCGGAGTTCCTCCTGAAGCTCTTCCCACACTCCTTGCACGTGTGGGGCTTCTCCCCATCATGAAGCTGCTCATGGAGCACCAGCTCCGAGCTCTGGCTCCATCTCCGGCCGCCTTCCCGGCCCAGGCTGCCTCTTTCCCCCTCAAATCCCCGCCATCTGCGTTTGCAGCCCCTCCTCGTGCGGCATCTCCGGGCCTTTTCCTCCCCGTTGGCTTCCTGCGCCGTGGAGCCGCTCAAAACGGCCTCTGCCACCAGGTTCTGCCGCGGGCATTTGTCCTCCCTGCTCTCCATGCTCAGCTCCTGCTCTGGGCGAGGAAGGACAAGGACAGCATGGGATTTGCCTCCGTGCCACAGGCAAGGGCAACGAGATCCCCCCAGGCCGTCTCTGGGGACGCACTGCCCCCTCTTGGCTCTCCCCATTTCGGGATGCCGGGGCTCTTTGGGCTCCCGGGCTCCCTTCTCCCCTCATTCTCTGCTCTGGGCTGCAGCGGCTCCAAGGAGTCCCCCCTGCCCCTCTCCAGGCTCTTGAGGCTCCCGCCAATGGCGGCGCTCCCCCCTCTCTGGCCTCCCCACTTTGGCCTCCTGGGGCACACAGGGCTCTGCTCCTCCAGGCTGCCTCTGCCGGCAGCCGCCACCGCCACCCCCCGATGTCCCCCCGAGGGGCCTTTTCCGCTCAGCCTTGGACTTCTTCATTCTCCAAACATCCCCCCAAAAACCCAACCCAGGGACCCCCCGGGATATCCGGGCCGGGCTCCCCCTCCCCGCTCACCTGTGCCATGGGGGGGGGGGGGGGCAATGATCCCACAGGTGGGGGCTGCGAATTCAGGCAGGGCTCGAGACTGCGTGGTTCCCTGAGCTCAGCCTTGATCCGCCCTTGTCCCTCCTCTTCCTCCCGCTCCTCCTCTGTCTTATCTCCACCTCCCTCTCCTCCTCCCCCCTAACCCCGCCTCCTTCACTGCTCTCTCTCCTCCCCCTCCTCCTCTTCCATCCCCCCTCCCCGTCCCCTCTGTTATCCCCACCTCCTTCTCCTCTTCCATCCCTTCTCCTTCTCCTTCTCCTCCCTAACCCCACCTCCTTCTCCTTCCATCGCTCTCTCTCTCCGCCTTCATCCCTGCCCCTGCTCCTCCCCCCTTACCCGCCTCCTCCTCCCCCTCCATCCCTGCCCTTCCCTCCCTCCTCCTCCTCCCCCAGCAGCAGCCACACCCTCGGTGCCCCCTTCCCGCAGCCCTCGCAGCCCGCGGCAGCAGCGGCCATGGAGCCGGGCCAGGTCGGCATGGGCAGCGCGGGGCTCTCGGCTGCTCCCAGCCGCTGCGGGCGGGGGGAACCCGGCCCGGGCCAAAGGAGAGGCAAACTGGGCAAACTGGGCAAAGTGGGGGCTGCACATCCAAACTGGGCCTTGCTGGGGACCCTGCCTGGCCCCTGCCAGCCCTTGGGGCTCCTCTCGGCACATCCGCCAGGGGGGAACGCACACAGGCCTGGGGGATCCCAGCAGTGGCAGCACTGCCAGGGACTGGGCTGCACTGGGATCGTACTGGGAGTGACTGGGGCTGTACTGGCTCTGTACTGACATCATACTGGGACTGACTGGGCTGATCTAGGGAGCAACTGGAACCACGCTGGAGGCAGCTGGGACCATACTGGGAGAGACTGGAAGCAACTGGGATTATACTGGGACCACACTGGAAGGGCTGGCATGTGACTGGGATCAAACTGGAGCTTACTGGGATCATATTGGGGTTGAAAGGGAGCGACTGGGATCACAGTTTGGGCTACTGGGAGCAGCTGAGGGAAACTGAGATGATGCTGCAAGCAAACTGGAGGAACTGGGAAGGACTGGATGCATGCTGGGGGCAACTGGGATATACTGGGAGTGTCTGGAACCATACTGGGGGGACTGGAACCACACTGGGAACAACTGGGACCATGCTGGGGACAACTGGGACCATGCTGGAGGCAACTGGGAGTGAGTGGGACCATGCTGGGAGGGACTGGGATCATCTGGGGAGTGACTGGGACTAGAGCAGGGGCAACTGGGTTCAACTGGGACCATCCTGGGAGTGTCTGTAACCATAGGGGAGTGATGGAAGCACACTGGGAACAGCTGGGCCCATGCTGGGAGCAACTGGGATCACTCTGGGGGCACTGGCATCAGACTGGGAGTGACTGGGAGCAACTGGGATTAGACTGCAAGGGACTGGGATCATACTGGGAGTGGCTACACTCATACTGGGATTATACTGGGTGTGAATGGAACCTGACTGGGGCTTACTGGGAGCTACTGGGCCCATGTTGGGAGGAAAATGTGACCCACTGGGAGCAACTGGGATCGGCTGGAAGGTTCTGGAACCATGCTGAGAGGACTGAGACTACAACTGGGGCAACTGGGATCATCCTGGGAGCAACTGGGGCCACCCTTTGAGCAACAGATGGAAACTGGGATGATGCTAGAGGAAACTGGGAGGAACTGGGAAAGACTGGGATCATTCTGAGGTAACTGAAACATACTGGGAGTGTCTCTAACCATCCTGGGGGCACTGGAACCACACTGGGAACAGCTGGGACCATGCTGGGAGCAACTGGGATGATGCTGGGGGAAACTGAATCTACCCTGGAGGCAACTGGGCATGACTGGGACCCTGCTGGGAGGGACTGGGACTATTCTTGGGGCAACTGGGATCATCATGGGAGGAACTGGGAACGTCTGGAATTATGCTGGGAGCAACTGGGATCACAATGGGATCCCAGTGAGAGCAGCTGAGTCCATGCTGGGTTACACTGGGAGCTCATTGAGAGCGACTGGAATCACATTGGGATTGACTGGGAGTGGCTGGTTTTGTGGATTTTGGGGGGTTTGGATTTTGGGGGATTTTCTTGGCATTTTGAGGGGGAGTTTTTCTGAGGGTGGTTGGGGGTTTATTGAATTTTCTTGTGGCTTTTTTTGAATTTTGGGGATTTTACTGGGATTTTGTTGGGATTTTTTGGGATTCTCAGAAATTCCAGGGGTTTTATTGAGATTTTTAGGAGATTTTGGGGCATTTTGTTGGAATTGTGGTGGCATTCAGAGGGATTAATTGGGGATTTGGGGTTTTTGGGATTATTGGTGGGATTTGGGGGGTTTGGGTGTTGCCAGGATTTCCTTGGTTCTTGGGGGAGATTTTGTGGGACTTTTTCTAGATTTGGGGACCTCTTTGGGGGATTTGCGGAGTTTAATCAGGAGTTTTGGGGTTTTTGGCATTCCAAAGGATTTTATGGGCTTTTATTGGGATTCTAGAGTGTTCTAATGGGATTTTGAGAGATTTAAAAGGATTTAGTGGGTTTTATTGGGACTTTTGGGGCTTTTAAGGAGATTTTGGTGCCTCTCAGCCCTTCCCCACACCCAGGGACTGCCCCAAAGCCCCCCTAAAATTCCACTAAAACCCCACAAATCCCCAAAAATTACAAGAAAACCCTCAAAAACCCCAGGGAATCTCCAAACATCCCAGTGGAACTCATCAAAATTTTAAAAAACTCACTAAATTTTCAATAAATCTCCCCCCAAAAGCCTACACAACTCCAACAAAACACCAAAAATCCAAAATCCCCCAAATCAACAAAACCCCCCAAAATCACATAACCATCCCAAAACCCAATAATTCTCCCCAAAAACCCCAATATTTCCCCCCAAACTCCAAACAAAATCCCCCAAAGCCCAAAAAAGCCACCCCGAAATCCCCAAAAACCCTCTCAGAACCCCAAAATCCCCACAAACCCCCCCAGACTCAGTGGGGCCGTCCTGGATCAGGGGGCACCGGCCGGTGGAACAGGAGCCAGGGGAGGGGGCACCATGGGAGACCCCCCCAAAAACCGGGGGGGGGGGAACCCCTGCTTTGCCCCCTCCCCCCGAAACCCCCAGACCCCGGTTCAGGGTGGGCCTGGGACCCCCCGGCACCCCCAAATCTCCCCCGGGACCCCTCCAGGAACGCCCAACCCCGCAGAGCTCCCCCAGTGTTGGCCCAGAACCTCTCTGGACCCCCAAACCCTCCCCAGGACCCCAAAAACCTCCCCAGGACCCTCAACCCCCCCCAGTTCTCCCCAGAATTCAGCCCAGACCCACCTGAGACGCCCCCAAATCCATCAAACTGCCCCAAATCCCCCTCAGACGCCTCAATCCCCCCAAACCTCATGAAATCGCCTCAGACTCCTCGAAATTCCCCAGACCCACCTCAGAACGGCCCAGATCCTCTCGCAATCCCCCAAAATCCCCTCAGACTCTCCCAATTCCTCTCAGTTCCCCTAAACCCACCTGAGAACGCTCCAGACGCTCTCAAGCTCCCCCCAAAGCTCCCTAAAGCCCCCTCAGACCCACCAAAGCCCCCTCAGACCCCCTCATTCCCCCCAAACCCACCGCACACCCTCGTGTTTCCCGTCGAGGGCCCCAAAAATCCCCAATTTCCCCTCAGACCCGCCCCAAACCCCCCCAGTTTGCCCCCGGCCTCACGTCAGCTCCGCTCTCCCTCAGAATCTCGCGCCTCCACCGCGTGTGCGGGCTCTCAGCAATGGCGGCGCGCCCCGCCCCGAACCAACCAATCATCGGGCTGCACATCCCTGAACTAACCAATCACGGCGCGGATCCCCTCAGCAAGGCCCGCCTCCCCCTCGCCCGTCCCAGCCAATCAGAGGCGAGCCGGAAGCGGCGCCCCCTTCCCCGCCGCCGCCGGGACCCCCCGGGCTCGGGACAGGAGCGGGAGGGGCCTGAGAGGGGATCGGGGGGGGGGCGGGGGAGGGTCCGGGGGGTCTGGGGGGGCTTTGGGGAGGGGTCCGGGGGTTTGGGGGGGTCTGGGGAGGGGTCCTGGGGCATTGTGGGGGGACCTGGGGGCTGCGGATGGGTCCTAAGAGGGGTCTCGAGGAGGGGTCGCGAGACATGAGACACTCATGCCACAGTGTAAGCTGTAAGCGAAAGGAATTTTAAGAGCTGTTTTGGTTATTTCAGAGGAAGTTTAAAAGGGAGAAGCTGCTGTGTGATGTTATGATCGATTTTTGGTGCCAGAGTCCAAGGAGTTTAGGGCTGGAAATCCCAGCCCCACTGGATCCAAATGAGGAAATCACCTGGCCCTGTCCAACCAAGGTGTCACGTTGGTGAAATTAAAAGGCAAAACACGGTCCATAAGATAGAAAGGAAAGTGGTACTGCCTCAAGAAAACCTCTTAAGCAAGTCTGGCTGCACTTTTTATTCAAGAGAAAAGCAAAGTTCAGGAGAAAATGAAAAGTGTTTTGCATGGCTGATCAAAGACATCTGGAAGATTTAGAAGAAAGCCCAGCAAGCTGCTGCAATTGATAAAAAAAGATTAGTGCAGAGCAATTTTCTTGGAGATTGCCAGGAAAGAGCAGAATAGCAGAGAGCAGAGAAAGGGATCCACCCTGAGGTGTCTTGTCCATATCCATGACTGACTCCAACCAATCCAAGAATATCCTGAGCTGGAAGGGACTCACAGGGATCATGAGTCTGACTCATGGCCCTGCGCAGGACATCCCACCACGGGTCTGAGAGCCTTGTCCAAACATTCCTTGAATTCACAGGGGCTGGGACCATTCCCTGGGGAGTCTGTTCCAGTGTCCAGCACCCTCTGGTCCAAATCTGATGAAAACTGCACCAGGACAGAGTCCAAACCCAAAGACTAAGGAAAGTCAGGAGACCCCTTGGTCTGAATGCACCGAATGTCCCAGCACCAGACCCATGATTCAGAATGGGCAGTCATCAATGCAAGATTAACTAATTGTGGGAGTCAGAAGTAAGTTGAAGTGATATAAATTGAGGTTTTTGGCCTCACTGAAAGGTGCAATGGCCACAAGCTTTCAACGGAGGACTCACAGGAAGAAATGTTAGATTTCCTAAAAGGCCAGTTGAGGTTTTGGAGGATGGAGCCCACCAAGACCTCCAGAAGTAGGAGAGGGGCTGAAAGGATGAAGTCAGCAGGGACAGAAATGGGAGAAAAGCCACACTTGCCAAGGAAATTTCAGAAGCAGAGATGGCAACAGCAGCACTGGCTCCAGCTTCCTCAGCTTCTTCTTTAAGGTGGGAAAGGAGGAAAAGGGGGGGAAGATGTTCTTAGAAGGGAAGGCTTGGCACCGATGGGGCTGTGGACTCCTCACCTGAAACTCCCTGAAACTGTGACACTGGCTCAAACCACGGCATTTTTTAAAAGCTAATTTTCTTGAGAGCAAAATTTTGAGTCTTGAAAGTGATCTCAAGCTTCACACCTTATCTGAGAAAAGTGTTTAAGCAAACACTGAAATTCTCAGTGACATAATAGAGATACAAGGGTAGGCATTGAGAACTCCTTGATTCTCCTGGATCCTAATGCATCTTAGGATCAGCTTAATAAAGGAGGAATGGATTTAGGTGCTGGCTCCAGTCCAACATTCATTAATATTTGTGGGTGTGGATGTTGTGGCTGCCCCATCCCTGGAAATGTTCCATGCCAGGCTGGATGGGCTTGGAGCAATCTGGGATGCTGGAAGGTGTCCTGTGGCAGGGGGTGGGACTGGATGAGCTTTAAGATCCTTTCCAGCCTGAACCATTTGGGGATTCTGTGATTCCATGAACACGTCCACACCCAGCCTTACTCCAAACGTGTCAAGCAGGGACGGGGGGTTGGCAGTCCCCAGACAACAGTGGGCAGGAGGAGAAGAAGCTGGCACGGATTAACTGAGCTGCTCTCCACAGAAAGAGCAGCAAGGGGGATTCTCAGCCAGGACCAGCCCCAGAGGGACCCGGGCTCCTCCCTGGATGTGAGGGGGAATGCAAACAAGAGGCGTCACACATTCCTCTGTGCATCCCTCACCTGCAGCTGGCCTGAGGAGGTGGCCAGCTCACGGCCAAAGGGAAGGGTGTGTTTGTGCAGCATCCTGGCTTCCATGTGGGCCAAAGCAGAGGCAAACTCCCGTTTGATTAATGAGCCCTTGGATCCAGCTCCCTGCCTCCCTCCGCTTGCAAGGAGCACGATCCCAGCAGCACGCACTGCTGGCCTTCAAGGGCTGGCTGGGGCAGCTCCTGATAGCGCTGTTTATTCAGCTTCCCCAAGGAAACAGTGTGGATTTTATTAAATGATCCCATCAGTGTTTCTCCATGCTGTCAGTGCAGACTCCAAAGGATGATTCCTGTTGGCTCGTAGGTCTTTGTCCACGCACCGAGAGCGGCAGCCAAGGACAAATCGTTGCGGGACGGGGCGGTGGGAGCCCTGCTGCTCCGGCTGCGCAGCCCTGCCGGGCTCTGAGCCCCCCGTGCCACATGCCAGGCCACAAAGGGGACAGCTGGCCCGCCAAGGACAGTGACACGAGGCACAGGGACACCTGGGACTGCCCTTGGTGCTGTCACACTCCCGCATGGATGGCTTCAAGGGAGAGAGGCACAGCCCATGGAGACCCAGGCACAGGCAAGTTTTTTATGCTATTTGAAGTGGCACGGATCCTTTTATCCCAGAAAAACGGCATCTGTTTGTCACCTGCTGGTTCTTAGCCCTAAGAATTACATTGATACTGCCCGGCCAGTTTTCTGCCTATTTTTGCCAGTTTTCCACCCCATCATTCCCTGATTTTATTCCCCAAACCAATTTTGCCTGTTTGGTATGCACGCTGGTTTTCACCTCAGGAGTGAAGCAAATAATCCACTCAGTGAAGAAAACACAGCTATGAAGTGGAGGACTGTCCCCTTTGGGACACAAAAGCCACAGCCACCCACACTTGGACAAAGCAAGCTGTGGCAATGCCAGGAGTGACTGTGCAGTCAGTATGGATGGAGCCAGGAGTACATTCCCCAGGGAATCCTTCACATGGGCTTGGAGAGGTGTCCAAAATGCAAAGCCCATGCTTTTCAGAGTACTCCCCTGTGTTGCTCTGAGTTTGTGCTGAGGTTGTGGGAATGAGCCAATCCTGAGATGTATCTTCCCATACTGAAAAAAATCCAAGGTTTTTGCTGGCAGGCACCACCTTTGTGTGTGTGTGTCCAAGGGCTTTGCTCTCAAAGCTCACCCTGAAGATCCACCAGATGCCTTGGTCACTTGCTCTCTCTGCCAAATGAGCAGAGGGCTCATGCTCTGGGTGAGGGGGGTCACAAAAACACATCCAGCAACTCCATGGCCCTGTGAGCTGCTGAAAAATCAGACAAGGAGCTCTGGAGCTGCTTTTCATGCACATGGGATGGCTGAGTGAGCCTGCTCCTCACCCTCCTATTTAAACACAACCTCTGCCCTCAGCTGCAGGGAGAGTGTTTCACCCTGTGCGAGGCTCCCAGGGAAGATCTTCCTCTTTGGGAAACTGCACTTGGAGTGGATGTTTTGAAGAGGTTCAAACCTCCTCTCTCTCACCCATGGAAGGTCACTGTGATCACTGTAAAACAGAGCTTTCGAGTTGTTGGAGCCTAGCCTGTGACTTCCCCACTGTTTTTGTCAGCACCTGCACACCCAAATGTTTCTATGCCTAAAACAGCACTACTGAGAGCTCAGAGTGATGTTGTAGAGAGGATCTGGGGGGAGCCTGTGCAGGACAGCAAAAGTGCAGCTCAGTTTCTGGCATATTTTTGGTTAAAAATCATCACATGCTGCAAGCTAAAGTCAGAATTGAACCAAACAAAAATGCATTTATCATCCACAAGTCTAAGATCCTGCAGAATCAAGAAGCTTTCCTTGCCCAGCTTTGGAAAGATCACTTCTCTGGCCTAAACCCTTCTTATGCTTCTTGTTTCTTCTTTATTTCCTAATTTTTTTTTTTAATTCTTCTTAGGTCTTCAGTTTATTAAGCCATCGTCTAGCCATCCATTGCACTGCAACAAACCTTGGACCAAGCTCCAGGAGCTTGTGGCAATGGCCAGAGCAGCTCTCCAGGGACTGGCTCACAAGGGCTGGGGCAGGGTGACAGTGTGTCCCCTTGCAGAGGACAGGCACCAGCACACAGCTGCTCTCCTTCCCTCCGTGCTGGCCACTCGGTGGGTGAAGTGTTTCTTCTTCTGGCTGCAGAGAATGAGGCTCCAAAATCTGGCAGCAGTAACAAGGAAATGGAACAGCCTTGCCTTTCTTCAGGGTGAGGGCTGCTGTGTCTGGATTTCAGCAGCACTCAAAAGACCACCAAGCCAGCCCCTTTCCTGCCACTCCAGTGGGAAAGGGTGGCATGAAAGCCCAAGTCTCAGGTGTCCGCATGGACATGCCTAAGCAGAGACAAATCACAGAATCCCAGAATGGTTTGGGTGGGAAGGGACACTAAAGATCATTCATTCCACCGCCTTCCACTATCCTATTGCTCCAAGCTCCTTCCAGCCTGGCCTTGGGCACTCCCAGGGATCCGGGGCAGCCACAGCTTCTCTGGGCAGCCTCTTCCAAGAGCTGCATCCAAAAAAGTCACAGAGGCGTCTGCGTGCACTTTGCAGGTGAATCCCTCACTGGGGCAAGGAGATGAGCTCAAGCTCTGAGTCTTGTAGGGAAATGTTTCCCCTAAGCCAGCATAAAGACTGACTATGTTACTGCAGGCTGGAGAAACCCCTGAAATAGTGACAGACAGCTGAAGGGAAGAATATATTGGGAAGGGAATCATCCGGCCGGCTGGGAAACGCAGGGCTCTGAAAGGGGATGGGGCGGCACAGGAAGAACATTCCTTTCTCACGACAAGCGCCTGCAGCCGCTCGGGAAGCATCGGCCGGGGCCGCCCGCTCGCAGCCCGGGGCCGGCAGCGCTGCTCCTGCCGCGGGCAGATGCTGCTCTGGGCGGCCGCAGGCTCATCCCGGACCAGCAGCATGGATGGAGAGCGATGAGGTGCCCGGCAAGAGGCAGCCTGAGCCCCAGATGCTGCGGGGGGCTGGCGATCGCCGCCTGTGCCGGGTGCGGGCGGCCGCGGGCGGCGGGGTCACCCTGCCCTGTGGCCACCGCTGGGCTGCGCGCATGGAGAAAGAGGGAGAGGGCAGCGCGGGGCTGCAGGGCTGTGCTTTGCAATTCCGCGCCGTGCTCGCTTCTCTCTGCCCTCGGAAGATGGGGGGAACTGCAGTTGCTTCGTGCTTTCAGCTCAAACGGGGCTTTACAGCCCCTTCCCCACCTTGCCGAGGGGCACAGAGGAGTGGATCAGCCTCGGAGCAGGGCTCCTTTCCAGCACCCTGCTGCTCATCTCCTTGTCTCTGCATCTGCTTGGCCACACTGTTTCATTAATTTGTCTGTTCTTCCCCAAATTTCTGAATTATTGTCAAAACCAGGGCTTGTGGATACATGGAAGTGAAGAATGAAACCCCTCTCCTGTGTCTCAGGCTGACAAAGCCATACTTGGGATGTCAAGGCCAACCCAAATGACCAGATGAGAGTAGGAACTGCTGAGGCAGCCCCTGGCTCCCCCTTAAGCAGCACAACCCCCTACACTGTGTCATGGTTTGACACTGGCACAATGCCAGTGCCCCCATGAGAATACCCTCTCCCTGGTTTCTGCTGTGAGATGGGACCAGGAATAAGCACAGCAGGCTCCCACTTAAGAAAAAAAAAATATTAACTAAACTACAAGGGAAAGGAAAAAAAGAAAAAAAAAAAAAAGAAACACACAAGGAAAATGAAAACTTCACAAATACATCTCCTCCTCCTCCCCACCAAATTCCCAACACAATACATCCCCCAAATCATCGACTCTCAGTCCGGCACCACCTTTCAGAAAACTCAATCCTCAGTTCGTCAAGAGGAGAAGGAGTCCTTCTTGTGCCAATGGGGACCTCTTCCTTTCATGTCCAGCACTCTCACCACTGAACACGGACCAGAGCTGCTTCTAGGGTTGTCTTTTTAAGGATGCTCTGTCCCGATCCAAAAAGGGCACAGTCTCTCCTTTGGGACACCTGTCCCCCCCATATTTCACCCCCTGGGGCCGAGGGGCACCAACACTGAACCCTCTTGGTCCTGAGGCATTGCCTCCCCCTGGATGCAGTCTCTGTGTCACAAGGAACATGGTTCTGTCCATGGCTGTACAAAAAGAGTCCAGCAAAAGCCACTCCATCATCTCTTCCCACTAAGATTCTTCTCTATTCTTCCAACATCTCTCACTTGCCCAGACCTCTCTCTCACTTGCCCATTTCCTTCTTCATCTTCCACTCTATCTCTCTTCTAGGAGAGGTAAATGTTCTGTAAAGTTCTCATTCTCCAAAAAGGGGTTAAAAGCTCCTACAAGCGGCCGGCTGCACCCCCCCCTCTTCTCCGTCCCAGCCGTGCTGCCGGCACAGGCCCATGTTTATCAAGGTTCAAGGTCACAGTCCCAGGCACCGGCTCTCTCTCTCTCTCTCTGTCTCCCGGGGGGCTGCCCGGTGGCTCCCGGTGTCTCTCTCTCTCTCTTCCACCCTTCCAGCCCCGGGCTCAGGCCTACCTCTCCCGGCCACATGGCTTTTCCCCTCCGCCCGCCCAGCCAGCAGCTGGGCCGGGGCAGAGACCCGAACTCTTTCCCCACGGAAACCCAAGAGAACTTCCCCCACAAGTGCTCTGCTTTTAATCCCTGTGTTCTCAGAGATGTGTCCAATGCCCAGGAGGCCACATTCCGTGCCAATATTAAAATCAGAACATCCATTTGCCTAACCACAGCATCCCAGAAAACATATTTCCTGTCAAACCACCACACACAGGGAGGAAAGTTGAAGTGGAGGCAAGTTTAGTGGTTTAGAGTTCAAGATCTAGAAAATATCAAAGTAGTTCCAATGGTAAACAAGAAGTTTAGGATGCAGTGCTGGAGGTTTGTGTGTCATAACACGATTGGCTAAGGAAGCTTACAGCTTACACTGTGGCATGATGTGGGAACGCAGGAAATTCCTCTGGCTGCCCTGGAGGACTCGAGCCCCTGCCCAGGGCACTCAGAGACCCTGGCACAGAGCCCAAGACCCCTGTGCCTTTGATTTAGCCCTTGGAAAAATCAATTACCAACCTTGTAGGAAGAATGACAAGCTGCCAAAGTTTCAGTAGAATGATAGTGAATTTATCACAGGGTAAAAGTAGATTGTTGGGGTTTTTAGAATGGGGCTTCAGGGGGCAAGATGGAGGAATCTGGGCTTGTCCAGCCTTTCTCCTTCTTTTTCTTCTTCTTCTTCTTGGCCTCCATCTTCTGCTGTGATGGTGGCACTTTTAGATTGGTTTAGAGTAGAAGCTCACTGTCTAGGTGATAGGTATTGGAAAGTCATTGTAAATATTGTACAGGCAGTTTTTAGGATAAAAAGATAACACTGGCCTGGGGCAGGAGAAAGAATTTTATCGATATGATAGAAGAAACAACGTTGAGAGCCAGAAATGAAGAGGTCTGACTCCTTCTTTGAGCACCGGGCTGGGAAAAGAGACTTTGGAACTTATCTCGGGCTCACTCTGACCAGCCAGAGACCCCGAGAGCATGAGTCCGTAAGACGAAATACTGAAGGATTGGCTCCAAAACATAAATATCCTTGTTGGCCGTGTCTTCTTGACCAAGAAATCCTTCAAAGCTCTTGTAACTACAAGTCTTGCGGCCCTGTGAGCCATGCGGTGCAGATGGGAGCCAAACTCACCCTTCCTGTCTATGGAGAAGAGAAGAAAAAGCAATGGCATCATCTGAAAAACTCAGAGGTCCGCTCTCTAGCTCCTTCCAAACTCCTTCAAATCACCCAAAGTGCGATTTAGCTACAAATAGATGATAAGGACTGGAGGAAACCCCCATCAAATCCCATTAAAATCCCATAAAAATCCCATTAAATTCCACTCAATTCCCATTAAACACCATTAAAATCCCATTAAAATCCCATGACATCTCATAAAAATCCCATAAATTTCCATTACAATCCCATCAAATTCCATTAAAAGTCCATAAAATCCCATTAAAATCACATTAAATCCTATTAAAAGTCCTATTAAATCCCATTAAATTCTATTAAAATCCTACTAAATTCCTATTAAAATCCATTTAAATCCCCTCCAATCCCATAAAATGATCCCAAACCCACACAATGCCCTGAATTACCCCAAATACACACGGCCCTAAAAACCCAACAATGTGAAAAATTTCCCCAAATTATCCCAAATTTACTATGAATAACCCCAGAAAAAACCCCAAATAACCTCAAAGGCACACAAAGAACCCAAATCCCCCAAATGACCCCAATCCCATAAATGACCCCAAATCCCATAAATGACCCCAAATCCCATAAATGGGATTGGGAGAGGGGAGGAGAGGGCAGGGAAAGGGGGAGTGGGACAAACTGGGCGAGGAAATCAAACTCTGCAGTCAGACAGAGCAGGGATTTGTGTATCCAGCGCGGGGAGCGAGGGGGATCTCTCTGGCAAAAACCCACTCGGTCTCCTTTAGCCTCCAGCTCCATTTTAAAAGTCACAATTACAGCACTTCATTAGCATACTCACATTTGCATAAAGCTGTGTCCCGGTTTTACAGCCGTGTGTGGCTTCAGCGCCTGCGTCCGTTCCTCCTGTGGCGGCCCTCAGTCTTCTGGTGCTCTTTTGATGAAGGCTTCTGTCGTCCTCCTCACGCTGGAACTTTTTACCTGGACCATCAGCCCATGCCTGGTGCTCCTTGTTCTTCAGTCTAACCTGGTCTGAGCTGATTTTGCCCTTTGCAAGCTCTGTTCAAACTTGCTCTCTCGCTCTCGGTGCGTTTGTTGTGTCGCTGGCTCTGCTCTCTCTCTTGCTCTGCTGCCTCGCTGGCTTTGCCTGCATGTGAAAAATGCATGTATTTTATGACTGGCTTTTCGCAAATATTAAAATGAATATTATATGTCTGGTGTTAGAAAGTAATGCTGTATTAATTCTCTTAAGTACTGTGTTAAATATAGTTTTAGGTTATAAAAATTGTTACAATAGAAACGATGCTATGTAGGATTCTTGTTTTAAAGAAAGGACTCGCAGTGAGACAGCAGCCACAGGACACCTAAATCTTTCAGAGAAAAAGAATTTATTGCCCTCTTATCAGAAGAAATTAACTTCTTCCCACCTTGAAGGCGCTGTTAGGATTCAGAGGAAGAAGGTGGCACTGCCCAGACAGAATCCTGTGTTTGAATGGAATTTATGCATCATGGATGAAGTGTATGAATATGCAACAGGCTGTTGTTTTTAAGGGTTAATCCTTTGTTAACGGGTGTCCTTTTTCGGACTCGTGGTGCCCAGAAAAAGGTACCCGGACCTCCATAACCCTTTTTCTCTATTGTCTCATATTGTCCTAATTCAAATTGTCCAAATTATTATTTCTCTAATTGCATTGCTATTTTTATAACCATTTTATTACTAATGAACTTTAAAAATTTCAAAATCAAGTGATGGGCGTGTTTCACACTGCACATCTCGCTCCAGGGCTGCTTGTGCTGAACCTTTCCTTGCACAGCCCTGAGGATTCCCCCAGCCCAGGCTCCCAGCAGCTCCAGGCCCGGCCAGGAGGAGCAGCAGGGCCAGGGCTGGCCGGGCGTCCCCCCAGATGTGGCCCCCGCTGGTGGCACAGCCGGACCCTTGGGAGGCTGCTTCAGGCTTTATTGTCCACCAGCATCCCAGGAGGGAGCAGAAAATCCTCCTGCAGACGCTGATGCCGGAGGCTCCCAGCGCTTCCTTGTCTCCAGGAGCTTCTGCCAAGCCCCAGTGAAACCTCGGTGCCACATTGTTCCACAGCCTCACAACGCTCTCCTGGCTCCCGTGAGGTCCCTCTGGGTCCCGCTGCAGCCTTGGCTCCATCAGGGTCTCCTGGCTCCATCAGGGTCTCCTGGTTTCCATCAGGGTCTCCTGGCTCCATCAGGGTCTCCTGGCTTCCATCAGGGTCTCCTGGCTTCCATCAGGGTCTCCTGGCTCCCATCAGGGTCTCCTGGCTCCATCAGGGTCTCCTGGCTTCCATGATGCTCCACTCAGTCCCAAGGGGCATCCGCGGCTCAGCTTTGGAGCCCTGCAAGATCCAAAGGTTCCCCCCAAAAAACACCAGCCCAGGGACCCCCAGGATATTTGGGCTGAGCTCCCGCTGCCCAGGCACCTGCATGGAACCCAAGTGACCGCTGGGACTCCATGGAATGTCCTGGAACAAACTGTCCCTGGTCAGACAGGGGTGCCATGGAACACAGGTGCCACTGGGACACGGACACTGCCCATGGAACCGAGTGTCCATGGGGACACAGCTGGGCCTGATGGAACACTGGAGAACATTGTCATCCCATGGAATCCATGGAACCAGGTGTCCATGGTGACACTGGAGAACATTGTCACCCAATGGAATCCATGGAACCAGGTGTCCATGGTGACACTGGAGAACATTGTCACCCCATGGAATCCATGGAACCAGGTGTCCATAGTGACACTGGAGAACATTGTCACCCCATGGAATCCCATGGAACCAGGTGTCCATGGTGACACTGGAGAACATTGTCACCCCACAGAATCCCATGGAACCAGGTGTCCATGGTGACACTGCAGAACATTGTCACCCCATGGAATCCCATGGAACCAGGTGTCCATGGTGACACTGGAGAACATTGTCACTCCATGGAATCCATGGAACCAGGTGTCCATGGTGACAGAGCCGGGCCCAATGGAACCTACTGGAACACAGGAGAACGTTGTTACCTGTTGGAACCCGGGCTGCTGAGAATTTTGGACTTTTTGAGCTGACAGACACTGACCCCCAAGAGAACACTGCATTTGACCTGAGGCTGTGGAGAAGGCTTCCAAAATGGAATGATGGAACTGGGATTATGGGTGTGGAGTTTGAAAAGAAGGGTATAATATCACATGGTGGACAACTTGGAGTTTAAGGTTTTAGAATATAGTAATATATATAAAGCAAGATGGAGGTTTTAGGGTGGAGGCTGATTCTTCTTCTTCTTCTTCTTCTTCTTCTTCTTCTTCTTCTTCTTCTTCTTCTTCTTCTTCTTCTTCTTCTTCTTCTTCTTCTTCTTCTCCTTCTCCTTCTCCTTCTTCTCCTTCTCCTCCTTCTCCTCCTCCTCGTCCCTTATGTTGGGCACGGGTGATTGGTTATTGGGTTAAAAGTAAAAACAATTTAGGTGTCATTTCTTAATTGGACAGTTTATCCTCAAAAGACCTTGCAGAGAGAGAGATGGGGCTCCATTTTTACCTTGTTAGCGAAGTAATGCAGAACTCACAGCTTGTGAGACTGTTCTAGAGACAAGAGCTAATGAACACCTGAGTCCAAACAAGAAATGCTGTCTTAGGATTTCATCCTGACCTTGGCAGAAAAGAAGCAAAAGAATTGACTGTTACCCCATGGAATCTCATGGAACCAGGTGTCCACTGTTTCATGGTGCAGCCTCAGAGAGTGGTGAGACCCTTGTGTCACCATGGAATATCCTGAAACCACGGCTCCCTTGTGACAAACCTGGGCTTTATGAAACCAAGGACACCGCTGGGATGCAATGGAATCTCAGGGGACCAAGGGTCAGCTGTCAACACATCAGCTTCTCAGGAAACCAAGGCAAACACTGTGGCACAGAGAGGGGCCCTCATGGGACCCAGGAGACCATGGTGACACCGTGGTGGGATCTCATGGAACCAAGTGTGAATTGTTACAGCACCCAGCAGACCATGGTGACACCGTGGTGGGATCTCATGGAACCAAGAGCCCAGAGTTTCACAGCTCAGCCTCAAGGAGTGCTGGAGACCATGGTGCCCCAAAGGGAACACACGGAACAAAGGCTCCTTAGTGACACAGCAGGGCCTCATGGAATGCAAGAGATCATCCTGATGGAATGGAAACTCATGGATTCAAGGGTCCACTCTTTTGCTGCATGGCCTCATGGAATGCTGGGGACCATTGTGGCACCATGGAAACGAATGGCACAAAGGCTCCACTGTGACCCAGCAGGGCCTCACGGAACCAAGGACACCGCTGTGATACAATGGAATCTCATGGAACCAAGGTCCAGTTGTGACAAAGCTGGGCCTCATGGAACCAAGGACACAGCCATGATGCAATGGAATCTCTAGGATCCAAGGATCAATTGTCAACACATCAGGTCTCATGAAACCAAGCAGAACATTGTGACACAGTGGAATCTCATGGGAGCAAGGCTCTGCTTTGATCAAGTGGGGCCTCATGGGACACAGGTGCCACTGGGACATTGTCAGGCCTGGTAGGAACAAGACACCACTGTGTCAGACCAAGGCCTCATGGGACCTAGGAGAGCCCTGGGACACAATGGAACCTGATGGAACCAAGGGCCCATTGTGACACGGCAGGGTCTCATGGAACCCCTGTGCCACTGGGACATTGCCAGGGCTGGTGCAAGCAAGGTTCCACTGTGACAAAGGCAGGCCTTGTGGTACCCAGGAGACCATTGTGGGACAATGGAATCTCATGGAAGCAAGGCCCCATTGTGACAAAGCGCGGCCTCATGGAAGCCCAGTGCCACTGGGACATCTGCAGCCTTGGAGGAAGCAAGTGTCCATTGTGACACAGCACAGCCTCAAATCACAGGAGAGCAGAGGGATGGAGCCATGGAATCTTGGGGAACCAAGTGTCAATTCTAAACACAGCGAGGAGTCATGGAACCCAGGAGACCATTGTGATGCTGCACTTTGTCACAATGGGGCCGTGCTTCTATGAGGATCCATGGGCCCACAATGTTCTCCTGGGTTCCAGGAGGCCCCGCTGGGTCACAATGGCCCCTTGCTCCCACGAGCCACAGCACGGTCCCCGTTGCCCCTGGGTTCTGTGAGGCCCTGCTGCGTTCACAACTGACACTTGCTTCCATGGGATTCCATTGCGTCACAGTGGCCCCCATGTTTCCATGAGGTTCTGCTGGGTCACAGTGGACACTGGGTGCCACAAGAGCTGGCAATGTCCCAGTGGCACTTGTGTCCTGTGGGCCCCACTTTGCCAAAGCAGAGCCTTGGCTCCATGAGATTCCAGGCTGTCCCAATGCTCTGCTGAGTTCCACGAGGCTGTGCTGTGTCACAATGGACACTGAGTTCCACCTGCCCTGGCAATATCCAAGTGGCCCCTGGCTTCCATGAGGCCCCGTTGTGTTTGCAGGTGACACTTGGTTCCCCAAGGTGTCATTGTCACGCCGCTCTCCTGGGCGCCCTGAGGCCTTGCTGTCTGTGAGAAATGACCGCTACTTTTAAAATTTTAAGGGTGATTCAACCTTGAAAAAAATGACAACAAAGGACTGAAACAGGAGAAATCACAGCACTGGGAGCCCTTCCCCACCCTGTGCCTATCAGCCACATGGCTCCTTCACAAATCGGCTGCTCCTCCTTTTAGGCTTTTGGTGTTGCATCAGGCAATCCTAGCCCCACCCAAAGTCTGTCAGGTAACTCTTTGTGGCCGTCCATTGGTGGAGAATGCTTTCTTGCACCCTGACTGGAGAGCAGGTGTTGCCATGCCTGCCTTCCAGTGACAAACCTGCCCTCCCCAAATGCCCCAACCACCAAGGCCATTACAAGGGCAGGGGAAAGAGGACTATGGGGGACAGATGACAATAACATCACTACACATCTTAACACATACATAGTATCTATCTCCTCACTGTGAGACCCAACTATGACATTACTCATCTGTAACACTGTGCAATAATGGAGCCTTGTTCCTACCAGGCCTGGCAATGTCCCAGTGGCACCTGTGTCCCACGAGGCCCCACCTGGTCAAAGCAGAGCCTTGGCTTAACAACTGACCCTTGTTTCCTTGAGATTCCATTTGTGAAAAACACGTTCACTCTCCTGTGAAAATGTAGAAAGTTTAATAAGGGACAATGGGAGACCAGGACCATGGAGCAAAGGTTATTACGGCCGGGTGCATCTTGGCACTCAGCCAGGAGCACCCTGTTCCCTTCAGGGATCCCCTGAAATACCTTTCCCCTTACATCAGCCTGGTGCATATTCATAGAGCCTCATGCATATCCATAAACTACTTTACATATTCCAGGAATGATTTTACATGGCCCCTCCTTGAGTCTGCCTTTTCAGAGCATGTGTGTTTCTTGGCTGTGGTTTTGGCTCCTTCTCTTTATCACCTCCAGTTTTTGGGCCTTGGTGCACTCTGCCTTCAGACGGGGAGTGCTGATAGTTGGCAGATCTGTACAGGTGTCCTCATCCTGGGTGCATTGGATGTTATCCCACCCAAGCAGGCAGTTTAACACAAGCACACTTCTATCAGCTATTTCACTACTATGTCTAAGCTCAATTAACAACAGAAATAAAAACTATGTCTTTAGAACAAGGTTATTTTAACACCACACATATAAAATCTATTTTAATATTTGCAAAAAGCCAATATTATGATATTTATCTATAACAGGGTGAAGGAGCCCTGGCCCAGGCTCTGGCCCTGGGGGACACGGGGACGCTGCCGGGGGGTCCCTGTCCCCCTGTGCCACCCCCAGGGCCCCGGCCCCCCGTCCCCGTGTCAGGCTCTGGGGTCGATCTCGTGGAACATCCTCTGGGGGAGGCTGCGGGGCCGGGGCCGGGGGGACCCGGGGGGACAGGGGACCCCGCTGTGCACGAGCAGGGTTGGACTGCCCTGGGGGGAGCTGTGAGGGGGCCGGAGCAGAGTGACCTCCCCAGGGACCTCACACAGCCCCTGTGATGTCACACAGCCCCGTTGATGTCACACAATCACTCTGTTATGTCACACAACCTCCATATGATGTCATTCAGCTGCTATGTGATGTCACACAGCAGATTTGTGATGTCACAGTCACCCTGTGATGTGACAGCCTTCTCTGTGGCATCAGACAGCTGCTCTGTGACTCTGTGTCACAACCCACATTGTGATGTCACAGAGCCGCCTTCTGTGATGTCACAGCTAGCTCTGTGATGTCACAACCCCCTCAGTGCTGTCCCACAGCCCACTCTGTGCTGTCACACAGCCCCTTGCTGCCATCCCAGCTGCTCTGTGGCTCTGGGACACAGCCCCAGAGGTGCTGCTGTGACACAGCCCCCGCGGGGACATCCCACAGCCCCGGCCAGTGCTGAGCCCCTGGGAGCTCTGTCTGTGCCCTGCTCGTGTCCCTGAGGGGCCCTGGCAGTGCCCCAGCCCTGCTGGGCTGTGCACAGGAGCTGCTCCTGCCCAGAGCTGTCTCTCTGCAGCTCTGCTGCCCTTGCCAGGAGCTGCCTCTGGGCCAGGAGCCCGGCCCAGCTCAGCAGCACAGACACAGCACAAGGACTTTAATCACCCTCTGGGCCTTTGCTGCTCTTTGCATCACACCCAGTCCCTCAGAGTGGGCTCAAAGACTTCTCAAGAGCTCAGAGTGAGATTGAAAGACTGAAGTTTCTTGTACTTTAAAGAGATCCCTGTGAGGGACAGCACTGAGAAAGTGTCCCCAGGTTCCAGGGAGAGCAGAACACTGGAGGCACTGATGGCAGCTGGGGACAAACAAGGCAAAGGTGTCTCTGGTGCTGAGCAAACCTGGATTTGTTTCAGGAATGTAAAGGGCCAAGGCCTGAGCCCCAGGGCCTGGCCAGGCAGATCCTGTCCCTCCCTCCTTGCTCAGGGCTCTTCCCGGGATGGGCACTGGCATGTGGGGATGGGCAATGCCAAGGGCAGGAGCGTGGGGCGGCCCCTGCCAGGCTGCTGAGCAGGGACAAGGAGGCAATGAGGCCCCAGGCCTGCAAGGGTCACTTGTCCCCTCCTGGCTCAGGCCCAGGCCCAGCAGCCATGGCCAAAGTGCTGCCCAGGTTGGCTCTGTCAGGGCTGTCTTGCAGCTGCTGCCCATCCCTGTGCCCTGTGCAGCCCAGGCTGTCCCACGGTGTCCCTGCCCCGGCCTCTGTCCCTGCAGGCTCTCGGCATCCCCCGGCTGCCCCACCTGGCTGGGCCCTTCCTTTGCTGACAGCTCTGCCTCCTGCCTGCCCCTGCCTGCCCACACAAAGCCTGGGGCTGCTCCAGGCTCCTGCTGGGGACGTGCTGCACCACAGCCCTGCCCTGACAGGGAAATTCCTTTCTCCTGCTGCCACTCTGGGCCTCCCCAGCTGCCCTTGGCGTTAATTCTTTCTCTCTCTGCTGTTTTCCACTATGTCAAAAGGATCCACCATCCCTGAAATCGCTCTTTAAACACTCTCATGGCTCTGCTCCACTGTCCTCAGTCTCCACCCCACTGAGCACAGAGCTCCTTTGTCCCTATACAGCACTCATGTTCCCAAGGCCTCCAAACCCCCCCTCCTTGGGACATCTCTGGGCCCTCTCCAAAGTGTTTCCAAATGAAAACATTCAGTTCAGAGTCTAAAGAAATCACCAGAGGACAGGGCCAGCCCGACCTGTCTGTCCTGGCTACTTTTGTCTGGGAGCGATCCTTGGATATACAGAATTTGGGAGGCCAAATTCTAATTTTGGCCATGGTCCCTGGACAAGAAAGCCGGTTCTTTTCCATAGGAATGAAGGAACAAAGCCCCAGTGTTTCAGGGGCAGATGAGAGGTGACCACCAGAGGCCAAGGCCAGCCAGAGCTGGCAGGTTTTGTTTGGTGAGATACCCTTGCAAATAGAAAGTATTTTAGGCAGAGTACCCATTTTGACAATGACCATCTGGAAAGTCAGACAGCTCTTTTCCATAGCAAGGAAAGCACAGAGCCCCAGTGCTCCAGGAGCTGATGAGAGGCAGCCCTTGACAGCCCAAGATCAGCCAGAGCTGTCAGGTGGCCCCTGGGAGTCCAAGCCAGCCAGAGCTGTTCCATGTTCCCTGGGTTCCATGGGGCCCCACAGTGTCTCAATGGTCCCTTGCTTCCATGGGGCCCTGAGGTGTGATAATGCCCCCTTGGTGACACCAGGCCCTGAAGGTTGGAATGGTCTCCATGGTTCCATCAGACCCCACAGAGCCACAATGGTCTCTGGGTCCATGGAGTCCCTCTGTGTCACCATGGCCCCTTGGTTCCCTGGGCTCCAGTGGTGCCACAATGATTCCCTTGGTTCCCTGGGCTCCAGTGGGGCCACAATGATCCCCTTGGTTCCATGAGGTCCCCACAGTGTCTCAGGGATCTCCATGGGAAGGAAAGAACCCAGCCCCACTGATGCAGGCGCAGCCACCAGAGGCCCAGGCCAGCCAGCCTTGACGGTACTGGCAGATTTTGCCCGGGAGCAACCCTTGGATATTGAGAATTTGGGAGGTGGAACCCCAATTTCAGACATGGACACTGGAGGAGAAGGATGGTTCTTTTCCATAGGAAGGAAAGCACCCAGCCCCAGTGTTTGGACAGCAGGGGAGAGGCACCCCCAGGAGCCAAGGGCAGCCAGACCTGTCTGTCCTGGCAGCTTTCACCTGGGAGCAATCCTTGGATGTACGGAGTTTTGGAGGGGGAATCCCAGTTTTGGCCATGGTCAAGATGGGTGTTTTTGCCCATAGGAAAGTAAAGCACAAAGTCCAAGTGTTTAGGAAGAAGATGAGAGGTGGCCACCCTCAGGCCAAGCCAGCCAGCCCTGTCTCTCCTGGCACCTTTTGTCTAGGGGCTTTCCTTGGACATTGGGCATTTTGGAGGTGCAATCTCAGTTTTGGCTGTGGGTGCCTGGACAGGAAGAAGAGTTCTTTTCATAAGGAAGGAAAGCACCCAGCCCCAGTGTTTCAGAGGCAGATGAGGGCCAGCCCTCAGGAAGCCAAGGCCAGCCAGACTTGTCACTCCTGGCAGCTTTTGTCTGGGAGCTATCCTTGGATATAGGGAATTCCAGAGGCAGTTGCCCAGTTTTGGCCATGAGTGCCTGGTTGAGATGGAGGGTTTTTTCCCACAAGAAATAAAAGTGATAGTGGAGCCCTGGAAAATGTTAAAAATAGTCTTTGAAAATATTGGGCTTTGTGTTTTCTCAGGTCACTGCACCTGCGTAAGCAGTATGATAAAAAATATAATTGTTAGATGTGTGATTGTTTAGTAATTAAATATAATTATTATATAACTATAAGAAGAATCTATGTGAGAAACTATGTTGGAAATTTAAAGGGGGCTATGTTTTGCTGAAATCTGTGTATACAATAGAAGAATATAAGTTTAATAATTAACATGAAAGTTATGTAATGATAGAGGATAAAACACGTTCACCTCGAATGTATGGTCGGAATCAGATTTGGGTGGAAACTACCCCGATTCCCAGAGCTCTTGAATAAAAAGCACCGCATATAACCGCTGATGGGATTATGTGTTTCTGAACGCTAACATTTTGGCGACCCCGGATGGGACCCTGCGGGTGCTGCTGAGTGAGTTTCGCGACTCGACCGCGCTCCAGCCGGCACCGAGGGATTCTCGGGGAGCTCGATCGGCTGCGACCGCTTCTGCCGCTCGCCACGTCCCCGGGAGAAAGGTAAGGTGCTTTTTACTTTGGTTTGGGTGCCTGCCAATGAGACGCAGCGAAAGCTACGCTTGGTTGGGCTAAAGGAATTCCTGCTGGTACAAGCCCAGGCGCCGTTCCATAAGACAATCGCGAAAGCGTTGCGGGTTTGGCAATTTGTGGTATATTTGGAAGGGAGAAACTTAAAGGGATTTTGGGCGGCAACACCTCTATCCCGCAAAGTTCTCCTTTGGGGTGCTTACTAGCACATTGGAAACAGGGGAATTTTGGGGAAGAATAACGTAAAGCTAAGTTGATTGATTATTGTAATACATGGTGGCCAGAATATGCCTTGGAGAATGGTGACAAATGGCCAAAATACGGTACTCTGCAATATAACACTATTTCACAGTTAATGTCGTTTTGTAAACAAGAAGGAAAATGGGATGAGGTTCCATATGTTGATTTGTTTTTCTATTTATGGGCAAAGCCAGAATGGCAGGATGAATGTGGATTAATGATGGTTAAAACATCTGCAAGCAATAAGTGTGGGGTTTGTGAGGAACGTTGTTTAGAACACTTGGCGTTGAAAGAAAGCCTGAGTAGGGAAAATTATACAGATATTGATTTACAGGTAGCTCCAATAGGAACAAGAGAACCTAACCCTATCCCACCTGTTCCATCTGTCCCTATCCCACTGCCTGCTCCTACCCCACCTAGTCCTGAACCTGTCTCGTCTAGTACACCCTTCCCTCTTTATCCTCCTCTCCCATCATCACCTGATCTCTCTTCCTCGGAAGATGAGCAAAACCTAACTGTGGCAGGAAGGAGAGAGAGAGAATCAACGATGGGGTAGCCCACAGAACCAGGAGTCGGTCTAACCTTGCCCCAGTTATGGATAGAAAAGACATAGGCAGACAAAAACGGACTGTAATTGCCCCCTTGCGACAAAGTGTAGGAGTGGAAGGGCCAGTATTTATAAAAGTGCCTTTCTCTCCTGCAGATTTAGTTATTTGGAAACAATCAGCCAGAATTCATAGAGAAAATCCTGATAAAATGGCATGAGTATTAAAAATGGTTATAAAAAACTCAATATCCTGACTGGGATGACATACAATAATATGTATATTAATATATTATATATATAATTATATATAGTATAATAATATATCTAATATATATCTATATATAGTATATTAATATATCTAATATATTAATATTAGATACTTTGATGGATTCTACTGAGAAACAGATGGTACTTAAGGCAGCCAAAGAAAGGGCAAGAGAGGACATCAGAAATGGACTCGTAACAGGGAATTTAGATGAGAATTTCCCAACTGAGGATCCAAATTGGGACCCTAATTTATTTTGCAATATGGGGAGACTACGGAAATATCAAGAGTGGATCCAAATAGGAGTTCAGAATGCTGTGCCCAAAACTATAAATTGGTCTAAACTATATGAAGTTCAGCAGGAAGAGACAATGTCGAGACTTGAACAACCAGTTTCACCAGGGCAATCAGTGCCAGCAGGTTACCAAGGGGATGGTTTTGGGGGAGTATACTGGCTGACTAGACATAGAGCCAGTAGAACAAGTTAAGGAACCTGTTATAAATATACAATTAGGACATAAAGAGGTCAAATTTCTAATAGATACAGGAGCTACTCACTCGGTATTGAATGATTTGCAAGGACAAATTGGGGAGAAGCAAACAACAATAGTCGGCGCTACAGGGAAAGAGGAAAAACGGCCATTCTTGCAACCCCTAGATTTGTGTTTTGGGAACAAAGTTATAACACACGAATTCCTATACGTACCTGAGTGTCCAATTCCGATTTTAGAGAGAGATTTGCTAGCGAAACTTGATGCGGTAATAACCTTTGAAAATGGGGAGCTTATAATGAAAATATCTGAATCAAAGATGGGACAGATTTTAATGATCAAAGAAAAACCTGTTCCCTCTATCCTTAGGGAGGTAGGAGATGCAGTGATTCCCTCTGTATGGGAGACAGATATACCAGGGAAATCTAAATTGGCCCAACCAGTGCATGTAGAGTTAAAAGAAGGGGCGAGGCCTCTACAAGTCGAACACTATTCCATAAAACCAGAAGCATGGCAAGGAATAAGTAAAGATTATTGAGAAATTCTTGAAATACCAAATTTTAGAAGAATGTGAATCAGAATTTAATACACCAATATTTCCAATAAGGAAGCCAAATGGTGAATATAGATTAGTGCAGGATTTGAGAGCAATAAATAAAATAACAAAGGACATTTCTCCAGTGGTAACAAATCCTTACACATTGCTAACATCCGTAAAGGAGATATATAAGTGGTTTACTGAAATTGATTTAAAAGATGCCTTTTTCTGCATCCCCATTGACAAAGAAAGTAGGAAACTGTTTGCCTGTGAGTGGGAAAACCCAGGGAATGGGAGAAAGACCCAGCTCACCTGGACACGAAATAAGAACTTGCCGACCCTATTCGGAAACCAACTGGCAAAGGAGCTGGAGATTTGCACCGAGAGTGGGCAAGTACCAAGAGACCAATACCTGTTGTTGCAGTATGTTGATGATATACTAATAGCTACAGAAGAAAAGCAACCAGTATAAAGGTAACCATTGAGATTTTAAATTCCCTGGGAATGGGAGGTTATAAAGTATCCAGAGGAAAGGCACAAATTGCCCAACAGACTGTGATCTACCTGGGATGTGAAATTTCACAAGGGCAATGAAAACTAGGCACTAACCGTATCCAAGCTATTTCTGCTATTCCAGAGCCCCAGAATCTACATGAGCTGCGAGTCTTCCTCGGGATGGCAGGATGGTGTCGCCTGTGGATCATGGACTATGGACTGATTGTGAAACCCCTGTGTGAAGCTCAGAAGATGCAGCCATTCACCTGGGGCAAGCCACAGAAAGAAGCCTTCCTAAAATTAAAGGAAGCACTGACAACTGCTCCAGCATTAGGGTTACCTAATCTGTCTAAAGATTTTCAGCTGTTTGTCCATGAAAGGCTGCGCCTAGCACTAGGAGTCCTGACCCAAGGTCTGGGAAGCTGGAAAAGGCCGCTGGGCTACTTTTCCAAACAACTTGACAGCATAAGTGCCGGGTGGCCTCCATGTCTGCGGGCAGTCGCAGCCACTGTGATGCTGATACAAGAAGCCAGGAAGCTCACGATGGGAAGGCACATAGATGTCAATGTACCACACATGGTAACCACTGTCTTAGAGCAGAAGGGGGCCATTGGCTATCCCCAAGCAGGATGATGAAATTCCAGGTAGTCCTGACTGAGCAGGGTGATGTCACATTAAAAACAACTAACCTTTTGAATCCAGCTTTGTTCCCAGGTACCACAACTGAAGAAGGCCCACTAGAGCATGACTGTGTGGAGGTAATAGAGTACACCTACTCAGCAAGAGAAGACCTGAAAGACGTCCCACTAGAGCAGCCAGAGTGGGAGCTGTTTACAGATGGGAGCAGCTTCGTGGAAAACGGAACCAGATACGCTGGATATGCGGTAACAACAGTCAGTACAGCAGTGGAGGCAAAGGCATTACCACCAAATACATCTGCCCAGAAGGCAGAACTGGTTGCTTTAACCAGGGCACTAGAATTAAGTGAAGGGAAAAAGGTAAATATCTGGACTGACTCAAAATGTGCTTTTGGAGTGGTGCATGTACACAGAGCACTGTGGAAAGAAAGCGGACTATTGTCCTTCTCTGGGTATGCACATTAAACATCAGGATGCAGTCCTGCAATTGATAAAATCAGTACAAAAACCTGAACAAGTGGCAATCATACACTGCAAAGCACAGCAATCAGGAAACTCCAAAATCTGTGAGGGAAATCGAAAGGCAGACTGGGCAGCCCGACAGGTTGCTCGAGAGGTGCAAACAACAATGGCATTGATACCTTTAAAGCTTAACGTATCCCAATTCAATTTGCCTCCAGAACCAAAATATTCAGTAGAAGATGAGAGACTGGCACGTTTGCTAAATGCACAAAAGAATTCAGAGGGATGGTATGTGACTGCACAAGGACAGATAGTGGTACCCCTTTGATAATGAGAGAAGTTCTACAAATTAAACATAACGAATGTCACTGGGGAGCAGAGGCATTGGTAAAATTGCTAAAGCAGAGTTTAATTTTGGTACGCATGTTAACAATGGCAAAATCAGTAATGTCAAAGTGTGATATCTGTTTTAAAAACAACCCAGTGCCTAGACGACAGGCACAGCTAGGAAGAATTCGGATAGGAATAGAGCCAGGAGACTATTGGCAGGTAGATTTGGTAGACTTGCCAAGAACTCGAGGATACAAATACCTGTTAGTGGGGGTTGACACATTCCCTGGGTGGCCAGAAGCCCTTCCCTGTCACACCAACCAAGCAAAGGAAACAGTAAAGTGGTTACTACAGGAGATTATTCCCAGGTTCGGGGTACCCCTAGGGTATCATCAGATAGGGGGCCCCATTTCATAGCTACAGTAGTAAGAGAGGTAAGTAGATTGCTGGGGATAACTTGGGACCTCCACACACCGTGGAGACCCCAGTCAAGTGGAGACCCCAGTCGAGTGGACAGGTAGAGAGGATGAATCAGACACTAAAGAGGCAAATCAGTAAAATATGCCAAGAAGCCAAATTGCAGTGGCCCCAGGCTTTGCCAATAGCACTGTTGAGGATTCGGATAAAGCCTAGGAGTGGGATGTCAGTCAGCCCTTATGAGATATTGCATGGGAAACCATATGAATCTCCTGAGCCTAACCCTAATGTGCATGTCACAGGAAAGCAGGAAGTGTATAATTATGTTCTGTCTCTCGGGAAAACTTTAGCTCGGCTCCGGAGCATCCTCGTGTGGAATAGACCGCTGACTCTCGAGAACCCAGTTCATAACATACATCCAGGAGACGAGGTTTACATCAAGAACTGGAACGAAGAACCACTGAAAGAAAAGTGGAGTGGGCCCCACCAGGTACTGCTGACCACCTTTACAGCAGCCAAAGTAGCCGGCGTGGACCCCTGGATTCACTATACCCGAGTGAAGAAAATCCATCCTGGATCACGGACTGTGTAAACTGTGGAACCAACAAGGCTGCAGATAAGATGTGTTTAATCACTTTGAGAATGCTATCAGTAATTGTGCTAACGTTATGGTCATTAATGTCTTTGGGATGTGGAATGCAAAAAGATCAAATAACCACTCTTCATTCTAGAATGAAGAGAGAGGTACAAACAGAAACACAGGGGATAAAGGTTTCTAATGAAGTTCAGGCTGAGAATTTAATGATTGGATTAGTCAAAGACTTTGCCAAAATGCAAAACACCTGTAGAATAACTGCCTGTCTGCCAATACCAAAGGGCAGCAGGAGATCCAGTAAATTGGGGAATCATAACATCAAAACTACCTGAAATACAAAAGAACAAAACAATTGCATGCAAACAGGTACCCGAATCAAGGCAAGTAGTCAAGGAAACTTGGGAGAAAATAGGAACATGGATGAGACCCATGGGCCAGAAAGACTGTATTCTAAGTGATGGCACACTAGGAACCCCTATGGGAGAATCAGGAGGCATCACACAATGGCAATGCTATTTGCCACACTATAAAAAGATTATAGAAAATGTTACAGAAACCACTCTGGTATGGAAGTGTGAGGCCAAGGATCAGAAAGATCAGACAGAGCCTTGGGACAGTGCGTGGTCTGTGAGTATCCTTCAAAGATTCCAATGTATGGCAAACACCCCTTGGTGCATTAAGTGGGAAGGCCCCGAGAATGAAACAGATCCAGCAGTAACAAACACTGCCACCAGTAGCAGAACGAGGGCAGACAAAGTAAGGTGGTGGGCATGTAATAAAACTTATGACTGCACTTCTGATGATGCAGAGATTAAGCAGATGCCACCCCTGGCAATAGCCCTACAAACTGGCTGTGCTTGCAGAGGGATCAAACATAAACAAGGCAGAGTGAATTATAAGGTAGTTGTAGGATGTACCAGGAGTACAGTCCGAGGTCCAGGACAATTCGTATGGGCAGCAAGCGATGGCACCTGGACAACACATCTGCCTGTAGAGGGGAAAGTAAAGGAAATTACTTTAGGCCTCCCAACCTCATGTCCAATTTGGAAAAAGTCCCCATTTAACAGAAAACATGAACTTGTGCAGATAAGAGCAAGACGAGAAGTTCTAGACAATGAAAATCCAGATGACACTTGGCAAGAACCCTCTAGTGGAGTGAAATTTGGGTGGGCCCGAGAGTCTTTGCTTGGTCTTACAGCAAACTATCAGAGTAGAAGATGCTGTACAAACTTACAGGTCAGGTAGATAGACTGGCAAGAGTCACCCGGGAAGGACTTAAAGAATTAAACATACAATTACAAGCCACCACAAAAATGACTTTACAAAATCGATTAGCCTTAGATTTGTTACTCCTGAAAGAGCATGGAGTATGTGGATTTTTAAAGGGACGGGTTGGTCATTGCTGCGTTCACATCCCAAATGTAACTGCAGATGTAGAATATGACATCAATCAGTTGAAACAAATAGAGCATGAAGCACAAGAAGAGCAAAAGGATTTGACTACGACCTGGCTAGGCAAAATCTTTAAAGGGCTAGGGTGGAATGTGAGTTCATGGATTAAATCTGTCATTGAGAGTGTGATAATCTTACTAATTGTATTCTTAGCAATTTGGTTAGTTCACAGCATTTTAAAGGGAGAGATACAGAAGAAAACATCCTGGAACCAGAAGATAATAAAGGCACTGACACGAGATCCACGCCCACCATCTTCTGGTTCTCCAGTGCGTGACAGCATCCACGACAACGTTTACATCAACCATGGACTTGAAGAACGTCAAGAATAAATTGAGAAATAAAGGACTGTATCAAGTGAAAACATTTACACCTATAGTGAAGTGAAAATGCTTTCAAAGGGGGGAGAATGATAGTGGGGCCCTGGAAAAATGTCAAAAATAGACTCTGAAAATGTTAGGCTTTGTGCTTGCCAGATCATGTGAAATCGCACCTGCATAAGCAGAACATGATAAATGATATAATTGTTAGATGTGATGATTGTTTAGTAATTAAATATAATTATTGTTTAATCATAAGAAGAGTCATGAGAAACTATATTAGAAGTTTGAGGGGGGCCACGAGGAGCCCATGCTTGGCTGAAATCTATGTATACAATAAAACAATATAAGTTTAATAATTAACATGAAAGTTATATAAGGATAGAATATAAAAACATGTTCATCCCGAACCCATGTCCGAGTCAGATTTAGGTTGGTACCCCTGACACCCAGAGCTCTTCAATAAAAGCACCTGCATATAATCATTCTGGTGATTATGTGTTTCTGAACGCTAATATACCCAGTAAACTGTTAAACCCTTCCCAGCTGCAGTGCATGAGGGTCTATGAATATGCACCAGGCTGATGTAAGGGGAAAGGTATTTCAGGGGATCCCCAAAGGTAACAGGGTGCTCCTGGCTGAGTGCCAAGATGCACCCGGCCGTAATAACCTTTGCTCCATGGTCCTGGTCTCCCATTGTTCTTTATTAAACTTTTTAGATTTTCACAGGAGAGTGAACGCATTTTTCACACTTTTGAATGGTTGAAGTTCTTTAATTTTTCACGGGAGGGAGTTTTGAAGAGCTGCAAGTGGCCAATCTGCCTGCAACAAGCACCATTCCACGGGCTCTTGTCACCTTTCCCGACACATCTGCTGCAGCTCATGGAGGGTAAAGCCCTGGAGGCTCCTTATGGGCGGTTATGGACGATTGCAGGCAGCGCCTCCATGCCCTGGATCAGCGGTGCCCCCTCCTGGGAACCCCCACGTGTTCCAGTTTCTGTGAAGCTGCCTGTGAAAAACACGTTCACTCTCCTGTGAAAATGTAAACAGGTTAATAAAGGACTTTAATAAAAGTTTAATGGGAGAGCAGGACCATGGAGCAAAGGTTATTACGGCCGGGTGCATCTTGGCACTCAGCCAGGAGCACCCTGTTACCTTCAGGGATCCCCTGAAATACCTTTCCCCTTACATCAGCCTGGGGCATATTCACAGACCCTCATGCACAGCAAACTTTTCCCCCAAACTAGTTTACGTTCCAAGAACTCGATGACTAAAGTACTTCAGATTAAAAATATCTAAAGAAACTAACAAGCAATCTAACACCTCTTAGTTAAACAATTCATATTACAAATACACTAAACACAAAACCAAACACCACTATAATTTCTCAGACATTTCAACCAAACAATTAAACTTTAATAACATCCTTAAGTACTCTTGAAAAATTAAAATTATTTTTAAAACATTAATTGTGTGTGGGTGGTTTTATTTTGATATTGATTTTTGGATTGTTTGGGTTAGATGATTTAAAAAATGGGATTTTTACAGGAATTGAATCAGCTGAGAAGGTGGCATTCTGCAAACAGAACTGACTGAAAATGAACGGGACAGAATCAGTAACTCTGAAAGTTCTATTTGCTATCAAATACATCCCACACACCCAGGCCCACACAATCCCCATCTCACTGCTCCAAATTGGGATCCCACTTCTCCCAATCCCCTTCCAACCCCATCTCACCCTGGTGGCTGTGGAATGGATTGAGTTTGGCATGGGATTGAGTTTTTTGAGGAGGGAACAAGGAATTTGAGGTAGGATTGAGCCTTTTTGGGTTAAAATTCAGTTATTTTCAGTGGAATTAGAGTGATTAAGGGGACAGATCCATCCCTCTTGGCTTCTGGAGTAGAGAGACATGGAGAAGAGAAAAAAATTAGGGTCAAACCAAAGGACAAGCAGCCAGGAGTGTTCCCAACATGGATCACAGGGAATGTGAGTGACCAGGGCTGTGCCCAAAGTGCCTCCTCCAGTGGGGGATGGAGCTGCAGCAGCGCACGAAGCTCTTCCTGCACTCGGGGCACTCGCAGGGCTTCCCTTACCGGTGCCTCCGTTGGTGTTGGGTCAAGTTAGAGCTGCAGGAGAAGCTCTTCCCACACTGGGGACACTCGTAGGGCCTCTCCCCTGTGTGGATGCGCCGGTGGGTGATGAGGGTGGAGTTGAGCTTGAATCCCTTCCCGCAGTCGGGGCATTGGAAGGGCCTCTCCTCTGTGTGAATCTGATAGTGTCGGAGGAGCCTGAAGCTGGTCTGAAAACTCTTCCTGCATTTATCACACTCGTAGGGCCTCTCCCCTGTGTGGATGCGCCGATGGGTGACGAGGGTGGAGTTGTTCTTGAATCCCTTCCCACAGTCGGGGCATTGGAAGGGCCTCTCCTCTGTGTGACTCTGATAGTGCCGGAGGAGCCTGAAGCTGGTCTGAAACCTCTTCCTGCATTTATCACACTCATAGGGCCTCTCCCCTGTGTGGATGCGCCGATGGGTGACGAGGTGGGAGTTGCGCTTGAATCCCTTCCCGCAGTCGGGGCATTGGAAGGGCCTCTCCTCTGTGTGAATCCGATAGTGCTGGAAGAGACTGGAGCTGGTCTGAAACCTCTTCCCACACTTGGAGCACTCATAGGGCCTCTCCCCAGTGTGGATGCGCCGGTGCCTGACGAGGGTGGAGTTGTGCTTGAATCCCTTCCCGCAGTCGGGGCATTGGAAGGGCCTCTCCTCTGTGTGACTCTGATAGTGCAGGAGGAGATTGGAGCTGGTCTGAAACCTCTTCCTGCATTTATCACACTCGTAGGGCCTCTCCCCTGTGTGGATGCGCCGGTGGGTGACGAGGGTGGAGTTGCGCTTGAATCCCTTCCCACAGTCGGCGCATTGGAAGGGCCTCTCCTCTGTGTGACTCTGATAGTGCTGGAAGAGACTGGAGCTGGTCTGAAACCTCTTCACACACTTGGAGCACTCATAGGGTCTCTCCCCTGTGTGGGTCCTCTGGTGGCTGATCAGGTTGAAGCTCCTCCTGAAGCTCTTCCCACACTCCCCACACTCATAGGGCCGTTCCCCAGTGTGGATCCTCTGGTGCCTGATCAGCTCGGAGTTCCACCTGAAGCTCTTCCCACACTCCACGCACGTGTGGGGCTTCTCCCCATCATGGAGCTGCTCATGGAGCACCAGCTCCGAGCTCTGGCTCCATCTCCGGCCGCCTTCCCGGCCCAGGCTGCCTCTTTCCCCCTCACATCCCCGCCATCTGCGTTTGCAGCCCCTCCTCGTGCGGCATCTCCGGGCCTTTTCCTCCCCGTTGGCTTCCTGCGCCGTGGAGCCGCTCAAAACGGCCTCTGCCACCAGGTTCTGCCGCGGGCATTTGTCCTCCCTGCTCTCCATGCTCAGCTCCTGCTCTGGGCGAGGAAGGACAAGGACAGCATGGGATTTGCCTCCGTGCCACAGGCAAGGGCAACGAGATCCCCCCAGGCCGTCTCTGGGGACGCACTGCCCCCTCTTGGCTCTCCCCATTTCGAGATGCCGGGGCTCTTTGGGCTCCGGGGCTCCCTTCTCCCCTCATTCTCTGCTCTGGGCTGCAGCGGTTCCAAGGAGTCCCCCCTGCCCCTCTCCAGGCTCTTGAGGCTCCCGCCAATGGCGGCGCTCCCCCCTCTCTGGCCTCCCCACTTTGGCCTCCTCGGGGACACAGGGCTCTGCTCCTCCAGGCTGCCTCTGCCGGCAGCCGCCACCGCCACCCCCCGATGTCCCTCTGAGGGGCCTTTTCCGCTCAGCCTGGGACTTCTTCATTCTCCAAACATCCCCCCAAAAACCCAACCCAGGGACCCCCCGGGATATCCGGGCCGGGCTCCCCCTCCCCGCTCACCGGAGCCATGGGGGGGGGGCGATGATCCCACAGGTGGGGGCTGCGAATTCAGGCAGGGATCGAGACAGCGTGGTTCCCTCAGCTCAGCCTGGATCCGCCCTTGTCCCTGCTCTTCCTCTTCCTCCCGCTCCTCCTCTTCCATCCCCCCTCCCCCTCCTCTGTCTTATCTCCACCCCCATCTCCTCTTCCATCCCGCCCCTTCCATTCCTTATCCCCCTCCTCCCCCCTTACCCGCGTCCTCCTCCCCCTCCATCCCTGCCCTTCCCTCCCTCCTCCTCCTCCCCCAGCAGCAGCCACACCCTCGGTGCCCCGTTCCCGCAGCCCTCGCAGCCCACGGCAGCAGCGGCCATGGAGCCGGGACAGGTCGGCATGGGCAGCGCGGGGCTCTCGGCTGCTCCCAGCCACTGCGGGCGGGGGGAACCCGGCCCGGGCCAAAGGAGAGGCAAACTGGGCAAACTGGGGGCAGATCACAAAGCTAAGGATGCAGCAGAAAATGGAGCTGAAAGAATTTTAATATTAACTCCAAACGAGGAAAAACTGGAAATTCCAAGTTTAGGGAAGCCGAGAAAAAAGAATTAAACAAGATAGGAAATGAACAAGATAAATCAGAGTAATAGAAACTTCTACATGGAAGACAATTACTTAATAAAATGTGCTTACTAGGAAAAGATTAGAAGACGTGCATCAGAAACCCCACTGGTGTACTCAAGCTTTGTGTGATCATTTTTTAAGGAATTTTGAGTGCACTGGGATTTTTGGTGTCGCAAAGCAAGTAACTGAAAGATGCTTAATTTGCCAAAGGATAAATAAAAAGGTGATGAGAAAAACAACATTAGGAGGTCATGAGTTAGCTCGTCGACCATTTCAAAATATCCAAGCAGAAGGTTAGATTTGTTAGGTTCTGGATTTATTTGGAAAAAAAACCATTTAATCTAGAAGAAAGAGAATATGCCATATGTTAGACAGGAGATTTTAGGAGAATAAAAATCTTTGAAGTATCAGAAACACCCGAGGAAAAAAACAAGAAAATAAAAAGGGGAAATGAAAGGGAGGGGAACAAGAGGAAAAGTCAGAAAGAGAGTGGGATCCTCTGCAGCTCTTGCCCCCTCCGTTGGCGGCCGAGGCGCCTGTCCCGGGTCCCGGCTCGCTGCCCGCCTCAGCTCCGCCTGCCCCGGTTTCCATCCCAGGTGCGGGCTCACTGCCCAGGGCAGCTCCACCTGCCCCGGCGCTGGCGGTGAATTTGTGTGCCCTGGCCCCACTGCCCGGCCCGCGGCCGCTCTGCCGGCCATGCTGGGCAAGATGGGGTTGCTCTGTCCTGCCGCGTGGGCCGAGGTCACCGCGCCGACCGCACCGAGGGCGGGTCCCAGCCATCCCATCCCCGGCTGCCCTGCCCGTGCCAGCTGCGCTGGGCACCGCCGCTGCTGCTGCCGGGGTCTCCCACCTGCCTTTTCTCTGCCGGGAGCTGCCGGATCAGCCGCCAGAAGCCATGTGGGGGCTGCCCACGCTCCGGCTCGGCCTCCGCGGGAAGATCCCCCTCTGGCGATTCCGGCAGCAGACCCTGCCCACACTCCGACCGAGCCTCGGCGGGATATCCTCCCCTGACCCCTCCTGCTCTGAGTTACGTCCCCTTGGTAACCACAGCTCCTGCTGTTCAGGGAAAACCCCTCTCTCTACAGGAAGCACCTTATCGAAACACTAGGAGCTCAGTTAAAAGGCAGCCCTCTCCAAATTCTTTCCCAAAACACGGGAGAAAGGCTACAGAAGGTAAAAAAGTGAAAGAGTTAGATGAAGGGATTGCTCTATTGCCGTGAAGAGAGGTTCCGATGGCAGGGATGCGCTGCCCCGCCCCGCGGGAGCCACCGGCGCCCCTGCCGGCCGTGCCCGGAACTGCACCCAAGGGGAAAGCGCCGCAGCCGAAAGGCCGGGACCGGCTCCGGGCTCTGTTTGTTGTCACTGCCGGAGCTGTTGATACACACTACTATTATTATATTATACACACTAGGAAAGAACCGTTATTCCTAATCCCATATCTTTGCCTGAGAGCCCCTTGATTTCACTATCCTAAAAATTAAGAGGGAGGGGGTTTGCATTCTCCATTCCAAGAGAGGCTTTTTCTGCCTTCCCAAGCAGACACCTGTCTTGTAAAGCAAGACAAGCACCCACAGGCACTGAGGGGGGCTGCAGGAGGGGCAGAAGAAGGCCCTGCAGCACTTGGGCACAAAGGCCCAGCAGGTGAATGCAAGAAGGGAGCAGCAAAAGGCCAAGCTGAAGGCAAAGGCCAGGGCAGAGCTCCTACAGCCCCTGAGGGATCAGCCCCAGGGCCCAAGGGGGCCCCAGCACCCAGGGCACGGCTCGGCCACAAGCACCCGGCAGAGGCATTGCCCTCCTCGGCAGGGCACAGCCCACCCAAACAGCCCCTGGCAAGGAATCAGGGCTCCAGCTGCAGGGCACAAGGACACTGCAAGCAGAGACAGCAGCACCCTCAGGACCAGCAAGTCCAGCCCGTGATGGACATGGATTGGCAGGGCTGTCACAGCTCCCATCACACCAGGGAGCCTCCACACTGGAGCCCTTGAGAACATTCAGGTGGGTCTGCATTGAGAGGAGGCATTTCCTGATGGACACAGGGGCCTCTCAATCTGCTCTGAATCTTAGACCTAAAGGGGAAAATAGTACAGGAATATTTTAATTTTTAAGGGAATGAGTGGGAAAGATGAGCAGGTATGATTTGTTCAACCACTATTAGAAGCTGTGGGGGATAGGTTTGAAATAAATGAATTTCTTTTTCTTCCTCCTGTGATTGTAATTAACTAGGAAGGAGTTTGAGAGCTGGATTTTAATACTGTAAAAAGGGATACAGAGGCTAGTTCTGTTGTACCTCTGTGTCAAAAGTCTGACAAGGCCTATGCTGAAGTGAACCCAGAAGTGTGGGCAGCCCCAGGGAAATACAGAAAATTAGATATGGAGCCTCTACAAATTAAAGCAACCAGGATAGGCAATACCCTGTTCCAAGAGAGGGAAGGAAGGGCTCACAGCCTGGTATTGAGTCCCTGTTAAAGGCAGGGCTTTTGGAGCCAAGGATGTCTCCCTACAACACTCCTATCTTGCCAGTCAACAAACTGGATGGATGGACACAAGGAGGAAACACAGAATTTTCAAGTGTTAAAATTAAGATTAACTGAGGCGAGTGGCCTGGGCCTTCCAGACAGGGAAAAAGAATTTGAATTATAGGTGGACGTTAAACAGGGTCTTGCCAAAGGAATTCTCGTGCTAAAATGTTTAACCCAGTGGCCAGAGAGCAGCCTCATTGTCTGCAGAATTGTGCAGCCACAGCTTCCGTGGGAGCAGAGGCCTGAAAACTGATGACAACAGAAGGATCTCCTAGAGTTCAAGTCTGGCATCAAGTTAAAGCTTTGACAACCAAAAGAGCCTCTAAATGGATGAGCAGGGCTCGGTGATTACAGTATGAAACTTGTTCAATGGCACAGGAGGATTCAGAACTGAGGACAGGGCAAGGGTTTAACCCAGCTCCTGTTTGAACAGCCTGGAGAGGGGCTGGCAAGGAACCCAGGACTGCACTCAAGGGACAGAGCTCCCGAGCCAGGCTGGGAGAGATTGATGGGACATTCCCTGGCCTGAGGGAGACAATGTGTTTGTGGATGGCTCTGCAAGGGCAGCAGAAGGGAAAAGAGCTACAAGACAGGCTGTTATTAAGGAGGGGGAATCAGACAAAGCGCAGGTCACCGCCCCATGCTCAGCTCAACCCGCGGAGCTGTGGGTGCTTGTAAGAGCCTGGCACTGAAATGCCCTGAGCAGGAAGGCTTCAAAATCTTCTGCTGACACCATGGCACCTAACAGGGGGGCAAAAGCAATTCTGACTGCTTCAGCAAGCACTGGATCACTTATTAACCTATTGCTAAAACAAATAATTCAAAGATAATGGATTGTGGAAGCAATAGATTCAGATGGGGAACTCATTTTACAGGAAAGACCCTTCAGGGGGTTATGGCAGCTTTAGGAATACAATGGGACCTCCATAACCCCTGGCAAGCCCAGAGCTGGGGTTGGGTAGAAAGAATGAATGGGGAAATAAAGAAACACCTTTGGAAGCCGGAGATGGAAACCAAGATGCCATGGGTACAGCTTTTGCCATTGGCCTTGGCAAGAAAAAGAGCCAGACCCAAGGCAGATATTCAATTATCTCCCTTGGAATTCATGTCTGGAATTCCTTACCTGGGCAATTCTCCACCTAGTGCAGGGTGGAAATAAGGGATGTAAATTTAAGGCAGGCTGTAGCCAGAATCCTGTCTCCTGTGGAATCTCTCCCCCAGGAAGCTGGGCTGGCACAGAGCCTGCCCTGGGACTTTGCTGTTGCCAACACCCAGCCAGGCCATCGGCTCCTGCCTAAGGAGTGCAAAGCAGCACCACTGGTGGCCAAGGGGCCCACGCCAAGTGTCCCTGAGGCCAGAAACAGCCGCCAGCACAGCTGAGCACGGGGGGACCCCTCAGCCTGGCCTCAGGGGCTCTGAAGCCCCGGAGATTTGCACTTCCCGCCTGCAGCAGGACCATGGGAGCCCCACTGAGCCTGCCCTGAAGGCAACGCAGCAGCAGCCAGGGCTCCACAGCGGGCCAAGCCCCTGGGCCTGCCCACAGATCCTCTGCTCAAACCCTCGGGAATCCTGGCCACCCTCCCCTGGCACCTCCAGCCACTGCGGCCAAGCCTCGCTGCCGCTGCTGCAGCTCCAGCGCTGGCTGGGCCTGCACTGCCACAGCTGCTGGGGAGCACCGCGGCACAATTCCACCCTGGGGCTCACTCACACCCACACTCTGGGCTGCCTGCGACTGCACTGCTGCAAAATGTACCCATCCTGGTTCTTTTAAATCTTATTTCTCTGCTCAGAAAGGTTTCTCTACTCAAAGGTTTGCCTTTGGGAAAGAAATTTTAAAGGTTTTATTTAAGGGGTTCCCAGTCTGTTCGGATGTTAAACTCATCTCCACCACTCAATGGAGACGAGTTTAACATCCGAACAGACTGGGAATAGCCCAAAAGACACCCACAGAGATAACGACCAGCAACAAAACATCAACGCCCCGCAGCAAACAGCAACCAACAGCTACCCCAGACACTGCCCCCGGCACAGCTGGAGACACCTGGTCTGGAAAAGGCTGAGAAGGAAATCCAGGAGTGTGGGCGGAATTCACAGCAGAGGGGAAGAAATCCGAGTCTAATAGGAAACCAAACACTAAAAACTTACACGACTTGGAAGCAATGAATATTAAAGCAGTGGATTTAGATTGGTTCAGACCACGTAAAGTTTAGGAGAAATCGGGTAAAACTGACATGTCATGGAATGATTTTTTTCTGCACAGCTGGGCTATGTGTGGATGAAATTATTTCTGTTGCCCATCCTGGCCAGAACCAAGCAATGCCTTGACTTTCTCACACTAAAGAGATTCTTGGAGAGTTTTTGTTTTCCCTACAGTTTCAGTGATAAGATTACAACATGAGAAACATTTTTTATAATAGTCCTACTTTATATTGTCAGGTAGGTTTGGGACAGAAGGGTGAGAATCAATTTTTGGTCTGGGTTTTTCCATGTTCGCCTTTATGTTGCATTTTGCAAAATTGAAGAGCTTTAACCGTGATACTTTTAACCCCTTAATAGTTAATACTTTTTTTAAAAAAAGCAGATTCCGGGGGCCACATGTGACTCACCAGATGGCAGCCCTGGAAGAGAAGCTTTGGTTCTAGTCAGCCAGGAGAGGAGCTTTAGGAATGCAAATGAACCCTGCTGGGCAAAGCCTGGCCAATGTACCTGAGTCTCTTGCCTGGGGCAGGAATTGGGCTGGTTCCCCCTGCCCCTCACCCCGAGCTCTGCCTGCTTGCCCTGATGGAATTTGCACAGCTCAAGGCAGAGCCCGGGGTGAGGATATCTGACCCTGCAACAGAAACGGGTGAAGCTGCAAAGGGAAACAGCAAATGGAGAATGTTGGGAAAACTTCACTATAAATAAATGGGGGGAATCATCCCTCTGCCCACTCCAACGTGTGCTGTCACTGTCTATGTTATATAGGGTGGATTAGAGCACTGAGATGTTCTTGCTCCCACAAGTTCCGGGAAATCAGTTGGGAATCCAAGTATTTGATGATTTAATTAGAGAAAAATGGTCAATTGATGCAGCCCTGGATGGAGAGAGCGGCCAAAGATGGGGAGAAGATGAACGGCCAGCAGAACAAATCCTACAACACCATGGACCAGCCCCTGGGAACCCAAACCAATTCATATCAGGAGCCACAGAACCCATTTCTCATTTCAATGGCACCATTAGATTACAAGCTGTCCTCGGAATAACCAACCAGACAGCTCCAGCTCCTGACCTTCCTGCTGAGCAATCCACTGAAATGAGGAACACAACATTTCACCATGGGATGGGATCAGATCATCTGTTAGCAGAGAAAAGAGGAGTTTGTGGAAAATCAAATGACTCAAACTGGTCTTGGCAAATAGAGACAAAGCAAAAGTGGTGAAACAGATAACAAAGGAAACAAAAAAGCAGCTCATGTACCAGTCCAAACGTGGAAAGGATGGGAATGGGACATGGTTTTGTGGTTCCCTGGCAGACCATGGGTTAAACGAATGCTGCTTCTGCTCTGATGTGCTGCAGCACCTCTCACCTTTTTACCACGCTCCGCACCTTGAGAGTGCAGCTCATTCAGCAGCTGAGCGAGGGGCCAGGGACTTGTAGATAAGGAAGTAATGGGCGAAACCACCAGCTTCAATAAATGTTATTAATTAACACGGACTGCTGCTCACAGAAAGTCCCGCTAAATTCCTGAACGTGGAGAACAAAACAGACTTAACAGAGCCGTGAATATCGGCTGTTCTACAAAAGTGGGGGTGCACATTAACGAGGACGTGCAGTTGGCAGATCGGGAGGTCTGAACCTTCCAAGTACCTCAGCCAGTGGGCAAAGGGAGAGGGAGATGAGCCGGGAAAATGAGGATAAAAAGGAGGCTGCGAACTACAACAATGGCAGCGAGCGCACGGCAAATGCGCCACGGCCTCTCCCTCTGCTCAGCAATAAAGTCACTTGTACAGGACTCCTCTGTCTCCTCGGGGCACAGAAACCTCCGGCCACGTGAATTTCCCCGCACAGCCCCGGGCACGGGGCAGCCGCCCCTGTGCCAGCCACAGGAACCGGGCCGAGCCAGCGCTGCTCCGGCAGCGGCTCCTGCCGAGGCAGCGGCCGCAAGGAGACCGCGGGCAGCCGCTCCCGCAGCGCCCTCACGGCAGCGGCACCACGGGCCGGACACGGCACAAGGAACCCGCCTGAGCCCCCTGCCGCCCCCGAGGCCCGCAGCGAGCCCCGAGCCCCCGCACAACCCAGCGCGGCTCCCACCTGCGCTGCGGCCGCCTCCCAGCTCCGCCGCCGCCTCACCGGTGGCTCCCGGTCACTCCCAGTATGGTCCAAATCTCTCCCGGTAGGATCCCAGTTGCCCCCGACACGGTCCCAGCGGCTCCCAGTCATGCCCCGTATGGTTCCTTTCACTCTCAGTCCCTCTCAGTAAGAGCCCAGTGTGGCCCCAGGCACTTCCAGGATGAGCCCGGTCACACCTTACCCGATGCCATTTGCCCCCGCTGTGGTCCCAGTTGCTGCCAGTATAAGTCCAGTCACCTCCAGTTTGATCCCAGTTACTCCCAGACACTCCCAGTACTATGCCAGTCACTCCAAGTGTCACCCCATCAGTCCCAGTATGATCCCAGTATGACCCCAGCATGGGGCAGCTGCTCCCAGTATGATCCCAGTTGCTCCCTGCATTATTCCAGTTTCTCTTCTTCACCCCTACTACAGATCTGATCACTCCCAGTATGATTCCAGTCAGTCCCAGGATGATCCAAACCATTCCCAGTCCCTCCCAGTCCAATCTCAATTGTCCCCTGCATGTTCCCAGTAGCCCTCAGTGTGGTCCCAGTATATCCCAGTGTGATCTCTGCTGCCTCAGTTCTGCTCCCAGTGGGTTCTTTTCCCAGTCTGTCCCAGTCCATTCCAGTCTGTCCCAGTCTCTCTCCAGCAGCTGCTGCCCACCCCCCCCTCCCAACCCCATTCCCGGCACTGGGACCCCCCCTGCACCCCCTTATCCTGCACCAACACCCCCCTGCACCCCCTTTCCCGGGTATCCTCCTCTCCCAGCCCCTGGATCCCCCATTTCCGTGAGCCCAGGGAGTCCCGGGCCCCCATTCCCGGCCAGCCCGGGGCACCTCAGCCCCAGCCTCCCTTTGCTGGGAAACCCGGCCTGGGCACGGGGCTCTGCGGCCGCTCTGGGATTTATGATCCCCCAAAGGAAAGGGAGAGAACAGCAGAGAGAGAGCGAGAGAGAGAAGGAGATTGGGAATCAGGGATCGGGTCCCAGCACCCAGCCCTGCTCCGCCGGGGGTGGGACCCGCACCCGCAGCAAAAATTGGCTCCGCTGCTCCCGCTGCTTGCCCGGCTTTGGGCCGAGCCCAGCGGGGTCCGGGCAGAGTTTGAGCGCAGGGCCGGGAGTTCAGCAGAGCCCGGCCCGGGGGTCCTGCAGGGCGCGGCCCTGGAGGGTCCCAGACGGATCCCCGAGGGATCCAGAGGGGTGCCAGGAGGGGATCCAGGTGAATTCCCTGGAATTCGCCCTTTCCCCCTCCCCCCGCGCTCCCTCGGGCACTTTCGCTTTCGCGTCTCTGCAGCCGCGATCGGGGACGGCTGCGATGGCCCCAGCGCTGGGGCTGGGGGTGCTCCGGGGGCTCCTGGGGCTCCTGGGGGACCCGGGGGCCGCGACCAAAGGTGAGTGGGACCCCCCGAAACCGGGACCCCCCTGAACCGCAATTCCCGGGAACCGGGACCCCCTTGATCTTCCATTCCCGGGCAGGAGAACCCTCCTGAACCCCCATTTTGGGTCATGCCACCCCCCCTCACTCCACTTCCCCAGCACCGGGACCCCCCTGTACCCCCTCATCTGGCACCGAGATCCCCTGAACCCCCATTTCTGTTCACCGGGACCCCCCTGAACCGCAATTCCTGGGCACCGGGAACTCCCTAAACCTCCATTCCCGGGTACCGGGACTCCCCTGAACCCCCATTTTCGGTCCTGTGACCCCCTCAGCACCCTTTTTCAGCTCCGGGACCGCCCTGAACCCCCATTCCTGAGCACGCGGACCCCCTTGAGCGCCCATTTCTGGGCACAGGGACCCCCCTGTACCCCCTTGCCCAGCATTGGCACCGCCCTGTACCCCCTCATGTGGCCCCAGGACCCCCCTGAATCCCCATTTCTGGTCACCGACGCCCCCGGAACCGCAATTCCCGGCCACCGGGACCCCCTTGAATCCCGAATTCCTGGAAGGAAACTCCCCCCGAACCCGCATTCCCCGGCACGGGAACCCCCTGATCCCCAATTTTTGGGCACTGGGACCCCCCTGCCCCCCCTAATCCGGGCCTAGGATCCCTCCGCACCCCCGTCAGTGCTCTGGGACGCCCTGCACGCCCATTCCCGGCCACCTCGTCCTTCCCAGACCCCAGACCCGCCCTTTTCCTCGGCTTTTGGACCCCCAGATCTCCCAAATTTCGGCGTCCCCCCAGTTCTTCATTCCCGGCGCTTCCTGGAAGGGGTTCCAGGGGATCCCGGAGGGTCCCCTGGGGTTCCAGGGGGTCAAGAGACCCCCCTTGAACGTTCATTTTGGGGCACTGGGACCCCCCCTGTCCCCCCTTCCTCAGCCCCGATAATCCCTGCACCCCCTTATCTGCAGCCTGGAACCCCCTGAGCCCCCATTCCCGGGCAGGGAAACCGCCCTGAACCCCAATTTCTGGGCACCGGGATCCACTACATCCCCTTATCCGGCACCGGGACCCCCTGAACCTCAATTTTCAGGCACCAGGACCCCTTGAACCCCGGAACTCGGGAATGGAACCCCCCGGAACCCCATTCCTGGGCACCGGGACCCCAGTGCATCCCGTTATCTGGCCCTGGGACCCCCTGCACCCCCTTTCCCAGCACCAGATCCCAGCCAGGCCATTATCTGGCACCGGCACCCCTGAACCCCCATTCCTGGGCACCGGGACCCCACTGCATCCCCTTATACAGCACCAGGACCCCCTGAACCCCCATTCCACTGCACCAGGACCGCCGTGCACCCCCATATCTGAGACTGGAACCCTCCCAAACCCTCCGTTCTCAGGCACAGGGACCTCCCCCTGCACCCCCTTATCCAGCACGGGGACCCTCCTGCACCCCCTCATGCAGCACCAATGCCCCCCCGCACCCCCTTTCCCGGCCCTCCCCCTCTCAGACACCCCAGCCCCCGCTTTTCCTTGACCCCAGCACCCCCTGGACCCCCACTCCTGCCTTCCACAGCCCCCACCCACCACCTTCCTCAACACCGGGGCCCGTGCACCCCCTTTCCTGGGCACAGGGACCCCCTGGACACCCCATTGTTATAAAATTGACTCAAAATGAGTAATTTCCAATCAAAGAATTTATTAATTATTGAAGCAGTTATACTACGTAAGCAAAGGCTCAGTGCTGGGCGACAGGGGAGTCTCCGCTCCACCTACTGCCGCACCAACTAGTTTCTGATTCAGTCCTTTTATCCTCTCCATCCTTCAGGAGTCCATGTTATCTCGGAGTTCTCTGCGCCTGCGCTGGTTGTTGCTAGGGGGTCATCCTTCTGTCTCCTGGTGGTCGGTGATAAAGGCTGCGGAGTCTTCCTCAGCCGCGTCTTCTTCACCCTATGTCCTTATTTGGTGACTTCTCTGTGGAAAATTACCAAAATCTTATGATTAACGCAATATGTGCCCTATCAAGCTTAAGCAAGCAAATGTCCTGCCTTGCAAACTGTGCCCTATCAAGCTTAAGCAAGCAAATATCCTGCCTTGCAGACTGTTTATCTGCCCCTGCCCCTTCCCCAGCTTTTCCCTGGTCGTTATCTCTATGAGTTATCTGCGTGTACCATTTGTCAGCGGGAAAGGTTTCCCTGCTGGGTGTTTATCTGCCCCTGCCCTTTCCCCAGCCTTTCCCTGGTCGTTATTTCTGTGAGTTATCTGTTTGTACCATTTGCTGGGTGGGACTATGTGTGGGCTCCTGCAACCCCTTCCCTGGTATCCTTGTGGCTCATATCTCATGAAGTAGTACAGAAATAGTAGACAACTCTTGTAACACACTGGTCTCTTTTTTGTGACGAACAAAATGTAGTCCCTCATCTCAATCCCCCCTTTGTTTTGATACTCAATTTTGTTCGTCAAAACGCTCTAATTCCCTTTTGCTGAGCTCCAGAGATTCTTCTGGATCATCCATCTTCAAGGTTCCGTATTTTGCTCGTGTGAGCATAAGGTGAGCAGCTTCTAATCTGCCTTTTACAATGCTAATCAATTTATTAAAAATACAAGGGCCAAACGTGAGTCCCAATAGTAAGAGAAGTAGTGGACCCGCTATCGTTGATAATAAAGTTGTAAGCCAAGGAGAATAGTTAAACCAAGATTCATACCAGCTTTGGTGTTTTTCCCTTTCTCTTTGTCTTCTTTCTAGCCCCTCCCGTAGTTTTGCCATTGAGTCCCGTATAATTCCGCTCTTGTTTACATATGTGCAGCATTCTTCTCTTAAAGCAGCACATAGTCCTCCTTGTTGCAGGAATAATAGATTTAACCCCCTTCGATTTTGTAAGGCTACCTCTGCTAGGCAATCTAATGATTCTGTGAGTTCTTTGATGGAGGTTTCGATCCTCCTGAGGTCTTCATCTACAGAGGCTCTTAGTTCTTGGAATCCTCGGTGTTGCTGTATGAGTGAGGCTATTCCTGTTCCTGTCCCGGCTGCACCTATTCCTAGTAACATTGCTACAGTGAAGGTTGTGAATATTTCCCGTTTCACTATGTGGGGTCCTATATTTTGATATTGTTCATAAACGTACTCTACGGGGTGGTAAAGGACTCTGGGTACTATCAATACTTGAATACAAAAGTCACTGGATTCATTAAATCGGTCTATATTTATACATGGGGTGACTCCGAGAGTGTTACAGACCCATTTAGTATTTGCTGCTGGCAGTATCCAGCTGGCAGGTTTCTTAGGGTCACTCAAATTCCCCATAACCTGACATAGATGTCGTTTTTCCACTGGTACTCGTCCTATACATCTTCCTCTCCCCGTTACCCTTGCCAAGGTTATCCCTCTCGATTCTTCTCCTTCTTTTTTCCATAGGCACCTAGCTGGGTTGGTCCCATTTACTCGTCTGCTTTTTGCTGTTACCCCTATGGCTTCATAGAACGGGGGGTTTACGGTGTAACACAGCCAACATTCCTCAGTTAGATTTGGATGGGTCTCATTCAGGACTAGGAAAGTGGCCTGTAATATTTTCCACAAGTCCCCTTCTCCCGGGTTTTCAGGTCCTCGGGTCGAATCAGTAAAGTTTTGCTTATACATTTCTGGAAAACTAGTGGTTGGGGCTGTTTCTGATTCATTTCCATTATTTTCTCCTAGCGTTAGTTCTCCAGCTATCGCCTGGTTTGGTCCAATTGGTTCGGGGTCGTGTGGCACGGTTGTCTTTTGGATTATAAAGTGCCCCCCTCTGTCTGTCCCTGGTTCCCATAATCGGGCTCCCCACATTTTCCCTAATAACCAGACTTGGTCATGTGGTTTTGTCACATTAATGTAAATCATATTGCATGTTCCATCTAACCCTCCTTCTTTCTGGGTATATGTGGAAGTGGGCTGTGTACACCCGTATGGACCCCATCCAGTTCTGATAAACCCGTCCTCGTTCCCCCCAAAGGAGCTTACTGATACACAGTCCCAATAAGCACCGTAAAAGTGTCCTGGATAGTTACAATACCCTTTTCCCGGGTTTGAGCTTGGACAAAAATAATATCCAAACTGATTTAAACATGGATTTACAGGTATTAAATCACACAAAGTACATAAAAAGCTGGGTGTGCCAGACGTGATTTTGGTCTGGATAACATACTGGTCTTCCCATCTAATCAGTGACCATTTGAAGGGTTGATGTGAATACCCTTCTGCCCCTGAACTTGTTACGATGCACCAGAAAAGAATTAAGGCTTGTAATTTGGGGCTGTCATTGTCGGAGCTCAGGTTGAATTTTACCTTTGGTTTCCCCAGTGGTGGGTTACCAATCCTGGGGCAGGACGGCCAACATTTCCTGGACATCCCATATGGGGGTCGGGGCTTCCGACGGACTCCACTGGTTATTACCTCTCTGCCTCGCCCGACGACTCGGTTGCTGCGAGCCTCGGGGTTTACCATCTTCTCGGCAGCAGAGGTATTCTTCAGGAGCCGGATAAACCTCCCGTTTCCACTTTTTAGCACTGGCGGCCCAGTTATCAGCTTTTATTAATGAGAGGTCACGCTGCAAATTGGGGGCTTTCTTCCGACACACCACTTCCAGGATGTCCAGGAGAAAGGGGATCGGTTCGTTAGGGTGGTAGCAGAACCGATCAGGATTTACCCCTTTGGAAAAGGTTTCCCACCACTCGTCAGATCCAAGCTTTACCTCCCCCGTAGCAACTCTGCTACTAAGAATGATAGAAGTTAGTTTCCTCTCTTTCTCATAGCACGGCGTACAAATTCCCCTAGGTGTTCTACCACTCCGACAATGAGACCTCCAAGGTTCGTGACACAATTTACAGGAAAAGTATACAAGGGGGTGACAGTCACAATCTAACCAGTTACACTTTAACCTAATATCTTTGTTTTGTGCTTTTTCCCCCTTCCATGGGTGCCCTTTATGTTCTAATCTCGGGGACTTAAAGTAGGGCTTTCTCAACTCGTCCTCTAAGAGTTTGCAATATCCAAGAGCCTCCCGATTCCCTATTAGGTGGGTTTGGAGATAATGATTATCTCCAACCCAGATTACTATCCAAATCATTTATCAGTTCATTTCAGCTTTAATTTGGTTTCTCCTGGGAGACTGCAAACCTCCCAGCTGTGAGGGGGTTTTACCGGTCCTTTTATGCGACTAGCATGAGTCCATCCTTTTTCAGCGGTTCGTATGGCTGCTTCTGTGCTGAGGAGTACTTGGAACGGTCCTTCCCACCTTGGAGTCAAGGGGTTTTCTTTCCAGCTTTTCACGAGCACCCAATCTCCTGGCTGTACCTGGTGTAAGATAAAATCTAAAGGAGGCCGTTGTGCTAACATACCTTTTTCCCATAATGCCTTTCTGTACTTTGTCAATTTCACCAAGTATTTTTGCGTACATGTGTCATTAATGACAGGATGTTCGTTAGGATTTTCTAGGTTATACGGCATCCCATACATCATTTCAAAGGGTGATACCCCTAAATCAGCTCTAGGTCTTGTTCTTATATTTAGCAATGCTAGAGGAATACATTTAACCCAGGTCAAATTGGTTTCTGCTACCAGTTTGGTCAATTGCTTTTTTATTTCCCCATTCATTCGTTCAACTCGTCCAGAGCTCTGGGGATGCCAGGGGGCATGTTGTTCCCACCGTATGCCCAGAGCTGTTGCTAAGTTTTGGGTAACTTGGGAAATAAAATGCGGTCCTCTATCTGAGTCAATGACTTCTGGGACCCCGTATCTCGGGATTATCTCTTCCATCAATATTTTCGTAACTACTTTGGCTGTTTCTCTTACGGTTGGGAAGGCTTCCACAAAATGTGTTAGGTGGTCCACCAAGACCAATAAATATTTGGTTCTCCCTACTTTGGGGAGCTCGGTGAAATCTATCTGAATGTGGGAGAAAGGCCTTTTCGCTAGCGGTCGGCCTCCCTCCGGTAATTTTCTCAAATTTTTTCTATTTACTTGTAAGCAAATTAGGCATCCTCTGGTTACTTGTTTGGCAATGTCCCAGATTCCCACACTCACATACTTTGCAGCAAAATAATCTACCAGTCCCTGTGATCCCCAATGTATTTTTTGATGTATCTTAGTCAGTAATCTATGTGCCAATGCTCTAGGTATTATTTCTCTGCCATCTGCTAATTTCCATGCTCCTTGTGCATCCCTTTTAGCTCCTAGTTTTTGTATTTTATTCTCTTCCTCTTTATTAAACTTGATGTCGGGGTCAGGTTCTGGTGTTTGGGAGTGTTCTATGTTTTCCTGCAAGGTGAGGAGTCTCAGGGCAGCCCGTTTAGCCTCCTGGTCAGCTGCATTATTTCCCCTACTTCTCAAATCCAGTCCTTTCTGGTGACCTTTCAGGTGAACTATAGCTATTTTTCGGGGTTTTCGTAGGGCACTGAGCACGTCTAATATTAATTTACGGTGAACTAAATCTTTCCCTTGTGAATTTATTAGTCCTCTTTCCTCCCATATTTTGCCAAATGTATGGACTACCCCATAGCTATATTTCGAGTCCGTAAAAATAGTCCCATCTTTTCCTGTTAACCATTCCAGGGCTCGTAGTACAGCATATAGTTCACATGCTTGGGTGGACCAGGATCCACTAAGGGGTCCCGATTCTATCACTTCCAGGTTGGGTCCCCTTATGATAGCATATCCTGATTTTCTCCTTCCCTCAACTACTCTGGAGGATCCATCCACAAACAGTCTTCCTCCTTTTTCCAATTCTTCTTCTTCCAAATCTGGTCTGATTTTTGTCTATTCTTCTATAGTCACTATACAATCATGTGTTAGTGCTTCTTCTGGTCCTCCATATAAGAAGGAAGCTGGATTTTGGATATTAGTAGTTTCTAGAGTTAAATTTGGAGCCTCAATTAATATTCCTTCATATTTTAGAAGCCTTGCGTCTGAGATCCATTTTTCAGCCTTTTGCTGTAAGACTCCCCGTATGTTATGGGGGGACAGCACTTTCAGGCTGCTATTAAATGTAATTTTCCGGGCTTCTTCTACCAAAAGAGCACATCCTACAATTGCTTGTAAGCACGTAGGCCATCCTCTGCTTACTGGGTCCAAGATCTTTGATAGATAAGCCACCGGTTTCCTTTTCTCTGCCCATTCTTGAGTAAGGACCCCATATGCAACCCCCTTGTCTACGTATACGAACAAAAAGAAGGGTCTATTAGTATTAGGTAAACTTAATACCGGGGCATGGATTAGGCTCTCTTTAAGCTCTTGCAGCCTTTCGGTGTCCTCCTGATCCCATTTTAGGAGTCCCTCTTGAGTAAGTTTCTGATACAAGAAAGTCGCCTTACTACTGTAGTTTTCAATCCATTGTCGACAATAACCAGTTAGTCCAAGTATTTGCCTGATTTGTCTCTTATTTCTTGGAATTGGTAATGCTAAAATCGCCTGTATTCGTTCGGGGTCTATTCTCTTCTCTCCTTTCTTTAGATAATGGCCTAGGTATTTTACTTCTTCTTCGACAAATTGTAGTTTTGCCTTGGAGACTTTCAATCCCTTTAAGCCTAAAAAGTTCAATAACTTAATACTTTCTTTCCGTACATTCTCTTCCTGCTGCCCCGCCAGGAGTAGATCATCTACGTATTGGATTAATGTAACCCCTGGCCCCACTTGGTAATCCTGTAAAATTTGCTCTAAAGCCTGCCCAAAGAGATTAGGGGACTCAGTGAATCCTTGAGGGAGTACCATCCATCTTAATTGTTGTCTCCTTCCCGTATCGGGGTCTTCCCATTCAAATGCAAAATAATCCCGGCTTTCTTTAGCCAAAGGGCATGCCCAAAAGGCATCTTTGAGATCTATAACACTGTACCATAAATTCTCAGGCCCCAGTTTAGTCAAGAGGGTATAAGGATTTGCCACCACCGGGAACCGGGCTACAGTTCGCTTGTTTATTTCCCTTAAATCATGCACCAATCGATAGGTGCCGTTTGGCTTTTTAACTGGTAGGATGGGAGTATTGAACGGAGACATACAGGGTTCTAACAATCCATTATTCAACAACCTTTCTATTTCTGGTTTTAATCCTCGTCTCCCTTCTGGGGATAATGGGTATTGCTTAATTCGGACGGGGACATCCGGATTTTTGATAGTTACCGAAAATGGAGTGATTTTTAGCTGTCCCACGCTCTCAGGCGTGTACCAGACTTCGGGGTTAATTTGCTTTTCATCTTCTACCCTTAAAGGGCATAACTTAATTTTTAATTCCTTATTATCTACACCTATACTAATCCCTAATTCTATAATCATGTCTCGCCCGAGCAGATTATAATCTGACTCGGGTACCAATAATAGATTTCCCATCCCTATTTTGGATCCTGATTCTATAGTCACATTTTTTATGATTTGTACTTCAAAAGGTTCCCCTTTCACCCCTATGACAGTGGCAGTTTCTTTAGAGATGGTACATCCTTTTGGTAGGTTCTGTACCGTGGATCTTTCTGCCCCCGTATCTACCAAGAATTCCATTTCTTGGTTGTGGGGACCCACTTTAAGTTTTATCAAGGGCTCTTTATGATTTTTCCGGGTCCCCACCAAATAGAGCCCCTGACCCCCCTAGTCCATTTGGAACTGCTTCTCGTCTCTGATTCGGACTCTACATTCTCGCTTAAAATGCCCTTTTTTTCCGCAATAAAAACACACCTTCACCCCTTCTGACTCCCCTATACTTTTCTCTTTTTGTTCACTCAAACCTCCCTTTCGCCCTTCTCTTTGGTACCTCCCCCCACCTGTTGCTGCGACCATCAACCTTACTTGTCTGCGGTCTCTTTCGTCGTCCCTACGGACATATACTTTCTGTGCCTCCCTAAGCAGTTCATCCAGCCCCCTGTCCTGCCAGTCCTCTAATTTCTGGATTTTCTTCTTTATGTTGTCCCACGATTTTAAAACGAAATGGACTTTCAGCATTGACTGTGAAGTTTGGCTATCGGGGTCCATTCCGGAGTACAATTGTAAGTTCCGCCGTAATCTCTCGAGCCATTCCGTAGGCGACTCGTCCTTCTTTTGCCTATCGTTGAATGCCCGATCTATATTTTGCCCCCTCGGGACTGAGTCCCTAATCCCCTGAATAATTATGGTCCTTAAATCCTGCATATGTGTTCTATGTGCCGCATTTTGATGGTCCCAATGGGGGTTCTGTAGGGGCCATTTAGCGTCCGCAGCCGGGCCTTGGACATGCTGTGTGTCCCAAATACACATTCCTTCCTTCTTATCATATTCCGTTCTTCAGTAGAGAACAGAATGCCCAAAATGGACTGCATTTCTTCCCAGGTATAGATGTTTGGTCCTAAGAACTGGTCGACCCTCTCAGCTACCCCAAAAGGGTCCTCTAATAAATGTCCCATGTCCTTCTTAAAGTCTCGTACATCTGCTGAGCTCAAGGGGACAGTAATAAATCCTATACCCGCCTGTGGTCCACCCATGGGCATCTCCCGTAGAGGGAATAACCCCGTCTCAACCCTACTGCGGCTGCTTGTAATCGGGCCTTGGTAACCGGTTTGGTTAACCTCCCCTTGGTTACCCTCTTCATCATTGTTCGGTGCAGGTGGTTGTGGAGGTTGTGGGGCATTGGGTGCTAGCGGTGGGACATATGGGGGCGGTGCTATAATTAAGTCGCCCAAATGATTGTCCCTCTTCCCCTTTTTGCCCAGATCCCCTTTCCCTTCTCTTAATTGGAAAACATACACTTCGGGTCTTGCTACCCATATTTTGGCATAATCACTCTCCTCTTACGAGAAGGGCTCTTTAGAATTTACCCATAGGTTCAAGTCCTGTCGAACCCAGTCTTCAGATGATCCAAACACGGGCCAAAAAACTTTTTTGGAAATCTCTTTCCCACCCCATACTTCCATGCAATAATGTATCATTCTGGCCCTATCCTTAGTCTCGGTCCCCGGGTAATGCTTCCAATTACTAAGCATGAATCCTAGGGGGCTGTCCCTTGGAATGGGGGGGAGTTTGACTTGGGTTGGGGTCTTGCTTTTCCCCTGCCCCATTCGTCCGGAGTGCCTTCTTTCACTCTCAAATTCCTTTCATTTCCCCTTTTTCGTGGCCCGAGCCCTCGCGGGTCTACGGGAACCGCACTACTCAAGGGTCCGCACTCACTTGGAGAGTCCAGCTGCCGGCCCTCCTCTCATTCACACTTGTCCACCGCCACACTCCGGGATCCCAACCCCGCCCGAATGGATTCCCTTTTATACTTACGCGTCCTGCGTCTTCGTCCAGACTCCGTGCACAGATTATTAAGGGGTTCACCGGTATAATTTGTCCCGTTTGCTTACTAGTATATATTTTAGGGTCGTCGGTGAGAGTGGCGGAGGTTCTCCCAGAGGGGCCACCCGGAAAGCACTGGATGAGGCGCCCCCCACTCTGGGTAGATCTTACCCGATCCAAACTCTCATCCGAGTCACGGCACCAAATTGTTATAAAATTGACTCAAAATGAGTAATTTCCAATCAAAGAATTTATTAATTATGGAAGCAGTTATACTACGTAAGCAAAGGCTCAGCGCTGGGCGACAGGGGAGTCTCCGCTCCACCAACTGCCGCACCAACTAGTTTCTGATTCAGTCCTTTTATCCTCTCTATCCTTCAGGAGTCCATGTTATCTCAGAGTTCTCTGCGCCTGCGCTGGTTGTTGCTAGGGGGTCATCCTTCTGTCTCCTGGTGGTCGGTGATAAAGGCTGCGGAGTCTTCCTCAGCCGCGTCTTCTTCACCCTATGTCCTTATTTGGTGACTTCTCTGTGGAAAATTACCAAAATCTTATGATGAATGCAATATGTGCCCTATCAAGCTTAAGCAAGCAAATGTCCTGCCTTGCAAACTGTGCCCTATCAAGCTTAAGCAAGCAAATATCCTGCCTTGCAGACTGTTTATCTGCCCCTGCCCCTTCCCCAGCTTTTCCCTGGTCGTTATCTCTATGAGTTATCTGCGTGTACCATTTGTCAGCGGGAAAGGTTTCCCTGCTGGGTGTTTATCTGCCCCTGCCCTTTCCCCAGCCTTTCCCTGGTCGTTATTTCTGTGAGTTATCTGTTTGTACCATTTGCTGGGTGGGACTATGTGTGGGCTCCTGCAACCCCTTCCCTGGTATCCTTGTGGCTCATATCTCATGAAGTAGTACAGAAATAGTCAGCAGACAACTCTTGTAACACACTGGTCTCTTTTTCATGACAAACAAAATGTAGCCCCTCATCTCAATTCCCCCCCATTTATTTATAGTAAAGTTTTCCCAACATTCTCCATTTGCTGTTTCCCTTTGCAGCTTCACCCTGCTTTTTTTAAAAAAAGTATTAACTATTTAAGAGTTAAAAGTATCACGGTTAAAGCTCTTCAATTTTGCAAAATGCAACATAAAGGCGAACATGGAAAAACCCAGACCAAAAATTGATTCTCACCCTTCTGTCCCAAACCTACCTGACAATATAAAGTAGGACTATTATAAAAAATGTTTCTCATGTTGTAGTCTTATCACTGAAACTGTAGGGAAAACAAAAACTCTCCAAGAATCTCTTTAGTGTGAGAGAGTCAAGGCATTACTTGGTTCTGGCCAGGATGGGCAACAGAAATAATTTCATCCACACATAGCCCGGCTGTGCAGAAAAAATCATTCCATGACATGTCAGTTTTACCCGATTTTTCCTAAACTTTACGTGGTCTGAACCAATCTAAATCCACTGCTTTAATATTCATTGCTTCCAAGTCGTGTAAGTTTTTAGTGTTTGGTTTCCTATTAGACTCGGATTTCTTCCCCTCTGCTGTGAATTCCGCCCACACTCCTGGATTTCCTTCTCAGCCTTTTCCAGACCAGGTGTCTCCAGCTGTGCCGGGGGCAGTGTCTGGGGTAGCTGTTGGTTGCTGTTTGCTGCGGGGCGTTGATGTTTTGTTGCTGGTCGTTATCTCTGTGGGTGTCTTTTGGGCTATTCCCAGTCTGTTCGGATGTTAAACTCGTCTCCATTGAGTGGTGGAGATGAGTTTAACATCCGAACAGACTGGGAACCCCTTAAATAAAACCTTTAAAATTTCTTTCCCAAAGGCAAACCTTTGAGTAGAGAAACCTTTCTGAGCAGAGAAATAAGATTTAAAAGAACCAGGATGGGTACATTTTGCAGCAGTGCAGTCGCAGGCAGCCCAGAGTGTGGGTGTGAGTGAGCCCCAGGGTGGAATTGTGCCGCGGTGCTCCCCAGCAGCTGTGGCAGTGCAGGCCCAGCCAGCGCTGGAGCTGCAGCAGCGGCAGCGAGGCTTGGCCGCAGTGGCTGGAGGTGCCAGGGGAGGGTGGCCAGGATTCCCGAGGGTTTGAGCAGAGGATCTGTGGGCAGGCCCAGGGGCTTGGCCCGCTGTGGAGCCCTGGCTGCTGCTGCGTTGCCTTCAGGGCAGGCTCAGGGGCGGCTCCCATGGTCCTGCTGCGGGCGGGAAGTGCAAATCTCCGGGGCTTCAGAGCCCCTGAGGCCAGGCTGAGGGGTCCCCCCGTGCTCAGCTGTGCTGGCGGCTGTTTCTGGCCTCAGGGACACTTGGCGTGGGCCCCTTGGCCACCAGTGGTGCTGCTTTGCACTCCTTAGGCAGGAGCCGATGGCCTGGCTGGGTGTTGGCAACAGCAAAGTCCCAGGGCAGGCTCTGTGCCAGCCCAGCTTCCTGGGGGAGAGATTCCACAGGAGACAGGATTCTGGCTACAGCCTGCCTTAAATTTACATCCCTTATTTCCACCCTGCACTAGGTGGAGAATTGCCCAGGTAAGGAATTCCAGACATGAATTCCAAGGGAGATAATTGAATATCTGCCTTGGGTCTGGCTCTTTTTCTTGCCAAGGCCAATGGCAAAAGCTGTACCCATGGCATCTTGGTTTCCATCTCCGGCTTCCAAAGGTGTTTCTTTATTTCCCCATTCATTCTTTCTACCCAACCCCAGCTCTGGGCTTGCCAGGGGTTATGGAGGTCCCATTGTATTCCTAAAGCTGCCATAACCCCCTGAAGGGTCTTTCCTGTAAAATGAGTTCCCCATCTGAATCTATTGCTTCCACAATCCATTATCTTTGAATTATTTGTTTTAGCAATAGGTTAATAAGTGATCCAGTGCTTGCTGAAGCAGTCAGAATTGCTTTTGCCCCCCTGTTAGGTGCCATGGTGTCAGCAGAAGATTTTGAAGCCTTCCTGCTCAGGGCATTTCAGTGCCAGGCTCTTACAAGCACCCACAGCTCCGCGGGTTGAGCTGAGCATGGGGCGGTGACCTGCGCTTTGTCTGATTCCCCCTCCTTAATAACAGCCTGTCTTGTAGCTCTTTTCCCTTCTGCTGCCCTTGCAGAGCCATCCACAAACACATTGTCTCCCTCAGGCCAGGGAATGTCCCATCAATCTCTCCCAGCCTGGCTCGGGAGCTCTGTCCCTTGAGTGCAGTCCTGGGTTCCTTGCCAGCCCCTCTCCAGGCTGTTCAAACAGGAGGCTGGGTTAAACCCTTGCCCTGTCCTCAGTTCTGAATCCTCCTGTGCCATTGAACAAGTTTCATACTGTAATCACCGAGCCCTGCTCATCCATTTAGAGGCTCTTTTGGTTGTCAAAGCTTTAACTTGATGCCAGACTTGAACTCTAGGAGATCCTCCTGTTGTCATCAGTTTTCAGCCTCTGCTCCCACGGAAGCTGTGGCTGCACAATTCTGCAGACAATGAGGCTGCTCTCTGGCCACTGGGTTAAACATTTTAGCACAAGAATTCCTTTGGCAAGACCCTGTTTAACGTCCACCTATAATTCAAATTCTTTTTCCCTGTCTGGAAGGCCCAGGCCACTCGCCTCAGTTAATCTTAATTTTAACACTTGAAAATTCTGTGTTTCCTCCTTGTGTCCATCCATCCAGTCTGTTGACTGGCAAGATAGGAGTGTTGTAGGGAGACATCCTTGGCTCCAAAAGCCCTGCCTTTAACAGGGACTCAATACCAGGCTGTGAGCCCTTCCTTCCCTCTCTTGGAACAGGGTAGTGCTTGTCCTGGTTGCTTTAATTTGTAGAGGCTCCATATCTAATTTTCTGTATTTCCCTGGGGCTGCCCACACTTCTGGGTTCACTTCAGCATAGGCCTTGTCAGACTTTTGACACAGAGGTACAACAGAACTAGCCTCTGTATCCCTTTTTACAGTATTAAAATCCAGCTCTCAAACTCCTTCCTAGTTAATTACAATCACAGGAGGAAGAAAAAGAAATTCATTTATTTCAAACCTATCCCCCACAGCTTCTAATAGTGGTTGAACAAATCATACCTGCTCATCTTTCCCACTCATTCCCTTAAAAATTAAAATATTCCTGTACTATTTTCCCCTTTAGGTCTAAGATTCAGAGCAGATTGAGAGGCCCCTGTGTCCATCAGGAAATGCCTCCTCTGAATGCAGACCCACCTGAATGTTCTCAAGGGCTCCAGTGTGGAGGCTCCCTGGTGTGATGGGAGCTGTGACAGCCCTGCCAATCCATGTCCATCACGGGCTGGACTTGCTGGTCCTGAGGGTGCTGCTGTCTCTGCTTGCAGTGTCCTTGTGCCCTGCAGCTGGAGCCCTGATTCCTTGCCAGGGGCTGTTTGGGTGGGCTGTGCCCTGCCGAGGAGGGCAATGCCTCTGCCGGGTGCTTGTGGCCGAGCCGTGCCCTGGGTGCTGGGGCCCCCTTGGGCCCTGGGGCTGATCCCTCAGGGGCTGTAGGAGCTCTGCCCTGGCCTTTGCCTTCAGCTTGGCCTTTTGCTGCTCCCTTCTTGCACTCACCTGCTGGGCCTTTGTGCCCAAGTGCTGCAGGGCCTTCTTCTGCCCCTCCTGCAGCCCCCCTCAGTGCCTGTGGGTGCTTGTCTTGCTTTACAAGACAGGTGTCTGCTTGGGAAGGCAGAAAAAGCCTCTCTTGGAATGGAGAATGCAAACCCCCTCCCTCTTAATTTTTAGGATAGTGAAATCAAGGGGCTCTCAGGCAAAGATATGGGATTAGGAATAACGGTTCTTTCCTAGTGTGTATAATATAATAATAGTAGTGTGTATCAACAGCTCCGGCAGTGCCAACAAACAGAGCCCGGAGCCGGTCCCGGCCTTTCGGCTGCGGCGCTTTCCCCTTGGGTGCAGTTCCGGGCACGGCCGGCAGGGGCGCCGGTGGCTCCCGCGGGGCGGGGCAGCGCATCCCTGCCATGGGAACCTCTCTTAACGGCAATAGAGCAATCCCTTCATCTAACTCTTTCACTTTTTTACCTTCTGTAGCCTTTCTCCCGTGTTTTGGGAAAGAATTTGGAGAGGGCTGCCTTTTAACTGAGCTCCTAGTGTTTCGATAAGGTGCTTCCTGTAGAGAGAGGGGTTTTCCCTGAACAGCAGGAGCTGTGGTTACCAAGGAGACGTAACTCAGAGCAGGAGGGGTCAGGGGAGGATATCCCGCCGAGGCTCGGTCGGAGTGTGGGCAGGGTCTGCTGCCGGAATCGCCAGAGGGGGATCTTCCCGCGGAGGCCGAGCCGGAGCGTGGGCAGCCCTCACATGGCTTATGGCGGCTGATCCGGCAGCTCCCGGCAGAGAAAAGGCAGGTGGGAGACCCCGGCAGCAGCAGCGGCGGTGCCCAGCGCAGCTGGCACGGGCAGGGCAGCCGGGGATGGGATGGCTGGGACCCGCCCTCGGTGCGGTCGGCGCGGTGACCTCGGCCCACGCGGCAGGACAGAGCAACCCCATCTTGCCCAGCATGGCCGGCAGAGCGGCCGCGGGCCGGGCAGTGGGGCCAGGGCACACAAATTCACCGCCAGCGCCGGGGCAGGTGGAGCTGCCCTGGACAGTGAGCCCGCACCTGGGATGGAAACCGGGGCAGGCGGAGCTGAGGCGGGCAGCGAGCCGGGACCCGGGACAGGTGCCTCGGCCGCCAACGGAGGGGGCAAGAGCTGCAGAGGATCCCACTCTCTTTCTGACTTTTCCTCTTGTTCCCCTCCCTTTCATTTCCCCTTTTTATTTTCTTGTTTTTTTCCTCGGGTGTTTCTGATACTTCAAAGATTTTTATTCTCCTAAAATCTCCTGTCTAACATATGGCATATTCTCTTTCTTCTAGATTAAATGGGTTTTTTTCCAAATAAATCCAGAACCTAACAAATCTAAACTTCTGCTTGGATATTTTGAAGTGGTCGACGAGCTAACTCATGACCTCCTAATGTTGTTTTTCTCATCACCTTTTTTATTTATCCTTTGGCAAATTAAGCATCTTTCAGTGACTTGCTTTGCTACACCAAAAATCCCAGTGCACCCAAAATTCCTTAAAAAATGATCACACAAAGCTTGAGTACGCCAGTGGGGTTTCTGATGCACGTCTTCTAATCTTTTCCTAGTAAGCACATTTTATTAAGTAATTGTCTTCCATGTAGAAGTTTCTATTTCCCTGATTTATCTTGTTCATTTCCTATCTTGTTTAATTCTTTTTTCTCGGCTTCCCTAAACTTTGGAATTTCCAGTTTTTCCTCGTTTGGAGTTAATATTAACATAACTCTTTCAGCTCCATTTTCTGCTGCATCCTTAGCTTTGTGATCTGCCCCCAGTTTGCCCAGTTTGCCTCTCCTTTGGCCCGGGCCGGGTTCCCCCCGCCCGCAGCGGCTGGGAGCAGCCGAGAGCCCCGCGCTGCCCATGCCGACCTGGCCCGGCTCCATCGCCGCTGCTGCCGCGGGCTGCGAGGGCTGCGGGAACGGGGCACCGAGGGTGTGGCTGCTGCTGGGGGAGGAGGAGGAGGGAGGGAAGGGCAGGGATGGAGGGGGAGGAGGACGCGGGGTAAGGGGGGAGGAGGAGGAGAAAGAATGGAAGGGGAGGGATGGAAGAGGAGCAGGAGGTGGGGATAAGACAGGGGAGGAGGAGGAGGGGGGATGGAAGAGGAGGAGCGGGAGGAGAAAGAGCAGTGAAGGAGGCGGGGTTAGGTGGAGGAGGAGAGGGAGGTGGAGATAGGACAGAGGAGGAGCGGGAGGAAGAGGAGGGACAAAGGCGGATCAAGGCTGAGCTGAGGGAACCACGCGGTCTCGAGCCCTGCCTGAATTCGCAGCCCCCACCTGTGGGATCATCGCCCCCCCCCCCCCCCCCCCCCCCCCCATGGCGCAGGTGAGTGGGGAGGGGGAGCCCGGCCCGGATATCCCAGGGGTCCCTGGGTTGGGTTTCTGGGGGGATGTTTGGAGAATGAAGAAGTCCAAGGCTGAGCGGAAAAGGCCCCTCGGGAGGACATCGGGGGGTGGCGGTGGCGGCTGCCGGCAGAGGCAGCCTGGAGGAGCAGAGCCCTGTGTGCCCCAGGAGGCCAAAGTGGGGAGGCCAGAGAGGGGGGAGCGCCGCCATTGGCGGGAGCCTCAAGAGCCTGGAGAGGGGCAGGGGGGACTCCTTGGAGCCGCTGCAGCCCAGAGCAGAGAATGAGGGGAGAAGGGAGCCCGGGAGCCCAAAGAGCCCCGGCATCCCGAAATGGGGAGAGCCAAGAGGGGGCAGTGCGTCCCCAGAGACGGCCTGGGGGGATCTCGTTGCCCTTGCCTGTGGCACGGAGGCAAATCCCATGCTGTCCTTGTCCTTCCTCGCCCAGAGCAGGAGCTGAGCATGGAGAGCAGGGAGGACAAATGCCCGCGGCAGAACCTGGTGGCAGAGGCCGTTTTGAGCGGCTCCACGGCGCAGGAAGCCAACGGGGAGGAAAAGGCCCGGAGATGCCGCACGAGGAGGGGCTGCAAACGCAGATGGCGGGGATGTGAGGGGGAAAGAGCCAGCCTGGGCCGGGAAGGCGGCCGGAGATGGAGCCAGAGCTCGGAGCTGGTGCTCCATGAGCAGCTCCAGGATGGGGAGAAGCCCCACACGTGCGTGGAGTGTGGGAAGAGCTTCAGGTGGAACTCCGACCTGATCAGGCACCAGAGGATCCACACTGGGGAACGGCCCTATGAGTGTGGGGAGTGTGGGAAGAGCTTCAGCCGGAGCTCCAACCTGATCGTGCACCAGAGGACCCACACAGCGGAGAGGCCCTATGAGTGCTCCGAGTGTGGGAAGAGGTTTCAGACCGGCTCCCATCTTCTCCAGCACTATCAGAGTCACACAGAGGAGAGGCCCTTCCAATGCGCCGACTGTGGGAAGGGATTCAAGAACAACTCCGATGTTGTCAAGCACCGGCGCATCCACACAGGGGAGAGGCCCTACGAGTGTGATAAATGCAGGAAGAGGTTTCAGACCAGCTCCAGGCTCCTCCTGCACTATCGGATTCACAGAGAGGAGAGGCCATTCTGCTGCCCCGACTGTGGGAAGGGATTCAAGCACAACTCCACCCTCGTCACCCACCGGCGCATCCACACAGGGGAGAGGCCCTACGAGTGTCCCCAGTGTGGGAAGAGCTTCTCCTGCAGCTCTAACTTGACCCGACACCAACGGAGGCACCGGTAAGGGAAGCCCTGCGAGTGCCCCGAGTGCGGGAAGAGCTTCGTGCGCTGCTGCAGCTCCATCCCCCACTGGAGGAGGCACTTTGGGCACAGCCCTGGTCACTCACATTCCCTGTGATCCATGTTGGGAACGCTCCTGGCTGCTTGTCCGTTTGTTTGGCCTTAATTTTTTTCTCTTCTCCATCTATCTCTACTCCAAAATCCAAGAGGGATGGATCTGTCACCTCAAAACCACTCAAATCCCACTGAAAATAACTGAATTTTAATCCAAAAAGGCTCAATCCTACCTCAAATTCCTTGTTCCCTCCTCAAAAAACCTCAATCCCATGCCAAACTCTCCATTCCACAGCCACCAGCGTGAGATGGGGTTGGAAGGGGATTGGGAGAAGTGGGATCCCAATTTGGAGCAATGGGATGGGGATTGTGTGGGCCTGGCTGTGTGGGATGTATTTGATAGCAAATAAAACTTTCAGAGTTACTGATTTCTGTCCCGTTCATTTTCAGTCAGTTCTGTTTGCAGAGTGCCACCTTCTCAGCTGATTCAATTCCTACAAAAATCCCATTTTTAAAATCATCTATCCCAAACAATCCAAAAACCAATATTGCAATAATACCACCCACACACAATTAATTTTTTAAAAACAATTTTAATTTTTCAAGAGTACTTAAGGATGTTATTAAAGTTTAATTGTTTGGTTGAAATGTCTGAGAAATTATAGTGGTGTTTGGTTTTGTGTTTATATATTTGTAATATGAATTGTTTAACTAAGAGGTGTTAGATTGCTTGTTAGTTTCTTTAGATATTTTTATCTAAAGTACATTAGTCATCGAGTTAAAATTTTCAAAAGGTATTCCTTGATATATAATTTGTTTATTTATATGCATTGGTAATATTATAGTAATAGTTATTTTTGGTTTGAGTTTAATCATAGTTGGAGTATTGTAAAGAAGAGTTGAGATTTTTTTTATTATAATTTATTTAATTTCAATTATTATTTCTTTGTTTATAATTTTATTGCAGTTTGTTGCGGGGATAGGAAGGAAGTTCAAGGGCAGGAACATTTATTCCTGGCTGGGAACTGGAATTCCAGACCCTGGGAGTGTGTGCAGGGCCCCACAGACTGGGGTCAAATATGGGCTGGGATCAAATATGGGCTGGGATCACCTGGACTGGGATCACATGGACTGGGATCCTGTGGGTCAGAACCCTCCAGACAAGGATAGCCTGAAATGGGATCAAATATGGACTGGGACTGTATGGACTGGGATCCCAGGGACTGGGACCATATGGATCAGGACCACACAGACTGGGATCAAATATGGGCTGGGACTGTTTTTTAAAGTAACTTTGTTCTATAGTTTTTATTTCTGTTGTTAATTAAGCTCAGTGAAATAGCTGCTTGTGTTAAACTGCCTGCTTGGATGGGATAACATCCAATGCACCCAGGATGAGGACACCTGTACAGATCTGCCAACTATCAGCACTCCCCGTCTGAAGGCAGAGTGCACCAAGGCCCAAAAACTGGAGGTGATAAAGAGAAGGAGCCAAAACCACAGCCAAGAAACACACATGCTCTGAAAAGGCAGACCCAGGGAGGGGCCATGTAAAATCATTCCTGGAATATGTAAAGTAGTTTATGGATATGCATGAGGCTCTATGAATATGCACCAGGCTGATGTAAGGGGAAAGGTATTTCAGGGCGATGCTGATTCCTTGGTTGTGGTTTTAGTCCATTCTTATCACCTCCAGTTTTTGGGCTTTGGTCCACTCTGACTCTGAGAAATTGAGGTTTTGGGATTTTTAGTATGTTGTGGATGGAAGCAAAATGGAGGGCACAGTGTTTCGTCCTGGGTTTCTTCTTCATGCTTCTTCCTTCTTCTTCATGGGTTTGGTTGGCTTTTTGTATTTGGGCAGAAATTCCACATTGCAGGCTCTTTGGGATCAGTTATTGGGTTAAAAGGGAAAATAATCTAGGTGTCAGTTCCTAATTGGATAGTTTAGTCTTAAAAGACCTTGGAACAAGAGATTGTTGGCCATTTTGTGCCTTCTAATGAAAAGCTGCTGAACTCCCAGTAATGAGGCTGTTTTACTGATAAGAAATAATAAACACTTGAGTCTGAACATGAATTACTGTCTCAAGTGCCTTCAATCCAGAGCCAGTGAAACCAACAACTGGTACCCCACAGCTTGAGGTAGTGCCAAGGCAGAACTTGTTCATGCTCTTTTCCCCTGGTGATTTTCTACTCCCGTCCAGACTCTGATAGCAAAGCCATGCTGGTGACAAAAGATTGACCTTGGCATCCTGGCGCACTTTCTGGGTGGGTGTTTGAATCTGCTTTTCCAGGCCTTGGGCTGAGCAGGGTGAGGCCGAGGCCTGGGCCCCTCCAGGCGGCGCCGGGAGCGCCCGGGGCAGCGGCGAGGGGCGGCCCTGAGGGGCGGCCCAGGGGGCATTTCCCCCGAGCGGGCGGGCGGGCGGGCGGCGGGGAAAGGCGCCCTGGGCACAAGGGCAGGCACAAGGGCCCCGGCTCTCTGCAGTGCGGGCGGCCCAGCGCCGATCGCTGCTCCCGGAGCCGCTGCCAGGGCCGGGTCTCCTCCCCGCCGCTGACCCTGCACCTGCAGCGCTGCCTCCGCCTCTGCCGGGCTCCCCGGCACGGACGGCAAGGACGTGGACACGCTGCAGCAGGGGCCCAGCAGGGACACCCAGATGGTGCCGGGGCTGCAGCTCCTCTCCTGCAAGGAAAGGCTGACACAGCTCGGCTTCTTCAGCCTGGGAAAGAGAGCCAGCCTTGATCCAGCTGTGGCCTTCCAGTACCTGAGGGCAACACACAAGAAAGCTGGACAGGGACTTTGTACGAGGGCAGGCAAGGACAGGACAAGGGAGCATGGATCCAAATGGAGAGAGATTAGGTTTAGGTAAGGGATTCAGAAAAAAGACTCTCCTGGAACAGGTTGCCCAGAGAAGGTGGGCATGTCCCGTCCCTGACAGTGTTCAAGGCCAGGCTGCATGGAGCTCTAGACAAGCCGGTCCAGTGCAAGGGGTCCCCAGCCACAGCAGGGGGGTTGCAGCCATGGGATTTTCCAGATCCCTTCCAAGCCAAACCATGCCACGACTCCATGATTCTGGGATACTTCCCCTCCTCATCCTCTGGCAGAAAAAGAAACTTGGCCCCAAGTTCCACACTGCAGACCATGTCTTTTGGCAGCCTGCAACTGTGTCAACAGAGGATGAAAAGAGATGACATTACTGACACGATTTCCCTTTTCTACTTGAAAAGTAAATGCTCTGCTCCTGTCCACTCTGGCAAAATTGTCACAAGAGGCAATTGTTCCCCATGAAATGCTTGGTCTCATGCAAAGAAGAAAGAAGCCAGAAGCCAACACTCTTCGTTATTGCTACATTGTTTTCTTTGGTTACTTCTCTAATAGGAATGACTTTGGGGTGTGATTTGTTTGTTTCTCTCTTTCGTTCCTTGGGGCGCGCGGCGGCTCCTCCGTTGGGTTCGCGGGGGCAACGGAGGAACGGCCGCGAGCTCCGGCAGCTCCGCAGCAGCAGCAGCAGCGCTTCTCTTGATTGGTTTTCCGCTTGACTTTTCACTCGCTCCCCATCCCCTTCTCCCTCTCACACTCACTCTACTCCCGTCCCGTGCTGGGCTGTGCCGTCCATGTTCCGCCTCTCCCAGCCCGGCTGATGCCGCGTCCCGCAAGGCGCACCTCGGCGGGGCCGCCCCTGCCCGCCCCTGCCCGGCCCGCCGTGGTTCCGCCTCGGCCGGGCTCTCTCCGTCCTGGCTGCGGCGCCGCTGGAAGAGCCGCTCGCTCTGGTGCTGGCGGAGCAGTGCGGGCTTTTGGCCGCGCCTGGCGCGGGCTCTGGCCCAGCCCCAGCTGAGGCCCCGGCCCCGAACGAAGCTCCTGCCGCGGTTCCGCCCGCAGCCGCCCCGCTGCCGCCCGGCTCCCGCCCCGTGGCCGACAGCGTGGCCGGCAGCTGCCCCGCTCCGAGCTCCGCCGCTCGCCAGCTCGGCCGCCGGCCCCGAGCCGCCGCAGCCCGGGGCGGCTCGGCAAGCAGCAGCGCGCCGGGCGGGCGGGTGCCCCGGGCAGAAGAGCGGCAGCGCGGTGCCGCCCGCACGGGCGGAGAGGCCTCCCCTGGAGCAGCTCTAGCGGCAGGGCCCGCTGCTGGGCAGCGGCAGCTGCGGCAGCGTTTACTCCGGTCCCCGCCTCACCGACGGCGCCCCGGGAAGAGACGGGGCCGGCTCGGAGGGCGGCAGGCGATGAGCTCAGCCTTGGCTCGCAGGCGGCCATCAAGCGAGTGCCCTGGGAGCGCATCTCGGAGTGGGCGCGGCTGGGGAGTGAGCGGGGCCAGCGGGAGGAGCCGGCGGGGCGTGCCGGGCGGGGCTGAGGCGAGGCCCGGCAGGGCGGCAGCCGGAACGCTGCGAGGGCAGCGAGCGTGGAGTGAGCGGGGGCCGCGCAGCGCCCCGGGCCGGGCCATGGCGAGCCGCGGCGGGGCCGGGCAGGGGCTGCCCGAGGCGCGTCGCAGCATCGGCCCCGCTGACGGCATCGCGGTCCCCCCGCAGCGCAAGGGCTCCCTTGTGCCCCTGGAGCTGGCGCTGCTGTGGATGGTGTCGCGGCCTGGCTTCCGCGGCGTCGTGAGGCTCCTGGACTGGTTCGAGGTGCCCAAGGGCTTCGCACTGCTCATGGAGCGTCCGCAGCGCTGTCAGCACCTCTGGTACTTCCTGCACGAGCGGCGGTTCCTGACGGAGCCCGTGGCGCGGGGGCTGTTCCGCCAGGTGCTGGAAGCCATGGGGCACTGCAGCAGCCGCGGTGTCCTGCACCGCCACATCAAGGCCGAGAACGTCCTCGTCGACCTGGCCACGGGCGAGGCGAAGCTCATCGACTTCGGCTGCGGCACGATCCTCCAGGACACGTTCTACACCCGGATGTCAGGTGAGCCCAAAGCCGGGGCCCAGCTGGGCAGCAGAAGTTCCTCCCTTGGCTGGCAGAGGGGGAAGAGGGAGGGAAGGAAGGAGGCAAGGAAGAAGGGGGAATCCATCTTCAGCCAGCTGCAGGCAAGTTGCTTTTTGGCAGGGCAGGGGCTGGCTGTTGTGGAACAGGAGCTGGCTGGGAGGGAGGGAGCAGCATGGGCCTGATGAGCTGCGCCCGTGTCCCATAGGAACGCCGGAGTACAGCCCACCAGAGTGGATCCTCTTTGGCTGCTACCACGGCCAGCCAGCCACCATCTGGTCCCTGGGCATCCTGCTCTATAAGCTGCTCTGAGGGCACCTTCCGTTCCAGAGCAACGAGGATATCGTCCGGGGCCAGCTCTTCTTCCCACCCTGGGTGTCTCAAGGTGGGGATGCGCCTTCAAGGCACGAGGGGAAGAACAGGGCTGGGAGGGGCGGCTGGCACATAAGCGTCCTCCTCTTGCAGCTGGTGAGGAGGTGGATCTCCTGGGCTTAGCTGGAGGAGGTGGCACCTGTGCCTCTGTGCTGGTGTCCTCCACAAGAGAGGATCGATAGGAAGCTTTTGGCTGTAGCTCTGAGCACTCCTGGTGTGGCCTGGGCACTGTGGAATGTGGGAGAGCATGGACAGGAGCCTTGTCCCGCTGAGCGGCGGTTTCTGGTTTCTCTGTGCAGAGTGCCAGCACCTCATCAGGTGGTGTTTATGCATGGAGCCCACAGACAGGCCAGCACTGGAGGAATGCCCATGGACAGGAGGGAAGAGGGGCCGGGCAGACACCCCGCAGTGGCCGTGCTCCATCCCCTGGGGCATCCCGGGTCTCTCCCTGCCTGGGCAGCGCAGGGCTGGGCTCTGTTCTCCGGCCTCTCCCGCAGCCCCTCAGCTCTGGCTGCGCTCGCTCTTTGCCAGATGCAGCCAAGGACCGGACTCAAGAGCCGGAGCGCACCCCTGGCCTGTTCCGCAGAGCAGCGCAGGTACCTGCGGCCGTCCCCACCTGGGCTGGGCCTGCTGGCACTGCCCGGCCGAGCCCCGCGCTTGGAGCAGGCCATGGAATGTCCCTCTCTTCCCGCCCTTCCTTCTGCTGCAGGCACTGCGGTGGCTCCTGCGTCTTGGCCGCACAAAGACCGGCAGCACCGGCACCGAGGGCACGGCCCAGCCCGACCCCAGGCCCGGCAAGCTGCGGGCAGAGGCTGCTGCCAGCTCAGCATCCTCGGAGCTCGCAGCAGCCTCTGAGCAGGACACGGCCCAGGGCAGGGCGGAGGCTGACACGGCCCTGACTGAGGGCACGGCCACCACCCACACCCAGGCTCAGGGCGTGCCACAGACTCAGGCCATGCCCGCACTGACCGGGACTCCTGCAGCCACTCTGGAGCTTTTCCAGAAGGGAGCTGCTTCTCCACAGCAGGTAAGCAGCCTGGGGCCAGGGCTGAAGGCCTCCCAGGATCACGTGGCCCCTCAAGCTACGTCCGCTGGACCCCTCAGCCTTTGAGGCCATCACAGTGGGCTGGGAAGGCAAGCACTTCTTGGGGCAAGCTGGGCAATTGCTCCCTTGGACAGCGCTCCAAGTCTCCCCCATGCCGCCTCCTCCAGGTGCTAGCCACGGTCAGGGACATTCTCCAGAGACTGGCGTCCTGTGTCACCGTGGACGCCGGGCTGCAAATGGAGATTCTGAGCCTGACGGAGGAACACCCTGCTCAAGTGGTGATGAGCCTCCTGTGCTGTGCCCCAACGTGTGACAGGTACAGGACACAACTGCCTCAAGAGCTCAGTGCTCCCTGGCCCGTAGGGCCCCTGGCCCTGTCCAGCCTGTCCAGCGGGCTCTGCCAGACAGGCAGAGAGCTGCGGGAGCCTCGGGCCCCTCTGTTTCCTGAGCCTCTGCCATGCTCCCTCCTGCCCCTCAGGGCACCGGGGCTCTGTCCCCCGGCCCCACGCAGCCGCACGGGGCACGGTGCTGACGCACAGCTCTGCTCCCACAGAGCCGCCGCGCTGATGTGGAGAGCCATGGGCACGTCGGGAGTGGCCGCCCAGGAGGTGCTTCCAGCGCTGCTCTCTGCCATGGAGGAGCAGCCGCCCTACGGCAGCTTCTCCTGCGGGGACAACAAGGCCGTCTTTGCCCTGGCTGTGAGTTTCTGGAGCTGGCCTTTGCGCGCCCTCCCGGTCACCTCTCCAGCAGCTCTCCCTGCTCTCCCCAGCCTGCAGCTCCCTGCCTGGGCTCAAAGCCGGCCTAGGGGCTGCAAGCCGGGTGCTTCATGGACACCCTGGCACTGAGCGCTGCCTTGGGCTGCTTTGTCTCTTGCAGGCCACTCTGGTGCTGTGGAGGATTGCCCCCATGTCTGAGTGGCACTATGCCATTCTGCTTCATTCTCCCCAACTGTTCGTGGCTCTGTTCTTGCAAATTGTCACCACCACAGAGCAGATGCCAGGGGACATTGAGACCTGGAGCTTCTGGAGAGTGTGCTGGGAGGAACATGGCCTTCCCTGCCACCCCAACAGGTGCCAGTCGCCCCGTCCTTCCCACGTCCTCGTGGCCAGGGTCAGCGCTCACAGAGTGACCTGGCCTTTGCTCGGCACGCAGGTTTGCAGCGCAGACCATGAAGGCTCTGCTCTCCCGCCTGGGCTTTGGCAAGAATCTGCTGGCTTCGGAGCAAAAGCAGCTCTGGGACACCCTGCTCTGTGCCAACACCCAGCACTATGCAGCGGGTCTGCTGGCCAGGTGAGATCCCTTACTCCTGCCACCACTGCCAGCATTTGTGCCCCCTGCCCAGAGTGCCCCACACAGTCCCCGGGGTTGTCAGCGAGAGGGCCTTGTCAGCAAGGGAGGGCCGAGAAGACTGGAAAAGGCTGGGAGAGGAGGATGCCCAGGAGCAGCTGCCTCCCAAGGGGCCCATGTGCCCTTGCAGAGTGCTGGGGAAAGATCAGCCCTCTGTGAGTCAGAGAGAGGTTTGCCCGCCTGGCTCAGGGCCTTGGTGCCTTTTTCCCCTGGCAGGGAGATGCGCCGTGGCTTGAGCCCCTTGTGTCCCTACATGGCCTCGCACCTGCTCAGCCTGCTCATGGGGAAGCAGCCCCGCTGGCATCTGCCCGCCCTGGCGTTCCTTGTGGAGGTGAGCCGGGTGTGCAGCGCTGCCTGGCTGAGCTGCCTCCCAGCTCTCTGCCCTCTGGGAGCCGCAGCCGCCTGGGACGCTGCCCACGCCCTGTGCTGCTGCTGCTGCTGCTGCTGGTGCTGGTGCTGGTGCTGCTGCTGCTGCTGCCTGGGCCCAGCCCTGTGCGGCTCCGGGCTCCTGCCGGCCGGCTCCCCCGTCACTGGCCTGTGCCTTTCAGCTCCTCGAGTGCCTGGACTTGAGCAAACACGGTCCCAGTGCCCTGCTGGTGGTATCCAGGCACCTGCCCAGCCAGTGCAGGGACAGGCTGCGCCTGGCGCTCAGAGGCCTCGTGGTGCTCAGCAAGGAGCCCTCGCTGGTGAGAAGGGGGCAGTGGCTGAAGCCCCGCTGGCAGCATGGGACTGGGCAATGCAGACCTCTGGGCTTGGCTGGCCTTTGGCAGCAGAGGCAGCTGCTCCCAGCTCTCCTGCCTCCCGCCTCAGCTGCCCCAGTGCCTCAAGCAGCTGTTGGTGCTGCGGCCATTCACGGCTTCACAGCACAGCCTGGTCTTGCACACAGGGAGAAGGAATACGTGGCCTCTATCAACACCTGGTGCAGCAGCTGGATGATCCAGATGCAGAGGTGGTCTGGATGAGCCTCTGTGTGCTCACACATATGCTCCAGGACAAAGACCTCCTGCTACCCTTCACTGCCCTGAAGCTGGCTGAGCCCCTCCTGCCACACTTTGAGAACATAAGGCTCTGTGCCCCAGCCAAGGGCACTGGATGCTACCTGGAAACTTTGTGCCCTGTGCAGTTCTGGGTCTTTGCCCCAATGGGCCTGGAGTAGTTGGTGCTTAGGACTTTTCCTTTCCTTCCAGGACAACAGCCACGTGCAGCTGCTCTCCATTCTCTCTGCAAGGTGATGGAGCTGGTAGTGGAAGAGGGGGAAGAGCTTCTCACAACAGTCGTGAACCAGAGCCTTCTCCCTCTATTCTTGCGCTGGCACGATGAGAACCTGCAGGTGGCCAAGGTGAGGTTTTCTGTGACGCTGCCGCATCCCTGGCAGGGGGCTCGGCCGCCTCCTGCCCCGGCGCCTGGCGGGCTCCAGCCTCCCCTGGCTGTGACCCGGGTCCCGCGCCCTGGGCTCTGGTGCCACCTGCGGCTCTCTGCCGCTCTCCAGGCCTCCGGCCAAGCCCTGCTTTGTGCGGCACGCTTCCTGAGGAGGAGGGACCTGGAGGAGCTGCTGACGAAGGAGTGGCGGACGAAGTTCGCCGAGAGCCTGGTAAGGCCAGCCCGGGAGCCCGAGCCCTGCTCCCGGTGCTCGGTGCGGGGCGCTGGCAGCTGTGGCCCTGCCCGGCGCCGCAGCCGGGCCCGCCAGCCTGCGCCGCCCCCGCTGCTCCCTGCCCCGGGCCGTGCGGGCCGGCTCGGCCGCTGCTGGGCGCAGGGAGCGCCCGGCCGAGGGGCAGAGCCCGTGCCGAGCCTTCCCTGCCGGCGCTCCCCGCAGCTGCTGCAGGACGAGAGCCGAGCGGCCGAGCAGCTGCGCTGGGCCCTGCCGCGCCTGCGGAGCCCACAGAGGCCCCTGCGAGAGGCGGCCATCAGGTTCATCGGTGAGCCCCGAGCCCGGCGCCCCTCCCTGCCCCCGGCCCGGCTGCTGCCCCGGCTACAGCGGGAGCCGCGCCCGGGCCGCTGCAGCCCCGGCCGCCCTCGGCGCTGCCGCCGCCCTCCCGCAGCCGAGCCCTCGGGCGGCAGCGTGCGGCAGGGGCCGGCAGGAGCCCTGCCCGGGCCGGAGGGCGTGCGGCCGCAGGGCTGGCAGCGCCCGTGCCGGGCAGCTGTGCCGCCTGGCGCCGCCACGGTCTCTGTCTTGCCAGGGCTCGCCGGAGTGCTCATGATGGGGCAGAAGGAGGAGCTCCAGGTCCTCACTGAGGGTGAGTCAGGGCAGCCGCGTGGCAGCGAGCACCGCCGGGGGCAGCTGCACATCCCGGCCCCGCAGCTACAATCCGTGCCCGGGCTGCGGAGGGCTCTGCTCCCCGTGCGGACCAGGGGCGGCGGGGGCAGAGCCCAGAGAGCTGTCAGGGAAACGTGGGCGATCCGTGGCCAGCACCTTCCGGCCCAAGCCCTTGTCTCCCGCTCCCTCCTGGCCATGGCAAGAGCCGGCTGGGATGGCCCTGGCAGGAGGCTTTCCTTGGATTCCCTCAACCTGGCCTCTGACCGTGCCTCTGTTCCTCTCTCTTCCAGCTCTTCAAGCCCTGAAGGAAGATGAGAGCCCATCGTGCATGAGCAAATTGCTTCAGATGACCTTTGAAAGAAGATCTGCAGGACTTTGTTGGTCTGCTGGATCAGATGTACCGGCATCCATCAGCGATTTCCAGTGCCCATTGAAGATGGGAGCACCTGCAGAGCAGGATGGACCAGCTGGAGCTCCAGGCACAGCTCTGGCTGCTCAGAGCTGAGCCCGTGGCAAGCTCCAGGAGCTCCTGCCATCTCTCTCCCTGTTGGCAGCTCCCTCCCTGCAGCCCTCAGGCCCTGCCCATCCCCTTTTCTGCCTCCCAGCTCAGCCCTCCCCTTCGCTTTCCCTTAGTAAACTGTTTGGGTTTTTCACTTGAGCCGCGTCTCCGTGGAGCTGAAGCGACGCAAAACCAGAGGCCGGGGAGGCGCAGGGCCCTGCTGCCGTTCCCCTGCGCGCTGCGTTCTGGGCACGGACAGAGAGGAGCAAGGGCAGCTCAGGCTGCAGAGGTCCCTGTCCCGCTGCTCCAGGGGCCATTCCCAGCCAATCAGAGCGTTTGTCGCTGATGGCTCTCAGTGCCCAGGAGCGGAATTTGGGGCGGGGGGCGGTGACCCCGGCGATGGGGATGGGGCGTGCGGGGGCAGCTGGGGCCGCACTGGTGGCACTGGGGGCGCTGGGAGCCCCCCCGGCCACGGGGGGAGCGGGGGGCGCGGGGAGAAGGGGGGCGGGGGGGCCCCAAATTCAACCAAAGGGGGGTCTGGACCCCCAAAGGGAGCAGGAGGGGCCTGGAACCCCCAAAACCAAGCACGGGGGAGGGGATTGGGGACTGGGGGAACAATGGGGAAGGGGCGGGAGAGCAGCGGGAAAGAGGGGGATGGGACCCCCAAACAGGATCAAACCAACTTGATGTGGCCACCTTCAGACGGGGATGGCAGCCAAAGGCAGCCAAAGGCAGCCAAAGCTTTTTCCCAGGCTGTGCAATCCCAGTCCCTATAATCTCAACCCAGTTCATCCCAGTCTCGATCATCCTGATCTGTATGGCCCCATTCCATAGAGTTCCAGCCCATATTTGATCCCAGTCCAGTTGATCCCAGTCTGTGTGGTCCTGATCCATATGGTCCCAGCCTGTGCAGCCCCAATCCAAAGGATCCCAGCCCATATTTGATCCCAGCCCATATTTGATCCCAGTCTGTGGGGTCCTGCACACACTCCCAGGGTCTGGAATTCCAGTTCCCAGCCAGGAAAAAATGTTCCTGCCCTTGAACTTCCTTCCTATCCTCTCAACAAAATGCAATAAAATTATAAACAAAGAAATAATATTTGAAATTAAATAAATTATAATAAAAATGGAATATAAAAATCTCAAGTCTTCTTTACAATACTCCAACAATGATTCAACCCAAATCAACAACTATTACTATAATATTACCAATGCATATAAATAAACAAATTATATATCTAGAAATACCTTTTGAAAGTTTTAACTCAATAACTAATATACTTCAGATAAAAAATATCTAAAAAATTAACATACAATCTAACATACCTTAGTTAAACAATTCATATTACAAATATACTAAACACAAAACCAAACACCACTATAATTTCTCAGACATTTTAACCAAACAATTAAACTTTAATAACATCCTTAAGTACTCTTGAAAAATTAAAATTATTTTTAAACATTTAATTGTGTGTGGGTGGTTTTATTTGGATATTGATTTTTGGATTGTTTGCGTTAGATGATTTAAAAAAGGAATTGAATCAGCTGAGAAGGTGGCACTCTGCAAACAGAACTGACTGAAAATGAACGGGACAGAATCAGTAACTCTGAAAGTTTTATCTGCTATCAAATACATCCCACACACCCAGTCCCACACAATCCCCATCCCACTGCTCCAAATTGAGATCCCACTTCTCCCAATCTTCTCTCAACTCAATCTCACGCTGGCAGCTGTGGAATGGAGTGAGTTTGGCCTGAGACTGAGTTTTTTGAGGAGGCAACAAGCAATCTGAGGTGGAATTGAGCCTTTTTGGGTTAAAATTCAGTTATTTTCAGTGGGATTTGAATGGTTTTGAGGTGACAGATCGATCACTCCGGGCAAACTGGGCAAACTGGGCAAACTGGGGGCTGCACATCCAAACTGGGCCTTGCTGGGGACCCTGCCTGGCCCCTGCCAGCCCTTGGGGCTCCTCTCGGCACATCCGCCAGGGGGGAACGCACACAGGCCTGGGGGATCCCAGCAGTGGCAGCACTGCCAGGGACTGGGCTGCACTGGGATCGTACTGGGACTGACTGGGGCTGTACTGGCTTTGTACTGACATCATACTGGGATCATACTGCCGTATCAGGGCAGACTGTGATTGCACCTAGGGACACTGGGATCATACTGGGATCATACTGGGAGTGAGTAGGAGCCTGTGTGGTGCACTTGAGATCATGTTAGGGACAAATGGGATTTACTGAGATGAACTGGGATGGTGCTGAGTGTTGCTGGGAGTAGCTGTGAGCAACTGGGGACATGCTAGGAGCAACTGGGAGGAACTGGAACTGAATGGGTGCATGCTGGGGGTGATTGGAAACTGCTGGGCTTATACTGGGATGAACTGGGATCATGCTGGAGCTGACTGGGATCATTCTGGCAGTGAGTGCCACTACACTGAGGCTGACTGGGAGTGCTTGGGAGCAAATGGGATCATACTGGAAGGAACTGGAAAGATGCTGGAGGGAACTGGGTTACACTGGGAGATACTGGGAGTGACTTGAACAAAAGTGAGGGTGAAAGAGAGCAACTGGAACCATGTGGAGCACAACTGGTTCATACTGGCAGGGACTGGGAGCACACTGGGGGCATATTTGGATCATACTGGGAGGGACTGGACTAATACTGGGAGGATCTGAGAGGGACTGGGAGCACACCCTGCACATCATCCCCCAGACTGGGCCTGACTGGGAGCAACTGGGAGCACGCTGGCAGCAAATGGCATCATACTGGGACTGACTGGGCTGATCTAGGAAGCAACTGGAACCACGCTGGAGGCAGCTGGGACCATACTGGGAGAGATTGGAAGCAACTGGGATTATACTGGGACCCCACTGGGAGGGCTGGCATGTGACTGGGATCAAACTGGAGCTTACTGGGATCATATTGGGGTTGAAAGGGAGTGACTGGGATCACACTTTGGGCTACTGGGAGCAGCTGAGGGAAACTGGGATGATGCTGCAAGCAAACTGGAGGAACTGGGAAGG